>NC_091500.1:22811504-24189504 GCF_947461875.1 Haliaeetus albicilla
TGAGTGAAGTTTCACACTTGGGATGTGGGGTGTTAGCACAGGAGGGACATTTTTTCTCCCTCATGCCCCTCTGACCTCTGTAACACCTGGGTGCACAGTTGATCCACATTTTCTTTCCCATAGAGAGTGCAACGGCTGCAATGGAGACGGGAGACTGACTTATCTGGCTGCTTCGCCATGCCTGCCTTCTTCACTGTGTGTCTTCACTGTATTTTCTCCTTTCAATAGGATAAAATGTGCAGCCTTTTACATGTATTCCCGTGACGGGCAGCTTAAATGATGTGCTCTCTGTTTCCTCAGAAAAAAGTTACTGTGCTTTACCTCCACATTCATTATAGGCTGCTTAGGCCCTATGGAGGGCAGGACAATTCGTATTGGCACAGCCAGGGTGGTGGGGATACTTACAGCGTGGAGGTACACGACCACGGCTGTCTCTCACAGTGCTGGCCACATAGGTCGCTGATTCAGTCTGTCTTCCTAAGGGGATTTGCACTAGTGTAACTAGGGCAGCAGGCTAAACACCAGCAAATACTGCTAATACAGTTCAGACTTTCACTGGTGAGTTCAGTTGTCCCCTTTCATTGTGAATTTCTTGTGCAATTCTGTTCAGTTTTTTCCATCTTTTTACAAAGTCACTTCTCTTCATAAATAATCAGACGGCAGCATATTAAGATGCCCTGTCTCAACCTTGCCAAGGGTGTGGGTACTCACGCCACCACCTCGTCCCAGGAGCAGGGTTCACGGTTTGACCCTTCACTGCCGCATGGAAAATCTGGGTGCTCATGGTTGCGGGAAAATGCAATTAATATTTGCAATGTTTCTCATGGACCCAAACCAGAGCTCAGCCAGGCAGAAAAGAGATGGCACCCTGATTTGAAAAATTCCCAGTCTGAAGGATATGGAAAGAGGGAGATTTTCTGCCTGTTGCTATGGCGACAGGTTTAAAAGGGAACTTGTCACCAGGCTGCTGTTTCTTCCTGCACCCCATAGGAAAATCAGGAGGAGACCTCCTCCGTCTCAGTGGGTTGAGCTGAGCAGAAAAGTTCACAATACAATGACAAAGCAGCAAGAGGCAGCGCCAAGGGTGTACAGCTGAGCAGATAATGATGAACTCCAAAAAGTGAAAGAAATAATTGTTTTGGGTCAGACCAAGGCTGAAACTCTGAAATTTTTGGTGAATCAAAAGGCTGCAAAGAACTGATGCTGAAGCAAACAGAAAATCGAGTCATTTTCTTCAGTTCTGACAATTTAAAAGCTATATTGAATGTTTTTTTAAAAAAAGTAAAGGGGATTTTCAAATAGTAAGGTATTTTAAATTGAACGGTCGTATGTTCTGTGGCAATAATTAATGCTTGTGAAAATTAATGCTCAGATTATTTCTTTCCCAGAAGAGCACTCTATAAAATAAGTAAAATCTTTAAAATATATCTATGTTTTAAAGAAATAATAAAAGGCAATTTAGAAGGAATGTATGATAAATAGTTTTGCTTAGATATAGAAACATTAGTTCTTGCAGTCTCCTCAGTATTACAGAGGATGGTAAACTTCCTTCATGATATGTCATCATAACTAAAGGGCAAATTCAGAAGAATTCCAGAAACACTAAGCAAAAAAAAAAAAATCATTCAAGGAGAAAGTTCATCAATATCAGCATTATTTCTTTTGTTTGATATTCATTTAAGAGTCAATTATAAGTATTTCTTATTAGAAAAGAAACCTTGGAGAGTTTGTAGTTCCATTCAGCTGAATAGTTGGTCCAAGTGGTTTGGATCTATGGGATTAAATCTTAGCCCCTGCACTATCAATGGCAGTATTTCAGCAGAGCTGGTTTCACCCTTTCGTGCCATCATCTTTCTGGCTGGGGACACATCCAGACTTCTAACACATTTATTCCAATCCAGCATGAATTGTGCTTTCTGTAAAACACAGCCCTGATTAGAGGTGATCCTCCTCAAGTGACACCAGGATTCATAGGTGAACTGACCAAGAGCTTTTCTGAGCAAATGTTTAGAACTAACCCCAACCTCAGTGAGGTTAATGGGAGATTTGTCATTGCCATCAATGGGACAAGGATTTCCCTTTTACTTCTAGAGTCGTGTGTAGATTTCTGCGTATATCTTTGAGCTGTACAACCCGATTACTTTGGCTTTCTTTAATTGCTGAGAAAATTGTTGCAGTTTTAATGACACCAGGGGAAACTGATTGTCTCCTGCATTTGACCTAGTAACTGCAAGCAGCAAAATCTTCTCCTTTAGGAAAAGTCCATAAAGCCAGGCACAATAAGGAACAAAAGAAGTTTAATGGTGTTGGGCTTGCTTTTCTGGTCTGTATTTGGAAGCATTATAACCAATTTTCTTATAACCATTTGTTCAATGATATTCACTTAGTGAAGCCCCGGTTGACTCCTTACAGCTGTATTTCTCCAGAAGAAAGCTTACGTGTTAGTTAATTTAGGTCAATCTAATCCTGATACTTTATATTTTTTTCAAAAGCTTCACTGATCATACAGATTCTGTGGCAAAATATTAGTCATAAGTCATTTTGTGGACTTATATCTGTCACAGAACTGTTGAAAAGGTGAATAGTGGCAACGTACTTCAAACTTGAAAAGCACTGTGAAGGTCTGTGTGCTACATAACAATCAATAATAGGACATCGTACACTGCAAGTCAATGGAAATTTTTGCACCGTCCTGAGGACTCCCTGCATCCCTCCACTCCAAACTCTGGAGCCTCTTGCAAATCCTATATTGCCTCTCATGGATTTCTGTCCTGTCCTTTGTCATGGTATGGGCACGATATTGTGCCTCTCATCCTCCCCATACAGTCCACGTGCCCATTCTTCCACGCATAAGATGTGGGATGTCATCATCCCTCAAATCCTGTTTCCACATTTCTCCTTTTTCACATATGGCACGCCCTGTTCTCCATGCCGTGCAGTCAGTGTTGTAACCCTGCTTTAACAGGGTCCTGGTCACAGCTTTCCCCAGTGATCACAATGCTCTGTGCTTTTCTTCCTCCCAGTATACTGGGCTATGTGTCCCCTGAAATTCAATACTCCCACCTCCCACCCAGCCACCTCAGAGGTCCCATTCTCACTCATCAACGGTTATTCTGCACTCCTTCTACAATATACCCTTTTCTCTGATCATGCTTATTTATCTCAGACATAAATCCCTTGGGATGTTGGATTGCCAGTCTACTAATCTCTGTTTGAAAGATGGATGGAGCTGAAGTCAGAGAATTGTGCTGAACAACATGATTGGGTGCCATCAAATATTTGTTCCACCTGCAGACATCTGCGTCAGTGCTCAAAACTGTGACTGTACTGAATAAATGGCAGCGCTCCATGTGCTCCTTACTTCTCCCTCTGGGTTTTCTGACTTTGCTCCAAATTGGTTTGTTCTGGTCACTGATGCTGTTTTAGGAAGAGAATTTGCATGTCCATTTTTATCTAAAACGGGAGTTAAAACTGTCTTACCCTCGGTCATTACTTGTCATGTGGTTCCACTGAATTAGCTTGGGCTGTCAAATCATTTTCCATGTTTTAGCATTAGACATGTGCCTCAGATCACTTATATTTATATATTGATGATGTAGTTTTCCGCATCGGAACTTGTCATCCACAGCTTTTGCTGTAGTCAGCAGAGAGAAATATGTACATTAAGGGTGGTATTCATCTGACGTTTTTTAGATATGTACTTCAGGCTGAGATGAATCATGCCAGTTTCTCACGCTCCAAAATAAAACCATGTCCAGGTGGCATATTTGTAACAATCTTTGGCCCATGTTATTCTTGAAATCATATCTATATATTGGTTGGAGGAGTCCTATTTACATAGTATGAAACTATGATGGCAACAGTTTAGCTGTATGGACTGATCACATCCTCTCGCTCTGTTTAGTCTGCTAGTAGAAGCACAGCCATACGTGCCTACCACAAGGACCGCTCAGCATCCTGAATAGAGAGGTATTTCATTTTCAGGCTTAAGTGTCAGAACAAGACAGGAATGCACGTGCAGCCCATGGCTAGTGTTTGTTTGACAGCCTCGGGCATTTTGGTGTTTGGCTTTAGGTCCTCAGAACTGCTGACTCCTCTCCTTCGACTGGGTGCATAAAGCACCTTGTTGCAATAGTCCTGAGAGAGCCAATATTACTTATTTTTGAGGAGATGCTACCCCTCAAAGTTTGATATTTCAAGTAAGCAGTGTGAGATGTTAGATAGGAATTCACAGATAGGTGAATGCGCTGCATGCAGTGCACATGCATCCACTCACTATAATGGAAAATACACGTCATCTTCTAAAGCTGGAGGTTAAAGTCAGGTAGTCAGCCAATTTTGCAATTTTATGTAAATTTTATACAAGGTGTTGTGCTACATAAATAGGTTGGAAATCTCATGAGACCACAACAGCAGCTTAAGGCATTTCCAGAATTTCTTCCTTGCACTTGGCAGGTTAGTCACTCTTCTCAATCCCTGGAAATATTCATTTTCAAGGTTAAAATAAAACAGAGAAAAATACTATAAGAAGTTAATGAAGAAACAGTGCTCATCTAAGGCTACTTACTGCAGTCCTTGGGCAGACATATCTCCAGCTAAAACATTTTATTTATGCATTTTAATATTTATTATATACTTATTTGATTAATGTATTTGTTTTTACACTATTTAATATTTGTATTAGTTATAGGTTAGACTGTGGGTATATTTTATTCATAATACATTGCAGCACCAATTGAACTGAGTGAAACAGCACAATGCAGCAGTCTGGTTTTCTACACCACATCTTTTTGAAAGCTAGATTAGGTATCTCTTTTCAGCAATGCATTTTCCTGGTTACACTACGCAAAAGAGCTGTTTCTTCTCCAACGAAAACAGCACAAATGTTTCAGATGGGTAAGCAGTTTACCAAGGGGCTTATAAGGTTAAAGCAATTTAAATTAATGTCTCAATAGAAAAAGAAGTGCTTTGTGAAAAAATAAATAAATAAATCAGTATAAGCAAAAATCAGGCACCATTTAGTAGTTCCAGGACTTATTATTATGCTCCAAAAGCTTGCTTTCAATACGTAACACACAGAAAGATTTGTACAAAAAGATTTGTGGAGACAAGCACTCCTTTTGAATGTCAAAGAGGTTTCCAGTATTTTTACATTGATTCTCTTTAGCAAAGAGCAGTGTTCCAGGAACTCTAGAGATGCACAGCCCTTATTTTTCATTGCTTAAAGGTTTTTAGCCCTTTTGCCTGAGAACATTAATGCTAATTCTAATTCATTATTTCAAACAATATTCTTGGTCCTTGAACCTCTCTTTCTTCCCTGGATGCTGACTGGCACAAGAAAGAAGCTTGACTGCTCTAGAAATTGTGGCCAGTCCCTGAAGACAGGCAAACTAACATCTGCTTGGAGTAAGAGAGCAACTCTTTCAGCATCAGAAAGTCCAAAAGCGGGAAAAGACATGACATAGCTGGGAAAGAGTTGAAATATACAGGAAGGGATGCAGAAGTCCTTCCATCTGTCAAGGTTAAAGATTGACTTATATCTGTACAGTAGTCTTGGAAAAGAAGAGCTTTAAGGGATTTTCAGGATTTTGGAATTACTGGATTCTCTCTGACATAACAGCCTATGTCTTGGTCTAGGTGCCCCCACAGTCTTTATGTATTATCTGACTATCCACTGAAGTCAACAGAAAGATTCCATTTTGCTCTGATGAAACCTAAAAAAGCCACCATTCTTGTGCTTACATATAATATATTTTTTCTCTGTTCCTATTCCTCTGTCTGCTTGGGGCTACGTTTATTTGTTCTTCTGTCTCCCTTCAGTTCTTTGGTCCTGATGGTGGCACTTTCTTTAAGGGACTAGACATTAGTATGCTCAATTACTTTTATATTTTTAGAGTGATTGCCCTAAGAAAACATAGGAACGGCTGCGGGGGGGGAGGAAGCTTATATTTTATTCTAGATATCATTATCTTCAAGACATGGACTAAAATTCCAGCCCAATCTGTCATTATTGGATAAAACTGGCATTCTTTTGTTATACCAAAATCTTAAATTTCTTTTTAAAGGATTGAAAAAAAAAAAATACTGTATCTTTATGAAATTTTATGAATCAGCTGAGCTGTGGACATTGACCATAGACACAATTTTAGCCCCTTGCAAATGCTAGAAAAGCGTGTTAGCTTAATTGAATTTCAAGCTAGCACATTTTTCTTTGCATTTCTGGCAGGCTAAGAGCTAGCACATGGTTAATTACATTGGTCTGGTACCACACAGTAATTCATTCAGCCATAGCTCAACTCTTTCTTCAAGCCCTGAAACAGGCCTCCTGAACAAAGTTGACTGAATAATACAAAGCACAGATGATCTGATAAATTTATATATTATAATGCAAAATTTTGAAGATTTTCAGAGGGTTTGTAAGAAGAAGTAATGGTGCCTAGGACATTGAACAGGGTTGATGTCCCAAGCAGACCCCAAACCTAATTGGGGTGATAAATTTAGATGACGCACGTGTAAGTAATTTGGGACTTTATCTAGTATCAGTTACTGTCTATGGCAGATTTAAGACGGGAAAATTACTTTTGGAAAATGCCACCTTCTTAATTCAGTTTTTAACTATTTTGTTTATGATTATTAAATGCCTACAGCAGTTTCTAACTACTGTGTTTCAAACAAAAAAATTCAGACATTCCATGAGGCACATAAAATGCTATAAGGCTGTGAAAGCAACATACAGAAAATTGTATTTTTCTATAGTTGCACTGAGCTAGAATCATAGAGACTCTTGAGGGATGGAAACGCTGTTGTTAGATTATCCTTTGCAGTGCAATCAAATCATGATGTCTCATATTCCTGGGGATGCAACAGGATGAAAATGTTTGAAGCCTTTTAGGCTATGTTTAATGCTGTGTGAGACCTAAAGAAATCACCAGGGACTAGCAGTTCTGTGCTAGGGAACTCATTTAAATGAGTTTCTTATTCCTGTCTAACTCTTTCTTTCGTTCTGGATCTCTGCCGTGCCCTTCCTCTTTTTTTCTAAATGCATTGGTGAGATACAGCACAAGAGTTATCTCCATTCATAGATGTGCAAGATTGTGACGAAAAGGCTTGGGGTTGACTCATCGTGCTGTCAGTTTGACGGAAAAGCCTCCTTCCACCTCCTTCTGGCTCATACCACTGTGAAAGCGAAAATCAGCAAATCCACAAGCACTTTGGAAGATGTTGCCTGTATTCCAGTTTCTTTTGCTGTAAAAGGAGAACAGTGCCTTCCACATCTCACAGGATTGTAAAAACTAACGCAGTAATCTCTGTCAGGTGCTTTGGGAACCCTTTATGGGAAGCACAGACTAAGTTCAACACATGGATAATTATTATTCCCCTGATAATGTTTGGTAATATACTGGGTTAAGTACCATTAATTACAGTGCTACTTATGTGGCTGAATCCCAATGCACTGTTATAATTTACTACCTTGTCTATATATAGCTGTACTTTTAATTGGATCATCAAAATTATGTTATTTCAGAGAAAGAGTTATATTTCCTTTTTGTAACTACGTTTATGCAGGGTATTATAACCTAAATAGTACAACAGACTGAGTAATCAACAGTAATAAGTTTTTATTTTAATATGAAAATAGCCAAGAATTAAGTAAAAGAAACTGTTATAAAAACAAAATAGAAGCAAAAAAGGATATATGCACATACACATCAGTTTCACACCATCATAAAGTCTGGAGGTGACATTTGGACCCTTAAATCCATCTTTGACTTTACTGTGGAAGGATTGTGCCTAGGATGAAGGATACTTTATTGTTTATTAGTTTAACGCCACATTCATTTTAAAACATTATGTGGAGCTCTGTTGAAATTAGGATGTAATAAAATTATCTAAGCATCTTCCACTATAGGAAATTTAGAGCATTTAGGTTATGAGATTGTTGATGCTAAAGACTTGCAATAAATTGCATTCTGTACTGACGGCATCATGACATAACGCAACACTTACTAGCTGAATAAAATTAAAGAGATATGACTATTGATCTGTTTCATGACTGTTTCCAGGCATTGGGTTTTCACCAGCAGTGAGAATATGATTTAGGAGAGTTTTGTCATATGCTTAGAAACCCCTTAAATTGCTGTTGGCTACTGTGTTATCTCTACAGGCTGGTCTCCAGTGTCCAGTTCTGTTGTTACATATAACGTGTACGTATTCTCTGGCTTCCATTCTGGTTGAGGCCTTCAACTTCCTTGTATCGGGCACCTGTGCAAGATTATTTAGATTCTTTAGAGAAAATTTCAGAAAGACTGTGCTAAGTGGGTTGTATAAACACTTATGCATCTGTCTGATCCTCTAAAGGATTGTCTTGCATCCTAGATCTTTGTCTGCTTTTGAAATGTTGCTTAAATAAGCTGAAATTGAAGAGGGAAAGTGAATGTGAAAATCAAATTGAAGCATTTCTGGTTTTTAATTTTCTGTTTGTAGCATTTGACAGCTGCAAGAAATTGCGTGAGAGAAAAAAAAATCAAAGGCTTGAGTATCAAAATCTTTGCTTACAAGCTACTCTTATTTAGTAATCATGCTTGTTTAATAACCACAACTTGGAGCACATCATCCATAGGAGCAAATAATCGAGTATATAAAACCCCATAGCTTGTACCTAAAGATATTTGTTTTTATCAGGAATAACATAGAGTTGTTAAATAAATATTTTGTAATTTGGACATAAAAAGGGAAAAACTGCCTAATAGAGGACTTTACATGTATGGGAATAGTGATAATACTTCTGGACTAAGGATAACAGATGTTCAAATAGTATGAAAGGCTTATTCATAAACTGTTTAGTGATATAAAAATTAAGCTTCATTTCAGCATGTTCCTATTCTTTTTCTCTTCGCTGTTTATTATTTATGTTTATGAACAGCGAACTTGGGATCCTGAAACTGAGATTCATTTAAGAAAATGAAGTTCAGTTTGTGATACAAAAGTGTCTCCAGGGAGAAAGGATACATTTAGGTTAAGATATCCGACTGAGAGACCACAGAAATAGAAACTGGACCCATGTAACTTGAATGACTAGCCACAAAGCTTGCAATATGAATTCCAAATATCAAATAATAAACTGAATACTTGAATGTATCCGTTAAAGCTATTTGAGTAAATTTGCTTAATGAATAGCTTCATAAAATTTAGAACTGCTAGCAGACAATTTTGCAAACAGGAAGGAGGCTGCGTTCACTCCATAATTTGCTCGTAGTGAGCAATTTTAACCAGTTTTAAAATGGTGAATGAAATTCCATGAATGGTGAGACTTTCCATCAAGATCATAGAGAAGAAATGTTTAGTTTTGCAATATACTTGGATTTTGCAAGTTAATCTTTTAATCAGACACATAACATCGGTTTTATGTGTTCTCCTGACAGACCAGCAGTACTCATGGTCACCTTCTCAGCACTTCAATGAAGAAAGATACTCTCCTGCTCCGAGGAATATGAAAGGATTATCTGGTAGTCGCAACCAACCACAGTTATGTTCAGCTCATACTTGTGGCTTAGCATCCCCTGAAGATTGTGAACACACCCACGACCATATCCACCATGGGCAGGAGCCAAGGCAATCGTATCTTCTCAGCCCCACGGAGAGTTGCCCGATGGACCACCATCGTTGCTCACCACGCAGCTCCATTCATTCTGAATGCATGATGATGCCCATGGTAATGGGCGATCACATGTCAAGTAGCACTTTCCCCAGAATGCACTACAGTTCACATTACGACTCAAGAGACGACTGCGCCATGTCTCACGGTAACCCTAAGATTAACCGTATTCCTGCAAATCTTTTGGACCAATTTGAGAAACAACTTCCTCTTCACCGGGATGGGTTCCACACTTTACAGTACCAGAGGACCTCAACAGCTGCGGAACAACGCAGTGAGAGCCCAGGAAGAATACGCCATCTTGTTCATTCAGTCCAGAAACTTTTTACTAAATCTCATTCTCTGGAAGGATCATCCAAGGGCAACGTTAATGGAACAAAGGGAGACAGTCGAGGGGACGACCATCATCACGGGCACCATTCCAAGCACGGCAAAAGGAGTAAAAGTAAGGAGCGAAAACCAGAAAGCAAGCATAAATCTGGAATGAGCAGCTGGTGGAGCTCTGATGATAATTTGGACAGTGATAGCACTTACCGAACCCCTAGTGTGGTAAATAGGCACCATGCAGATCATATATCCCATTGCTATCCTGAGGCGCTCCAGGGGCATTTTGGGGATCTCTCACTGAAGACTTCCAAAAGTAACAATGATGTGAAGTGTTCGGCTTGTGAAGGGCTAGCAATGACCCCTGATGGTAAATATATGAAAAGGAGTTCTTGGTCCACGCTTACAGTAAGTCAGGCTAAAGAAGCTTATCGCAAATCATCACTGAACTTAGATAAGCCTCTGGTTCATCAGGAAATCAAACCTTCCTTGAGGCCGTGCCATTACCTTCAGGTAAGAGGAAGATTTTCTTAAGATTTGTAATGCAAAAAGCATCACAGTTTATGCCATAGTCATCGTAAAAAAATACAAGCTTAATCTGTGTGTCTCTCGAAGAAAATCTGTACGGCTCACCTAATGCAAATATTCCATGAAAGTGAGAAAACTCTAGCTTTTGTCTTTGTTCGTAGGGCACAAATTAAAAACTATAAAACTGGTGTGATATAAATTACTTTAAGGTCAGTGGATGTGTTTTCATCTTTGGAGTTCACACTGAACATCTTGATAAAATCCATACATCAGACTAAAAAAGGGGCAGTTCTCCCAGCAGTCCGGGGGCTAGAAATAGTGTTTCAAATACATCTGTGAATGAGTGATTTTAAAAACAGGCTGCGTGGAATCCTATTTTTGCGTTCTTTTATTCCTTTTCTCCAGGTTGTTGTGTGTAACAGGCGAATGGTTTTACTGGTGTACTCAATTGCTTTGTCGTGATGATGATTACTCAGAAACTTCCTTTTAGTGATTGGATCATCCAAGATCATATTGAACTGAGCCTCTTTTGAGACCATACTATCAGCTCTCCTTGTTAAAAGTTACATGGGTATCTCAGGGAGATAAATATTTCAGGCCTGGCACTCAGGCTATTTGCACACTTGTTTTCTCTAGCAGCAACCAAGAAGCTCCTACTTTCTCCTACATTTAAACTCATACCTGCTGCTTGCTGCCATTTGCCACCCCAAAAATCATGCTGATGTAGCCATTTATATGCTGCATGATGATCTGGATCTTAAAGTGATAGGGGTTTAAAACATAGCCTCCAAAATACTTTTTTTAGACAATTACATCATTCGCAAGGCCTTGGTCCAGCACAGTCCCATGACAAGTGACATTAGCACATCAGGGTGTACAGAGAACTGCAGTGGCAGCAGAGCAGAAAGGAGGGAGTAGCTGGGAGGATGACTTCTTCAGCTAGCTTTGCCACTGGAAAAAACATAGTATACAAATATTCCCTTAGGTATTTTTACCAAGTGCAGCCTGCAAAGCCTGCATTGTTCTGAGTACCTTCTCTTTTATTTCTTTTTAAGAAACTTCTCTCACATTAACATGGGCAAATCTCCACTCCAGATTTATGTATTTAGAGATTTTCAGTTCCTGTGGGCTCTGGAGAAGCCAGCAAACCCAGACTGGCAACAACCCTTCTACCATGCAGAGCTCTCTCCCCTCTGAGCAATGTGGGTCCGATAGCAATGAGTCACACTTGAAGAGCCAGACTTTTTCAAATGCATATGCAGACATCCAGGATCAATCTTCTCTACTGAAACAGGGAAGGTTCCTCATTGCAGAGAAAGGAAAATAAATTGCAACCCTCATAGCATTACCATGCAAATTGATTCCAATTTAGACTGGCATCTGTGATATTTTATCATATCCGAGTACAGTTCTTTTGTGTGTGAAACAGCCTGCTCTTCCCTGGAAGTTTTTAATCTAACTCAACAAGCCAGAACTGGAAGCGTGTCCTGTGCAGAGACTTCCACTTGTATCTGTGTTCTAAAACCACGTGTACTGCTCCTACATTAGAGTTCAGGTACGGCTAGCTTTTTCCTTACCATGACGTACTTCTACACAGACAGCTCTGGTTCCTCTACATCTCTGCTGAGTTTTGTGCTTTTCTTCTCATTATGTTTCATTGTTTCTTCTTCCCCCCTCTTTACATCTCATTTTTCTTTGCAGAAACCACCAGTTTTTAGCTTCCATAGGCCTTCTCCTTACTCCCAACTTACTTCAGCATCCTCAAGTGAATGTGAAACACTGAGTTCACAAACTAGCTTGGTTACCACCAAGCTTTAGATCAAGCCCAGTGGCAAGCCTAGGGAGCAGCAAAGCACATTTTTTGCAGAGTCATTGTTTTATGTTTCTTGTGAATTGGGATGACTACAGAAAGGAATTTTCCTGTAATTAGGAAGGTTCATCCACTGGTAGGTTCATCCAGCTTAAAATCGAGGAGATGTGAATTTAAATTGTTGCTGCACCAGAGACTTTGTGATCTTTGGTTGTAAGCCCCTTTAAAAATGGCATAGTAGCCATTCTCTGTTCGCAGGCATCCTATAATGGAAATTTAAGACTCAAGTGCTCAGTTACTACCATAAAGAATCTATAGTTGTGTCCAAAGCAATAATACCAGGAATTCTATAACAGGAATATTCTCATTGCAAAATATTAAAATAAAATATACGTTCTGTAGAATCTGAATATTCCATTCTAAGCATAGATATCCTTCAGACTGAGTGGCTGGCTTATTCACTAGCCCAAGGTCAGCAAACAAATTGAAGGGACCCCATTCTGTCAGTGTCATAACTAAATGCTTAGTTTTGAAACTTCTACTTTGAGGGATGCTGTGCTGTCATGCTGCGATCATTAAGAACAGAGATATAAGTCCCATTATTAGCTCTGCCATGAACTTTCTCTCTGACCCAGGAAATGTAATTTGTTAATCACTGCACACTTCAATTACTCTATCTGCAAAACTGAGGAGGGAAATTTAACTTTTCTTATGGCAGTGTAAGAAACATGATTAAATAATGATTGGATAAAAATAATCATTAGGTTCAGAAACTGAGAAAGGTAGAGAAACATGTCAGGATCCCTAACCAGGAGAGTTTACTGCCTTGCTCCAGAATATCTGGCAATGGGAATTCAAGGGATTATGATGTTGATTATGTAGCAGCAGATTTCCTTGAGGTGCACAAGTGAACAGAGTAGCATAAAACCCCAGGACCTTCACAGGATCTCTGTGTTTATAGCATTACAACACATGATATTAAAAGACATTTCTCCTGAGTGATGTCAGCTATGTATTTTTTAATTCTTTTTAAAGCAAAGCTGTGAAATTATATTCCTTCAGTGATCTTATATATGAATACATAAATATACTCCAGAATAATAAAAGATAATTTTCTGTGTTTATATATTAATATTATAAATTTATAATATATATATGGCTTTTATTCTGCTACCTAGTTATATGAGGATGAGGATTCACTGTACCCAACTCACTTTTCTATCTACTGGTCTCCTTCTTGTTATTTTTCTTTCACTGCCTGTATAAAATATTGCTACTTCTGTTTTCCCCTGGAGAGTTTTCGTATACAGAGTCCCAAACTGGAAGACCATGGCAGTGCCTTAGGCCTGGGCTTGAGGCCATGTTTTCTGTGCTGAGTTTCTGGGATTCCATTTTGCCTTCCACAGTTATTACTGAGCTGCTTTTTCCTTAAAACTGAAACTCTGAAGAGTGAACAAAGGAAATTTCTTTCTAAGAAGGGAGCTTCTACCAAATTCACAGATACCTGAAAATAGAAGATGAGAAAAGAGGTTTTGAGGGTGTCTGCACATTATATGCTTAAGTCATGTCCTAGAGTTGAAAGCAGGTATTTCCTTAACCTGGAAAATTTCCAAGCTTAGTCTCTGGCTCCTCTCTTAGGGTCTCACACTCCCTGATCCTCCACAGAAAGCCCTTGCAGCTGGGGGGTGTCCTTGGATGGGGACTGTGCTGTTGTAAGTCCGAGGTGATTCAGTCAACGTGCCTTGTTCCAGCATGGGTGGTCATCTAGCCCTGAATTGGACAGTTTCAGAGAACTAAATTAGTAGAAATAAAGCTGCATAAAATAGTGATTATTTTTCTCATCTAAAGCTCGGTTCAGATTTGCATCACTCCCGCTACAGTGGAGGTGGTGGGAACATGAAGGGAGAAGGGAGAGGGGACCAGTGGAAAGCCCCTTTGGGCTCCAGCTCCTTGTTAAATCAGCTGAGCTGTAACACCAACCAGACGGTCAACTAGCACCGCAAAAGCAGAGAGCAGACATTCGTAACTGTACACTAATAGCATTTATCAGATTCTTGTGAATGATTAGCAACAGCGTTTATGTATGGGCCTTTAATTTCTCTTTTGAATGCAGACAAACTGAGCTAGAAATGCATTTCTGGGCACCAAACACTTCTGTCATCTCACTCAGCAGGCAGAATAGCTCAGGTAGATCACACATGCAGTAAAGTGCCTTTTTGTATAGTTTTAGCTATCATGGCTGCTACCGTTTTCCATGTCATTTTAATTTTAATGTAAAATACGTTAAGAAAAAGATAAATGAGATGTGAGATCTCTTCTGTCTTCATCAGCTGTTTTGGCTAATTAGGTTCAACACGTATACAGTGCAATGACTTTGATTAATTTCACTCTGATATGAGTACTAGTGGGGAGTAAAGATTTTCAACAGAAAAAATGGATATGAACTAGATAGCTGTGCTAAAATGATGAATGCAAAAGTGTCGCTTACAGTTTTCAGGACTGAAATACCTGTGAATGCTAGTTAAAGAAAAGTAATTCCTATGATAAAGCCGAAGACAGGCAAGAGCATAGCACTCACCATCACTGAAGTTCTGGAGCACAGTGCTACATGTCACTGATTAATATTCCTCCCTCAGCCATTCAGCAGCCTGCGAAGCAGCAAGCAATCAAGGTAAACATACCACAAGGTACAGTGAATGAGTCAACACTAAAAAAGAAAATAGCATGTTGTTCTAAAAATGGCTTCAGCCCACTCCTGTCTTCCTAGTGCATTTAAGTACTAGCGTCATCCATTACAGCAGTGGCACTGCTAAGCATGTGGGTAATAATGTCAGCTGTGTACTCTACAGAATGAAAGAAAAGCACAAGAGTTGGTCTCTTAAAAAAGAAAAAAGCAGCAGTTTCAACGAGGCTCTTTGCTGGTTTAAGTTATGCCTACATGGAGAAGGCTTTGAGGACAAGCTAGTGGATAAATAGGCATTAAGCCCCCAGTTACATTTTTCCAGGAACTCTTCTGGGGACAGGACAGATTCCCACAAATGAGACCGTTGCCCTCAAGAGATCTGCTACTGCTTTCCACTCTCCCTCTGGTTTGCAAGGATGGATGGATTTGAACTCAATGCACCTTTCTCAGCACTTCATCTTTGTGAAACTAGATTGTATCTGTTTGCTTGACATAAAACCCATATATGAAGTACAGAAACTATATCCAATACTCTACCAAGTGATGCATACAGTGGAGTTAGCCAGAGCTAGCAGAGTTTTGATACTAGCATCCAAATCACTATCACCCACGCTGCCTTCACAATGATTTATGACCAGCCACCACTCCAAAATTACCTGGGTTGTTTCCACCGCAGGCAAAGCTCCTATAGCTAGTAGGGAAGCAGGGTAGTCTGCATCCTGAATCAGCACGGACATGTGCTGTACCATTTTGATTTCTACAGCCCATTACAGCCCCACGAGGATGTGTCAGCTAGCCCTGTGCCCTTGCAGTCAGGAGTGGAGATGTGCAAGAGTGACTGTAATGCCCAGACACTAAGGGAAGTGATGGGACAGTTAATGCCCTGCAGTCCATTCGCAGTGCTAATGTCAGCCTGCAACATCTGGTGCAGCACCTGGGGCCGCTCTGTGGAGTTATTGCCCAGGTCAGGAAGGGTGTAATCCTCCCATACAGAGCAGCAAGCTCAACCACTCTCACTTGTTCCTTATAATGCTCTTTCTACCCATCATACCTCTGAAGTATTGCACTTACGATTTTAAGAACATTAACTAAAAAGGATTTAATAAAGCCAACGCTTCCCTGTATTTACGGAAAGCTGATGGTTTCATGTGTCACAAAACTCCAGAATACTTCTTAAATACCCTTTCCAAGGGAAAAAGAAGGCGGGGGGGGGGAATAAATACATTCAATCAATGATAGTGTAAAGCTCTGACCAAACAGTTGTCTCAGGTTACTGGTATCTTGAATTACGGTGTTAATCAGTGATACAGCAGCGCACTGCTTCCATGCCCGTGTACTAGGATGCTCATACTGGCTGAAATGAATTGCTGAAGCTTTTTTCCAAACAAGAGTAGAAATATTTCAGAGTTAGTATTTTCTTAAAGCTGCCAAAACAAGTCCCTATTACTGTAGAAATGTCAGAGAGGCCGTGATCCCACTGCCCTTTAATCAGGGGGAATTGTCCTCCTTTATAACATTACTACAGCGTGTTGCCAAATTGTTTTTTAACATTCCCTTCACCGAAGTTGAAAGCTGACCTTTGCAGTTGTTACCCAAAGATGTCACCGGGTCTGAAGAAGTTTTCAGCCACGAGTAACTTATTATTTTATACACTCAGACCAGTTGCATCTGTCAAATGAGACTGCCAGGAACGCGCACGCGGGGCTGTACTGACTGCACGCTCTCCTATGCTGCAGGCTTGCTACCTACAGCAGCCCCAGCTCCTCTCCTGAGCAGTCTATACCATTTTTCCTGCAAGGACGTGACTGTAAAAAATGGTGAAGCATTCATAAATGTTGCTTTGTTGTTTGGGGTTTTTTTTCCATCTGGTTTTGGCCATCTTACAGTGCTGTGCTTAAAGCTTGGTTTTTAAAGTGGAATTGCAGGTGCATTTAGATGGCTGAATGTCTATATGGACAAGGTCGCTGGTATTTCTGGTAGGGGAACTGGTCTTTTGAAAAGTGTGCAGATAGTTAAGCATTAACTAGTAGCTAGACAGGAAAAAAATGCCTCATTTCACTCTGTAAGCTAAATAATTAGAGTCAACTGGAGTTAACTGTTCAAAGCTGTCAATCGTTAGTTAAAATGAGAAAAATGGATGAAAGGCAAATATATATATTTTTATATAACCTTTAAAATTATTTATGTGTTAAAGACATGCACTGTTTTTTTCAGTAGTAGCCCTGTAACAAATAGAAAAAAAGGTGATATCATTTCCTGCTTAGGTTAAATAAGACACTGTTTACTACAGGCCATCTTTTGGGTCAGCCCTGTGTGCGCTGCCTTTTAGGTTCTTCTTCCCTATCTAGCCTTGTAATAGCTCTGCAAGGTTTGAGTCCTTGCTACATCTTCAGTCTCTGTGGTTTTAGGTGCATTGTAAGTATGTTGGGAGCACTGCTCCCTTTCTTCTTTTAAGGGCATTTTGGTCTCTGACTCTATACTTCTGTGACCATGAATGGTCTGTGGGGTCTTGCCCCACTCACACAGGTGATGATAAGGTGACGACTCTGAATTTCCCTTAGGTCTGCAGTGGTAAAGGCAAAGATATTTCCAGAGGGACCTACAGGTGATTTGGCTGATAGGTCATGCAATGTTGAGAATCTGGGCTGAAGGCGCTGATGATACTTTATTTTCCCATTTCTGAAAGTGGCTAGAAAAGGACAGAATAGTAATCCACTGCAACGCCTGCGTTGTGCCGCTCGGGGCCCCAGCTGCCTGGGGGAGCGTTGGACGTGATGCAGCGAGGCCGCAGGGATGCAGGTGACCCCCCGTGAGCAGGAGCGGGTGCCTCACGCCCTCAGAGAGCCTTGTCTCCCACAGCTTCGTCAGTCACAAAACCCAGGCTGGTTTTCTTCACTGTGCTGTGCAGATAGCTCAGCTCCTTTCGCTCTGCAAATGTGATTCAGGCGATTCAGTCTACCTCTCCCAAAAATACCTGCCAGGAAAACTCATAGTTAGCTTCAGTTGCTGATATTGTGGTCCCCTGGGCCTCGTCTGCTGCCCTGTCAGTCAGGCAGCTCAGCTGGCAGGTATATTCCTGGCTCCCCTTCACGTGTAGTGAGTGACAAGCTGCAATCCAGTTTAGGTCATTAGCCTTTTGATGCTTGGTTTTAGCAGAATTTGCACTGTAATTATATTAATTCACTTTATAGAGAAAGCTGTAAAGGAAAATGCAGCTGTGAGCTGGCCCAAAAAGGCAGAGACAGAAAAACAAACTCTGGGTGCATGACTATTGCAAATTAATTGGCAGAAATGCTGCATTTTGTGGCAAGCATGAAAAGTTCCAAGTTTTGGTCTTTGATGCTTCTGTGGACCTCCATTATTGAAATAATTGCTACCTTATGCTACATCTATGCTATCAAACTGCACAGTGTCAGGATAGTTTCCTTGGCACTGCATCCTGATCCTCTATGCTGTTATGTGGCTCAGCCTGTCTTGGGCATTGTTTTCATCCAAGCCAGCCAGTATTTCCCTAAACAGTTCCTGGGTACAGTTCAGGGCTTAGCACAGGCCAGGGACCGTTCCTGGTAGTGACACACTGGTTTGGAGGCAAAGATTGCTCAATAGCATGGGTGTAGAGTGCTGCAGGCCAGCTGACCTCCAGGCAAGACAGTGGGTCTTCATTTACTAATGTATGCACAGTCCTAGAGTAATCACCATGTAATCACCATTTTCATCCTTCGCTCTCGCTAGTACTGACAATTGTGCAGCAGCA
Source organism: Haliaeetus albicilla (assembly GCF_947461875.1). Classification (NCBI taxonomy): domain Eukaryota; kingdom Metazoa; phylum Chordata; class Aves; order Accipitriformes; family Accipitridae; genus Haliaeetus; species Haliaeetus albicilla. Next base: position 22,830,259 of record NC_091500.1, read on the forward strand.
CAGCAAGTTGGAGCAACTCGCCAGTTCAGCTGAAAACTTATCTTTGCTTATCTTTATTATTGTTGGTAGGGTACTTTTCCAGGCAGCACTCTAAGTCACCTTACCATTACTAGCATTGCTTGAAAAGCTGAATATTGCTTCAGGAAAGCCTGCCCCACTAAAGCTGATGGTAGTATGATTTTAAAGCAGCTGAAGCTGACCACGAAGCAGCATCCTGGGTCACTTACCAAAGGAAATATGCAGCCAACTGGTTTCTTGGTTGAATCCCTACTGTTTTCGTGTCTTAGATTGAGAGGCTATATGTACCTAGGTTCTCATTTAAGTACAGGCCAAGCCCTCCCTTCGGTCCAAGCTCATCTCATATCAATGTTCTGGCACAAGATGTCCGTGAGCTCCAGGCTTAGCAGGCTAAAATCACTTATAGCGTGGACAAGCCCACCACTACCTCGCTCCACCATGTCAAAACGGCACAGAGTCCAGAGGGTCCCAGAGAGACCCCGCAACGTTAATGCAGCCTTGCTTGGAACTACACATGAAAATCTAAGATCAGGCAGTAAATAATGCTGGTACTGGTTTGCCTATTCGAACATCTCCCAGCTGGAATATTATGTTTGTGTTCTGTGATCTGCATGGGTGTCCAGTCCATTCCCAACTCCCAAATTCCTGAACACAAGTTGTTTTCAACCTAGTGTAAAGCATATATTGTTTGGGATCTATGTGATTTTCTTCCTCTTCCTGTGATACTATGGCTGTTCATAGCAAAGCCTGGACAGAATGCCTGGCAAGGCGAAGATGCCTCTTGCTTTCTCAGATTAGCTCCTTCCTTGATGGACAGGGTCAACAGACTTTCGGGGAATGCTGCAAGAACTCTCTGTGCTTCTGAGCTGTCAAGCAGTTCAGGGACTAGGGGGGTGGCATGTGGAAATTAAAGCTAATTAGGAGGATTGGCATTGTTAGTGGTGAGGAGGAGTCCCTGGCATATTTCGTAGAGATTTTTGAATGGCTTCATTGTATAATTCATATTCTTTGAACAATGAATCAGCTCATGAAAAAAAAAACCCAAACCACAGAAAAAAACGAGTTAAAAATGTGTGCTGAGAATGTTGTTGAGGTGTAGACACAAGGTTAGCTACTGAGGAAACAAAGATTTATTTTCAGATGCTGCACTCTTCCCTCCTGAAAAAAGCTAGACCAATAGGGTCTAGAGTCCACAGCCAGTAAACAGGGGAATGTCATTAGTATCATTAACTTAAGAAGAAATTCTAGTAATTGGTCAGTATTCCTTCTTTAGAAAACTTTTTGAAAACACAGGAGGTCCAGCTCCCACCTCCCATTATAATATCAAGGAAACTTTCTACCATGCTAAAAAGCATATCTGCCTGCCTTGTAAGATTGGCATCTACTTTCATCTACTTGCAGCTGTGCACAAAGGCTGTTTTTCTGAAGCTCCTTGTAGGAGTGATTTAAGAGAAAATCTCTTACCTACACTTTAGATTGTGTCCTTCTGGGTTTTTTTTTGGGGGGGGGGGGCGGGGGGGTCATCTTCTTGATCAGGGTGAGAAAGGATAAAATTACAAAAATTGCATATATACTACATAGTGTTTCATGTCTTATCCTTCTTCATATCATCTGTAGTCTGAATTCATGCACAGACAGCTTCTGTTTCTAGTAATATGTGAAATTTATATTACTAAAATAAGATTTAGGTCATAATGAATATTTCAGTGCATTTTACATCTGCATGCTAATTAAATTTCACAGGACTCCTATGAGGTAGGTAATCCTCACCTTTGAGAATGAGAAATATGAAGAAGTGATAGTCAGCTCCCTCAGCTGAAGCCATATATTTAGAAGTGTTTCATTTTAGATAGTAAAGTGATATGCCAGATTTTCAGCAGATCAGCACTTTAGTGGTGGAACACCTTTAAAATTCTGGGAGCTGGGAGCAAATGCCATAGAAGTGGGCAACAGGAGCAGATCTGTTTTGAAATGCCACTGGCTGTTGCCAGTTTGACTTCTTTAGCTAAATCCTAAACTGAAATAAAAAAACTTGAATTAACAGTGGTCAAAGTCCAGAAGAATGAACATTTCATTGGTTCTTCCAGTTTTGACATCAGTATTTCTTAGATACAAGGTTGGGTATTCACACTGCTAGCACTGGTTCCTGAATGGGAGCCTAGATTACCTGTCTCGGATTAGATATAAGGAAGAGCTTTTTCCCCCCTAAGTGTGGTCAAACATTGGAACAGGTTCCCGAGAGAGGTTGTGGAGTGTCCATCTTTGTAAAGATTCAAAACCCAGCCGGCCACAGTCCTGGGCAACCCACTGTATCTGTCCATGCTTTAGGCAGGAGGCTGGACTAGAGACCTCCAGAGTCCCCTCCAACCTCAGTGATTCCATGATTCCTGGTTTGTTCCCGAGGTTTGGTGAATTCATCCCTGTTTTCCCTGACAACATGCTGTTGCTTACATGCAGAATCTGTGTGATCTGAGAATCAGGGGACAGACTTACTGCCGAAGTCCAGTAAGGGGTGCGAAATCCGTTTCTTCTGACAGGTCTAATCTGAGCACAACCAAGACACCCAACAGGGAGGACTTCTAACAAAACACAAGGATAGTGACTTTTCTTCTAAAACAAGGAAATTCGTCTTCATAGTAACAACGTTTCTAGAATACCCACTGTGAAGATGTGAATTCAGTTTCTTTCTTAGCCTGTACAAGGTCAAACCCCCCATCTTCTCAATTCCCCAAACTGCATTCTGAGCAGCAGGCTGTAAAGCAGTTTGGAGCAAAGGCACCTCTTTCTTTGTTAAGATGCTCCGCAAGTTTTATCCAAACACCCTTTCACATAAAATTCCTGCGAGTGTTTGGCCCAGGGACTCTAACTAAGCTCCCTCATTCCAGGTAAGTGCCTGGATCACGAGGCTGCAACACACCCGTTCTTGTACGTGAAGTCCTTCTTTCCTAACCAGCCCTCCCCAGGCAATCTGTGAGTGTTCCATGAAAGGGCCATGAGTTACAAAAAGAGGAGGAGTGCATGCCAGTTTATTTATCAGCCCTAAGTCTTCTCCTTCCCCAGCAGGCCAACTGTTATGGAATTGAAGGTGAGCAGTAACGTCTCCCACTTCCACATTATGGAAGGAAAGAATAAGGCTGCTTAGTTCTATGAAAAAAAAATCTGAATTTGTTTTTCAGAAGGTGGTTTTAGGCTGTGAATGGGAAATGAAAGAAGGGCCTTTCTATTGCCTGTAATCAGATACACTAAACCCAAGAAAGGAGAAGCATTTGAGATTTTTCCTCATGCTTTGCATCTTGGTTGCTAACTAAAGGGACCTTTTGGTTCCTTTTGGATGCTACTCTGAAGGAGCTAACTCTCCTAAATGCCTTTTATGGGGAATTTAGGGTCCTACCTAAGGTTCTGGAGTTCACTCTCAGGATCAGCTCCATAAAATGTAGTAAGTTTTAGGTACCGGGTGCTTTAATAAAATTGGCTCTTAGTGACTAATGTAAGATATCACACTGAATCAGTAGCAGAACAATTAAAAGATACCAAATTTCCTGAACCTGGCTGTGTTCCTCACAACAACAGTGCATTAAATTTGTGAAAGAGACTCATCATTCTCTGTAATAGTTATAACCAAATCAGCAGCCGGTGACAAAATGAAATGAAAAGATCCAGACCTTGTCGGCTCGTTGTTCTTACAAAAGGAAATTCATATGGTAATATGCAGTCTCTCTCCTCTGTGGATAGAAACTGCATATACAAGGATTCATGTTAACATCTAGAACAGGACGAAGGCCTTTTTAGACATTATAAATATCAGTACTCATCACTATATGCAAGTAGATAATTAGGGTAATTATTCCCAATTAGCAGCTGCAAGGCCTGCAGATGGGAATTTCAGGGGCTGGTAACTATTGTAAGAAAGCATTTCTGCAAGCTGCAAAGCCCTTTTCATGTTTTGGAAAATACACATTTAATGACCCTCATACATGCTGTTAAATATTTTTGTTAATATTTCAAAATAAAATTCTTTCCTGCACTGGTATAATACTTCTGCTTTTCTTTAAAGTTATGTTGGGGTCCGAGATGGCCTGGATTGGGAAAGATTTTTCCAAGTATTTAACCTATCAGCTAAAGTAAATGATGAACCAGGCCAAAATGGGACTCAAAATTTGCTTTTATTCTTAGTCCATGAGGAAAAACAATGTCAAGGGCCCTTTCGTTGGCTTTTTAAGACAGCATAAGGACTCCAGCTGTTTTCCTAGGCTCTGCATGAAACCTTCTGAGAGAACACATTGTCAACCTTGCTTGCCAGGCTCCAGAAGCATTTTCCCTGTGTTCATTGTATTCTGCTCCTTTGAATGGCTCCAGGGCAAAAAAATACACATATTTTAATTGTGAATAATTTTTTTTCAACTACAAAGGCTTCTGTGATAGCCAACGAGTTGCCCTGATTAGAAAGGGATTCTTGGTACATTTGTATGTACCCTGAGTATATCACAGGCACAAATGGAGCAGGGCTTCTTCAGTTTTTAGCTTTTATATGAATTCACTGAATTCAGAAAGCAAAAGAAATGTAATCAGCAAAAATAGTAAGGCACGTGACTGTAACATTTGTCCTCATGAAGCTCCTTATCACAGTGAAGAAACTTAATTTTTTAGATACATTACTGTAAAAAATCAGTCATTCCTATCTTTTAAAGTAAGACTTCAACTTCAATCAACAAATAAGCCTGTGTTTACTCATTTAAATCCAGTCCTTATCTAGTTATTTGAACACGGAATTTCAGACAAAGTTGAGAAACTAATCATTTTTTACATTTGAGTAAGTAAAAGGTTATTGATCAATGTCTTTTTCAACTTTCTATTTAATTATCTTCAAGCTAAAATGAAGGAAAGAAATTTCAAGCCAAAATAATTATTCTATTAAAAAGTTATGAGGTTTTTGAAAAAAGAATATTAAGACTGAACATAATAATTCAGCTTTAGTACAGAAAATTGAACAGTATAGCTTGCAGTGGGCCCATGAAGATGCCAAAAAATGCTTTTTCAGCATTTTGAATTTGGTTTTAGCTATGCTGACATACAAGTAATAAAGAAGATTTAAAAGTTAGAGTATGTTTGTATGATATCAATTCATTTTTCTTAATATAGCTCTCTCATTCAGATTTTTACAGTTAATAGCGTTGCCAGCTGTAGATGAAAAAAAAAGCTTAAGAAAATATATTTATTTTGTATATTTTAGGAGTCTGGCTGTTACAAGTATCACTACCTGTAAATACCTTTTAGGTTTCCTAGGATCTCAAAAAACCTTCCTCCAACTTTAATCTCGTACATACTAGGGCTTAGGAAAGAAATGAGGATGATGTATCACATTTACAGGCTTCACGTTTGGGAATATTTTTCATGCTGCCTTTCCAATCACCATTCAAAGTTGAATAATATCAAAAGTTTGTTTCTTTGCATGATCTAACCCATATTTCTTTTAGATTCATGCTCTGTCCTATTACTTCATATAAGAATATAACTCATAATTTTTTTCTCTGATATTTGTCTCTAACATTTTTCTGATCTGTGCTATCTGTTTCATCTCTTTTTATCTGACTTCATCTTCAGTCTCTCTTTTTTCTCTCCTGAGCTTGTTTCTTTAACTTAATGTCTTTATTTTCACTTGTTCACCCCCTTTAAAAACTTTGTTTCCCCCTTAATCCCTTTTTGGGACTCAAAGCACCAGATCTGTTCGCCTGGTGTGTGGCTAATTTGTGTATCTTGAAAGGGCAGTAAAGATGACAGGCAGATCATTAGTTGTTTAAACCCAATCTCCAAGACTTCTGAAACCACTGGGAACGTTTGCTTCAGCTCCGCAGTGAACTCTGTCTGAAGAAGGTCTCAAATATGTTTGACTTGAAAGTCTTCATTAGACATCTGGCTTTGCAGAAACTCCTTAATATAGGTTTAACTGGAAGTTCAGATTTGTAGTATATTGGTAAATAATGCCATTGTACTGTTTAATATATATGAAGTCATTATGTTGATAAAGGATTTGATGCTGCCAAATGCATCAGCCCTCGTCCACTGATGTACTCTATCACATCCTTCATTTTAACCATGAGTCATTATAATGGATTTCAGAGAGTTGCTTATATCCTTTCAGTTAAGTAAATGCTTAAGTGTGTTTCTGGATTAGGACCAGAGGACTCAGCACCTTGGAAGATTAAACAAAAAGCAAAGAATCAGCAATACTGGCAGCAACAGGCTTGCTGGGTTTATCTGTAAGTCTTAAAACTAGGCTGATTTCACTTTGGATTGGAAAATCTACTCCTGCTCAATTCTCTGCCAATTTGTGGTGCGGAGAGATATCCATCCACCAGATGTGGATTATCTGACTACCATTCTTACTATTTGAAAAACCACCTCAACTGCATGAAAGCAGCCCCGACCAAACGTATTAATAATTAAGTGGCTACGTTCCTGATATGTTACAGCCTCTATGAACTACTTTGCAGTTTCTAAATAAGAAAAAAGATAAATTGCCACATTTGCTTTTTTTTCAGAGAAGTTTGCCCTAAATCAGAATCCTATCCATTTATGCAAAAATCATAGCTTAGTTTAACTTAAATACTTCATTCACCTTCCTGAAAAGCAGCCAAAGCTCCATATAAGGAGAGTTGGTAAAAAACTCTGAAGTGCTCAGCTTTCAGTGAGTTTTAGGTCTGAGACATCTGATCAACTTACTGTTTATCAGCTGAAAATCTGTGTGTAAACTTTTAAGAGGTTAAGCTAAGCTACTTCCTGCAATTTAGAGCATGTCTACAGATAGATACTGCAGCTCAGCTCACAAACCGTGACTTGATTGTTCCTTAGGTTCCAACATTTATAAACTGAAAATTTCCAATCTTGAAGTTGGAATTAAAATCATTTGGGGACCTTTGATATTTCTTTCTAAGCGGTCTGTTTCTGAAGAATAAAAAAATCATGACTTGTCTTTGTAAAATGAAAAATTGAAGGAAGTATTTAAATAGCTGAAAAGAATTATACACATTTCGCGTGTGTGTTTTATGGTCTTCATTAGGTACCTCAGGATGAATGGGGAGGATACCCAGCTGGTGGGAAAGACGAAGAGATCCCCTGCAGAAGAATGAGAAGTGGGAGCTATATTAAGGCCATGGGAGATGAAGAAAGTGGAGACTCTGATACTAGCCCCAAGACATCACCAAAATTAACGGTTCGACCAGAGTCATTATTAAAATCCATTGGACAAAGACCACTGGGAGATCATCAAAAGTAAGTTTCACTATACCTTGTTATACACCTTTCTGAAAGTTGCCATGACCTGGGTAATTTTTCTTTGTGTCTTACTGGTAGTGGCCAGTATCCATGAGAAAATATGATACTGTAGTTAAAAAGCTAACTTTTGTGTCTTTGTTTTAAATTAGCTACAGTTTCTTATGATTACTGGATGAAAAACTGCCATCCTCCTCCATCATGTAAAAAAACCTGCTACTTCAAAAGAGTTTGTAACATTTACTGAAGCAAATATATCCATATATTTATCAAAAGTTTAAAATTCTGACTATTTCTTTTCTAGAAGGATTGTTTTGTTATAAGTCTTTGTTATTTCATTGTTTTCTCTGAAATAGAAAACACACTCTATTCTATACTAGGCATAATAACAAATATATAATTGTATCATATGTTTGGCATCTTCCACCTTTTTTATCAGTACAATGCTTTATGTATCAGCTAAACTGAATCATACTTATGTAAACATATTGTGGAGGGTTTTGTTTGGGTTTTTTTTCATTCATACTACCTACAATATGGCCTATTAAATAACTAAAGCAAATTTTAAAACTATAGGAAAACATGCAGTTATATATGTTTTCCAATAGATCTTTATATTTCTCTCCTTTTTATTCTTTCAATATATTGTTTTATAACTAAATTGTAAGTATACTTCTGAAGACAGTTTCAAAGTGTTAGCCTGATTTCAAATCTGCAGCTTCTATTAATGTGACTGGGTGTTTTTCATGGCTCAGAAAATTGATCTTTTTGCCTGGGAGAAATATATAAAATGAAGAAATTAAGAGTGAAACCTTTGATCAAAGGTTGTTTATTGTTCTGTAGGTAATACCATGCATAGTATACCACAGTGACTCACCTTTTCATAAAATAAAATAAAACAAAACAAAAAGCTTAGGCAAAAAATCCTTTTGGCTTAATTAAATTGAATTAGTTAGCTTGCAATCTGGAAGAAAACCATCGACTTTCACTATTACTGAAGAGAACAGTTTAGAACTCTGTTGTTTCAGATAGCTTTCTCACACATCTCTGTAGGCTCAATTCAGATGCACAAAGGTGTCCGTACCATAAGCTGCTGTAAGATTTCTGAGATACCATGAAAAAAGACTGACAGGTCTCCGCTCTTGACTGGCAACTAAAATCCAGGCAGGATACCTGGCATCTCAAAGGGTGCCAGAGACCTATGTTTAGGCAACTGAGCCAAATTCTGAATGTGAATCTGAAGGATTTGCTAGAATATTAGGTCCAATGATGAAATTTGCTGGCAGCCCTGTACCTAGCTGATTTCCAAAGATGAAGAGATGAGCTCTTAATGACAGTGGTTGAAAGCAACATTTGAATTTTTGATGTCCTCAGTCATTGTATCTGGGCTGAAGTTTGGGCTTGAGGCATGCTGGCTACATTGACTGATTCAGTCCAAATTTATGAAAGTCCCTGAGAAACAAAGAAGGTGGTTAATTTTGAGCTTGTGAGTACTTATCAGGGGGAGTAGAGGTCTTTCAGGCTGAGGAGCCCATAATTTCTCAGCCATGGTGGAGACATATGTTGTAAATTCTTCAGTCCTGGATTTTTTAGTAAATGGCTCTGAAAGCTGTGGGTCCTGAAAAGGGTGATAATCCTCGTGGGATAAGATGTGCTAAGGAAGGGTGAACTAATGTCTGTGGCTTGTTAAGAGTGACCCTTCTGAACGCAACAGGGAAAGAGGAGATAGTTGACTTTCTTAGACTTCCCCACATCAACTGGCTGTCTTCCTGCTGGTAAATCAAACATTTCCAGAACACAGACCTGAGTACGGAAACCTGACCATGTACACTGAGAAGGTTTTGGAGTGGTCCCTGGCAAACTTGTTGCCTGGGTCTATTAGCGCTGTCCCAGCCACTGCCTGGCCATGTTCGGGGCATTGGTGTAGGCCAGGGATCATTCCCAGGAGGCAGTTTGGATGCAGCCATCCTGTTTTGGAGGGTATGCCATATCCATTCTAGTAACGCAAACAAAAACCTTCTCTCAGAGACAGTTCTAACTTTCCAAGTACTTAGACCAAATAAAATGTATTCTATTCTGTTCTTCGTTTTCGGCTACAGTTGGGTCTCCCACAAGTGAATGTAGATAACAGTACAGATTTTCCAGCAAGTGGCAGGTCTCAGTGCCTGCCCTAGACCCCTACAGCTTATAAACAGATCCAGACAGCATCTAGACACACGTATTCAAACAAAGAATGTGTTTCAAGAAAAAAAGTCTTTCTGATCTGTTGAATCCTGAAGGCAGGTGTTTATTAGTAGGTCAGTACCAAATGTTGTGTCTTCTGTCAGTTTTCTATGTATTGCAAATGCACTGCTCAAAATATAATTGATTAAAACACGAGTCTGGATGCTGATGCAGTATGCTGCGGTTGACAGCTGTGCCTGTTCATGGTCCCAAAGGATTTAATGGCATAGTTACCACTAACTGCAGTCAGAAAAGGAGGAAGCTTTTTGTAATACTGTGAAATATTATTAGGGGCTCTGTCGAGAATTTGTCGCAAACACTGCACTAAGAATAATTGAGCAGCCAGGCTGCTGCTGACAGATATCTTTTAAATCCTCAGTTTTGCCTTAAACTGAGGGGCAGCACCTTGAATCTGCCAGCCTAACATACACATTTTTTTCCAGTGAACCTCAGGCAGAAATGTGACAACTATTCTGGTTCTTGTATGTCTGTCTTACAAAAATCTGCAAATTTCAGCAGTCCTAAAGCAGACAGAGAATTTCTCGTCTCACAGGAATACAAAGTGCTGATCCTAAACCTGGGGTTTCACCACAAGGCATCTCCTCCCAGTATGTCCCTGTCTCCGTGTCACTGTGGTTACCTTTTATGTCTGGCAGATTTCTGTGATGGATATGGCAATGGATGATGGTTATGGAGCCTTCCTTCCTCCTCCGGCACAGCTCAGTGATCCCCATGGCATGCCGAGTACCCTTTGTACTGCTGATCATGCTGCTGAGCCAGAAGCCAAGGTTTTGAACAGCATTCCTGCAGGTGTAGCAGGGCTGAAGAGCATTTCTGGCATGTATTAAGAGAAATTATGTAATTCAAGATGTCAGCTCCATTAGCTGGCTTTTTAGCTTGTTTACTAGGATGGAGGCAGCTAATGCACAGGAATAAAATGGGTCTTATACTCCCTTAGTCCTCTGCTTGGGTGACAGGATAGCTCAGAACTGGGGTCTGACAGAGCACCAGTAAACCTGTAATAAAAACTGACTATTGATAGTTTTGGCGGTATATAAACATGCATTGGCTGCAAAACTTATGTAGGTGGGTTTCATAAGAATAAGCCTAGTTTTCTATCACTATCCTGAATGGGATAAAATGAAAATTAGAAAAGCCTTCACTTAACCTTCAACAGACCTTTGACATGTGTGCATGTTTCTCCTCTGAGTTTTATCAGGCATCTTTGCAAGGAGTTTTTTCCCATTTAAATTCTGTTTCTACTTTGACAAAAGTAAGCCCCTATTTTGTTGTTTTGTGTTGCTCAAAGATTCAGCAAATTGAACATTAAAAATTCATAAACAATAAAAATGCATATTTGTATCTGAATAAATGTTTTTATTTAACAACATACAAATAGGTATATGTAACTGATTTAACAGAAACATAAAAATTCTGAAATAATTTCCTTTCAGTTACTGTTGGAAAGGAGTATATTTTATTCCAAGTGGGAATAAAAAAGAAAAAAAACCTGCTGGTTTATGCAGGTGGCAGAAGCAGGGCATATATGCAACCACTGCCATCTGATCACCACCTCTGTCAAACTGCTAGCACAGCCAGCATGACCACCAGCCCGCTTTCAGGCTAGGCCACCCAGCTCTCTTCTAGACAGTGCCCAGGCATGCTTCAGGGACTAACCCTGGCGCATGCAGCCACCCTCTCTATAGGATAAGAAAGTTTAACCATACAGGTCAGTTGGCTGAAGGGTCAGGTAATGGACCTAGCTTATTTCTGAGTATAGCCATAGCCTAAGTGACTCAAATTTTGCTGGATTTTTCAAAAATTAAATGTCTAGATTACTCACTGAAGATAAATGCATTTCAGCTCTTCATTTCTGTTTCAAACAACTGAATAGTATGTTGCACTACTTAGTCCTATAACATCAAGTCGAAGGCCAGTGTAATTTATTATTATTATGAAATTGCATTTGAGTGAAATATAATGCAATAAGGCTTGCTGTGGTGGAGACAGGATACGTATTTGAATCTGCTTCCTTTCCAACTTCTTGCTTCCTTGGAGCAGTGCCAGCAATCCCATTTATTGTGGAAATTATCTTGACTCCCAGTAGTCCTAGGAGAAAAAAAAAACGTTAAACTTTTTAAAATTATTTTTTAATTTTACATTATGATTAGACATACCAAATAATTTGGATGTCAGTTTTTGTATCCTATGAACAAATATAGGGTCTGGGGAGGTGAAATGCAAGCCTTTTCAATTCAGTCCATTGTTTTCTGCCATGCTGTGATGCTACTGGGGATGGGGTTAAACTGTGCTGGAAGGTAGTTTGCGGAAGGTAACTTGTAGAAGGTAGGTAGCATGCTGTTAGGAATTTTCAGTTACAGTAAAGGTCAAAACAGCTGAACATTTTATGGAACTTGTAGCTGAAACAAAGAGAATGTCTGTCCTAAATAAGTTTTATGCAATCCTGGAAGACAGAATGACCCACATGATTTGTAAGGGTATCCTTCCAACCTAGTAAATATCTTTTCTCTGTATTTGTGACAAAAACAAGCAAAGCTGAGAGATGGAAGCATCAGAGACACTGGGATCCAGAAAGGAAAGCTGAAAAGAAAACAAGAATTTGGGACTATGTGATGGAAAAACAATTCTATGACTGAAGATAATATTCCAGTTGTTTGATGATTCTCAGGAATCTTTTTCTCTCAGGAAAATCTCTTTCAGGAAAAGAGTACTTAATATACTGATCATGTAAATGAACAGGATAGCACTGTAGAGATGGCAAGTTCCATTTTCAGTATCTCCTTTTTGAAGTGTTGTGAAAGACTCTGAAAGCTGTCTAACCATTTAGTCAAAAGGGATATCAGCAGCATTCAGCCCAAAGTTAACACACTGTATTTGAAGATCATCCTGGTATCACTCACGCAAATGAATAGTCGTGCTGTGCTGAAGTTTTCCATTATGCTCTGAAGTGACTCATGGGAAACTAGATGCTGCAAACATGAAGATGAAATAGGTTAAGGTACAATATAAAATAAAATCAGTGACAGCAATGTGTACTTTTGTTTTGTGAACCTCTAATGGCAGACTTTACTGTGGCCGCTGGTAGTCCAGATACCTTAGGCTGATGGGTGAGCAGACAGGTAGCAGATGGGAACAGATAGGTAGTTCAAAAGTGTAGTGTTTCAATGAGGAAGGAAATCTGCCATAGCACAAATTATTTGGTGGACTACCACAGTACAGTACCAGTGGTACTTTGATTTGTCTTGGCTATATTCTCCATGTAACCCTCTGCCAGGTTTTGGCCCCTGTATGGAAGTCAGTGTCTCAAACTCTGAGTCATGGTCACAGAGAAAGCAGCCATGCCTCCCTCAGATGTTTAACACCATTGCATCGGATGTTATTAAAGCCCATAGCACACTTGAAGAGCACCATACATGTCCATATTTCAGCCACTCTTCTTCACAGTCTGATATCTCAAGGCAAACCCCACTTCATTCAGTATTTTAAGATAATATGCCTAAGAAAGACCTGAAATGGTTGACATGTTTTCTGGGCTTATGGTAAACCAGATCAAAGCAGTGATCTGAGTTAACAATCACCTTTCCCTGCTCTTCCCCTTTTCAGAGTGAGAGATTGCATTTTTCTGTGGCCATACTAACTTACACTGACTTAAAGAATATCTGCACTATGACCTAAGGCATGTCCACATGTTCTGGTCTGCAGACTCTATTATGGCAACAAAAACTTAGCCAAAGCACACAGTAAGGGGGTTAAACTGCAACAAGAAGATCTGACAGCACTTAATGGCCAGAGTCCTTGGCTCAGCAGGAATCATGGAACAGCACAGGCTCCTCTAATATATGTGGGAAATCTCCATTAAAAAAAAATTCTTACCATTTGTGCTAACCATAGCATACTGTCATGGTTTAACCCCAGCCAGCAGCTCAGCCCCACGCAGCCGCTCACTCACTTCCCCCTCACCAATGGGATGGGGGAGAAAATTGGAAGAGTAAAAGTGAGAAAACTCCTGGGTTGAGACAAAGGCGGCTTAATAGGTAAAGCAAAAGCCACACACGCAAGGAAAGCAAAACCAGGAATCCATTCACCGCTTCCCATGGGTGGGCAGGTGTTCAGCCATCTCCAGGAAAGCAGGGCCCCACCACACGTAACCGTTACTTGGGAAGACAAACGCCATCACTCCGAATGTCCCCCCCTTCCTCCTTCTTCCCCCAGCTTTATATGCTGAGCATGACATCCTATGGTCTGGAATATCCCTTGGGTCAGTCGGGGTCAGCTGTCCCAGCTGTGTCCTTCCCAGCTCCTTGTGCCCCCCCAGCCTCCTCGCTGGTGGGGTGGGGTGAGGAGCAGAGAAGGCCTTGGCTCTGTGTGAGCACTGCTCAGCAGTAACGAAAACATCCCTGTGTCATCAACACTGTTTCCAGCACAAATCCAAAACACAGCCCCATACCGGCTGTTATGAAGAAAATGAACTCTATCCCAGCCAAAACCAGCACATACACTTACAACATGAGAGTGAAAACCAAATGAGAAGTTTGGAAGCACTGCATGAGACCAAACCTCTCTCTTTTTATCCATTTTTGCCCATGACGGTGCCAACGCCATATCATTTAGTGATGGACAAATTTGTGGGTATTTCTCCTAGAGAAATACCACTTTGGTAAGTACACAGGAAGAAGTCTTGATATTGCAGGCTGTAGGTAAGTGTGCACGTGTGGAGGAGTGGGTGTGCTGCCAAAACGTCATAGATTGAGAGTTTAAGCACAGCTTCCTTGCTAGAGAAATTAATGTCCTATTTCAATGCTCTCCATTGCTGCACACCAGTGATGCAAGCCTTCATTAATTTTGAAGGGTAAACTTCAATTCACCATTAACTCTTCTGCATGTTTAAATTAGCAATGGTTTTGAAGCCGTTCCTGAGAAATATTTTCAATAGAAGAGATGGGAAAAATGACTGGAAAAGTAACTCTCATCTTTTATATGCTTTTTATTTATCTTTGTTTTTTCCTCAATCTTCTGACTCTAAAAAGCCTCATTACACACTTCATTAGCAGCTTTCTGAGGCCCTATAGTGTAGTAGCATCTACTCAGAGTCTCTGAGGGGTGAAATTGGAGATTTACTGAGGAGAGTTTGAGGGCTAATTACAAAGCCTTATCAACTAATAATGCAATCAGTGGGCCACTGGCACAGTGATAGTGTTCGCTGCTGCAGTCAATAAGATCTGGGTTAGATTAGTCCACAGGGTTAAGAGGGAATGCTGATGAAGGGCAGCTAGTCATCTGGCTACCTAGGAAGTATCTTTTACGGGGTCAGAAGACGGTCCCCATCCTTTCTTCCTTTGCAGAATAATAGGAAATGCTCTGAAGCACTGTTAGGCACCTTGTTCCCTTAGAAGTAGCATAGTGTGAAACCCAGGGAGTAATTGAGCCCAGATCTCCTGCCTCATTGTAGCAAATACCAGCTTTATGTTGTAGGGCTGCAATGTATTACCCTCGATTAGGGATGGAAGGGGGATCCTAAGGCTCTGAACAAAGTGCAGAGTCTTCTCAGGAATAAAACAGGCTTTTGTCAGAAAGATGCAATTATGTGATGGATCACAGTGAAAATGCGGTAAGATTCAGGCCAGTGTCACAAGCACAGATACTGAGATCCAAGAGAAAATATGTTTCTGGTGCTTATTCCTTCCTGCTTTCAACAAATATGTTAGTTTTACTTTTCATTTGAAAAGGAGCAAGAGCTACTTTTCTCATTTCTTTAGTCTTTAATAAAAACTAAATGAGACTATAAATTATGTGTGTAGAAACACTTCTCTTCTTCAAGCAAGTTTTTGAAAATTAAGATGCTTTTGGTTAAAAAGCAGGAATCCTGTATATATTTTCACTTTTCCAAATTTGACTCTATTTTTTCCCCAGAAATTACATAGTCTCATTAATATCTTCAACTTCAGCATGAGAAGGTGACTTATGTGCTTCAGACCTATTGGCTTTAATGGACTGTATGGTCTGTAGTCTACATTTGTTCTGCCTAATTATGATTTTTTGCATGTGTACATGTATATATACCAAAAGCAAATAAAAGAAAAAAAAAAGTGAGATAGCTTCCTGAAGAAAATGGTCAATATTCCATAAAGGGATTTAGGAACATACATCCAACATCTGAGTTCTGCTTAGGTCCTCAGAACCATTTACTGAACTGCTACATGATGCTTTAAATGCCTCTAACTTTTTGCCGTAACATCTGCCTGAGTTTTGTTGTTGCTGACCAGTTCTCTGCCTACTCTCCAGGGCAAGCTCAAAATAGGATATTGGAACAGGACTTTTAGGATTAGCTGTATGTGCACATCTGTCACCTCTTACAAACAAGAACTCTGAGTTTAGACTTCGCACATCAGACTTCTTTTAATATATGCACATTCTGCGTGATTTGGAGTACAGGCTTGATTGAGCCTACATCGTCTCTATCTTTGCAAGGAGTGATCAAACCACCAGACTGTTTAACTATTCCGGATGATTTCCTCTCATTCTCTTCTGGTTCATGTTGTACAAAATCCCTAAAGACTTACTGATGAGAAAGGTTCTTTCCTACCAGTGATTAGTAGGAATTTCATAAGGACGGGAGCACCAGTCTCCACCTCTTTCCTAACATATTCCTGTAATAAAGCAAATGTTCAATATCTTTCAGGCACCTTTTTAAAAAAAGGCTATGGGTCAATGATGAAAAATATAGGCATCTTAAAAATTTAATTTGGCCCAAATTCTCATATCTATCACTGATCAAAGAGAAGCTCCAGTATGGCAAAGACTAGAAAAGAAATTCTTCTCTACAGATAAATTCACCAGATTTATATGTACTTTCAGGTTTTTCTGAAGAACCAGACTAACTGTGCTATTCCGAAGGGAGAATCAGACTTAATGTCTATACTCTGAGTTCTCCAATGGGCTGCATGCAGGCACATCTGTGCCCCTTTGCAGAGCTCTATTGACTTCAGCAGGGATCCAGAGAGACACAGTATGACTCGCAGCTGCTATACAATGGCACTGCTAGCTGAGGTTAATCATTAGATTCTGGTCGATGAGTTATTTCATGTACCTACAGAGACATAGTTAAGATAGATCCAGATAGAGAAATGAATATCCATTGAAATGCAAATCTCTCAATAAAATAGATTTTGATAACTTATGCTACCTTGCTAATCCTAATGCACCTCCCTTTTCGGTGCCCAAGATGAATCCTTTTACAAATTTTATCTTTTTGTCCCAGAATGATACTTCTGAATTGCATATACTGATTTAAACAGAAGTGATTGTACTTTCTTTAATGTTCCCATTCATTCTCAGATTTTTGGACAAATGCAGGCATGATCATGAAAATAAAAAGGTATGATTTTAGAATATTACAATTCTAAAAATTAATTTGATGGAAAATGGACTTTCTTTATATCTGATGCTCCCTTAATAAACCTGATAGACCCATTCAGAGTCAGAAGGTGACTTTCTTGCTGCAACTTTTAGAGGCCCAGGAAGATTTTAATTCACTTTTGGTACCTTCTTGACCCAGGGTGCAGTGCTGGCTGAATATTTGACAGAGAACAGGTACTCTGGGGAGTGATCACTATTTTGAATGTGAGTAGATCAAGGAATGACCTTGGCAAGTGTACAACATTTGCTGCAATGTTGGCATCATGTTCATACTTTTTTAAGCAATGCTATTAGGTTTATAACAAACTACATGATCTCAATCACTTATTAGAAAATAAAATACAGACAGTAAAAAAAAAAAAGGCAGTGTGACAGAATTCCCTTTCTCAGGACTTGTACACCCCATGTTCCCACTAAGGTCGTCTTGACTTTCAAGTACTGCTGCTCAGGAATCTGAATTTGTAGGGAGAAGTTAGGGGATTTCTTCATTTTGTTTTGACCCTGGCTTAGCTATAAACTGTAAAACCATGTCAGCTTCTAAATCTGGCATTTCAAGGTGTCCTAAAAGTGAAGCCATGTTGTTTTACTATCATACATACCTTTTCACCAAAGGACAAAAAGCTTTTTCTTCTGCAGATGATGCGATGATTGCATAAGTCACAGTACAACACTGCGTGTTGTAATTCTAGCTTACAGTAATACTTGTCATACAGCAACAAGAGACTTCAGGAAACACACCGCAAGCCATCCTGGGTGTTCATCAGCATCTGAACTCAGTGATGACAAAGCATGGGCTGAGTGCTGCACAAAGCGATAGACTTCAAACGAGTGGTGCAAGGTGCTGTGGCACAGACCGCAGCGGGAATGCCTCAAATCCCCCAGCACTGTATGCTGAAGTCGTTGGGCTGCTTCAGACACTATCTGTGGTCATATAAACTTTCCAAAAGTTATAGAAAACAATGGAATGCAGGAAAAAAAAAAACAATGTTAACTATTTACTGTCTATAAAGTAAAGTAAGCATCTTACTCCTTTTACAAATACACAGTGAGTAGAGGAGGAAATAGATGGCTAAATAATAGATAGCTAAAGATGAGGAAATAAGAGTCCTTCCCTTATGATTAGTTAATGCTTGATTGCAGCTATCGGATTAGCTTACATGATTGTTCCTTTCATTCTTCTAAATAGCTCTCTAGTTTTACAAGTCTTCTGTTACAAAGGCGTAAGCGGGGAAAAGATAAGGAGATGTAGATGTGCTCTTCCCTCTCCTGAAATCTCTTGACAAATGTTATCTAATGCTTTTTGATTACAATATAAGTAAATTTAAACTTCTTCCTACATTTTTACTGTACTGAGTCGTGTTAAGGATGGCTACAAGACATGGCAAAACACAGAAGGGTATTTGTTTTCTGGACTCAAAAGAGTAAAAAAAAACTATACTTTTTTGTTTGGTTTTGGTTTTTTTTTTTGGTGCATCTTGTTGCTTATAAGGCTAAAGTAACAGCTATTTTTCAGCAGTTATTTTCCCCCATTCTGCTCTTAAATTTCATTCTTGGTGAGATGTGGTCAAGAACTGTTAGTTTGTACAAGAAGGAGAAGAGTTTGTGCTTTTGTGGCAGCCAGTGTCCCCAGTGAGGGAGTACGATTAGATGGCTGTAGCAGGGGTGAGCTGGACTCTGCTGAGAGACAGAGGTGTTGAGTCCTTGGGAAACCTGCGGGGGACAGAAGTAGGATAAGTGGCCCAGTGCTGGCTTCTGTGATGGTGTTTAGGAAGATCTTGAGCAGGACAACTGTGAGCTGGGAATTAAGAGGATTTTAGGGAGCAGTAAGGGATTAGGATCTGGGTTGGTCAAGAATGAAGGAGAGCTGTATTTGGGCCATTTGGTAAATGCAGGTTCTGGGGCTGGAGGTAGGGGCAGCTTTCAGATAGGAGCAGCAGGGAGTATAAGGTTTGGATACAGAGACCTGAGTTTTTGCAGACTAGAAGAATGCAAGAAAAAGGAGGCAGTGATGCAAGATTCTTAGAAACTGCTAAGCAGGGACTCTTTTTTGGACTGCTGCCTCTTCCCTTATTCTTTATCTATTTTTTGCTGTTAGAATATGGAGCCTAACCTCTTTCCCATTCACTCTATATCGGGGTGGCATGCTATCCCAGGTATGCTATCAGATATACTGTCCCAGATAAGCATGCCATGCTATAGCTCACTTTATGTGGCTATAATACAGTATTTCATCCTCCCTGAATACACTCAGACAATCTGCTGAGTGCTGAAAGTGCTGTTGCAAATTTAGCTGTCTTCACTGGGAGTTCTAAAGCTTCCTTTCTAGAGTAGAGGTTCTCAAGAGCTGCAAGGTCATTACATGGGACTGCCTTATTCCCAAAAGTTTCTCTAGGCTTTGAGCCTTGCTTGCAGCTAAGATACTTCTCATTAAATTTAAGACCTCTTCCTAGCTGCCCTGGACTTCCTCTGAAGCCAATGGAAAAGGCAAAGGAACCCTTGAGGACAAGAAAAGCTTTTAACAGGGAATCCATCCCTAAGATCTTCTCTCTTTGGAAAAGCAAGTGGGAAGAGAACTGACATACCAATTTAATTTTTCCTATTAGTCTCATCCTTTTCCTTCTTTTCCATAGTACCAAACTTTAGAGTCACCTCCTTGATGTTAGTGTGTGTATTTGTTTGTGGTGCTGGAGATGAACTGTCAAACCATCCCATGTGCTCATGCTTGTCTTGCCCTTCTTCAGTGATCAGCTGAGATATAAGATCATCTACTACAGAGCATAAAAGAAAACTATTTTCTTTTATCAAAGTGATAAAGCTGTGGTGTTTTGGAAATGAAGGTCAAGAATTTTGCTCCTAAGATTATAGACAGAGTGGATGTCATTAAAAAGCCAGCTTTTACCAATGTCACATGTGATGTGTGTTTTGTAGCATTGTTGACAAGCATGAAAGTTCCTTGAGCAACAGATAATGACATTTGAGAGCAACTGTCCCATGCAACTTTTGGATCTATGGTGTTTTGGTTCTGGATCATGTTTATAGCAAGGTCATCATTTTTACCATGCATTTACACATTTATTCTAGACGATAACTTTGAGTGTATATCTTAGAAATGAAAACTAATAATTTCTTTTTATCAGGAAGATTTCAAAGTATTAATCAAAGGGATGTGAAATTGCTTTTACAGCCTAATATATGTAACAGTTATTTTGCTACAGTCCTATGAATCAATTGCTCTCCTCTAATAAATGAAAAATTATTTAACTATCAGGTAATGTCCAAACTCATCCATCAAAACTCAGCTGCTTAGCAGTACCATGGAATACTGGGCTTCTTTCCCTAAGAAAGTATTGCTGTAGATATTGTTGATTGTATTTAATGAGAGCAATAACTCACAAGGAACCGGAATGTGCATAATGAAATACTAGGTTGTTGAGCATTACTTAGCAAAGGAGACAGTTATTAGGAGCCAGTTTAAATTAATTAATTATTAAGTAGTTTATAAAATAATTGATAATTTATAATTTCATTCTATTGCTTCTACCTTTTCTTAATGTGGCCCATGCTTTAATGAAGAAACCTCAAACCATCTCTTTCACAAACTGTTTGTGAACTCAGAATCCCAGATTTTGCCACCTGATGACAAGCAGAAGGTCCAGAGGGGACTCATCTATCTGTTTTGAAAAATATTAAATTAACAATACCGGACAGATTTAATAAAGCATATGCAAAGAATCAGAATGACACAAAGCCGGTGACAGTCATCAGCCTGCTGCCTATAGAGGAAAGGAGGTTTAGTTACATCCAGCAACTAAATATAGATAGGGAGACTCTACACCACTTCACCAAATCTATTATATTTGTCTTCATACCTATAGGAACAAAAAAGTGCTGCTACAGTTCTTGTTTTCATCATCTAAAACCAAATTAGACCCACTACCAGACAGCTATCTTAATCTGCAAATCACTTGGACTGTAATGACTTAATTAACCTCTGATCACATGCCCGCATCAATCTCATACATTTTCATTTTGGTTTTAGCAGTTATAGCATAGGTTCTGCATAGTTCACCTCCATCGTGAGGTTACAGAGGTATTCCACAGAAGACACTGAATGAAGACAGGAAGAAAAAAATGGGCTTTCTCCAGGGAAATTTCTTAAGAATTCAAAAAAGTGCCTCCCTTGCACCAATATGAGAACAAAACCTGTCCTTTTTTACTGAAGAAGAAGGAGGCAGTGGCACCCTGTCTTAGAGGAGCAGATAGCCCAGGCCCAGCCATTGGCAGATGCTCTGAGGAAGCAAAGCCATGCCTATGTTGACCCTAAGATGGCCAAGTCAGGGAGAACACATGGAAGTGCTTGAGATCAGATCTCCCAAGTATAAGGTCAGGAGGGTCTATAAATCCCATCTGCTCTTGCAGCTTGTGATGTGAGGGCACCCTGGGTCATCACATGTCCGGCATCAAAGGACATGGCTACACAGGGAGATGGAGCTCAACACTATTTGCTTCTCTAGTCAGAGCCATGATAAAAGGTCTGAGATTCTTCCCTGAGTGCTCCTCAGGGATTGCATCCAGCCCAAACTCAGGTTGTGACCACTCAGTGAGGAAGGCTGAGTCCTTCCTCAAGCACCTGACTATGGTCACGCTCAGTGTTTGATAAATGTGGTCTAAGAAACAAGGTCCTGGGTTGTGCCTCATTTTGCACCAGGAGTTGAACCTATGGCTTTCTCATCCACTAAGTGGTCTGGTCCTTCCAGAGAGGAAACCTACCCTTTCACAGGGAAATTCCCGACAGCTGGGGCATGTGTCACAGCCACACTGGACTGAGTAACTCTGCCAGCTTAGCTTGAAATAACTGTACTGCCAATATTGACAGACGTTCAACTGGCACAAATCTATTGTTCCCAGAAACTGTATTTTTGTTAAAGCTACCTTTAAGGAATGAATATAAAAACTACCTGTTTACCACATGAAACCCAACATTTTCTGAAACATTAATTAATTTATGCACTGATGTGTAGGTGTGAGTGTCACGTGACTTCCAAAATCTTATTTTCAGAGGTTCTGAGAACTCTGGTAAACCTTGTTTGTGACTTTCATTTTTTTAAATTTTGTATTCATAGCAAAGTACTGTTCTTTTCTTAGGCTTATGTATTTTCCTGGAATGATAGATAATCATTATATTTAACATAAAACATGGAGACTGTCGTGGTTTAACGCCAGCCAGCAACTAAGCACCACGCAGCAGCTCACTCACTCCCCCACCACCCAGTGGGATGGGGGAGAAAATCAGGGAAAAGAAGTAAAACTCGTGGGTTGAGATAAGAACTGTTTAATAGAACAGAAAAGAAGACACTAATAATGATAATGATAACACTAATAAAATGACAAGAGCAATACTAAAAGGATTGGAATGTACAAATGATGTGCAGTGCAATTGCTCACCACCTGCCAATCGACACCCAGTTAGTCCCCGAGCGGCGATCCCCCTGCCCCCATTCCCCCCCAGTTTATATACTGGGCATGACGTCACACGGTATGGAATACTCCATTGGCCGGTTTGGGTCAGGTGCCCTGGCTGTGTCCTGTGCCAGCTTCTTGTGCCCCTCCAGCTTTCTCGCTGGCTGGGCATGAGAAGCTGAAAAATCCTTGACTTTAGTCTAAACACTACTGAGCAACAACTGAAAACATCAGTGTTATCAACATTCTTCACATACTGAACTCAAAACATAGCACTGTACCAGCTACTAGGAAGACAGTTAACTCTATCCCAGCTGAAACCAGGACAAAGACTAACATACCCTTGTAGTGGAAGCATACTGGAAGGAGCTCAGTGTGGTGTTAAGGTCCCAGTCCTCTAAACTGGGAGATGTGTTGTAAGAAAAGCATTTCTAGAGCTTTGTGGAGTTGCTCTGAGTACCTTATCAATCTATTTTTTTAGCTGAACATGGGATATTTTGATCTTTCATAAAAATATATCAGTCCTTTGAAGATAAAAGGTCTCTTGATGCCTAAGACCCTGATGAAAACCAGATGACAAGTAGCAGATTTCATCTATGAAGATTTTTAGTTACTTTGGTTTGTGCTTTAGCTCTGGTTCTTGTTCCTGTTGACCTAGACATTTCCTTTTAGTAAAGTTCAACACTAATAGCCAGGAGGCTTGATGATGTTTAAATACAGCAAAGACTTAAAATTTCATATCACCTAGGTTAGCAGAACTGCAGACAGATTCTCTGCTTGTGCTAAGGTGTTTGACTACAACAGATCTATGATGCTTTATGTAGAGAGAGGTTTGGACCCTGGGGAATGGATTTTGTGAGTCTCATACAAATTACTGTCTTTAGTGTCCTAATTGATTCCATCTGTAGTTTTACACCCTTTCCTTTTTTCTTCCTCTTTCCTTTGTAGTCAGAGCTACCTTCAAACTGCAAGTGACGTGCCTGGGGGTCACAACCTGGATCCCTCTGCAAACTACAATTCCCCAAAGTTTCGCTCAAGGAATCAGAGCTATATGAGAGCAGTGAGCACGCTCAGTCAGGCCAGCTGTGTTAGTCAGGTGGGAAATTCTTGTTATAACTTTTCTTATAGGATAATCACAGATGCGAGAGTTGTTACTAGTGGATGGTTTTAGTTTCTTTTTGAATTAACATCAAACTGAGGATGTGCATTGTCAATGTAATTCAGTTCTAAGGAATGCAACCCTTGTTCAAAATTTCAAGAAAAATACTGAATGGTAGAAGCAAAGGGACACTATTGCACATGATATTTTCCATTTATTTTTCATTAAAAATACAAATACTGGTATTTTCATTTTCAGTCTATATTAAATATTTAAATGTTAAGAAGATTCAGACTGAGCATAAGGGGCACAGTCCTACAATACTCATCCTCTGAAAATATCTACTCTGATTTCAGTAAATGTGGGTTGCCAGATTAAGATATAGATTGATATAATTATGCTTCAAAGGACCAGTGACTCATCTCCAAACTCAATCCCTCACTCTTCTTGGGTGAAAGAATAAGTCCCATCAATTATTCTACGTATGGGGACTTCTGAAAAGAGACATTTTTCCACCCTGCTGGTTTTATGTTGGTTAGTTAGTACTAATTCATGTTGAAGTGAGATCTGAATCAGGCCTGAAGTGCAAGCAGCCTTATGAAGTATGTGCATGTTCTGTTTAGCAGAGGACTTTACGTAACATTTCCAATGTTTCTAATGTTCATTGGTCCTGACATTTCTTCCCTGTGTTGCTTCATGACAGATGGACCCTGCCCTCTTCTCAGACATGTCTTACTTTATTTGTCTTTGACCATTTAGTGAGGCACCTAAGAGTACAGTAGCTAATTATGCACAATGGTTATGTTAAAAAAAAAACTTTTTTAAGCAATTTTATATTCATTCATGTTCAATTTGTATTGCATGGCTATTCAGGCCTGGATTCAACTCATCTAACTTGAGGCTTTTAACTAAGGCAACAACTAAAGCTTCCTCTGTAGTTAATGGAGTGAAAGAGTTTCTTCCAGGACAATGCACATCCCAAGTGGGCTGAGAGCCCTCTGGAAATGCTTGTCAGTCTCCACTGACTGTAGAGAGTTGGGAGGGACTAGTTGCCTGACTAATGCCCTTCAGCCAAATTCCTTAATTTATGTGGGATAAAGCTAAGTATAATCTTGCATAGCACACATCAGAATTAGAAACAGACAGTCATTTTCAAAACCTTTCATTATTTTTCATGGCTCCCTTGTGAAACCTCTCCCCATCATTCTCATGCCTTGGTTTTCATTACCCTGGTTTGGTTATTTTCTATTTTTATTACACTCTGGTTTTGAGAAACTTTCACAAGAATTAGATCCCGAGTTCCAAGCAAGTGCTGTTGGCTGTCACCTAACAATGCTATAATATAGAGCTATTCTAACATCTTCTGCCTCTTTGACCATGTCTGTGCGTGGAGATTTTCACTGAGCTGTCCATAATGTCTAATTGGTTTCAGCAGTAGTTAAAATTCTTCATTCCAATGTGCATTACCTGGAAAGATGTCCACAGTAGATTTCATTTGCAGGTAGATTGCTCAATTGGCCAGATTAACTAAACCTGCTGGATATAGTTCCTTACTTTCTTTTTCAGTTTTCACTAACCTATGTAATTTGTGTCAGCTACATACTTCTACCTCACAGTCCAGCTGTTTCCAGACCAGTAATAAATGCATTTAATGGGTACTACACAAAGTAAATGTGTTAAAATAACAAGTTCTGAACCTTTGCCGTTTCTGGTTCTTTCTCCATGACACCATCATCTTCTTGTCCCATCTACATAATAGCAGTTTGTATGATTTGTGGTATTTTTAATGCCTTTTTTGTGAGATACTTCCTTTTTCACTCTTGACCAAGGGTGGAGTCAAGAAAGATGCTGGGTTCCATGGTTTACATTTTTAGCTTAAGTTTTAAAACCTTTATTTTTCTATTGTCAATGACCTTGGTTTGAAAGAAGTGGTTAGTACTTAAACTGTTTACGGATTACATTACCATAAATTTCCTGATCAATGATGTACGCAAAGTATTTCAGAGTAAGATTTTTTTTTTAATCTTTTCAAGATTGCATTAGTCTACTTAACTTTATTAGAAGCAAATTTTATGAAGGGTAATGTAATTCCTTTCAGAAGAGATTTAGTAGCCAAAATGTCTTACATGAAATTAAAATATCAGTTATTCATTATCATCAGAAGTTCCGTATGAAAATTCCATTTACTTAATCAAAATCCTAAAACATTTGAAACATTTGCACTCATTCTGTTTCCATAATGAATAATGTTCTAGGAACAGTAATAATGAAAAATGCACTTAGCAGCTGTATAGAAAAAGTAATATCAACTGGATGTGCACTTTAGTGACGCTACGAATTTTACTTGGTGTTTATACTGATTTTGATTACTAGCACTCTCGTTTTAAAAAAATTATTATCAGGAGGACATATCAGGAGGTCATGCATTTGCCTGTCCAGTGTTAACTTCCTATCTGATTTTGGATAAATATAATTGGAATTATTCAGGTACATTTATAGGTAGTTAGGGCTGACTTCAGAGATCCTGTTAAAAATTATGTGGGTAGAATTTAGGCACTCATCTTCAAAACTGCAATACACGGTTCCCTCCCAAGAGGTTCCCTAAGCCTGGCCAGCCTGCCTAAACCCTGTTTATCATGAAAGCGTCCTAAAAATGTACAGTTTTGCATCATGCCCAACCTGTAGGGCAGGGTCAGCAGGTAGATGCTGCGGGGAGCTGGAGGGTGGTGCTGAAATCCCCCAACCTGGTCAGGGATGCAGG
This sequence comes from Haliaeetus albicilla, assembly GCF_947461875.1. Classification (NCBI taxonomy): domain Eukaryota; kingdom Metazoa; phylum Chordata; class Aves; order Accipitriformes; family Accipitridae; genus Haliaeetus; species Haliaeetus albicilla. Next base: position 22,856,526 of record NC_091500.1, read on the forward strand.
TAGGCACACCGAGGCTGAGCTGCCAGGCAGAGTTCCTCAGCACACCTGGTGGCACAAGTATCAGGCTTAAAATAATGCTGCTGAAGAAAAGGCAGCAGTAGTGGCTGCACCTCGTTTTTCCATGGGAGTTGAATGGCTAACCCAGATAACCAGGGAATTAATTCAGTTTAGGGCTCTTCTCAGCTAAAGGTGGTCCGAGCATTACTTTCTCATCTGACCACTTTTCAGTCTATTTCAGACCATGGTTATTCTTTCACATGCTTCACTGGACACAACTCTAGATGCAATATTGCTCAAACCTTTCAGAAGCATCACCTCCTCTGAACTTAACACATCTTCAAATATGAGATACCTCCTTGAGCCCCTTTACAGTGAGAAGAAGATAACAACCTGCCACACAGGCTAAATGTCCATGAGTAGTAACTTTGCTGATAAGTGAAGAACAAAGGCAATCCACCCTCACCTTCTGAGGGCTAATATTAGTATAGCTGATTTCTGTTCTATCCTGGCAGAACATGGATTTATTTCAGCGCAGAGTGATCTTGTTGGTTACCATTAAATCATGTATTTACAATCCTCTAAATATGCCAAAAGATACTGAACGTAAAATTAATTGTATGGCATGTGTGATGTGCTTACTATATACATATAAACAGCTGATGTAAGTTAAAAAAAAAAGTGTATGTGATCAGAAGGGATTACTACATTTTAACTATTTGCTAAAACAGTTCTTCATCAATGTACAGGTGTCCATTTGAGATGTTGAGGCCGTGATGATCACAAAAAAGCAAGTCAAAAATCAAATGCATTGTTGTTGTTTATTCAGATGAGTGAAGCAGAGGTTAATGGGCAATTTGAATCGGTGTGTGAATCAGTGTTTAGTGAAGTTGAAGCTCAGGCAATGGATGCCCTTGACCTCCCTGGATGTTTCCGAACAAGAAGCCACAGTTACTTGCGTGCCATTCAGGCAGGCTATTCCCAAGATGATGAATGTATACCTGCGATGGCATCTTCCAACATCACCTCAACTATCAGGTCAACAACAGGTAAGAAAATCTACACTGACCCTTCCACTGTTCTGCATGTAAAAATATATCATCTTGTTTTGTAAAAGGGCATTTTGACACTGGAAACAATTTCCGTGTGTAGTGGTAATATTTGACACCAGTATTCTTAGGTTTGTAATACTGTACCGTTGTGGCTACAGCTTGGAATAAACTCCTTCTAGGGAGAATCCTGCAAGCATAATATAATGGACCTGGACTTTTGACCTCCATTTCCCATACATACAGTTATCCAGGTGCAAATATAAAAATGCAAGTGCAAATGGTATCATTTAGATACTGTTAGGCATTTAGGTATTTTTATCTATCACATAATTGATCTTCTAAAGGAGATCAGTTGCACTGACTTTAATTTAGATCCTTAAAGTACCAAAAGAAAAAGAGAAGCAAGATTTTAAATATTTGGTTTAAACACTTACAGGCAATTAACAGGGAATTAATTACTTACTTTTAGAAAAGGTGTAACCAGCTGTATCTATACACTGAATCATAAATGTTATGGCAACCTTCACACATCTGCTATTACTCATCAGTAACCATTAGCATTCATTGTTATACCGTTCACTTTTAGGATCTTTTAACATTCTTTTCACTTTCTTTTCTTTTATTAGTTGCTTAGCAAAGATGATAGCTTTATTCATTTTAGAATGTTAACATTTAGTACTGGTAGAGAAAAGATTGCACAGATAGCAGTTGCATAATTAAAATGAAATCTATAACAAATATGTGTTCTTTGTTAAGTGATCCAAATTCACTTTTATGTTTCCAAATATGTTAATGTCAGTTCCTAATTATGATATTGTCCTTGCCACATACTATTAAATTGCAGTGCAGGCTACCCATCTACAAAAGGTAAAAACAGAGCTCAAAATGTATAATGCAAAAATACTTTTAAAATTATTTGCTTGACACATCTGTTGTATAACAGAACAGTGGGAGCTTAGAAAGGAAGTAAGCTGAGGTTGAATAACATAAATTTGCATTCCAGAAGGAGCATAAAATGTTATTTTATCTTAAGCATAGTATTTTAATTGCTATATATAACTTTGTGTAAAACCAGAAGTTGTGGCGTACAGTGCCACCTCTAGGGCCGTTTCTGTCCTTTGTGTAATAGAGATGCTATCATGATATAAAATGAGAATTTACTGCTACCTGAGAGACTAATTTTCATCTTTGTCATATAGTATTGTGTTATTATTATGAAGAAACTTTCCATGGCAAAAGACACAACTAAATATCTATTTTGGTATCTGACTCCAGGTACTGAATTGGAATACTTTCAGAATTACTTTGGCTACCAAGTTGATTGGTTTTAACCTAAGCTGTCTTGAGTTTATATGCTAGATAAGCCCAAAATTCTCACTGAAAAGAATTTATTTTTTTTTCTCTAGAGCATCAAAGCTGAATAATAGAATATGTTTGAGAAAATAACCAGGTTAGGCAGTAAATATGGTTGCATCCCAGTGTTTCCATACTTATGAAAAATGTTTTGCATTCATTAGCAGTCTGCCAGTTAAATACTATGGTTTTGAAAACTTTAAGCTTTGTTTCACACGTGGCTTCTCCCTCATCTCGGAAATGATTTATCAGGTGGATTTTCTTGCCCAAATATGTAATCCTTCTGCTTTGTTGTGGTGAGGTGATATTGATGTTGTGGAGAAAAAAGATGATTTGAGATGTTTTCCTGAGCCAAAACTATTTCCAAGCCTATGGGCTGTATACAGTTCTGAACGTCGTTCTGTACTCAAAATATTATCTCTGTACCACTGAGCAAGTTTGTCCTCAGCTTCTATGTAAGATAAATATTCAAATTAGAAATATTTATCTGATTTGCAAGAAGAGAAAGGATTGTGTGATTCACTATTAATTGAAAATTTCAGTTGCCAAATAAGTTCTCATTTTTAAAACCCTAGGGGTAACTCTTCCATATTTCTCTCTTCAGCCCCTGTCAGTTTGGAGGGAGATGTTTCATTTCCTATCATTCCTATAATTAAAAAAAAAAAACAAAAAACAACCTTACTTCTTCAGCCATCTCTGAAAATTGTAAAAGAAGCAGTTGCCTGAAATGTGAAAATGGTGTTGGCAGATATTTGACATTTATACGGGCTTCATTCAAATAAATGTCAAAAAGGTCGAAGTTTCACATCAGCCTTCAGTTCCAGTTCAGCCTTTTGATTTCTTAGGAAAATTACATTACATTAATTCCTTTTTTGCTTCTGATGTAACAAACTCTTCTTGGCAGAGAAACTAAAGCAATTTCTTAGAAAATTAACGGGCATTGCAATTTAATTATTACTTGAAATTTTAGTGATATAGGTCATGACTGCCTCTTATCGATGTTGTAAAGCAATTAAATCATAACACACAGGCTTAGCTAAAAATTAATTCATGTAACTAAAAATATAAATCTAAAATAAAAAATGTAATATCTGATCTATGAATTCAATTACAAAAGTATAGGATATATATTTACAGCATGCAGTTTCCTAAAATGTTCCTAGATGCATTAGCAGCTTTCAGAAGGCAGGAAGGTTGCAACTATAATGAACATCATGCGGGACATTATTAATGGACTCTGTTAACAGGGTTTTCTAACAGATGGAAAATGAGCTACCAGTGACTAGCTCTTCTTAAATGTATTCAGCTTCACAGAGAAAGCCCAATGGTTCATCAGTAATATCTATGGTACTAATGAACACATAACTTTTGCAGGGACCCAAGTAGTTTAATTATTTGCGGGACCAGGCTTCTCCACCTCTGATGGAGACTGTGTGGCAAGACACGGGGCACTACCTGCCGCCCCAGGTGTAAACGAATGAGACAGAAGTGACAAGGCAGAGGAGGCGGCCGGCATTGCTGGCACGCTGTAAGCTAGGCCCGGACTCGGTGACCCCTGCTAAGACTCGTATTTCATCGTGGTTAGGGCATTTCTAGCCATCCCATTTCATTTTGTAAAGAGATGGTGAATCCAGTAACGAATGCTCCTGTTAAAAGCCCTGAATGACAGCATACGCGTTCTGTCGGAACTGACTCCAGTCGCAGCTGTCAGATGCACAGCTGAGAAAATACAGCTCCAGCTGCTGCTGCCTCCCACCTTGTCCCTCCGGCTCAGACAACATGTAATTTCCTGAACGGGAAGTCACGGAGTGCAGTAGTCATCCTAACGACTACCGCCTCACATCTCCGCTACTCTTGCAAGCATCGCTTCACTTTCCAGGAAGAGTTCATAAAATCTGGGTCCCTTTCCCAGGCAGCACCAGGTCGGCTCCCTGTCGTCTAAGCACGTCCGGACGGATACGCGCGACGGTGTCAGCTTGGAAGGCTCCTTCCCGGTAACGTCGGGGTAGCGCGGCAGAGTGCTGCGGGGAGGGACGGCAGCTCCCCGAGGGACGGGAGCTGTGTCACCGCCAGCCCCGCGCATAGCGAGCCCCGCCTGGACGGTCCTGTTGGGAAACAGGCTGGGAGCTGTGCCGCGGTAACACGTTATCCCACCTGCAATACCCGCGTTCTCTTACCGAAAAGTAATTCAGATACCCTGGTACAACACTGGATTGTACCACGAAAACAGAACCAACGAGGAGGGCTGGAAGGTACTAACGACTCTCGCCCTTGTTTCCCCTTTGCCTGAGAAGGTCAACTTCTTTTTGTTACATGTCCTATATGCAGGCAGAGCCCTGTATATGACTTATTCCATATGTTATAGAATATTTCAGGATGTTTCCTCACAGGTTTTTTTCCTACTGATGTTGTGGGGGTTTTACTGTGAATGCAGAAATCCTGGATTGCAATGACACTGGAGGTAGTAGTTAGGATGGTCTGTTGTGAAGCAGAAGAACATGTTAAAATCCCTTCTCTGAGACAGAAAGTAATTTGGTATTTGCACCTTTAGCCATCCAGGATAACCTGAACGCAGGCTTATCACCTGTTGAGATGTGGGGGGGCACACTCAGTTTCTCCTGATGGCATTATTATACGTTGTATAAAACACTTTCACCTTTATTGAGAGGGACACTGCTGCTCTAGCCCGCTGCTTAGGACACTCACCCATCAGGTGGGATATGTGCTCAGTGAATATTGCTTTTATATGCAAATTGAAGCAGCTAAAGCAGAAAAGACTAGATATCCTATAAGGAGGAACTGAAGCATTCCAGTCAGAGGTACAAAATCCTTCTCCAGCAACAAGCACCAAGTGAATGGCCTCGGTTAAGTTCTTCAGCTTTTAGGCCGATGAGTAAAAGGGAGCATCATTTTCAGTTTCTTAAAACTACTTCACATTTTCCTCTAACCCAAGTTTTTTGGCTACAACTGTATTTTTTGATAAATGGATTAATGACAGAAAAAATCCACCCGGCTAAGGACTTCAGCACAATGGGGATTGGGTCACGGTACATAAAGGCATCCTGGATTTCTGTTCTATGTTAAGTGTCAGTCCAAGATCATTGCTCCCGCTTCAGGGATTTCCAGCTCATCTTGAGAGAAACTTAGCATGAAGCACTGCTGATTTCAGGGAATATAGCTACTAGCCTTAAGTGGCCAGTACACTGCATTACAATGATTCCATTTTTCTAGAAAACGTAGCATAATGCAAACCTGTCAGATCAGTTGTATATGCACCTCCTTTTATCTAATTTGTAGTAGGTAGCTCTACTAAACTCATGCTTACTAAAGAGTCCACTGAAAAAGATGAGAAGTGGGGAACTGTCTTTTGTCCATTTTACTTTTCTCAGCCAGTAGGACTCTGCCTGGCAATGAGTAAACTTCAGAGAATTCCACATTTACTGAACTATTGAGCACTAATTCCAAACCCAATTAATTCAAACAAGGTCACATTGCATGAGGGAGTTTTCAATTACAGCTCATAGGATTACTCAGAATGCCTGAGGAATTGCAGATTTCCTTTCTCCTGACTTAAAGCTATTTTCAGCTTTCCATTTTTTAAAGAAGGGCCTACGTAGGGTGAATGTTTAGAGCACATGTTTGATATTTAGCCACAAAACTCTCATTGCCAGTAAACAGATTGCATGGTCACGTACCTACAAACATTAAAGCATGAGAATATGATATTTCATCAAGAAGTTGTACTGTTCCACAGCACAGCTACCCCTGCAGACACCAAAAAAACTGATTCTCTGGTTGCTGTCTGAACACTAAAGACATTAGTTATTCTTTGGGGTTTTGGTTTTGGGTTTGTTTGGGTTTTTTTCAAAGATATGAGGATACCAAGGGCAGGCAAATGTTTAAGTCATGGTGCTACTACATATGGAGCTAGTGGAGTTCAGTGAAGGGTCACTAAGAAGACAAAGGGTCTTGAGCATTTCTCCCATGAGGAAAGGATAAGACAGCTGGGACTGTTCAGCCTGGAGAAGAGAAGGCTCAGAGGGGATTATATAAATGTATATAAATATAAAAACCGGAAAAACACACACCTAAATTCCTAAAAGAAAAATGTTTTACGATCAATAAATGTGTGATTTTCTTTTATTTCCTCAAGAATGAGATACTTCATCCAGGTGGCTGCTTGGATCTTCTTAATACAAGGCACTATGGCTAGGAAAACCCAGCCAAACAGGGGAAAACCTATGCATGAAGTAACATCTCCACAATTTGTGTTCTTTCTTTAGAAATAGATGTTGAGTCTTAGAGGTTTTTACTGGTATCCATTGCTAAGTAATAGCTAGCAGTGGTATCCACAACAGGTATGTTTAAAACCACAAAACCTTAAGCCCAAATAAGATATAGAAGGCTGTTTTCTCAATTATAATTTGCCTATTGACTTTGCTTAATTACTGTTGGGGCTCCACGGAATTATCTGGCACTCTGACTCCCTGCAGGAAACATACCATATATCTGTGGGAGCACTTGGGGATCCCGAGTTAATGCTTTGATGCTGTGCCAACTTGTGCGCCTATACTGTGAGAATAAATCTTATACTAACTAAACGATGAGCCCAGTTCTACACTTGGATACGCACACATCATTTTCATTGCTCTGGGTGTATCTGGGGGGAATAATTAGTCTTTAATTCTTTTAAATATATTGAAGTTCTGCTGCTATGCTGACACTGCTGTTAAATAGCAGCTCTGCGTGGTGGAAGTGGCCCAGGGAGTCACTGGGATGAAGGTGACACAAGCCCTTTGGTTCGAGGAGTTCAACAGAGGATGGCCAAGGGGCCATTGCAACTGTTTGTAAGTCTGGGATTCCCTGAGATGGAGTAAGGCTGTGCAAATTGGGGCTGCCTGGCCGCCTGGCCTCTTCAGGCTGATGAGGCATGAAAACAGTTGGAGCAGTAGCCAGGAGCTTTTCATAATTTTCATTCTCCTTGGTACAGATGATCTGCAGAGGCAAAGATAAAAAATGAAGTCGCTGCCTTCAATCTATGGTTAGTTTAAAAAAATGTGTAATGAGTGTTTCTTCCTTGCTCCTGCTGTTCTGTGCTTGACATAATTCCTCCGTAACCTATTAGATTTGCCAGACAGCTGGTTCTTTCTTTATTAAAAAGAACACCCATGCTCCCTCCCCTGGCAGAATTTGGCTTCAAAGCTGTTCTGTGGGATCAGTTTTCACAGAGTTTTCTCACCTTTGTTTCCTGTATGATATATGGGGTTGGGGGGAAGAATGTATAAGAAAGAAAAAAAAAAAATCATGCAAGGAAGATGATTCACTGTTCAGTGTTTGAAGCCTTCCTGACATGATAGAAGCTAACAGAGGTAAATCTCAGCCCAGCTGTTTAGCCTGAGGTTGCCAGAGGGTTTTGTCCTCAGGTGGGTCTGTGCAGCTGGGGGAAGTTCGCAGGGTGGGTGAGCCTGGAAGCACCAGTTCATCGTGCTTCCTTGTGCTTCTAGTAAAAAAGAAGGCAGGACCCCTCTCCTGCCAGTGCTTCTCCTTCTGTGTTCCTCTGTGAATGAAAAAAAACCTCTAAGGAGCCTTCTCAGAGGCTCTGCATGTATTTTTGTTGAAGGCATATGTACGTCAGGAGCCATAATGATGACATGTGCACTGGAACTACAATGCTTGCTGTGCTGGGTATACAGACATCATTTTAATTGCATTCTGACACTAATTTTTACTAGCTCGTGTGTAATATTTCATCCATCAGGGCCTCAGTCCATCAGTTAATGTAACTGAGCATAACTCTTGAAATTGAACCAATTTTGCTTGCTAACAAATTGCCCCTTAGCTTTGTTATGCTTTCAGTGCAACAGGGGGGTGAGCTCTGTTCCGCTCTAGCTTCTTTACAACAAAAAGAATTCTTCCAAAAACCAGCATGTGCAGCCACAAAGGAGTTCCTCTCCTGTGGGTCCCAGCAAAGGCACAGGGGCCAATAGAGGGTATGTGTGAGGAAAGAGATCTGCACTTCAAAATAACAATAAACTCCTTTACAGCAGGGCAGGTCTTGCTTCCATAGGGACCCTTCCATTTCCAGAATGTCCATTGGCTAGTAAATCTCTTTCCAAAAAAATGTATTATCAGGCATTTAAGGAGGCAAGTTCAGGTGCTTTTGCTACTGTTCTGCCTCATGGCAAGGACATTTTGATTAATGCTCGCCACTCACAAATGTACTTTTCCCGAGGGACATTATTTCTAACTTGCAAAATTGCCTTTTCCAGGAGAACAGAATGCTAGTGGGCAGCTGCCACCCAAATCCTTCCCAATAACAGAGGCATCTGAAGGTAGAGACAAAGCAAGTTCTTCACTGTTTAAATAAAGCCATATCTGTGTTTCAGTGGAGAGGCACAGAAGTAGGAGAAAAACTTTTATAGTTACCTTTAGTTTTAATTCCAGCAAATGCTCTCTTTTGTTAATATAAAAACCCTCTTGGGATGCTTGCACATCTCCGCCAGCTTCTCAGCAGCTCCCAACCTCTATTTTCACTTCCCTGAAATGGAGTTTCATCAAGATAAGCTTGTACTTAAGTCTCCATTTCTGTTTCAGGAATTTTATTCAGACTCAGATCTACCCTAGAAGGACAGCTGGTAAACCTGATACTTAAAACACACTTGAAAGATTTTTTTCCAGATGATCAGAGAAAATAAAGATGCCAGAATTGGTGACATTCCTAGGGCATAACCAGACAGAATTAGCCTTGGCCAGACAGGTTACTTGAAGGTTCTGGGATTTGCCTCCAGATCAAATCATCTAAACACAGATGCTTTCGTGCCAACTAGTTGTCTAAGTTCCCATGACAATAAATTCAGATTAATTCAAAGATAATATCAAGAATGTATCAATGAGTCATGAGTTTTACATGAATTTCTTTACCTTTGGGGATAATTCTGTGTCCAAAAAAATACATATATTTCCACTTCTGTCTCCTTCCCCAATCAAAAAAAAAACCAACCATAAAAAATTCAGTCATAAAAATTCATCTCACCTAATATGTATATCTAAAATGTAGGTGTCAAAGGCAGTCACATTAATGTCCTATTATAGTCAATGAAATGTGATTTATCTCCTTTAGGACTGGTATCTGTTATGAAGGAATTTGTCCTCTGGACATCCCTATTTCTCTCTGTTGCCTATAAAAATGGTCTACAATGATAGCATAGTATACCTAGCTAACTTTTATAAATCTGAGGTAAAAGTCAGGCCTATTCAAATTTCATTATAGGGTGAAACCAAAGATTACATTCTGGTCCCACTGAAGACAAGGATAGCTGAGAGAGCCATGCTCTGACTTACAGGGTCGAAAGCTCAAAAGAGATGAGAGCTCAGAGAGAGCTCATCATTTGCTGCCCCTAAATGTAGGGCTGGCAGCCTGCAAGTAGCTTTCTGAGCGCTGGTTTTGACACTGACGCTGACTCCATCTGCACCTTGGGTAAAATGATTTCTTGATTTGACTATTGCCTGTACCATTACCAATCTCGGAAGTGCACTCTGAGACTATGTCCGGACCTGAAGCTCTCTGTGGATTAAAAGAATGATTTAAAGGTATTAAATTCTCTTTAATTAAAATATTTTGCAATCATTTAAATTCTTTAATGTAGGACCATTATCATAATACACTGTTAAAATTATACCGTTGTGCAACACTTCCTTAAGATTAACTGAGGAAACTGTTTTTCTTGTCCTATTCAGTTTGGAATTCCTTACTGTAAGTTAACAAAAATCACAAGCTGCACATAAGAACAAGAATAGAAAATGTACAAACAAAACCAATGATAAGCCTACATAATATGTCTGTGAGTGGGTTTAGGAGGCTGATGGAAATTATTTGACTTAGGTGATAAGGGTATGTGGGAGGTCAAGAAAAGATCTTTTAAGTACAGAATTACAGCAATATTGGTTTGATTCTACCGGAAAACATTTTCAAATTTTCTGTTTTATTTCAATGTGAAAAGAGTAGCCCAGTAAGAGTGACTCTTAGCTTTTGGAGCTCTTTTTTCTCTTTGTCTCTTACCATTTGATGATGTGACAAATGCAATCTGTGTTCCTGCAAAGCTGCACATACATTCTGTAAATGAAATAGAGCATAGTGAAAGGTACATTTTTCCTTCCTGCAACCAAAAAACTGAGGTGGTGTTTCTTAATGCAACTTCAGTATTTTAGAGGCACATAGGAACTGTTTAGAAGAGCAAAACAGCTGTCAGCTCTTTGCCTTGCCATCTACAGGATGCTGGTTAGGCTATAATTTCTCGCTAATTAACAGAGCTAAAATAGAACCCTCTGTAACTAGTCCATCAGCAATCCATGAGGTTTGTGTTGCCCACATCTCTTTTAACTTTGGCAAAGGCTTACAGTTTCTGATCTTGATGTCTTGTTTGATTTGCATTTCTGTTTTGAGACTAACATTAATTACACTGTCAAAACAGATTTTATCGTTTATGTAACATGGCCTGCCTACAGACCTAAGTTTCCTCAATATAGAGGTAACAACTTACGCACCGAATGACTTGATTACAGCAATTCCTTTTATACTGTTCTCCTCCTGGGAGATTGTAGTGTGTACTTAGACCCCAGCTTTTTCCAAATTTAGTGGCCACACTCCCACATAATTGTTAGTTTCCTGTACAAAATCAGATAGATGTGCAGAACTTAAGCCTAGAAGGATCTACTCTGAATACTGAGTCTAACCTGATGCACACACAGATATTTTTTAGAAAAAACAGCCAGTAATTTTGCCTTACCCCAGTAAATTTTGATTGAGGTTATGTGTCATGCTAATGATTTCAGTCTTTTTTCACAAGTGTTATATAGATTATGTTTAGCAGAAAGATGTCAAAAACAGATGCTGCTTAAAAAACAGCATTTTTTATGGGACTCATATGACAGCAGTGTCTCAATGGCATGCTATTTCAAAAAAACTCTTTTAAAAAAGTTGTATGTAAAAGGCACACATCTTGCCTGTGCCAATAATATGTTATGATAATGGTCCAGATCCTGAGTTTGTGTGAATTGGTCTGATTCCACTGACTTCAATATCAACAACTTCAGTGGGATTAACAGCACGGTCTAGTCCAGTGCCTAAAACTGTGCAATCAAATTAAAAACTACAGAAATACAGAGGGTTTGCTTTTTTAATACTTCTGTGGAGCTGCGAAGGGACCTTGGGCCAAGCTATTGCTAGCTGCTATGTAGGAGCTCCAGCAGAAAAGCTCAAGGAGCAGGAAATTAGGACTTGGTCATTAATGCAGGCAAATTCCACGCAAGCTTGCTTCAACAACCAGCTCACAGGGGATGTGAAGCAGAGGAGATGAAGCTCCCACCTTTCCAATGAACACAGGTAACAGAAGACAGGAGAGGTTATGTCCTGGTGCATACCAGAGTCCTACCAGTGCTGTCACAGGGACAGAGCTTTTAGCTGGAGTTTCTCTCACCCCTTTAGGCATCTTAAAAGTAGATGTCCTGATCTGAGCTGGTTGTCCTTGATTCTCTTTATGGTTGATGAAGAAAAGTAGGCACCTGTGTAGGATGATTCATTTCCTGGTAAAATAAGCATCTAAGATGGGTGAGAAATGCCCACAGTATTCCTTATTTTTCTCCCAGTAATTCTAAAAGAGATCAGACAACTGCCTTAGACTTGGATGACTGGTTTTTAAGTGACTAATGTGGGGTGAGATGGATTCCCATGAATAGATCTCAAATACCATCTTGAAGGTATGATATAATTCACTGTTACTAAAAGACCTTACTTAAAAAACTGGCAGAGGATAAATGCAGCGTTTTGCCCCCATGGACTACGGCAACATGAGACTATCAATTAACATCTGACTTTAGGGTGTAACAAACATCCAGGTTTACCTAAACATAATACATATAAAATGACCCATCAGGAAAAAGGGTTAAGAAGTTATAGATACCTACCACCCAGACAACGCTTTGGGTTATGAAGTTTAAATAAAATGCAGCCCGTCATATAAACTGTGCTGATAAAACTCATTTGGGTGTAAGCAGTCTTTCCAAGAAAATCTCACACAAAAACATCACTGTGAATATATCACTGTTTCTTACTGCTTAGTCTGGAAAGCAAGAAGCAGGGTTCTTTTCATGGATATCCAAGCTCAGAAAGATTCTCTCTACTGAGAAACTGCCTGGTCCCTTTACTGTCTAAGATTCATTGGGAAGGGCTGAATGAGAAAAGAGAAGACGCAGGAAGGTAGGTTAATAGCATAAGTATCTCTCTGATTGTGTTTGAGGGAAATCGATCCAAGATTCGATTAAAATAATTAACCTAATTTAAAACAAAATTCTGTCTTGAATTTCAAGCACAGTATGACTGTTTTTAATGACTATTTTTCAAGGTTTGAATATCGTTACAGTTCAAAAAACTGCTCTCATTACCTTACAAATGGAGAAAGCCCTCAGAAATGACAGGTTCTTTCACTAGCAGAGCAGCAAGGAAAGGTGTGGACCTATCCAGGGAGCAGCAAAGAAAAGGGCTGGAGGAGCCCGGACTGTATGAGAATGCAATGTGTCTTCCTCACCTGCCCTACACTCGCGTACAGCTGATGTTTCAATTTAAGTGCAAAGTAGGTGTGTTTGAGAAGTACTTTGAAGGACTTGCATTTACATTCAGTTAGCACTGCCTATGGTCAGGTAATGGAGCAAAACGTTTTTTTTTCTATGCAGAGTCTGAGCACATACTACTCCAGTATTGAAAAGAAAAAGTAGACCCCAAATCTCCGGTTTAGGTCTTTGAGGTGGCCACTGATGGCACACATCGAAAACAGCAGATTGGATCCAAACAGAATAATTTACCTTAACCTTTTCCCCTCATTCTAGCTGATCACTTTTTCTTAATTGAGTAGCCAGAGGCTACACATGTCAGATCTAAGCATTTCTAAATCATCTTGTTATGAATGAACTTTAAAGGTATTACTGATCCAAGAAGGAAACCCCTTTCTAACATTTCAGAATTTTACTTTAGGAAAAGCCAGATTTGCTTTGTAAAAATTAAACTGGCCTGTTTGACACTACAGTCTCCTTTTAATTATGTTTGGCATTGGAGACCAGAGTATAATGGAAGTTGGCAAGAGGCATATATAAAAAGATGTGTCCAACATCCTGTCTTTTAAATAGGGACTTGTATTCTTATTTTTGACATCCATGGCTTGCTAGAAAAATCATCAGAGCTCATTCTTTTTGTGGGAAATAAAGTCTTTTAGTGGCTGAGATTTTTTTTCTCAAAAGTCCTCTTTGATTTCTTAATGGTCTTTTAATGTCCATCATTCTTTGTTTTGAGAAGTAACTGTTATGCATCCATCCATACATTTTTATTTTAAGAGTAGCTCAAAGGTCCTGATGACCATGATGGAGCATAGTGAAGAGATTTCAGGGCATTTCAAGGACAGCCATGTTAGCTGGGACCGTAAAAACCCTTGGCTAGAACAGTTTTCATGATGGTCAAAAAACTATACCAATAACTGAGTGCCCTTTTTATACAGGACTGGATTTAATTGTGGCCTTTCATTATGACAAGGTCTCTTTTTCCTCTTCTGAAATGGTTTCAGGGTTAGCATTCACCATCCCTGTGCAAAGCAGAAGATCTAGCGTCAGCATGGGAGTCTGCACCGTGTTTCTCTCGGTCCTGTGGTCCCTCAGAGAACCCTGCCTGCCTGCGGCAACATTCCCCCCGGGAGCTCTGCCTCCAGGGCAGCTCCGCGCTCCCTGCAGAGTCATTATCCTCCTTCCGAATAAACCTCCTTACAAAACAGAAAATCCAGTTTACTCCTGCTGTGTGTCATAAGGGACAACCGTTGCCTTTAATTGATGGTGCTTCCATGTAAATTCATCATCCAGTTAACTTTGTGATCTCAGCCTAAGTAATGTTATTTTGACTAAGTGCTTAGTGAGTATATTGATTTGTGAAAACCCCTCAGGTGACTCTATCTTGCAAATGGACCAACAGCAGTGATTTATTAAAAGGCTGCCTTTTGCAAGGTGTTCTGAATGTCACCTACGGCCACTGATATTCCATCAAATATATCACGTCTCTCCTTCTGCCTTTTGTCTTGTGAATCTCTATGGACAACCTGAAGTTATACCTAAATTGAATTATTTTAATCATTTTATTTCTAGGACGAACTGTGTTGGCCCTGCAGTATGAGCAGAGTAACTGACATTTCTATGACTGTAGCAACAGTAACCTTAAGCAAGTTTAGTCAAATGCAGTGTAGATTAAGAGGGATATTCTTCTAGGCATATCAATTAAATAAATAAAAAAAAAATCCTGATAGTTATGCATTATCAGGAAACTTTCTTTGGATTTCTATTGTATGTGTTCAAACCATCGAATTGCCAGTTCTCCAGTGCTGGGATTGTCTTCCTGATTATTCTGCAGTATTGCCATAATGCCTGATACCCTGGTTCTGACTGGTGCTTCCCAGCCAGGATCACAAAGCACATAAGAGAAATTAATGCGGTTTACGGAACAGGTCACTTGTAGCCACCTCTGGGCCAATTCAGCCCTGATAGGCCATCTTGTATATGTGGGGGTCATCTGGCAGTTAAGGTGTCAAATGTAAGTAAGTCATGTGTCAGGAGAAGATAACTGGAGCTGTCATAAATGGGCTCTGCAGTCTTTACATAAAGGCAATGACCCTTACAAAACCGAATTGATGTGTTACACTTTTTCCTACCCGAGTGACAAAGTAATGCATGTTATGCTGCATTGCTACCTGCTCCTTTCTCCTAAACAATTTATACCTGGTTTTCATCATTGTTTAGTCTAGCCCACTATGAAGCACAGAACCATTTTGACTTCTCTCCTTTTCTGGAACAATGTCCTTCCTTAAAGGAAAATCCAGTGGAGCCAATTGCACATGTTTATGTTGAAGTGGGGCAAGTACCTGAACAGTTAATACTTTGATCCAAATGGAAGTCTGAAATACCCATACATTTTAGGATTAGAACAGGTTTTTACCATTTTTATAATTTTTGGTTGATCATCATAAGCTAACAGATGGAGAGAGACTGTATCCTATAAGCAGAAAAAAAATATTTTTCCTGCTTTATTAAAAAAGGCAAAAAATAAATTCAGCTTTCTATATTAAGATAGCCTTTGAATACAACTGGAAGGAAACTTTTAGCTTCTTTTTCATAATTCCTTCTGTGTTTAATTTAAACATTAAAAAGATAGATTTACCGCTTGTGCCATCTACTTTCTTTTTCTTTGCATTTCAGAGCAGCTATAGATTTTACAAGTTGATTAACAGCATGGCAGAAGGCTGTTTCTTTTACTTTGCTTGAGTCTCATTGCTCAGCAGCAGGACTGGTGCAAGAAATAATCAGGAGGGCCCGGCACACTAAAACTACTCCAAAAACTGAAGAAATCAGAAATCGTTGGTCGTCATCTACGAGCCACAGAAACAACAGAGGATTCTGCAGGATTGATGTTTTATAGGTCAAAACACAAAGCACATCTCTGATTCTGCTGAAGCCCACAACTTAAATCAGTCTAAAGTCGTACTGGATGGAGTTACTTGGGCACTGTCCTTGGCCAGCGCTGGGTACCCAGCACCAGCCCTCCCTGCGGGGACGGCAAAACCTACCTACCACAGCTCTGGAGTTTGTAGAATGATAGATCAAAAAATGGGGAAGATATGAAGCAGCGCTGAGGAGGTTTTACATGCTTACTTTGGGCTAATAACCACTAAGGCCAATAAAATTTGTAAAGCAGCAAATGATGCAAAGCTGACAGGAGCTCCTGTCCATTAGCATAAGAAGGGGATCATAAATGAAAAGGAAGTTCATTTTCTGTTAGAAAAAGGCAATGTTTCTTCCTGTATATAATACGTGGTATGTACGACTGCTAGGGCCTAGAATTAGACACGATTGATAGAAAAAGACATAACAGGAACATTCACAGATGTAATAATTAATGGAAAAATAATTTGAAAGTGACATAAAATTTCCTGGTTCACACCTTAAGCCAATACTTATTTATCAGAGACCTAAGCATGAACAGTAAACTATGGATTACAGGGTTCCTTTTCTCATTTAACAAGCCCCTAATCCATCATGTAGTCATCTCTTAAGTCAACAACACATACCAAGTTTATCTAAGACAAGTCTTGGTCACATTATTCATCTAAGTTATCCCATTTACTTCACTAGAACCGCTTGAGTGATTAAAGCAAATAGAATTGGGTGGCAAGATTTGCCTCACAAATTCACGCCTCCATCCTCTTACCTGATTTTGTTACAGTCTCCAATTAGTCCCAGATTTCTGTGGCTCTGAAACTGTTGTTCCAGATATGAACTCATTAAATGTGTAGAGATGGATTTTTTTATTGCCTGCTCAATATTTGATCTCTGTGACTGTAGCTTAGAAGTTAATCGGATTTCTTCCTGCCATATTTCACTGTATATATGTAGCCAGTTTCTCACGAACTTTCAGTCGTTCTCCTGTTTTCTTCTCCTTGTTGAACATCTGTGGGTTTTTTAATTCCTGTTCAGAGCTCATGATCAAATGCTTGCCAGCATACTGCAGTAACTGTAATACTTGGTGGCTTTAAGACATGTCACTCCACCGAAACAATCAGACATTTCCAGAATAAAATATTCAATCCTAGGGAAAAAAAAAAAAAAGGAAAAAAAAAAAAAAAAAAAAGCAAGTGACTGTTTTGGTTTTGCCACAAGGAGAATTTTTCAGTTTTAGAAATGTAAATGAAGATTAAGTTAGCTATGAAGGGTTGCAACAGAAGTTTAACATTTATATTCATTAGACAGAGAACTGATCTGCTGCCTGAGTAGTAGGGATATACTTGCTTGTGATGTTTCATTATCACATTTACCATATGTTTCATTATCCACTGCTATTCTTTTGTGGGAAGGCAGACGGTAAAAACCAGTAAATTAGTTATAATGGTGATAACCTGTCTTATGTTACAGGTAAAAATAGCTTCCTCTTCTGGATTTCACTCACCCTGTTTCACCCCATTGTCTCTATTTCTAATGTTTTCCAGCACTTTGAACACTTGCACCTACATTTGCAGGGTGAAAGGTGGGGGAGCAGTATTATGGCAACTCCCTTAGTGGAAACATTCCCTGGAGCCACTGCTTGAGTTTATAAGACATTGTCTTAATTTTCAAGCTTTACAGCCTCTCCCTTCTTGCGTGAACTTTCTGTATTCCCTAAAGCATCTGAAAAATGTTGGGTTTTTCTTTCTTCTTAGCTGCTGGTTACAAAACTGACAGGAGATAAGACTGGCGATAGGATAACAAAACAGCACTTCAAAAAAAGCACACAGTCTCGGAATCTGAAGAGCATGTTTCCACATGTTTCACTCTGTTAGAGCAATTTAGCTCAGAGCAAGACTCTCCTTAAATCTCTACCAAAATTGAGCAGCATCAGTAGTAATTCAAAACGTGCTTCAAATGAAGGTTTTTCACTTTCTAGCTCTGCCTCACTTTTATTTATGATCACCCTTTTATTTAGGATTACCAAAAATCAAAATTTAACACTATTTTTTTCTCTGGGCTCACTTTTCCCATAGGCTAGCCTGGCACTACAGGCTCAGCAGTCCCAGGTATGAGCAAGTTCCTAAACTGGTCTCTTCTCTCCAGAGAGCTGCAACATAACCTCATATCAAAAAGCACGATGGGAGAGGCCCTCTTTCTGACTTCATTGCTCATCAGCCCATATTTGTATAATGGGAAGAGGAGCTCTTGTAGGATCCTTTTTGGACTCAAGTAACCCCAATTCCAAGGTTTCCTGAGTCACTGTTGCAATGTCCAATGCATTTAACAACACCAGAAAAAGGCAAACCATTCTCCTGGTCTTTGCATGTATGCATTATGCTATTTCTGCATTATTGATATGGGAAAACACAATAATTTTCTTTATCTTCCTGCAACTATACAAGAAATGAATTGGACTTGATTTTCCTGTACAAGAATACGGAAAGCTATATTATGATGCATTTTTGTATCAGTTGCTAATTTTATGAATTATGATGATATGTGCTTTGGGGAAAAAAACAATTCCATAACAGAAATGCTCTTATTAGTACCTAAAAAGTATAGTGGGCTTAGCCAATTAGAAAATTCAGCTGTGTGATATTAATGACTAAATATCTATCTCTATGAAATCTCTAAAATTTTGTAAGGAAGCAGTATGGGCACAATTCTGCATCTGTAGAGCTTTCTTGGGTGTTTTACTCAGCCTTTTGCTGCAAGACAGAATCTATGTTAAACCAGCCTCAGACCTGCTCTGCTCATCAGACCAAAACTCTTAGTTCTGCTTATATATATCCAGGTCTCCCAGTGTTTTAGACCCATTTTTACATTTATATTTCCATATTCTCTGCATTTAAGTATATCCTCCTTCAATGCGTGTTCTAAGGATTTAAGGTTTACTGCAGGATAATAGATAAAAAGCCAGTGCTTTTGGTATTACTTGTAGTTTTTGCTTGTTGTCCAAGTATCTAGTAGCTTTGCATATATTGTAACAGTTTTTGAGTGCCTGGAATTTCCTTTTATTCACTGTATTGTGGATATTTTAAAACATATGCTTCTTGTGTAAGTAGCCAGTCTTGCCTAATTCCAGCCAGTACAACCTGGAAGTATTTTTAAAAGTTAACATGTGGCATACTGTAAAGTAGAAGTTTCTGAATAATATTTTGTTCCAGTATATTGATGCTACTTTCTTAACACACTGAGAGCCCACAGTTCAGATGATAACAAGAGGAAAAAAAAAAAAATCATCCTTTATTTCTCTTATCAGCTTTACCCCATGTGGAAACAACCTCAGAAGCCCCAGTGTGTACCTACCCAGCACAGGTCTTAACACACACAAATCCTCACTAACCCTTTTTCATCTTCACCGTAATCTGGGACTCCGATTTCCACCCCTTGCTTCCTGGTTGAAACAAAATGTTGCTGTGGATACCCATCTGACTCTGAGAGACACTTTCAGCTATTTTTTGAGGTTCAAAAAGAGCGCTATGTTGCACCATCTTCATTAGCATAATCTTAATGTTAAGGTGATTTCTGTTGTGAAGTTGCCATCAGATTAATCTTGATTTCGCTTTTTCTTTTTTTTTTCCTCTTTTTTTTTTTTTTTTTTAAATTCTTTCCATAGCTGTAACTTACACCAGTTACAAAAAAACACCACCACCGGTACCCCCTCGTACCACTTCCAAGCCACTGATCTCAGTCACAGCACAGAGCAGCACAGAATCCACCCAGGACGCATATCATGACAGCCGGACTCAGAGGATTTCCCCGTGGCCGCAGGACGGGCGAGGGATGTACAACTCCACCGACAGTTTGGACAGTAACAAGGCCATGAATCTCGCCTTGGAAACCGCAGC
The DNA here is from genome assembly GCF_947461875.1 of Haliaeetus albicilla. Taxonomy (NCBI): domain Eukaryota; kingdom Metazoa; phylum Chordata; class Aves; order Accipitriformes; family Accipitridae; genus Haliaeetus; species Haliaeetus albicilla. The sequence continues at coordinate 22,876,342 of NC_091500.1, forward strand.
TGCGCAACGCCACGCGTCCGAGAGCCAGAGCACCTCGATACGAACCAGCGACAAGGCCATTTTAGTGACAAAAGCAGAGGAGTTTCTTAAGAGTCGACGTTCCTCTATAGGGATCCAGGTAGCCTATCATTAACATCTGCTCTGTGATGAATTGCTTGCCTTCTTTCTGTAAATAGCATAGAATGAGTCATTCAGCTTCACTGGTTCTAATAATCTAACAAACAACCCCTGGCTGCTTAGCGTTAATTGTAATTCACATCATGGCAACATGGCTGTGCAGAAAAGTCTTCGGCTAATATGCTGTACCTGGAAGAAAATGAATGAATAAATCTCTAGGGAGGTTCCCTGTCATTAACACTTGATATGAAAATTATACTGCAGAGCTACAGGTGAACAGCATGTTCATCTCCTTCCCTCCATGAATTCACAGTCCTTTTTATAGAATTACACCAGCTTTAAAATGCTTGACTATTTTTTCCATTATCTTTCTCTTTTGACCTTGGAAAATGTGTAATGCTTCTGGATCTTCAAGTTATTCAACCTAAAAAAGCCCCCCGCTCCCCGCCCTTATTTTTAGTTGTGCTGGGAAGAAAGTACCAAGGAAGAGAAAGAAATGTGCTGGTGTAGATACAGCATAATTATAGATGGCGAGTAATGAAATAACATTAATAAGCACAGACTTTGAGCATTCCTCCATTTTTCCACAAAAAAATGGAATATTTATTTTGCCTGACAAAATGTCTGTCAGGCTGTGGAAACCTCAGTTATGTTGTGTTGTTTCAGGTGAATGAAATAAGACGATTCCAAATGCAAATTCTGAACTCTATTCCTTCTACTAAATGGGAAGCTCTATAGATAGCAATGGCCATTTGTTTAAATCTCTAGGAAATACCAAGTACTAATAAAAATCGGAAAGTTGAACTTGCAAAGAATGCAAAGCCCTTTGAGACACAGGAGTAGAGGAAAATTTAGGCTTCTGTTCTGCTGTTACTTAGACACACATATAATTTTTAAGTATGTGAATATTCCCTTTTACATCACTAGGTTCATTTCTGTTCTTAAAAAATCTCTCCTCTGGCCAGACCAACTATAGAGGAAATGCCATGTATTTTGGCATAGTTACAGGTATCGTGGAGACAGCAACATAGAGCTTGAGAAGGTAATAGTCCATGTAACAAAGCCCAGTGAGTGACTGTTCATCTACTAGGAAGTGTATTATTTTCTTTTAAAAGTAGTAATTCCATTTCCATTAATTTCAAAATACAATCAGAGAAAAGTATTTGGGTTAAGCATGTCACAGCTACTGATTTAACTTCGCTGTTTAACATCTTAGTGTGGTATAATTTTGCTGTTCCACAACGTATTACACTAATGGGAAGGCATAGGCTTTGCCAGCAAGCTGCTTGTCCATTTCTCGACATAAAAGTATTTGCTTCTGCTCCTTTAGATGCAGAAGAGTAGAATGTAATTTAACAGCAATGGTAAAATATTCAGATGGCTACTTTTCAAATGTTTTACAAATTAATTAGCGTATCCTAAATTGTTCAGAGAAGGGGCTTAGCAGATAACGGTGGAAAGCTCAAAGGAGCAGCAAGTTATTTTTGGTACCTTTTAGCCCCTAACCTGAAATTTACTCTTCAGAAAGGAATAGTATCTAGTGTTGTTCTTATCTCTTCTTTACAGCAGCTGTGCACAGTGGTATTTAACAACGTTAGTGTCTTGCTTCCGACAGTCCTGGTATTTCAGCAATTAATTCTGAAGCTTTGATTCTATCACTTGATCCTGTTTCTTACTGCAGGTGATGACCAGTACTTTTCACTGGGCTCTGACCCTTCTTGGTATCTGGTGTGTTTAATAATATGTGTTTATAATCCACAAAAACATCTGTGCAATGATTTCCATGGAGGCAGCAGATCTTCTGTAGCAACTTGTCATGTGATGCTTGGCCCATAATAGTGGTCCTCAAGCGTACACACTGAAAAAGCCAAATACTGTTTGCAACAGCAGGTCTTGGAAGGATGAGCTGTTTGTTATCTTTTGAGAAGTACAAACTGCTTGGTTGTACCATTTGGCATTAGATAAGGTTGAAACTGCAAAATTACCCTCAACACAGTATCCTGAGAACACATTTTAGTTGTTTGTGGTTTTTTCTGCAGTAAGTTTCAAACTTCACATTAGTGTGAAAAATACCTTCCTGCAGCATTTCTAAGCTGAAAATGGATTTTCTTGTATTTCTGTTGCCAGGTTTATAAGGAATAAAAACAGAGGGTGAAATATTCTTATTGCAAACTACATAAATAGTAATTTATGCCCCCAAAATACAGTCGAAGTATTTAATTTCTTTTAGACTTCTGCATCAAAGCACCTTAGAAAAGGATGGGTTTTATTTGCATATTTCCTTGATTGACTAAATGACTTGTTTTCTCATTAGCATGCCATGCCAGAGTAATGCATTGAATTTGCATTTATTTGCATTAATTAATTTGCTATCAGGATGGTTAATTTGTGCATTTTTTTTAATGTTTCATTCCTTTAACACATTGGCGTGAGAATGCTTGCCAACAGAGCTTCATACAGGAGCAGAGAGGCGCAAAGATAAAGAATGACCAGCGATGCTTCTGCATGTGGAACTAGTGTGGACCCAGCCTAGGGCTCCCATGTCTTTGAGTATACTTCATTTGTGTAGCGTACATGTAAAGAACAGAAGTCCTTTTTAAAAGTCCTGGCGTACCAGGCACGTGCCATAGGATTGGTATTCTCATGCATGGGGAGCCTGAGCTCTTAGGGGAGCATCGGACTTACTATGAAGAGCAGTAGCACCCTGTCTGCAGGCACAGATACGGTAACCCATCTCACGGTATGTTAGCCCTGTCCCAGATGGGAATTTTGAACAAAAAAAGCTTCAGAAACAAAGCTTTTCCAGAAAATAGCTGTTGGGTGGGTTGGGTTTTTTTCACTGTCATATTTAAATCAAGAGGAATATTGTCAGATGTATCGGTAGGCACTGGAAAAAAATGTTGATTCCTAAATTCAAACAAATTGCTAAATACTGATTCTGAGATAAAAATTTAGTCAGCATTCATAAGAATATATATATATATATATATAAAAGAATAAAAGTTCAGTAATACAGTAATGTAGCTACTAAGCTATAGTCTTCATGTCTGTCTTCTATCATGATGGAAGAAGACTAATCAAAGTATTTGGATTAAAATGGAGGGTAGAGATTGTCTAGAGTAAAACAACCACTAAGTCAAGAACAAGGTTATTGCTAATATATTTTCAGGGATCTTCCTTGCTCTTTTACACACCCTTGTATATATGTGAATGATTAACATTCAAAAACTGCTCTAGTTGTAAATCATTTCGTATTAAAAGCATTTGGATTGTAAAATACATGAGAAAAGATGTCAAGAAGTTGCTCCTTATTTATTTCAAGTATTTCAAAACATGCAGTCCTTTGTTTCCTCTCTATTTAAAAGACATCAAGGCATCTCAAAATGAACAGAAACCCCAGAATTAGAAGAGATGGAAACAAATGTTGTAAGTGTGGAGGCTGATTCATGAGAGTATTTTTGGAGAAGAGCACTAATTGTAGCGTAGAGAATGGACTCTGTCATCTTCATTTATTGTCAGGAGAACATGCTTCAAAATATCTCGGGTTTTTTTTAATCTCCAGAATCTTCATTAAACAAATAGTTCCTATAAATCGAAAGCTGTATTCAGGAGGATTAGTGCAATAACTCACCTGCTTAATTTTTTGTGTCAAAAGGGGATCTTCTGCATAATATTTATATATATATATTTAATTAAATTATTAACATTGTATTGTAAAAACTTTGTTCAAGAAACGCTGCAGTCTCAAACTGGAATTTCCCTTTAAGGCAAAGCATTTTGTACCCACATGGCATACTCTACTTGGATAAGCATTTACATTTTCTTTGTATAGTTTAGGTTATACCATCCTTGTCAGTGCTCTACTTCATTGTATACATAGCAATCAAAAGAAATATTCGCAGGGATTACACTGGTCTTTGGATCATAAGTCATCCAAAGTTTTAGAGGTAAGCATTGTTCGTTCTCCTCTTAAAATCACTGTCGGACTCGGCTTTTGTGAGAGAAGCGTGTGAAGTCCTTGGCCTGCAGAAGTCAGTGAAAATTTTGATAACGTTTCCATGGTACAGAGGCTATAACCTGGCCTTTAGAGTTGAGAGACAGAGAAAGAGAGATGAATCAGAATTCACAGGCTTAGCTGGTTAGCAGAGTTCCCAGCCAGTGCTTGCATTTTGACCTCCTCACTTGTCAAAAAGCTTAGCAGTTGGAATTGTAGATAAAACAAAGCTATGGTTCTTTTAAAGCCATCTAATTTTTACTCCTTTCACAAATTACTCTTGTTCCTTTTCTTAACTGCCGTCTAACATAACGAACCATTCAAAGCGGGGAAGACACAGATTGCTGCCTCGCAGAATATTTGTTGGTTCAGAATTAAATTAAGTTATGAGCAAACACTGCTGTGTGCATTATTTTGGTGTTGCTATCTCACGTTAGCTTGACATGAATCCTGTTTCTAAACTCTGGCATGCCTTTTTAGCAAAAAGTGCTTTCTTAAAAGACCAGCAGAAGTTTTCAACCCATGGTAGGATATTCCTGTGGTAATTAGCACTTAGTGTGCCACATAACGTATTTGAGTAGTCCAGATGTTCTGCAGGGAAGTAGTGGAGTAACAAGATGGAGCCCTGTGATGAGGCACAAAAAATCATTCAAGCATGAAAGTGTACGTTTAGTTTGGTGGGTTTCTAAAAATTATTTTGAAAGAGTATATGTTTTTTGGCTGATAAAATATTCCATCAGTTAAGGAAAGCAGTAGCAGTTAGTACTGTAGTTTTATTTGAAGTATTTTTCCTACTTTGAAGCCACTGCATACAAGTGAGATCTCCCTGTACCTAAGAATGGTTAGCTGCATTCACAATTACATGTACTTGATCTAGTGTCAAATGTAGTGTTTTCTTCCCTTTTTTACTCGTTATCACTGAGAAGCCTATGCAAGAGAGGAAAGGTGAATTATTTCCCTTCCTGTGCATCATCAGAGAGATTATTAAATTCTAATTATAGAACAAATTGGTTCCAGCAGTGAAAACCCATTGAGGGCAGTGAAGTTGCATGGGGAGAGATAATGTGGCCTGAAGGACTCTTATTACTGATGCTTACCAGAAAGAAGCGAAAGACACCAGGTTAAAATCTGTTTTCCTATGCATTGAATATATTAACTTCAAGCCTCCCTTAGAGACAGTATGCATAGAAGCTTAGACTGGAATTTTTAGGACACTACAACATTATGTTGCAGTGCTTATGTTTAAGAGCAGAATAATACTTTAATACAGAAATAAAGGTTGCTTTTAAACGGTTAAAATTTTCAGCTAAAAAAGCTTAGTAAATACTTGCAAGGAATAATTTAGTCAGTTCATGCATCCTTTTCTAGAATGAGTGCCTATAAACAAACCAAGATTGATTATAACAAGCAAGTTATTTGCAATAGTGATTTGCATTTATTCAAAAAATTTTGTATAAGTACAATTTACTTGTGGATCATTAATTACCAAGTCAATGCCAGTATCTGATACTTAGTTTTCAAATTTTGAGCTGGATTGGTCAGCAGTGACTGATCACAGAGAGGATTCATAGTATTGTCTGCTCCTTGTATTGGCAGCAAAAAATGCAGAGGGGAGTGTTATGCCTTTGTGAAAGGTAAGACAAATAAGATAGAAATAATCTCAAAATGCACCATTACATTTAGTATTAACATTATTAGCCTTATAGGCATACTATAAGCCCATAAAACAACATTTTTCACGGCAAGAAGTGCCAACTTTTTAAAGAAGTTTTAGTTCTTTGTTTGCAAGGAGAGAGGACGATGACCTGCTATATTAGATCTACTCCGCTTCTTTCTTCTGCTTTTGGTCAGTGTCTGGCTATTTTTTTGTTTCCTCTTCTGTGTGAGACTCTTTCATAACCAGATAGACATATAATTTGTCATATTATTTTGCTTTACTGAGATTGTGGGCCAATTTGCAAATATTAAGGCTTTTAGAAGTCATGCAAGTATTAAAACAATAATGAATCATGGAGAATAACAACAGATTTATTAAGACTTATTTAAGCTTCAGGAGCCACACAATCAAACTGAACATATTACTTTTTCTCCTCTGCTCATTTGAATCTAGCCTGGCCAATCTGATTAAATCCAAAGAGTTTCCTGCTGTCTTCTGGCAGGAGTCTTTATAATACCTGTCATTCAGAAATGCAATTTGTTTGTTTCTTTGTGAGTGCAAATCATTTTGTTATTTCCCACTTTTAGTTGTGTTGTCATTTGCCTCCATTTTCCAGATCTATTTTTTTGTTGGTTGTTATAATATTTGCAATCCTAGATTGCGCACACACACAAAAAAAAAAGGCATTCTCCTGCTGTTACAAGGCACAGTGAGGAAATGAAAGCATTAAAATATGAAGGCAATCATCAGGTCATTTAGTCAGTGTCAGCCTTGGCAAGCTGGAGGGAAGGATAATTTGGCAAGACTTTATATTTAGAGGTAACTAATGTCATTTTTATTTTGATACCTGGGCCATCATTTTCCTGATAATTTTGTTTTGAATAAAATTTTAGAGCAAATTACTTCATTTATGCCTGCATTTATTGCATATTGGATAAATTATTCAGGATATACTTCTAGGTGAAATACCAATAAGAAAGCACTTGAAAGCAGGTAGATGAAAAAGACTTCTTCTCAATGTGTTGCATCAGTTGAAAGATACCAGCCCATCCAAAATATAAAAGGGAAATCTACCTCCACACATGAGAAACAGTTCAGAAGAAGACATGCTGTCTGTGACTAAACCAAACAATGTAGTTGGCAAAAACAGATATGCTTTTGATACGCAATATGGAAGAAAAGCATGTGTTGCCAGTCTGCCTGCTTTGTTCCAACAACATTAATTGGCCAAACTGATGTTCTCCGTAGGGACCTTTCCTTTTTTATAGCTTTAGACCATCATGTTTCCAACAGCCCTATGTGTGAGCTGCTGAGACATCCTCATGGAAGGCAAAAATCTCTTCTCTGTGCATTGACCGTTGCTCACCTCCACAGTGATACTAGCTGTATGTTAGCCCAGCAAGTATGATACCATTGACCTTCCTTAGCCTATTCCCATGTCTAGCAATCTGGCCTCCACTTCATCCCCCAGGACTCATTCAGTAGGTTCCAAGGAGGCTAGGATGTAGAAATGGCCATCCTAAGGATATCACTCTATGAGAGAAGTGTGGTGCTTTAGAAGGAACTGAAGGCAAAGACTGACACATGGGAAGATGTCAGCTTGGCTTCTTTAGTCTGGCTTCGGCTCAGGTCTGGTCTGGGACACAAAGTCGTGTCCCTCCATGCTGAGCCATGTGAGTGAGCAGAAGGCCCTGATGAATCCTGTGTTCTCATCTGCTCAGCTTCATCAGCCTGGCCACGCACAAACCTCTTTGCCCTTGTCAAACCTTCAGGCTTGTAATGCTGTGGAGCCTATGCCTGCATCACTGACACCATCATCTGCAGCTGCAGTTCATCTGAACAAGTTCAAGGATCTTGATCAACAATCCCACAGGTGATAGTAATGATGTTGCTCCTTTCCTTGGACCCAGTCCAATAGAATCGTAGAACACAATAGAATCACAGAATGGTTTGGGTTGGAAGGAACCTTAAAGATCATCTTGTTCCAACCCCCCTGCCATGGGCAGGGACACCTTCCACTAGACCAGGTTGCTCAAAGCCCCATCCAACCTGGCCTGAACACTTCCAGGGAGGGGACATCCACAACTTCTCTGGGCAACCTGTTCCTGTGTCTCACCACCTTCACGGTAAAGAATTTCTTCCTAACATCTGACCTAAATATACCCTCTCTCAGTTTAAAACCATTAGCCCTTGTCCTACCACTATATTCCCTAATAAAGAGTCCCTCCCCATCTTTTCTGTAGGCACTCTTGGAAAATGCATGAAACTGTGTTCCCATAACCTGACATCAGCACTACCAGATATCTGACTATCTTTGCTAAGTCTGTAAGGCCAGGATGAAATCCACTAATATTCCCTGGTAATTACCTGTCTCCTGCCTGTTCACTACCAAGACAATAGACTGGAAATGCTCAGGAGATCAGATTTCCTATATCACTATCACCTACTACCTGCATCTTCTGAACATAGGAAGAAATCTTGATTTTGAGAACATGGTCTTAAGCATCCCTCCAGTGTCACTTTCCAAACTACCAAGAGCTTTCTGTTCTTTAATAACAGAAATGAGAGTCTCCTTTGTAACTCGCTTCCTCCAACAAGTGCTTTATAGTGACTCTATCTCAGATCAAGATAACTTCTCTGGCTTTTTCACAGGTGTTACATGATATATCAGATATGGCTTGGAAGGCCATGGTCTGCAGCTTTAACAAGATCTTCCAATTTTCTTACCTCCAGTAGGAGACGAAATCCCTAGTTGAAGACATTCCCTTTGATGGCACTATTTATTGTAGTTTGAACTCAGTAAGTTCCTAAATTATGTGTTTTAATTCTGACTCTGGTTGCTTTGGGGATGAAGCCTAGTACTGTAGCTCTTAGCAACAGTTTAGACTTCCTGACCACTCCAGATGTTGCTATGGATTTCAACATCAAAAGACTTCCTCCAGAAAATGTTTCCCCGCCTTGGACATCATCTTTCTGCTAGCATTCATACAGGCACACCCAAGAGCCGCAGTCTAAGCATTTTGTGTTATTTGCTCTTATTCACTACCTACCATCTGTTCTCCCTTTGAGAATAAGTTGACTTTGCTTTTCCAAACATGTCTATGCATATTTGCCTGAGCTCTCATCACTGTAGTCAAGTGTAACTTGCCTCTCTGCTCCTCCCCAACAGGCTAGATGAGTATCTCATTCTTGGCCCAGTTAATTGATTTCTGCTCACCCGTCTCTAATGAAGATGTTTTATATGCAGCTTTTCTCACATCCCCGAAAGGGCTAGGTGAGTGCCTGGTCCCTTACTTAGACTTGAAATTATTATTCAAGACTCTTTTTGACCCTTCTGTGCTATAAATAAGGGTGTCTTTCCTGATAGATCTCTCTTGCGCTAAGAAACTGGACCTTATGGCTGTTCTACTTATAGCAATGTTCTTTCAGGAGAGGGTGACCTCCAATTACAGCTTAAGCTTCTCACCCATCTTGCAGCCAAGACCCACCTTAACTAAGAAACCAGCTTGCCTGTTTTTTGGTTGGTTGTTGTGGGGATTTTTTTCCCCAATCTGCCTACCTCTGTGGTTGAGGCTTTTTTTCACTGCCAATGTCAAGAGGGATCTTTCTTTTTATTCTGACAACACCAAATCCTGGAGACTGTTACCAAGTCTGCTATCTTAGTTCTCTCAATGCGCTGCCCGTCCAAGTGAATATAGCCAGCTTCCATGCAACTGCCAAGGTGGAAACAGACAGCAGCGCACGCTTTCCCTAGACTTCATGCAGAATAAGTGCAATTACTGGGAAATGTGTCTTTCCTGACAGTTGCCACACTGATACCTGGAGCTTTTGGCAAACCTGTGCCTGATGCTATGCTGTACAGTTCAAGCACGCCATTAACGTTTACTAAAGGGTTCCTGCACTAGCTGTTTTCATGAGCTTCTCCAAGACCCACACCCAGGTAAATATGAATGTGTACTGATTACTGGCTGGAATTCCCTTCCGTACAAATGTACATGGAGCTATGGCTTGAAGATGGAAAAACAAGTTGCCAGCAACTGGCTTCTTCAAGAAGTATAGTCCACATGTACATTCACTTCCCACCCTCCTTCCCCCTTCTCTCTGGATCCTTCCAGAAACCTGGTGGGATCAGGTCTGTACAGCTAAGAGACAACTGTAAAGGCTATTGGGCTCCTTCCAGAGGTGCCTGTGACTGCTGCAAGGGGACAAGTTATCTTGTCTTCATCATAGGATATACTCTTTCAATTCACACATGGAGTATACGTATTGAAAAACTGGTTGCTGATATTATTTTTTTGGTTTAGCAGTGAAAATATCATTCAAAAGGAAAAGCCAGTTCTACTCTTTTTCTTTTTTCCTAACTCCCCCTTGATTCAGTATAATTTGCATACTGCAGCACTCGCTATGTCTGTGTCAAAGACTTGGGGGTGGTGTGGTGGTGGGGAGTGTTACATAAAATCCCACAGAAACTTGCAAAAGCAATGTGGTCTCAGTTATGAAGAAAACTACTGTGAATATATTTCGGTAAGTGTATTTCAGATGGGAATACTATAAAAAGTGCATAAATTACTTGCTTGATATAGCATTTTCAGAACCATGTTATTAAAAAAAGTGACATATGGCATTCTGCTGTATCCTTCACATCATTTAAATGGTTCTGTATTTGTCAATGTAGTTGTCGATAAAATTTCATTGCAGCATTTCTTTTTATCACTTGCAAGTTTATCGGGCTACTTGAGATTTTATTTTATTTTGTAAATCAAGGACTATAATGAGACTGTTTTATAATAATATAAAAAGGGGCTATCCTGTGGATTCCTCATTCTAAGAACAGCTCTTCCAGACCAAGCTTACTCACTGCTTCCACTGAACTGAGTAATTGCATCTGCTTAGGTTTGAAATAGGGAATTACATAGCAGAACAGAAGTACTTGTGCAAAGCTTTATAAAACATAGTACCAAAGCAACGATACCAGGCTGAACACCTATTTCATTTATTTTACTGTGCTAGGTGTTTCTTAGCAGTAAGAACGGAAATATATAATTAATTTTGAATGAGTGCAAGTAGAAATAGTGCTGAGTTGTCGGTGCTTGCTCTGCAGATGTATCTTTTGTGTTGAATTAGGTGGAAACAGCAACTGATTCTGATACTGAAAGCAGAGGCCTACGGGAATACCACTCTGTTGGAGTACAAGTGGAAGATGAAAAACGGTAATTCAAGCATGTACAAAAATCTGTAGTCTTTCATAACACAATGCACATTTGTAAACAGAGTTAATAACAAACATCTGGCAAGTGCTGCCCCTAAGTAATTCACAAAGCTGAATTTCTTATATGCATGCTGGTCATTTGGTAAAATTTGTAGAGATTACTTAGCAGTTGCTTAATATGTAGTTACCTTTCCAGTTTCTAATTGGAGGGAAGAAAGTGAAAATTTTAAATTGAAGTAGTGGATTAATATAGTTTCATTATTGGCAGAACAAATACAGAGCATTGTATATTGGAATACTGTTCCTTCGATAGGACCCTTTATGCTGATCCAGGTTTTCCCAGTCCACACAGGGGGATATAATGGTTAAGATGCAACCCATGGTACCTTTATCCTGAACTAGAATCAGCTTTTACACTTGTTCAGTCCTCCTCTAGCTTTGTAAAACTGCAGGTCAATGTACTAACCCACAGGTTATTGCTGGCAGGCACTGTCTGTTAGGTACTGGACTGGGACCATTATCTCATTTCACGGCAGCTGTCAGACAATATCTGGCCACTAATTGCCTTTTACCATCATTGACTAGAAGTAATCTGAAACGATAGGCTCAGATGTGAAAAGATTTCACAAATAATCTTTGCTTCTCTACCTAACTTTTTAACATAAAGCTTTTCTAAAATATCATTATTTGGTGGCATATCACAATAGAAAATCAACATTTAATGGCCATCCCATAAGGCATGTAAAAAATACCATGGTCTTAAACCTGCTGCTACTATTTTTCTTTTATTAAAGGATTCTCAACAGTCCTAACTTAGCAGATTTTCAGATTTTATCTAATTACAATTCTTAATATTTGAATTTTTTTTATGCATGTACTTTACAGACTTCTATGAGGAGATGTAACCCTGCAGTTCTGCTAGCTATTTCCAGTTCATTTAGTAATGAAACATGGTATTTTTTAGTATGAGAATAAATCAATATTTGCTTCCAGCGATAATTTAAATTATTTTCTTTTGTATCTTTGCTCAGATCAATGACGCCACTATGCATTTTGGTTTCCCTCTCTGTTGTTACCCACTGGTTTCCCTCTCTGTTGTTACCCACTGTCTTATTTTAGTCAGATATGCACAAAGAAAAAAAAGTAACATGAAGTCCAGGGAGAAAACCAGAATCCATTCACTGAGACATTATTCTGTGCCTCTGTACAATCACATATGTATTTATATGGCTTAATCTCTTTTCTTTCTTCCCTCTTCACCAAGACACGGACGATTCAAGCGCTCAAACAGTGTAACAGCAGCTGTCCAGGCTGACCTGGAGCTGGAGGGCTTTCCAGGACACATCACCATGGAGGACAAGGGACTTCAGTTTGGCTCGTCGTTCCAGCAGCACTCGGAGCCCAGCACGCCCACCCAATACAGCGCAGTGAGAACTGTACGGACACAGGGACTGTTCAGTTACAGAGAAGATTATAGGACCCCAGTTGACACCTCAAACCTTCCACCACCAGAACCCTGGCTAGAGCCAGCCATTGAGACAGTAGAGACTGGTCGAATGTCTCCTTGTCGACGGGACGGATCTTGGTTTATGAAGTTGCTACATACTGAAACTAAGAGAATGGAAGGATGGTGTAAAGAAATGGAAAGAGAAGCAGAAGAAAATGATCTTTCTGAAGAAAGTAAGAACATTTAAGTATCTTTTCTTATAGATGTCTGCTAAAATAAGGAATCTGTTAGGATAGAGTTGTGGTCTGTAGTTTCTCCTTACTCATTTTGTAGTACCAAAGACACTCTGCAGAACCATTAGATACAAGACCTCTGTCCTGCAACTGACTGTGCGAGTTGGCATTTCCCAGAGTAAGGTTTTGTAGAAGTAGTTGAGGACCCAACTCTAGAGTCAAGCGCAGGATGACAGCCTGGTATTAGATGTGGCTCAAATGGTGCAATAGCTCCATCCACAGCTCCAACTCTGACACATTCTTCCCCCTCACTTCTATGGCTCCAATGCTTGACGCTTTGCCAGAGCATGCAAGGTGGTCCTATGTGAACATCTTTTTGCCATTTTCCTGAAACCTGAGAATTTGCATCTTATTAATGAACAGTCATTTTTTAAATGTTTTCATTCCTTTACAGGCACAAAGTGTCTGTTGGAAGAACAGAAAGGAGTAGGCAAGAACAATAGTTAAAGCACTTCTGCAGTTACACCAGCATATGCACTATTAGATAGTTCAGCTGCATGTTCTTGTTACAATTTTGTCAAGAATCATTATTATTCTCTCACGTCCTGTGGACAACTTGAAAGGAGTGATGGGATAAAGTGAAAAATAATGTAGACTATTTTGGAACAAGATCCAAGCCAGCACTAATGATAGTAATATATCAAAGTGGTCCTAGCACTCAGTAGCCAGCTCCCCGTGATTCCCTCTGAGGTCAATTATCCTTGTTCTTCAGGCTCAGTTTTATAAATATTTCAATCCCTGCCAATCTGAATTATTGTCTCAGCCGAGATTTTCTCAGATCACAAATTAGTTCATATTAAGTTTTCTTAGGAGCATCTTTTCCAGCACTCTCACAAATCTCACCATCGCCTCTGAATACTCTTTCCTCATCCTCTTCTTTCCCCCTCAATGAGCTCTGCTATGATCTACCCTCAGGTCTTGGGCCAGGCCTGCCTGGTGACTAAAAGGCCAATTTCTATTTATTTCTTGCACTGACCTTTTCAAAAGAAAGAATGTCTATGTTTTTACCTCATCTTTTTTTATGTTACTGTCATATCTCTCCACTATATTGTGCACAAGTCTGCCAAGTAACAACATAGGATTTGGGGTGGGGAAGAGCATAAGGCTGTTTTTCTTCCTTCAGAGCTTTCTGGAGTGTAGGGTTTTGTCCTTATTTTCATCATGGCAGAGCTGAGCTGAGAATTTTCCCTTTGCACTGATACTGTGAAGACTTTAATACCCTCCTAGGGGCTGTTAAAGTTTGAATAATAAAATATTTTTCTTGGCTTAGCCTGTGTGAGGATTTCCAAGTTTTCTTTCATAATGGTTATTTTTTTTAATACTTTTTACCGTATATGTCTTATTTTTCAATTCCCCAAATCTTTGCACTACTGAATACTGACATTTCTCTGCCATCATTAAGCATCCCAAAGCACCTGCTTCCAAGGTTGCCTGTTAGTGGTGTGGGTATGCCAGTGCTTACGATCTGAAGCAGAAGTTCAAAGAGCAAGACTTCAATCTCCTTGGAAAGAGAAAAATTATTGGGGAGCAAAGGGGAGAAACCCATGAGGAGTTACCCCTCTACTTTCCCTAGCAGGCCAGCGAGGAGTCTGCAGGTGAGGGCTGGACTTTTCCTACCTCCTCTCTCTGCAAGCTCTTCCTTGTGCACAGCCCTAATCAAATCTGCAACCACATGAAATGAGCAGTGGAAACATTCTCGCGTCAGTACTCCTTTCTCACTCGGAGACACGGATAGGGAGTCAGCGGTGTTATTCTCTGGAATATAAAGCTGTGTACTGTGTTAGGAAAACTTGGAGGAGCTGATTTTAGCTGACTACCCATTCCCTCCCACCATGTGAAGCTGTGCTCTTGCAGTCCCGAAATACTGTGAAACACCTTGCCGCACAGGGAAACGGCAATTAGGAAGATAGTTTTCATTAAATTGTACAGAGGACATGAAGACAAATTGGACTTCAGTGGTTTTTAATAATATTTGGAGTTTGTGACACCATTTTAACCTGGAACATTTCACTCAGAAAACAAAACAGAATATCAGGATTTTATGTTTCCCCATTTGCAGAGTGACTTTACTCTGTAAGAGAAAAAGAAAGAGCAATTCCCTGATACAAAGTTGCTAAAACACAACTGAAACTGACCCTTGAAATCCCCTTTTTAAACTAACCAAAATGGGTTAATTGCTTGTGTTTGAGGGAACATTTTGACCTCCCTAATAGGTTAGAGAAATTATTATGGAATAGATCTATATAGCGTATGCAAAATCAGATGTTTGTCTTCAGCTGATTGACAAAAGTGACACCCAGACTTCCAATTTTCCATTTTATGTGACTCATTTCAAGAGATCTTCCTCAAATATGTCTAAATTACATTATTTTTGAAACGGTATCCCTTCAGCTACTATAGCTTACATCAAGTAAAAGGAAGATATCAAAGAATTCTTTTCTCTGAGGGAATGAGCTTCATAGCATTTTAAAATTTCAGTGTGAATAATTTTTTTCCTGTTGAGTCTTTGACACATTTTGTATCCCAGTTTGAGCTATGGAGGTTGAAAGGTATGTATCCACAAGAACTAGAGTTTAATGATATCCCAGCATGAAAGGTATCTTGACATATTTAAGCATTTGGCAGTTCCCTGAAGAAAATATAGGCAAATGGAGGAGCCAGAAGAAAAACGTGAATATGTTTTTCCATCTTCCAGCAGGAGCTATTATTCCCAAAACACTTCACAGCAAAGTTTGCGCATTCAAACTGTCATTGTTAGTGCTGAATCATTTATTTTTGGCCTGGGTATATTAATTGTACCTGAAGACCAAATACAGCTTTGCATCTCATAGGAGAAGGCTGTGTTTATGATACCATTTCTATTTTGTTTTAATCACAGGAAGAGTTAAAATAGAACGGCATTTTAGAAAACAATTTCATTTTCTGCGTTAACACAATAGCCCTGAGATCACAGAAAGCTGTCTGATTGCTGTATTGATTTTTTCTTTCACTGTAGCTTTTCTCCCATAATGTTGTTTTAAGAACTTCCCTCATCAGGTCTTAGAAAGGGAGAAGATAATCACTGCAGCAAAAATAACCTCTCTTCACAGAATTTATTTATTTGGTCAGTTGCCACAAATTGTATTTTGGAGTCTCTGCAAAGTTCATATATTGTTCGCGGGGGCAGTTATTTGCGTTCTCAGTGTTTATTATAACATATATAGATAGGTATATAAAATATATATGTGGCTGTAACTGTTCCCAGGGTAAGTCATCCGATCATTTGCACTAGCAGGGTGCCTTCAAGCAAAGATATGTGTTTCTCAAGGGTGCTGACTGGAGTTTCAGTTTTACACCCTGAAAATTGTGTTTGGCTATTACCGGTGCGTAGGTGATGACAAGAAAAACACTTTCAATTGTCACAAAGCTATTGAAGACCAAGAGGGCCAGGACTCTGCCGCCCGCGAGCTCTGTGATGGGAGCAAGGAGACCAGCGCGGGGAGGGGGAGAGCAGGCGAGCCCGGCGGGGAGCCGCAGCCGCTGCCCACGGCTTGCAGGCAAGGTCTGGCAGAGGGAGGCAGAAGACATTTGGGGCTTCTGAATCCCACATGCTTGGCCACTGGAATATTCCACTACGCAAGTCAAATGGAGAGCAGCCACACGGGGTTTACTCTCATATAAAAATCCTAAGATAGGTGCAAAAAAATTCACTGTAGGATAAACTATGCCAGCAAAAAGGTGGTGTCGCTGGTATCTTTTGCATCGTGGTTAGGAGCTCTGCTGGCAGGGCTACATAGTGAAGTGATCTCTAGTGGGGGAAAAAAGGCATTAGAGAGAGCGAGAGCTCAAAATATCACCCTATTCTCCCCTTAGCCCTTCATTCCATGGATCCTTACTAATCTTCTGGCTGGTATTTCCACAGTACTGCGTGGGCTTTACTAACATGGCCGAAGAGTAACAGAAAACATAGAGTTAAATCTCCCATACTTTGGAAAAAAAAAAAAAAAAGAAAAAAAACCCAGAAACCCTCACAACCAATTTATTTTAGTATATTCATCAATTAATCATCCATAAAAGCTTTCTTAGGTGTTTGACCAAATATGGGTTATCCTTTAACCAAAGAGAAATTACTGACATAATTTCCTAATGCTTTTCACAAACCTATCCTTCAGGAACTGCTGAAATTTACATTTGGGATGTTATGAATGACTACAGAATGTCTTAATTGCCCTGAAACCAGTCTTTAAAGTCAATAAAAGACAGTCCCATAGTGTGGAACCCAAGAATTCCTCCTAGCATTTGTATTGTTCTGCTCAAATTTTCTCCTCTTCGAACTCAGCTCCACTGAGGTAAAAAACAAATTTGGACCGAGTCCCACTTGGTGCACAAGAATCCCATACCTACCCTCCAGAGCACTGCCAACTGGGAGCTGTGCTGTCCTAAAATGTCACCTCACTCTGAACAGAATACATTTATTATTACGCCTACCTGCTGTGTTGATAGTGAAAAAGACATATTTCTGAAGATTACTAATTTAGGTTTAGAGATCAGACAAATACCATGCCCTGCTTTGAGTTACGAGGATGAACTGAATGCCAGTTTCAATATTTTTCCCAGGCATATCTTCTCAGATTGTTTGTGGAGCAATTTATTTATGAGTATAGAAAAAAAATGGAACTATCAGATGGAATGAAAATTTAAATTAAAACACATCATTTAAATAAACAGTAATGAATGCCAGAAGCAGATTGATTGTTAGTAGTTTCTCATTGCTGGTGCGGCAGTGGCACAATTGAGCAAAGCTTTTAACCTGTCAAGAATGGAGTTACAGCATCAGACTATAATCTCAGTTTCATCAATATAGATCCGACTTTTCCCCCTCGACCTTTGTGATATGAAACCATCTTCAATTGCAAGATTTTGTAGCATTGCTCAAGCAATACAACACATATATATTACTTGCAATTTTGTAATATGCTTATTGTGGGGAAAAGACTCCATTGTGTTAATTGTGCATGTTGTATACAGGCAATTTACACAATCTCTATCCAGGGTATAAATCTTGAGTCTGCTTCTACTGAAGTCATGGTCAGGGTTTTGTATGTCTTCAGAGTAGAAGCCATACAGGACCACCCA
The DNA here is from genome assembly GCF_947461875.1 of Haliaeetus albicilla. NCBI lineage: Eukaryota > Metazoa > Chordata > Aves > Accipitriformes > Accipitridae > Haliaeetus > Haliaeetus albicilla. The sequence goes on from NC_091500.1 coordinate 22,894,174, forward strand.
ACAAAAATAGAGTGCGTCATACGCTTCAGGGAGCAGAATTAAGGTTGCGTGACTCTTTCCTGACATTCAAGTAAATACAACATTATCTTAATGGAGGGAGGTATATGGATTATATGAAAATTATATATATTTATGTGTGTTGGTAGATTTTATCATCATTTATTTTCAGGCAAAATCTTCTAAGCATCACCAAACATCTCAATCTCTCCAGTCTCTAACATTCATCATTCTTTCATGGAGATAATCAATCTGCACTCATCAGAATAATTCCCCAATGCATGAAATTAATAACAAGGCTTTGGCTGTCTATTAATATTGTGCTAAAGATTATGAGTTGAAGTGTTTTAATACTTTAATTTAATTACAGCAAAGCAGAGTAGCATGAATATGAGAGATCAAACTTCTATGTTTTATTACGTCTGATTTACTTATTGAAATGGAAATAGAGTTAGATCTTTAGTAAACAGTAGGGCTGTAATTATACATGTGTATTCACCACTGTGACTCAGTGACACACGCGAGTAGCCCAGAGCCACTGTCTTACATCCCCAACAGATGTGTATCACACCAAAAGGCTGCACTGCCAGTGCCTAAGTCTTGTCTGGTCTGACTGGGCTTTAAACCACCAATGCTTGTTGACGTGATCCTTCTGGATAATGAAGATAAATGTTTGTTTAATACGGGGTTGGGGTAACTGTGAGATTCACTAGAAAATATCAGTCTGCATTTCTGCAGTAGGACTAAAACCAATGCCCTTACTCAAGCTGTATATTTGAGCCATGAACTATAAAATTCAGCAGAGGAAACTGAAACTGAACTTTACTCACTAGGAGACAAGCACTACAGCCTACAGAATCATCCTCACTCTCTTTCTGCCCAGTGAACAGCTGAACATAGAATGGAATAGGCGATGTCAGGGACCTGCTACAGCACAGTTCCCCATCCTGGCAAAGAAGGGACTCTGACCTGATGACACTGCGAGTTTGTCTTATGTCCTGAGCTACCGAGCACCAAGGGAAAAGAAGGATACAAGGCTGTTTGCCGCTTAAGTCTTTGCCTTTATTAAAAATGCTGAAAACCAAATTAAAGCAATTTGTTTCAGATCAAGTGAAACATTTCTCTTTTTTTAGTTTTTTTTGTATGTTTTTTCAGGTTTTAACACCCAAAACATTGCTTTCCATGTGCCAATAACTCCTTAGAGGAAAGCGAGGGTTTTGGTGATCAAAAACCCCAAACCAATTAAAATGCTTTATTTCATTTGGCCAACAAAACAAAAACAAAACCCCAGTGAATTACTCATGCAGCCCTTGAACCACTTAACCCTTTCACAAATGGGTGCCACACGGGACTGATGAATTATGCATACTGCTGTTTAATTCAGTGTTGTGGCGCAGCTGTACTGTTCGCCTAACAGAAAATGGAGCAGAATTTGAGAACCCCAGCTCTACATATTAACACATGCTTTTAAAGTTACAGAGTTTGTGTGTTTCCACAACTGGAGCCTAAAACTTTCAAATTATCTCTCACTGCTGTTTGTGATTAAGCAGATGTTTCACTGGTCTAGAGAAAGCAGAATTAAAATGTGATACCTACTACCAAGATACTGTTTTCACATGCCATTCAGTCCCCTCCTATACCTATTCTAAATAACAACAATATGTTAAGCCCTGCCAGAGTTTAATGTTTTCTATGTCACAGGCTGCAGATCGGTTCTTCTGTGCTATTGTAGCTTCATTCCACCCCCTGCATCCTGTTTGAATTATCAATTTGCTTTCCTCAAATTGAATTAAAAGATGTCAGAGTAATTCCTGTCTCATCCCTACCCCTACCTCTATGTTCACCCTAAATATTATTTAAAGATCTGGAAATTCTCCAGGTAAAATCAATCTTCCATTGAAACCACAGCTTATAATGCTTTTTAAAGTGTTGCTTTTTCAGCATAGAGATGGATGTGGAGGAAAGGAAGTGTAGGAAGGAGGTGTAGGAAGGAAAGTATATTGCTACCTACCAAAGTATGGTATTTATCCCAGCAAATGTGGGAGTCCAGGAGAAGTTAGTTTCCTAGGCACTCCAGTCAATAGAAAGAAATAGGCATCTCCAGGAAAAGATTCAGTTCATCTAAAAATAAGTGCCTAACACAGCTGAGCTGGTGAGCTCAGATTACTGATTATAGAGCATCCAGAAGTTTTGATTTAGATGGATGACTCTTGGAACCAAAGTCAAGTAAAATGAATTTGGTCCCTTTCCCAAGTGCTTATGCACACTGTAAATGGCAAGTACACTGACAGTGGGGAAAGCTCAGCGAACCATGGGGGCTGATCATGATTCAGCAAAGTCCTGGAGCACCCGCTTATGTCCCACTTGGACTGAAGCTCCTGTGCTTAGGACTTTGTGTGTTTCCCTGGGTAGGCAACCTGTAACTCCCAGTGGGGGTACCAAGCCATGTGTCACAGACATGATTCCTCTAAGGATCTCATCCTTATGGTAGGAGTATCTTATGTTACAGTTTAATGTATTAACCTTGCCCCCAGAACAGACAGGGTAAAGAGACCTCACCCAGGGATCATCCACACAACGCAGTGAAGTCATTCACGACTGCAGAACCAGAAGATATTATCTAAGGTACAGGCAAAGCTGCCTTTGACATCAGAGGCAACAGGCACCTAACTGGTCCTTGAGGCAAGATGATTTCAACAGCTTTCAATTCACATGAGCAAATGTAAATGTGGGGGGAAGGGGCTGTCATTTACTTTGAAATTAAAGACTGTTCTTAAAAGCATATGTATGTATGCCCACTTCAGGAAGCTGTCTATATTCCCTTGGTTTTTTCTACTTCCTTAAGCAAACACAGTGTTAGCTGTTCTGAGTTATTAATATATCATTTGTTATTTCCAAAGGGTAAGTTGTCACAGAGCTTTCCTGTACCTCCGTCTTTTTCAAAAATATTTTAGGTATATAATCACAAGCAACAAAAACAAATATTTACTTCCCTTATAAAATAAACAGTAATTTTAGCTACATATTTTTTGAGCTGGATTTTGCATGTACTGCCAAAAGACATCTATTGGTAATAACCTGTGTGTATGCTTAGTCCTAGGTAAGATCCGAAGTGCTGTTGGAAGTGCTCAGCTCCTCATGTCTCAGAAATTCCAGCAATTTTATTGGCTTTGTCAGCAAAATCTGGTAAGTCACAATGTCTGGCCATTCTTGAAGAGTTTAAGGCTGTTCATCCATAGATATTCCACAAAATGTAACTTTAAATTTTAGAATATAGTATTTTTACTTCAAAGGCAACAACAGAAACAAGTGTAGTATATCCAAACAGTAGCATTCTGAAATGTCATTTTCATGTCTCACATTTTATCTTACTGCTCATTTTTTTTCTTTTTTTAACTTAATCCTTAAGTATGGTGTTAGTACATTTTTTTGTTAAAGCAAACATGTAATTTCAGTAATTTCAGTCTGGCTGTGTTTTGTCTTTTCTTTTTTTGATGTCTTTATTAAAGAAAAAAAAATGAGAAGGGAACAAATGCAAGTTTTCTGAGACATAATATTATGGCTTATTTTTGTAATACCCTAAAATAGTAACTACATTTCTCGTAAGAAAGGAGAAATTTTTCACATTACAGTAAATGGAGAATGGTAAAATAGCAGAATAGCAGAAAATACGTGATCCAGCTTTCTACGTACCTGAAAATAGGACTGATCTTGGAAATGGGAATATACATAATGTTCATAAAATTGGGTTTCATAATTTGCATTGCCAATTATATATAAGATTTCCTAGGGCTAAAGGAACAGATGCAGTATATGACTTATGAAAGTCACTGCTATTGTTCTGGAAGTTCATTAGAGACTAATTCAATTCTAAATGTTATCTTCATTAATATGACAGCAGCCATCAGTGGTACAAACATTGTGGCAAGATGGCACTAATCAATAGAAGAACGTAATTCTTCTAGCTACAGCTAGTGGTAGAATACCTTTCATTGACTCACTCGAAAATCAAGTGTATCTTTCACCTTTTGACTGCCCCTACACCTCATATATTAGAAGTGCTGAATTGTATTGCGTACATAACAGCAGATTTGACCTCTATGTCTGGTTAGATACATTTCTTTACTTGTTAGTATTTGCCACATAACTTTTTAAGGCAAAACATCCATTCTGCAGAGACCTACTTGCTACTTTCTGTCCATAAAGTTAAGCATCCAGAATTCCTGAAACTGCAATCAAATATTACTGAGAAAGTCATGCCAAAAATGTCCTACCTTCTGATAGAAAATGATAAGATATATGGTCCTCATTAGGAAAGAATCCAATTATCCACTTCAAAGACTCTGTCAAAACAAGAATTTTAATAGCTGTTACAGAATGACAGAGGAAATATGCAAAGCCAGGCAAGCAGGAGATGACCACGTTTGTAATATCAAATACATCATATGTGCTCCCTATCTAGTCATTTTTTTCATAGCAAAAGGAGGAAATCTTCATCAATGTCTAAAAGTTTCTCACTGCAAATTTCAAAGTGCCCTCCATTACCTGATTGATTAAGCTATGCAAACTAAGATTTGGAGAGCCTAACCTCCACTCCACTTCATTTATCTTCAAGTGGGTCCAGCACTTGTGCTCGAGAGCATTGCTGTGATAACAAGTGCAGCTCCTGCTCAGCACAGCCGTCAGCTGTTTGGAAGCACGAACAATTCATTACTGCAAAAGCAATAGGAGCACAAGAAGAAATCTACAGCTTTGCAGAAAACACGACCAAAAAACTGGCAAGATTTTATTTCTCTCCTTCTTATTTGGATAATAAACCTTTGAACTCCATAACAGCAGCTTTATCCCACTCTGAAGATTTAGGCTTTGAATATTCTTCAGCTTCATTAAATCAGCAATGGGCTCTGCAGAAAGCAGCAACTGCAGAACTGGACTTTTAGCTCATTCATGTTTTGAGGCTTTTCTTACTATGCCTAAGGATAGAGTTTGTTGTTAAATCGTCACTTAGCGCATATCCACAGCAGGCTTTCCATATGCTCCTAAGGCAGCATCTTGGTGCCCCACGGGAACGCTTCCAGATAGCAGCCAGTTAGTGCGTTCCCCCACTCGAAAACATCTCGCACTTTCAGGGTGACCACACAGCAGTTCCTCTAACAGTGTTCAACGGCAATAAGCATAAATGTAGGACAAAGAGCAACTGTGTTTACTTCTGCCAATTTGAAATGCAGCAAGGGTTTAGGAAGAGGAATATACTTACTCAAACTGAAATTTAACCCAGGAAACTCACCCATCACCTATGGACTCTTCTAAAGGGTCATGGGAACTTCAAGGGACACATTTGATTATGCTTGGGGTTAAGATCGCTTACCAAAGCCTCTCACTTAGGGTAAATTCATAAAAATGCAAGCTTCGATGAAGTTTTTTTAAAGAATCTGGGTGGCTATCTCCTACAGTGTACTGTTCCCACTAACTGCTAGAAAAAAACCATCACTGATTAATAACTACTCCCTTCTGCATTATTCACATTATCTCTTGTAACACCCTGTTTTTTCTTTGAAATGTCCTCCTCTATACTCTCTAGTCAGCACAGATCCTGCTCAGCTCGTGAAATCATCGCTCAGCATGTCATGGTTGCAGGCAAAAGCAGAATGGCTCGAGCACCGGCTAGGTACTTTTTGCTTGCTTTAGGCTTCCTTCAGAAGAAGGGCTGCAAAGCTGAATTCCAAATAAGATGCAAATAAATGAGCAGCTTCCGAGAAGAAACAGGTTTAAGCCAATCTTTTCAAAACTTCGTTAGCTGTAATAGTAATCATTTGCGCTAGCATTTATCCGTTGGCAGTGGATCCATAAGTGATAGCAGCAGGAGGCAGCCCTCTTGTGTCCAGCCAACGCACCGCACGCTCCTCTGCAAGCAGCCGCGCTGGAGGCTGCGATCGTCCCAAACACGATGAGCAGAGTGGGGCAAACAAAGGTACAGAAGAGCAATTAGCCTTGATTCAGAAGGCATTTCAATGAGTGGCATCATTTTATGGCTGTTTAGAGGAAACTGGGGAGAGGGACTGAGGAGACCAGGCTGGAGAGAAAAGACTGCAATCTAAGATATATTGCTGTGGGACCGTCCTGACAAATTTCACACAGGGAGTCGGTTCCTGAAGACTGACATGTTGACCTCTGTAGGGTAACTAATGCCACTGGCATAATTTTTAAATGGTTTTGGAGTAAACTGAGATCTACCCAATTAAGTAATTTTCAGTGAACACTAATCTGGAGTTGTATCGTGTTTCCCAGAAGTCCATTATAATTTATACGGCCAGTTCTGTTAAGTCCCTGAAGCTCCCTATGAAAAGGAGACTTTCTTCTATTGAAGAAGACTTCTAAGTGGATAGGCTTTTAGGCTGGTTCTTGGCCCAGATTCCCAAACGAGTTTAGGTATGGGTGACAGTACATGTCATGCCCAGCTCCAGGCACTCAGCTCCCACAGTGACATCTGCAAACCCAAGTTGGAGTAGCAATTCCTAGTTTAAGACCCCTAGAAATGTGCGATTCAAGGGAGGAATTCAATAGAAATGCTGACTTATCTCCCAGTATTTAGGCAACTATGTGGGGTTGTGTTTAATATCTAAAATGCCTTTGTCCACTAGGTTTGTAAAAGATGGAGCACGGAGCCTTGCTTCAGCAATACCACCAGTGTTTCTAACATAGTAAACTAGTCATTACAGCTTTTGTCCAGGAAGGGGGGCATCCAGAGTCCCTTTGCCCTGGTTTTGACTCCATCTCTCCCAGCTCCATTCTGTAGACCATCTTAATGGCTGGAAGGGAAGAGACATTTCTCCATCATCTTTGCAGAGGTGTTTACCAATTAAGCCCCATTTCATTAAAGTGACAAAGCTGTCTTCTTGAACTAGTACCAATGCTCATAGAGCATAGGGTTAAGAGTCTGCATACCACCTTCTAATGTAATTTTTATCCAGCATTGCCATCAGGTTAATAGTCAAATGGAGGGTCATCTTGCTAATCGTTACTACCAATGTTTGCTCCATTAAGTCTTGTGCACGTAGCTCCACTTAATTGCAGTACCTGGGGGTAGTGCCTTCCCAGCCGCTGAGCGTGATTCAACTCTCTGGAGAGCAAATTCCTACCAACTGCATCAAAACTTTATACCTTACATATACATTTGAAAATGCAAGACAATGTAAACATTGACTTCAGCATAAGCTGACAACTCCTTCGTGGTGTTGTTTTGCCTTCTAATCAGCTATCGTGAATGTAATTTTTAACCAGAAAGACTCCAGGCTGGCTAGAATATGAACCACGTTCCCCTTCCCTTTAATAATCAGCAGGCAGAGGCTGTCAGCTTGTTCCTTTTTAGAAATGCAGGTCAGCACAGCATATGGTGCTAAGGAACTTCCCGTGCCGCATGGATTCGGGAAGGCTCGCATATGACATCCAACTCATTCATGTTTGGGTTGCGTAGGAGGCACAACTTTCCAGTCACAGCTCCCAGCTGTAAAGCGCGCATAGCCTTAGCACTGAGCAGCACTGTAGTGATGTAATCTGGCGCAATGCCTTTCCTGCCTCAAAGCACATTGTTGAAAGCCTCCTGGTCTATTCATATTCTCTCCTTTGTGCGTGACAGGACCCGAGTGCCATGCCGAGACCAACTTCCCAGGACCTAGCAGGTTTCTGGGACTTATTGCAGCTCTCAATTGAAGACGTCAGCATGAAGTTTGATGAACTGCACCAGTTGAAACTCAATGAATGGAAAATAATAGAATCACCTGAAAGGAAGGTAAGCAGACCGTGGACAATACCATTTACTCCCCATTTGCAGTCTTGCGGTCTCCTTGTGTTAAATACAATAGTGAAACACGATAAGTTTCTAACCCTAGAAAGTATATAGTTGGCATGGCTCAATTTATACAGGAAAACCTTCATCAGATGTGAGGGTTTTTTTCTTTTTAACAAAGTTGAGCTGAATTGTATAACAAATAAAATGTTTTTTTCTGAGTTAGTCCACTCCATAACACTTTTGTTCAAATTATTTGGATTCACATTCTAAAGGCTAGAACTGAAATATGTTCTGATTCATTCAGACTAAGGACAATAGCCCGAGAATTCAATCAAGGTAAACTCAGCACTTTGCCACATTTTGGGCAGCTCAAACTTGAGCACCAACAGCGTTCAATCCTGCCTGCACGACACAACTGATACTAGAACAGGAGTGAGATAAAAGCATGCGGCAAAACATAGCTCAGATCAAACTAAAGCTTGGCCCACAAAAGTTGGGGGGAACAAAGAGTATTCCTGGCAAACTGCCTGCACCTCTGCCCTGCAACTCCACCACCTGGGAGACACCCCAGCCACGACACTTACAAACCAAAGGTGGCAAATTGCCCACAAAAGCAATGTATTTCTGAAACTGCCTTTCCCCTTTCTAGAGCTCCATCCCTCACCTTAACTATCTCACTGTCCTTGCTGATTATTATATCAGTCAGATGAAGACAGCATTTGGTTTGAGTCAGTACTGTTGGCCTCAGGTGAATACTTGTTTGGTTTGGGAGGAATTAGGAGGCATTTTGACAACTCTTTCATTTCTTCATGCTCCTCTTGGATTTTAATTTTCAGCCAACTGGTTGGTGGATGGTGAGTTTGCAACTCTTGCTTACTAGTGACAACTGGAAGTAAGAAATTATTATCATGACAGCAACAGTGATGTTCCTAAGAGGGAAATAACTAAAAGTGGAAAAAAAAAAAAAAAAAAAAAAGATGGGACAACAGGAATGGAGCCCCTATGTTCCTGGCTGAAAACAGGAAATAGAGAAAATAAAGACTGGAAGAGCTGGCTGTCATGGGGAATAGCATCTTAGGCTGCTGCACTGTTCCTGTTGAGTTGAGAATGTAGAACTATGTTCTTAAATAACCGTAGTTATTTAGGCTTGGCTAATGCATTTTGGTAGTAGACTCAGAATTAGTTTTAAAAAAAAAGACCAAGCGATGAAGAGTCTGTGAACCATAGGTGCATCAGTTCGATTTTTGTATTATTTGAATCCTGCTGTGCATCATATTAACTGTGTTCTCCATAAGGAACAGCCCATACTCTGGACTATTACTATTACTATATGAAGTGATATGGCAGAAAGATCGATCATAGTAACACTACTATACATATGAAGTTGTGGAGTCTCCGTCTTTGGGGCTATTCAGTCTAGTATTAAATATGATGTTGAAAAACCTGCTTTAACTTCAAAGTTGCATCTAATTTCAAGTGGGCTTTGAACGGGGGTTGTATGAAATCACCTCCAGAGGTCCTTTCCAACCTAAACTATTGTGTGATTCTGTGATTCTACACGATCTTTTTAAGGCCCTTATATGATATTTCACAGTCTCTAAATGGAGTAAAATACCAATTTCATACTTCAAAACAGTTCTTGATTTAAAACCTGCAGAGCAATTTACAGCTACTTTCATACCAAAATCTACTGACTCTCACTTTATAATCTGATAATTCTTCAATATAATTTTCTTTAAAATCATCCAGGCTGGCAAGCAGAACAATTAGCCCTATGTTCTCCCTCTGGTTGGTGCTTGCATGTTTCCATTTAGCAATTCATGGAGGAGACTAAACTAATAGACATGTATACACAGCTGCTATCTCATATCCAGCTGAGGCTAAACTCAGTATGATTAATTTAATTAAAAATCCTGTCCTGCTAATCTTAGACAGTCTATTCACTTGATCAGACCACACAGATGCGCTGAATTCTTATTGGAGAGCCAGTGTGTGTTTCTGTTTATAATGAATGTAATAATGTGTCAGCTAAAAGTAAACAAATTCGTATGAAAGTGAGGTACGCAGATTGCATGTTCAGGATACCTGCAAGGACAGTAGAAGGAAGCGTAGTCTTTTTTAAGGCATAGGACTGCAGAATTTGTAATGGTTGCTGAAACAACAGGGTTTTGTCAGTGTCCCTAGTGTGGATAGCTATTCATGTAATCCAGTAGCCAGCTGACTGGAGAGCACAAATTGAGCATGCTTGATGTACGTAACCAGTATTTTGCATTTCATGTCTTCGATTTGCATGCTCTGCTGACAGAACCTTCCGCACGCAGTTCACCCTCAGTTTTAATACCCTATTGCAGGAAGAAAGAAAGGTTCCTCCTCCTGTACCAAAGAAGCCCCCAAAAGGAAAATTCCCTATCACAAGAGAAAAATCTCTGGACCTACCCGACAGACAGCGACAAGAAGCTAGAAGACGGCTAATGGCTGCTAAAAGAGCAGCCTCTTTCCGGCAGAATTCAGCCACAGAGCGTGCAGACAGCATCGAGATATATATCCCAGAGGCTCAAACCCGGCTTTAAAGACAGAATGCTGCAGAGTTCCTTTTTTAAACAAAATGCTTGTACAGTTTGTCACTTACCTGGTAATTTTTGTCTCATTCTCTCCACTAAATATGCCCTTGCTGTTGTGTTCTTTGTGCCATAAGCACAGTGGAATGCTTTTGATTTCCTCAGAATTTGCTGAGCTCACCGCAAGAACAACTTCTTTTTGTATTTATTGTCTGACTTACTATCAGCTACAATGGATAGGGCTTGTCGAGACCTGACTTATCCAATATATTCTCAGAGGACAACAAGAAACACCTCTTGAGATGGAACCCAGCTTACTTTTTTTGTTATTTATATTTTTATAAAATGTGTGATAATTAGGGATAAGAATAACAAACTATAAATGGGTGCATCTCACCATTCACTAGAGGCATTAGCTAATCCAAGTAGAAGGTGCTACAAATGTAAAGAGCAGGAAAGAAAGAACCCATTTATCTCTCTGACCTCCAGTTTCTTTTCCTAGAACCCAGCTAACATATTTACCCATGCGCTCTGCCACTCTTCTCATCTTTGTTACTGCAAAATAACATTAGGCCTCTCATGTCATGTCAAGTTTCTGGAGATGAACAGGGATATCCAGCCACTAAAACTCCAAAGTTCATCAGAAACCAAGAAGCATTCAAGTCTGGTGGTGGTGGTGGGAATGCCCACTGAGAAACGTTTGCTGTTAGCAGTATAACGACACTCTGAAACCTAAGCAAAATTATAATGCAAGAGGACTTGAGTGATGGGTGAAAGGAAAACGGAAGCCTTAAAAAGTTAGATCTTCTGTAGCAAGATGTGTAAAGAAAAAGTTATACTCGCTCCTTTGGAACACTCATTGCATTTTTAACAGTTCTTTTACGTGTTAACATTTATTTTATAAACCTTCTCTCTTTCATTTCAAGAGCTGTGCTACATGTAATATTTCAAACTCTCAAAATGTTATATCAATTGAGTTTCCAGGGTATCCTTGAGAAAAAAAAAAAAAATCTTGCTTGTTTAAAATGCCAGTTGTGATGTTGTAAACAGTTTAAGAAATATGAATGTGAGTGGTAAGTATATCTAAGTTTAAATGGTTATGTTAAGGTAAAGGTGAACTGTGGTTTACAGTTGTATTTTTTTTTTTAGAACTATTTTTCTATGCAGTATCATTTATGGCAAGAATAAGCTTCTTGCTTGCTTCAGACATTAAAAAAAACATGACTCGAGATAAATGATTTCCAGCCATGGAATATAAGGAAAATAATATATTTTCAAGCCTCGCATTGTCAGAAGAGAGAAGTGGTAACTACCACAGTCAAGAGGCTTTAATTTTAAACAAATTAAGACAGAATTATTCCACTTCACCTACCTTCCAGAGCCAACTGAGCAACCCAGCACTTAGAAGTCTTCAGGTGAAGACGCAATAAGATGAGTAACCTACAGCCCCCGATTCCAAGGTTTGAATCCTACTGAACACTACTTTAGGTCAAAACAGTCTGAACCCAGTGAGACAGACAGCCCCAACTACTGCATCCCCTGTTTACCTGCTTTAACAAATGCAATGTATTTAGCCATAGGCAGAACAGCTATTTAATTATACTCAAGCACTTTGGTTCTTCACCTGATGAGCACTTTAAATCCGAATCCCACCCACCCTTCAGCCTGATGGATGACTGAAAACATGAGGTATCATAGGTTATGCAGATCTGACATTGCTTCAAATCTGATTTCTTTTGGGTTTTTTTTTGTTTTTCTTTTTCCTTCTCTTTTTCCTACAGTGTGTAGTATTAAGCATGAGTTCTGTCTTTGGAGCACAGCTGATAAAGCATGTTTAGCTTCAAGATAGGCATCCTAAGAGATGAAGCTTTGAGAAGTTTCTGTGAGGAGAAAACCCTGTAAATTGAGCCTGATATCTGGTATATACTTTACCAAGTAGCCTTAAACTTTATTTGGAAGCAAAAACGAAGACGAATGTATATCCTTCAAAAATGCAAAAAAAAAAAAAAAAAAAAAAAAGAATAAATCCCAGAAATATTCTTCTATAGATGAAAACATTATATTTCCCATCCCTCGTGTTTTCAAGGCATTTTCTATTAAGGAAAGAGCTGAATCCTAGGTAGTGTACAATATTGATGCTACTTCCTATATTTGTTGTACTATTTTAAATAGAAATGTACCTGCAGACACTGGCATCTTTAGTCTTGAAAACTTGTATCTTATTTAAAGTGGAGCTGCTATTTAGAAATATCAACACAAAACTAAAGCCAGTGTCTTTCCTAGAATTAAGAAATTTAAAACAGACACACAACCCCTATACATATATATATATATATACACACACATGGCAGCTGATACATTTTATCTAATTTTCCTGTACACTTCAAGGAGAAATCACACTTGACTTACTCGCCTGAAAACACCCACCTGCAGCAACAGGTCATGCGATTAAGACAAGTTGTATTTGGTCCTGCCGGTAATCAGACTTTATAAAGACAAATGGTAAAAACAACAGATTACAGATAAGCATAGATCCCAGCTGACCTAATAATGCTGTCTTGGAGCCATCTGTATAAGTCTTTAATTTTAAAATCATTTATTGATAGGTTTTTAGTATGTTAAAATTTTATTTGATGTTCTCAGGCAAAAATAGGCCTGCATGAATGATGCCAACCCTGTATTTTACATTTCCCATGCCATTATGAGAAAATGTTCAATAGAGGCTTTGGATATCTATGATTTCTGTTTGTTCCACCTTTGTTCCAAAAAAAAGAAAAAAAAAAAAGAAAGAATCAAAAGTAATCTAGATGCCTACTGAAAAACCTGATAATATGTTATCTGTGCATGTTACATTTCAAAGTGCAATATATTAAATTACTGTACAGGTAACATTCTATCATTAAAGGCAAATAAGCCATTTCTATTTACATATTGTACATCTGGTTAGTTTAGAAGAATAACATTATGCTTATCATACTTGTGTTGCAAATAAATCAAAATCAAATTGCTTCAGTCCCTGACATGAGAGACACAGCATGTGGTATTTTAATAAACATACAAACAGATCAATTGTAATCCGACCCCACGTCATAAAAATAAAATTCAGTTACAAAACCAGTGTAGGAGGAACATAAATAAACATAAAGATAGAAAGTGGAGTGCTTTCTACTTAGAGACTTCATGGTGTAGACCCACATGGAACAGCTGGATATAGCAAAATAATCTAGTGTTTAATTAAATACTAATTGGACTAATATTTATTTTAAGAGATGAAAATTATAGAAAGTCTCTGTTCATTTCTTCATTGCCTGTAAGACACAAGTATAATAAACAGAATTCTGAAAATTTAAATAAAGAAAAAGACCTGACTGGTAAAACTGTTGATATTTGCCATACTTATTTTTGCTTTGTATATTTTTTTAGATTTGAAATTCTTTGTAAATTGGTGAAGTACATTATGAAGTGTTTTATTATTTCCTGTCGAGCTGATTAGAATGGCCTTTGGCAGTGTGCAAATACTAATAACATTGTACAGTTTAATACCAAAAAATGACATTTTAATTCATGCTTAAACCTTGTCACGATTTGAGATCCATCAGGAAGGAATTAAAGCGTGCATAGGAAGGTGTGTGGATTTCATATATATATATATATATAAAAAATACATTTCATACAATGGAGATTATTTGTTTTAAAATAAGCCCATGTCCTGCTGTATCAGTCAGTTAGTATTCCAGTTCCACCTTCTCCAGCGCTGCAATAGTATGAGGCGAGGGACCGTTGGGTCACCGGGTGGTTTTGCAGGGAGAAGAACGAACCGCTACGCCATGACGTGCCGTAGGCGACCTGCCGTCTCCTCGGGCCCTCGGGAGGCTCCGGGCCCCGTGGCACCTTCGGGCAGCCCCGCCGCCCTGTGCCAGCTCCTGCCCGCGCAGGCCCGCCCCGGCCCCGCTGCGCCCGCAGCGGCGGGCCTCCGGCTCGGCCCGTCCCGGTCGGCCATTTGCATCCGAAGCCTCGGGCCGGGCCTGCCCTGCCCGCTCGGCGGGTTCGATGTCCTCCTCGGTGCTTCGGCGTCGGCGCCCGTGGCGGGGGCCACGCCAGAGGCCGACCCGCCAACGCCGCTTTGCGCGCGTTAATCCGAGGCCCGGCGCCGGTTCGGCGGGCGTCAGGCTGCGCGCCCCGAAAAGCGGCGAAATCCCGTGCAGCAGGAGCCTCGGCCTTAGGCAGAGAGCGGAGATGAAACGCGAAGCAGCGGGACTCCCGTTACTGTTCCCAGAGCACCTTTCGGTGTAGCGATACCACCAGCAAGCTGCGCTCGAGGTGAGGCATGTCAGCACACCCCCTAATGTCTAGAGAGGTGCTTCCTGGCGTTCGACGGGTTGACACTTAGGTTTATACAGTGCCTTTCATCCGGAAGGATCTCCAAGCACTTTATTAGCCGACACGCAAACTCCCGCGGGCTGGGCTGCAGCCGGGGCAGGTTACCCTGCCCGTGGCCTGGCGAGCCGGCACGGCGGGACGCTGGGGGACGTCCCGCCTGTCCCCACGCTGCCGGGGAGTTTCCTTCCACGCCACCCCCGCGGCGTACGGGGGGACCCTTACAGTCTGAGCCTGGGCCACGGGAGAAGCAAAGGCTCGCTGAACCCAGAGAAAGACCCGAGGAAAGCAGAGGCGAGGGCGACGCTCCTACCATCCCTCCAGGGTGTAGGCAGGGAGCGAAGAGCACCAAATTAAGTTTCCAGAACAATCTCTGCTTTTTTCCGTTCATGACGGCGGCAGCGAGGGTGCCTGTGACGGAGGAGCTTCCCCGGGAGGGCCCCGCAGGAGAGCCCTGCCTGGTGCCAGGCGGGGGGGGGCTGATGGCGCCTGCAGCTGAGCCCCCTTGGTCGGGGATCTTGGCAAGTCTCTCCTTCGCAAGCGCATCCCCCCGCCGTCTTCCTCAGCAGGCCAGATCCATCCGGGGCACAGGCTGCGAAAGCAGCTTTCCCCTGTGGCGTAACTGCCAAGCGCCCCGTTCTCCCCCCAGGTCTGCCCTCTGGCCAAGGTAGTGCGAGGGGTAACGTGGCGGGGGGGGCACAGGACTTAGGCGTAAGGATTATGCTTTGGTTTGGGCAGCTGCTCGTTCCTGAGACTCAGCTCTAAGCCTAAGGGTTCTTTGGCAGAGCAATGGGGACGCCTCTCTCTGCGCTGGCAGGATCGGCAGACTAGAGGCAGCCATTTCATACTGCAGATAACAGAAAGAGGATATGTGCATCCATATATATACATAACAATTTTTCGGTGTCATGGTCCCAGACAGTTGGACTCGGGAACCACAGTCAACACTCACGTTCCTGTAGACCGTGCCACTTTCTTGCAGCTCAGCCTCAGCACCGACGGCCGTGGCAGGTTCTCTGCCTAGTGCAGCCCCACGGCCCATCTGCAACTATTCACCGTGTTCACCTTCAGGGACCATCTTTTGGGAACAGCTGTTTTATGGCATACTCATATGCATACACAGACTCCTGGCAGGAATTAAGCCCTCTGTATACACAGAAATTGCTTAATTTATCTCTGAAATGCAGCTACCTCTATGGTGTAATGCTGCAGCTGTTTAACTACATAATAGGCTGTTCAGGACAGCAAGTATAAAACTGAAATTGAAATGGAAACTTGCCCAAAAGAGAATTTGGCCAGCATATTTAGGCTGATTCAGCTCCTCTTAACGAAATAAAATTCTAATAGCTGCAAGAGGCCAGGGCACTCGTTATAGCTAAAAACCATGTTCCAGATCTCTTCTCGTTACATGTGTATCGCATTTCATAAATGATGATCACAGAAGAAGACTGCATGTTCACGGTCCCACCTTTCCACACATGGGTGTTTCTCCCATTACCCTTCACTGCTGAAACAGAACCGGGCTTTTGACGTCAGATCATAGATAATGTAAATTAGTATCTCTACACGGCTTGCTCTTTAACTGAGCAAACACAGAACAGTTTTCATCAACTGGCAGTTTAATGCTCCATTTTATTAAGGCCAAATTGTTATTTTTCTAAATTGGTTTTGTTGGGCAGGATTTTTTACTTCTCTACTACAAAACCATGGATACGTTCACCTAAGCTTAAACGAGGGGGAGGATTATTTGAAGATATGGTCATTATTCACCAACACAGCCTGTTAGTGAGGATTTTTCTTTTCCTTCCCTTACTCTTCTTTCATTCAACACAGCATTTGCCATTCCTAAAGCTGAACTGTCATACAAGCTTCTTATTTGTGAGATGAATTATTGCAGAGCTTCGGGCTATGTTCTGATGTGGGTCGTATTAGAATCAGTGCTAAGAAACTGAAATCAGAAAGAAATGTCAGATTTGGTTCAGTATAATTCAGATCAATATCTGAGTCAGCAAGTCCTGCTGAGGTAGGAAGGACTCACCGTTCAAGTCAGCAAGTGCGTAATTACTTTGTAGGATATAGTTCTGCCTTTCAGGTAGGTCACAATCAAGCAGAGGGCTTGGTAGTAGGTTCAAGTCTCTGATTATAGTCCTCACAAAGAAATACTAGCTATGTTTATAATTACCTGTGGAATCCACATGCTCATATCCATGCTTTGATTTACCCTTTGGAGGTTTAATAGTATGGCCATCTCATTTTAAAAGGGCTCAGTGTGTATGTATTCTTTAGTTCAATTTATATATTAATTTCCTGAATTAAGAAAATTTCCCTTTCAAGTAGCCTGACTTATACTGCTCTAGAACTGTTCTTTCCTGAAGAAAAGCCACTATGACTGTGCAGGATTTTCTGTACAGAGACAAAACTCATACTTTCTTTTACCATGTGACATGCCAAAATAATCAAGTGTGGCCTAAGGACTAAATTAAATGCCTCCTATAGAATTTCAAGGAATGTTAGAACCAGGAACTAGCTGTTTAGTTATCATTAAAAGTATATATAAATATATATAAATATATATATACATAAGAAATCATATCAACAATGAGGATGAACTGAGTGCCAAATATTCACCATCTGTATAAAGCTACACTTCACTAGAATTAAACTATTTTATGTAATTCTCTTTCTCATGCTTTTATGGTTCTTTTGATAAATTCTATTTAGTAGCATGCAGGATACCTAAATTGAATGTACAGTATGTTGTTTCATTGCTACAATAATTTCTTGCTTCTCAATAATATCTTCTTTACCAGAATGTTATTTGTTACTTTGAAGACATATTTGAGAATTGTTTTATTATTGAGTTATTCTTTTTTCATGGTTCTCTACTCACCTCCAGCTGATTGTAAGAAAATGTGCTTCACTATTTTGCCCCATGGCTCTTTTATGAAGCTGCCTCTCTCAATTGGTTTATGTATTGTTTATGTTCATCTCCTGTAAATAATTCTGCAATTAAATTTTTTGAGAAAAATAGAGTACACTCTTTATTACATTTTAAATTTTGCATTAGTTGAAACATGCCATTTCCAATCAGACAATTGGTAGACCACACTAAATTATTGCTTTAGACATGTAGCCTTTTGAGTGTCAGGAAATTAATTTTCAATAAAATAATTTTGATAGGGTTTTATCTGAAATCAAAGGAACACACATTTAAAATCTGAAGCAATTTGGCAAATAACAGGATCAGCTATGCAATGCTATCGATGTGTTTTGATTTATTGTCATTAATACTATAGAATATCATGCACTGATTTTGAATCAGACCATTGCATGTCATTAATAGAAAGAAAAATAGCCTCTTTTGCATGTGAAACATCCAAAACTGAATTATTTGTAAGCAGTTGTTATTGGGCAGAAGTAACTGAAAGAATTTGTTTTGGAAAGGTGAATCCTGGAGCACGTCTCTGTGTTTTTTTTGCTGTTTGCAACAGAAGAGCCAAAAAGAACTTTTAGCCACTTTATGTTTTTCAGCTCCTTCCAGGGCAGACAAGTCTCCTTCTGGGAATGGCTTTAGCATCTCAGCAGAAAATTTGATCAATGCTTTGCATTGGCCACACTTCTTGATAAGATAGAAGCCATGGTAGGCATGAAACAAAGATGTGTGGAGTCTCTGAGTCTAAATAAAGGAAGTTCCAGAAATTTATTTGGCATAGAAAAGTGCTTAGTTACTTGAATCATTGGATTTTTATTGCTCATTTATTATATATACTATCGTAACACTTAGGAGCCCTCGCTATGCTCCAAGACAACAGTGTACATTTACAAAATGAGAAGATTTCCCTTAACACAAAGAGTTTACAACCCAGCCATCAGGTGAGAAAAAACAGATAGGCAGGTACAGGGAGAAACTGAGGGAAAAAGTGAGATGCTATTAATTAAAATGAAGAGCGGTTGGTTGCAGCATCTCAGCAGCCCGTCAGTTGTCAGTTGTTTCATAGCCATCAGAAGAAGAGAGGATAATGAAGTGGGTTGGAAGATACCCTCAGGGATCTCTTCCCAAGAAGGGACGGAGTCCAAGAAAGATGTTTGTCTGAAAATTTAAAACAGAGATTATGAATTTTGGCATCATGAGTCAACTAGAGGTGGAAGCTGACATCTCTGTAATTAATGAATGATGCTAGGTACACTGTGGACAGGTGGTGTACGAAGAAGCTGTGAAAAGTCTTGGCAGTAAGACCAATAAAATTAAAGATTCACTACTCTGCTGGCTCATTATTTGTATAAAGGAATTTTCATCTTTAATACCTGTTGTGGAAGGCTCAAAATTGTCCAGCTATATGTCAGCAGTTCTAATGAAAACAAATTTAGAGAGAGGTCATTAAAGCAGCTTAGCGCTTTTTTGTCTGTGTCCTAACAGTAGATGTTATGACCTAGAGCATTACTCATAGTAGTTCTGTAACTGATATTTTACAACTAAGAAAGGCTTTGATCACTTCTAACTGAAATTCCAATAACCATTTAGCTTGTCTTAGCCTTCATGAGGTGCCTAAAATAGAGTGATCCTTCCTGCAGTCTGGAGAGGATCTCAGGACTAACAAGCAAGCTGTTTCTTGTACAATACTATTACAGATGGTTGCATGTCAGCCTCACTATTATAGGCATACCCATATAAATGAGGACAGTCGTTGCTGATGAGCTAGTAAGGTCAGTAAAGCTGGAGCATAGATGTGGCATATTTTAATTCAATTGCTGAACCAAATAATCAGGTTCAGAGTACATGTTCTGGAATTAGCATCTTTATTCCAGTTGAACTGCACTGACACTAGCAGTCGGTTGGTGGAAGGCCGTTATTGTTTTAACTGTAGCAGCACAGCTGAAGTGTGAACATTTTGAAATGTAGGCAAATGCCTTACATAACCTATTGCAGCCCTAACACAATCCCTGGACAGATTCTGCTGTGAATTTTTAAACAATCAATTTATAAGTAGCTAGAGGATAATACAGTGATAAAAACTAGGCAACATTGATTTGCCAACATCCTATCATGTCAACCAATTTAATTTTCTTCTTTGACAGGATGAATGGCCTAATGGATTAGGTAAAAACAGTAGGCTGTGATAGATCTTCACTTCATTAAGGCTTTTGATACAGTTCCAGTGTAACATTTTTATATAAAACTAGGAAAATATTGTCTAAATAAAATTGTTGTAAAGTTAAATCTGATGCAGCTGAAAATACTATTTTAAATATACATATATCCTTGACCCACTGTGAATCTGAAGGGCTTTTGAAGCAGGAGGGAAAGGAAGAATCTTACAAAAATTTAACCTGCTCTCAGTACTAGTCAGTAATTTCATTGAAGACTGCTGATTTACTAAAAAATATAACATTTGTTGATGATATGGACCTGGGAGCAGTTACAGGTTCTCTAGAGGATATGATCAAAATTCACAGTGATCCCCCCCAAAATGGATACACTTTCTAAATCCAATGTGATGTAATTCAATGAAGAAAAAATGCAAAATGCTATACTGAAAAGATGTGATCAAGCTCAGATGTGACAGAACAGCCATCTGACAAAAAGTAGAGCAAAGAAGGCGTGGGCTATGGTGGATCACAAGCTAAATGAGAGTCAACCTGATGCTAAAGCAACACAAGCCAAATCACATGCTCTTAAGGGAAGGGGAAATCTAATAGTGAATGTATTAGCATAGAATTAAATTAGCGTGGCTTAACAAATTGTTGTGCTGTGTAATTGTGCATGTATACACAATTTCAGGACTTGGCTGGAGGCTGTGTGTGTCTCTGTCCTAGGTTTGAACCACAGCAGGGCTGGGGCAGAGGGCAGGATGCTTTTTGTGTGCTTGGCTGCCGATGTTTAGGAATCAGACCGGCATGTTTGGGCGATGGTGAGATACGGACTCTCTGAATCTTGATGTCTTCAACTTCGCCACTTCCACCCAAGTCCTGTCTGAGATGGCAGAAATTACCCTCTGAATCTCAGGCAAATACTCAAAGACAAAATGTTAACAAGTGAGGGAGGCAGAAGTGTTTCAGGATATCTAAAAGTGACATTGAATGAGTCCTCAATCATGCCACTGAGAAAGTGGCAAGCCAGATTCCGGGGGGGTGTAGGGATGTCACCTCTATGCTACAGAGAGGTTCTTGCTTCACGCTGTTCAGTACTCGTAAGGTTTTGGTTGGAGTATTATATCCTGTTTTGGAGGAATTGAGAAGCATGTGGAGAAAATTCAGAAGAAAGTAACAAGGATTATAAGAGATTTAGAAAGCACGACCTAAGTGAACAGAGTTCAGAAAATGGATCAAGAAAAGACTGACTTGTTTCAACAGAAAGAGGTTGTTATGAACTGTTAATGCAATCGTTTCCCCATTCCCTGGAGGGAGGTTATTATCATAATGAGCATAAAAGTCTAGCTTTTTTTTGTTTGTTTGGATAAGGGTCGTGTATCCTGGAAAAACCTATTTAGCCAAGGACTCAGTAATATAAGGTAGCAAGCATACTCTATGCAACCTTGCAGATGTGATCCACCTGTCAGAATCCCCTGGAGAACCGCAGGAGCCACCACCCAGCATCCAGGCTGCAGACACGCTCTGGAAGGGATGTGTCCGGACCACCGGTCCCCTCCTCTCACTTGACACACGATCCTATTTATAAGCAACTGGCCACTTGCAAGTGCAAAAGAGGTATTCACCTGCCAAAGCTGCAAGTGCTGCTCGGAGAGCTGTTCCCCAGCTCTTCCCAGAAGGAGAAGGTGACCAGGCGGGTGGATGCGAGAGGTTAGCCTGGACCGCGGCCAGGGCTGGTCCCCCAGCATCGCCCTGCTCACATGTGCCTCAGCACCGGGGGAGGTGAGGGCTCAGGGTCATGGCTGGATCTCCGCTGCTTCGCCTGTGTACTACAGGTCTGTCAGATCACAAAGGAACGAAGCTACACCGTTCTTGAGTAAAAGGCCTTAATACTAAATAAAGGAATGATCGAAATTGGTGAGAGCGGCTGAGTCAGCAATGCTCTTTCCTCAATACGAGGTTCCTATCCCTTTTTATTATTAGCAGGCACCGGGCTGCTTGAGATGTTGCAATTAAGGGGAAAAGCGGAAGAAAGTTTCTGCTCCACAGGAGGAGTAACATCACCTCCACCTTTACCGCTGCATGAAAGCTCAGAGCCTGACCAGGCATAGAAGTAATTAACACGCTCAGCCAAAATCTCCTAGAAAGTCCTTGTGGCTATCGCGTGGTTATTGTATTCTTCATGACCCGCACTAACTCGCCTGCATAGGTGTGAGCTATTTAGACAATCCATAAAAACACAGAGGGGCTTGCTTCTCAGAAGGGCTGTGCCACCTATCGTTGCCATACTTGCTTCACCTCCTTGCAAATGAACCTCATCACACTCGCTGCCAGGCTTGGCACTGAAATATTTGAGGAGGACAGGCTTAGGTCAATGGAATGGAAAATAATGACAAATCAATTTAAATGCAGATCCTTGAGGAGTATATGATAATAGACTGCTTCAAACAAATTTAAAAAGGAAATTAGCTTTGGTAAAAATCAAGGATTCTAAGTATTAAAAAGTGACATAAACCCAATCATAACAGAGGTGATAAATCAGTTTTGCCAGATAGGAAATAAATCATGAGTGAACAGTAAGGGAAGCAGATGAATGTTATGCTTTGGGATTTGAATATGTCAAAGTAAATTTTGTAAAATATTTATAAATTTATGAAGCATTCACAACATCTTAGAAAAAAGCTGGTATTTAGAATTTTATGAATGTTTATATTTATATATTTGTATGAGTTTATGTGGCTTTGTATGTGTGTATGTATATATATATACAGATATGTATATATATAATATGTATATATTTATCCATACAGAAATAAAAGAGGATCATCTGTAAATTTTATATACATTTACTTTTTTTAAAGGGCAAAAATTTGTATTTGGTTTGGTTTGTGCATGTATGTATCTCAGGATAATACCATTTGCTTGCCTAAGTCACGGAAAGAGGAAGCTGAAAAGAAGGATGAGGAGAATAGGGCCGAGGAAAGGGAAAACCTATAGACCAAAACAAACATAAATGCTATGTTCTTTATTCTTTGCTGATTAGGAATACATGATTACTTTAGCTGATTTGAAACAGGATTTTACCATAATTCTGCTTCAGGTTGAAAAGGCATTTTGGGGCTAATTCAGACTACGTATCTGTTTCTAGAGCCAGATCCTGAATCGATTACACACATGCATTGTGCCAGAAAGCAAACAGTCTGTACATGAGACGAGCTAATTCATGCATTTTGACACCTTCCAGCCTGAATTAGGACAGGTATTTGTATCATTTTGAGGCAAACTGCCATATAACAAATTCAAGTTCTTTTATTCCTCCACTCAGATTCACTCTGTCCTCCCAAGATAATCTTTCCAGAATACATTTTATCAATTGACTTAGTGTGACATGGAATAAACAAAATTTACAAGAACATCCTCATTTGTAATAATTAGTAAGAAGCTGTAATACTCCATCAGATTTTACATTCTGAATGTAGTAACCAAAGAAAAAAAAAAGGCTAATACCTGGAGATAAACGTGAATCTCTATCCCTTCAGTCGAAGGGTCATTTAAGGCCACATGTGTACCAGCTGTGACAGCACATGTAGAGGGCAGGTGCCCTGTGTCTGGCATTTCCCAGCTTGCTTGTCTCCAAATATCAAAGTAAGTGTAATCAAAAAGCTGTTGTAAATCAGGGATTACACAGTTCTCAAATTAACTCTTTCGGAGGAGGAGGAGGTGATACAACGAAAGGATGGGGTGTGTGCAGAGGAAGACCTGAGGAGCAGACAGCACCACTTCATGGCCACTTGAAAGACTTGTAGGAAGCCTCCGGGGCACGTTTACCATCTGTGATGTGTTTCGCTTGGATGGCATTTACCTTGTGAGACCTAACGGATTGTGGCCCTTCCTTGGCTTCTTTCTGGGACCAAACTTTTCTCTTCTGGAAAGCAGACAGAATAGCTGGCCCATGAGCTGCTTAGTATTTGTCTTTATGGTCACAAATGGAGTATCTGTAAATATCTTCTGTCATGATCTGTCTTGTTATCTAGTGTCAGATGCTACATTGGGACCACTGACTTTTTTGAAGAAAGATTAAAGGCTTCCGGTGAAGCTGCTGTTGTATTTTCACCCGTCAAGAAAGGTTAGGTGAGTTCAGGGACAAGATGAGTGATAACTCTGAGTCAATTCATGATAGGGTGTAGTTCGCAAGGTAAAATATATGGGGGAAATCATTCCTGGGGATGTGGGTGGGAGATGTCAGAGATGGATAGGAGGGAACAATAGCTGCTTTTCAGTCACAAGCTTATTTCCAGTAGCTAAAAATGAGAGGTGATTATAATCAAAATAGGATCTAACTTGCTGTAATTCTCCTTGCATTAACTTACGCGTCCCCAGGGAGATCTGGATTTCAGAAAGCAGAAGAGGGGCTGAGAGCCCTTTCAGCCCCTGTCACACCACCATGCTCTCTCTGCTAATCTGCCCCCCCTTTCTGAAGCTCTCAAAAGGTGTAACTGTTATTTCCTTTTGCTCTAGAAAAACAGACACTACCGGGTTCTGGGAGTTCCCTCCCTGTGCAGCTCTGCTTAAAACCAAACCTCCTTTGACCCTTTTTACTTCATTTTACCTTATTCTGGAAGGAACCTCGCTGTTTCTTACATTTAGCTAAATGAACCAGTATAACCAGTATAATGAACCAGTATAAATGTGCTTCTCCTACCCTTCTTGGTCAAGAAGGAAACACAGAAACAGGTAGATTGAAGGATGCCTTTGAATACTGTGTGGAGGGACAGTCTGGGGAGGCACTAAATTCTTCAGTTCTTTCTGGCTATATGTCAAACGGGAGGGAAGAAGCATTCGGCGGTCCCATTTTGCTGTTCTGAAAGGCGTGAGGAATGACAGGACTACATCACATCTCCTCCCCAGCCTGCCCTCCTGGGTGTCCTTCCAAAGGCAGGCGGCATGCCGCCGAATTGCTGCACCCTCACTCAGCGCAGCTGGGCTGCGGGGCTGCCTGGCTCGTGGCAGAGCGCAGCTGCTGCGTCGAACAGGCTCAGCCAGCGCTTCCGAAAACGGCTCTCAGCATTTCAGAAGTTCATACTGCCACCCATTGCTCTATCTGAGTACATTTTCCCCGAAAGCGATAAGAAACTCCTGAACAGATTTCATTCGCAATAGCACGTTTCCCTTTCCAGAGTCACAGCTCTCCATCACAGCAAACAGATATATTTGGGAATAACGGGCTGTGAAGTGTGTCTGCGTAGGTGAGGGTGGAAATGCTTTCTCAAAGGCAAAGTGTGATCAGCCTGTGGAGTCACTGGATCTCTTTTCTGTGCCTGCTTCTTCTCAGCCAAGAAAATTCTGGCCCCAGCTTTGTCCCCTTGCAATGGGGGTTTTGTTCCAGATGTTGTCAGCATGCTGCAGTGGTGCAGAGGAGAAAATTCAGGTCTTCATAACCTCTGAGGCTGAGCATCCATTGCCTAACAACAAAATACATTACACCACATGATTGGAGGCAACTGCACCTGCAAGGCAGGTGCAATGAGAGCTACGACTCCTATAAAATGAGGTGAGAAGGAAACTACATTCGGGACTGCGTTGGTACATCTGGACCGTCAGTGCATGCTGCTGTAACAAAGAAATCTATGTTTTCCTGTAGACAGAGCTTACAAAAAAAGGCATCAAAACAATCTATCAGCAGTTGGTGCAATACAAAGCACCAAATTCAAGAACTTTCTTCAGTGGTGTTGATTGCACTCTTTTTCAGAGAGTTTTGGGGATTTCAGGTTGTCGTACAGTTTTGCAAATATTTCCTTGCACTGTGCTTGTGCTATTCAATTTGATTTAATTTTAATTTCATTTCCTCCCTTCAGCTTCATCTGCTGTAACAACTATGCATATCAGGCTTGCATCTGTGTGCAGACACAAACACACACACACACGTGTGTGTGTAAATGATAAATTCCCCTTACACAAGTTAATGCAATTCAATCTCAAATTTTCCATGCCGATTGTCAGCATCTGGTGAAATTATCTGGCAGGACATTTTTAGGCAAAAGAATTCATCTCTGTAAGTGGGCCTAGGAAGAAAACACATTTTGTTTGTATTTTAAAAAATGTGAGAATCATTTCGCCAGCACCGTAGCACTGAGGAACTCCATGGTATGTCTGGAATAAAGCTCCGCTCTGCATAAGCCATGTGTGGGAAACAAAACAAAAGGCATTTGCACAAGGGGCAGCTCAAGCTGGCTAGATTTTGGAAGCTCCAGGGCACAGCAACCATCTAGGGCCCAGCACGGGGCAGGATGGGAGACCAGGATTTTCCCTCTACTTGTTTCTCCCAGCTTTGAAGAGACTGGGAAGGAACTGAGGAGCTTTTGCTACCTGGAAGCCGGGGAGTCTGTTTGGGGATCTTTGTGCTTTCCCGTCTAGTGTCCATGACGCAAAAAGGTATTGAGGAAGAAATCTGGCTCATGCTGAGGAAGGAGGGGAGCAAGCCTGCGGGGAGGAACAGGAGAAGAGCCAGGGGGTAAGGAGAGAATGCTCCAGGGAACAGGCAGAAATCCATGTGAAAGCAGTGCTGAAGGTGGCCACGGCCAGCTCCTGGGATGGAGCAGGACCTTCTCCTCCCCAGCCCAAACTGACTCCAGGGCTACTCAACGTAAACGTTGAGCTACTCCTAGGCAATGCCTCTGAAAAACCAAGAGATCAGTAGTCCGCTATGTCTCGGCCCTCTTAAGAGACCAGTTCACATGGAGGCCGGCAAAATGTTGGAAGGATCTAGTCCTTTTAACCCCCAAACTGGATTTTAGCTGGCGGTAGAGAGGAGGGGAGATTTGAAGTAGTCTGCACTGAAAGCCACTTGCAGAGTGCTTATAGGGAAAAAACCCCTGTCCCTCATCCAACAAAGAACAGATTTAATACAGCTTCTCCTTAGGCCAAAAGAGCTGCTGGAAAGCAGGATAAGCAAGCTCCCAGCTAGGGCATGGAGCGTCCCTCAGCACCCTCCATTTTCCCACTGCCAGTGCTGCCACATAATATGCAAGTGTGAGAAACTACAAGTAACCCCAGGGATTTATAATACGGCGAGGGGGAAAATACATAATGAAAGTAAGCAAGGTTCCTATCTCAACACAGAGGAACTTCAATAATTTTAATTAATGGCCAGGAAACACATTACAAGGTACAAGACAAGCAAAGAGGCATAAATGAATAAATAAAAACGTCAAGAATGCTGAATCATAGAGTACATTTTTCTCATTTTATTTGTTGTTTTTCATTCAAATTACAAAAAATACCCCACTCAGAGTTGTAGTAATACACAGATCTTGTTAATGCTTTAGGAAGAAAAACCCAACAGATCTCACTACAAAATATTGCAGATGTAATTTAATTTCAGTAATGCATAATCAGTCATAGTATGCCAGGGAGGGTGAGCAGTACATTCGTTGAACGTAAGTCAAGACAGGTATACCAGATCTTACAAAAGTACACAGTCACTCAGGCTTTTCTCTAGAGAACAAATTGCCATTTATTTGCAAGGACTGCATGAGGACTTGTGGCATAAGCACTTGGGACATATTTCTGAATACTGGTGTGGGGAGAAACCATATTAGATTCATATAGGAAGAAAAAAGTACAATTTGAGAATGAAAATCTGTGGTAAAAATCAGGATGAACTGTCACAACATGAAAAGTGACATGAGAAAGTATCTTCTTCTCCAAGGCTGCAATTGCCTCTCTTCCCTGCTCCAGCCCACCAACATAGGCAATGCCCAAACAGAAACATCACTGATGGCACCTTTGCTCCTGCCTGGTTTCAGTCCATGCTGAGTAACTTGAATGAGGAAAGTAACATCATTTAGTATATTTGGGGTTGGAAAAAAAATCTGCTGTTGCTATTCTTGAAACATAAATTAAGCATCTGTTGTGTTTATCCACCTAGAGAAGACACAGGGCAGTTCAAGATTTACTTAAATGGATTTTCAAAGCACTAATAAAGGATCATTTACTGGAGTCTGATGCTAACTGGCAGAGTACAGCTAGTCAGAGAGAGTGAAAATGGAGTAGCCAGGGTACTAGTGGACATCCTAGTTGAGAGTAAAGAGGACAAAGGATACTCCTCACCATCTGTAGATGTTATCTTCCATAAAATCTTGACAGCAGTTTCCTTCTAGAAGTAGGCTTCTCTTGTGCCATGTTGGGTTCATGTAGCTCCACTGCTATTAATACTACTATTACTTTCTTTGGATAAATGCTCTCTGCACCAGAAAGAAAAAAAAATTTGAGAATCCAAAAACAAAAAAAAAAGCCATTCTACAATGAATTGTCCAATCCATTTACTAATTTCTCCCTAAAATAGCCCAGTTTTGGAAGTCATCTCAGCACCAACAAATCAGAATATTCTGATGGAATGAAAAGAATCATGAAAAGAAAAAACAACTTTAAACAAGTATTTACATGTAAAACAGCTAAAAAAGTAAGTTTGGGTATAATTAGGCTTAAAAAAACCTTTCCTGATATTTTTGATGAACAATTTATAGTCCATATATAGTCTTTAAAAGACACCAGCAAATTTAGAGTCATGCAAGTTATATTAAACTTCAGAAAATACCTCACAGATGAGCACAAAAATAATTTCATCTGTTTAGTTTGTAAAAAAATCCCCACCCAGCCCACCGTCCCTCAAACTCAACAAACTGGCATGTCATCTGATTACAATATATCAGTATTTTCCCAGGGAGGAAATACTGGGAATTAATAGGCTTCTTAATCTAGCAAGGAAAAGTGTAACAGGCAACAGGGAAAGGGAAGCTAGACTGCTTCAAACTGCAGAAAAGGCATGCATTTTAAGACTGAGATTAGTCACTGGAACAAGCTGCTAATAAAGGCAGCAAATTCTTCATTTCTTTCAGCATTCAAAAGGACAATAACTGGCTTTCTGAAAATAAGCATTAGTCAAACTCAAGTGATGAAGCCTGATAAAGGAAGGACTGTGTGAATGTTAATGGCTTGTGATGTGCAGGAGCTTAGATTACATGCTCTAGTGATATCATCTATCCTTAAATGCTCTGAGTAAATACAGCATTGTACTTGTTTCCAGCGTAATGATCAGAATTCAGCAAATCCACCTTTTTCTTCTCCATTTTGTGTTTTTCTTCAGAAAACAGGGAGACAATTACCATGTGCTGTCTCTGATTGCTTTGCTATTTTCCACGCTCCTAAACCTTGGTAGGAAACAGAATTTACTTTATGACCTCTTGACACTAATATGGCATTAACACAGACGAGAGCTGGGGCCATTATATTTATCACAGCAAAGTCCACAAAAATGACAGACACTCATTGTGCATGCTCTAGCCTCAGGCATGTGGGATAAATGACAAGATTTTAGGGACTCCTTGGGAGCTTCAGATCTCATTTCAGTTCTACCAACAAATAAACACTAAAGATGTTCAAGTAACTGCTTTAAAAGCTTATTTTTTTTAACTGAAATGGTAAGGGAATTTAAATTCTGCAGATTTGTGTCACGCATGTCCCACACCAGCCTTCTGCCTGCTACATCTTCTTAAGCGGTATTACCATATCTATTTGCAAAGCGAGCTCCCACTGCATCTTCCATTCCTGAATGATTTCCAGCACTGAGTTCAGTTTAAATGGGAGAACAGATTTGTTAAGAGTAATGTTCTTGAAAAGTGTTGAAGTGATGCGAAGACACAGTGCCGCTGCTGCCATTTACTCCGGGGAGTCATTCTGCAGGTGAGGAGCTGTGTCCCTTCTCGACAGGCTCTTTCTAAATAAATACCCTTAAGTCCTGATCGTAGCCTCGCAGCTATCTATTTTCCAGAAAAAAAACCAGAATGCATCCTTCCCCGCCCGGGGTTCTTGCTGACCCGGGGGAGGAGAAGGCGGCCCCAGCTGCCCCGCTGGTTTAGGGCGCCGGGCAGCAGCAGCCTGTCCCCGGCTGGGCCCAGGGCCCGCTCAAGGACAAGGAGACGGGGAGGCGAGCGGGGAGACAGGCGGGAGGCGCGGCGGCTGCCAGGGCCGCGGTCCGGAGCTTTGGCTCGGCCACCACAGGGTCGGCCGCGGGGCCGTCAGAACGGCCGCCGACCGCGTCGGGAGCCTGGGCACCGCCGAGACAGGCGGCCCCGCGGCGCCGTTTGGGTCGCCGGCGTTTTGAAGAGGTAACGCACAGCCTTCCTGCTCCAGCGGAGAGTGCCCCATCCTCTGCAACGAGCCGGGACGAATCTTCGGAGGCGGAGAGAGCGCCAGCTCCGTGCGCCACCACCCCCCCCCGACCCCCCGCGCAGCGACAAGCGGGCGCTGCAGAAAACCTGGGGAGGCTTCAGGGGACTGACGAGCTTTAACCCACGTCCTTCGAGGCCCTCGAATACGACCGCGGTAATTTGATGGCGGATTGGAACAGCTCCTCACACAGACAACCGGCCCAGGCCGCCTCCGCCCGCTGCCCTTCCCGCCCGCCTCAGAGACTGGCCCCGCCCCTCCCCGCCCGCCACAGAGACTGGCCCCGCCCCTCCCCGCCCGCCATAGAGACTGGCCCCGCCCCTCCCCGCCCGCCACAGAGACTGGCCCCGCCCCGCCTCGCCTCTCGCGCCAGGTGGCAGCAAAGGAGCAACGCGAGGCGGCGGCTCCGCCCCGCCCCGCCCCGCCCCGCCCCGCCCCGCAGTGGAAACTGGGAGCGCAGGGGAGGCCTTCAAAAAGTGACCTGGGGCCTAAGCTGCCATGGTTTTGGGGTGCCAGGGCTGAGAGGAACCCGCCGGCGGGTGCACCACAAGCCTCTTCGCAGGTCCCCTCAGCTGGGGACCTGCAGCTGTAAAGTCACGGCCATATGCTGTTTCTACAATGAGAATTTAGGGCAAGGACAATTTGCCAAAAAGTGACACATCCCATGAAGAATTGTACAAAAAGGGTCAGATCTTTGTAAACAGAATACCACAGCCAAGTTCCCATCCAGAAGACATCTCATTATTTACCGCTTAACCTCTCATGCTGTGGCGTATTACAAGGCCACTTTGAAAATTATGTCTTAATCTTCAGCAAGAGAGGCAGGGGAGGAAACGTCTTTTGCAGTCAAAATACTTGCTGGAAGCAGCACCCAAAGCCTTTCTTCTGAGCAATGAATTTCTGAGCACTGAAACTTGGGAGAGTTTCAGTCTTAAATACTTACTTTTATAGGGTAGCCACAACACTTCTACTATGAAGCTCTTTAAAGTTTTTGTTATGAAGCTTTTATTATAGAGGTCACTCCTCCCCTGTGCTTGACCTTATTTGTAATAATTATAAATCATGCATTTAACCTGTTAGTGGATAAGAATAGCAGGGCAAGTATCCAATTTTTTTTTTGTTACATTTCTTACAGGCTGCTATATAAAGTTGTAAAACTGACTGCTCAGGAACTACAGCAAGAAACTGTAGAGTTCTTATGCAGGAATTTAATCAGCCTCTCCGAAGTGATGCTGCGTCACACTTTTGAATGACATGAGGCTGCTTGTCCCCATGGCCATCCAGGGCCCCACAGACCTTGTGCCATTTACTGGGTGTTGTGCCTCACAAGCAACCACCAGGCAAAACTGCATCCCTCAGGCCTGCCTCAAACCAGATGTGGACTTAGACATTAAAGTTGAGGAAGAGACCCCAAACGCATCCCCTGACCTGTCCCTGTGTCCCCCACCTCCTGCCCCAGATGACCAATGTTAAAAGAGCTTTGGCCCTACAGCTTCTGGAAGAGGCATGTGAATACCCTGCCTCCAGGTGCCTGGCTGCTCAAGGAGAGTCTGTAAAGCCAAATGCAGCCATGGAGTGAAGGATGAGCAGTGTAACCAAAATTGCACCCAGTGACCCAGCCTGGTCGTACCTTCTCTGGGGACCACAGCCCCTGTCATTCCCCAGGAACACTGCCTCCAGCAGCTGGGTGCTACCCCCCCACTTTGCTTCGTTAGAGGAGCCTTTGGAAGAGTTGCGAGATACATCCATGGATGAGTTCAGTCTGTGAACGTAAGATGAGTTAGACTGTTGGCTTTCTGCAAACCTTAATTTCTGAAAGAATCTAATTTGCTTTATTTGGGGCTGCTGCAGTAGTTTTTGTGAGTAATCTCCTATTTTAATTAAAGAAAGTAAACAGAAATGTGGAAAAACAAATGTTAACTGGAGCTACTTCCTTCCCAGTGGAGCCTGAATTCCAAAGCTTCAGCTTTGAGTCTGCCTGCCTGTGGTCCCTCGGGGAGTACGAACTGGTGGTATGGGAAGCTAAAGCCTCCTGACATGACAAAGCCGGTTGATGAGAAGACTGTGCTGACTGGCCGTTTAGGCACACATTGCCAACGTTGGACCCTGTTCCACTGTGTGGCACAAATGCTAAGCACTATGAAGGCATCTGTGTGTGCTGTGGCCCTGTCTGCATCCCCCGTGTAGCTAAGCCCTTGCTTGGTGGGTTAAGGTGTCCTGGTGCCCCAATGGCCACAGGGTCGAAGCCTGGCAGGATGGAGCCATGGTGGATATCCATTTCCATTGCTCCCTTCTCCACAGAGGTATTCCTTCGGTACTACCTGTGCACTGGATCCTGGACCCTCTGCCCTCTATTCGCAAGAGAGACATCTACCCTCTACACTGCTCCAGGCCAGGAAGGGGCAAAAATGAGATAGGAAGGGCCTCAGAAATTCCTAAGGAAACCAAAAAAGCACGCCACTTCAAACAAGAATATTTAATTAACTGAACAAAGTAGTTATTTAAGAGCATACAAGTGAGCTACCTAAGGAGCTAGTGTTCTTATCACTGCACTGTTGCCACGACACAGGCTCCTCAGTCATGCTTTTCTCCAACACAGCAGCTGTATGTGCAGAACTCAGGCTGTGCTCATCCTTTGGCAGGTCCTGTCCCAGGCAGACCGTGTACCAGACTGTGCTTGTGGGAGAGCACCACGCAGGACGGCATATTGGCTATGGATCCCATCAGCCTGGGGCAGCTGGAGTGACCTGTACAGCTCTTCAGCAGTTTGCAGATTAGTGTGAAGGCAAAAGGAGTGTGGATAGAGAAAGTGAGAGAGAACAAGCTAATTTTTGCCTTCTATGTCAGAGGTACAATGCTATGCTACTTCCTTGTTCTGTCTCTAATTGTCTGATCTGAGTAGATTAAGAACCAGCTGCTGCTTCAAGCTGTCTTTGGCAAGTACATGGAGAATTCAAGGGAGTTGATGAAGTGCCAACTCCATTAGCTCTCCAGCCGATGTGTCCTGGTATGCTCCCAGCCAGTCTGAACAAGTATGGTGGGCTATTGGAGATGCTCAGTCACCGTGGGCTGCCACCACGGGTCCACAACTGTCTGGAGTGCCGGGTGCAAGAGACATTTATCTTCATTCTGTGCCTCAAATGGTCTCAGTACAGCAGATGATCAATCAGCTGTTCCAGAAAAGGGCTGAAATCCTGAAGTGCTGAGAGATGGTGGTGAGAGGGACTTCTCCCTCTCTCTCTTCCTCAACCTTGCCATAATGCTCTGCTCCTGTGCTCTCATGAATCTCCCCCAACTGTTTCCATCTTGTCACAGAGGTTGCTCTGTACCCTACAACACCCATGTGGAGTGTTATCTTTTTCCCTAATGTGATGCCAGATCATTTGTGGGGAGCAGAGCAAAAAAAAAAAAAAAGCAGAATATTCTGCACTTGAGGGTCAGAAATGCACCTTCAGACCATGGTCATTCATGAAGATGGGTTGACAGGACCGCATGGCAGACATAGTGAATCCCTGTCTGTTGTGGCTCTTGGAGGTCATGAAAACACGAGGTAAAAGCAGAAGATCACATCTGCCATGATTTCTCTTCTCTGAGTAGGCACCACTGTAGGGAGATGGGGGGGGGGGGGTGGAGGGTGTAGAGGGTTCTCCTCTCTGCAAATACTATTGTACTCCTCATGTAATAGCTTGGCTGACAGAACTCACCAAAGTACTAGCCAGCATGTTTCCAGTGCAACTGATGTGCCTGCTGGTTTGTGACTTGCGTTGTACCTTCCTGCCAATATAACATTTAGTCTGTGTAGCAATCCTTCTTGGGCTTCTTCTGAGGGACATGGGGATGTATGGGGCTGATAACCCAGGAAGAAACAACCCAGTGACCTCAGCTGACTGGCTCAGGCTTTTGCAGGCACACGTGGATCCCGTCTTCAAAGCCTCACTGGTGCTGCCTTGCCTCGATCTTGTGCAGCTCACTGTGCAATTGCCAAGGAGCCAAATGGCTT
Organism: Haliaeetus albicilla; assembly: GCF_947461875.1. Classification (NCBI taxonomy): domain Eukaryota; kingdom Metazoa; phylum Chordata; class Aves; order Accipitriformes; family Accipitridae; genus Haliaeetus; species Haliaeetus albicilla. Next base: position 22,928,210 of record NC_091500.1, read on the forward strand.
CCAAAAGCACGCTTGTTCTTTGCAGGGATGCCTTGACCTTCAACCAGCATTGCTTGCTGCCTTGCATGAAGCTGAACTGCAACAGTATCTTCTTACTGCTGAGTTCGTGTTTCCAACTGCCAAGCCATCAGAAGTATGGTCCTAGAAGATGGTGACGGAGACCCTGACGTCTTTTGGGTCCCAGATCACACAGAGCTCAGCTGCTGAGACACATTCCCTAGAGAAGACACTTTCTCTCCATTGACTAGAGGGAAACTGGGGAGGTAGGAGTCATCAGATGGAGTTAGACACCATGAATGTCCTTTCTGAAAACCTCTAGGATTTCGTTTCTCCTTTTCTTCTCTACTTACCAATTGTCTAAAGGCAGAGCCAAGCTGTGAACATTTGTGGCTTTTTTTCCTCTAACTGATCTTTCCTAAATAGAGTATATTTTCAAGCTGCACTTTGTTCTATTTTATAGGTAAGTTGCCTGAAGCATGCATTCAAAGGACAGAAATCACAAGCACGTCTACTTGTTTTTCCACATGCTAGGTGTACACCCACAACTTAGCTTAAGGAAAACTTTATAATGTCAGTTGATAAATGCATACATGCATGGTGCAGCGTTGAAAAGAACTGATACCATTTTTCATTTACCTGGGGCAAACCATGCCTTTGTATCCAAGCAACCCTCTAAGGCATCATCAATGCTTAATTTAGAATATACTTATTAAAATGTGTATAAAAGAATTAGCACATACAGTAAACAAAACAGCTGAGAGGTATTAGGGAAACCTAGGCTAGAAAAATAAATGGCTGGCAAATAACACTTTCACAGAATCTAAGCAGACCTTCAACCTTAAGAAATAAATATTTTGTAATGTTATCTTGTTTTGCACATTTACTAAATCACAACAAAGAAACTGAAAATCAAGCCTCCTTTAAGATATATCAATGAACATAATCTCAATTTTTAACTATAATATGAAAGCAAGACTGAGTAATAAGGCATCAAAGTACAACACTGACAAAGGTGTGAAATCTCTGTTTTAAAGTAATTTTGCACTTGTTTTCTACCAACTGTCAGGTTTAATATGGACAAACAAGTTTCATATATAGAAACACTTCCCAAACTCAAAAATGAAATTTCTACTCTTCATTTTATTTTTCTGATGCTTTTCCAGAGTGTTTATTCCCCACTAGAAACAGAAACATTAAATACCACAAGTCCCTGCAATGAGGCAGTCCACAATAAATGTTGTTCACATATTTAAAATTGATACTTGATTTAATATCCCCAAAATACATTTTAGGTTTTTTTTTCCAGAATCAGTTTTGTCTCTCCTTTTTTTTCTTCCTTTTTCCTCTGCAGAGGCTTGTAATGTATTGAGCGGAGAAGATGTTCAACACTACATATTAAACATTTGCCTGACAGTCTGATGACTCTACCACATTATCCAGGCTTTGCTCACTACCTGTCCTCTCAGCTATACTTTCCTCAAATATTGACACTGCTCTTCATACACGGACATATTCATATTTTTAATACTCTCCAACCCAAAATGGCCTTGGATTTTACAGGGCGTATTTTCTGTCCTCTACTTCAGGCAGTTGTGAAAAGTGTGATGTAAATCATCTGTGGCACAGCCTTCACAGTCCTCAGATGGTGCTTAATGATACCATTGCACAGCAGCTCATAAAACTGGGCACATAAATGTTTTTATGGCCATGGACTTGTACGGGCTCAATTCCATATTTCTTCCCGAATTTAGTACATTTCTGCTGAATTAGCTTCTCATCTCTTTTGCCATCCTATTGCGCATCTGGCAAGAGGTCTGGGCTAAAAGCAGATAAGGCATCAGGCCATTTGTTCCTTCAGGGTTGTCAGTCCCTGGAGAAACATCGCTCAGCTGTTGAGAAATGCTAAATAAGAAATAAGTAAGGCCTCACTTGTTGTCTAGCTTAAATTTTGTTCTTCATGTGAAGAAGTAGCTCTTTTAAGCATTAATTTTAGAAGATTTAAGATTTAGCTGCAGAAGATTCCCCTCAGACCATCTCAAGCTGTTATCCTGTCAGCAGGAAAGCAAACATGCTACTAACTGAGCTGTCATAGCCTGCTCTGAGAAGTCAATCTTTAAGCCACCATCTCTCCATCTTTTAAAGTAGTCTTATGCAACCTGACCTGTCAAGTGTGAGCAGGCCAAAACATAGGAAAGGGATACCAGGGGGAAGGATTAAAAACTATGGCATGGAGATGCTAGGAGAAGGACACCCAGGAGCACTCACATGGCTTTGGATAAAGGGCAGCAGAGGTTTGGGGATGGGGCACAGGGAAGAGAAGAAGTACAGGCTGGAGGATTGTTGTGCTAGGGAAGAGAAAGGATGTTGAAGATGTGTTACTTTGCAGTAGCAGGAGAGAGGGGACGTGGACACTGAAGTGCGGTGAGAGGGATTTGAGAATTCAGCCTGAGGGTATTGCAAAATGGAAGAAGGGATTAAACGTGACAGGAGTATTTATTAGACAAGCCTGATGACACTCATCATTGTCAATGCCCTCCCCATGCACATACAAGCACACTCCCAACACCTTCTTCCTGGGCAAGCAGCTACTGACAGTGCGACGGTGCACATTAAGATATGTTTGCAGTAGCCGGTTAGCTGTTCTTTCTGTTGAGTAATCACTGTTCAGCAACAGCTAAAACTGGTTTATTCCAGGATGAATGTTTCTGTTGAGTGGCTGCTGCACTGTAGATGGCTAACTGTCCATGAGAGTCTAGTGGTGGTAGCCTGGTGTCAGTCAGCTGAAGACCCTCATGACCCACCTGGTTATTTAAATTGTCTTACTGTAAATTTAGTTGTGATTCCTGTCTAAATGTCCCCAGATTCCTACTGCCTGGAGTCTTCTGGGCAAGACTCATACCGAGCTTGGACCAGCAGTCTGCCTCACATTTTTATTGCCCTCCCCAGCTGTTCATATATCATCACAGTCCAGCTGTTTTGATGGCACATCAGATCACACTTGTTTCTGTGGTTCCTTCAGCTGCATTTGTCTAATGTCTACCTAGGAGCTGCTTTCCTGAAAACAAAGAGTTTTCAGTTAATATGTTACAAGACCAAGTTTTTTAAACATAATGTCTCCTTTTTAGTAGAATAGCTATGCCATGTTTTCTTGTCCAAAAGTGTTGACAGTACTTAGAAGTGTAGTTTAATGACTTTATTTAAAAATATGTGCATATATAAAGACAGTTTTCTCTAAAAATGCATACCTTCTACTGCCTATTTGCATGTAGATAAGTAAGACCCTCCATATTGTGTCAGACCAAAGGTCCTTCAATAATGTTTTAAGTTCACTTCTTTTCTTTCAGGAATAGGCTAGCAGAACTCACAAAGCCAATTACAGCTAAAGGATTATTTAAAAATCTATCACTTCTCAACTACAGCATGTCAGTTAAAAATTGCACTCAGGTGAAGAGGCTTAACACATACTTATATGTCCAATGGGAATGCCAACTGGACTCATGAGCAGGCACACAGTGAATTAGTGGGAGATCAACAGCTTGATCCCACAGGGGATGTCTGCACAGCTACCCTAGTCAGAAGTAAGACTATGACTCCAGGCACGAAGGCCTACAAGAAAGCTGGAGAGGGACTGTTTACAAGGGCATGTAGTGATAGGACAAAGGGTAATGGCTTTAAATTGAAAGAGGGTAGATTTAGATTAGATGCAAGGAAGAAGTTCTTCCCTGTGAGGGGGGTGAGGCGCTGGAACAGGTTGCCCGGAGAGGTTGTGGCTGCCCCATCCCTGGCAGTGTTCAAGGCCAGGTTGGATGGGGCTTGGAGCAACCTGGTCTAGTGGAAGGTGTCCCTGCCCATGGCAGGGGGTTGGAACTAGATGATCTTTAAAGGTCCCTGCCAACCCAAACCATTCTATGATTCTATGATTCTACACCTGCACAATAGTGTTCAGGAAACAGAAATGTAGAAAGAAATTTGGAGATCATTCTGGTAATCTTTGTGTGCAAACAGGGGACAAGAAAATAGAAATAACATTTTCATAGTATTTTCCTAAAGGTTGCTGATAAAACAACTGCTAGAATACTATGTCCATATTATAGATGAAAATCACAAAACTTATTATAGATTGCTTAATCATCCTAAAAGCTTGATCTATTTAAATGATCAAAGATTAAAGGCCCCTTGATCATAATTTATAAATGCCAAATCTAGCTGTTGAAGGTATAATGAGATTCAGTGGCTGGGAGATGAAGCTAAACTAATTCAGACCATAAATAATGCTCTCATTAGTTATCTGTGTGCATATTAACTGTTGAAATAATCTATCAAAGATTGCCCATCACTAAAAAGAATTAAATCAACATTGGATTTTTTATTTGATAGACATGCTTTAATTTAACAACATCTATTGGGCTTGAAGCAAATTAATTAATGGATGTCCAGTGACCTGTGTTACTCAAAAGGCTGGGGTAAATAATTGTAAAGCCTATATTAATCACCTAGTTCTTTAATTTATCCACTGCAAATAACAACCTCATAGCTTGATTATGTGTTGCAAGGCTTATGTCTTGATTTGTTTATCCTAATCACAATATCCAGATATCCTTTGCAGAGAATACCTCCTTCCTCCCACAGCCAGCAACAACCCTAAAATTGACCATTGGAACACATCCTGTCCTCTAAATCATATTGCCACCTTTGTCAACAAGCCCTCACGGAGGTCACACTGGGATCAGATAGGGACATTTTCACTGGCGCTGTTGGCCAAAAGGACTACAGAGAAGGTGACATTATTTGGGGCTGTAACTATATCCTACTGAGAGATGTCCTATGACAGTTTTATTACTGTTGCACCTTTTAAAATGCACTGCAGCGCAGCTTGGGAACAATGTGCTCATTTGTCAAGATAATATAGATCTAAGTGTGCCTCTTGTTAAGCTCACAGTCAGGCATTTCCAAAGCCTAATCATCACTCTGTCTTTTTTTGGCTGGGGGTGATTCACTTAACCTCTCTGTGACTGTGTCAAATGACAACAATAATTTGCTTTCTGGGGGCTTGGGAGCTTTAGGTAGTGTTATGTAGTATGCTGTAACTTGAAGTTACATCTCAGTATTTCACACAGATCAGCATAGTGACTTGTCTTTCACCTGTGATGACTGAACAAGCAGAATAAAAGCATTTTTTGTCACACGAGCCGACTTGCTGTGTGTCAAGAACCATCCAAGACAATTTAGTCTGAGGGAGGGACATTTCTTAACACTGAATGTATATCCTGTTCTTATATACCAGATACACTGAAGCTCTGGGAATTGGACAAAAGCATTGACATGGCCATGTGGTGAGCCACCTTACTGTAATGTTTATATGTACAACTAAGATTTCACCCAACACTGTTACTGCAGTTTGCTATTTATCTTTTATTAGCTCTTTGCTAGCAGCTACTGGCCTCACATGTGACACAGACAGGTAATAAGAATTGTATTTTCAGGGAGAAGGCTGTTTCAATTTGCTGCTACTTTTAGCCAAATGATACCCTATTTTGCATTTGGTGCAATGCTGGGTTTTTTTCTTCTGCCAGTTATAGCCACATCACACATTGGCCTAACTTAAGGGCTATGGTGTACGGATTTGCTCAAGGATTTCTCTTTTGTAAAGCTCTTAAACTGCTTTTTCTACCATTAAGGGTTGATGCTTTATGAATCTTCTGCATATGAAATTGTGCCAAATGGCAGTCATGGAAGTCACCACTAATTGTGGAGAGCCAGACCATGGACGCAGCTCCTTCTTCAGCTCCAGGCTATGTCAGCCAGAAGGCCATTATGGCTCTCCTGCCAGATGCTATAGTTCTGTTTTGGGTTTCTGTGGCGGGGTTTTGGTAGCGGGGAAGGGGCCACAAGGCCGGCTCCTGTGAGAAGCTGCCAGAAGCTTCCCCGGCTCCGAGTCGGACCCGCCACTGGCCCAGGCCGAGCCCGCCAGTGACGGCGGTAGCGCCTCTGGGAGAACAGAGTTCAGAAGGGGAAAAAACCTGCAGTGAGTGAGGGGATCGGAATGGGAGAGGAACCCCTGTGCAGATCCCGAGGGGAGTGAGGAAGGAGGGGAGGAGGAGCGGGGGAGGAGGGGATGCCCCTGCAGCCCGTGGGGAGACCAGACGGCAGGCTGTCCCCCCCCAGCCCACGGAGGGGAGCGGGGGAGCAGATGCCCACCTGCAGCCCAGGGAGAGAGGAGCCCACGCCGGAGCAGGGGGATGGATGCCCCCCAAGATGGCCGGGACTCCAGGGGGAAGCCCGCGCTGGAGCAGGCTGTGCCTGAAGGACTGCAGCCCGCGGAAAGGACCCATGTTGGAGAAGTTCATGAAGGACTGTCTCCCTTGGGAGGGACCCCACGTTGGAGCAGGGGAGGAGTGAGGAGTCCTCCCCCTGAGGAGGAAGGAGCGGCAGAGACAAGGTGTGAGGAACTGACCCCAACCCCCATTCCCCGTCCCCCTGCGCTGCCGGGGGGAGGAGGGAGAGAAAACCGGGAGTGGGGTTGAGCCGGGAAGGAGGGAGGGGTGGGGGGAAGGAGTTCTAAGGTTGGTTTTACTTCTCATCATCCTTGTTTTGATTTGATTGTTAGTAAATTAAATTGATTTTGTTTATTCTTCAAGTTGAGCCTGTCTTTTTCCCGTGACCATAAGTGGTGAGTGATCCCTCCCAGTCCTTGTCTCAACCCACAAGCCTTTCTTCATATTTTCTCCTCATCCCACCGGGGCTGGGGGGGAGGAGTGAGTGAGTGGCTTCGTGGTGTTCATTGCCGTCTGGGCTTAAACCACGACAAGGTGCCTCCCAGCTGTTAGCTGAGCTGCTTGCGGAATTGCTCCTTACCTACATGGAGCTCAATGTGAGGGTCAGAAAAGGGTTACTGTTCAAAGGATCCCAGCTTGCTTTGACGGGCATATAAGCAGCTCAGGAGCAGATTAGAAGGGGCAGTAAGCCGCAACATGGATGGTGGGGGAGAGGAGAGGTGTGCAGCTGAAGACAACAGCTTCTGCTAGCACAGCCAGATCTTGGAGTGAACATGTGCCCCAGCCTTAGTTTTGCTTGATTTCTCATCTCTCTAAAATAAGGAGCACAATAGGATGTAGGATTTTGCTCTGGCAGCTTCTACCTATCCTAATCTCATCTGCATACCTCCCCGTTAATGCTGAATTTTAATTTGCTCATCGAGCACTCTAAAAGCTCCCTTCTTTGTTCTTATTCACTTCCCACTCACTTCTAAAGACACTGGCCTTGATCATATTGTGGCTTCCGTTACGCAGCATTACCACTCTAATTAGTACTTGAACTTATTCCGGAATGACTGTTACTTTGGAAGAAGCTGGAGGTATTTTCTCATTTCCATTCTTCAGGTCCGTTCATGAAAAATTCACCTTCTGTGATAGATGATGAGTTTGCAAGTCATAATAAATCACAAAACCTTAATTTAATAGATTGCACTTAAGTGATTTGTTGCTATGGCCAATGCATTCATTTCTTTCATGCTGCTTCCAGCTACCAGTGCCAGCTTTGTGCTGAATACAACATGGAGAATAGGGAATGTATAACTACTTAAATGGGGTAAAATAAGAAGTGTGTATCTGGATCCTTATGTTTGGGCTTCAGGCGAAGTTGGTATTTTATTACTTATTGCTGTTGCAATATGTTGTTGATGATCAGATTTCCTCAGAAATCTGTCATTCTGAAGTACTTGCAGCACTTTTTTGTCTTTGAGTTTATCCTCTTCAGCAGTGGTAATGATTAATCTGATTCTCATGGCATGCAGTTTTAAATCCAGTGACTTCAGCAGAATGAAACTATAACCTTAGCAAACTGAAATCTATTGCCTTGTCAATGCAAAGTCCCTTTATATGTGCTGAAGGGTTGAATGCTCAGCAAACGCTCCTAAAATGATTTCATGAGCACACCTGATATCTCCTCGGCAGTCATTTTGATTTCTAGCAGTGTAGGTAAATTTAGATTTCATTTTATAGGAAAAAGTGAGCTCACTCCTGCTGAAAGACCTTAAGAGATGTTTCATTCTGCACAGCCATTTCACCCCTAAGCTGGAAAAACATTTCCTGAGGCATCTTTTATTTGTTCCTTAAGAAACCTGGAATCACCTCAAGACCAAATCAGAATTAGAATTACTTGGCAGCTAAAATCTAGTTTCTGATAGTAGCCTATCTGTTGGAGATGCTGGAACAGCAGAGATGCAGCACCTTGCCACTGTCAAAACTGTCTCCTTATAACAGAGTTGTTGACTAATTAATTGGCTTCTTCTGCCTTCTGTTTGTTCTCTTTTTTTCCGACATTTGTTTCACTTGGATTCCTTATATATAAGATATGCCTGATGCATGAGGGGTGTGATTTTCTTTTTCAAATAACTAGTGAACAGTTAGGGCCATTGATTTCTGTAACTTGTATAAGCAGGTACCACTTCTCTGTTGATTCACAAAACCAGCAACTCCAGTACAAAGTTCAGTCCAGACTGTCACCTTTGTAGCAAAAAAAAGTACTCTGGTTACAGTGAAGAACTCTACTATAACTCTCAGTGGGACTTTTCACTTATTAACACACTTGATTGCAAAATAATGTCTTGGAAGATATAGGAAGACTAAGAATCAGTTAAAACAAATATTTGTAGAATGGGGATCCATTTTTCAAGAACAAGAAAACCAGGCTGACTTCACACTTAGGGAAGTTGTCAAGTTCTATGCAAGTGAGAAGATAGTGTCTAGCAAGAAGTTAATCATTACACCGAGGCCTGCTTTATTTAGGAGTCTCTATCAGTGTAAACTGCAAAATTATGCAGAATCTATTCTAATTTTCCTTGTGCTGTATTTTCAAATGCCAAAGTCTCCCAAAATAAAAAAATGCAACAAACAGTAATCAACACCCATCTCCAACATACTGTGTGCACCTAGTAAACAGATAAAGTAGTGTGCTGTAGCATCATCTTTTTCAAAGAAAGGAGGGTGGGTATGTAACTGTAGCACGGCTTAGCCTTCAGACCACTAAAAACTAGCTCCTTCCATAGCCCGCTGGTCACCAGTGGGGCTATGCCGCAGCCTAACCCTTTGAACTTGAGGAAATATTTACACATAGATTTAATAGATTACAGCCTCAGTCCACAAAGACTTAATCATGTTTTCCACTGTGAGGAATCCCACTGAAATCTTTATAAGGTTGGGTGTGAACTTTTCTGACAACTAGGCTTGAAAAGACTGTTCTTGCTTCTGAGTAGACATTGCTAATCACAAAACCAAATTGTTTTGAGAGAAGCAAGGCAAAGAAAACTTGTTTCCTGTGATTTTTCCACCATAAATTTCTCACATACTTCCGTAACATATTACTCACAACTGTCTTGCATGGTCCTTAGCAACTTGCAGAGTGAGCTGCCCCTGTGGCTGCATCTGGCAAGGCACTGTCAGTTTTGGGCTATCTGTAATAATTGATGGGCCTGTAGCCAAACAGGATAGCGAACTTGTTTTGTGGTACAGTCTTTCTTTTCATGGGGTACTAATTGGGAGCTCCTTTCTACTGATCTTTATGAAACTTTTACAAACATACATACTTTGGATGAAACCGGCCAACTGGTTCAAAAGGTACCATGAAAAACTCCTTATTTCTTTTAATTTTTTTTTAATTCATGTGTTGATTGTGCGTTTTCCTTTAAATCTCCTTAAAATACTCTGAAGGCTACTATAATGGGTTATATCCATAACCTGTTATGATTTATCTCAGTGGGGTTTTGATTAAGCTTGCAATAAATAGGAGAAAGTAACTTGGCAGATTTCTCTGCCACATTTCTCTGTCTTTTCTTCTCACCCTTGAAATGCATTCTTTCCCCTTCCCTTAAGGAAGGCCTTAAGCTTTACCCTTCACATTAAACTATCTGACGAACCTACTGTAGTATGCAAGAGTCTACTGAAATAGTGTAAAGGCCAGTTTACATTTTACTGAAAGTGAAAATTCAGGAAGGATGATATACAAAGAAATGGGAAAAGCCCACACAGGGCCTGACCGTGAATTGGTATAAATCAATTCAGTGGTCATGTGCTGGGTGATGCCTTCTGTTTCAGCACACCACAGAGTTGCTATAATGCAGTAAATAGCAGACTGTGATGAAAACTCCAGGCTCATTTAACACTCTGACAGATTTGTGGCAGACATCAAATGCTTGACTCTTGACCACTGCATATAAAGCTAGCTTTGGAGAGAAAGGAGATATTAGGAAGGTTTTTCAGCACCACAGGCTTAGTTAAATTTAAAAAAACTGTACTACATTTTAAAAGAGACTTGATAACTGCTGTTTACTTACATTAATATGGGTTTGTAGAATTTACTTTTAGTAGTATCTGAAGTAAATGCTTAGAATCTTCTTATTCTAAATAAATAGATTACATAAAAAAGGATTTCCATCTTTTGCAAGTCTAGAATAACCTGCCATGAAAGAAGCTCATTCTCAGCTGCTGTTTTAAACACCTTCCATTTCTCCAACTATCCCTAGCAAAATGCTTTAACAAAAGTAATTTTTCTTTCCATTTGTTCTCCATTTCTGATATTCATTGTTGCTTAATACTGATGTCATTATTGCACAGTACTGCAACTTGTGAAATACCTGAATGTCTCCACATGGATGAAGCTGAAAACAGGAAAATAGATTGTCACCTTCCATCCTCTTCACTGCTCTTGGACTGCTTATTCCAAGAGGTCATTTAAGCTGTTGAGAATCTTGTAAATATCATAGATTTGCTGTCATTTTACTGAAATCCCCCAAAGTAAATTTACTAGATTAGTGACTGAGGCCACAGAAATGTTCCTGGTTTCTGCCCACCATTGCCAAACAGTAATTGTAAGGTCCTTGACTTCATCTCAGATAGATAGTTTTCACAGGAACTGTTTGAAGCTGTCTACAGATACAACTGAAAGATGGTCTGAGGTGGTAATCTGGGATCATACCCTTGCTAGAGACCCACTGGTAAGCCAGTCATTGGCTGCTCTGTCTTGACAAACATCATTTTGCCTGCTGGTAAAGTCCCTAGTTTCTATTCAGATGAGACTACCTGGAGCTAAATAAAACTCCAAAGTGATAAGCATATATTCCATGAGACAGACACAGGATTTTCCTTTGATTCCTGAAGAGGCACTGGAGGTACCTGTGTGAGAAATGAGAAAGAAGGACTAGAGATCCTGGGTAAACCTGAAACACCAGTTAGACTAACCCTCATGACTACAGCTGGGAAGAAAGAGCCTAACTACTAAGGCAGAATAACTTGTTCCAGCGAACATTGTTAAGACATGTAGATTGGTGAGGGAGGAATAAAAAGGTTCAACAGCAAACCCAAGCTTGTATCATCACCTCATGCTAGTTACCTGAAGCCAACCAGAAGCAACCGAGGAACTTAAATCCAGGACTGGATACAGCCGGTATTATTCTTATTTATTATTGCTGTGGGGTAAAAGAAGTGGTTATAGTGTCACCAGTGATGCTGGGCACTAGGAAGTGAAAATCCTCAGGGAGGAGCATAAAGAGGCATTGACTGGCCAGGGCTCTAACAGAGTTAGGGAGAAGAGGAAGAAAAAAATTATATGATTAAAGATATTTAAGCAGTGATTCAAGAGACATGCTTATGGTACATGGAACATAAAGAGAAGCTTGCAGAATGGAAAGAGACTAAGAATGCTTTGGAGTGAGGTGTGAACTTAAGAAAACAATGAAGAGGTGAAGCAGCAATGTCTTATGCATTGGAGATTAACTGCATGGCGAACGGGAGACAGAAGTTAAGATTTGGAGAAACTCTTGAGAGAAATGGTTGGAACAAGCAGGAGAGACCTTGAGAGTGTCTTGTATCAAAATAGAAATAAATTGGAAGAAAAAGGTGTAGGATATCTTTCCTTGAATGGAAGTAAAAGAATGAGAAGGGCGGAAATACTGAAGGAATAATTGCCCAAAGGCTATACTTGGTGAGGTCCAATTAAGCAGTGGACAGGAAAAGGCCAGACATCACAGGGTCAGCATGGGTACGATAAACATCCTGAACTGTGTCTACACCCAATAAAGCTTTTTTAGTGAGACTAGGATATATGGCACTACTCAACAGCAGTTGTATACCTCCAGCATTTTCATTAAATGTTCATAAAGTAAAGAGAAACGGGATAATCTTAAGAAGGACTGAGGGAAGAATCTCAGTTCTACATTATTTGAATTATCTGGAAAGATTAATGCAGGCAGAAACAGCCAGTTTCATTGCTGCAATTTTCCCCACAACTGGTAGCTCAAAGTCTGCATGCTCAGCAAATCTGATTTTTTTAAAATTTTTAGAATATCAAGTGCTTCAAGGCAACTATTATGACAATCTGTTCTGGAGCATAAGGAATTGATTAACTCATTTAAAACTGACTATAAGTGGAATAGAAGAGTTTGTAGAAACTAGTGCTGATCTCCAGGTACTGAGGAAAACAAACCAGCCTGTGTAGATAAATGTGTTACGCAATGTAAAGACTTTCCGAATCCTTGGCACACGTGAAAGGCTTGTAACACAGGTTTTCTGAGAGAAGTCAAGGATGTTTCCTTTTAGCTCTTCAGAGAAGAAATATGCCTTAAACAAGCATGTTCAAAGTGCTCCTTGGAATAACTGTAGTTTGCATGTAGGAATACTGCATAAGTACTTCTTGGACAATAGTCAGGAGAACTTTGAGAGTATGTGTAAAACATTAACAAAGTGAGATTACACATTTGGTATTGCCACGGAGTTTCTTGAGGCGGGCATGTAGTAAACCTCCCACAGACTTGAAGCAATGCTCCCACAATTAGTAGTAAAGCTCCCACAGATTTGAATGCAGACTGCAGATTAGTAGGTGGTAAAGGACCAAATTTCAGTTTAAAAAAAGAATTCAAGAAGCATGTCACGGAAAATATATAGGTCAGCACAAGTAGTGCATATATGCTTGGATCTGTGTCTGTAAATGTGCAAGCTTTTCTAAAACTTTGGGAAGAGAGGGCTAAAACCTTTTGAGAAGTCAACGAGTTCTTGACTTTTAAAGTAGCAGTATGCTTTTCATCCTCTGTTGGGAAGATTACTGTCTCAGGTTTTATTTATACTCATATGACTAAGTTCAACATGCAGTGCCACTGATTACAAGTCTTTGGTACTCTGGAATTAAAAAATGAATTAAATACTGCCTAAGGCAGTAACTTCAGTTCCTACATATGCTACTCAGAGAATGAGAGCGAGCTACAAAATGGTCAGAGAACAGCCTCATCAGGCAGGATGCCTTCCAGTCTCCATCCCTTCACTGCTGCCACAGATAATTTCTGGCCACTTTGCCATCACACCATGCCTCTTGCAGAAAGAAAACTCCCCTCTGTTGCCATAGCAAAAGTCAGAATTCAGGGTGGCTTTTTCTGGACACTTCTGCCCCTACATGTCCAAGACAAATCTTGGGATAAACAGTTGTCTGCAATGGATGGATTAATTTGAAACTCCTTTCTCAACCCACCCCTAAATCACAGTACTCAGCTCACTGCCAATGGCAATAGAAGCACCAGTTCTGTCTTCCCACCACACAAACAAACAAGCACTCATACATGTCCTCTAATAGTCATCGTGCAGCCTCTGCACAAACTGTAGGCTCCCCTCTCACTGAAGGTCTCACTGGTTCGCCTTGTGTCCTCCATACACATCTCCTAAGCCTTTGCCTTTAAGGTGCTCTTGCACCACTGAGATGGTACTGGTCTGCCTCTGAAAGTACAGGGAGCAGGAAAAGGACTTGGGATTGCAGCACTCCAATTTGGGGAATGAAGAAAAAAAAGTGATAGAACTAAAGACATTTTTAACTATCATCACACTGTATATTCATAAATACAACAGAGGGGTTACTGATTCATTACTGCATGCAATATTTAATTACTAGTATGCTACCCGGAAAAAGTTTGGCCCGTGCCTGTGCCAACTAGTACTTTTCTAGGTGGTTCTTGGGTATTGGGCATTGGTCCCATTTGAAGCCAACATTTCTGTGGATGTTTTGGGAGATAGTGTGTGCCAAAATTATATTCAATGGGCAGCTGGGATGTAGACACCCTGTTTCAAACTAAAAGGCAGCCCCCACATGGGGGGCTGTATAGATGTAGCCATTGATGCAACAAAATGCAGATATCGTAAAGTGCAAAAAAATCACGTTCAGTTCTTGACTGCAGGCAAGCACTACCAAACCAGTATAAAGAGGCTCTTAGCTACGAGGGGCGGATGACCCAGACTGCAGGGATGGTTCCCTGCGCAGAGGTGCTCTTTGCTCTTGCAGCTGTGGTATTCTGAAGATGCTGAGCAAGTCTTCCAAAACTGAGACAGTGCAGATAGTCAGGAAATTTATCTTTGGACAGGGCATGCTGTAGCATCCAGCCAAAATGGCTGTAAAAGGGAGAACTGAGTATGACGTAATATGGAAGATGAGCCTCACTGCAGGAAAAACTGTTTGGAAATACCTGAAGTGATCATAATTACCATAATGAGGCACCTATTAAAAGGCTGTCACCAAGTATAGTTGTAGTATCAGTAGATTCAGAAAGTTACGCTAAACGATTTCATCATGGCCATGGCTGGTAGTAATTAAAAAATGCAATTTTCCTTGAGAAGGCAAGAAAGGCAGCAAAGACAAGGAAAATCCCCAAGAAAGACAACAGCCTATATGTGATCTTGTTTTTTACAGTACAATCACAGGTCCTTATATGTAAGTAAAAAAATCTCCTGCCTCAAGGTGTTACAATTTAAAGGAATTATTTAAAGACAGCAATGGGAAAAATAAAATTAGGGGAAGCTAAAACACATGCCCTTGGTGCATCAGCCCCATCATGTTACTTGAGAGAGCAACTTCTTCCAACAATAGGTCACCCAGCTTTTGCTTGTTCAGCTTTCTCATCCTTTTCTTGTTACTCAGGACAGGTCTGGCATCTCTTAGGGAACAGAGGTTCTTAAATGAATATCCACCACCAGCTAGGAAGCAGTTCCAAGTGACAGCTCCTCCAAATCTTCTACTTGGCATCTCTCAACACCCTACAGCCCTTTTTCCCCTTCAGGGTTAGTAAATGGCTCTGACCGTATCCCAAAGCTTTGCGACAAATTTCCTCTCACTTTTGTGCAAAGACGAATCCTTCTGTCTACAAGACCAACTTGCCAACGCATGTCACTAGGATCTCTGTCACTTGATCATGAGTGTGCTCTCTGCATGAAATAAGTATTTTGGCTGAAATTTCTTGCCCTGGCTTTATTGCTGAGCTGGGGCATCCTGGGCAGAGATGAGGTTACTGGTATTGAAGTGGCAGGTGTGCTCTGGCGTGTGACTCACCTCGGTGGCACACGGGTGGTGTCTGGGTGTGTGGGCACGGCTTCAGCCAAACCCTGGTGTCCCTTGGGGCTGTCTGTAGAGGAGCTCGGAGGGAAGGTGCAATGCCTCACACCCAGCACGTTAAAAGTAGACACAAGCGGTAGATTTTGTTCCCAGACTCTTCCCATGAAAGGCTGAGGCTGAGGTGGCACATGGACAGATCTTACTTTTCGCAGAGCTCGGGGCGTCCGTCAGGGACAGTGTTATCACATTAGCAATTAAAAGCAAATGCACAAAACCCGTCCTGCCCAGTTATCCTGCTACTGTGGCAAGACCCAGTTTTCCACAGGGAATGACGGCACTTCCCTCTGCCTGGCTGGAAACCGAGCACGCGTCAGACTTCCAGGGCTGATCTCCCGGCCCCGGTCTCTCACCACAAGCAGGCCCAGCTTGTGATTTCGGCTGTTCTAGGCCAATCCTCCGTGTAAGAGAAGCTGTGGCTTGATTTGATGTTATTTTTTTGGTGACCTTTGGTGGAATCACCTGGTCTGTTGCGGGACTGAGCTTTTCCCTGGCAGAACTCGCAGTCACTGCCAGCCACTCCGGCCAGAGCCAAACTCGATCCCGGGCTGACGCACCGCGGCGAGCCCTCCCGGTGTGGTTTCGGGGAGCTCCCCCAGGGACGCTCGCAACATCCAGCCGGGCTGAGTCACTGGGGTGACAGCATCAATTTTCACAAGTATGGACAGAATCATGTAGCAGGGCTCCGTGACATCCACGTAATGATTTGCTGTCTCGAATGAAATTGGGTAATTACAGGTAATGGCACTGGCTATGGCATCGCTGCCACTGCTTTTTTTTACTACTGTCGAACAGGCACCTGTTAAATATTACCGACTTTTCAGTGGTGGTGATGAGCCTGCTGTCGGGTGAAGAAAAACACCCCGCAGACAAGGCTCCCCTCCGGAGGGCCGGCCCCATGGCGACGGACCGGGCCCGCTGCCCGCCGCCCCCGCCGGGCCGCGCTGCCGGGGCGCCGGCCTCCGCGTCCCCCCCTCCCCCCCGGCCTAAGTGGTGTAGCCGCGCTCTCCCCCCGCGGCGCCCGGTGGTTCGTGCCGCCGGGCCAGCGCGCAGGGGGGGCGGTGGCGGCGCCGTCTGGCGCATGCGCAGAGTGGCGTACGGCGGCTGCCCGGCTGAGGGCGGTTGTTGTGGGAGCCGCGGCGGGTCGGGCCGGACCGGGCGCTCCCGGGAGGCCGGCGAGGGCGGCTTGCCGCCCGGGGCAGTCCCGGAGCCGGGAAGGGCCGGCCCGCCATCGCGGGCAGCGCCGTGGGTGAGGAGCGGCGGGTGCGAGCGAGGTCTGTGCGCCGGGGCCGGCCCCCCAGGTCTGCGTGAGGTGTTCGGCGGGGGCGGGGGGGGGCGGACGGGGACAGGGGGTGTTGCTGCCGGTGTTTGTGTGGGGCGGAGGAGCTGTGGCGGCCCTGCTGGAGCCAGGGCTTGCCGCAGTGGGTCGTGCTGTTCAGGGCCTGTTCGTGCCACCGGGTTAGTGTGTTCTACCTCGGTTTCTCCCCCGGGGCCGGGGGGGGGGGGGGGGGGGGGCAGGACGCTGCTGGGGCTCCATTTTCGAGTCGGTCTTGTCAGGTGTGGGGCCGTGGGGCGGGCGTAGGGCAGGCCCCCCCCCGCCTTGCAGGAGGGTATCTCCGAGCAAAGGCCAGGGTGAGCAGGTCCCTGCAGGATCTGGGCTGTGGTGGTGGCGTTTGCTGCGTGGTGAAGCAAGGCGGGAGCATCTCACCAGGGGTCTGTACTCGGTGGTCGTTGTGGCTTTTTCACCTAGCTTTTTCCACGGAAATCCCAGACGCATTGTGGTTCTGAGCATTTACAGGCTGCGGTGGGTCCAGTGGTCATGCTGACATCACCCAAATCAAATGAGCTAGCATTCAAATGTTTCAGTATTATCTCGCTTTTCCCTCCCCACAGATCTTTTGTTTTTGAACTATAGTGTGTTCAGGAAGTTTCAGCTAACTTGAGGCACCTACTGCTGGGCTGTTCAGTTAATTACACTAATGTTGTTAATAATAAATAATAATGTTGCCTGTCTGCATTCCATACTCTTCTTGCATTTTTGGAATATGTTTTCTGCAGGAAGGTGGTTTAATGTTCGGAAACTGATGGCAAAGCCTTGTTTTGAGATATGATCCTGAAAGCCCTTTTCTGTGCAAGCAGACCTGCTTACTGGATTAAGTTTTTGTAGTTTTATGTCCTGGATCGGTATTTGAGATTCTGAATTGCGCCCAAAGCCATAGGAAGTGGTGGAAAATCAGTGAGGGAAAAGCAGGGAGTAGGAAAATAACTGCATACTGCTGTTGAAATACAATTTTCATAAGTAAGAGAACAGAGTTTGCTTGTTGTATTTTCTTTTCCTCTTTCTTGCCTTCCTCCTTTGCCCTCTTCAGCTTTTGTGTCAGTGCAATACTTTGTACTAGTACAGATTTTGCAGGCCAGTTGTTAAATACATTGCTTAAGTTTTTTTGTCTGTCTACCTGTCTTTGGGATGACTGTGCCTAATGGCAACAGGACCAAAGTCGTAACTGCAATAGAAGTGAGTTCTCTGTAGTTTAGAAGCTATGTATATGGATGACTTAAAAATTCACTTACTTTTTTTCTTCTTGTTCCAGATGGAAAAGAAGAGTTCATGGTTTCTGGTTTGCATATTAGCAGAGGCTGAATAGGCATAAAGGAGACTATAGTGCGGGTGAGAAGTGTTGAGCCACTTGCAAGGTTTTGCTCTGTAAACAAGAAGAAATGAATCCTACACATGATGATCCAGTGTCTGGAACCATTTTTGACTGGGACTATCTCTTATGGGAAGTTCGTTTAACGTTTTTAGCTGCTGGTTTTTTAATCTACTTGGGAGTATTTCTTCTGTCTCACTGGTTGTCTTCATGGTTGAGTACCACTTATCATGCCTTGTATGCAAAAGAGAAGGTGTTTTGGAATATGGCAGTCACACGTGGTGTGTTTGGACTTCAGAGTTGTGTTGCTGGGTTATGGGCTTTGCTCATAGATCCTGTTTTTCATGCTGACAAAGTGTATTCACAGCAAAAGTGGAGTTGGTTTAACTGTTTAATAGCTGCTGGATTTTTCTTGCTTGAAAATGTAGCTGTTCACATGTCCAACATTATTTTTAGAACATTTGATGTGTTCTTGGTAGTTCATCACTTGCTTGCTTTTGGTGGCTTGGCTGGTCTAGTAATTAATGTGAAATCTGGACACTATCTGCCTTTGATGGGAATGTTGCTGGAGATGAGTACTCCCTCAACATGCATTTCCTGGATGCTTCTAAAGGTAAGAATGTGATAATTTTCAAATTATGTTTGTAACAGGTTTTATGCATCTCACTTGTCCATAGCTAATCTGTGTGGTTTGTCTAGATAGCTTTTCAGCAAAACTGTGTTCATCTGACTGATACCCATGTTATTGTGATACCTGCTTTTGTTGTGATGATATTTCTGTAGTCCTCCATACACGTTTCTGTGTAATGCGGTGTGCATGTCAATAGTGAGATGGTATAGATTCATTCTGAGTTTGGGATGCTGCGTGCATGCGGAATATCATAGCTGTACATGGAAAAAATGCCTGAGAATGTGTATATGCGAAAGCTGGATATTTGCATTAGTTCTACAGTTTCCTCAGTTCCTTATCTTGAAGTAACAATCTCACTTCTGCATACTTTCTGTTCTTGTTTTTCTAGGCTGGCTGTGCTAACACCTTTTTCTGGAAGGCAAACCAGTGGGTGATGATCCACCTGTTTCACTGCCGTATGATTCTTACTTACCACATGTGGTGGGTGTGTATTTTCAATTGGAATTCTGTGCTGGAAAATCTGGGACTTCTTCATTTTATTGTTTTATTCTCAGGATTATTTGCCGTTACTCTAATACTTAACCCATACTGGACATACAAAAAAACTCATCAACTCCTCAGCCCAACTGACTGGAACTTTGAAAATAAAGCAGTGGAAAATGGAAGATTAAATGGTGAAACACATCAAAAGAAGAGGATATAACACTGAAACAGCTGTTTCTTAGTAGGGTAGCAGAAGAATGCAATGCGAAGTAATTCTTTGGCCATGAACTAGAAGCTTTTGCCAGAAGCTCATTAACACAGTGATTCCTTGCTGGTAGTATTCTGTACGCACCATAAGTATTTAAAAGCATTGTTTGAGTTTCATATGTACATACACATAAGATCTTCAACCTCTTAGTTATGAATTATGCCAACAATTTTGTCAGGTTGGACAGTATTTCATGATTTAGTAGTGACATGCTCTCTAATGGCATCATTTGTCCTAGTGCTTCCAAGTGGCTTTACAGTTAATTTGGCTGTTAAGCTCAGCTTGAATCAAGTTTAGCCTGAATCCTATTTCACATATGTCAGAGATACTGATACTGGAAATTATGTTGTTCATTAAGATCAATTATGACCCAGGTTAGGTATGCATGGATACCTAGTTCCTGTGTGCCATTAAGTCATTCCAGGTGGCTGAATTGCTCAGTGGTAGAATGCAGTCATGGCTGGGTTTTGGGTTTTTTTGTTTGTTTGGGCTTTGTTTGTTTGTTTCTTTTTTCTTTTAAGTGCACTTGAGGAAGGTGATTGAGTGTTCACTGTTGAAGTGAGTTGTAGTTTCCAGGTTGCCCTTGGTACGGAAGGAGTTCCACACAAACATGCATGTGGGGGATGCAGGCGTTCATTATGCTGGTGGTCTAGCTAGGTAATCATAGTGGTCCCTTCTGGTCTTGAAATCAGTGAAATGCAAGAGGCAATGACAGAATGTTTGACTCTGTCTCATCCTTGAAAAGATTGCTGGTTGATTAGTAAAATTATTTTTCTTGTAGGTCTCACATGAGCAGTCATGCAGTTAGTTCCACTAGTGCTCTTGTTAATGGTTCCTTTTATTTTTGGAAATTCTCTTAGTTATAGAGGGTTTTAGAATCTGAGGTGACTCCTCTGTGGAGAAAAGCCCATATCATCTCCTTTAGGAGTTCAGTTGTTCTTTTAGTATTTTTGTTTTACTTCGAAGAATGTATGATGTGACACTAACAGTCCTTTGCTCTTTGTCTGCCACATCACTAAATCTTTCCTTGACCTAAGGAATAGGGTTGCTTTTTAGATAAGGACTTGGCAAATTGTGGCGGATGTTCTCCCACTAACAGTACTGGTCTGAGGCTTGCTGGGTGAAATGCTGGACAGCAGATGAAGGTATAAAGATCACGATAGAAGACAGTGACGCCTAGTGGCAGGAGAATGACAAAGATATTAATTAGTTTTGGCGCACTGAACTAGTGAGATAAACAGCCCCGTCATTTGAAACTGTTGTATAGTGTGACGTGACTGCTACACAGATTTATTTTGCAAAGTAATAAGACTGGGCAAGCCCAAGCTGTGAAGAATCTTAGGTCAAGGCATGTGTTGGAGGCTTTGTGTACTGATCTGTGGTGGAGCATATTGTTTTAAATGTGTAAGGGAAGCACTGTTTGGTGTAAACAACCCCATTTTATTAATTTTTGGTGGCAATGTCTTTGATTTTGTTCTGAGTGAAGGGAGGAGGCTAGTGGTCAGGTTGCCGTGTTCCCTAATGCACTTTGTGTGAGCACTGAGTTGAAGAGCTGCTCTATGAGGGAGAGGAAACTTCTTACTGTTAGGTCACAAATGTATAGCCAGACCTTGTGGATAATGATGAAGTGGTGGATATGTGAAATTGCCCATTCAAAGCTAGGCCAAGAGGGTCATAGTAATTTTATACAGCAACCCTATCTCTTACCCTGCTGATATTCAATAGAGAAAATCTAAATTTTGTGTTACTTTCTTATTTCTAAGCAGGCCAGAATGAGGTTGCAGTGTTTTGGCAGTGTCACCTGTCTGGACGCCATCTTGTAGAAAAAAGGCTTCCCTAAAGCTTTAAATTATGTACCTCTCTTGAGGGCTTGTGTGTGGAAAAGTAATGTTAAAAGTACTTTAGAAGAAAGCAGAGGGATGAATTCCTCAGAAACAGAACCCAAATATGTGATCCAAATGCGTATCTTGCAGAATCCAAACCTCACTTGCAGTGTTCCAGGGGGAAGGCGGAAGGATAAGTCGCCAGATATCAGAATGATGGTGTGCTCTATGCAGCTTAAAACTTAAAAGGTTTGGATTTGATAAAACAAGGTAATAAATATAAAAATCCTAGCTACAGAATTCTGAAAAATCCTAACAGAAAATGGAAGCATCAGAAGAGAAATAAGTTTGGGCCAAGTGTGTAATTCTTATAGTGGCTGGCTAAAGGAGGTGAAGTTTCTATGTGCTAAAATAAAAGAATATGGAGGGTTGGGTTTAGTAGTGAATTTGGGACTGAAAAAGAGATTAGGTGTGGTCCAAGCAGACAGGTGGATAGTTGTGTCAGTGGCACCAGACTTCTAAAGTTTAATATTTTGTATTATTAATTTGTGCAATGTTATTAAGTGGATTTAAAATCTTTTATTAAAATTATTTTTTATCATAATAAGGCAATCTTTTTAGTATGCATCTTAGTGTGAGTTTTTTTTCACGCAAAGACTTGTGGCATATCTTGAAAATCTTTTGCATGTGTTAACGATATAATTAATAATACCTAAGAGCACCTGTTAACCTAAACACTGCTAAACCTGATAGAACAAGAAAGCTATGCAATAAAGCAAATAACAGCACTCATTTTATTTCTGTTGGTTTAAGGGGCAAAGGGATTTTACAGTCCAGCTAGAAATACAACAGGACATAAAAATACAGACAACCTTTCTTCTTCATCTTGATGGCCTAGAGTTGGAGTTACCAGTTCTGTTACACAGAGCCTTTTTTTTTTTTTTTTTTTATTACTCAAGTGTTTCCTTCACTGCCTTTTGGCTGCTCCCTTCAAGAGGATTTTCTGGTTTGTGATTGTGGATTACTGTCTCATTGCTCTGAAACAAGACTGAAAAAGCTCTCTGACTGAGGGTTTTGGTGTCTAATTACTCTAAGTGCTGCTTTTCAACCCAAAGGTAGACTAGCCATAGTTTGTTTATAAATTTTGTTAATGCGAACCTAATCCCAGTCCTGTTGGGCCTCTCTTATAAGGCCTCATCCGCAATCCGACGTAGAAAAATTCACGCTCAGTTTCAGTAGTGGCTGGATCAGGTCACAGGGTGTGCTGCTGCCATGATTTGGAAAACTTGCATAACATGTTTTTGGGTGAATTTTTTGTTTGCCTAGGTGACTGTTGGAGACTTCATCCTGCTTTCTTGTTGGACAAGCTTACTCAAGGAGTGCTGTTTGTGTCACCTTTCTGGCTGAAGCTTTTTTTTTTTTTTTTGAAAAAAAGCAAACTCCAAACAAACAACAAACTATGATGGGGGTAGGGGTGTTTGGTGTTTGTTGTGTTTTGGGATTTTTGGTTGGGGGGAGGGGTGGGGTGGTGGTTTTTTTTGTTTTGTTTGGAGGTTTGGGGTTTTTTGTTTTGTTTTTAAAGAAGAATGTCTGATCTAAGACACCCTGGCCAGGCATCTGGCTCTTACTGTCTTCATCCAGCATTCCTAAATCACAGTTTGTGTTTGCCTCCATTTGTGTCCTGTCTTGTGTTTTTTCCAAAACCTGTCATTGTTTCCCCTCCCATCCACCAATTTTTCTATAATATTTACTCTTGTGGTACTGGTCATGATCTTGTAGCATTTACATTACTGCAGTGATGTCTTTGTCTCATAGTTCTCAGCATGTACTGTTGGGCCCTTCTTCCACTAAATACCCATGTCCAAATCTTTCAGGTTTTTTGCTTTTTCCTGATAACACTGATTAAATATTGATGTCATGTACAGTTACAAGATACCTTTCTTAACCTCAGGGAAACTCCCACTTAAAGTGAATTTAGAAATTCAAGCCTGCTCTTGTACAATATGACATTTGTTGAATGGTACAGCATCTTTACGCTGTACATAAATAAAAGTATTTTACTGAATAATTGTCTACTGTGAGTTTAATTTATTGATGAAAATAATGCCTATTATTTTTTACTTGCTATTTGTAGCTTAAACACTTTTTGCAGTGCATGCACTAAAAAGATGACTTGTTTATTTTGAAATATTCTGTTAAACTTGACAAAGGTAATGAAATATCCATGAAAATAGCTATAAAACCTTGTAAACTAATGTCCCTTCACCAACATTTAACATATTATTAACATGAGCATGTTCAGTTACATGACTAAAATACTAGAAGCTGCACTATATGTAAGTATATATTAAAAATGGTTAAAAAGCATCACTTGGAAATGACCCTTCTGCCTTGTGTACTTGAAGTCTGTGGTCTATTTTTGCATTAGACTCTTAACTGTGAAGATACTTCATTTGGTACTGCATGGTATTTCATAGTTTAGTATGAGCCACCTTAAATTTAAAAAAAAAATTTGTCTCATTGCTAAATAACAAAATATAATTCTAAGCATTAAATGTTTGTGTCGTGTGTGGTGCTTTGCAGGAATTAATTCCTGATGTGCTTTAGCATTAGTGAGTTAAAGGAAAATAGCATCATTACTGGCATTTTAATTATTCTTATAAGAATGCACTGTGTAAGCAACTGGCTGGCATAATTTTGCTAGCTGCCTCTGCTGTGAAGTCCCCAAGATTAATTGAAGCAGAAGACAGACGTCCATGTGTAAAGCTCCACTAACTGTGGAATGTGTGTGGGTACAGACTGGGATGAGAAGAACAATGCATAATAGTACTTGTATGAATAAAGTCTTTTTTTTTGTAAATAATCTGTAAAAGGAATTTAAATGTTACTAATATTTTACTATTCAGATGTTTTCAATTAATAGGTAAATATATTTTACTTAGTTCTTGCCATACTCCCAGAAAAGTATTAGAGCACACTTAGGCTGACAGTATTATTCAGCAATTACAATCCTTTGATCTTGTGTCGTGGCGCTGGTATTTAAGTTGATAATTTGGAACAAAAAATAAGTGATGGTCATTAATGAAGTAAATTATGCCTGTTGCTCTAGTTGTGAGCCCCCAAATGGGTTTCCGGTGTTGGAATTGACATTGCATGCTCTGGACCTGATTGACTAATCAGTGTGTTCTGCTAGTGGTAGTGTCACAGAGCGGAAGCAGCATGTCGTGCCTTCCTGTTTTCCGTAAGTAAAACAGTGCTGAGTGAAGGTGGAATGACAAAGATAATGATGCAGCAAATGTCCAAGGGCGTAACAGTGTTGAAGGTGGCAGACAGGCCTAGCTTGAAAGAAGTGAGGCCTGCTCACATGTCAACAAACAAGAAGAAAGCAAGGAAATGGGCTGTCCTGTTCCTTGCTGCTATGTCTGTGTGTGTGTGTGTTCTGAACAGTCACTTCTGAGTCCTTAAGGATATGACCTGAGCAGAGAGAGTGGAAATTTAATACTTGCTTTATCAGATAAAAGATGCATTACTTCTTGTCTGAAATATTTATTTCCTCATAGGATTGTCTTTTTAGCTGCCTCTGTTCCTTTGAATGCTTAGTTCACATTAGAGTGCTGTATGAGCTGACGCTGTTTTCACCAAATGTTCTCTGACATTTACTGTAAAGACTAGTGAGGATGTGCCTTGTTTGAGTACTGATAATTGATCGTGGCAGCTCCAGGTACTCACTCAGCCTGACTTTTATATTCCTATTGCTATACAGGTCTGCAAGTTCCCTCTCCTGCTTTGCTACTTCTGCTGCCAAAAGCACTTTACCGTGTGAACACTGCATTTTGTCACCAAAGCTGTGCTCATGAAAGTTTAAGCGTGGGGCTTGCACCAAGCGGGGTCAAAAATATACCTCAGAAAGGCCTAATTTTGTAGAAGGTAGAGGGTTGACTTTCCTACATTTATGGACCATGCATTTCTGCTGGGTAAATGAAGGTGATAACTACGATACCTTGAAAAACAAAGCCATGCAGGTGAACTACAAGTGTACAGAGAAGTGGTTTGCATAGAGTAGACCTGCAGCATCTAACAAGAGCTTGATCATCTTGTCTTGTGGGTCATGTTTACAGGAAGACAGTGTATCCTGGAAAGCAGCAGTAGCCTTGCTTAGGAGTCACAGGAAATAAATTCGAAAAAAAATTAGAAGGCTTTGGGATGAGGTAGCTGAGACTGGTTGTTATGTTGTAATGTGTTGACCAGGTTGCATTTGGACATTGAATACATAGACTGTCTGATGCTTTAACTCTTCTTTTTTTTCTCAGCAACATACTGTTTTACGTATCACTGTGACACTGGTTGAAGATAAGTTTGAGGACCTTTTTTAGGACATCAAAGTTCCTAAGCAATGTATTGCCCAAGGCTGAAGGAGCCTACAGTGTGTTCTAATTTACAGTAATTTATTCTTGTATTATCATTGCCTTTTTATCTTACACAACTATTTTTTACGCCTGGAGGCTCTTTTGCATATTTATGAGTACAAATCAATCTGTTCTCTTATTTTCCTAGCCATCCTAATATTTTTTATTTGCCACTTTTCCCACCTGTATTCCTATTTCTTAAATGTTGGCAGCTTTGAGTTGTACATAGTATTTCATATAAAATCTTCTCAGTACCTTGTATTACACTAGTACTTCCTTTCCACCACTGGAAGTAGCTCTGCTTCAGCTGAAGGTTGCATTTGTCTTTCACGGTTGCGTGACCTTAGTGCTTCATCGTCCCCTGTGACAGTGAATTCATTCAAGTTTTTCCCTTCCTCAGCTTCAGAATGGAGCAGAGCCATCAGAGCACGGCAAAATAACCAAAAGTAGGAATTTTGTGTTTTAGAAATAACTTGTGCATATTACTGTACTGGGTGCGGGTGCCCAGGTTTTGTTAGCGGGGACCTGCTGGGCGGCCTCTGTGAGGAGCGGCCGGGGCTGCCCTGAGCCGGACACAGCCGGTTCCAGCCGGCTCCAGCCCACCCACCCCAGGGCACCGCTCAGCCCCGCAGACAAGGCCGGGGCGCCTCAGGGGATAGTGTGTTTAAGAAAGGGCAAAAACATGACACCGGCAAAATGAGGGGTAAGGAAAAAAGTGAGAGAATCGACTCTGCAGACCCGGAGGGGGAGGAGGTGCTGCAGGCGCCCGAGCAGAGATTCCCCTGCAGCCCGTGGAGAAACCCACGAAGGAGCAGGTTTATCCTGCAGGACTGCAGCCTGTGGGAAGGACCCACGCTGGAGCTGGGGAGAACTGTGAGGAGGAAGGAGTGCAGGGAGGAGCTGTTAGCCCCCATTCCCCATCCCACCGTGCCCCTCGGGGCGGGGGAAACAGAGGAGTCGGGAATGAAGGAGTGAAATTGAGCCTGGGAAGAAGGGGGGGGGGGGGAAGGTATTTTTACTGTTGTCTTTGTTTCCCACTGTCCTACTCTAATTGTAATCGGCAATAAACGAAATTTCCCCAAGTCGAGTCTGTCTGGCCTATGACAGTGGTTGCTAAGTGATCTCCCTGTCTTCATTTTGACCCATGAGCTTTCCATCTCATTTTCTCCCTCTGTCCTGTTGAGGAGAGGGAGGGAGAGAGCGGCTGGGTGGGCGTCTGGCTGCTGGCCAAGGTCAACCCACCACAACAAGTTATGGCATTGGCTGTACTACCACTTATGTGCCACCCATGACAACAAGGAGCTGATGTAACACAAGAACTCTGGTACTGAGGAATATTAAAATTTAGGAAAATTTATACCTTGTCTGTCTGAATTGGCAGTCTGAGAATTTGACTTGCAAAGACTCCTTGTAAGCAGAGAGTTCTTAAAGGCATTCATGAAAGAAGTTCTAGTGCTGGTAGAACATCACAGTATTATAAAACTCAATTGTCAGGTTAACCTGTTGCTCAGAATTGACAAACTGTCTCCCAGTAGTGGTGGTGGTGGTGCTTCAGGGAGACCTGGAAGACAGGCCAGCAGTAGGCATCACATCAGAACGTGAATGAGCAATGCTTTTATAAAACAAATTTTTATTTTGATGTAATAGTCTGAACTTACGGAAGCTGTGTGGTTTGCCTTTTTAAAAAAATATTTTTAAATATATATAAAAATTTAAAAAAGTATTGTCACTCAGCCTTGTTTGGTAAGGGAAGTAGAGAGGACCTGTAACTTTACAAGGCTCCAGCATGAGTTCTGCAGGTGCTCAGGTTAAGCAAGGCTGTTGGATGCAATGGCTTTGAGTGATTTCTGAAGGATTACAGTAAGCAGATAACACACTGTCTTTGTGGAGGACGCAGCTGAGAACACCAGGAGAAACAACTTCTGAATTTCCAGTGGATGAAAACTCCTGAAGAGAAAGTGCCAGCTCCATTAGCTGGTAAACAGAAGGAAGAAACTGAGAAAATCAGCCTTCACGGGAGAACTTGGTAACCTAAGTTTTAGGTATCTTGTTCAGATTTCATGCAATGTTTTGGAAAGCAAACCATAGGAATGATGTTGTATGTCCTTAGGAATCATAAATTAAAGTTTACATTCAACCACCCCTATTTCCATGGAGAGAGAAAAAAAGGGTCCCTTCTTCACAGCGTTGTGTCACTTTGGGGCCAGGACACTGCTCAGGGTCCATGGTGTCCTTAGGATACCCAGTACATGTACTGGAGTAGATAGATGACCTATGGTAGCTTGGAGGCGAGAGGTATCTGCTGAAGCCCCAGTAAGCAGCAATGAGAGTAAGTGAATTCTGGTGAGGTCTCGTTCTACGTGTATCACCAATAAAACCAATTTAAACATCATCTTAAGACCTGGTTATGAAAAGCATCATGTTAACTCTGGAGACTGCCGTTATCTGTACTCCAATTATCGACAACTATTTATGGATGGATAAATAATGAATTTGTGATTGCAATGATTAAGGTGTTAATTATGACTGCTAATAGGATGTTGCCTTAGAAAATAGTAGGAAGAATGCAAGTTATTTTGGAAGTTAGTTTTGCTTCTCTGTAAGTTTATCTGCTATTGTCGGATTTGTCCACCAAGGTTTCCACAGCGACATTTTGTTGGAATTAGAGAAGGATATTTACGTATGGTGACGAGAAGCGAAGAAGTGATTGTCAAAGATCAAAAGGGTGCAGAAGAGAACTGCAGGAAGGATTTGAAGTTTGTCCTTCGAACAGTGAAAGATAACTATGAAAGGAAGAAATTAGTGCACATGGATAAGGAGTTGGCTGCCCAAAGGAGAAGGATATTGCTAGTTAATGATATTTTTAATTGTGGAATTGAGCTAGTTGCACTTGTCTAGATATGTGTCTGTTCTTTAACATGGCCTCTAATGATAAGCAGTTATTAAAGTTTGCCAAAGACCGATTCCCTGCCATTTCAGCTCCTGAAATGATAGCTGGATGTGAGTGAAGTGCAACATATTTAAAAAATTACAGAAGCAACAGGATAAAGTGGTGTCTCTGCTGGAAGCTGCACTGAATGCCATAATGGTATTCCTGGCTTTAACCTTTACGTATGGCCCAATCTTCTCATTTTCTTTCTTATGCAGAGCCTATAGAAGAACTACGTGAGAACTATTTTAAGTTCACACTGTGACAAACTGCATTAAAAAGAAATAACTTTGTGAAAACAAACATTTTTGAAAGTAATGCCTCTAAATATTTAATTTGTAACTCAGGTCGTATGAACCCACACAAAGACATGGGATAGCTGTGAATATGAGTGTGTGTCGTTAAACTATTGACAAATAAAAAATGTAGATAAAAGGTGGATTAACCAAATGTCTTTTGAAATGCCACCGTTTTCTACTAACATTTTCATGTAACGATAATTAATTTACTATACCTGGGCATACTTCTTTACTGCCTGAAGCATGCATGTACTTAAGTAGGCAAAGATCACTGCTGGGTGATGCATGGATCTTTGAACAGCATTTAGCTTGAAGTTTTCATGCTTAGAAGTGGTCCAAAGACTTTAAAAAATATTTAGCAATATTAAATAGTTGTAACTGACGTCAAGGACTTACTTACAATGTATTTAAGGACTTATAATGCACTTAAGAGCACTTATTCTCATCGAAGTGGGACAGATGCGTACGTGGAAGTGCACGTTTTCAAAATAACTGCATCTTGTAAAGGTTTGGGGTGTTTTTTCCACTTTATGGAAGGGGCACGTTCAGTCCCGAATCGTATTCGCGTGCACGTACAGGTGGTCGGCGTTACCTGCAGGGTAAGCGTTACGCGCTGGCGTGACCCGGCCTTCGAGTGACGGCGGGGCCCGCCTGGTCCGTACTGGTCTGCAGTGATGCTGGCTGAGGAAAGCGCAGAGAGCTAAAGGTTAGGTACGAGGTGCCAGCACCTTTACAAAACCTCTAGTTTTGAAAAGCGTTGAAGAGGTTCAAGTGAGAAACGGGATCCAATCCCAACACAGCTCCCGTGGCCTAGCGCGCAGCCTCGCGTGCTGTTCCTGAGAGAACGGGGCCGAGGGGACAAAAAGTTCCTCACCCGCGTGCCGCGGTCCCGGTCCCGGCTGGCCTCCCGCCGGCCCGCAGCCGGCCAGCTCCGCTCCTCGCCCGTTACACCGGCGACCCCCGCATTCCCGCCCTCCCCCTCAGGCGCCCCTGGGGCCGCGCTGCCGCCCCGGCGGCGTCACGTGCGGCGGCAGGAATGCGGCAGGGGTCTGGGGCGGGGGGCGAGGACGGCCGCCCGCCCCGCCCCGCCGCGACCGGCGGGCCGCTGAGCCAACCGGGAGGCGGCGGGGCTTCGCGCTGCGCCAATGGCGGCGGGCGTCGCCCGAAAGGCCCGGCCCCGGGCGGGGCGCGGCCGTCCCGGGGAGGCGGTGAGGGCGGCGGCGGCCGGAGCCGGGCGGCTCCTCGCCGGGACTCAGGAGCTCCGCTCGGCGGCGGCCCTCGGGACGGGGTGTGGGGGCGGGGTGAGCGACACGTCCGGGGAGCGGGGCAGCCGGCGGAGCCCCGGCGGAGCGGAGGCCTCGGCGCTGCGTGGCGGAGGAGGTGGGTGTTCCCTCCGCGGCTGGCGGGGCCGCGGGCGGCTGCGGCCGGCGGGGCGCGCCGGGGTCTCGCCGCCGTGTTAGTCACGGAAAGTTTCGTCCTTCGAGGCTGGGCTCGGGGTTCCGTGTGGAGACACCCCTCCTCCTCCTCCTCTTCATCCCCCTCCTCCTCCGCCCGCCGCCGTCCCCGCGGCGCCTCGCTGGGGTGCGGGGAGCCCGCGGGTGGCACCTGGGGAGCGAATCTCTGCCCGCCTCGGTGGCGGAGAGGAAAAACCCGATTTTTGCGTTTTCTGGAAGAGGTTTTGCCGGTGCAGCGCGGCTTGGCGAGTTACCGAAGCGGGACTGCCGGGGATCGTTAATAAACGCATTCGCTCCTTTCCCAAACTTCTGGCCCTTGTTCTTTGGTGAAGTTTCTCCCCCAAGGCTTCCCCTGAGGTTTTCGCTCGCGTGTGCGCCTCTTCGTGTTCTTCGGCGTCGGGGGCTGCCTGGGTCCAGCTCCCCTCGCCTCTTCAGTAGGTGCGGACGAGGCTCTTGAACGATCCGGGGTCCCGGGGGGACTTTTGAGTCTCTTTCCTTCCCCCTTCTTAAAAACTGCGTTCAGCACCAGCTTTGTAGTTGGCATCTGCAATTAAATTGGCTTTCGCGAAACAGGGGAAAAGTACTTCAGCACAGTAACAACTGTCCGTTTCTGTATTTATTTCTTTTTATCAAAGGGGGTTTTAAAATTGTCTTTGGTTTCTTTGTAATTAACACTTCAGCTATTGCAGGAGTTACAGAGTTGCTCGTGGTGATCCCAGACCGTGTAGTGACTTCTGAAAGATGCCCTGTTCTTACAGGGTGAGGCAAGAACAGCTTTAAAAGATTGGCCAGTCATTCACATGGGCAAGTGAGCGAGCTTAGTCGGTAGGCAATACCAGGTGCTTGCAAAGACAGCTATTAGTAATTTGCCCATAGCAAAGGCTTATTTTAAAGGCCTTTAGGTGGTGCTTGTATTTTTGACCAAAAAGATTTTATCCATCTTAAATTTTGCCCTCTTTCAGTTAAGTATTTGTTCAATCCTTTTTTTTCCCAAAGCTACTAAGATCATGGCCTTTATCTTGTGCTAGCAGGTTTGAAGTCGTTTAGTTGCAATGTAAAAAATCTTTTTTTTTTCAGTTGTGCAATTTAACTGTTACCAGAAAAAGATATAGTTTGGGTTTTTTGGTTGGTTTTTTGGGGTTTTGTTTCTTTTTTCATGAGTCAGGAAATAAGAAAGATTGACTGTTTAGAGACTGCCTCGTACTGAATAAATAGTGAAGATATACCACTGTATGTTAGTTTGCGACTGTTATTATTGTAAAGAAAATAAATGTTTTCCCAAAGCCTTTCCTCTGCTTAGTAAACCCCAGTGAGCAATCTATTCTGCAGTAGAAATGAAGTATTATGTTTTTATAAATTTTCTCTTGCCCCTCAGGAGACACAGATTTATTGCCTGAACATGGGACATGTTGGGCACCTACAACTGCAACCCCATTACTCAGGCAGGGGTTCTGGCTGTTCAACTGTTTTCTTCAATGGGCCCTTCATTCTTTTCACTTGGGTGATCCGTTTGATCTTGATAATCTTTCTGACTTGCTTTGTCTAATCCATCTTGTCTTTTTCTTTTTTTTTGTTCCACCCTCAGGCTTAGTAGCCCAGGAACTAGTTGCATGTGTTTATCTGGTTATGAACAGTAGTTCTTTAGATGCTACCTTGAAATCTGGTATTTCTGAAGGCTTTACAGTGAGATTTCCTGACTTCTATAATACAGTCTATGGATCTCTTAGCTTACCTGTGGCGTTGTACGTGAGACATGACGTACTACGTGAGGGATGACGGGTGTCCTGTGATGGGACAGGCACTGGGTGTCCAGCACGTGGGGCTTTCGTGGCTGATACCTGCAGGTGGATGTGGTGGGAGAAAGGACCGTGGAAGCAGATAGATGCCTCGGGAACGTGCAGTCCGTCAGCTCCTGCTGAGTGCCAGGACCCGGCAGGATCCTATAGATTTGGGCTTCAGGAGTTCATACACCACAGGGTACGGAGAGGAGCCACAGTGCTGCGTGATGGGTGTGTGCCGGCTGGCATCGCAGCTCTGAGACTTTGAGACCAAACGTGCAAGTCTCGTGCTATTTGCTTTGGCAGGTCAGTGGTGAGCACACCGAAATACCGAAGAGGCGGTTGCCACCCTCTGTGCCCATGCGCAGGAGCCCTACCTCTGCCCAGGAGCTATGGTTACTCTCCGATAGGATACGGTTTCGCTCATCAGTATACAACGACAATCCTTTCCTGGAGTAGAATACTGTGAAACAAGCTTTAACATTTATTGAGATTAACTTTAAAAATCCACAGTATTACTTAAGTAGTATTTAGATTCTCATTTTTATTGTGATTGAAATCGAGGGTCTGGGTACCTCTGCATCTTTTTTTTTTTTTCCTCTAGCCCATTAACTTCAGTGGAAGCGTGCTGACTTACACCAGATTGAAATACTAAGTCTAAACACTTACTTTAGTTGTATGTCAAATATAAAAGGTTCTGATTATCCTAAACCTGGTAGCTGTATAGCATGTCTTAAGTAAGGTACGGCCTTAGTTTTGAGTAGGCTGGGTTTTTAATGTTAGGCATCACAGCTTTTTTTTAAATGCTCTTGGAGTTTTTTAGTGTCTTTCAGTCTACTTAAGTTACTGTCTTTAACAGAGCTTTTTCTTTGTTTGTCTGTTTTCTTTATATATACCATTTAGTATGTATAAAATCTTGTACTGATTTTTTTTTTTTTTTTTTTTTTTTGCCAGGACACTGCTACTTACTGCTGGGGGGGGGGCAGGATTGTTGTTTGTTTTCCATTTCTTTTACAATTGAGGGTATTTAGTTTCAGCGTTAATAAACTTGTTATGAAGAAATCTCAACACCAGAGGAGTTCTTCATTTGATTCTGAGCTGTTTAGGAGTCCTTGCATAGTTTATAAACATTTGAAGGAAGACAACAAGCTTGTCTAAAACCTGAAGGGCTATTGTCAAACTTCATAATTGTTAACAGAATTTAATGCAACTGGGAATAGTGTATTACTCATTTGTAAAACAGGAAGTCTATTAACTGCTTCTATATAAAGTAGAAATTATTTTTAGAATCTGTTGTAGAAAATTTGTAAACTTAAGTCTATTTCTGAAGAAACCAGGAAACACATTCTACAATCTAGGAGGAGGAGGAGGAGTAGTTTTGATTCAGACTTTCAGATTAAAATTTATGTATTTTACAGAGCTGCAGTGAATTTATTCATGCATCTATAATACTATACTGCGCTCAGTTTTGTATGTGATGAAATGATTAGTGTGTAGTACTTATTTTCTTAATATTTACATATGTGGGATAGTAATTTTCTTTCTGCTTCTGTACAGTGACTTCTGTTTCACTTTTTGCTTTTTCTTTAATTACGTCTTTCTATTTTACAGTTTTAGTTTAGAACTGTAGAAGGGAACTCATGGGAAATTGTCTTATGGCTTCTAAATTTAAAGGTATTTTTGAAACTGTCGTTCCGTAAGTTCAGCTTCCTAATGGCTTTTTGAGCTGTAAGTGCATTTCCGTACCGTCCTTGGATGCTTCTTGTGGAATATCTGTCGCAGCAGTTGTCCCATAGAGAAATTTCCTTTGGAGTTACAGCGTTAAGTTAAATGCTGTGAATGCAATTGTTGAGCGCGTCTTACTTTTTGAACATTTTGTATGTTATAATAGGGCAGTAAATGAGGCTTCATTGATAGTGATACGAATTAGTCTTTCATTTTGTATATATTCTACAATACGTGAAGGAGGCACTTGTTATATACAAGACCTTCTTTTGTTAAAATTAGCATTCATTCAAGATATTTTTTTCCATTCCTGTTCCTATTCTTATGAATTCTTTCTTATTATTACATCTGTTAGTGGAAAATTAATATTTGTAAATCCTTTTCTGAATCTAGAAGTAGTTTAAAGAGTGGGAAAGCTGCAAGCCTGGATGCTTGGAAATTACCAGGGATTCATAAACTGAAGCCTGAGAATTATTTAGGGAGACTGCAAGAATGTTATGAGGGGGAGGTGCTCTTTATAATAAGGCGGGGAGGTACATGAGCGGGATAAACCAAAATTCTCATTATGGACCTATACAACTATGTCTTAATACTCTCTCTGTTTTCATATCTTTTTCAGTGATGTCATTGTGTGCATGTGTGGTTTGTAGAGAGCAGAATCTCGGGATTCGAGGTCTGTCACATATCCGTGGAAGGAAACTGCTGCTTTATTAGCATCTTTGATTTAAATCACTTGGACGTTTTCTTACACTAAAGAACCTGAATTTTACTCACACCAAAATACTTCAGATTATTTTGAAACCAGGGACATGTAAAAGTACAACTTGTTTTTAAGGGAGTGATGACAAAGTATTCCAACTTGCGTATTTAGATCAAAAACTTGATTCATATTTTATTCTGAATTGCCTGAATCAGCAAGACTGTGGGAAGTGAGGCATAACTGCACAACATTGATTCATGTCCTACATGTTTGCTGCTCAGTCAGGAAGCCTGAAGCTTAATGTCAAATGCGTGGGTGAAGCAGTTAACCAGAGCAAAATAAATTGTTCTACTTACGCAGTGCTGAATAGGGGCATTATCTTGGGAAAATCTGTTTCAGTGACTTACTGTACTGTACAATACTTGTTACTTGGGACTGAACCATGAATACGAACTATTAGGATCCAGGCTCAAGGTCAAACATTCACTCTCATTTCTGTTCTGTAATCTGTTTTCTTGAAATACTTTCAAAAAGATTGCAGAAATCATAGGAATTTTTTTTTTTCCTTCGAGATACAGAATAAACATCTCAGAAATTTCAAGAAAGGGGATAAACATTATGTCCTCATCTATAAAATGGGTTTGTAAGTTACTAGGGAGTAGATGGCAATATTTAGATTTCCTGCTAGGACCACACTGAGTCTTGAGCTTATGGCTCTTGACTTTATATTTTTCACCACTTTAAAGCATTCAGAGTCTCATCCTCAGTTTTCTTTTAGATTTTTGTACATAATATTTAATGTTGTTGCAAACCATGGACTGACTAATTCAAGTCTTAGAAACTTCCCTTTCAAACTGTAGAAGGTGGAGAAGAAAGAGGTCTGCTCGATCATTTCCAAATCAAGGAAAGAGCGAAGACTGCTGATGGTAGGACTAGATGCAGAACGTACACTTCCATGGAAAACTGCCTTCCATTATACATTTTTTTGAAGATGAGGGCTGTTTTGTGCAGATGCTATTACTGTTCTTCTTTCTTACTTTAATTGATGATTTAAGGGCTGCATTACCTGATTTCTGATTTATTTGAAGAATATTTTGGTGTTAGAAAATCAATGAAAATTGTTATTTTTCTAGAGCATGAATTATGAGTCAAATTTGTGATTAGAAATGCATTTCCATATTTTACTCCAAATAGTTATTTTAAAAACACAGGTGTAAGAGTATATTTATATTCTTAATAACTTTATTCATCAGGTGAAATAAATTTGTTCAACTGGACACTTTTGTAATGATCAGATGGAATGGGTTGTTTTTGATGAGAAACAGTGTGGTTACTTTTGCAAGGACGGTAGTACCCAAAGAACTGAAAATGTTCAGGAAAAGTGCCTCCGTCAGGACTAGGTTTGCAGAAAGTGGTAGAAAATGAATCTTCAGTTCACTGTATCATTTCACCTGTATCATTGGAAAGAGCTTCTGATGGAAGCTTTCATCAGTTGTCATCAGTATCTTGAAAGACAACCTATGCCTTTTAAAACTAGGACTCATGGATTTAATGCAAGTTTGACCAGGACTTTCTGTTTTTGTGGTGGATGTGCAGACGAAGTACAATTGAAGGGGAAAAAAACGTTTTATTGAGTGTATCCATAAAAAACATTCCTTGGCCTCACCTACTCTTTTTTTTGGGGGGGGAAGCTAAGAACTTGGTTTGCTGGGGAATCAAAATAGGTTTCAGGAGGGGGCATTTTCCCAGTGACAAAAATACTGTATTTTACGTGCAAGGCTGATCAGAATTACTGGAGTAAATTACTATTTTGGTGCATTTTTTAATAAATTATAAAGTCTGTGTGTAATACTTCTAATTACATGTGTATTATAATAATATGTATGCAACTGAACCCTATGTAGGATTACATCACAATTGAAGTGTTATGCAGCATGCAAGGATCTTCTCTGACTTAAAAATAGAAGTCTTGCTGAGGGTGTTTCCAGTTAAGGTAATACTTGATCTCCAATATTGAGAGAGACTAATTTGGATTAAGTTTAAAAGAGGAAATTTCAGAAATAAGATTACTTTTCCAGATGAAGTTACTTGATTGCAATCAAATTTAGAGCAAATTAAGAAAAATTAGTATTCATATAGTATTAGTATTCATATATTATTGTTTTGTTTGTGCATGCGACATGGAAGATCAAGGTCTTGAACCAGTGACACAGTCATCTAGTTTGTGTGGCACAGAACCAAAAAGAAAAATCAGTCCTCACTAAAATTATGCGATGCCAACATTCACTTTTAATTCTTTGGATGCTTGCGATTTGTTATGGTACACTCGACCTCCGGGATAGCCTCCAAAACCTGGGGTGATGCCCCTCTTCTTTCTTTGGGTATTCAAACAGTTGCCAGCACACAAGGAAGGAGCAAAGGCTTATTCAATGAAAAGTTGGGCGCCCTATGTGCATGTTCAGGAACCTGTTCCCTTGCCTAGTTTCAGTGACTTTTTACCCATATTCCCTCTCATTCCTTAAGTATTTGTAGGTCTCGTCTTTCCCATCTGTAAGCTAAGCATAGTGCTACAGAGCTTAATGAAATCGTGTGTTCATGTTGGGTTCAGCAAGCTCTTTCGCAGAATGTCATTATGGTCTGGGTGGTTGTACTACTAGATGGGTGCAAAACTGGTGGTCTGGTTGGGTTTAGAGGTGCCCAGTTGGTTATAACCTACCTGGAGGCTGGTCACCAGTGGAGTGCCCTAGCTGTCTGTCGTAGCATGTCTCCTCTTTCACGTTATGCATGACTTGGAAGTCAACCAGCCCTTGCTCCTGACGTTTGCGGGTGACACCAAACTGGGGGAAGGGGTGAGCAGTGGATGTGCTTGAGATCAGGGCTGTAATAACAGCCTGGAAGGACGTGGGCAGGCTGGAGGAGCTGGCTGGCAGGAACTTTGTGAAGTTCATCAACAACGAGTGCAAGGTTGCGCATGTGGGAAGGAAGGGTTCCTCCGGGGAAGGGTTCCCCTTCACTCAGCCCTCGTCAGACCACGCTGGGAGTATCGCATCCAGCTCTGCATCCGCACCTCGCCCTGCCCCAGTATAAGAAAGGTGTGGATAAACTGGAGCGAGTTCAGCACAAGGCCACCATGATGTCAGGGAGTGGTAGCCCTGCCCTGGAGGAGAGGCTGAGGGAGCTGGGCTTGTTCAGCCTGGAGAAGAGATGCTTCAAGGGCCCTAACGTCAGCCTGCCCCTGCCTGCCTGTCCTCTGGCAGGACAACAGGCAATGGTCATAAACTGAAGTAAGGGTGGTTCTAGCTACATGTAAGGGCAATGTTTTTCTCTAGGAGGACAGCCAAGCAGGAGAACAGGTTGCCTGGCCAGGTTGTGCAGTCTCCGTCTTTGGAGATTTTCAGGATCTCAGTAGATAGAGCAGCCTGGTCTCACCTGATAGCTGACCTGGCTTTGAGCAGCAGGTTGGACTACATGATCTTCTAAGGTACTGCCAACCTGAATGAGTCTGTGAGTCAGTGATTCTGTATTTTGCCTTGCGATAATAATCTGTAGAGGGGAAAAACATAAATATTAAAAAATCCATAGTGCTTTCTGCTTGTGTTGTGGGTAAGGAGCCCTCAGACAAATCTGCAAA
The DNA here is from genome assembly GCF_947461875.1 of Haliaeetus albicilla. Lineage (NCBI taxonomy): Eukaryota > Metazoa > Chordata > Aves > Accipitriformes > Accipitridae > Haliaeetus > Haliaeetus albicilla. The sequence goes on from NC_091500.1 coordinate 22,966,399, forward strand.
TGCAGTCTTTGCTTTCTTCCTCTTTTCCCCTCCTTCAGATAATGCGCTCTAGTTAAAGAAATGTTGTAAATAATATCCTTTAAAAAGAAGCATCAGAAAACCAATCTTCAGTTGTGTTCTTGGGGTGTCCCTGTAGATTGCTTCTTGTTCAGGGCTTGCTGCCGTGTTATTCTCTAGCTTTGAGCAGGATGCTCTTTGGTATGAGAAAGGGACGCAGAAAAAGAAGTGAAGTAGCTTTTGGGGAAGTGGATTCTGCATGCAGTCTGAAAAGTGTTCATCTCTGTGGATCTGACCTTATTTCTGTTGCAGGTGATTATAGAATTTCCCCTGTCTGTAACTGAGCAAGGAACTGGGCTTCATATTTATTTTCTACTTGAACCTATGCAGTTCCTTATTTTTCCATTGCTTATAAGTTAGGTAATTTTCTTTGATAAATTTAGGAATAAAATTGGTACAGTACAGGACTGTTAGCTATCAATAAAACTAGATATACGTTAAAAGAAATAATGATCCACTCTTGATACAGCCTTCTTCTATGCCTTACAGCATGTGATGGTAAGCTGTCATAATATAAATGCCTGCTTCATTCACACCCACTCTAGTGTAAAAACATCTCTTAAAAAAATTCTACAGTCTGTGTTTCTTTGGAATAGTCTTGTGTGGAGAACAAATTGTGCTATCAATTTTTATTTTTTCTTTGTAACAGAGCCATCTTGAAGTATAGGGGAGAAAAAAAAAAGGAAATTAACCTACTTTCTTCTGTGTTCTTTTCTCTCCTTGCTTCTCTGCACCCCCAAAAGAGTCTATATATCAAATCTCACAAAGATTTACTTCCCAGCAGGAGTTCTGTGTTACAGGTGGAAGAAGACTGAATTGGGCATTACATAGCAGTAGTCAGTAAGTGACGTGGACCAAGAGGATTTTAGATATCCATGGGCTTTCCATGGGCTTCACAGTTTTTTCTTGCCCTTTTTTTTTTTTAATTTAATTTTTAGGCTTTCAGGCTTTCTCAGAGAAGTTACTTTGCAGCTTGCCTGCACTAAGCTTTCTTCATGAGTCACAGCTCCTTGGAAATCAGTCTCCTCGTTTCATCTTTTCTGTTTTCTATTAAAAAATGCTCACTGGCTTATTCTTTCTGCAGTGTTAAGAATGAAGAATCCTGATGTTGCTGCGGTTACAGTGCACACTCCTTAAAGAGAAGGTATGTTGCCTTTACAGTTCTTAAGGCGGTAGAACTGGAAAACTTGGCAGTGTGTGCCCCTTGGGAACTGAGTGTGTAGGTACTGTGCCACCAGGTCCGAACACTGTGCTGCCTTGTAGTTTTGGTGGAGTTTGCATTGGTCCTGTTTCTGTTACCTACTGACTATTGTACATGTAATGACTTTCGGAAAATAGTTTCGATGAAGTGGAAATGCAGATGTTGATCAGTATTTGTATTCCTGTGGCTGAGAACTGGTGATCTGTTGTTTGTCCCACAATTACAGGAAACTATCAAATGAAATGTGATGCGCAGTTGTAGCTGAAAAACCTAGTCCTGGAGGCAGAAGGAGTTACCAGAGGTAATGAGAGGGGAAACTGAGTCACAGAGAAGAATTTTGACTTTCTTCTGTAGTCTTTGGACAAGTATAAAGCAGCCTTTGTTTTCTTTGCTAAAACTGCCATTTGCCGTGGAATCAGAATTTCAGTCTCACAGATGCCAGGTCACCAGCCTCTGTTATTCAGGTGTTAGCACTCTGAGATTGTAAGCTCTGCTGTGGAACTTTGCAGACTCCCACTTCCTTTCGTACCAGCTTTCATTCATGGTCAAAGGTGTGCGCTTTCGGTGGAAAATTTGAAATAAGAGTTGGGACCTGTCCTTGGGGATCGTTTCATGCTCAGCAGATTCTGGTTTCTGGTGTGAGTGCCATTTAAGATCTGACTACTTCGACTGTGTGGGACTCCTGGGCATGAGAAACATTGCCCAGGAACATCAGATTTTAATGTGGTATTTTAATTCCTTTTCTTTTTTCTTAAATACCAGTTTAAAATTTAGAAATCATTACAGACTTGGTGAGGACCTGAATGTATTGCATTATTCAGAGATCTGATTTTTTTCTTTCAAAATGCATGCATTTAGCATAGTTATTGCTGATTTTTAAAGACAAACTTATGAAGTTACTAGCTAAACAGCTGGAATAAAAGCATGCTGCCCTGCTACAAATATTTTTTTTTTTTTTTAACAGCAGTAGTCTCTTAGGCTTGGAATATTTGGGTTTTGTTCAACTAGATCGGTTCAATGACTGACCTGTTATAAGTGGACAGTTAAACTGGGAACTTAGAAAGTTGGAAAGCTGCCTTTCCTCTTCCAGTCTGTAAATATGAGTAAGAGTTACCTGTTCCTCCTAACAGTTTGACAGGAAGGGACCAGGGGAAAACACTGGGAAGCAGACAGGGGAAGCCAGGGCCAGTCTTTTAGCCAGAGCGGGTCACCTGCCTTTCATAGTAGTTCCTGGGAGCTCCTTGGCCTCTCTCTGCATCTGCTGTACGTTGGGTCCCAGGGGAAATGTGGGGGAAGAGATGGAAAGGAGGCAATCTGTGGACCACCATTGTGGTCTACACCAGCCACGGCTACCTCTACCCACATATGAAGCAAAGAAGGTGATGAGCGCTGAGTTAGGTGAATTGGTGGGTCATCTGGAAGCCCATGGGAAATCTTAAACTTTGGGCTAGGTAACTTGAAGAGCTTCTTTCTGTCCCTGTGTTTCTGTGATTGCTGTGGAGCCCAGAAGGGAGAAGTTTGAGTCATTAAATAGAGGTTATAGTATGTTTGAGAAATCGGTTTCATATGGGAAAAAAGCTCTGTATTTTTATAACCTGTGTGTCACGTCCAGTACGTCAGGGCAGTTGTTCAGTTATGCAGAATCATAATTTCATAATGCAATACACATGAATAGTTCACGTGTTTCATGTTTAATAGTGGGGTTTTTTTGATTTGCAGTTTTTAAATACCTTTGGAACGAAATTGTAATATTTTGTGTCTTAAAAGCACATAGCTGTTCAATTTCTTACATAATTTTATGTTAAACTAGAGAACATCTACTCAGTGGTCACGATGTTGCATCTGGCATTCAGTGTTCAGTGTGGGGCCCCAGTACAGGTGAGGGACTGGCAGACTGGAGTGAGTCCAGCGAAGGTCACTGCCGTGGTTGGGGGTGGAAACAGGTCGGAAGAGGCTGAAGGAACTGGGTTTGTGTTGTTCTGAGGAGAAAGGACTGAGGGGGATTGAATTGCAGTCCTCTACTCCCTACGGTGGGGTTGGAAAGAAGACGGAGCCAGGCTTTTTTCAGGGGTGCACAGCAGGAGAATGAGAGGCAACGGCCGCAAGCTGCTGCGAGGGTGATTCCAGCTGGGCATAAGGAAAAACTCTTCCTGGAGTGGCTGGTTAAGCACAGGATCAGGCTGCCCCAGGAGGTGGTGAAACCTCCACCTTCGGGGGGGTTCAGAACTTGGGTGGAAAAGGCCCTGAACAACCTGACCTAACTGTGAAGGCACCTGTCCTGAGTGTATGAGGGAACATTCAGAGGTCCTTTTCAGCTTAATTCGCGCTGTGATTTCCACGATTAGTGTCTGAATGCACCTGTATAGCTGTGTGGTGTGTAACTGTTAGCAGCAGAATCAATGGGGAAACCACCTGAGCTACAAATGCAGACTGTGCCATATGCTGCTAGTCAAATTAAATCATCTGGCTTAATCTTGATTTAAACATCTTCAACTTGAGTTAGTTCCCCTGCCTCTCAATAGAAGAGGGAAAAACTTCTCTTTGAAATATGGTGCTGTTAGAGATCGTTCATGAACATGCCGGCTGCTACATAAAATGGCAATTATTTTATTTTTATGGAGGGCATTACTGGAATGTACAATACACAAGCTCTCTTTGCTACTGCAATATTTTTCTCAGCATCTAAAAAGTAGAGAAAAATCTGTGGAACTTCAAGATGAATTAATGCAATGTATAAGTCAACCCCTAAGGCATTCTTAAGTGAGAAAGTGTATCTTTCTTCTTGTGAATAACTGCACTGTTCAGATGGGAGCAAGCAGGTCAGTGGCTAGGACTCTTAACACTGGGTCTGTGTCCTTCCTCGACACAATTCTTGTGTAATTCGAAGCAATGTCACTGTGAGCTAGATCAAAATGGAAAACAAGCTGAAAACTTCCATAGCTCAGCTCTGCGTGTTGGTAGTATTTGCTTGTGAGGAAGAAACTGTTTTTAAAAATCATTGTTGAAGTTAACTTCCATAGGTGTTTGAAAACTTGCATCATATGTTTAAATTAAAAAAAAATAAAATTTTGAAGGCCTTTTAGCTACTCTGTTAAAGATGTATTTGGAAGAGGTGCCGAGACTAACTTTCAGAGATTTGCCGGTTATTGCATGTTTCACACTTGAAAAAATCTATGTTCCAGTGATGGTTCAGCTTTAAAGGAATAAAGAAAAATAGTCTTTTCTTCAAACCATAATTTTCCTTCATTTTGGCTGACAATTTTGGTGTGGCAAGATGCATTCCAGACACTTGTAAGCAGGAACACGCCTTTGAGCTCTGCAGATATAAATTGTAGAGAGAGGCTTTAGAAGGGACACTGTATAGTGAAAACACATAATGGAATATTTTCTGTGTTATAGACAGATGTTGTATACGTGGATGAATCCTTTCTGAGCCTTGGCTCTGAAGCTACTTGGTTTTGTCTAGGACTTGCTTAAGACGATTTAAAAGGGAATTTTGTATGCTTAGAAAATGGAAGTTGTTATGAATTGCCTCATCATATGAGGATCTAGCGCTACCAGAGTTGTTATCCTTCCTGGCATGTCTGTCCTGATGATTTGCCCTTGCATATCTGATGTCAGGGAGGTAACCTCCCTGGTACCTCCTCAGGTTGGATCCTTTTTTGAGGCACGTCCTTCCATTCACTGCTACCTCTTCTGTAAGTGGCAATTGATTTGAGCTCTCTATCCTGATTCACTTAGTTTATTATTTCTCCACTGTACCTTGATTTTCACTATCTCCTTCAACTTACTCTTTCCATATTTCGTCTGTGGAGACTTTCCAAGGGCTTGAGCTGTTTTGTGTGCTGTTGCCAGCAGAAGTGGTATCTTCTTGAGATTAACATCTATGGGCTACTCAAGAGTAGGACAGAAAATTCAGCATTGGCTCTTCTGCTGTCTTATGTGGCTTTTGGAAACTTACTTTTCCTCCTCACCCTTGTTCTGAAATCTATCTTTTTGACATGCTGTCTCTTGAGTTAGAGTGAAAATGGGTTTGGGGCAGAATGTGTGCATTGCTCAGCACAACAGATCCAGTTTTTCCTTCCAGATGATACTGGAATATCACTATTAAGTACTGTTATGAGGAAGGAAGGAAAATTTCTCTCGTGGGTTCTGGGCTTTTACTCTCTCTCAGCGTGTATTCAGGACCAAAGTAAGAGAATGCTCTGTAGGTTTATTCTTTCCCTTAAACCTTGAGATCGATGGCATTTGAGAAAAGAGGAGGAAAGAGAAGGTGCTCAGGAGACTGCTAGCTGGTACTTCACTCTCCTCTGGAGAGGTGGAAGTAAAGGGACTCAAGCGGAGTTTTCAAGATTGCCAAAAAAAAGAAAAGAAGAGAAGCAGCTGTGTATAAAATGTAGTTAAAACTTGTGACTTCCGATTGCCAAAGAGAGAAAAGCATCTTCAAAACTGATGAGCTTCCTAGAATTTTTATCCCTCTACCCTTCATGAAGACTTTGAAAGAGAATATATACTCCAAACAGGCATTGAAATAACATGTTTTAGTAATCTGCTTGTGATTGTCACAGTGGGAGCTGCAGAGTACCAAATAGTTTGAAAACTTCATCTTTCTTCAGCTGGCTTATTGAGATCATTAAAAGAATTGGCTCCAATACTGAGGGCTGTGTACATAAAAATTTGGACTACATGTGCCTGGCGTCTTGCTTCAAAATGCATTTCCTCTCTTCCATAATGGTGTTAGCTAATAGGTATGAGCCTGGCCAAATTGAAAAGGAGTGTCTCAATATTTGGAAATTATGTTCATCTACAAAACATGTTCCCTTCGTTTTTGCAGGGGTTTTCAGTCTGCTAAAGACGGAGTGGATACACTAGGATGGACACAGAGGAATTCCCTCCCCCACCACCAGAAGGTAATTGAAATAGTTTGGGGTTTAAAGCCAATTTTGTTGTAACAATTTGATTATATTTCCAAAAGTGTTTTTACCTCCCCAACGCTCCTTTTCCCCAAATCACCTTAAGACTTGGTTCCAGTGGTATTTGGCTGAAACATGAGTTTCTGTCATCTACCCTGTCTTGTTCTTGGACCTTACTTGCTGGTGTTGCAAAAGCATGACAGGAAGAAACCTGGGGAGCGATGGTCCTTACAGTCCAAATCTGGAAATACATGTTTTCTGAGGCACCATTGTGTGGACTGTATCATCACACCTTCGTCGTGTGCTTTGGCAGCCTCAAGCGTTCATGCACATGGTGCCCTGTAGAGAAAAAACAGCCAAAGCCTGTGGCATGAGCAGGATATGTGGACCAGTGTCTCAAACGCCTGGACAGATTTGGAGTCTGAATTGAGAGGACAGAGAGGGGTGAGTTGTTTTCTGTTAGGGCATGTGCTGCTTCCACCAAGCATACTTAATCTGGGCGATGTCTGCTGAGGGCTATAGCTGAAGGACCTTCTTCTGGTGCTGCAGTTCTCTAGCCAGCATGCATTCCCATGGGAAGTGTGCACAGCTGAACCTCTCTGTGGTCAGAGCACAGGATTATGGAAGAGTATTATGCATGCTGGACTATAGAGCTGGTTCTGTGAAGTTAGTGCTTGGTGCCCCTTGCCTGCTGGTAGCCACTGGTATAGCCCAGGTTTCAGAGGGCACAAAGGTAGGATCTACAAAGACACCATGTCATTGCCTTCTGTGTTTATGCTCTCTCTAAAAGGATATTGTGTGTGGCTGGTTTTTTTTCCTGTTTGATTTCCTGTAAACACAGCTTTGTGTAGTGCTTGCTATTATGTACTTTAAGTCTTAAAAGGATTTGGCTTTTGGTAGTTGAATGCTGGGAGACTTCTTAGGAGAAGTATTGTATGCTTGTTCTGATCATCCCAAAGTACAAGTTTATGGAGACATGGGTTATGGAGACCTGTGGCTGAACCCAGCACAGCTGTTCTTACTAGCTGGTAAAGTTGCTAGTATAGTTTGTATAGGTAGTGACTTTCCCATAAATTTTTGATCTGTCCCTTATATAGGTCATTATTACTTATGGACTTGCACTCTATTACATACATCGATATATGTATATATTTATATATATAAAAATAATTATTGCTTATAGGACATTTTACTTCCTGTTCACACAGAAATTATACCTATAGAAAGCCATTTAAGTATGAAAGAGGATTTATATTAGTTTTGTTCAGCCATAACTCTTTAGGAATTTGGGAATTGCCATCCTAGATCAAAACTGCTTTCTCTGTAGCTTAGACACTGCCACAGATAGAGATCTGTTACTAGATACTACCTAGGAAATTTGGAATGTGAAAGAAGCAGAAAGTTGTGAAATCAGCTTTTAATGGGTTAGATTTCTGGCCAGCATTATTGACAGTTTTATTTATGCTCCAAGATATCACTGAGGTTATTGTTGGCAAAAACGCTTCTCCTGTCCTTGGCCTAATCTGTGTGGTCGGGACCCTGAATTTAACTCTGTTTTGTTTAGTGACAGTTACTGTGAAACTGTCTCTATTGGATAATCCATCTCCAAAGAAATGTAGTGCTGTGGGGGAAGAGTCATCCCTAAGGAATCAATATTTCCACTTGAGCAGGGGCTGCTGTTTTTCAAAGACAGCTAATAATGGTCGCAACGGCTCCAACTTTGTGCAGTATGTCAGTGTGTGGGATACTATGACAAAAATTCAGGGTGATGTAGTTCAGTATGATTCTAGAATTTGTGTTCTTTCTCTGCAAAGCTCTTTGTGACATGTAGAACTATGTGTATCAGATCCTTATTTTCAGACATGTCACTCCTTAATACGCTGGGATTAGATTTATTTAACATAAATTGAGATTCCACTCTACCTGGTCTTGCGTCAGTGGATGCTTTCCCTGTCATCTCAAAAAGCATTGTCTGAAACTATTGGAACTTGTATATTTTTTTTACCTTACCATTGCTAACTCTCTTTAAATAGCATATTAATAAAGGAAATATCAGTGAAGATAAACCTTAATAATTACACTAAAATACACTTTAGTTCATGTTCTAGATAATTCTGATGAGCCGTTTAGCAGATGGAAAATAAGTGAGGATTTTAGGACCAAGTACAACTGCAAATACACATAACAATTAAAGGAAGGAAACATATGGGATTTTTTTGTAATGGCTGAATTTTTTTTTTGCATGCATATACACTGGCCACCCATGGTGTCTGCTCAGAAGGGGTGAGCAGCACTTGCCAGTGCCTTCAGACACTGGGTGCATGGGTGGGTTACTGTGGCTCGTAATGAGGATTAGGCTCCCTCTGTGTGCTGGGTGCAGGACCCTTTGATACATGATAAAAAAATACTTTTAGCTTTTGCATGATGATTCTAAAATCCTGAACTGGGGCCACAGATGAAGTCACTTGCCTTTTTTTTTTTTTAAAGTTCTTGTGACATCATGGGCATTTTTTCTTTTACCTATTTGTTGTCCTAACAAATGTAGTTGTAGTGTTGAAAGTCATGTGGGTTCCTTTCCATTTACAGGTGTATACCTTGCACTATAAATCTCAATTTTATTCTTGTCAAGTAGGCTTTCCATGGTTTTAACAAGTAAATTCCACAAATTTATTTGTATCAATCCTAATGTATAAAAAGGGGAAAAATAATGGTAAACCTTCATCTTTGTCATGGGGATGCTGTGAGAATGTATATGAAAGCTATGCGATTAAATTCATGTTAAATAATGTCTTTTCATTAGCAATAACCATCTGAATCTATACCTTGTTTAAGTTAAGGTACGGTTAAGGTCAATAGTAGAGCTGCTTCTGCCACTTCTTGATAGGGAAAAGCTACATGCGATAAAAGCATGGAAGATAACATATTTTACCTTTATTTAATTTATTATGCTTATGCAACATATCTGCTTATAGCTGTTTGGATATTCCATTCATGCATTGTTAAATAGGCAGTGGCAAGTCAGTGCTAGTTAATTCCCCTACCCCAGAGCAATTTCAAGTACTGAGTAACTTTAGAAAACTTAATGCCTGTCTGCTTCTTCCTCCAGACTGCTTTAAAAAGAGATTCTTCTAGCCATGGTTAAAAACTCCCTAGTATTTTTCTCTGTATATTTTGAATGAATGTATGTGTTAGCAACCGGGGGGCAGTTGGAGGGGGTAGATGCAAAGGCTTCTTTGGCTAAGAGCGTAATCCAAAAAACTGCTTCCAAAATTGACACTTGAGGTACTAGCTCGTGTTCCCTTCTTCAGTGTGTCTGTGCATATGAATTTATGCACAAAGTGCTCGTTTTTAAGATTCATACATAAAAAATTTCCATGGCTATTTTGTGAAATAAAATAGAGGATGATTCTTGTTCCCTCTATCAACAACAAAAAAACCCAACCCTTTTTAAAAGCTAAATGAAAATGGCAAATTTTATCACGGCTGTAAGTTATAATTATGTTTTTAATTGGTTGCTGTAATGGAGTGTCCTTAACCAAACCTATTTAGACAAGAAAAGGATATGCTGTGGACTGCAGACTTTGCAGCGAGGAATTAAAAAGCTGGTAATTCTGAGGATCGGGAATCACATCATGCTTCTGCTGTAGAGGAGTCGTCTTCATGCTGACCAGCTAGGACCAGAGGTTGGGTGTTTAATGCTAGGATGGTGTTTACGTGTGATGGCCCGTGCTTGTGCTATTACTACGTTATTAGGAGATGGGGTCTCTGGCTGTTTTTCAATTCTTTACTTGAAAAACATCTTATGGTCCTGCAAAGTGGAAGACCTTTTCTGTAAGTGAGGACTGAAGAGGTGTGTATCGGAGCCTGTTTCAAAAGGAAGACCAGTTTTGTTTGCTCAGCAGGATGGATACCTGACAAACAGCTTCTTAGCCAAGGGAAGCTGCGGGCGGGAGCGTACTCTGTGTCAGGTAGGCTTCTGGGTTTGCATTTTCATCTCTGAATACGTGTGTGTCTCTGTTTCTGGTACATGGCGCTATACCTCATGATTTCTCTGTGAAAACTATTAGAAAACATTGGGTGTATTTCCTCATACTGAGCATACTTGCCAAGAACTCATCCCAGTTGTCCTGCACTGAGTTGCCTTTTACAACAGTTGTAAGACCTGAAATAAGCTTTAAGCTCTGTTTTGTAATTAATTGAGTCTATCAGAGTAGCTTAATATATAGTGATGAGATTTGGAGTATGGCTGCATCGCCATACAATTCTTGAATTGTGAACAGATGGTATATTTTGTTTCCTATTTATAGGAAATCAACATATTATTTATATTAACATTTTAAAGTGAAATACTGAAATTTCAGTGTTTGTACAAGGACATTGTGAGAATGAATTTGATAGCATAGTCTTTGTATTACTGCTAAATACTCTCTTTACCTGAGAGAGAATCACTTGTAACTCTTCATTTGGGAAGCGTGAGGCGCCCTTAAAGACCAGGTGTAGTGGAGAGCTGGATGTTCACTTGCCTACACCACTGTCCCCAGTACTGTGGGTAAAGCTAGGTGAGAAACCTTGTTCTGCTGAAGTTTGGGATTTAAGATGTTTGTCAATTGAATGAAATTTGTTTTTTTTTTTTAAACTGAAAACAGACTGGGGATATCTCGTGGACACCGATCATAAAAGCATTTTGTACCCCTTTTTATACAAACGATCAGCTCTCTAGGACTGTGAGTGGGATATTTCTTTGTTCCTGATATGGAGGGACATAGAGCAAAGAGGCCAAGGACTTAAATCTGGATATCCTGTATGTGATCGAGTGCTGTGATTGTGTCTTTCCACAGTTATTTTTTGTTGTTTGCCTGCCAGCGCTGGAACACTAAAATAGTCATAGTTCCTCTGTCCCTGAGAAGGAAGTCTGGCTTGAGTCTGCGGGTAAGAGTGAAATAGGAACAACTGTACTCTCATAAAAGTTCCTATTGGGAAGACTTTACATATTCTAATAAAAAAAAAAACTTAGAAAAGTTTTTGATTAACCCTAATAGGGAGCTGCTGGATGGCTGCTGTGTTTTGCTGTAGAGACAACTGTATTTTTATTTAGTTACCTTTTGTGCTGTTTAGTGAATGATTTCATAGTTTATTTAGGTTTTAACTGTTCTAAGAAACTACTTTTGTGACTGAGACAAGAGGCAGTTAAATTGGGGCTTTTATAATATTGACAAGAAAAGCACTTGTGTGTTTTATGATTTAGTTTATGGAAGTGAAGAACACTGGGGGGACCTAAGCTTGTATTTTGGACTAAAGTAAAATAAAAAGATGTTACTTACTATGATTGGGGGATTGAAAGAAGAACACGGCTTAAATGAAGCTGCAGCTATAAAGGGAGTTGGTCTTGTACTAAACGGCATTGTTTGTTAGATATCTATTTTCAGCACACAGACAGTTACAAATGATGGTAAAAGAGGAGCCAAGATTTCAGAAGAATGAGAACAGAATATGAATTGTAGTTATGAATGGTCCCTTGTTTTTGAAGCTGGCAGTAGCTTGCTGGTGTCTGACATCCCATCTGTAACAGAACAATTTATTTATTTCTAAAGATCACATTTCTCTCAGTAAATAAAGGAAAATGCATTGTTTAAGGTAAGGATCAATTATTTTGTGTGACAATTCAGACAAGCTGTGTAACAAAGAGTAACAACAAAATTCCCATTGCAAAAATGGAGCTATGGTGTCACATGTTACTCCTAATTATGTGTTTTTTCTTCTAGCCAAGTGTATTTGAGCATTGGGAAAACAAGAAATAGAAAGAAAATAAATAGATTAATTAAAAACTTCTGGTTTTAGCATCTACAAAGAAAACACAGTTTACATAGATGTAATATCTTATTTTGATTTGAAGTAATACAGTAAAATCTTTGCTAAATGTTTATACTGTGTTAAATGATCAGATGTGATTTACTGCCATAGATTTGAGAGTTTGACTTCATCCTTTTGATAGTATTTGTTGTTTTCTTTCTGAATAAGTTATAGTTGTTTATTCACTCAGCTGCTCTGTAAGGTGACTTTACTGCTGTACTTGCTAGCTGTGTGCAGGGACAAGGCCCAGGCATGTTCGTTGAAAAGAGCAATTGATGATGAGATAAAGGGCTTCCAAGGGGCTGCAGTAAAACTTTATCTTTGGTCTGGGGTAACTAGTATTGTTTGCTTAAAAGACAAGCAAATTGTAAAGGAATTTGTACTGATTTTGGAGTGTTCTTTCAATGAAGAGTTGTGTAAGCTAAGTTCTGAAATGTTAATTTCAAACAGTGAGCCAACATATAAGGAGAGATGTGAATTATTTTTTTTTCTTTGCTGCTTTTGCCTTTTTAGGACTTGTATCTAGCATTAACTGGCCAGGATAAATTGCTGCCAAATAACTGAGGGATTTTGGGGGGTTGGGTTTTTTTAATTCTATTTCAGTGATCCTGGTAAATATTCGCTAACCATGCCTAAAGCCTGTAATGATTCTACTCTGGAGTTTACAGAGAGATTGACTTTTTTATACATTGTTATAATTCTTTTATCTTGTGCATGAGCACGGGTAAAAACTTGTTTGCATTATGATAAGTTAAATAAAGTGTCTGAATTATTGAATGAAACATTTATTAGGCACTGCATGCTTTTGCTGCAGAAAGGAACTGAAACTATGCCTAGCAATCTGAGGAAAACATATGTGATAAACGTTTTTTTTGGGGGAAGAAGCCTCCAACCCCCTGTATATATTTTCTTTTTTCTTCCTCATTGAAATAATCTTTCCAGGAAATGCGACCTTGTCATAGTTCCATTAAAATGAATACAGAAGATGATTTAGTCTGCCAAAGTAGAGTTGTTGCAGGAATACATCTCATTGTTAAATAGTCTGTTGTTGAGCTCAATAACTTTGGTTAGGTGAAAGCATGATAGTTCCGGAAAAATCTTCTGTTATGCTGGTACAGGTTTCTCCAGGGGCTGGAAGAAGGACGTGTGCGCTCCTGTGCGATGGGGATGCCGCCACGGATGGGTGACTTCCCAGTCTCTGTATTCCCAGAGAATTCTCTGTATTCTCCCAGTTGTGTATGTTGCTGGGAGAGACAAAGGGAAATCCAGGTGCTGCCCTGGGAGCAGTGAAATGGTTCAGTGTAACGTGTCCAGAGGATCTTAGCAGTGCTCTGTGTTGCAAAGGAAGGTGGAAGTAAAATTAACTTTGGCTGGGATTGCTCTTTCCTACTTGCGTATCTGTTGGTGACCCACTCATGTTTGCACGTGAAGAACGCTTGCCAGCCAGATTCTTAAGACGACTCTTCGTGTTGGAAGAAATTCCTTCCTGACTTCTGTGTGGACTGGCTGAAGCTCTGAATCATGAAGTTTGGTTATGGCAGTCATCTTCGGCCAATGTTGGGGCCAAGGCAGGGCTTCCTTTCCCTTCCGTGGCTAATGAAAGGAGGCAATGAGAAGGACTCTGAGGCTGATGGACTGAAAGGTCCCAAGGAAACGCTATTGTTGCCCTGCCCAAGCCAGTGTCCACCAAGGCGATACAATTTCTGGTAGAACCTGTGTTAAAAGGGTATTGTAAAACAGGATTTCGGAGAGTTCAGTTAGTGAGTCTTGATGTAAGAATTACTGTTTTCGTGAGTTTGCTTGAATTCCCCAGGTATACTTTTTTTGAGCTGTAACAGGACCTTAGTATGTTAGGACAAAGAAGAGCAAGATGCATTAAAACAATAATTAAAAGAAATGCTAAGAAAGGCGATGCTATAAAACTCCCTCCCCATTAGTTGCTGTGATAATGGATTTGTCAAACTTTGCATATATTAAACTGTGTTTACAAATCAATCTATCTGTATAGTGCTCTTTGGGCTGGGCGAAGGGGTAACAACAGAAATGAGTAGGTGAGAAGCCAGCTGAAATCCAAAATGTTTCCAGTATTGTCCTGGATTTACAGGACATAACTGTTCTGTTCTAGTCTATAAATTTTTCTGTAGTAAAAGATGCTGTAAATCGCTGTAAAGGTTGATTTCTAGATTGTTTCCTTGTTCAGAATACATTGAGGAGAAAACACAAATAGTTAAATCTAAATTATTTTTAAGCGTGTGAACAGGTTGCGCACAGTGCTCTGGGAGTGTTAGATGGAGTTATTGTTGGGAAAAAGGAACCTGTGGCAGCGTGTCCAAAAAGGCAAATCAATCCCCAAAGCCACGTGCATCTTCTGAGCCCGGCCTGGGCCGTTGCTGCGGAAGGAGGCTGAGTGTATGAACGCCTCCGATGCTGATAAGGAAGTTGGGTGCTTTTCGGTGTTCAAAGTGTTGCTTTTGGGGAGTGCCACCAAGTCCTTCAGTTTTCACATTGCTAGATAAAGGGTTTTCAGCCTGGGCCAACGACCCAGATTTTAGGCATCCCTTTGCCTACGCCATCTGAAGGTTTGGTCTAGGAAGTATGTACGGTTGCTGGCAAGATAGAGGAAGAAACATGATCCAAAAATGAAGTCAAATCCCTTGCTACTTCTGTTCTAGTCTATAAATTTTTCTGTAGTAAAAGATGCTGTAAATTGCTGTAAAGGTTGATTTCTAGATTGTTTCCTTGTTCAGAATACATTGAGGAGAAAACACAAACAGTTAAATCTAAATTATTTTTAAGATAAGCCTGGTAGAAGGACACTGCTAGACGTGATCCAAGGCCTAGGATACTTAAGCTTTTGCTCTGGGTGGGCTTCAGCTCTTTTTAGTATGATACACAGTTTATGCACCCAAACTGTATGTTCTCCTTCTGTAGAAGTGGTATCTCATGCTCCCTGTTTTAGGCCTCCAGGGTCTCTTTTTGCCACTCTCTGCTTCGTGGGACTCCCAATTACTCTTAAAGTCCTTTCAGTCCAAGGTATTATCAGCTGATTGCTAATTAGAATGAAATAGACTATATTAGAGAAATGCATATTCCTCAAACCATTAAACAGTAATTGCTTCAATGTAAAAAGTAATTATTTGGAAAACTAGATGTTAATAGAAGATACCTGCTAGGAAAAAAATGTGAAGAAATAAAGAACAAGCCAGACTGCTCTCACTGGTGGAAATTTCCTTAAAAATGGTTATTTTCTCACAAATATATCAACTACGTGGTGAAAGCTACATTTCCTAGAAAGTTTCCCTTTGTATCCTATGATTAGCCAACATGCTCAATCCCTACACTGCCAGAGCTGGATACTTCATTTTCCCAATGACTTTGTAGTCCTTCTGCTGTTTGATTTCTGTTTTATTAAAGCTCTCTGGATTTCCCGTTCCCTGCGTGGATTGTCCATTTGGCAGCACGTTATAGGCGAGTTCAGCAGTTTGTATGCGCGATAGTGGATGCTCAGCTTGGCTACGCAGCCATCATCAGCACCGATCTCTGCCAACAGACAGGTCAGACAGCAAGGTAGCTTTTGTGTTTTGACTGCTATACCCCATGTTAGGTGCCTGGTGGCATTTATACTAATTCAGACTAGTAACCTTGGTACTATTAAGTGTATTAGTATTCCTCTAGCACTGATGGAAAGCTAATAGCCTTTAATATGGATAGGTGTTTTTTAGCGTAGATACTGATCTATCATATATAGATCTATAATGGCTGTACATACTTGCCATACAGCATCTTCTTTTAAGGACTTCACTTGCTGCGCATCAGCAACATTTCTTGGTGAGATTTTAATGGCAGAATCTACTAATATGGTGCTGAGGTGGAAAAGACCTGCTTGGGACCAGGCTTGGTCTACGTTTCTGGCTGTGGCAGGCAATACCAGTGTCACCAGTGTGCCGAGCGTAAAGGGAGTTGAAGTAAATGGTCACAAAATGCTGATTTTACGTAGCAGCTTTTCTGATTATAGCATAGCCAGCGCTGAAAAGCATCTTGTGGAGTTACAAAGGAGTCCAGATCTGCTGGTGTTGCTGCCACTACAGCCTAGTTAATGTCTAATGTTTTTATTTTAGACTTTTTGATTTTTTTGTAACAAGCTAACTTGAAGCCTAATTTTTAGCATTGTGAGTAGTTTGTAATGTTCAGTGTTTTTGGTATTTGTAAATGTTTCCTAATGTCCACAGATCTGGGCTTTATTTCAAGAAATGAAATTCTTTAGTATTAGGCATGCTGCTGTTAGCAGTCTCTCTCCAAAACTTAAGCAGCCAGATTCATCATTCTTTTGACTTCAATTTTGAGTTTGTTTTTTATTCAGAGTAATAATATCTGTAGTGCATGCTTGACAACATAATTAGTATGTAATGTGTGTATTTATGAAATACTAAAGAAGCAGTTTTACTTATTTCTTTGTTGTTTATTTGCAGGGAGAGCCTGTTAATTCATGTGGTTTTTCTTTTGTTTCCATCACTGGAAACACTTTTTGCATGAATGTGTACTGTTTAATTTTGTTGGGGTTTTTTTTGTAACTGTTTTCCGCAGAGACTTGTAATGCAGATGTTGTGGTCATGCTTTGGATGTGTGCACGAGCTGTGTATAATTAGCAGCGTGCCTGTACCGCAGGGACCTGGGTTTCCTGCAGCGTCAGCTTAGCACAACTGCAAGTGGAAGGGGCATGAAAGTCCTTGGCTCTGATCCGCTTCCCATGGGAAGGAGTGCTCACCCCTGTGTTTTTTGCATACACAGGTTTGCTTTAGACTTTTCTTTCCCCCAGCAGAATAGACGCTTTCCACCTGCGTGACCGTAGGAGCAGCTGATTTATGGATGCCGGCGGTGTGCAGGCACATGTCACGCTGTGACTTGGAAGTGTCAGTGAAGGGCAGCGTTTGCAGGAGCACTTGCCCCTGAAAGCCAGCCTTCCTCTTGGGGGTCCCTCCTGCCCTGGACAGCCACTCTGCACACCTCGCCCCTCTCCCCGCACACGTGCCGGGAGAGGTGTCATTTGGGGAGGGGCAGCAGAGAGACGCGTGAGCCGGGTACCACCGCGAAAGAAGGTTTAACTTTGATTTTTCTCTCCTGATACCGAAGAAGTAGTGGTCACGAGTGGGAGACGTGAGCGGGTAGAAAATACCGTGTTGCTTTCTAGCTGTAGGAATGCAGTCCGAGTGCTAAAAAGCTGGGAGAAGCTAGAGGCTGTCCAGTGGTGACTGAGTCTCTTAAAACCTTTTGGCAAGTTCCTGCTGAGTATGAACCAACTGTTATTTTCCAGAGGTTTACAAGTTGGCCAAATCGGGGAATTTTTGCAGGCACGAGTGTTTCCTAGCACAAGGTTCACTTTCCTGACAAACACCAAGCCTCTGCTACGAAATTTCACCTGAAATAAAAAGTGAACAGCTCGAGAGCTCGTTCATCATGGAGCACAGTCAGCATGGTATGTTTGGGCACAAATGGTTAGTTTTACAAAAGTAATGATACCTTTAAAAATTCAGTTATTTCCTGGTATGTGCACACTTCCATTTCTTATTTCTATCTAGTGCCTTGTGCACTTACATAAGGAGCTGGGCAGATTTTAACCCTTTAGAAATAAGGGTTTGAAAAGGCAAGTGTATCTCATCTGAGAAATCTCTGGAATGTATCACAGTTAAGTAATAAGCACTCAGATTGCTATGCCTGGCCATTTGCTTTGATTTGTAACCTTTGTAAGTTACCAAATTTTATAATACCTAAAAATACTCTAAGATAGGAAACTTTTTTTAGTATTTTTTACTGAAAAGTTTTGCTTATGTCAAGATACTCAAGACTTTGTAGGAAGTTGAAACCTGGGGAATTCAGTTTGAAGGAAGGTGGGTCTATGCAGTCCCAAGTGTCTTGTTGCAATCCAAAATACATGAGTAAAAAAGGTAGATGTTTTAAAACTGCATGTTAGAATAAGAACAAGCAGCTCCTGACAATCTGCTTTAGGTTCATTTATATTAATATTTTTTTCACTAGACAGTAATTAGATATTTTCCATCTGAAGCCTTATACACTTATTTTCTTCATTGGTCAGTGTAAGGTGGTGATATGGTAAAAGTGACTAAAAATGTTTATCATTTAGAAAAAAAAGAAAATTTGGCATTCAGTGAATATACAAGAGAGATTACACTGTAGATCCTCCCCCCCCCCCCCCCCCCCCCCAAAAAAAAAGCATTGGAAGAAAGGTGACTGTTAGAGGGAGAAAAAAAATTGGTTTTCCCTTCTAAGAACATGCACATTTATAGTTTCCTTCAGTCTCTAGAAAATTCTTTGTCATGGATTCTTTCAAATATAATAGATGCATTTCTTCTTTTTGTTCCATAGTTCCCTGCTAACTTTAATTAAAAAAAAAAAAAATTAAGACTACAACTGATTGCAAGGGTGACATTCCTAATTATACAGAAGACTTACTTTGATTTCTAAAGATATTTTTAAAACCTTAAAACATAACATAAAATATTCATATTTCTTGATGGCAGCATGCCTATTTATGTCCAGGGCTTCCAGGTTTGTTGTTACCATGCTCCAGACTGCTGAACTGTTCCTGCTTGGGATTCTGTTTCTTTCTTCCTTATTCCATGGAAAACCATGATAAAACTCAGTTGACTTCTTCAGCATCATCTCTGATTTACACGATTGCAAGGGAGGACAGAGTTTTGGGGTGCCTTTTTTTCCCCTGTGTGTTTGCACTGCGTTCAAAGTGCACTTGATAGTAACTACAGAGCTATTTTGTCTTACTTCTGTATCTCTAAAATAAACTGTTGAAGAAGACTTTTAATGAAGCTTCACAAGCTTAATCTCAGCTTTAAAATTAATGTCACTCTTTTAACTCTTTAGCTCTATTACAGTGAACTACAAATAAATTAAGGAAAATGAATGGGAAAGCAGCAGATAGTGCCAAGAATGCTTTGCAACTGGCAGTGCAACCAAAAATTGTTTAAATTTGCTTATGCCCCAGCAGGTCTCTGTAAACACAGCCTAAGTTAGCTTGTTTTTGAAGTGAGCTTAAGAAAAAGTCATTTCACTGAACAACATACCACAGAAAAAAGTCATAAATCCATGTGTTGTGCTAACAGTTATGAGAGTATATATTCATTTTTCTAATCCTAAATTTGCACTTTCACGCTTAATTTAACTTGAAGGCAATTTTTCCGTTATATCAGATTATTTTTTTTCCATGCTTTAAAACTCCAAATAGAAATTTTTAGAAATGCAAGAATTTCCCTGAAGCATTTACAAAGCAAACGCTGCAGAACAGTATTGGCATAAGATGAGAAAGTTTAATCAATTATTGTATTCTCATTGTTCTGGTTGGCATGCGTAAAGTTAAGGATGTGAGTAGTGGTGAAAGGGCAAATTGGTTTTTCAGTAACTAATTTAATTATTCGACGTAATTCCAGGCAGACTCTGTAATCCTAAGCAGTCTGTGATTATTACTTTGGCAAAAAAAAAAAAGCATTTTAAAATTATGTTTAAAAAAAAAAAAAAAAGGTAGTTGTCCTCTATGTGATTGTTGGAGGTGGGGGGGGTTGCCTTTGGAAATCCCCTCCTCAGCCCCACAGGTTTTTTTCTGCAAGCACAGTTGCCTGGAAATGCATTTTTTTGGTTTGATCCTTTTGATTTACAGTTAAAGGGTTGGAGGAACTGGGGCTTTCTTCATAAGCATGAAATTTTGCAAGGTCTGGGGTGGGTTTTTGTAGCCAAATTCAGCCGAAGTGGAACTATGCTGTGTGTCTTCCTAATTTATTGTAGCACTTCACAAGTGCTTTTGTGTGCGTGTGTGTGTGTTGTTTTGACATAACACAGCTGTAGAAAAAGAACATATTTTCAAAACTGTAGTTATTCAAGATGTCTTTTATTGTATGACATAATCTGTATTTATCTGCAGTGCTGAGCAGCTCTTCAGTTGAAGCAAAAAGCACCCCCCCTTATTTTTGTTATTAAAATACTTTTTCTGTCAAATGAAATAGTATGCCCTTGAGATTAAAAGCTTAAAGGAGAATATTTTTATTAAGTATGAGGCTGAAGGGATCAGTACATTTAAAGGGTTAAAGTTTATACCTGCAGAATTAAGCAAATGCAGAAGTGATGCAAAGCTGAAATACAGTTTTAAGACTTGCTTTCTGAAGCGAGGATATTTGTCTCCAGTCTGCCCTTTCTAAAGGACGTGTAATCTGAGAAAGGAATTTCTCTCTTTTTTTTGTCTGTTTTGTAATCGTAACCCACTGTCCCATCAGTGATGTGATTTAGGGGATCTTTCCAGGCTGTAGTGCCCAATTACAGGGTTCTGTGCCTTCTTTGTTTATGATGCAAAGTAAATGTTTCTGAATAAACGAAACAGGGCAACCATTAAAAGCCATTACAGAAAAAAATTAGGTGGCACCTTCAATTTTTTTTTTTTTTTTTTACCGAAGTTGAGAAAATCAATTCCTATGTTAAGATTTCTTCCCACAATCATAAAATATGAGTTGGTTGCTTTTTCAGGGGGAATGGGGAGGCCTGTCGAAGGGGAAGAGTGCATCGGTTGACCAGGTTTTGCTCCTGGGTCCTGAGTCATTCCTTTTGCTTTTAGTGTCTCAAATTACCTTTTTTTGCCAGTGGCAGGTCTTGTCTGCCTCTGACAAATGGCACTGCGCCGGACCTGAGTGCGTGGGGAATTGCATCAGCGCAAAAGTGCTAGAGTAGGGAGTTATCAGGCATCTGATACCTAACTTACCTTTATGTGCCCCAAGGAAGTATTTGGATCCAGAAGCTCCCTAATTTAGCAGCCACAAAAACTCAGAGGTCGCGGGAGCAGCAGGCTCGTTTCCCTGCGTGGCTCAGGCGTTTCATAAGCATACATGCTTTTTCTTTTGCCAATGTCTAGAATTCACTTCCAGTGAGGGTGCACGGCTCTCAGCTGAGCCTTGCT
The DNA here is from genome assembly GCF_947461875.1 of Haliaeetus albicilla. Lineage (NCBI taxonomy): Eukaryota > Metazoa > Chordata > Aves > Accipitriformes > Accipitridae > Haliaeetus > Haliaeetus albicilla. Next base: position 22,987,388 of record NC_091500.1, read on the forward strand.
CCAGCAACGCCCCAGTTGCCCGAGTGGCCTAATCCTGCAGAAAGGATCAACTCATTCCAGTAACCTCATCTTCCCCCTCCTCCCACCATACCAAGTGCAGACAGAGCTACTTTATGTATTTGAAGTGGTTGCTGCTGTGGTTCGCTTATATAGTACAGCGAGAGGAGTGGCAGGTAGCAGTGCGTGTACGGGAGAAGTTGTGGGTATGTGGCTGTCACCCTGCTTGTGACTGCCGTCTCCTTATCAGCCTAGCCTGCGTGACTAACCAACGTTTCACACACTGGTAATCACAAAAACCACTCTGTGTAGTATTTCACAGGTTTGTGTTTTCCAAATTTGAAGTACGCAGTCATACTGAAACCATAAAGAAACCAAAAAAACTAGAAATAAAACACCACCACCACCCCCTTCTTCTTCTTTTCCCCATTACTGTTAAGCAGCAAGTAGTACAGCCTAGTCAGATGGATGCTGAATCGGGAAGAATGCTGTGATTGTCTTGAATCACTTGGAAGAGCTCTACAGGATTTTTTGTATCTTTCAGGGAAAAAAAAATTAATATTGCTAATGGACAAAAGCAAAAATTAAAAGCCTTAGTCCAAAGGCTGACTTCATACAGAAGGCTTTTTAAAAAGCATCAAAATTAAATGTCCTGCTGCCTCAGCCATAAGCCATGACAATAAATGCAGGATAACCCCTTTTTTGTTCCTTACTATTTTTGCAATTAGTTCACTTTTTTTCTCCTGCAGAGAGGCTGCATGAAAGATCTTGTTATTTGTGGCTGTGATAAAATATGCTGGCTCAGCCTGCCTGAAGAAACAGAAGCCTTGGCAGGAATGCTGATTACTATGACAATCAAAGCGGTCTGGAGCTGTGGTTTGTGTGGGTTTTATCATAAACATACAAAATGCATCCTGGATGGTAGAAAAGCTGATAATATCATCATGACTCAGGAGATCCAATTGTCCTTGCAAGACTTTCTCATACTGTTACCTGAAGAGGGGACAGGGGAACCCTATCAACTTCACGTATTGTTTCATAACATATTGGTGTATTTACATATTTATCTATTTTAGTATATATTTTTATGCTATAGTTACGAGGTTTTTTGTAACATTTAAAATACGTTGCTGAACACCTGTGTAAAAGTTAGGTATCGGTCATGGGTTTGAGGAAGAGCTTGGGAGGAAGGTCAGCTGGACCAAAAAAATTTCTACAGATGACATTTCTGCCTCAAGGGGACCTCTGGTAAGAGTTTCTCCTCCAGAAGGTGGGAGAGCAGCTAAGGCAGGTCTAGGGAGGGAGGGACGAAGCCCTTTTCTTTGGGGGAGCTGCAGTGATGGCTTCTGGAAGGAGGGAGGAGGCTGGCGGGTTTGGGCATCCCCCCTTGCAGCTGCTCTGGCTATGGTTCCTCTGTGCAGCGTCTGACAGAAGCTTTGGATGCTGTAGGCAGCTTCTTGTCATGTGAATGCATGGCAAAAACAGCGGTCGGTAAGGCAGTGAGGGGGTTTAAACCTTCGTGGGTTCTCCAGGCTCCTGTGGGTAAGATCAGTAGCACGGAGGGAAACTGCCTGGCACTTCTTCCTGCTCCCCCTCCCCAGCCCCGCGTACAGTGCCAAATCTGTGCTGCGGGGTCTTCACGAGCAAAGACAGAAAAAAACCTCACGCTCCTACTTCCTGTCCGTATTGGGGTGTAATTATTTCAGCCGTTACTTCTTCAAAGGTAAGAACTGAAAAGTCAGCCCCCCCACCTCCACCAGAGCACACCTTGTGTGCGGTACTAGGGCTAACAGCGTGTTGCATAAGGTCACTGGTTTAAAACCATCTCAGATTGGAGTAGGAAGACCAATCTGCTGGTCTCTCACAGTGCGTGTGAAGACAGTTACTGTCACTGGCATTTTGACACTGTTAAGAAAGAATAGACTTAGAAGTTTGAGTTAGAAAGGAAAAATTACGTGGAGTTGTAAAGTCCCAAAGTCCCTGTACAAATAAATCTGTGAATTTATCTTGTTTAAAGAATCGGCTACTTAAGTGTTTTCCTAAAAATATTTTGGTTTTGGTTCATTATGACAAAAGTGAGGGTGTTTGCATTATCACTTCTTAATTGCTTTCCAAGTAATTTCATTGTTTGCACTAAAGGATTTATTGAAAACTGCACGAGGTCATCAATGTGTCAAGGAGCTTTTGTTCTATTCCAGTAACCTAAAAATCTAAGGATTCATTGTGTAAGCTTCATTTGTAATGTGGAACACTTGCTGGTCCTGTGAAATTATTATTAAGAGCAAACAACCAAAAGCGTGTCTTTCTGCACAGTTCTAGAGCATGAACCAAAAGCCACAGGTATGAACAATGAAGAGGAGGATGAGGGAGAACAGTTTGACTTTGACAGTGGAGATGAGATACCAGAAGCAGACAGGCAAGCCCTTCTCCCACCTCCTCCTGGTCCTGGAAATAACATAGAGCACCAAGAGGCTAATGTCACAGGTAAGTCAGCCTGTCGGGCTGTGCCTCCACTAGGCTAAATAGTCAAGACTGATTATAGGATCCCTTTTCTTGACAATGCAGTAAAAATACTTGTAAAAAGAGGTTTCCATGGAAATACCATACAAGTGTTTTGAATATTCCTGCTAGTTACACTCATGGTAGATTTGACAAGGCAAATGACCATCCCGTGTAATTCCTGTGAGGTTTCCCATCCAAGTGTGACATCCAAACCAATGGATTGGTTTCAGTTACAGTGCCATGCTACAGGAAAATTTTATGCCCTTGCAGCTCTAATGGCAAGTGGATGGCTTGAGATAAGCTGCTTTCACAGCTAAGCTTGCTGGTTGTTGATCTCAAGATGATGTGCATAAAAATAAATGGCATCTGAATGTATGCATTTTGTTCATAAATAGAAGTCTTATTTTATTAAACATTAAAACATTTGTTACAACACATGCAGATGTTCCCAGTGCTGAGGTGTAGTCTGGAAATAGCTGTATTCTGCTCAAATCGACAACAGCTGATTTTGCTGACTTTGAACCAGTTTCCTTTTGTAAGCGGAGTCATTGTGCTCATGGCAATTAAAGATAGATAACTCTTCAAGTGATAATGCAGTTTGACAGCCTGGAACTTAAACACCATCTTTCTGTGAAAGTTTGTTCCTTGCTTACCCTTTTCTGAAGTTGTACTTGGAGCTCAAAAACTTGATTGTTTGGGATGCATTTCTGCAGCTCGCTTTGGAGGGGCCTTTGGTTCTGCTATTCATCAGCGTGTCTCAAGAGATACTACAAGCTTTGTGTAACAGAGAATAATTTCTTTTCAAAGAGGAAAACTTGGAAAGTTTTCTTTCCACTTTTCTTAACAGAGCATTTTCAGGACTGTTCTTTGAGGAGTGTCCCTCCAGTGAACTTTCTCTCTCCTCATGGCTATTCCTAAAATGTTTCTTGTATTTGTGTTTTTAAGATCCAAATTAATCTAGAATCCAGATTTTAACCTTCAAGGTTTAAGGCTGGTTTGAGCCATGTGCTTATGATAAGCAAAAGAGGACCCTGGCTACTTGTCAGAAATCCTCCTATTCAGGATTTAGAATCCAGTTATTGTTTTTTCCATAGGCATCCTTGTAACCAAGCTTGTTTTGCTGCTGTTGCATTCCTCATCTGTGAAACAGGGAGGATAGCACTACTGTGTGGGAATTTTATGAGTCATAGATTGTAAGCAACTTGTATAGTAAGGATCACATCAGTGTTTTGCATACAAGCAAAAAGCAGTATTAAGCAGCTTGAAGAAGTATGAAAAATAAAACTTTTTGTTGTTGTTTAATTTTCTGACTAAAGAGGCTGATCATTTAGAAAACAGTGAGAAGCTACGAACATCAGAACCTGCTGCGGAAGGCACTCCAGCCAAAGTAAATCCCTACTCGGTCATAAATATTTCACCAATCCAAGACAAGGATCCATCCCCGTCACCAGAACCAAGTCCTCAAGACGAATGTCCAAGTCCAAACTTGTCCGGTGGATATTCTGTTCCTGTGCCCTGTGGCTATGCTGTGCCATCTAATTTACCTTTGATACTGCCAGCATACTCCAGTCCTGTCATAATACGCAGTGTTTCTGTAGATGAAGAAGGTACTGTATTTACGCACCTTACTTTATTTGAAGGGGAATCCTTGTTTAATTTCAGGTAGCTGTGCTGTTTTGTAAATGCTTGTGTAGCATTCAGCCTGGACGTGTGTGGGAGATTTTGTGTCAAAATAGAAAAACAACTCTATCCTGCGGTATGAACTAAAATTTCTTGTCAGACTCGGAAGAAAAATGTCAGTTTATTTAAAAAAAAAAAAAAAAAAAGTTACTATCAGACTCTGTTTGCCATACTAGGATTGCGATGCCTAAGTATGTCAAGTATGTACCTAAGTACCAAGTATGTACATATAGTACAAGGGAGGACTCCTGTCTTATCTTGCCATTAATAATGATTAATGCTAATTCCCTTTTAATGTCATGAAGTAATTTCCAGAGCCATAGTTCAGTGTTCAAGCCAAACGGCTTCTTCTCATACCTTATCATGTTTTACCTAGGTCCTGGCAGAGTTTCTGTCCCTTTTACCTTTTCTATATGTACTTCTGTTTGTTTGTTTGTTTATTTTCCAATCCTTGTGGATTTAGAGTTGCTGTGGGATTTTTTCCTTGATGATTTGATGAATTCCGTTTGTCCTTTAGTACAATTTTAAGACAGAAGAGGAAACCTGAAAGGGAAATAACTATGGATTATTACAGAAACAGGAACAGTCCCCTATTTTGTAACCAGAATTGGCAAAGCTGACAGCTTAATGTCAAGAGAGCAGGAGGAACAGAAAGCTCTGCATGTCCTGCCTTTTTTTTCTTTCTTGTATTTTGAATATACTGTTCTTTAGCTATACAGCAATTCTACTGTAATTCCATGTACTGTGATACTTTTTTTTTTTGCAGCCTTTGCTGTCTACCACCATTAGGAATATTGGCAAGTAAAGGCAAATGTTTGTGTGGTTGTTATTACCTGTAGAGGAATATATGTTTGAGAGATTAGAATTAAATGCATCAGACATTGTAATTTCCTCTTAACAGCTTTTATACCAGATTGCTGTGTCTCTGAATTCTTTCATTTGCAAAAATGGATAGTGTGAAGAAACTACATTTTTTGGGATGAGTTTAAGAATAAAAATATTGTACAGAAGTAGATTATTCATTAGCAATGAACTAGTAAAATCAGTTTCTTATGCTGAAATGTACCAGTTGAATCATACTGACATTTTATTCCAAGCATTTTGGTGATTTTTTTTTTTTTCCCCTCTAATTAGCAGGTACGCAGTCAGCAACTGAAGAATGTCATAATTCTGTAAACTCAGAGGAGCCTCAAAATAGGTGATTGCCAGTTTAGCATGTTTTAATGATCTGTAAAACCTTAATTCCTAAGAAATCTTACATTTGATAAATATTTTATTTTTCATGTGTGATGCTTCCATGTTTGTTTATTTTCATTTTCTTAACTCAGTAACTCTGGTTGTGTACCAAAATCAGCACTGGTTGAGGTCTTGTGCGTATAACCATGCATGACAGTTTTGAAGGAACTAGGTTTAATTTTTATAGTCATAACAATGTCACCTGCAACAGGCTGCTGGAGATCATGTAGTCTAGCCTGCTGCTTTCAGCAGGACCACTGCCAACATGCCATTGGATCAGCCATGGCCTTGATGGCTGAACTTTGAAAACCTCCAGGGATGGAGATGCTGCAGCTTTCCTGAGCAGTCTTCCCTGCTGTACTACCCTTTGAATTTTATTTTTTTCCTCCCCTAATGTCCAAACCAAATCTTCCAGTGTGCAGTTTTTTGACCATTCCCCTTGTGTATCATCTGGCACTGAAAAAAACCAGCCCCCCAAACCCCAAAAGAAACCCAAACAAAAAAACCAAAACCAACTCCATCACTTCTGTATCTGTCTTTCAGATAGTTGTAGTTGCTGTTGGATCACCCCATAGCATCCTTTTCACCAGACTAAATAAGCTCCATGTCTGCCACCTCTTTCCTTATAGGCCATGTGCTTTAGTCCCCGACTTCAGTTTCTCCACATCTCTCTATAGGTAGCTTCAATTTCTCCACAACTCTGTAGAAAGGCAGTGCCGGGAAGCCAAAACTGGATGTGCTGCTGCCGGTTCAGCCTCAGCAGTACCAACCAGAGGAGGATAACAGCCTCGTCAAGGCTGATGACTCCTGATATAGCCCGGAACATCTTCAGTCTTATTTACAGTGAAAGAGCAGCTCTCACTTCACTGCTTTCTAAGAGAGAGTTTTCTGTGTTCTGGTAGAACTCCTCAAAAGCAAAATATTTCTTGAGATTGGAAGGGAAATGTTTTCAATTTCTTGACTAAAATTGTCACACTGTTAAATAGAATAGATTACTAATCTCCTAATTACATACTGAGGCAGCGTTTTTGACTAATCAGCAGCCTCAGAGTGGGAACTGGAAGGCACCAAGTTGTTTATTGTCTTGTCTTCACAATTGTTTAAAAACATATGGTGTAGCTTTTAATGCTTTTATTTTGTGGCCTTTTTTTCAAGTGAAGATAACCAGGCCAAGAGAGAGGATGATGCTCTGGCCAAGTGGGTTGCAGATCCTGCAAATACAGCATGGATGGAAAGTAAGTATCAGTGAGCACTGAAGTACAACTATAGAAGGTCAGTTTTAAGTTGTGTTCAACAGTATGTGTGTGTATCTGTATGCACGTATGTATTTTACAGGAATGTCCATATTCATTTTTATTGTATTTTTTCAGATATGTTCCAGAACCAAGTTATACCAGTTAAAACATTCAGCAGTGTAATAAAATTGTGTATTTTAGAATAAAGTTAACATTCACTTTTCTATGTGCTTTTTGGAGTCTGTGGAATAATTTGTTAATGCCTTAAGGAAATAATTTGGCTCCATCAGCACGTGTGCGGTGGAAATTTGCTGCAGTTCAGAGTCTGCTCTGTGGCTGTATATGAAATTGTTCTTCTCATGCAGTAATTGGCAAAAAAGTTCTTGGAGAAGTTGGAAGGGAAGGAATTACCACTTTTTCTTGGTGTGTGCCTTGGCTGGCAGCTGCATTTTAAACCAGAACAGACCATGTCATTTGAGGACAGGTTATCCTGCCTGTTCTCAGATGTTCCCACTGGGCTGGAGGTTCATCTTACATGTCACTTGGAGGGACTGAAGAATTTGCATCCTTGTTCTGCCTCTTAATGTACTACAATGATCATTACATTATTTAGTTTTCATTCTTTTTTTAAAATGTCTATTACAGCTGCTCTACAGCCATTTAATAAGGCAATGAGCAGCGCTTGACAAGCACAGAGCATACCCTAGTGCTGTAAAAAGGAGAGAGAAATGTTGGCTATTGAAGTGGATTTCTGTTTTCAGGCTACCAAAGGTCATCATAAACAATGCAGATAAAACTGTGAAATTTCACAAATACCTTATACTGGTTTTGTGCATTATTGCATTATTTGAATGATGATTAGATGTACTAGCAAAATGCTAGTGGAGAATGAGTCATATCTCCATTGTATTTATATGTGCCAATATAACAAAAATTCTTTAGAATAGAATATTTCAGTTGGAAGGGACCTACAATGATCATCTAGTCCAACTGCCTGACCACTTCAGGGCTGACCAAAAGCTAAACCATGCTAAGGGCATTGTCCAAGCGTCTCTTAAACACTGTTTGTTGGTCTTGTTTAAATATTAGAGGGTTCTCATTTTTTTTTCTGTTTTGCTTTTAGACCCAGATGAAGTAATTTATGATGATGTTCCAAGAGAAAATTCAGACTCTGAACCAGGTTTGAGGTCTTTGTAATACAGCCCACATTGAAAGCAGTGTAATATAGAATTATGTGCATGTATAGTGAATAGATACGTTCACTAAGTACCTAAAATATATGTAAATGGGGTTAACACTGTGTCAATAACTGGTAGGTCTTACAAAGTTCAGAATTAAACTAACTTTTGAAAGACTTTATCTCAGCAGGTCTCCTGCACTGCTCTTCTCAAAAGCTGAATTCTGCTTTATTCTATAGAAACTGTCCCAAATGTCTGAATATTCTGTATATTAGAGATTTACAGTGTTGGGTGTTGTAGCTATGGTGACCTAAACAGGGCAAGGTAGGTAGGAAAAGAGTGGTTTAAGTAGTTAAATAATGTATGATAAATCTTCATTGTCATGGTTATGCAGAGACTTGCTCTTTTCTTGAAAGTACCCCTTCAACATAAAGATACTTGACAGATGGAATAGGAGATTCAGAGCAGCAGTTTACCATCCTGACTGTGACTCTACAGAAAAGTTTTATTTCAGCTTTGGAGTGGTCCAGCTCCTGATGGAAGGGGCAGAACAGATCTTAAAAGTAGTTGCTGGAGCCAAGATTTTACCTTTACTAGGAGTGGTAGAGCTAGGGCTCAAGAAGCTTATTTCAGTGAGTTCTCACTCAGATTTGTTTTGCAGTTTTTGGTTATAGTGAAGACTGTGCTTAAAGATTGGTTGCTACTAACTGATTTTGTGTTTGAGAGGATCGGCTTATTAGGAACTCAGCATCTACTCGTCATGGCTCTCAGAGGGTTTAGGTGTTTGATACTGAAGCCGTTAATGATTCAAGAAAGCACTTAAGCTTTCTTGTGTAAATACCACATTTACCTTTAAAGCTGTAACATTTTCATTTCTTGTTGTTAGTAGTGTTCAGGCAAGGTGTTTCACAAATTATTATTGAAATGTGTTTCATTTGTTATTTGAAAGTATTATGTTACATTCATGACCTGAATGCTTTTATTACTGGAAGGTCCCTCAGTGGACTGTGCTGCTCTGGGCAGGGACATCTTTGGGCTGTCACTGCTCAGTCAGGAAACACAAACACCAAGGCCAGGAGGCTGAGCTGGGGACGGATATGGGATGCGGAGCAAACTCTGCTGAGCATCTTGGTCAGAATTTTCAGCTTAACCTAGGAGACATTAACTAAAAGTTTGGCTTTGTCTTTGTCCCCAAAGACATGGAAAGATTCTGAGAAAATAGGTAGTGAGGGAAATTTCATCTTTGTACATTCACGATCTTAATGTTTATTATTTGTATATTTTGTCAGGGAGACACAACTATTCTAAAAAAGTCACAGTCAGACCTCAGTCTACATTAGCAAGATATGTCCGCCAAATCACTGGGTAAATCCTGCCTTAATATTTGGCACTGCAAAAGTTTGACTTGCATAAGTCTTGACTTATTTTGAATGACTATGATGATTCTCTTAAATTATTCATTGAGCTAGATTACCACTAAAATGTCTTCTTCAGTAAGTATATTTTAAGGACAGTCTTGATATGCATGGAGGTTTTAAAAAAAAAAAAATTCTTAAAATTTGATTCTTCTAAATTAGAGGAGCTTCCTCTGTGTTAATTGTAAAGAATTTAATTTTAATATTAAAATAGTATTATTGGTCAAAATGTAGTTTTTAAATCACGGAATCCAGGGCTTAAACCGGTGTGTAAAATGTCAGCTTTTCTTTCGAGTACATAGTTTTTCTCGATTTAAATAAAACTTCAATCTTAAAATGAAAGCACAGCTTTGGTTTACTGAATTTAATATGACACAGTTTTAAATGCTGCGTTATAACTTCTGACAATAGAGATCCCTGACAGAAGTGTCCACACTTCTCTACTTCTAATGACAAATGATGCTGCATGTAGAGTGCGTGCCTGTTTCCTGATAAGTAATCAGCACTAAACATTTTCCATTTTGTTTTAAGTCAGTTTGTCGTACTTGACATTTGTGCCAACGAAAAGACCTGTGTCTTTAACAGGTGATACTTTGGTCAGCCTTTGCAATATAGCTTTCTGTATCTTGAAAAGGTTAATACTTCAAGCTCTTAGACTAGATTATGGGCAAGGTAACCTGCAGATATGGGAGACTCCTGGTGGAGTTGCAAGAATGACAAGTCATAAAATACCATAGTGTAATATGTTTATTGCTACTTTGGTTTGATCTGTTCTGCTTGAAGTAGTGACATTTTCACTTGATTCTTGCAATGTTTTAGCATTTGTCATTTGAGCTGATGATGAAAGTGTTCCTAGGGCAAAATGGCAAGCTTGCAAACGGAAGCACGCTTCTTCTCAGTGCAGACGTGTGTTCATAGCTACAGTTTGAACTTCCTTTGAATTTCTTCTAAAACATGTTGTGGGATTTGGACATAACTGTGTAGTTTGAGTAGGGCATGTTGTTAAAAGGATCATGGTGGGTACCTGTAACACTGTTATCTTTTAGTACTCTGTTTCAACAAAGACAACCCACTTTGGCTGTTTGAATATTGGATTTAATTCACATTTTAAAATGTGCATACAAAAGTCTGTATAGTTCTTTATAGTACATCCTGAACAATTTTTTTGGGTGTTTAAACAAACAGAAATTTCGGTGTAGGTTTTTTTATTTTGGTTTAATTCTTGCAGAGGAGATGATTTATGATGATGTTGAAAATGGTGATGATGGTGGAAACAGCTCGTTGGAATATGGGTGGAGTTCAAGTGAGTTTGAAAGCTATGAAGAACAGAGTGATTCTGAGTGTAAAAATGGAATTCCCAGCTCCTTTTTGCGAGGCAACCACAAGAGACATGTATGTATCCTGCAGTGCTGCTCAGTTATTGAGGTTATCCTGATTTTCAACACTTGCCTTTCTCACCTGTATTTCCCTTCTCCTCAATCCAGTTTCAAATGCCAACAGCATCTTTTTAAAGGAGACCTGAATCAGTGTGGGAGTGACACAGTTGGCAACAAAATGTAACAGGGAAAAGAAAAGATGAAAATATTAAACAGAAGCTCCTTAAAAAAAGAAAAAACTCAAATTGGATAAAAGCAAAATTTAAAAAGATTATTTTTGCTTGTGGACAGTTCTTCACCTTTTCTTCTTTTGCAGCCGCCGGATTAGTGTAAGTGGTAAATGAGTGTGGAAAATAATGTGAAGAGCAAATGGGGGTAAGCCTGACAAGACTTGAAGTTTTGGGATCCTTCAGGTGCTCAAAAGGCGCAAAACTGTTCACCAGTGTTCCCTACCTTTCTGTCTTAGATCTGTACCACTTTGGTTGTTTGAAGGTGACTGAGCTTAAAAAAAAAAAAAAACAAAATAAGAGATTTTCGTCATCAAAGAAGTCTGTGCCATTTATTAAGGAGAGACGAGAGTGATGGGGTGATGAAAACGATCCAGCTGTGTCACGTCTCTGGTCTAGCATCTTTGGCTGCATCCGTGCCGCAGGAGGCAGGAATGCACCGACGGCGTGGGTGCCTGCCCTCGCTGTGTCTGTCTGCACGTCGAGAGGAGCCCTGGGCTGCCGTGCTCTCGCTGCTTCGGCTCCTCTCCTTCTGCCCTTGTGCCCTGTCTGTGAGAGGGGAGGCTTGCCTGGGACGCGGGCAGCTTCCCGCTGCCGATTCCCTGCTCTGAGCGCTTGGAGGACGGGGATGCGGGGCACGGTGGGGATGGGCAGGGCTGGGTGCAGTGCCTGAAGTCGCTGCAGAATCCTCAGGGCCCCTCAGTGTGTGCTGGCTAGGGATAGACCCCAAGAGCCACTTCACTACTGCGTGTACCATTAGCTGCTCCAGCACCCCGCGGCTGGAGGATGTAGAGGTAGCGGCCAGGGTGTTCCTCCATGAGACCCTTATTTTCATTTTGCAAGTTTCTTATCTTGAGAATAAAAGCCTCACTGTCTGTGCTTTCTCCCAGAACACATTATCAGCTCTCCCCTCACCTCCATCCTTGCTGCCCGTCCTTTGGAAATCAGGGAGTAAGCAATTAACTGCAAGACTTGAGCCCACCCAAATCAGCACTTTGTAAGCTGAATGCTCATCCTCTGGTTTTGTTGTGGCTTTGTCCTGACTAGAACAAGTTTAAGCTATTGCAGCTGTTTTGTTCTGGGGAGTTTTTTAACTAGACTGAAGAAAATGGGGTTTGGTTTTTGGGTTTTTTGTTTGTTTGTTTAAGTACCTTTGGAAGACACTAGGAAATGCCTTTGCATGTCAGTGTGTAGATCTTAATATGGCTGCTGGTTTGTTTTTTTTTTTTAATGTTTTTTTGTTGTCTGTAGCTTCAGCTTTGGCCATAGTCATAGTTGTCTATTTACACATGTGCACAAAGCAAGGTTTAAAGCTGTTTTTTAAACACTTAACAATTATACTTCGATCTGTCACAGGAAACTGTTGGCAGTGGGTTGAGAGTGGTGGTGCCAGGATCAGGCACAGAGTGAGCAAGAGTGGTGGGAGGAGAAAGGCATGCTTGGGGGTACTGCCCTGCAGCTGGCTTTCCCAGGGCTGTGACAAAAGGTTTTGAGAATTGCTGTGTGAGGATGGGGATTAGGAGTCTAGGGACACATTAGTTGGTGGATGGAGAAGTCAGAGAGGCTGCTGTACCTGGATGGGTTACTGGGAGGTAGAGAAGTCAGGAAACTAGAGAAGGGGTTTGGCAGAGCATGAAGAAAGACAGAAACTTTAGGATTCCTGAAATTAAAACAAACAAACGAAAAACCCCAAAATCCCAACCGACCAACCAAAACAAAAAAACCCCAACCCTCCCTGCACCAGCACTTCAACACAGGCAGAAATCACTCCAATTTATACCTTTTTTTCTGTATCCATTCCTTACACTAACTCTCACTTCTCTTCAGGTCTTGTGATGGATGTAACAGTATTTTCCCAGCACATCTCCTTCTGTAGCCTTTCAGAGCCTGTGAGGGACTTGCCTTGCTTATTATCTTTAGTGTACATTGCAAAGTATGGGAAGGTTGGAGGTGGGATTTTTAATTTTAAATGCTAGTATGACTTCCCCCAAAGTTACGTTTTCATTATGACTCTTGATTATTATTTTATTTATTTATTTAAGACGGGAAGGTTTTTGTGCTATTAGATATTCCTAGTCTGTGCACCAGATGCTGTTCTTAATTATACTGCTGTAATGCCAGAATCATCATGCTGGAGGTAATCGCATCCTGACCCGGCCTTGTGGAGCTAAATGCTAGACCTGTCCCTCTGTTTTCAACTCAGTAGGCCTTCTCTTTCCTGATGCTTTCATCTCCTGCCGAATAACTCTGTTGACATCAAGCTGAGGGTTTTCCATTGGACTTCTATTATAGGGTGCATCAAATATTTTCTTTTTTTTTTTTCTGGTTACATTTTAACCTCTTTTATCTGGCATTCTAAAAATGTTTCACAAATGTTAATTAGTATTGCAGAGCATTTGTCTGCAATCTTCTCCTTACCTTGGAAATGGATAAATTCATGTACGAGATGGTTATACCCATGGTCGTATGATGAGGCTGATAGATGCATGTGGAAATTACAAGACTCTGTGCATCCTCCCCTGTTAGTGTCTCCTTACCTGACTCATTGGCACTGTCGATCTCCATCTTCTCAGGTGCCAGCAACCTCCGCAGGTTCTTCAGCCTTTGAGAATTGTTCTGATTCACTGCATTGAAGGATAGTCAGAAATATACTCGTTAGGATTTGTGCTCCAACGAATGATGCTGGTGGTTAAAGCTGATGTGTTGTTTCCATACGGTTTATAAGAGATGTGCACAATATAGTTAATACACAGTTAGCTTAGCCTAAGTGACTTTGCCCCTCTCTTAACACAGTTGCCAGCGTAGCAGAAAGGCGCCTGGCTGAGTTTCAGAAAGTTCAGCGATGCACAGGAGTGATGGGCCATTCGTCAGGTTGGAGCTTCCCTAAATGATAATTTTCCCTCAGTTGTCTGTGTATCGGTAGGCAGACGGGGCAACATGCATGATATATGCGAGTACTTTAGCATGAAGTTTGCACTGCAGGCTTTTTGAAAAGATTGTGTCTTTTTATACACTGTAGCTTTCTCATGACCTAACGCGTTTAAAGGAGCATTATGAAAAAAAGATGAAAGATTTGATGGCAAACACTGTGGGAGCGGTAGAGATTCAGCAACTAAAGCAAAAACATGAGCTGAAGGTAGTGTAGTTGATTTTTTGTAACTAGCTATGTTTAAATTATTGCTTTTCCAACCCAGACAATGTTGTCTTTTTCTTTCAATAATTACTTGAAAAAGCGGACAATAATTTGTACGAAATGAATTCTAAATGTGCTGGATTGTTACTATGCAGTTTGTCTTAAAAGTACTTTGTGGAGGACCTTTTCTCACGCTTATTTTCAATGGTGACAGTTTCAGAAGGTGAGATAGGGCATTGTCCTTCCCTGCTGACTGGTGCCCTCATCCCAGCGCGCGAGCCAGGCGTGCAGCCCCGGCGCCTCTCTGAGACCCGGGTGAGCTCCGCAGGGCTGGCCTGGCCCTGGCGCTCCAGCGACGCGGGATCAAACTGCGGGAGTCAGAATCTCCCTGCTCTCCATTCTGAATGGACCCAGTATGAAAAGGCTGGGGTTTTGCTAAAAGCTTCGTCTCAAACCAAGAAATTGCCTGATTACAGCAAGACAGCTTTGTTTGTGTTCTGGTGTCGCTGATGATGTCAGCGCAGCTCTGACAGTAGTGGGGATTTTTTTGCCGTGGTGGCATTTTGGGAAAGCAAAAGTACAAAGCGGTTTTTTAAATAAGCGTTTCCTAGCAAAACAACACTCCATTTTTACCTTTTTTTAATGAAATTTCTTTTTGCCGTGGTATGTGTACTATAAAATTATGCGATTCTTAATTAAATCAACTTATTTCTTCAATTAATGAAATTATTAGTTGTAACATATTCTGCAAAACAGTGTTTATTTAAGAATATAGTTAATACAGAACTGAGCCTAGGGGATTATCTTTAGGTCAAAAATACTTTGGCAGAGTTAGTGGGACATTGGAAGATGGACAAGAACCCTGGCCGTTAATGAGCTCTTCATAGTGTTTATTATATTATGTGAAAAGCATTTGAGACTATTTTGAGTTCAGACGTTTGATGCAGAAGGGTTCTTAAGCATTTCTGCTATTTTAGGCTTGCATACAATATTGCCATGAAGTAAGTCCCTTTCTCAGGGTTTGATTTTTTTTATTTTTTTTTTTTAAGAAAAAGTACAGGTGCTCAGATCTGAACTTTGATGGATCTCTGTACTTACTATATATTCCTTTGACTTTGGGATATATTTATAGCCTAAACTACTTGACAGTGTTCTTTTTAAAGGTATTTTCATCAAAAGTGTTCTGCATGGTATGCTCAAACATGTTCCTGTTACTCACTGAACACGCGGACTGTGGTTTTTTTTATCTTACAGATGCAAAAGCTTATGAGAGCTGCTAGAGAAGGTACCAAAGATGGGCTTGAAAAGACAAAAGCAGCTGTGAAAAAGGGTCGTTCTTTCATTAGAACAAAATCTTTTATTTCTCAAGGTATGTGCCACTTATACTGTGTTTGTAACTCTAGTAATTGCTGAGAAAGGAAGTGAATGGCCTAGCAGGTTTTTGTACTGGGAGCTGAGTACTGGATGCATGAAATCAGCTTTATCAATAAATTATGGTATAATATTCAGTTCAGATGACAGTATGGTCAATGCATCTTGGGTAGTTTTAGGGTTGGGCCAAGAACCTGAGTGACCTGAGGACCACAGAGAAGGGTCCACTTAAAAGCAACAACAACAAAAAATCCCACCAAACAGTGTCATAGATGCTATCCAGGTGCTGGTATGTGGGAGTATGGAAATTACGTTGAGGTACTAAGTTTGTCCAGTTCCCTCCATCGAGTAATTCCTGCATGTCAGGAAAGTCTGCTGTTAGGACATGGTTTTCAGTAGAGTGATAGTTGACTGTTTAAAACATTTGTCATGGCCAAGGGATAACAAACGCTTTCCATGCTTAAGAGTAGAAGCAAGGGAAGAGATTGTTCTGCTTTATCACAGTTCGGTGATTTTTGATGAAAGCTGAGTTTGGATTGGGAAAACAGAAAGTGGTCTAAAATCAAAGAGCTATAAGTATTTGTGTTCTTTCTCTAGTTAAGAGCAAATGTCAGCCCTCTGTCATGAGCCTCAGCAGCAGCAATCCACAGTTAATTTTTGCGAGAGGCAGGGGGTGTAACCGAATACAAACTCATTTCTTCTTCAGGATAAGTCTGAGAGGTAGTATGTCTTTCTGTTCAAGTTTCTGCCCAACTAATTGAATGGTTATTACTTCAGAGCTTATAAAACTACAGTTTTAGGAAGCTAAAACCACAAGACTGAACAAGACATTTTTAGTGAGCAAGCTAACATAAAGCTGCATCCTTATCTGTAAGGACCAGGACACATCTTATATCCCTGTCACAGCCTCTTAACTGCTTCTGAGCTTACCTAATTCACAGAGAGAAAATAGACAGTTATTTGCACACACTTTAGTGATCAAAAATGTATCCTCAACTTCCTGCTGTTTCACAGGAGAAAGGTGATCTGCTTCAGCAGGGCAGTGTTATAGTGGACCTGGCATTCATCCTTGCGTTTCTAGAGGTTAGGTAGCAGACACAGGATATCTGTGGACAGTTTAATCCCTTAGCCACTTACCAAATCAGGGAGATAGTGACAAATTTGTCAGATAAACTCATGAATTCCTCCCAGCCCGCAGATCTGCTTCCCTTCCCTTTTTATTCTAAGACACAGTTTCTCGTAATGTTCGTTCTTTCTCTCCTTTGCTCGTGTCTGCTTGTTTGGCTGGCTTCGTACTGCCACCTATCACTGCACTTTGGTGGTGCTTCTTGCATAAAATTGGTATGTAGGGAGCAATGCAGAATCCCTCACTCTCATTTCTGATGAAAGCCAACATCTTGGTACATTTGGCTACTTATTTTAGTTCAGTTATGGAAGGGTGTATGGAATTTTTTTAAGCTGAATCATATTACGGGTGTGTTTAATTTCTTCCCAGAGGTCATTTATTTCAAACTGCTGGCCCTGAAGCTGCAGTGTTTTAACCCTAGTTGTCATGTCCTGCACTCTGGACAGCCCTGTTCTTCTGGCTGCGAAGAGGGAGTAGAGGTCAAGCAAAAAATGCATAGGCTGTCTCCCGCTGTGTGGATTTTAGGATTTTGAGGTACCTTTGAAAGCTGTTCTGTAATAGAGTGCCTATTGGTGGTGGTATTTATGTGATTTCACAGGTGTACAGAAGTGCTGGGAAATTTCTTTTGTTTGGTAAGTGAAAATAAGACTGCTGTGTAATTACTGTGCTTGGATGATAGTATCTTTTGCTTTTTTTTTTTCTTTCAATCTACATGTTGTAAAAGTTGACATTTTGGTTATTCAATTATCTGTAGATCATAGATCATCATGTCTGGAAGAAGAAGAGCTAAATTTATTTATTGATGTGGACTGTATGCATACAGAAGCAATTATGACTCCCATGCCTGAAGGATTATCACAGCAGCAGGTAGTAGGCTTTTGGAAATAAGATCTGCCTCTTTTTCCTCCCCTTTTGCTGTACATCAATGCCTCCCAGGTGCCTTGCTCTTCAAATATATCAGTGTTTAATATAAATTAAATGGACATCAAATTGAGAACTTATTAAATAGTTTTCTGAAAATTGGTATATGTGCATATAGTTGCATCAGTCCTGAATTCAGCCAGAGATACAAAATGCTTTTTTGCATTGTAAAATTATCTATAATAATTATATGGTTTCACTACCTGAACACTTAAACTAAATGTGGTGGTTTTGAGTGGAACAGAAAAGAGTTTAAACATTTTTACTGAGTCAGAAGACATTGCTCCAGGATTTCTATTTTAAATGTAGGGAATATCCTGTATGCTATCTGAATCTTAAGGTTCCTCCTGATTAAAAAAACCTTGTTCCCAGTAAAGTCAAGTCTACAGAAGAGTATATTTTGCTGTTCTCCACCTCAAACTCTATAGTCACTGTGGAAACCACTTCAAAAAACACTGAATTCGGCATCAGTTAGACATTTTGGCTGAAAATAAATCCTGTGGGTTGATGTTGCTGTATTGTTATGACGAGTAATCACTATATGAGAGTTTTTAGCTTCTTGTGGTGTCAAGTCAGGAGTTGGTCAGTACCTTCAGAAAATGAGGAAAAAACCAAATTAAGGGGCAGTTGAGGAGAGTGGTATAAGTTGGTTTTTTTGTTTGCTCGGTGAGGTTTATTTTTCTAAAGCATTTAGCACAGTGAAGCACTAATCTTGTAACAGTGCAACTACCGAACTGTGGTACGTTACTGTAAGGTTTCATTATAATGTAAGATCTCAGCATCAGTCTGAATGCTGTCTTTTCCTTCTTTCCAAATAGGGGTTTGAGAGTTTCACTGGGTTTTATTGTAGGTAATTAAAAATAAATGTACCCTTTTTTGGAAAAACAGAGTGCTCTTAGTTTGGAGCTAACTAGAAATTGTTGTGTAGGTCATGATGTGTGTTGCTTATCCACCCAGGAGGAACTGCCCAAGTGGGCAGGAGCGGAGTCAGGAAAGCCAAAGCTCAGCTGGAGCTAGTGAGGCGTGAAGGGCAACAATGGAAGGTTTCTTGTATGTACATCGGCAGCAAAAGGAAGGCTAAGAAAAATAAGGGTCTGCTGCTTGATAAGGCAGGGACCCAGTGACAAAGGGCCCTGAAAAGATGGAGGTACGCAGTGCCACCTTTCCCTCAGCTTCTACTGGTGAGGTTTGTCCTCAGGCCTCCGAAGCCCCTGAGCCCAGCGGCAGGTGCTGCTGGGGTGAAGCATTACCTGCAGTTTGGGGTACCGAGGCCGGCTGGACACATGGGTGTCCGTGGGACCAGGTGGGATGGATTTGAGGGTGCTGAGGGCAAGGCCTTTCTCTGTCGTCTAAGATCACAGTGATCAGAAGAGTGGAAGAAAGTAAATGTCACACTCTCATCCCCAAGAAGAGCAAGAAGGAGGATCCAGGCTGGCCTCACCTCAGTCCCTGCGAAGGTGATGGAGCAAATGCTCCTGGGAGCTGCTTCTGGGTTCGGAAGGACAGGAGGGTGATGGGGAACAGTCGGCATAGATGGACCAGCATCCATTTGTGCCTGACCAGCTTAAGTCCCTTTGAGATGTCGGGCTTGCGGACAGAGGAGAGCAGAGGCTGTCATCTACCTCTGCTTTAGCGAGGCTTTCGGCAGCCTGCCGAAGGACCCGTGTAGCCCTATAGGTGAGATATAGTTTGTGTGGGTGGGCTAGAAGGTGGGTGGAGAACGGGCGAGGAGGACACGGTGCTCAGAAGAAGGTTGTAGCGCGTGGCGCGGCGTCGGGCGGGTGGCCAGCGTTAGCGGTGTCCCCCGGGAGCGATGCGGCCCGCGGTGTGTAAGGTCTTTATTTACGGCCCGGACACCGGCTGCAGCCCACGGTCGGAGGCGATGCCAAAATGGGGAGGGTGCAGCAGGCCGTGCCACGAAGGAGCCGACTTTGTGGATGTGCTTGATTTAAACAGCAGGTGGCACGATAGCTTTTGTTTGAAACCTGGTGCCTGTTTAAGTCCGATGTCCTGGGCTGGGTCTCAGTCCTGACAGCTTTTGCTTCGTTTTGATACTGGCGCCTGAATTCTTACGAGAAGTTGTTTGCGTGCAACTGTTACGAGCAAAGATGTGAATTTAATTGAATTTAACTTGCATGCAGGCTTCTTGTAAGTTGTGTGTATCTATTGCAGTAACCTGTAGGCACTACTAAGTATCTATTTTGTGTATAATAGAGCCTGAAAATAACATTTTCTACAGATGTTTATTCTTTTCAGAAGAATGAACTGTGACTAAAGGTAGAGTTAGTATCCTTTACCAGAGCAGCTGATGCATACCAAATAAGACACTGCTAAATCCATTCTAAACAAAAATTAGACACAACTAATTTTACCGCATGTATCTTTAGGCAAGGCCTCAAATAATTTTGAAGTCTTCCTTTGAAAAGCCAGTCCATGAAAGAAAATCCTCGCATAACCTGCATTTAACTTAATAATGCAAAATACAAGTGTGGAGAATTAAAGGCAGCCATGGCAGAGGAGGCAGGAGGCTGTGGGGATCAGGAGCAGAGAGAAGCAACTCTGAGATGTGAGGCTCGTTGTCATTTAGGCTAGCTTAAAATAGCAAAAGAAGCAGTTTTGCCTTCCCCGTAGTTGTGGGAAGTAGTTTGATCCTGCCCTTGTGCTGTCTTCTCCCTGAGAGTCCCACTTTTGAAAGCCCTGCAATGAGCTGGATTAGGAAGTGGATTTGGGTGAAAACAAGTGCTTAAAACCCGCAAGAAATCTAATCCATAACAGTAAGAAGTTTTAACTTTAAGCCAGGTCGGTTCCCCAGTCCTTCCTGTCATGTCACCTGCACATGCATACAAAGTGCGTTTTGGCTGAATTACAGAAGCAGGAGGTGGAGAAGGAGGTGTGATACATAGCCTGTAGTTTGTAAACATGAAATATGGTAGCATTTCCTGAAGCTCTTACAACTCTGTCAGTGTGTATGAATATAGATCAGATGGGTTTTCACTTACGCATGGTAATGCCCAAAAAAGAATGCTGACTTACTTAGATACTTTCTCAGTAGTACAGTTTATATGGCCTTACCTTAAAAAGGCAATTAATGTTTGCTTGTTTGTTCTTCAGGCTACTCCTAATAAATTTATAAAACATATTAAGAAAAGAAAATTAGTCTTGAAGACTGATTTTGAAAACTGGTTACCTATTTTGTTGCAGCAATTCACCAACGTAGCCAACATCATCTTATACTTGTTATTATTTATATTAATGCCTAAATTTATACATCTAAAATTAAAAGACAAGTTTCAAAAGTAACGCTTGGAATTGCAACAGTCAGCAAAGATTACAGGTATAGATACAGTAACTGTTGTGTTCTTTAAAATAAATAAATAATTCCAGAGTAATAGTAAGTTTAATTACTTTTGAAAAGGTACAGTATTATTTTATTGCAGTTCCAATATTGAATTTCTTTGTGTTTCTTGTGTTTTGTTTAATGTGAGAATTCTATCAGCCTTCCCAACTATGATGAACGTTACCTGATTAGAGCTTCAGACAAAACTTTGTTTCTTCAACAGGTTGTGAGAAGGTATATTTTGGGCTCTGTAGTTGACAGTGAGAAGAATTACGTGGATGCTCTCAAAAGAATCCTGGAGGTACCTTAATCTAACCTAATATCTTTTGCATTTTATAATTTGTAAATTTGAAAAATAATCGAATCCTTAAACAATCTGTAGTATGGCTCACATAGATTTTGCTACAGATGCTTCATGCCAAATGTTTAGAGAGTTAGTGTGTGTATACTGTTACATAAGTTGTTTTTTTCTGCTTGTAGAAGACTCTTTTTTTGGTTTGCTTGTTTAAATCTATTTATGTATTTTTTTTTCCTCCACAGCAATATGAGAAGCCCCTTTCAGATATGGAACCAAAATTGTTGAGTGAAAGAAAACTCAAAATGGTCTTTTATCGAATTAAGGAAATTCTTCAGTGCCATTCAATGTTTCAGATTGCGCTGGCGAGTCGTGTATCTGAGTGGGACTCTGTTGAAATGATTGGTGATGTCTTTGTTGCTTCAGTAAGCAAATGCATCTGAACAGATAATCTGTTTTTATTTTAGCCTTGTTATTTCATCTCCGTATCTTTCTGTCTAACTTGGCCACTTTATTCCCATATTCTCCAATGCCTGTGGCAACTGTCAGAGTATGTATGTACCGTCCTGGTAAGAAAACTTGACACCAACACATGTCTTCGGCTTGGTTGGCAAATGTGAAAAGATTGTGGGCAAAATTTTCAGGCTTTGATCAAGCTTTCAGACATTTAAATAAACAGTTTCTTTTTCTGAGAATATAGAGATTCACAAACCCACCTAGATTAAGGTGAGATTGAGGCTCAGCATCTCTTAAAAAGTAGGTAGTCATGCATAGTATGTTTGTTGGGGGTAGAAAAAAACACAGTAGGTGTTGGCCTGAATTCCTGGGTTTTAACTGAGCCTGGGGTACAGGTAAACGATTCTTTGTAAAACGCTATCCCACCCTTAATAGAAGTCTATCCAGTAAAGGACTGTTAAATTAGAGAAAATAAGTGGCCTTGGTTGATAGAAAGACATTGCTACCACTGTGAGTGTGTGGACAGAAAAGAGTGCCTACCTGCTGGTTTGAGGGCTCTGTTTTGTTGGCACCCAGCTGCTGGAAATTACCACCTTTTCCTGCCTGCTGTATGAGATCTGGGATCTGTGTCTCTGAGTGTTTTGACCCCATTTCAGTCAAAATGAAATGGTTACTAAAGATTTGCTGTTTAAAACAAACCTGTCTTGTTTTGACTGAAGCAAGTTAGGTGGTGTTAATGAGACCAGCTCTGCAGAAGAGAGGAATAAAGTTACTAAGAAGGAAATGGGCAGGAATCTTACCTTTAACATGGCTGTTTGCAGACCACACAATCTGTCTGCTTTCTTGGTAAACACTTACCAGCTGAAGGTGGGGCATGAAGGCCTTGGCACTTCACTGGTTCACCAGATCTGGAAGATAGGCAGCAGTGAGATGATCAGGGGATTCCAGCAGCCGCTTTGAATCTCAGTGGATGCCCTTTGATTGCCCATAGTCCTCAGACTCTGCCCTAGTGTCATAGCCAAGGTGAAGCTATTTCTGTAAATTTACACTTTGTAATTCACAGCTGTTACATCTGTAGGTTTCCAACCTGTCTCTTACAGGAAAATTATTTTGGGCATCACCAGTATTTCTGTAGATCCAGCACTAGGCCAGGCAAAGCCCTTTGCTCTGAGCAAGGCGAGTCCTTAACGGTCAGAGGTCTAGATAGTTATGCTTTCAGGGATCTTTTGTATTTATAGTTCAGGTTTCCCCTTTTATCTTTTCAGTTTTCTAAATCTATGGTATTGGATGCATACAGCGAATATGTAAACAACTTCAGTACAGCAGTAGGGATTCTCAAGAAAACATGTGCCACAAAACCTGCCTTTTTAGACTTCTTAAAGGTGAGTTTGTTCAATCTTAAAACAGCTGGGCATATGATATAAATAAGACAGTATAAACTATAAGTTAAGAGGAAATTTGACTGTTGATACTGTATATTGTGTGCCTTTTTATGGACTTCGGTTTTATGGGTTTGGCACAAAAAATCCCCAGAGAATTCACTTCCACTGCTGTATTTTTGGATTTCGGATTAACATGATGTTAGATCTAGGATGTATTTTGAACTGCAGAGTAGTTTTGTTGTTGTTCAGATCAGTTTATTGGTGTTTGCATGACTGTACTTGGCAAAACATTGGGATTCTTTCGTATCAGGTGAGCTTCAAGTAATAGTTCACCATCTGAGCCCTCTTCTTATTTGGAATTTATTTTACTTCTAACTTCTTTATTGTATCGTGCAGAGTAGTGTAACTAGGTTTCTATTCCACAAGAGTTTGCTAGTATTTTGAAAATCATGTTTCCAGTTTGGGGTTGAAATTGAAAGTTTTTGTGCAGAATGCATGCTACCCTGATGAATATCATGCTTCTGATGATGTGTGTGGAGAGCCTGGTACATGCAGTAGAAGTGCTGTGAATCCTTAGGGATGATACCTTACAGAGGGTACACAAAATCTGTTGCAAGGCTTTTAGGCTGTCTGTGACACTGCTGAGAGCCTGGAAGCTCTGTGTGTCCCGTTCCCTGAGAGTCCTGGATTGAGTTGTGCCTCTGAGCTGTCACCCTGTCAGATCTGTTGCAGTGGTCCACCGAACACTGAAATTGGGTGCCCTTGGCAAACTAGTGAAGCTCTTAGCTTGCCTAGAGGGGGGTGGCAGGGGGGCTGATTCCTAATTTGTCTTCAGATCTTAAAATTAACTAACAACTGTTTGGAGATTGGCCAGCACTACACAGGATTATACTGTGGAAGCCTTCGGCACCATGAAGATCAGACTCTTTAGTGAGCATATAGTCACTTCATACCTTTCACACTGTTAAAAGCCTGTTGTTCCAATAGAGGTATAACTTACACCTCTCATCACTGCTTGTCAGTGCCGGCACGGGTGCTGCTCAGAGCTGGGGACTCACAGCCGAGCTCTGAGGACAGAAGACATTGATGTACCTTCCTTTTTTTGTTTGCCCACCAGCAATGAAGACCAGAATCTTCACTACTGCTATTTGGGCAAAAAAAAAAAGTGTTTGTGGAGATAAGTATGAAACAAATTATTGTGAAGCTGATAATTGTAGCAATAAATAGCAATTTAAACGCAACACCAATTTAATGTTGTTTGGGTTTGCCTTGTTTTTAATATGGAGTATTTCCTCTACTCTCCTTATTTTGGGTCAGCTGTGATTCTGGCCAAAATATTTCCAAATGTTGAAATGTCTTATACAAACAGGGCTTTTCTGCACATGCAAATGAAATTTGTCTGGTTTTATCTGCCAATCCTGATAACCAAAATGATGGCTTCTTATGTGGGTTTTTTTTCCCAAACATAAATCAATATTCTTTTCCTCAGTTTCTTTTAAAAAAGAAAATGAAAATGTCTTTTTATTTGCATAGCACTGAGATTATGATGTTTTCCTTAGATTTCCTCTTAAAAACATGTAGGTAGAGATTTATAGTCTCTTAGCCCCAAGAAACAGAGCAGCAATAGTAAATTACAGACTATAAATCAAGAGATCACTTACATTTTTCAAATTTAAGACCTTGAACAAGTACATTCCCTTTGTTGTGCTTGAAGTTGAGCAGACGTTTCAGTGCACTACTTATGTAAAAAGCATGAATGTGTTCTATCAATATATACATCAGTGCTGCATAGCTGGTGCAGCTTTATCCCAGCTGTATGTATTTGAGGAGATTTCAGTTCAGTGACATGCCAGTGATTTTTTTAATAAAGATTTAATATTTTAAAATGAAATCTTTATAGTAAATGGAATCTTTACAGTACCACTGTTATAATTAATGTAAATGGTGTAGAAGAATTTTCTTCTGTAACTTTCATTCTGTTACTGATGGAAATATGCTCACAGTAGTAAACTGTGGCTTTCTTGCATTGCAGCAGTGCCAGGAGTCAAGCCCTGATCGAATTACACTGTATGGTTTAATGATGAAACCTATCCAGCGCTTTCCACAGTTCATTCTACTGTTGCAGGTAAATAGTGTTTACCAAAGGGAAGCTCTCGTTGCATTCTTATGTGGTTTGCTTGTGGGATTGTGTGGTAGCTGTCTTCTGCTGGAGGAGCTCGCTGCAGTGGAAGTGACCGCTGCATCATGGGGAAATAACAAAGAATGAACTCCAGTGCATCAGAAGGTGTTGATCTCATAGTCTGATCGCAGGGACAGGCAGTAAATACACTGCAGGAAAATCTTAGTAAACTAGATTTACTCTAGATTACTTGCTAGGTTAGATTTAGCTTGTAACTCACTTTGCAGTAAAGCTGTAGTTCAAATGTGCTGCTTGTCCATATCAGTTTGTTAGCTAATAACACTTCAAAACACCACTAGGAACTTTGTGGCATTGCTTTCCGTTTAAGAAAAATACAAGAGGATATAATTTATGCCTTGGATAGTTCAGAATATATGTGGGATGTAAAACACAAGCACACTCTCTCCCTGACTACATGGCTCACGGACCTGCTGGAGTGTGTTGCAGCTTCCTTCAGACCTGCAGCACCTTGTTTTCCTTCCCATGGAAACTGGGGATTTGTTATGGAGTCCTCGGGTCTCATCTGAACAGGCAGTGGAGCTGCAGGAAGAGCACAGTTCCACAGTGTAGACCTGCTCCAGACCAACTTTTGTGCTGTTTGTAACTCCTTCCAGACCGTGGCAGGTCTGTCCCAGTGAGTGCTATGAGTTAGTGTTTTGCAGGTGCCACCGAGGAGGACAGGCTGTAGGATACAGGTCCAGGAATTGCTGTGGGAGAAGGAGCAGAGGTAGTTGTGGTGGGAGCGTGGGGGTAGGAAGCCATGGCGAGAGTTTTTGAGGTAGCAGAAGAGATGGAGTTTATTGTGGCAGGAAGCCATAGTGAATATGTAGGGATTTTTAAGTACTGTGGGAAAGGAGAAAAAATTCAAATTGTTCCTACTATATGCCTACAAAAGGGAAAGCCTTTGAGAAGCTGTCATGACCTCCATTAAGTAAGTAATGTCTCCTACTTTGGGATGAGCATGCTGTCAGTATTTTAGTGAGGAATAATAATAGTAATAAAGATAATACAGAATTATGACAGTAAATATCAGAAAATTTTAATTTTAAATCATTGTTTATGGACACCTACATATTATGCTGTAATATTGATTTTCAAATTGCATTTAATATTATGTGCACCTTTTAAATTTATATTTACATTTGCAGTTTTTAGAGTTTTTTTTTCAAGTTCCTTCTCTGTACTTTCATCCTGTAAATAAGCTGTTGTGACCCCATTCAGTATCTTTTTTAAGAACCATTAAGATATTCAGGAAAGTAAGCAATGTGCTGTCTGAATATTCATTAGGTGTTCATTGGTCTTATTCTTTAGTAGTACTCAGGTAAAGTATGTAGTCGTAAATTTACATCCTGTAATCTTTTTGAACTTGATTTTGAAATTAAATCTGATTTTTGTTTTGTTTTATCACTTCTCCTCAGGATATGTTGAAGAACACTAATAAAGGACATCCTGACAGATTACCTCTACAGATGGCTCTTACAGAGCTTGAAACGCTGGCGGAGAAGTTAAACGAGAGGAAAAGGGATGCAGATCAGCGCTGTGAAATAAAACAAATAGCAAAAGCAATGAATGAACGTTATCTGAACAAGGTTAGGAAAGTAGGAATGTATGATGGAAGAGTTAGTTTCTGGGCCTTGAGCAGTCTCTAAAACAGACACCAAAGAGTCACCGATGTTTTTATCTGTAGAGCTCAACAACATGGGGTCATTCTAGTGGTAGGTGTGAGATGTGACCTACCTCCCTTAAAGAACAGGCTCACTGGTTAAAGCACTGTGTGCTGGAGCGGGCAACATGCTTAAATAGCAGCAGCAGCATTCGTGTTCTGTGGCAGTGTAGGAAATAATGCTGTATAGTAAAGTCTCATGCACATCTTCTGCATGGGAAAATTCAACTTTTAATTTATCCTAGAAACGAGGAATTACTCCTGTATAAAGGAAGGAACTAGTTCCTCATGTTGCAGTGCTTCCAACTGTGGAGCAGTTCAAGATGTGCTATTCAATGTGTCCAACATCTTCCTTGTTTTAAGGAACATCCCAGTCTATTTCATTAATGCGTTTGGATCATACAGTAGAAATGTCTTTAAAGAACTGTAGAATACATTCAGTAGGAAGGAAGGAATACTCTTCTTAATTTGAGTTTGTTAGTAGCTGTATATACTGTGGATATATGTATGCTTGTCTTATTTGCATCGTAAGTGGTTCCTCCTTTCCCATGAGATGGGGCATAAATACTTCAGTTATTGCTTTTGTGAAGTTACAGATGATTATACTTTGGACTCATTCTGGGATGGAGTGATGGGGACATGCTGAAGGAGTGCAAGGAGTGGGGTTTTTTTGTGATGCATAAAAGCATAGTTTTTAGGGAAATAGTAGTCAACCACAACATACTTGTTTTAAACTATTTATCAGAAATGGGTTACTGAATTTATTGTCATACTGGAACAATATTTCCATTCTAAGTGCATTAGAAGATGGATTCAGGCATTTAACTTTCTTTTCTAGTTCTCATACTCCTGCTATTGAAGCAGCTACCAATCATCTACAAATAGCTGAAGGAGTTCCAGACACAGAACATGCTTTTTAAGAGCTGGTCCAGGTTTCCTTTTGTCAGTTGACATCAACTGTAAAATCTTGTATGTTATGCACCGGCAGGATGAATCGATATATATGTGGATAGTCACTCCAAATCACATAGGGCACTGCGTGCCTTGTGCGTTAATATTTGCACATACAGTTTTGGAGCAATGCCAGGCAGGGTGAAACAGGCGGCGGAGGTGGGTGGATAGGAAAGGAGCGCGTTACGGACCATTTTGTTCTCTTGGCCACGGCGGAGGTGCGTTTGACCTGTGAGGGGTTGATGCCTGCTTGCACAACAGTGCTGATCCTCAGCCCTTGAAGGCAAACGGCAGGAGCAACTTACACGCCATGAATCTCTTGCACGTATTACCATCTTCTCCGCCATCTGCGGCAACCTACTGGGCACACTCCTCAGCTAGCTGTGTGAGCCCAGGTGGACAGAGCAGGCGGGAGCACTCCTCCTCCTCCCGCCCCGACCTCCCCGTGCTGGAACCATGCGTGGCGCTTAAATGGGCTGCGAAAGAAGGGATGAGGGAAGGAAACCTCAGAAATTGCGGAAGCTATCAGGTTTTTTTGCTAGGGGACCTTTATCAGTGTGGAAGACTTTCCGAGCAATTACATTCCATATTTAAGACCAAAAACCCCTGCAGGCCATAATGGTAGCAGAAGTTACTGTTTCTCTAAATGAAAAGCAGATTAGTAAAGAGGCTTCATTCACTTGGCAAATCCAGCTGCAAACACTTGTACTAGGATGGCAAGTGATAACCTGTTGTATTTTCTTTCATTTTTTGCACCAGATGTTAGATGTACCATGTATAATATACAATGTTGATTGTTTTTAAAATCTAGCTACTCAGCAATGGAAACAGATACCTCATACGGACTGATGATATGGTTGAGACGGTTTACAATGACAAAGGAGAAATTATCAAAACCAAAGAACGACGACTTTTCATGTTAAATGATGTGCTGATGTGTGCAACAGTAAATATTCGGTAAGACTTGCTTCATATTTTTTAAATGATCATTCAAGCTCCAGCTGGAAAAAATTACACTGAAACTTTTTTTATTGTTTTTACTATGGCTTACAATTTCTAGTAGTCGTAATAAATGGATAACTACCTTTGTTACAGTCCTCTAAATTGCCTGCTGATGTTTGGAAGGTCTAGAGTAAATCTGTAAGAAAATTCTATCAGCTGGAGATTACAGATAGAAATGCTCTGTGGTGTCTAGTTATTGCTGTGTATTAGTGTTTAGCGGAGCACAGGCATGCCAAGGTAGGATTTTTTTCTCTCCCTTAAATTCATACTGTCACACACACAAAAATCTGTAACTTGACACGATTTGCAAATTGTAAAAAAACACAAAACACAAAGCTAATTCATGTAGCCACAACAAACCTGGAACTCACTAACAAAGTTCCAGTTGGGGAAGGGTTTTTATCTCTGAGACCAAACAATGAAGTATTAACGCTGAGATGCTTTGAAGAAAGCATTTTTTCATAGAGCCTTCTATGTTTTATTTGGCTGTAATTATTACTGTTACTATACCTCTGTATATGCCAAGGTCACACTCACATTCAAATGTTGCTTGTATCATAAATTGCTTTATGCGATGGTACATTCTGACAGAGAAAATGTGGACCATTAAAATCTTCCAAGAACAGCTTTTCTTAAGCATAATATGAGTTGATATCTTAGTTTATTACTAAAGTGTGAATACAGTACATATTTTTGTAATTGTGTGAATGCTTGCTCTCATGTTAGTGAGTGAGAAGTGCCATGTAATAACTGCACTTCAGAAAATTAATAAGCTGATGTCAATTATCCTGCGATTCTTTTCCTTTTCAAATTCTTCGGTTCTTATTAACACTTGGATATTTTCTCATGGTTGTTTGCAAGAAAATTGCTTTTAACCATTCATACTTTATCTTCTTCTATACCATCATTGTCTTGGATTTTCTGTATTTGTCCCCTGAAATGGCAATGTGCGGTCTGTTTTCATCTTCCATGTGAAAAGTTCATGATTATGCCAAGTCTCTGGGTTCATTATTTTGTCAACAGTTCTGGTTATCACAGCACTGTTGTTCCCGTGGGCATTAACTGGTTCTGAGCAACCTTCTTTGAGATGGTAGTTGGGCATACATGTGTCATGGGGGTTTGCTAACTCTGAAAAAGTTTAATTGTGGTTTTCTCTAGCAGTTAAGGTTTACTTTCCAACCCACTTATTTGTATAACAGTGGGTTTTTTAGAATAGTTGACTGCACTTTTAGCTTTATTCACTAGCAAAAAAAAAGGTTTGTGACTTTTTGGGGTGTGTTCAGTGGTGGGTGCGTCCACCTGCAAGCTGTGTGTGTGTATTTGGGATTCCTCCATGATTTCATGGACCTCTCTTAGATTTTTACTGCAGAAGGAACTACCTTTGTCATGAAAAATATAGTTAGGGACTAAAGGAAATCATCTGCCAGATTTTACATGACACCTGTATCCAGTCCAGAAGTTTTTGTTCAAAATAAGTGTCCCGGTTTCAGCTGGAATAAAGTTAATTTTCTTCCTAGTCGCTGGTATAGTGCTGTGTTTTGGATTTAGGATGAGAATAACGTTGATAACACACTGATGTTTTAGTTGCTGCTAAGCAGTGTTTATACTAAGTCAAGGACTTTTCAGCTTCTCATACTGCCCTGCCAGTGGAGGCTGGAGGGGCACAAAAATCTGGGAGGGGACACAGCCAGGAAAGCTGACCCAAATGAGCCAAAGGGATATTCCATACCATCTGACATCATGCCCAGTATATAAACAGGGATAGTTGGCAGGGCGACACCATGGCTTGGGGACTGGCTGGGCATTAGTCAGCAGGTGGTGAGCAATTGTATTGTGCATTGCTTGTTTTGTATATTCTATTATTATTATTGTTACTACTATTATTATTATTTTCCTTCCCTTTTCTGTCCTATTAAACTGTCTTTATCTCAAAACACAAGTTTTCCATTTTAGTTTTTTGGGGGTTTGTTTTGTTTTGTTTTGTTTTATATTTTTTTATTCTCTGCCCCATCCCCGTGGGGTGTGGGGGGCAGTGAGTGAGTGGCTGCATGGTGCTTAGTGCCCGGCTGGGGTTAAACCACGACAATAAGTGTATGCTATAGAAAGTACCACTTGCTTGTTTGGCTCACACAGGATAAGCTTTATTTCTCTTCATTTTAGCTGTATAGAAGTGAGGCATTTTACCTAAGCTAGACTTATGTTATAGCAGTGGTTTTCAAGATGCACACCTGCAGATTTACCCTGGAGCTGTAGACTTCTTCAGGAGCTTTACAAGTACACGTAGCTGCGCAGTATGGTTTCTTAACCACCTTTTGTCCAACCTTTACAGAAACAGATGTCCCAGGAGCCTGGGGACCATTGGTTCCAGATCAATTTTCTATAACTGGCAAAAGGCACGTATTTGTACAGAGTACATGACCCTCAGAAGGTCTTTTTTTCACATGTCGTCTAGATGACCGGCTCGAACCAGAGACCTAACTTTTAAGCAGCAGGTGGACAGGATGAATACTATCCCTAGCGACTGAACAGCTGTGTCCTGCCTAGTCTTGTTTTCTTTCTTCTGAACTAGATCAAGAGTTGATAAATATTTACTTAAGCTGTGGCACTTGTGGTTTTTGTTCATACTTGCCTCTTCATTGAAACAAAAATATGACTGTGTTGCGAATAGGTAGCTGACTAGCTAACATCAGCCTTCAGGTACTGTTCCCAGTAAATGCATTTTGCTGTTTTCTCCCAAGCATTTAACTCCTGTATTTCAGTCATGCTTTCTGTGAAATAAACCTTTTTTGTTCACTTTAACATATCTTTTGTCCTTTTTAATAAATGTTTATTATATATGCTTGAATGTGAATAAGGGAATGGAGGAAACAAAGGAAAAGGAGTATTAATGCCATTTCTATTCCAGGTGAGCTTCCTCAGCATGCTCTTTCCTCTGAAATGCCTGTTGTGATATACACTTCCTTTAGCAGCAGCTCGTGGGAGCGCTCTCAGAAGCCACAGCAGTTGCAAAGGTCTGCTGTAAAGAACGTCCTGGGCTGTGGGGCTCAGCAGAAACGTTAGCTTGTCAGTCCTTGGGAGGTTACGTTGCCCTTCCTGCTGCTGGTAGTCATTCAAAGGTCCCATCATCCATACTTCCCTAAACGTAGCAGTTACTTCTTTTGAGCACCGTTTCAAAAGAATTAGGAAAATATGGAGCCAAAGTATCGTCCTAAGCACGTGTATTAGGATGTCAAAATGCACATTGATCTTAAAAGATGGTCATTTATGTTTTGTTATAGAAATGTAGGGACTGTTGTTGGCAGTCCTATGCTGTTTGTAAACAAGATTATCTGCACCTGCATAGCTGCTCTTTTCACTCCGGGAAAGGTCAGTCACAAAAGTCAGCCTGATGCATGTATTTGTTTCAAGTTGTGCACGGTACTCAGACTGATAAACAGCAGATTTTAGAAGCTAAAATAGTAAATAGGATGCCTTGAAACATAGTTGCTTGTCACAGCAATAATTTGTGCATCTTCCAGCTCTTCCTATGAAAGCAGTGGCACCATGACAACTGGCCAGAGGTATTTATTGAAGTGGAGCGTACCGCTGGGACAAGTGGAAGTCATAGAGTATGGCAGCAGTGAGGGCCAAGGAGAGAACTGCAGGTTTCCACCCCAGCACTCTGCTGAAAATGTCGTCATTAACTCTAAGCCAAGTAAGTGATGGGAGTTACTGACTTTACAGACTTTTTTGTTAAAACCCATATTTGATTTCAGTGGGCTACTGAGAGCAAAGGATAGCATTTTGTGCATGAAGACTTCTGTAACATGAACAGTAATACAACATCTTTCTTTGGAAACTGAGAATCCATAAAGTGATAGCCAGTCTCCTGCCTTGCAACATGAATTACTTCTGTTTGTCCTAATTTAGAGTTTTACGCATGAACGCATAAAGAGTTTTAAAGCATGAATGTGTGTGGGCACGCAAAAAGGTTGTTTTGGTGTGGTGTGCCATCTGTCCCATGGTAGCTGTTAGTGCATATGTTCTTTATCCCATAGTTAAAGCAAGGAAGTTCCTCTCAGTAAAAATGACCAGCCACCCTGTTGCTGTGGAGTAAGAGTCTGGACACAAGTGGTTGCTGCAGGGTAGGTTACTTCTCTCAGTATCCTACCCTTCAAACATAGTAACAAGTGCTTCAGAAACAAACTTCAATTTTAGTTTTAATGAATGTTTTTGAAACAATATGCCAATAGGTAATTTCCTCCTAGCCTGTCTCCAAAAATGACCTCAAGCTCTGAAGCTTGCATGTTCTTTCTCTGCTTGTTAATCCCTCCTGCAAGCCTGCCAACTACCCTCAAGAGATGTATGAATTTCAAGAGTTTACTCAGTAGCAAGCCTTTCATATACATTGAGTTATTTTTATATCCTATATTTTGCCTAAACACTGTATTTTTAAGTGCGTTTAATACGTCTAGATTGTGATCCCTATTAATGGACTATAATTTACACAAATTTCAGTGCTACCTCTAGGCATTATTTCATGCTACATTTATTTAATATTGCACCCTTGGCCTCATGAATTTTCCCACAGTTGTGCTGTAAGGAGGCATAAATGTTACACTTCAGAATGGTCTGAGGTACAGCTACAGCATTTAATACCCCCCATATTCTCCAGCACGGTTATTGTCAGGTCTTCTTGCTCCTCCCTTTGTACATAGCCACAGAAAATTTTTATAGGTACTTACATCTCAATTTCAAGGATGACTTCAAACTCCTTTTAAGCATTAATGGGCTACTTCGACA
Source organism: Haliaeetus albicilla (assembly GCF_947461875.1). Classification (NCBI taxonomy): domain Eukaryota; kingdom Metazoa; phylum Chordata; class Aves; order Accipitriformes; family Accipitridae; genus Haliaeetus; species Haliaeetus albicilla. Next base: position 23,020,832 of record NC_091500.1, read on the forward strand.
ATGAGATTAAAGCTCTTATATTATCATTTACTAGCTGCTGTATGCATGACCCTGAGAGGAGTGTATATAAGGGAGTGTACTACTTAGAACTGGGAGTCCCTCTCATAGGTTAGTATGGGAGGAACAGCTTGTTGAATATTCCTACTGCGACTTTGTGCAGCAGCTTTACAGCCGATCAGATCAAATCCTAGCCTTGTCAGCAAGATCAGATGGGGAAGTGGAGCATGAGGGTAGAGAGAAAAACTCACCCAAACAGTCCTGTAGAACCTACTTGAACCTCTTGGCTTTGAGGTTTCTCAGCTTTGTGATGTTTGGTGACAATATCACAAAAAAATGAAATTACTTTGTACATCATTTGTAGTCTCAACCTTCAGGTTAAGTGGTACTGAATAGGTAAAAGATGAGCTGAACTAATTGTTCTCTTAGTAAGCTCTAATCGATGTATTAATTCAGTCTTCTCCTAATAAAAGGAATCAAAAGATAAGAATTAAAAAGGATATGAAGGATACTGGCTATACAAATGAATAAATCTTCCCTCAGCTTTAATCAAACATTTCTGCCAAATGATCTAAGTTGAATATAACCAATTATGAAAGAGGAAGTGCATAGCCTTACTGTTTGCATATACTGCTATGTCTGTGCTAGCTGTTACTCTGAATGCAGACTTGTCCATATTGGCCTGTATAGACAAGTTTGAATACACACTTGTGTTAGTTATTCCGTAGAGTTGCCCCTTAGTTCCAGTTGTCTTGGCTGCTAAAGATTACAGCAGCTTAGAAAGTACGGCCTGCCTGCAGAGGGAAAGGACTTGTAAGGCTTTGTGTAATGGTTCGCTGTTGCTTGTTTATTTGCACCCACCAAGATGCTGCACTTTATAGTTGATGATGACCCAGTCTTTATCATGGTAGTATCGCATCGTTGGTGAGACCGTTGGGTATTTACCACAAATTGCAGAGCACTACCAGCAAAATACTGTCATTCTCTGCCTGAAACTGCATTACTTCACAGTCATCATAACATAACTTTATGTTTCCCTCTGTTTTCAAAGTATACCAGGGAACTGCTGTGGTGAAATCCCAGTGCCTTCATAGTATGTGGTTTTAATAACATCTAATGATCAAGAACAATTTGGGATGCTGCAGGCAAAGTCCTGCTTCCATGACATAGAACCATGTCTCAGACCTCATTTGCAGCTCTCATTTCCAGTTGGTGGGAACTGGAGAGAGAAAGAATAATGATGATTCTGTGTAAAAGCATTAACTAGTAGGGGGGTCACCTCTTCCATTTCTGGAGGACTAAGAAAAGTTGGTTTGTATCTGCAGCACGCCAGGTTAAAGTACTTGACCTCTGTAAGGTTGGTATTCTCACATTACTGCTGTGATTAGCAAGGATTCTTGATGGATTCTGGCTGTGTCCTTGTGAGGATTACTGGTTATTAGTTACATTTCTTTTATGAGGGCATTTTTTACTCTACCAAAATCCTTTTTATGAGGAGGCAACTCGCTATTTATTATTGGCTAAATGCAATTGGTGCTTTCAGCTGCAAGAAAAGATAGCATAGTTTAAAGATGCAAACTTTACTTTGGGTGCTACAGAGAAGTTAATAGCTGAGTTTTGAATTCTTCTCATACAGGCTGTAATATACAACTGCTGAAAGGTTGAAAGGTTTTATGAGTTCGTATAAATCAAGAGTATGCTTTAGTACTGTTCTAAGGTGGAAAGTAAGGGCTGCATGAACTTGGTTTTCACTTGGCAAAATCATCAGTTTGCAGTCTTCTACCCAGTTCTGCTTTGCATACCAGTCTTTTGTCTCTGAATTCTAGAGGAGAACATCTTTAGCAGTTGTTAGGTTCATATCTTTTTTTTTTTTTTAAGCCCTTTGGCTTTTGGCAGTGGAAACTTTATTGCCTGAGGGTGTTGGGGGGAAAGCAGGAAAATTTTCCTACAGTGTATTCTGCTATGCTGCTTCTGTCCTTGATGTGCTTTTGCCTTATTCCTGTTGTTCTCCCCTAGTACCAAAAGTAGACTATGAGTTTTTAGTTACAGATATGGAGAAGGTGGAGTCCTTTATTTGTATGGTTCTGTTTCCTAGTGGAGTGCAATTATAACTTGTGTTTGCTTCCTGTAATGATATTTAAAGCAGATATTTCACATTCTCAGCCTTCAGGAAAAAATAGCATGTTTATCAGATTGCATTTCTCTCAGCAAATCAGGTAAAGTTCTATTTCATGTATTAGAGTTAGTCTTACTTCAAGGTCTGTGAGTATGAGTCTCTGGCATCCCAACTGGATGATTCCTGTGGAAGTAGTTATCTTAACCCTCTGTGCCCAAGGTGCCTGATGTGTTCATTTTCTTCTGGAGAACCATTTGCAGAAAGATGCAAGATAACGTTTTTCTGTAGTAAATCCACATATTGTTTCTGATAGGCTATTGCTGCTGTTCTCTCTTTCCCAACTGATCCATGTGCAGAAGCACACACACATTCATAATACTAAAAAGTTGAATTTAATATAGGAAAAGAGGAATATTTTCAGCATGAACAGGAAGTTGTATATTCTTGGTTTTGATTTACTTGTGCTGGAAGAATTGTGTGATGGAGTTCAGTAAGAGCTGTTTAAAGCATGTTTTAGGTGGTTATGGGAGCATTTGACTTGATTCTATGGTAAGATATAAAAACTACTATAATGGTAGGTGAGGTTGAGAAGTAGAAAGTCCTTTAGGAGGGCCTGTAGCGATAGGACAAGGGATAATGGTTTTAAACTAAAAGAGGGTAGATTCAGACTAGATATAAAGAAGAAATATTTTACATTGAGGGTGGTGAAACCATGGAACAGGTTGCCCAGAGAGGTGATAGATGCCCCATCCCTGGAAACATTCAAGGTCAGTTTGGACGGGGCTCTGAGCAACCTGATCGAGTTGAAGATGTCCCTGCTTATTGCAGGGGAGTTGGACTAGATGACCTTTAAAGGTCCCTTCCAACCCAAACCACTCTGTGATTCTATGAAACAGGAACTGTGATTCAAGACCAAAAAAGAACTTAGCAAAAGTATTATGTAATATGGGGGAATGACCCTAGGTTATAAATGGTAGAAAAGCTCAAAAGGAGACACTGTCCTTAATTATATGTCTTTAGTAAATTCTCTTCTTCCACACAGTTGTGTTGATACATGCATTGATTTCACCTCCTCCGTCTGTCTGTGAACTACTGAAAGTAATGGATTCAGCGTTCACATCTGGGATATTGGTTTGGTTTGGTTTTGTTTTCCTTTCTTTTTCTCTTTTGTTTTTTTCCAAGATACCTATAGGTAACCTGTTTGTTATGGACCCAGGGAAATTAACATCAAGCTTAAGGGCTCCTGAATTTTAGTGTTTGCTCTGTTGTGGGCTTGGTTTTAAGTTTGTGGGTGTCTTGCTACTTCTGTACCTCACTTTCCTCACCTATAAAATATGCTGTGGTCTGGGTAGGAGCCCTAGGCACTCAGAGGACCTCAGACATCTAATGTGTCCAGAGGGGTCTAATGGGGGCCACAGATCACTTCAAACATGCCCACAGATAAATTGGTATCTTTGATAATCATGTTATCTCACAGAGGAATTGAGAGAGTAATCACTGACTATTCAAGTACTACATTATTGTTAACTTTTTTTTTAGTGACTTTTCTGTCTTTATTTGTTATTTTAGATGCTGTAAGCATCTAACATAATTAACACATTTGTTCTGATGTTATCTTTTTAGCTAATATATGCTGCTTTATCCTGAATTATCTTTTAGTAGTTGAAAGGATTTATCTGCTGGCTATTTCCTTGTTTTTTGGTCTATTAGAGATTATTTTTTCGTTTCCTTTTGAGGAAGTTTACTGCATAGCTATATACAAGTGAATTATTCAGTCAAAATGGGTAAGAAGTTGGACTGAATTCATGGAAAGAGGACACCAAGAAAGTTAAAATGCTACCTGTACTCTTCTGATAAAAAAGAGGATGGGTGAAAGAGCAATTAATACAACTTGGTTTTTAATATGTCATATATAAAATACAAAAAGTATAGTTAAAGGCAAATCTGTGACTTACCAAAATGTACTTAGATTCCCCTCTAGAAGAATCAGAAGTCAGCCTTCACTTGCAAGTCATCCATCTATACATAAAATCACTGAAAATACAGGTATTTCACTGCTCTTTAAATGGGAATATAGGAGCAAAGGTCAAATATACTGGCCAGAGTTTCAGTTTCTCAGACTCCTGACACTTGTTATTACAAGTTTGCAGCACTTTAGGCGAACTGTTGATGGGTCATGAAGTGTGGTTTCTGTGCCAAGACAAAATGTGTTTGGTGCTGCTGTGACAGCCACTACCCCAAGTTGTCTGTTCTCTGGTTCCCAAGAATGAAAAGGGTGAGCTGTAAAAGTTTTTCACAGCAATTTTATTCAAGAAGACCAGACTACAGAGACTCTGTAGAAGCAAAGGGAGAGGGCTAAGCATCCTGCCGTTCCTGGGTGGGAAACCAGTGCCTGTCAACAGTTTTCTGCTGATCATGTTGATTAGGAGCCATATACAACATAGCCTATTACTTAAGTAAAGAACCATTTAATTTGAGCCATATGGCTAAAGGCTGAACGAGAAAATGAGCAAGACTCATCTGTACTATACATCAGGCAGTGATAAGCGTAGGAGATAACAGTAAAATGAAAAAAAAACAAGTTACCACTTTTATGTCTATGGCTGTATTTTTGTGTTATTTTTTTGTTTCACAGGTTTACAGTTGGTAACTGAGATCAAACCTCAGCACTGCTAAACCATGGCTTATCTCATTTCCTAGTCATACTTCCAGGGCTACATTTGTACTCTGTTTCTGCTCACCTGTGGTTTTGATCTCTGTGGGTTTTGTTAATTGTCAAATGTAGTAGTGACACAAAGCTGAAATGCAGACATGATTCCTCTCTTCTGAGTTTCCTTCTGCTTGATGCAGTCACTTCATGTAGGTCTCTGAGTGTTGCCAGGGAAACAGGTAGGGATGTTGGATGGGCTACAGTTTGCACTTGTGTTTCTGTTGATGTCTTGCTCAGTGGAAGGACAGCTTTTCCCAAAACCAGAAATGGTGCTGCTGTGATAGTTATTGCCATTAAAGCTGCTTTTTGCTGGTTTGTCTAATGAGAAATATACAATTGAGGAAGGAGAAAAAAAGTCACCTTTATCATCACTTTAAGGCTGGACAGTTGTCATACAATGTCCACAGTAAGCAAGACTAAATATTAAGTGGCATATCAACTCTAGCATTTGATGATAAGGTTTTAAAAAGAATGACGTGGCATGAATTGCTAGTTGAACTAACTTTCATCTCTGTGAAATTTCTATAGAGTAATAATGTAAATCTTTATTTTAAAACTATTGAAAATAATACTCTACACTAAGGGAGATGTAATATGCTCATAAATGTAAACTATCATTGATATATGCTGTGGTGGGTTGACCCTGGCTGGACGCCAGGTGCCCACCAAAGCCACTCTATCACTCCCCCTCCTCAGCTGGACAGGGGAGAGAAAATATAACAAAGGGCTCGTGGGTCGAGATAAGGACAGGAGAGATCACTCACCCATTACTATCATGGGCAAAACAGACTTGACTTGGGGAAAATTAACTCAATTTATTACAAATCAACCAGAGTAGGGTAATGAGAAATAAAACCACATCTCAGAACACCTTCCCTCCACCTCTCCCTTCTTCCTGGGCACAGCTTCACTCCTGGATTCTCTACCAACCCCCCCCTCCAGCGGCGCAGGGGGATGGGGATGGGGTTTACGGTCAGTTCATCACACGTTATTTTCTGCCGCTTCATCCTCCTCGGGGCATGATTCCTCACACTCTTCCCCTGCTCCAGCGTAGGGTCCCTCCCACGGGAGGCAGTCCTCCACGAACTTCTCCAACGTGGGTCCTTCCCATGGGCTGCAGTTCTTCACGAACTGCTCCAGCATGGGTCCCTTCCCCGGGCTGCAGTCCTTCAGGCACAAACTGCTCCAGCGTGGGTCCCCCACAGGGTCACAAGTCCTGCCAGAAAACCTGCTCCAGCGTGGGCTCCTCTCTTCACGGGGCCACAGGTCCTGCCAGGAGCCTGCTCCAGCGTGGGCTTCCCACGGGGTCACAGCCTCCTTCGGGCACCCACCTGCTCCGGTTTGGGGTCCTCCCCAGGCTGCAGGTGGAGATCTGCTCCCCCGTGGACCTCCCTGGACTGCAGGGGGACAGCCTGCCTCACCAGGGTCTTCCCCACGGGCTGCAGGGGAATCTCTGCTCCGGCGCCTGGAGCACCTCCTCCTCCTCCTTCTGCACTGACCTGGGGGTCTGTGGGGTGGTTTCTCTTACATGTTCTCACTTCTCTCTCTGGCTGCAATTGCAGTTGCACAAGGGGTTTTTTTTTTTTCCCCTTCTTAAATCTGTTCTCCCAGAAGCGCTGCCACTGTCGCTGATGGGCTCGGCCTTGGCCAGCGGCCGGTCCGTCTTGGAGCCAGCTGACATTGACTCTCTCGAACACAGGGGAAGCTTCCAGCAGCTTCTCACAGAAGCCACCCCTGTAAGCCCCCCGCTACCAAAACCTTGCCACACAAAGCCAATACATATGCAAACAAAAGACCAGAGATTTTAAATAAATCGAACTCCAAACAGTCTGTTAAGCTGAGCAAACCGAGTGACATTAAATAGTTCACTTGTTAAGCAGATACATGTTTCTGTCTGGTGGATTAGGTGTAGAATAAATTAGGTGTTATATATTTGTCTCACCCACTTAGGATGAGATTCTTCTCTTTGCCTTTTGTATTCATTATAGTGGTTACAGAGCTTGATGTTCACCTCCTATAAACCTTTTTCAGTGTTGCCAGGGGTCTCATCTGCATCTTGACACAGAGTAATAAAATGATGAGTAAAATAATGTTATAGGTAGTCTGCTGGGAACTCCAGCGTAAACCTGGCAGCTTGGCCAGTTTACAATCATCTGCAGACCTGTCTTGAGATCCCTGCAGTACTCTAATCGTTTGAACGCCTTCACACGTCTACTTTCACTGCCTGTTTATGTCAGTGTTTACCTGCTCACATCCAGTTTCTCTCTCACCCTTCGTGCCCATGCAGGCACAGCCCAGAGGTCCTCTGTGGCCCATCTCCCTCCTTAGGAGGGCAGGGGCTTCCAGGTCCATGCTCCCCTCAGCCTTCTGCTTTGGGACCTGTGAGAGGAAAGGGCCATGGCACCTCTTTTCTTTCACTCTAAAGTCTCTTTGCTTCCAGGGTTTTCCTTCCTTGTGGGAGCAGAGCCAGAAACAGGAGTTCCTCTGATCCGTACCTGCGGTCAGGACACAGCCCAGGAAGACACCGGACCGTTTTCCCGGCTAGTGTGATGTTGAGGAGCTGGGCTTTGGGGTCCACGCTTGTCAGAGTATTGGGGCTCTGGTGTTTCTCCCTCTTGTTTCCCACTGCTTTTGCTTCCTCCTTCTTCTCTGGCACAGCACAGCTGCTTCTGTCAGCAGGAAGAATATTTATGGCATTTTATCTCTGAAATGCCCTGTGCGGTCAGGATTAGCTGGAGTTTAATATAATCCTGAAGCCACGCTCTCAGTGTATGAGCTACTTCTCACCATCTCAAGAGGCTTTGCGTTTCCTTGGTGTTCTTGCATAATTTTACTCACAAATTGTATAGCACTATGGATTTAATACCTTACTCAGTATTTGCAGTTGCAAGCTGTTGATTTTTATCTTCGCATTGCTCAAGCTGTGTGAATAAGCAGTTTTGTGGTTGGACTGTAGTTTTTGTGCAACCTGTTTCTTTGGTGTTCAGCTCTGATACAATGAGCATATAGCAAGCCAGGTCTCAGCATTCATGTAATTACCAGTTGAGAGCAAGGTATTAACATCTGACAGGGAGGTGAGGCATGTTAGAAGTACTTTGTCAGAGTTGAGACTTGGGAGCTCTGTTTCCCAGCTCTGCTCTATGTGTACTGGGTGGCATGTGGTATTTGGTTCTTTGTGATTAGGACTTGAAGATCTCCCCTGTCTTGCATGGCAGTGAGAATAAATACATTAAATAGTTTCAGAGGCTCAGGTTATCAGATTCAATAATTAAGCTCATAAAGATTACCTTTAGGTGCTTACATGATTAAAGTATCATTAGACTGAATAATGATAATGCTCTTCATGTTGGTTGATGATGTTGATGGGTCCTGACTGTATTGGTAATTAGGCTTGCTTACCTCATGCCCGAATTTAATAGTTTGTGTTCTAGTAATCTCAGGGGGTTATCGCTTATCGCTGAATACTATGTATGAGTTTGTGCTGCTTCTTTCTGCACTAGGTTACTAAACCTAATTTAAGATTATGCTGTAAAGCTACATGAGAGTAGCTGCTCAGCTTTTCATCGATGGCTGCCAACTAAGCTCTTGTTTTCCGAGATCATTCCTGATTTCCCGTTTGCTTCAATTTCCAAACCTGGAGACTGATACCACTCTCTAAATATTTGTGTAGTTTGGACCTGAGAGTATAATGAGCTCAGGTGAGCTACAGTTAAGCTACGGTGGCTGAGAGTTTTCAGGAGCATGCAGCTATGGAGATCATGAGTTGGATTTGTCATGAAAGAGCAAACAGGGGTAAGGCAGAAAGTCTGCTTTTCTCTTATGAACTTTAAATTGACCTGTGGGCTTGTTTAGGTCTTAAACCAGGATTTTGGATTCAGAAGACTACTTTTTTTTTTTATTATTATTTTAGTGAAATTCCAATTGGCTATTAAAGTGCTCTCATAAAGGAGAAATGAGAAAACATAACCCACCCACATGCTTCTCTGGGGTGTCTATGGAAACAGGAGCAGCATGAGTGAGCAAGTGGAAAGACACAAATAGGAGGAGGGTGGTGCTGGGGGAGCTGTCAAGGGCTTTGCTTGCATAACATACCTGCAGGAAGCTTGTAGTTCAGCATCTAAAAATAAAATCTCATTTGTTTTGCCACCAGCTTTAACACTCATACAGCATTTCCAGGCAGAAGGGATCAGAGGTACGGAGGTGCCTCCCTTGTGTATAGCTGGTGCTTGGATTTGTCAAGTTCTGTGCAAGAGAAGGTTTCAGTGCAGCAAGGCATCCTAATCGCTGGCCTTCCAGCGAAAGCTAGGTGTTCTGGTGCAAAGGGTTTTGTAAAGGGAAAGGGAACAATACTTAACATGGGCATCAGTATCAACTGCTAAATGAATGACAATGTTCTTGATATTCCCAAAATTCATCATCTTTGTGCCAGCTGTGTTTATCCATTGCTGAAATACATCGCTTGTATATGAAAATGCCACATAAAGGTCTCCTTTTCTACTTGCACTGAGAAAATTGGTTCCACTAGACGTCCTCAGGGAGAATGTTTTTCCTCTATTTGACAAGTTCTCTTCCCCAGAGCAACTGTAAGGCGTTTGTTGCCTGTGTTTTGCGCACCAGTGTATCTGTAGGAGCAGGATCCAGTACCGAATATAGGGGAAGAATTCCTCAACTGCAGTAATTGAATCTAGGGCCTTATTAATGGTTTCTGCTTTTCCTTCTTTAAATTAATTATCAAGATCTTCAGAGAACGGGGAAGTATTTTACTTCAGGTATAATGTTGTCTCTCAAACAGTCTCTGTTCTTGTCCTTCCTAAAGGTGGACATCTTAAACTGAGCAGTGGGATGATGTCTGCCTATTATTACTTGATGAAAAAATCAGTGAAACATTTCCAGGACAGTCAAAGTCACATTTAAAACAAAACAATTGAACAGTTCTGACTTCATTTAAGTGGTTTTAAATATATTACTGCTACGTCATCATAGTGTAACCTAAACATGTTAACAATCTCATGAAATCTGCCCAGTTTATTATGAACTGATAAAGAATTCATCTGGTATCATGATGCTTTGCTTTCCAGAACACTGTACAAGCTTCTCAGGTTTAAATGTGTAGACTTAAGTGTTGCAGAAGAGGCCTATTTTTTTTATTATTTGTTCTGAGTGCGTAATTCTATACAAGTACTAGTTTGTTATACCTTCCTCAGACACAGCAACTTTTAAAGTTACCTGCCACATATATAACTTCTCCCCCCCATCCCAGGTGATTCTTATGCTCAAGGTGAGGATTGAATCTTTTCTGAATCTTTTCCCTTCATAACACTTGATGTTTCAGTATGCTGCCTGGATGCACACAGATGGCTCAGTGGGAGGAAACAATACAAATGCGCTCAGCCTCGAAGACCACATTGCAAATGGCAAGTCAAATTTGGGATCTACCAGCCTTTCAGAGTAGTCTGCAAATCTGGCATGTTCTTCAAGCATAACATTAATTTCGTGTTAGCCCTCAATAATGCTGGAGCTATAGTCAGGAACATAGCTTTTCTCAGTTTTGGTTGTGGTTTTCACATGTGAGCATTCCTGAGCTTCTATTTTGTGTAGCACATAGTCTGACTTCAGGGCCCTGCATCTCTCAGAAGCAAAGTAATCTTTCTAAGGACCCTGAATTTCCATGACGGATCGGTTCTCACTTCATCAATATGGCTTTTTCCAAAGCAATTTATATTGATGTATTGTGGGTTTGAACCATGTGGGGAGAAGGTCATTACTGTAGTCATACTCAAGGCAGATCTTGTCAAGATTAGTTACTTTGCAGTGAAAGAGATACCCAGGAGTGTATCTATTAACAGTCTTTGGCTTTAACATGATATACAATACATAAATGTTTGCAAAAATAGTTGCAATATTGAGAGTATGCTGAATGAGGCTTTTATTTTATTTGCATGCCATTTGGATTTATGTAATAATATTACTTGGAAAAAATCTTCCTAGCTGGGAATAAACAGGAGTTTAGCATGGGAAGGGACCGCCTAAGCCATTATGTTTGCTTACCCAGGAATAGGTGTTTAAGTTACGGGTGACTCCATCTACTCTAGGCATTGTAACACTTTATTTTTCCCCTTTAGCAGCATAAATCTGTGATAAATTAGTAATTCAGAAGTGAGAATCAGAGCACACAGCAAAAGCTACTGGAAAAACGTGTACAAGTAACAACTCACCACAGTAAATAAATGTGTCCCTTAGTAATTGTTTGAGAGGAAGAATAGGGCGTGATTAGTTCAGGATTACAATATCCAATATGCTTGTGGTGCCCATGAGAATTGAAAATCAGAGGAACTGGATAGACGACTATCCCAAGTGAGCAGCTGCTCTGCCAGCTCACATTAAAGCAGCTGCTGCTGTGCTGGCTGTGCAGGGAAAGAGCTGCAGCAACCTGCTGCCAGGGGTGGGAATTCTCCCGCTCTGCCCACACCCCAGCACTAGCACACAGACACTTCTTTTGCATGGGTATATTTATGCACGACCTTCCAAATGATAATTTTGCCCGCGCCAAGTTAAACTGACTTTAACCACACCCAGGGAGTTTCCTGCAGGCTTTGAAAATGGCTAGATGTAAATGGGCCAAAATTGCTTCTGTTTCAATTATAAGAATTACTTCAAGCCAGGCAAAACTGCTGAATTTAAAGCTGTAGTGCTGAGAGTAACACTGGGAAACAAGCAGGTAAAATAAGCGTTTAGCGTTATACTCAAAAGTATCTCCACTAAGGAGCAATCTTTACAAAAAGCAGACTCTTCTTACCCCAGTTTTACATAGCAGCAAAAATAAATTTAACCTCCTTTCCTCCCTCTAAAGCAAGTGGCATTTTTGTTTTCTTTTTTAACCTTGAATATATTTCATAATAATGCTGAGCAAGGAATTAGGTATTTTGCATGAATTACTGGTTGTTGGCAGTAAACCTGCCTGTTGCAGGGAGGCATGAATTCTCTGGTAAAATCTTAGCAACAAAGGAGTTGATGAAAAGAATTCCTGCTAACTTACATGTGGCCAAGATTTCACCCTTGATCTGTAGGTGGAATGCAAAAAACGTTGCCTCCGAAGCCGTGTATGTGGTTATCGGTTACAGCGTGTTGCCTTCTCTCCTGCCTGGGCACACCATCCTCTGTAACACGTAGGACGTGTAGAGCTGGGGAGAACCTTCTCTAAACTCATGGAGGGTTTTTTTTCACATTGGAAAAATAAGTTGTTTTGGAGCTTGATAATTAGCAAGAATGGCTTAGAAACGGGAAGGAAATGGCTTTATCATTTGTGAAACATTTCAAAGTACAAGAAGAAACCAGCCATGTATCTGCTTTGGAGTGAAGCCAGGAGTTTTTTCAGTGCTTTCTATGGAAAAAAGAAAGACTGAACACCCACCCCAAAATAGCTGGCAATTGAATGGTCAGGGAACATGCGTGGGCTGAAGCAGCCAGTCCTTGGCTGTGAACTGAGAAAGGCATCTGATGAACAAAGTAGTGTACCCCCCACCTCCTTCACCCTGGAAAAACCCTCTGTCAGACAATTCTCAGCCAGATCAACTGGTAGTCAACATTTTGTTAACCACTGAGAAGCTAATCCTATTTTAAAAGACATAGTGGCTAACCCTTACAGGACCCAGTTCAGAGATGAAGTTGCTATAACTTGTAACTCGTTATCCAGACACAAACCAAGTGGTCAGTTCTCAGAGAACTCTATTCTGATGAGTCCATCATTGCTGATCTCTGAAGCCCAGTTACTTTTCTGTGTTCCAGTTTGTGCCCACAAAGGACCTCCATGAAAGAATGTTATTAGCCGTGGCTATTGATCTAGCCCTTGACCGACTATTAAAATTTCTTCTTAATTTGGCTGTTTGTCTTTCCTAGAACATCAGAGGATGGAAGCGGGTTCTCTTTAATTATTTATCAGTTTGCTTTTTGGCTTCCTTTCCTGTGCTAAGAACGTGGTCTTTAATGAATGAGCCTAAAATGACTTCTGTTTGGTTGTTCTGTGTGACAGAATTTTGGATGCCATGTTAGTTTGTTTGCTTAGACACTTATTGCATCCTTTGTATCTTGACTTATTAAAAGCTTATAAAATATGCATGGTGCAGACAAAATAGACTCAGGTGACACTTACTGAATGAAATTCAAGATTTATGCCTTATTCCCAAGACTGGAACAAGGATATTTCTAAGTATTCGAAGCTCCAGGAAGAGGTTTGTAGAGGACAGCTCTGTTCAGGCAGGGTGGATGTATATACTGCACAGGGCAAGTCCATCTGTATAAGTAGTTAAAGCTTTCTTTATGGCCTCAGTTGAAGACTGTGGCATAAAGTCCTGTAGCATCTAAGAGTGGCCTGAATGCTTGCTGCTATGTGTTGCAGGTTAGCGTCCATTCTCCGACCTGCTTTCAATAATAAAATGAAATATCTGATAACTGTCTTTATGAAGCTGCAAAGAGTGATCCTGGCTTTTAAAACTTAAAAATAATGTAATTCACTTGAGTGAAAATATCCATCTTATACAAGGGAATCCTTGCAAACTTTCAGCTTTTCACAGCCTAGTAGTTGCAAATTTTCTCTTGGTTTGAACCCACAAGGATAAAATTCAGCAATATTTGTACTATGTTTTTCAGTGCAGCAGTTTGGTTTGTTTAGTAGTAGAGTTTATAAATGACAGGTAAGTGAATGGACTTCTGCCAAAAACTCAACTTAACTGCCAATTACTTCTAATCAGTCTAAATTTTGTTTTGCAGAAGTTGTCTTTTTGTTACAGAAAGTTGGGACAAGAATGATTTCATTTGTTCTTTACAATGCCAAACGCATTATCATGGCTTTTGCCTAGATTTCAGCAGACTTCTGTTAACACTGACCCACCCCTTTCTTTGCAAGTAGCCCTATTGAAATCAACAATTTGATGTGTCTAGCAGCTAGCTATTCTGATGCTTGACAAATTACAATTGTTGTCGACCTTAGTAAGAAAAAAGGTGTAAGCTAGCAGAAAAGGGATACAAGAAGAGAAGTGTTTACAACTTTCAGATGTTGATTTTTCAAGTATTTGGATTGAAGAAAGTGGAAATGCAGCTTAATGAAAATCTGTAGTCTGCAGTTCCAGAAAAGTGTTTCATTTTTTTTAAACAAACCTGCAAACATACTCTACTGAGCATAATCTCAAAACTCTTCCTCTTAGGTCTACTTTGCAGTTATTTCTTTTCATTGTGTACGATAAATGTAATGATCTGTTCTTATGGACTGATTTGTTTTTAAGGGTAAGAAAGGCTAGATTGTTTTTTTTTTTAATTAACATTCAGAACAGGCAAAGAAGGGTGGATGAAAGTTGTATCTCTTCTCTGGCTGGGTAAATAGTAGTAAGTGCAGTCATTGCGCTGTTTAGTGCTCAAGGGCAATACACAGAAATCCTTTCATTGATTCAATTTACCAGAAGATTTAAAGGCAAGAGAGTAATTTGAAATTTGATGGGAATGTGTAATATCGCAGGTTTATGTTGCATTTTCCTGCAGTGAAGTGGAGAATTCAGAGATAAAGTAACCCTTAACATTTTCCTTGACCCTTGAAATTTTATACTCTTAAAGGTTTAAGGCAGACTCCTAGCTTAGTACAGTGAATTGCATTAAAGAAAACATCCAGTGATGGCCTCGATCTGTATGATGCCTCCAAATAGGAAAATATCTTTAGAAAACACAGTTATTTTGATATCTAACTATGTTAATGATTTAAGAAGAATTCTCTCGTGTGTGTTTATTTTTCATGTTTATTCTGGTTGATGCCATTTTGATAGCTTCGTGTTTGGTTTGTTGCGTTTTGGTTCATATGCTGGTCGCTATAGCAGAGGCAGGGGACGGAGGTGCCAGCGGTGTCTCAGCTGGCAGCTGCCCTGTGTCCAGCACCAGTCTGCCCTGGCAGCCAGACCAGGTGGCATGGCTCGTGTCCCTGCTCCTGATCTGTCTGCAGAGCGGGTAGCCAGCGTTATATTTAGATGGTGCTCTTGCCAACACAGGGTTGAAATCCTTCTGCTCCAGGGGAGTTTGCTGCCTGCAGACTAGCTTCCAAAGTTGTACTGAGGGTGAAGGCTCTGTAGTTTGGATGCTGCGCTGCGTGAGCTAAATAATCTGCAGGGGTTTCCTGGAAAGATAATCCAGCCCAGTTCCTCTCATTCAGCCAAAGGGAAACATGCTGACTCTGTATGAGTTGGGGTGGGATTTTTTAGGGGAGAGGGAGAGTGTTGCTTCTGCAAGAATTACATAGCCGTCCCGCTCCTAACATTATGTCTGGGAGTCAGAGTGTATCAGCAGGGTTCTGCAAGCTTTGTGCATTTAAGTAGTCAGTTTATCCTACTAATCGGAGTATTTTTCTGAGTTAGTGTTATCTTGTAAACATATGTGCTTATTGATGGTTAGGACAACACATTTCTGCTGCTGTTAAGATTTGTTGCTGACCTCAGTGCGGATCATTTTTTCACTTAACCATGATTACAATAAAATTTAAAGTAGTTCAGTGAAATTGCAGGCTTGTGTTAGAGTTGGGATGTGGATGTATGATCCAGAACTATCTTGCGATCAATGAAAAAAATTTTGAGTTTTAAACCACCATAGTGAAAGCTATAAATAAATTTTTTGGCTTCGTCACATGACCAAAAGCAACCTTCAAGAAGGATGTTCAAATTAAGGTGTAACAGCAAGTCTGCTGCTTGGTGCTAAGCAAAACTTCATGTCAGCGAGAGATTTGAGGGCCAGTGAAGCATCAATATTTGTCATAGTTCTAGTGCGTGCTTATTAAAACTACACATAATGCTGTCCGTCATGCTAGATGAACAAAGCTGAATCTTAATTGTAACCATAAAAGGCAATGATAAGGTGAGCTAAAAGGAAATGCCTATGGTAATGCCCATACACGCAAAGCTAATATGTATTAACATACTACTACCTATAATTTCCCGGGATGCATTTCACAATAATCTGTCTGCAGGGACATTAAAAGCACCTGGAGCAGCAAAGTGAAGTATCGATGGTATATGTATAAATAAACCACTCTGATTTTCAGATGTAATGAAGACTCTAGCTGCACATGGGTGTGTTAGTTGTTTTTACAGTCTAGAGAAAGTGTCAACAATTTGATCAGCTTAATTTTCATAGTGTTAAGAAATAGCGATGTGTGTTAATATTATTATCTTTGTCATGCTTTCCTCCTCCAACTGAGAATTACGTCTTTTTATTATATATAACCTTATGTTTTTATTCATTTTAGACAAGCTCTATATGGGACCAGGGCAACTGTACCATGATCTGCAGAACCTTTTACATGACTTGAATGTAGTTGGTCAAATTAGTCAATTAATAGGCAGCCTTAAAGGAAACTATCAGGTAATAAAAAAAGCTGGATTTATTTTTCAAATATGTTCCTGTTGTAAAGTAGCATGTCTCTCCCTAGGATCTGTGCAAGACATTCTTTAGTTCTCTCTGTAAAGAGTGTAATAATTTTTACCTCTAGTAATTCATTTACTGTTAACTGTTTAGCATTATAAGTAGATTACAGCTGTTTTTCTAATCTTGTTTTTTGTTTTGAAGCGTAGGTGGTTACTACAAGTGTTTGCATTTGTTCAGTAGCTGATAAGCTTATATGGAAACAATTACATTTTGATCTTAAGAAATTGGATTCTTGCAGTTAGACAAGGTAGTAGGAGGATGGTTGTTTGGAGGAAGCTCTTGATGCCCATCCAAGCTCATAATCCTGGCTTTCAGGCAGAGCCGTACTTAAAACTGAGTGCAGATCACAAAAATATAAAAGGATTTTTGGAGGAATCTTGAAAGTAATTTGCTTTGGCTTTGTTCACATCCCTTTTATTTAGCTTATATTCTGGCAAACAGATACAGTACTTTAACACTGGATTTCAGAATGAGTTCTCCACAGTCTTAAGACTTCAAAAGGTTGCCTTTTTGACTTTTATTTTATATGCTTTATATATGCTTAGGCACAATTTTTAACTCCTACCTGCCACCATAGGCTGTAAATATATATGTGCGTGCAAATATGTGTATGAAAGCTGAGTTTCTCTTGGGATATCTTGCCCTCAGTCAAGGGCATTAAATAAAACACAACGTTTTGTGAAAATATGTACTGTTAAGGAAGTTTATGGAAACAGTACTTTTGGACAAAATTTCACAAGTATTTGAAGGTGAATTTTCAGCTGCATTATTGGGAATATGTATAGCACAGATACCATAAGACATTCACCCACTGACATATACAAAACCTTTCTGCCTGTACTGCCAGTCAGAGCCAACTATGTTTTGAAAACTTAAAATTCAGCCAATGTTTCCAGGTAGAGATGTATAAGATAACTAGAACAGCTTAGTTGAGGAATGAGTTCAGCTTCTCTATTTTTGAAAAACACTTCAATTTTCATAAAATTGTGGCTGTGGAAAATTAGTGTACTTCTGTGTATGAATACTTGTCACTATTGATGCTTTAAGTGTCACTCAGGTGTGCTTTTACCCTCTGTGACCAAACACTCAGTTTGCAGAGGGTCATTGTTTCAGCATCCTACTTAAACAGATTCCAACCACACAGCTTTCATGATGGCTCTGTAAACATTTTGGCTCAAAGATCTGAACAAAAACATATTGGCAGTTTTATTTGTAGACGTTTTCATTACATTTTCTTTAGAAACAGAATTTGTGGGTTCTGTATAACTACTCATTGAAATGAAGTAAAAGGGTTGTGCGTACACCTGATGCAAATTTACATTTTTTAATCTGACAGACGATTGGGAATGTCATTTGTGTATCATCAAACTCTGAGCAATGTCAGATTAAATCATCAGACAAAATATGTAAAATATGTTAACAATTTTTTTACAGATATTTTTGAAATGTGTTTACAAATACAGCTAAATTATCCATGATTAAAATGTGGACTCAGTGAGGCCCAGGTGCCAGGAATTGTTTGTTATATGCAGAGATCGCCTTAGTTAGCCTGTTGGAAATAGGCCAGTAGGCTGGCGTTGAATCTTAGCTTTTTTAATTTTTCAGAACTTAAACCAATCTGTAGCCCATGACTGGACCTCAGGTTTACAAAAACTGATTTTGAAAAAAGAAGATGAAATCAGAGCGGCAGATCGCTGTAGAAT
Source organism: Haliaeetus albicilla (assembly GCF_947461875.1). Lineage (NCBI taxonomy): Eukaryota > Metazoa > Chordata > Aves > Accipitriformes > Accipitridae > Haliaeetus > Haliaeetus albicilla. The sequence goes on from NC_091500.1 coordinate 23,038,812, forward strand.
TCAGCTGCAACTCCCAGGAAAACAGGACAAGTCAGTAGTAATCTTGATTACAAAACTTTCTAAATGGGCTTATGTATTAGGCATAGATGTACCAGGGAGGATTTGGGAATCCGTAGCTCTTCCCCCTCTTCTGTCTCCACAGTTAGCCTCTGACTTCTGCTCTCATGCCACAATGCTGGGAACTTGAGTGTTCCAGGTCAGCGTTGTCGTTTTTCTCCCGTTCCTCAACCCTGCGTTCCAGATGCAAGAAGCAAGAGAGGAACTGTGGCAGTGACAGCTAATAGGGAACAGCCACTGTTATGTTCCTTCACCAAGGAGGGTGTTCTTCTCATACCATTTCGTGTAAAGTGTAGGAAGCTGGGCGTACAGCGTATTATAGCCTGCATGCTTGTATCGGAGCTGTGTCTTTGTCTAAGTATTAGAAAATGATGACATTTCGTCTTGCTCAACATTTTTAGCCTTGACTGTATCTCATACTCAATGCATCTAGAGTGGCTTTTTTTTTGTCTTGCAGGTCTGGGCGGCCCACTTTTTTTACAGCCGTGTTCAATACATTTACCCCTGCCATCAAACAGTCTTGGATCAACAATTTACAAATGGCTAAACTGGCCCTTGGTAATTCCTAGTTACTTAAATTTCCTGTCAAGATAGCTCTCAATGTACAGTGTAAATTTTTTTCTTTTTTTTTTTTTAGAAAATTATTTTTTAGTGAAAATCTATCTGCAGATGTTAAAATTGCAATACAGTAAATAGTAGTGATTGTGTATCACTACAATGTAATGATGTTATAGATAGAATGGGCGTTTCATTATGAAGGAATATAACTTCTACAGTATTTTAATGAAGTCTGTGGTAATCACTACTAATTGTTATACCTGAATCACCAAAAATGAGATATGCTACAGAACAGACAGGTGAGGAAGTTATTCCGTTATAAATTTATTTCTTCAGATCTTAGGAACTTTTTAAACTTTGAACTTCAGGTTCAAATTTCTCAGTTTTAGCACAGAATGTTTTTAGCTAGGAAATATCAGCAAAGCTGTTTTGTTCATTTGTTCAGCTTTCTGAGCATGAAATAAACTTACGGGTGTAGTTTTAATATAATGCAATATTTCTATAGTTGGATACGTAAGAATCAAGGGGTTTGGAGGGAGTTGGTTTTGGTTTGTTTTTTTTAAAACATAAATCTGTAGTCTTCACTGGAGGGATTATCACAAACAAACGTGATCTAAGTGGGAGCAGTCAAGAATGTGCTGTCCTGTGATGTTATTGGTCTCCTGTGTTTGCACAGAGGGTATAGGTTTCCAAAGATACCTGGAATTTTGAATGCCTAAGTTGAGAAACATTGAAGATAGGCACTTGCTAGAAAGCACACTTCACCAGCACATCCTTAAAATACAGTGCTTTTATGGTATCTGACTGAAGGCAGGCAAAATAACAAAAACAAAAAGAAGAGAGAATGGATGTCTCCATCATTCCAGGAGGAGGATCCTTATGATTATGATAAGTAGTAGTTGGTAGTGATGTCACTTATACAGGCAGAGAAATGCTATTTGCAAAACAGATTTCCTAGAATCTGAGGAGAGGTTTGATGTGCCTTTTCCTCTTTTAATAACCTACTGACAAAATCATTAAAAGAACGCCCTTAACGTTTTGCTAGTGTAAGGTGTTGGTTTTTTGCATTATCAGTATGTATGTAATCTACTATATTGAATTTTTGCTCATAGTTTGACATTGTCATTTATGCGTATATGGCTTAAGAACAGCCTGATCAGTATTAACCAATCCTAACAGAATTCTTTTATATTCCTGTAGAGAGGTATAAGTGATTATTCAGTGAAAGTATTGTGGGATGTTTGTTGTTTTGTTCTTTCCATTACAGCGGAGGATAACCTGTTAGGTTGGTTCTGTGTAGAAGACGATGGGAATCAAATCAAAAAGGAGAAACATCCTCTCCTTGTTAGACACATGCCAGTGATGATGGCCAAGCAACAGGAGTTTAAGGTGAACAGAATTTTTATATGAAATTACAGTTGCTTTTGTTGTGCGATATAACTGCTAAAGAATACCATATTGTAAATAAATCTATTAGTTTGTCTCTACTAGTTCTCTTGAGTTTACTACCTTGGTGTAAGACCAGTAGCAATGGAAGGTCCAAGAGGGTCACAGGAATGCAAAATACTGCAATCTTTGAGGCACTATGGAACATAGTGTTTACTTATATATAGCATGACATTCACTTTCAGATGTAAGCTCACTGCTGGGAATTTTGCATTGGTCTTGAGGTTTCCAAGTAATTGTTTGAGGCTCCAAAGTAACCTGCAGCTTACAAAATGCAGGAATCTAATCTCCGTGATAGCTGTCCTGTACCCGTGTAACTATGTGGAATCCTCCTCAAATTTCTGGGTTTCATTAGCGCACAGAGAGCAATAGTTTTAAAATAGTTTTAAAATTTCGGTTTTAAGGGGTCTTATATAAGGTGTAGTTCTGTTCTGAACAATGATACAGAAATCATTTAATGGTTCATTTCCTAAAGTAATGTATCAGTTTGAACTCAAATTGACCACTAGCTTTAATGATGAAAATAAGTACAGCACGTCCAGACCAACAGGTTGAAGGGATGGGTGCTGGATGCTATTTTTTCCTGTGCATCAACAGGATTTCTTACTGACCATCGGTCAGGCTTGTGCAAAAACACTAATGGAAATAATATTGTATATGTATGGCCAGAATCTCAGTGTTAAATTAATATCATCACGTGGGTACTGCTTAAAGCAGTAAGTCTGCATACCCTCATTGCTAGGACAACCTACGCAGGAGGGAAGTTCAGCTGACAGCTTCATTTCAAGTGTAAGTGTGCAGTCCTGGATGCTGAGGAAGAGTAATTGCTAGCTGGAAGTGCATTTGAAATGTGTAACGGTGTTAAATGAAGCCATTCCTTTGATACTGGTTTTCAGAGCAGAGCTGCGGTTTACAGCAGCCAAAGTCTACTGAAAGTCTCCGGTCTCCCATACAACCATAATAATTCTTGTCTTATTAAACAGTCTGCTTTTTCTGTATTTGTGGTGGGTTGACCCTGGCTGGATGCCAGGTGCCCACCAAAGCCGTTCTATCACTCCCGTCCTCAGCCGGACACGGGAGAGAAAATATAACAAAGGGCTTGTGGGTCGAGACAAGGACAGGGAGGGATCACTCACTCACATCATGGGCAAAACAGACTCGACTTTGGGAAAATTAATTTATTACCAAACAAATCGGAGTAGGGTAATGAGAAATAAAACCAAATCTTAAAATCCCTTCTCCCCACCCCTCCCTCCTTCCTATCTCAACCCCACTCCCGGTTTTCTCTCCCTCCTCCCCCCGGCAGCGCAGGGGGACAGGGAATGGGGGTTGGGGTCAGTTCATCACACCTTGTCTCTGCCGCTCCTTCCTCCTCAGGGGGAGGACTCCTCGCTCGTCCCCTGCTCCACCGTGGGGTCCCTCCCACGGGAGACAGTCCTTCACGAGCTTCTCCAACATGGGTCCTTCCCACGGGCTGCAGTTCTTCACAAACTGCTCCAGCATGGGTCCCTGCCATGGGCTGCAGTCCTTCAGGCACAGACTGCTCCAGCGTAGGTCCCCCGCAGGGTCACAAGTCCTGCCAGAAAACCTGCTCCAGCATGGGCTCCTCTCTCCATGGGGCCACAGGTCCTGCCAGGAGCCTGCTCCAGCGCGGGCTTCCCACTGGGTCACAGCCTCCTTTGGGCACAAACTGCTCTGGCGTGGGGTCCTCCCCAGGCTGCAGGTGGAGATCTGCTCCTCCGTGGGCTGCAGGGGGACAGCCTGCCTCACCGTGGTCTTCCCCACGGGCTGCAGGGGAATCTCTGCTCTGGCGCCTGGAGCACCTCCTCCTCCTCCTTCTGCACTGACCTGGGGGTCTGCGGGGCTGTTTCTCTCACATATTCTCACTCCTCTCTCTGGCTGCAGTTTCTGTTGTGCAGCAACTGTTTTCCCTTCTTAACTCTGTTCTCCCAGAGGCACTACCACCATCACTGGTGGGCTCAGCCTTGGCCAGCGGCAGGTCCGTCTTGGAGCCGGCTGGCATCGGCTCTGTCAGACATGGGGGAAACTTCCAGCAGCTTCTCACAGAAGCCATCCCTGTAACCATCCCCCCGCTACCAAAACCTTGCCACACAAAGCCAATACAGTACTGAATACTTTCTAAAATCACTGCTGATGAAATAACCAAGCTAATTTAATTTTTTTTCAGAAACTTAAAATATTTATGTTTCCTTAGAGCCTACGTGTTTGTAAGTCCTGTAGGTCCATGCCAGGGGCCTTGAAGGCCCAGGCTCAACTCCTGTGATCAAGTTACAACAGGATGTGCTTGTTTTGAAAGGAAAGTCTGTTGCCCATAGGTGATGGTCTTTGCCTTGGTCACCTCAGGAGAATACAGTGTGAAAATATTTGCCTGAGCTCTGGGACAACTTTGCCAGTTTTGCAGCTCCTGGAGGGAATGTGGGTGTGAGCCCAGCGGTCATGCCTGATGCTCCCAAGTCCTTGATATTACTGGAAAAGATGATCTAAGTATTATTGGTGGTTTTCTGCAGCCTCAGCTGCAGTTTGGGTGTCAGGCCACAGCTTGGGGTGGGAAGAGACCCTTTGCTTGGCTGATCCTGCTTGTTATTATCTGTGCTCAGGCTGCCCAGTGGTGTAGGGAGCCTGTAAAAACTTCTTCCATCAGAGCAAGTTTACACACCAGGCAAAGGGCTTCTGTCAAGATTGAGAGCTAAACTACCAGGGTTTAACTATGGAAAAACTTCATCGGTTTTGACTAAGGTGCAAAGTAACACAGAGGTGTAACAAGCAGCCCAAGAAATATCCAGCATGCAGGCTGTCTTTGCTTTCACCAGTGATGTATGTAGCTGTCACAGCTACTGTAAATCACCACTACGAGTAGATACCCTCAGCATGTGTTAAATGAGACATGCTAAGCCTGGCATGGATAGCTCTTTTTTCTTTCTCATCTATGAGTTTCCATCTTTTATCCTTACAGCGAATTGCTTTGGTGAATACATGACATTATTTTTACTGTTGCTAATCACTTGGTGATGCCTGCTGACTTCAGGGAGATAGGGAGATTTGTGAAATTCTTTGCACTTCTGAAAATTAAGTAAAATTGGACTTAGATCTCTTAACTTACACCTGCTTGTTTCTTTTTTTTCTTTTTTTCTTTTTTTTTAATTATTCACTGTTGGGAGGTGATGTTGCCAGGTTATGGTGAAGTTGCCAAAGTTAATACTAACCAAATTGTCTCTAGTCCTGCAATATAATTGCAATGATATTGTTTTCTGAGGTGAGAACTTCAGTGCGCATTATGGAGAGTCTTATCTAAAACTGTAGTATCACACCTCATCAGAAACCTTTTTATTCTCTACATGTTTATGAATTGCTTTATACATTTTAAAGTGTTTATATAAGCTTTAGGAAGCTCTGTCATGGATATTAGGAAAATTAGGGAAAATAGAAATCCATGACTGCTCATGAAAATGCCTGTTTTCAGAGCCTTGGTGCTTGAATGATTTTCAGAATTGGGATGGACTTAAATATAGATCTCTAGTGTGTTGTAGCTTTCAGGTTTTTCATAAATGGCCTGCATGATAAGCTCATGAGTATGGTTATTAATTTGCTGACAGTAACATGATTACATGAAGTTGGGAGGGAGTAGGAGTATTATGGATGATAGTATTAGCATTCAGAATTAGTAAAGCACCTGGAGAAATAATTTGAGGGGAAAAAGGGAAAAAAAAAAAAAGGGGATGACAGTCTGTAGGACAGACACATGGTATTCTCAGGCAGAAATAAAGAGCTTCACAAGTACAGACCAGGGAGCTGGTTGAGTAGACTTTTAATAGACTGGCAAGCTAAGGATTATTTAAGAATGTAATGTTGTTATAAAGAGCAAATAATCAATGGGATATGTACAAACAGGCTTCAGAAGAGGTAATCATGACGTAATGCTGCTAACAGCCTTGCTGGGATAGCATGTTCAGGTGAGAAAGTTCTGCATTCTCAAATATATGAAGCTGATATATCTGCTGGAGAGATACCAGTTGGAAAAGTGATAGTAATCCAGAATTTTAAGAACAAGAATTAAAAAAAATAAACTATTTTAAAAATTTTTAAATGTAATTTATTGAGTGACAATGTTAGTTTAGCCTAATGAAGAGGAGACTCAGGCAGGGTCAGGACATATATCAGCCTTATGTAAAAGGACACTGCAGAAGGGAAGTACCTGGTGACTGAGATGAGAAGTAACAGACTAACAGTTACAGCAAGGATGACGTTAGATTGGGTATTTGGAAAAACTTAAAACTCATGAAGCATTTGAGCAGATCAGCTACAGAATTTGTAGTCTTTGGCTTTTAATGTCTATAAGAGTAGATAAGGAATGTGTTAGAAACAACACACATGTAGCTAACCCTGCCCACGGGAAGCTGGAGGGACTAAACTTCTTGCCTTCTGTGATTCTTTGATATCCTTAAATACTTTAGTTAATTACAGACTACATTAGACAGAAACAGGCATATCTTTTTAATGTGGTAACCACTCTCTTTTCCTTTGCTTGAAGATTGAATGTGCTGCTTATAATCCTGAACCATACCTCTCTGGTGAAACAGAGTCAGATTCCTGTGCCATGGAACATGGTTTTCTTTGGGTAAGCGTAATCTTTAAAAGCTAAAAAGGGAGTTGTCTCCTGTTTCTCTGCCTTGTTTTTTGTGACTCTCAGCAACATATGGATCTGAAATAAATTTTGGGGGTTTTCTCTCTTTTTTTGTTTGTTTATTTGAAGATGGACTTCTATAAAGGATAGCTAGTAATTTTGTCCATGTGATCTCACTGTTCTCTGTAGGGTGTCACGTTATGTGTGTGTGATTTGTTAGTGTGGCACAGTACAAATTCCACAGTGCTGAGCACATTCAGAAGTGAGTTCTGTGCTAATTTATAATGAGGGCTGCTAAAACCCATATGAGCTCATACTGTCCTATTGTCTGTTTCCATATTTTAAAAATGTTTTAGCCATAAATCATCTGTTTAAGTCTGTACATAGGAAAAAACCATTCTGGCATATTGTTATGACCCCAAATATGCAGATATTCCAGCAGACAAAGTGAAATAGCCAATACTTTTTTTTTTAAAAAAAGCTAATGATTTCAATAGCTTTTATTGTTACTATAATACTGAAATTTTAAGGGAACACTTGTGAATTAGAAGTAGAAGTTAGAAATAACATTTGTCAGTGGTCTTTTTCAAGGTGACCCATATAATTTCTGTCTTTGCTGTTTGTAAACAGTGATCACAAACATATGCCAATAAAATCTTTCGACTGCCACAAAATGTTCTTTCTTTCTCTTGGCTATGTTTTTTCATTTCATATAAACATAAAGAGTTACTATATAAAAACACTGCTGCTTGGGCAGACTTTTTTTTTTTGCACTCTTCCCAGATTCCTAAAATGTACAGATTTGTGGACATATTGATGATACTTAGTTCTGGATCAAGGAGAAGTTTAGGATCCTGTATCAGCAAGTTTACAAAAGGGATTATATTAATAATCCCTCTTTCTGTTGGGACAGAGCATTTATTTGTAGACCTGTTACTGTGCAAAGGACAGACCTCAGCTATATTATCTGTTTTTAAGACAATCTGAGATTAATTTAGGACACTGGTTATTAAAATAATATTACACATGTACTTATTGTAATTGCATTACATTATGTATATAGATATGAGGCAGACATCAGAATAGGCCATAATATTCCTCCTTTCAAAAAAGAAAGCACTGTTTTTGTGAGTATACAAGGGAATTTTGTGTATATAATCTTTTGAAATCTCTTGTATTTGTGTTGAATTATTTTCTTGTTTATGTCTTAATGCATGAAAACTCATATTCACTCATATAACTGGAGATGCACTCTTCAGTTAATATTCCAGTCATTCCTTCCTGTTAATGCTGATCTTCTTGGAGACAGATATCAGTCTTGGTCTTTTTTTTTCTTTCCTCTTTCCAATTCAGATTGGCAGTTGCACTAATCAGATGGGCCAGATTGCAATAGTCTCATTTCAAAGCTCTAGCCCCAAGGTTATTGAGTGCTTCAATGTGGAATCACGGATTCTCTGCATGGTCTACATACCAGAGGAGGAGAAACTGAAAGAGCAAAATAAGGCTCTTGACTCTGAAAACGTTCTTGCAAAAGCCTCTAATGTGCCTACTATTTGCCTTGGCATGGAAGAAGGAAGGTGATTCTCATTTTTAGTGTACTGTGTATGATTTTTACTATTTTATAGCAAAATTGTGTGAAATACTTCCAAGAAAATGTTTTCTTTTTTAAAAAGTATCCATGTGATATCCCAGTGACCTCAACTTCTCCTTTCCACCTAAATCAAGGAAAAAATACGCTCTACATGATTTCAAAATACACTATGTAGTATTTGAAATTAAAATAATGTGTATCTTTGATGAAAGAAGATTAATTCATCATACATCATGTCTGAAAAAAATATAAATATTACTTTTGTAATGTTACAACATAATCTTTAGGTATTGGAAAATTTTCAGAATGACAAAGAATGACAAATGAAAAAAAATTTCAGAATGATATTCCTGGAACCCATTAACCTACACTGTGATATTGTGCAGGATTTGTCATGTGAATAAATAATATTGCTGTTTACTATTGACATGAGTTATTTTGCTGTGTTTGAAGTAATGACCTTACTGAGTCAAAACAAAGCTACATTTTCTAAACTTACAGGTCAGTAAGCAAACAGATCTTGTTGTAGCTAGTGAGGGCATAAGTATGTAACTACATGTGGTTTTTGAAGGTGTTTCTAACCAGTATAAATGAAGGAAAACAGAATTCTCCAGGGAAAATACTAAGTTTCCAGAAATTCCAACAGATAATTGTACTGATTATCTTTGCTTGTGAAGTGCAATTAATTCCAGATTAAACTATTCAGTATCCCTAACATATGCATGGTAATAATTTGTAGGAATGGTGGGAATTTTAAGTGCAATTGATGTCTGGTAGTGTAGTGAGGTTTTTTCTATTTTCGTAGTTCTTCGGGTAATACTTAATCCATTTTTTTTTTTTTTTAAACTAATAGGAAGTTTTGGATAGACTCATAATAAGGACTTTGAGCAGAATTTTCATTATGTCTCTTTGTTGAATAAATGTTTCTCCAAACAAGATCATATGACAAGTGTTGTCATATGTCAATGTTAAGTAATTAGAAATTGTCTACATAGACATTTTGGAGGGTCAAGATACTACTTTCCATACTAATTTCCTATGAATGGAAGAAGAAAACCTTTTTTCTTCCCAATATTTTATTCTAAATCTCTTTTGTGCATATTCTGATAAGAACTAAATAAAACATAATTTCACAGATTATTTTTTTTGCTTGCTTCTTTTTATAGCATTTCTATTTACAAAAGTTGCCAAGGCTCAAAGAAAATTCGACTTCAACACTTCTTCACTCCTGAAAAATCCACTGTTATGAGCTTAACATATATGTCTCAATACTTGTTTGCTGGCTTGGTAAATGGAAACATCTCAATCTACACAAAAGCAGAAGGTAATGTAGTGATAATGATTTGATAACATCCTGAGGAACTCACATGCCAGTGTGTTTTGGCAGAAGTCATTTTCCACTATTATATTTTCCGAAAATTCTCTGTGAAACTGCTGAACTAAGCTTACTACACTTTTCAGTACTTCTGAAAAGACTTGCTTTCTCTTTTTGAAGGACAGTAGAAACTTTGATACTGTTCCTACTTTTACCATATGATATATATAAAAACTGATTTGTGCCCCTTGGCTTTAAACCCTAAGGTCTTCAATGTTACAAGAGCCCAGAAGGTTATGTGATAACAGGCAGTATACTGTATTTTACACAGCACAATGCTAATTCCACTCAGCTACCCAGTATTGGTGTTTATGAAAGCCAAAAATTCCTTATTGGTAGAGATTCCTGTATATCTCATTTGAAATGACAACTCCATTTTTACTGTACACATACGAGAAATCTTTCCTATGTGTGTGACTCGTGTATTTCACAGTAGGACTCCTTTTTCCATTTGCATCACAGTTGGTTGTTTCGTATCTAGCTAAGTAATTGGCTAAAATAATTTGAGTAAAGGAGAATCCCATGTAATAGTTCTGAATCAGAACTGTCTTCTCCAGAGCTGGTTCAGGTGCTTGTCTGTGTACTTCCAGTATATCTCACTAACTTCCCAGCAGTACTGCATACGTATATAGTTAATTCAGTTCAAAACCAGCGGGGCTTTACTCAAAGTTTGAAACCTGAGTTTTTAAGTGAGATGTTAGCATACCGACACCTGACCTTGCAAAATGCAGAGCCAGCAGAGACTGGATGTACCTTATTAGTGTGAGCTGCATAACGATGGTTGTCATACTTCTCTAATGAGATGGGCCCTGTAAACAGTGTAGTTGCGTTTGTGTGGCACTATACCTCGGCTACTAAATCCTGCCAGTCTCTAACTGAGGAGCCAAGCTCAGTGTCTTGAATCTTGGAACAAATCGTATGTCCAGGGCTAGATCATATAAAGATGTGGTTTGGGAAAGGCACAGGATGCAATTTTTTTTTTCCAAGCAACAAAGAATCTGAAAAAAGTGTTGGGAAAGAGATTTCCTTTCACCAGTTGTCATCTTCAACCCAGTTGGTTTCCTGTTGAGCTGTTGTCTCTGATCTGAAGCCAGACATTAGATTACAGTTCCCTTTAAAAAAAAATTTTTTTAATCGCTGAATAGCAAATTTTTCTTTGTTTTGGAGGCACAGGAGTGAGGCCTTGATCCTAGTCTCATAACATCATTCTTGATGTTTCAGTTTCCCTATGTACCTGGGTGGGGTAGTAAAGTGAATCTGTCATCTTCTCTGAAAGGGATTGGTGTATTTAAGCTGTTTTAAGATTGCAGTTGCTGTCACTCAACTTCTTCCAGAAAAGACTACTTCAAAAAGACGGGTGGCATGCTTGGCAGTATAGGTAAGAAAGGATGCATGGGTTGCATATCTGCAGAGGATGTGAAGGACAGGGTAGAGCTGTTAACCAGGCTGAATTACGTTATGAGCTGGAGGTTATGTTGTATTGACCAGGATCGTAGTGTCCCTGTTTATCTTCGTCTGAAGACACCAGTTTTGCACAGCTAGATATTCATAGAGCCTGTCACGGTCTATTTCAGGATTGCTGAAGCTCTGAGATGGGAAATATGCATTCATGTTTTTCTGACTCATCTTTTAATCGCTTTCCTTACAGTTTGGTCTGTGTGTGTTGTTTCAGTTCTCCATACCTTACGAAAGTTGTGCAAATCAGCTGCTCCCATGTTAACATTCATATTCCTTATAGTTAGCTGCTGTGGTCATGTGAGCAGTCAGCCCTGGAGGGGTGTTTTTATGAGCGTTGACCTATTTTACCAAACAAAGGAATCCAAGCGGTGAAATGGGAGGGCGGGGAAATGCAGCCTCTGAAGAGCTTTGTGCAATTCATCAGGGTCGCCTTCAGTTCTACAGAGGGGGTTTACTTTCCAGCCATGCACTTCAACATGGGTTTTGGTCTATCAGCGTAAAGGAAATTAAGGAAAGATTTAAAAGTGAACGTGAAAATGGTCACTGCATTACAAGGCATCTTGATTTGAAGCCTGAGAAGGACAAATGCTATGGGATGCAAAGGTTAAATGGTTGGTGCAGCCTGTTGTGGGACTCCATGAATGAAAAGGGGTAGTCTTTCTTGAGGATGAAAATCCATCTCGCAGTCTCTATTAGAGCTGTGATCCTTGTGTCTTCCCCTCTGGGCAGAATGTGTAGTGGATCAGTTCAGTCACTGAAGCTCGATGCCTTTATGTATGTAGTCAAAGACCCAGGACTTCTGTCATTTGGTTTTCAGTACCCAAACAGCTCTAATTTTTCCTGTTGTTTTCAGATGGCTCAATGCATGTAAATATCCAGCTTGTTCACAAACAGCAAGTGCTTTCTTCTGACTTTCTTCACAAGAGAACTTTGTCAGATTGGCAGCAACAAGAATGTTCTCTGGCTGCAGAAAGTCTTGTCTTGAAGTAACTTAGAATGGAAACTAAGTATGTATAGTAAACTGAGGAACACAAGCCATGTTCGTGGAAGAGTTGAAGATGCACAGTGAGATTTCTTCCTTTACGGGGGGTAGTCATGTTTTACTGAGACACCTCTGTATCAGTGTATTTTCACTTAAGAGTTAAAAAGTATTTAAGCCTGAATGTATTTGAACATAATTTAAAAGCAAAGTCAATGAGATGCTGATACCATAAAATCTACTCAGTTCTTAAATGTGAGCTAACATAGTGATCTGTGAAAATGTCACAGAAAGACTAGGATGTAGGTCAGCTAATATGTTAATCCTAGAAATAGGAGCCCTGATAATTATCCTCAATAATCCTTAATTTTATGTGGGTGAGAAGACTCGTTTGGGGAACCGTGAAACAGCGAATGCATTAAATGTTGTTATATATGGGAATGGAAGTGATGCACATGGTAATGTTTCTGACACCTTGTGTGTTGGGAACTTGTTTACAGTGCTATTAACTTTTGCAGTTATCAGTCTGCAATATTTTGTATTTAGTGTTTGCCTCAGGCTGAATTATTAGGAATATTTCCAGGCAAAACAGTTCCGGATGAGGTTAAGGAAAAAGTACATTGTATTGTCTTTGTTTAAAAAACATAACAAAACCCCTTTGTGATGATTGCAGACGGCCCAGCAGATGTGTTTTCTGAGTGATGTAATAGCAAAAAAGGTCAGCACGTGTTTGACTTCCATTCACAAAAGTATCTTAGGAAAGGGAAATCACAATCTTTATTTAATACAGGTGTATAGTTCCTGATATACTGTAGTCAGTTCCAGCTACTTCCTTTCTTCTAGACATTGATACACATTTCCTTTCCATAAAGTTGTGTAGAGAGTATGGAGAGAAACAGGAAAAAGAAAATAAAAACTCAGAATGGTTGTGGCAAAGAGTAGAAGAATTAATATATTAGTAGTTTCAGAAAGAGTTTGGTTAAGATGAGAGAACAGATGCACAAAGAAGACATGCTGCTTTGATTGCAGCGGCTGTCCTTTCCGCACGTGATTGGTATGTGTAGCCTCTCACTCGTGTACAGCACCCACAGTAAGCCCTTGCATGCTCACCCCTAGAATTAAATTCACAGCGCTTGGCATGCTCGGTGGTCCTTCCCCTCTGTTCAGCACTGGTGAGGCCACACTTGGAATGTTGGTCCAGTTTCGGGCTCCTCAGTATGAGACACATGAACATGCTGGAGAGAGTCCAGCACAGGGCCATTCAGATGATGAAGGGAGAGGAGCGTCTCTCCTGTGAGGAGAGGCTGAGAGAGTTGGGACTGCTCAACCTGGAGAAGAGAAGGCTCGGGGGATCTCATCAATGTCTATAAATACCTGAAGGGAGGGTGGAAAGAGGATGGAGCCAGGCTTTTGTCACTGGGCACCACTGAATGGACCAGAGGCAGTGGGCACAAACTGAAACACAGGAGGTGCCGTCTGAACGTCAGGAAACACTTTTTGTTACTGTGAGGGTGACTGGGCACTGGCACAGGTTGCCCAGAGAGGTGGTGGAGCTCCATCCTTGGAGATACTCAGAAGCCATCTGGACAGGGTCCTGGGCAGCCAGCACTAGGTGACTGCTTGAGCAGGGGGGTTGGACCAGATGACCTCCAGAGCTGCCTTCCAACTCAACCAGTCTGTGACTCTCTGAGTAGAGAAATTGTCCAAACAAACCAGTAAGAAACTGAAACAAGGCATTTCTTAATGTCATTGTACTTCCAGGTGCCACTGAGCTAGAGAAGTGCCACTTGTGATTCACAATGCGGAGCTTGCACCTGTGATTAGTTTCTTAAGCTGAGGATGAATTGTGCCTCTTTTTTTTTTTTTAAACAGGATAGGAGAAATAGGACATGTTATTTCTCATATAGTATCCTAATGGCTAAGGCACTAGGCTCTAGGCTGAAGAGATCTCTGCTTTATCAAATGATTATTTAATACATAAACTTTTGCTCTGTTGCCTTTCACCCAGTCTTTAACCCTTTTTTTCAAGAGTTTTTAACATGAAGAAGGGACTGGGAATGCTGCTGTTGCTGCTGCAAGTGGCCCTCACTTGTGTGGCTAGAGGTCTCTTCTGGAAGCCCAAAGATACTGGTGTGAATCTTGTTTTGCCCTAGAGAGAATTAAGCTCGCAGACCCATAAGACGAAGCCTCTCGCATGTTTTAATGAAACCTGTATTTTCTAGTAGGTTTTTGCAGAGCCTGTTTCCGTCTGTGTATGCTGCTAGGTTCTGGCCCTGCAGTTTACGAAAGGAAGAAAAGTTCAACTTTGAGGATTGCAATTGAATGTGAAACAAGAATAACAGTTGAGGCAATTCTGGCCATGCACAGAAGTTTACATTCTTCAGAGAAACTTCTCTGGTAAAAACTCAAGCAGCTCTGAAGTTGGTCAAGAGTTTTGATGACATACCTGTCCAAAGAGGCCTCATGACACTAACCAATGATCATTTCCAAAGGATTGGTATCAAAGAAAAGGACCAAAACTGAAAGGAAATACAGGAGTGAGGGGAAACAGTTACAACAGTGAAGAGGTAGCAGGTCAGTTCATTAGCAAGGTACCTTGATCAGTTTGGCAAGACGATTGTGTACTTTGACAAATGCAGAAAAGGAGGTATACGTGGAATGTAAGGCACTGATCTCAAACTTCAGAGCTTGGGCGGATCCACGCACTGCTCCAGCGTGTCTGAAGAGTGTGGTTCTGGCATGTGTTCGCCACTTAAAGCAGACATGGTGAGAGGTATTGCTATGAAAAGTAAGGAATGGTATTAAGCTGTTAGGGAGGGGCCTAGAGCAGTGATATGGAAAAAGAAGTACTGTTGTCTTGACTGTGTTATCACTTTTAGCAGTATCGCCTAATACTTGTTACCAGAAATATGTTGATATTGCTATCAGTCTTATTTGCATATCTCATGCTGGGACTTCCAGCACCACCCCTCTCTAGAATTTTAGGTAGAGCTCTGTCAGCTATTTAGCATGAAGAATTTGTTGCATATGTAGGAAAAAATTACTGTATGCATGTGTAGCACAGGATGTTCCTAGTTACACCTTGTTTAGAAGAGCGGACCTGAGTCTCTCAGCTTATTTCCAAGTGATAAGAAATGTGCTAAACTTTATACTTCTGTAGCTACCATCTTAACTCCTCAACAGTGCTGATTTATGTACCATGTGATGGAAAAAATGTTTGTGCTCCACTGCACAAATTAACCAACAACTGCTGTTCCCAGGGCTGTGTTGGCAGCTCTGTTGAAATCATCAATAGTGCTGCTAAGCGAGGGAGGAAGCTACCAACAAAAAAAGCACGTTCAGTTCAGCTCGACTGAAAGTATAAAGGAAGGGAAAACTACTACAAACTTTAAAAAGACTTTCTGAGGAGATAAACTGTATTTTATTAAGTTATTTCCTATGAAGACTTGAAAGCACCAACAAATTATAATTAGTAGAAATACTAAATATTGATAAATTATTTATAAACTAAATAGTAAGAAGAAACTTATATTATTTTACAATAATTGATAAAAATTACTTTCCTTCACTGGGTTTTACGGAGACAAACCACAGGGCAGAATGTTGGCTATTTTATCTTTCTATAAAATGAACATTGTTTTAAAACTTTTCCTATCTGATTAAATTCAAATGAATAGAAGGATAACTGATTTTCTAAAATTCATAAAAGTCACAAGACTAATAACAAAATGCACTAATGGAAATAATGTCCTTATACATTAAAGTCTTAGAAATATTTTATGAGCATAAGATACCTTACTTTTGATGCAGCTAAACAGCCTGATACAAGCATTGCAAGATACTGTTCAGCTTTGGGGTATAAACTATGGCACATAACTATTGGAGAATTATAACTTACAGAGGGTATTACAAGTAGTGGCACAACACAGATCTATTAGTGCATAGACAAAATAGTGCTTAAAAACTGTGTTCTCATGTTTTAAATATTCATCTAATATGTAAATATCAGAAGTTATGACGTCTTATTTCTAGAAGCCCCTAGATTTGTTTTAATATTTGACCCTGTTCTCAGATTTTGTGGACGCATCTCATTCCTGCAAATAGCTATACCTGCAATTCATATAGATGCCTATATTCTATTACAGTAATGTTATAGAGACTGCCAGAGACTGTCATGTCTTGTGTTCTAGGCATTTGGTGTATCTATAGCAAGAGTCTATACCTGCTTTAATGTGGTCAGTTTAAGATCTGAGTCAACTAAAACTTGCAAATACAGTAACCTGTATGTGTAGTTAATACTCATATGGACTTTTTCTCACAAAGCAAAAGGAAAACCCCTATCTCTTCTCCCATTGTTTCCTTCCTCTTTCCACAGGTGTCAGGCTTTGATCTTGTATTTGCCTGGGGTGCAGATAACTGATTTTTCCACATACAGACTAGCCTCTGGTTATAGGATGTATGCACTGCATATTGCATCTTATTTGGTATCTATACGCTTACCTCACAGGTAGAAGATGACTTCATTGTCTGTGGCTTTTCAGCATTCTAGAGACAACAATGACCATAAAATCTTCCTAAAACTAAAACAATGCTTATTTAGAGAACAGAAACAAGGCATTGATTGAACAGAATTTTAAGATAAGCCATACTTCTGTGGGCGCTCCTGTAGGTATTCTCCAGCCAGGTCTCTGGGAGCCACATTATATACATCTCCATGGCTTATTTTTCTTTTGCTCAATTCCCGCTTTTCAGGAAACAGTTTGCTGGGCTCCTTGCACTGGCTTTGTCCTATTGTATGCCTTGAAATTTTGTTGGCAAAAGTTTTATCTCAGCTACTATTTCTTGCTGCTTCTCTTTTGTCTTAGGAAAAAATCAGTTTATTAAATCAGTAACTAACTAAGGAGTTGTAACATCAAATGAAGCCATTCCATATATTTTGGAAGTGCTGCACCTAATTTTAAATACATGGATAGTGCCAGTTGTTGGACCTGCTTACATAAGTATGTCTTGAATCTGCAGGTGTTTACACAAGTAGAATAGAGATAATACTTCTTTTCACCTAGATTTTAGAAGCAGTGAACTTTGTATCAGATGGGTAACATGGAATAGCCAGCATCAAACATGAAGTCTGCAGGCAGGTATTGAATAGGGTCTGCTGAGATCTGGAGAGAGAGACAGTGTATTATATTGCCTTAAAAGTGTGATTTTTATAGTCTTGAAACAACTTGTGAACTAGACACAGACTTGCCAAGTAACTTTGACGGTGGGCAATAAAATTCTTGGTCAGCAAAATGAAGTCGTGATTTTGCTTTTAGCCAGCAGCCCGTGGTTAAAGCATTCACAGAAGTATGTTGGATTACCAGGCTTAATCCCTTGCCTTGCTTGAGAGGATTTGTACCTATGCTTCCAACCCTCAAGAGATTTCTCTGGCTGCCACAAAATAAGAAGAGAGAGATGCACAGTGCTTAATTTCTCCTCCTGGTGCCATTCCACTTTGTATAATCAATTAAGCATTCACTGAGGCAGGGACCAGAACACAGCTGACCCATCATTTAAATACTGCCCTAATTATCTGACTAGAGAGTCTCCCCCTGCCCTTTTTTTCCCCTCATCTGTCTCATGCTGTCTGATCTGGAAGACAGCAATGTTTGCAGGAAGAAATAAAAAAGTGCTACAGAATAGCCTTATCCACATGGCTAGGGGGTATCTGGGTAGAGTGATAGCTTTGTTTTTTTTCCTGGGCCTATATATCAAGTGGCATTGCAGTTTCTTTGCATGAAGTCATGGTAACATGAAAGACATCATGTGTCTCTCTCACCTTTTTCATATGTCCAATCCCACTGAACTCTTAAAGCTAACTGGATTGTTAAGTGCTGTGCTAACAGCACCAACAGAAAATGGTTTTGTGAGAACTGTTTTGATATGCATATTTGTTGAATCAAATATTCATAACACTGGTAGTATTCATAACATTGATAATACTGAACTCACCTTCTTACCTTGCAGTAAGTTGTTTTAGAATTTTTATTTTGCAATTAACATCCACCTGACACCAGTACTAATTTTCCTTCTCACTCAGAACTATTACAAATGCTAGATAATAATTCTAAATAAGACTTGATCAAAATTAATAACACGACTTAATGCTTAGCCACCTGAGGAGTTGCATGGAAGTTGAGGCATAAAGATCCAGATTAAAAAAACCAAACCTTAGATGCTTGAAATGAAATCTAAGCAAAATTTAAATCCCAGTCTGCAGTTGAGATCCTGAAAATCCCTATTAACCTATCACTTCAGTATCAGCTATGCTTTATGTATAGCTTGACTGTATTTAAGAGAAAGAGCTGTTGAATTCAGTGAGTGGTTTTGTATGTACATTGTGGTGTTCAGTGTGAAAATATAACTGCAGAAGAAAAGATAGCTTCTTGCTCAGCATATCTGCTCTTTGCCCAAATTCAGTCTTTATCCTTCAGAAGAGACAGTAAGAATATACTAGAATTATGCTGGTTTTATCCCTAAAAAGGAAACACGAGGGTGCTGCATATTGGATGCTGTTACGACTTCTGCATTCAGCATAAGTTACGCAACAAAAGTCAGGATATGTACACGTGTGCAGCTCTGCTCTCTGAAGTCGTTGCACTGAACTGCCTACAGTGGTTAAAGCATTCATAGGGTATGGGCAGGCTCCACTTAAGAATTTAATTTGAGGATAGCATGGTTGCTAGCAAATGAAAACTTTTCCAGGAGTTTCTGTATTAGTAATGGTACATATGAGTCATGAAGAACACGGAGTGACTTTGACATCACTGGGAGAGTTTGCAGGCTAGTAACTGGGAACGCTTTTCTCACTTGCAAACTAAAATCATTTTCATGATTTTGATGGCCTGGAACTAAATGTCATTTTCACAAAGATGCTTTCAGAAGAGAGCCACATCCTGAAAATGACTCAGCAAAGGTTGTATCATGCAGATGGCAGAAGCAATGACAAGTACTCCGGAGCTGAGGCTTCTCATTGTTGTTGCTGCTGTTATTGTGAAGCAGGAAATTTCGTACTCCTTTACCTAAGCAGATAATAAAGATGCACTTGTTATTGCGGGAAAAAGAAAAAAAAAGCTGTACTTAAGTGCTTGCCTAAAGATGTGTTTACCTTGGTCTCATCAATCAATATTTAAGTGGTTACTGAGTTGAAACTGGTGTCAGTAAAGTAGACAACTTTTCTGAAGCTTATGCAGAAAGAAAGCTTTAAAGTGAGGAAATGGGGCCTTTTTGACATATTTTATCTCAATATAAAACCCAGAAACTTTAACAGATTTTGGTATTATTGCTAAAGCATAATGGATAGAAATGTGGTCTTTGAGACTTCATGCTCAATGCATGCTTACAATAGAAATAAACTAATATAAAAGTATCAAAATTATTATTGACATATCTAGTATGTCAGATTGTATGTATAAAAGACATAGCTACTATTTCAAAAAGCCCGTGTTGCTAGCTTTTAAATTTGGAGAGAAATAATGTGCTAATCCTTGTTTCAAAGAGATGGCAAGTGAGAGTGACCAGAGCGGTAAGTGGCAGCATGCAGTTTTTATCAGAAGGTCTCTGAATAATTGATTGTGCCGCATACACATGCATAATGTAATTTGGATCTACTAAATGCAGTCCATAGAAAACCCTGTGGATTATAGTTGGGGGAAAAAATAGGAAAAGTGAAGATACGGCGCAATACTAAGTTTTAATTTCTTCTTAAAGAAAATTTCCATCTTAGAGTGAAGCATCCAGTAGCAGGAAGTCCATTCCATCAGTGTGCTCTTGGAGAGACATCTGAGCTCATTACAACTTCCAGTAAAAATCTGGCCGACTACTTTTCACATGGAAGATGATTCTGTCCTAGTTGGAAGTTGATTCATCTTGAAATAGGTCGGTTGTGAGCTCCTTCTGAGTTGGAGAAAATTATATCAGCCATGGTTTTCTGACTGTATTTCCTCTGGAAAGGAAAGCAGCTGTATCAGAACAGCAATGTGGGGTTCCTTGTTTATCAATTAATCCAGGTAAAATTTGTTCAGTTAACAAACATACGAGTGTTTGGTTTTGGGTTTTCCCCTTAATGTTGTATTACCCTTACAAACTTACCCTGGAAGCTAAAATTAAACATACGTAAATCGCAGTGTAGCTTGAAGTGGCAACTGGCAGAGATTTGAGCAGTAGGCTTGAGAGAGTGTTTTCAAAACTGTTTTAAAACAGATTACCATTTTGTTGTGTATAACCTTTCTTCTTTTTTATTGAAGATGGCTCGTGGAACACAGAACCTCAGAAGATAGTTAAACTGGGGGTTCTGCCTGTTAGAAGCCTGCTTGTGATGGAGGAGACCATTTGGGCTGCATGTGGTGGACAAATTTTTATAATCAGCACTGTGACACATTCCATAGAGGTAAACGCTTTTAAAAGCATCGCTCACATACTATGCTACAGCGTATAAGTGGTGAAATTTTAAACATTAAAATCTGTTTAATAAGCTTCATGATTCAGGAAGCTTTTAATGAAATATGGTTTCAGTTCTGTTAAATCCCACTCCCCGCAGTTTGAAATTCTGCCATGATGTTCTCTGCTGTTGCTGATGTCTCATTAGACCTAGGTTTGCTTCCACGTTCCCCCAGGTTTCCATAAAGTGCTTGGAACTTGTAGAGTATGAGGCAAGAGGTTTGCTTAAAAATGAGATCTGAGGAAAGGCAGCAAAGTGGGTTCCTATAGGAATTGCCTGTTAATTCCAGAAGAAGGTTTATTTAAGAGACTGCCTCTACATAGTTAGATGTTACTTGTACTTTGCAATGATTTCATAATGTATTTCTTCAGAGTTTTGCTTCTCAGTGGCCTACAAAAAATTGCTTTGCGTAAGGACATTTTCCAGTGAGTAATCATACAAAAGTCAGCTTTTCTGGAAGGAGAGAAGAGTATTAAGGATTCAAGCTCATATTTGTGACCACATTTTCCAGAAAGCATTAAGCCCTCATTTCTGTCAAAATTGCAGTCTTCACCAAAAGAATGTCTTAGTGGTCTAAAGTTTAGAGTTGATGAGACGTTTGGAATTAAGCCTCTCCTTCGACCTACAGTACAGTTACACTGAGTTGCATGATGTTTACAGCCATGAAGTTCTTTCAAACAGGAGTCGTGATGAGCTCACAGCCGCCTCCTTTGTGTGCTTTGTTGCTGCTTTTTTGTTTCATTGATGATCGTGTTTTCTCCCAACAATCGTCTATTTGGTACAATTGATTCTGTGAGTCATTGTCATGGGTTTGCAGGGAAATAGCTAACATCCTAATTTCTTCCGTCTTTATCTGTGCTTTCTGGATGATTTGTTTCATCCAAGTAGATGCTCAGATCATATATTTTCCTACTTTATTTTTCTTGTAGGCTTGTTTTGTTGATAGCTTGAATGGTATGATGAGGGAAAGATTTTGAAGAGTGATTTGGATAGGTGCTTGAAATGGACCTTTATTAACTTCACTGGGGGGGCAGGGTAGCCTCTGGGACACCTGGTTACTGTCCTACAGACTTCAGTGATGAATCTCGCTGATTCTCACCACGAAATACATAGCAATGGTAAGAGATCACAGCCAGATTGTTCCTGTGTGAGGTTGGTTACATACAGCCAGATCTCTGTAAATAATTTTGGCAATTCTGGCTTAATTCTATCACAAACCTCTTGCTAGATCAGGTGGTATGGCTGCAGTTTGGGCCATGCTGTGCTGTTTTGGCACAGGAGAACAAAACCAGAGTTAGATGGGCTTTGAGGATTAAAGAATGTATAAAGCTTACTCTATCAAAATACAGTATAGCATTAACGGATTGCAGTATTGAAAACAGAAGTTCAGAGATATAAAATAACAAATATTCTATCAATATCTCTCAGACATGGTAGTTTCATTTTTCAGCTGTTACTGCAAGTTTTCCTGTAAAAGCGTCACAGGAGGGTTTTTTTCATTTCCAGAGTGCTTTATAAACCAACCTATCCATTGTATTCAGAGCTCAGATTATTATAGATCCACTGACTTTTATAGCTATAATTAATATACAGGCAATGAATGCTGTAGCAAACAGCATATAAGAAATTATGCAACTAGAAATGGTGAGTATGGGTTGAATAATGTTTTCTCGACACAGATTATTTTATTCAACGACATGATGATTTTTTTGTATGACTGGCTGAGGGTCATCTTTTTTATTCCACACAAATTTCCATACCATAGCATGTCATCTTTCTCATAGAACTGTCAACAAATGATGATTTTCTGTTGCCTCTTTACTGGTCCTAAGGCATAAATTTCCATACCATAGCATGTCATCTTTCTCATAGCACTGTCAACAAATGATGATTTTCTGTTGCCTCTTTACTGGTCCTAAGACATACACAAGTACTGATCTTATTTTCATCATCTCACCAGAATAAACAGCTCACTAATGTTTCCATTATTGCTACCTGCTCAGTTACCTGACTTGTTTTGATAACTTCCTGGGCTTATATTTCCAGAAGTGATCTGCTATGAAGTGCATACCATGTTCATTGGCAGTACCGTTTCAATATTATGTTATACATGTGGCAATTTAGACTCTGTCTACTGGGAATATTTTAACAACATCAGCACCTGAATACATCTGAGGTACCTCTTTCTTACTGTGCAGAGCAGAAGCTTTGCTGTATGAAGGGAAACAGCAGCAAGCAAATGTTTGTTCTCCCTCTGTGCCCTCTCTTGTTGAGAGTTAGCAGTAATGATTTGACTCAAGATTTTTTGCATAATATCCATCTTTGCTCTATCAACAGGAATCCAGGTGTTTCACAGGGCTCAACTGTTTTTCTTCCCTCTTTGCTGAACTCCTTTATAGTGCCGTATAGTTCAAATTACAGCTGCTTGTTTGTTCATTGCTTTCTACTATCATGCATACATATTATATGCTCTGTGTCATATACGTTATCTATAAAGGCACCTGACTAGTTTTTAAGGCCATATTTGTGCAAGCCCATGAGCACATTCAAGACCATTTTGTAAACTTCGTCCATGTGAGGCGCTCCTTGCTTCATAGGTATCTCATATTTAACTGTCTGTGCATTTGCTAAGTGCAGAGTACGTTATCCTTGAAAACAATCTTATTTCATGCCTTCTTGCTTTTCTAAGATTCTTATTTAAGCTTTTTTTTTAATAACTATTAGTAAATGAGCAGGTTTGGCATGCTATGTATTGGGTTTGGATGTTATTCACTTTTCCTGCTTTTTTTCCCCTCTGATATGGATAAGGCTCTCAATTCACTTGTTTTAATGATATGTTACTGTAATAGAAAGTTTTAGGAAATGTCTTTTATTGGCACAGTGCCCCAAACTGGCACAATGCCTTAAGCTCCTTGGCAAGGGACATGTGAGAAACGCATTGCTGTTATGTATTAATTACATACTCTAATACTCTTTCTGTGAAGAAGAAATTTGTCTTTAGTCTTGACCCTAGATCTGACAGTTGCATTACTGTTGGGTATAGACCTTGATCCCATAGTGGTCTCTGTGCCTGTAGACCCTTACGCTCTGCAAAGGCAGTATGTGTTTTTTTAAAACCAACAAAAAATGCCAGAGTATTTAACAGTATAAAGTCACCAATTGAATGACAATCCATCCTGGTTTGTTTTGTCTTGTTTTTAAAACTTGGCTAACTATACAGGAGTTACTCTGACATGCTCAGCTGAATAAACAAAACAAATGAAAATCCCTATACATGAGTGTATGTTGTCTGAGTACTGTAACTTCTTTAACATAGTAGAAGTCATTTGTTCTACCTTGTGGACAATGATACCCATTATGCATCTCTCGTGAAGCTTGAGAAATCGTGGTTCAGTTCTTGGTGCAGCTGTTTGGTGCAAGCGGGCACCCCCATGAAAGAAAGACTCCAGCTATGCCCCGCGCTGCTGAAACAATAGTGAGTTATGTCGGGCTGCGCTGCTGGGCAGGCGGGCTGCTGCATCCAGAATGTCTTCTGCAGCTCTTGTGTTGCTATAGAGCTTGAACGAGAGAGCCTGAGGGGAAAAAAGCTGGGCTCTGAATGGAGAGGAATGTAGGTATGAAAAATAAAAGAGGAAAGTAAAATGCAGTTAATTTTTTTTTTTTATATAACAAAGGGAATAGGACATTTTGGTCCCTTTGTATCTGTATTTCTTGTTATGAGAAGAAAAAAATAATTGAAGCAAAAGACCAGCTATTGGGTTTCAGATAGACATGTAATGGAAACAGATGTCAAAGCTATTCTCTATACAAAAGTTTATGCATTTGTAAAAGAACATACAGGTTTGGGCTATGTTCCTGCTTTGTGTTAGAAGACCCTTTGAATGAGAAGAATAGTTCTTTTTACGTGCTTCTTGTGGCGTTGACGGTGTTACAGTTTTACTTTAAATGTCTACGTGTTTCAGCAGACAGCTGTACGAATGGCAGCAGGACAGACTAAGTGGGAGTATACTGAGTTGGCTGGTAAAAATGGAATGTGACAAAAATGCATGCGCAAGTTGTTTACACTGGCACCAACAGAATTGTCAGCTGTGCTTAGACCGCTCCAGAGAAAATTCATTTCTTAACAATCTGCTTCATTTTTCTTCTAATTTCAAACAGTGCAAGTTGCTGGTCAAGTTCTCTTCAGCAGCCTTGGATCTAGTTTTCAAAAGTCAGTTGGTCATCAGTGTAGGGGTGCATGAGTCTGTATACAGGAGTTACTATTTGAAAATCCTTTTTGCAATGAAACATGCATGATGAGAATATCAGGAAATTTAGTCATAAGAGCTGTTTCAGGCTTTGAAAGATGTTCATGGATGAATTCTTCTATTGAATAAATTGTATGATTTTTCAAATTGTGTATATAATTTCATAAAGAATGAATGGAGGTTACTTGAGGAAAACAGTGAATATAAATGTGCCTACCAGAGGTGCTTACCTTGCATTCTGCAGTGGTGTTATTTGAAGAGTCAAAAGGTAATGCAGTAACACTCAAAAACTGAACCACTGCCTAATAGCTGAAGAGAAACTTCTGTTCATTTACTAAAAACTGAACATTTGAAGAATAGTGTTAACAAATGAAAAGGAAAAAAAAATCATTCTTCTTATTTTTAAACAGCGAGTTTCTCAGTGGAAAGTAGTAATTTATGCAGTAATAACGTACGAAAAGAAAATCAAATGCCTACTAAGTATAATATCAAAAGTTACACTTTGTGAAAGCTTAAACTTCCATTTTTCATCTCTGATCTTAGCCTGTTTGTTGAATTTAGATGGAGAGTTTGAACAATGTATCTATAACCCTAATATGTTCAAAACATAACTGTCTTAGGCTAAGAGCTTATCCTGAGAAACATGTAATTTAGATTTTGATGCAAAATGACCAAAATGTAACTCTTAATTGTAATGCATGGAAAATTTAACTGTACTTTTACAAGGAGGAAGGGGGTACTTCTGCATTTTGTATGCAAATATAATTAAGAGTATATAATATGTAGTGTGAATATTAGATCAGATATTTACTTCCATATTTCTCAGAGACCTTTGTATCCAAGGGACAGTTTGTCATTTATTTAGCCGAGGAAGTTTTATGTTTATCAGAATAGCTCTCTGTATTTGATAATAGTTGGCATAACATTAAAAGGCTGTGTTTAACTTCAGAGACAGTTTACTTACAATACAAAACTGGAAAAAAAAAAACCTACTTCTTGTTAATGATTAAAGAACTTTACTACAGCTTTATCTTGCACGTTAACAGGGGCATGTAGAGAGGTTTCAGCCTTTCTGGAGCCATGCAGAAGTTGTAACTCTGGAGGCACTAGATCAAGGAAAAAGGTCTGTTGTCAAAGTCTTGTATTACTCATCTTCAGAAGGAGGATTTTGGCCTTTCTAATGAGAAGCATCAATATTTTGAAGGACAGGAAAGCAAAATAGCTAATACTTTTGAAATTCAAAAGTGTCTAAGAGTTGAAAAGCAAGCGACCGTATTAAGACTCACGTTGTTACGTACATGGTTGAGCAAATAATTTATGTTCATAAACACTCTACTTTCTAAAGATTATTTTTTCCTTGATTCTATTATCCTTGTTCTGAAAAGATGCCCTAACAGAACACAAGAAAAATATTTTTTATTGTTTAAAGGGAAGTCCTGCTGTAGATAAAAGTAACTGTTCTGGTTTCAGCTGGGATAGAGTTAATTTATTCTAGTATCTGGTAGAGTGTGTTTTGGATTTAGTGTGAGAATAAAATTGATAACACACTGATGTTTTAGTTGTTGCTAAGTAGCGCTTATCCTAAGTCAAGGATTTTTCAGTTTCCCATGCTCTGCCAGCGAGGAGGGGCATAAGAAGCTGGGAAGGAGCAGAGCCAGAACAGCTGACCCGAACTAGCCAAAGGGATATTCCATACCATAGGATGTCATGCTTAGTATATGAACTAGGGGGAGTTGGCCAGGAGGAGTGGATCGCTGCTTGGGCATTGGTCAGCAGGTGGTGAGCAGTTGCATGTGCATCACTTGTTTTTTTTTTCTTGGGTTTTATTTCTCTTTCTTTTTGTTATATTCCTTTTTGTTACAGTTGTTATTATTATTAATTATTATTATAATTATTATCATTATTATTATTTTAGTTATTAAACTGTTCTTACCTCAACCCTCAAGTCTTACTTTTTTTTCCAATTCTCCCCGTCCTACTGGGAGCAAGGAGGAGTGAGAGAGCGGCTGCATCGTAATTAGTTGCTGGCTGGGGTTAAACCATGACAGTAGCATATTAGGAAAAAAATCTGCCCATTCCCAGGAATCTCATCTGTGGTAGTTTTCCCAAAGGAGTATCAATAAAGAAATACAAAATCCTTTTAAGCCTGAGCTGTTGCAGGCTTGCCAGCCCTACCATGTGATATTTTCAATAAATACAGTATCTAAGTTACTGTGAAGTTACTCTGTCATTAGGTAGAACTTTGGCTCAAGAGCTAGAATCCTTCCATACTAAAGAGGATGTATTTTCAAAAAAAAGTAACAGGAAAATTAATACATCATATGCAGCAGTCAGAACATGTCCTGAGCAAAGCAGAGGAAGCTAGCTTTGTCCTTGATGCAGAGGACAAAGATACAGTGCCTACACTGAAGAGCTGGTAACAAAGGTTGAATGATTTTCAGTTGCATCTCCCCACAGAGTCCTTGTTTTTCTTACAGAGCCATTTTGAAGCCCATCAAGAGGAAGGGATGGTAATCTCTCACATGGCTGTTGCTGGAGTGGGAATCTGGATTGCCTTCACATCTGGATCTACACTTCGCCTCTTCCATACTGAGACACTGAAACACCTCCAGGATATTAACATTGCCACACCTGTTCACAATATGCTGCCAGGTAGCTGAATCACATCATATGATAACATTTTTGTTTTGGCTTTATCACCATCGTTCTCCAGAGTGTCGTAGATTAGGCCAGAATCAGAAGATCCATCTCGGACTTTGAGTCTGGTAACTGTCTCGTGACTATTTGCTTTAGTAAATCACAGTCTGTCGCCTGCACAGAAGAATGTGTGCAGTGAGCTGGTTGAGTAACAGCTCTCCTCCTTGGAGGTTATAAAGGTTATTATATAGATAAGCAGGTGAATTCTTCTGTTTAGTCTTTTTTTTTTTGTGTGTGTGTGTGGCTGTGAAGCAGTAGGGCAATGCAGTCTGACATGAAAATGTGTTTGCTTTGCAGAGCATTTCTTCTGGAACTTAGTGTCAAAGTACATGATGGAGTCAATTTGCCTAGGATCTGGACCAGAAAGCCACGTGCTTAATTTTAATTACATCAGTAGTCCCAGTGCACTCAGCTTAACCACTCACACACTGCCATTTTGGAGTGTGTTCAGTGTTTTGCTAATTGAGCTTTAATTTGTTGAATTAAAAGGTTAGTCTTACAAGTAAAGATAGAAGCTGTGGTCGTTAGGATAAAGTTTAACAGATCTTTAAGTGCCTTAAGGCACAAGGTGTTCAATCACCCCCAAATCATCAGTGTCACAGACAGTTGCACTGGCCTGTGTCAGTTTTGCAAGTGAGCGGCTGGGACCTCAGCATCAGCCAGCACATCGGGTGGGAGCTGTGGCAGTGCCGGGAGATGAGACAGACAGACAGAAAAGCAAGACTGGCATGGATGAGCATGAGGTGTCCGTGAGGGGACAACTGTTCTTCTTGTCTCTTCTTGTTTATAGACTGCAGTAGACCGAGCTTCTGTGGTTTTTATGGGCAATGTGTGCACCAGCTTTATTGCTTTGTTTCTAGCAGAAGCCAGTTCTTCCCACACTGAGATTATATTCTTAAAAGAGTTTGGTATAAATCTTGCATGAAAAATGTTTCGCTGCTTCAGTCTCTGTCTTCTTACCACATTTTCTTTCAGATGACATTAGCTTTGCAATAAAGTTCTATTTTAAATTGTGTCCATTTATATCATGTTCTAGGCAGGGTGGTTTTTACACGTGGTGTTGACTGTAGCACCAACACCGAACTGCAGCAAATAGCCTGCCTTTAAATAGGTCATTTGATTGAATTCATCACAGTTATGCAAAGAAATCAAGATCAGTTGTAAAAAGAAGATTAACTTTTCATATGTTCTGCTGTTTATAGCGGGGGGGGGAAAGGGAAGTAGGGCCTCCCTTATACATGTTTTCTGCATATAAACATCTTTAAAAAATTTGGCTTTAGTGTTCATTGCCATGGTAATAAAACTACTGATGTAACATACTGTTTTTTTAAAAAAATATTTGTAGCTAATTCTATCTCCCTGGTGTTATTCTTACCCATTTTAGTTCCTTTTTTTTTTTTCCCCTCACTGTCTTCACAGAAAGTATGCCAATGAATGGAAATGGAAATTTATTTCAGGAGTAGAACATTATTACAGCAAATGTTCCAAGGGAGAATCCATTCTAAAAATGAAATGAATTTCAATTATTTAGCAGCAGCTCTTGGGCCTGTTTATATGATCCCAATAATGCTGCAACAACAAAGGCAAAAAGACAGAGGAGTAGGAGGTTTACATAATAAAGCAGCAGCAAGGACTTTTTGGAACTAAAAGCAGTCAAAGAATAAATCAAGCTCTGTGTAGTATATACTGAGACTAAAAAAGAAAAAAAAAGTGAAACAGAAAAGGAGTGAAATAGCTGCGTATTTACAAAATATGTATTTGCCTTTACTGTGAATTTTTTTAGGACTTTTAAAGGAAACAGCTCTGTTAGTTTTCTGAAATCCAGCAGGAGTTCCTTAATATGCAAAAATAACAGGAAAGTAAAAACTCAACTGGTATTGAAATGAGAGAGAAGAAATTGGTGTAAAAATATTGCTGAGTCTTAAGAAGAGAGATTAAAAAGGCAAGGTCTTGATAGAACTTTGAAGAAGCTGGACTTCTTTTGCTAAGATTTTAGTAGGAACAACAATATGTAATATTGACCTGATGGGCTGCCTGGCGTTGTCATCTGTGTCTTCATTAGAGCAATGTAAACGAGAGGAATGTCGCTCCATGAAGTTAATGGAATTATTTTGTTGTTATACAGTAGAAGTAAAAGCAAAATTTACTGTCGCTGTCAGGAATGGTTACCGTGAGTTACAGTCCTGTATTTAAAGGACAGCTGTAGTAACTAGTTAAGATAGAGGAGTAGGAGGTTCTCATAACCTTAGTAACCAGTTCTCATAGCATAGATTTTCCCAATTTTGCTCTTAGGAGAAGATGGCCTTAAATATCACTGCCTGCTCCCCTTGTTGTAAAGAGTGTGCGTCCTTTGCTTTGAGGAAGACAACCCTGCAGCACAGTGGGCAGGACAGAATCACAGAGGAATGAAGTGTAAGGGAAATGGCACAGGAGGTGATTGTCCTTACGATTCGGCGAAGTTCAGTAGTGTAAAAAAGCAGACTATGTCTGGCAGAATCTTTTATCTGCTGGATGTAACTTTTTTAATCTGTAGCAGTCCACTTGTGGAGAATGCAGCTGGGAGGGCTCTTGCTTTCTGGAGTTACGGGAGGTTTGTCTGTAGGAATGCAGGACTGGAAATGAAACCAGGGTCACGGAGGCAACCATGGGGATAGACTTTTAGTCCAGAGTGGTCCGTGGTACCTTTACTTCAGATATCATCAGAAATAATTCCTAATAATGTGTAACAAGCTTGTGTTCTACAACAGAACACCAAAAAAGCACAAATGCCATATGAGAAAAGGAGAGTGGTTGAGAGGAAGAGCATCATCATTGTTACAGGTCCAGGTAACCACTTATTTCACTATCTGGTAAACCACAGTACAGCTGGATTGCTTTTAAGTGGCCCAAGCACAGCTCTGTTAGCTGAACAGAGGGCATACTGAGTAGCAGGGGGAAAAAAAAAAAAAAATCTATTAACATTTGAAGACAAATAGACACACTTCACTAATGCAATGTACTTCATTTGTAGAACAAGTTTATGCTTAGCATTTGTGATCTGTAGTTGAAATCTCAACAAAGGCAGCTTTTCACCAGCCTTTATCGTAGCTTGCACCAAAAAAAAAATAATAAAAAAATCATATTGTACATGAATAGACAGTCCACTTGTTTTTTCGTAGTCACATTCAATATTTCATTATTCAAGAACATCCTTAAACATTTTTTTCCTTTCAGCTCTAAAAGAGTTTGTCCTTTTAAATAGATTACTGTGACCTTGATACATGCAATTTCATTGCTCATATGGACGGTGACAGGTTACCTGTTTAACAAAGAGGTGATTTCTGCATAACTTGCTGTATTCTGTTTAAATCCATATATCCTCTAGTGACATGTGTGTTTCCTGGAAACAGATCAGAAAAGCAAAGGAAAAAAAACAAAAAGTACCATTTCCTCTCTGTGGAAAACAAACTATACCTTGAGGCTTACAGCCTTCTTTTGTCCTCACCCCACCAGGTACCAGACCATAAAATGATATTACTGCTGGGAAACGATAAAAAGATTGGGAAAAACTTTAGGTCAGCCCAATAGATCTGTACAGTGGGTTTGGGGTTTTTTTATATAGTAAGAGCAGCATGGTCATGTAAGAGGATATGCGCCAGTATGCCCTTGCATTTACCCAGGGTTGACTTTGGAAGATCTGTGTGGGACCACATGAGGGTTTACCTCGGTCTGGTGGTTGTTGTAGTTGAGACCTGAAAAAGGTGAACATAGAGCAGAACATAGGCAATAAAACCATCTGTCCATGTATAAGCTTAATTGTTGGCTTCGGTTCTTCATAAAGTCAAGATCTTGGTCAGATTGTTTTACAGGTTTTAACAGTTCTGTCTGCATTGGGACAGTGTGATCTAAAAGTTGTCATTTAAAGATAAAAGTATTTGATTAGTTTTGGCATTTATGTTTATCATTTTCCCTTCTTAACTTGATAATTTCTGTGCTTACTGTGTAACGCATTCTGGAGAATTGGTTTTACTTTTTTTTTTCTCTGAATTTGAAATATATCAAAATAAAAAGTCACAAAATAACAAAGAAAAATATGATTTCAAACCTTGGCTAGCAGATAACAAATTAATATTTTACATTAGTATGTTAATAGGGTTTTTTAATCTATATATAATTTTTGTAGTTGTTATATGCTATTTCAAGGTATATTTTCAGAGGCAGATGTTTCCTGCTTTTCCAAGATTTCAAAGCAAGTGGTTTTCCTTTTGACCTCACTATAGATGGTTCATGCTTAAGGTTGTGCTTGGTGTTTAAGATTCTAAGCTGCAGGCTGATAATTTGCTCTTTTCACCTATGGAAACAGTAATGCATGGTACCAGTTCTCCCTGGTAAAAATTACTGGTTAGAAGTTGCTTCAGGGTTGGAGTATGAAATACATATTATTTTACATTTTAAAAGTTTAAAAAAGTATTAAGCATCTATTGTTTAAAAATGTGAGTATCCTGCTTCTGCAAGGGGTTTGAGAGGCAAAAG
The DNA here is from genome assembly GCF_947461875.1 of Haliaeetus albicilla. Classification (NCBI taxonomy): domain Eukaryota; kingdom Metazoa; phylum Chordata; class Aves; order Accipitriformes; family Accipitridae; genus Haliaeetus; species Haliaeetus albicilla. Next base: position 23,070,853 of record NC_091500.1, read on the forward strand.
TACAATTGGAGTTTTTGATAATTTTAAAAGTTTAAAAATTGTACTTGAGGATTTCTGTGTGTAGTTTGTAAAACAAGTTTTAAGTGAAATGGAGTGAGGTTAAGCTCACCTGCAGTTACCTTGCCCTTGCTGTGGCACTGGTTGTGGGAGAGGACTCACGTCATACATAACTTGAGCGAGCCTGAGCAATAAATCACAGAATTCAAATACTGATTTTTGAAAACTCCAATACACAGAGGTGTTTGGGCATCAGCATTTGAACTTCTTTTGTGCTGAAGGAGTGCCTTTGTGTGCTTTGTTCTGGAAACTAAATCCAATTAATATATCAAAAAACCCTAAAAAAACAAACTAAACCAAAAAAACCCTACACCAAAAAACCCCACCAAAACCAAACCAACCAAAGAAAAAAAAAAAAATCAAAAAAGCAAACTCCAAGCTTCAAAAGGCTTGCAATTTATCTATAGGCATAGACTGTCTGTGCTTATCTAGCTGACGAGGGATGATGCAGTCCTACCAGCGTAAACAGCTGCAGTTTATGGAAAACAACATAGGTATCTCTGAAGGTCTGCGTGAGTAGATGGAGCCTCATCAACTTACTCAAGCTTGTTACACCTGCTGAGGGTGACCTAATCATCGTGCCTTTGGGGTATTCTAGAATGTGGTTTGGGGTAGGCAGAGCTGGGATTTCAGATACGTGTGCCTTTTACAACACGCCATCGCTGAGTTAATACTCTGTTTTTGTAAAGTTCTGTGGGGAAAGACTTGAATTGTGGTCCGCCTCCTGCCTTCCAGTTGAGTGCTTTGGGCTACAGTCAAGCTGCTCCTGCCCTGCTTTCCTGCTGGGTCTGTGATTCATATATTCTTGGACGTAAATTGGCTCAGCTTCAAGGGACGAGATGGAAAATGCATTCATTTGTGATACACCATAATTAAGGTCCTTTTCCAAAGTGTGAACATGCGGGTTCATCCAAGTTCTATCAGATGTGGAATCCAAATTCCCTACTTAGTGATGAAGTGAGAGCTATGATGATGGGAATGACTGCTCTCTTGCATGTGAAGTTAGTCATAAACCCAAGAACATGTAGGTTTTGAACCTGGAGGATTCCAGCAGAGTTTAAATGCCTCTCCACATAAACTTGGGCCATGGCGAAAGGTTGGGCAGGCTGTGGTTTCCGTTTCTGAATCTTTTGAAGGCCTTTTTCAAAATCCATCTAAACTAAATCAAACGTATTTAGTAAGCGTTGCGAGCAAAAATGACTTTGTTTTCATTAGAAAAATAGCAATCCTATAAATAATAAGTTGCAGAAAAACATAGAATCATAGAATAATTTTGATTGGAAATTACTCTGGAGGTCATCTTGTCCATCCTTCTTGAAGCAGGCCTGATTAGGTGTGGTTGTTCAAGGACTTGTCCAGCCAAAGTTTTCATATCTTTGGATAGGATGGAGATTCCACAACCTGTCTGAGCAACCCGTTTTACAGTGTTTGACCACCCTTACGATGAAGAAGCTTTTCCCTACTTAAAATCCAAATTTCCCACGTTCCAAATTTGATCCATTGCATCTTATCCTACCAGTGTGCACATCTGAATAGAGTCTGACCCTGTCTTCTGTGCACCCTCCTGTCAGATAGGTGCAAACAGCACTTCTTTAACCTCTCTTTGTACACTGTGTGCTCCAGTCTCCTGGTCGTCTTGGTCGCCTTCCATTGGACTTGTTCCAGTCTGCCAATGCCATTTTTGTATGGGGGGCACCCAAACTCAAACAGGGGGACACAGCACTTCTGATGCAGTTTCACAGAATAAAAACTAGGAGTAAAAAGCAATCATGAACAGGTTTGAGTCTCGAGTATAGCATGTTATGGCAATATATTATTGAGTATTGTGAAGCAAAATGCCTCTCAGTTTTATTATTGAGATTATACAAACATAGTCTATTTGTAAAGAAAATCTATGTCTGCTTTTAGATACTGTGGTTTAGAGATGTAGGACAGAATGTTGCAGAAGTCTAATAGTATTTAAACTGTCACATATGTAAAGTTTAATACCACAATCCAGCAAAATACTGTGATGAGTGCTTTGCTGAATGAGTCGGTACCGCTGATTGTGTTTGCCTGAAGTTACCTTGATCTAGGCAAAGATCATCACTCTTAAGTAACGGAGCACTTCCTAAATTTTGCAGGGCAGCAGCGTGTTTCTGTGACCAGCCTCCTGGTGTGCCACGGTTTATTGCTGGTTGGAACAAACCTGGGTATAATAGTAGCATTACCGGTGCCACGCTTGCAGGGGATTCCCAAAGTAACTGGTGAGTGAAATTTCTCAAATGGATCAAGTACAATGGTTTTATACTGAAGATTTCATTTCTCTTCTGTCGGTAGCTTAAGTGAACCTGCTAAATTATATGTATTGTTTAGATATACGTCAGAGCTCTGTGATGAAATTATATTTGTTGTTCTTCCTGAGCTTTCCAGTACATCCAGATACTTGTCTAGTTTTGTCTCAGTTGTTTGAGCCTGGACAACTGTTTTTCTTTAGGGCATAAGAATAGGATAGGCATTAATCCTGTCAGAGTACAGTCAAATATATGGGGATGAGAAGAGAATGCAAGCAATCTTTCTTCCACATTTGGGAAAATAGAAGCATTAGGTTTGGAGACATAGATACTGAAAGTTTAGTATGTTGTCCGACTGGTTATTCAGTAAATTGGTTTTGTGCCCTTTCTCCCCAAAACTTTGAATATATGAGAGTATATATTTCTTTTTTTTTGACAATGATCAGATTTTTGCATTTTGGAGAGATGTATTTATTGAGTTACTTCATATTACGCCATTTGAAATACAAACGCATGAATGCTGCTGTATCACTTTCCAAATGTTTAAGCTACTAGCAGAAGCAAGATTTTTAAAGTGTGTTTAATAGGGGCTTTGCCATGCTGCGTTTTGGGTTCAGAATTCTGCTCGAGCTTCTGCGCTGTGGAGGGAAGCTGGCAGATTTTAGGAGGCAAGCTGTTTGCAGCTTCCTTCAGGGGAAAAAAAAGCTTATGTAACTTTGCAAAACGAAAACAAAACCCTCTGTGTTCAGCAAAATACGCAGCAATAATCCAGTATGACACAGGACGAATGCTTCTTAAAAATATGGCACCTATGTTAGGTGAAAATAAATGCAGTGCAAGAAAATGCACAGTTGCAGAATCAAAAAATCTCTCATTTTATTCTTCCATTTTCTGTTTTGATCATTGTGGTTTATGTCATCTGTATTTTCCTGCATTTATTTTGGGTCAAGATTTGTCAGATTTCACAAATCTAGCAACATTACGTTTAGAAATCTATTTTTATAGTCTTCAATACCATATTTGGAATTTGAACTGAAAAATTGTGACTTTTTCTGGTTGTGCTTCCAATAGTGATAATTCATCTTTATATCATTGCACTTTCTGTAAAAACAGAATAGGTTTTATTATAACCTGGAATGCATTAGGGAGTTAGGGATGGTTTTGTAGGGTTGTGGGTTTTTCCCCTTGATAGCCTAGCTCTTTTCCATATTGTAGCTGATTTTGTAGAATTTCCATTTGTAGCTGATTTTTTTCCTTCTTTTTTGGCTGTAAAAGCCACATTTACTGATATTGTTACAGGTTCTGAATTTGGCCATATGCAGTTTGGTTTTCATACATTCTAATGATTTGCACAGTGTAAATCTTCCTTGTACCACCACCATCCCACTGTTTAAATATGTTTTAAAAAATTAATAATTTTTCAGTCATTTCCTTATGAATCTGCCACGGTAACTAGAAAGCCATTCAGAAGGATGAGTTTTAGTTCCTGCTGTATAGCGTGGAGGGGTCTGTTACAACGAAACAGATGTTCACGCTATTCTGGAGAGGTACAGAGGTACAATAGGATTAATTGAAAACCACGTATTTTGTTTGTGGATTACTGGAGAAAACTCACAGTGTTACATTTGTGTCGATGCCAACAAAAAGAAGTTAGCAGCATTTCTGTACTCATGCTGTTGTGAGAACAGAGCACAAAAGTAAGTCAACTAAAATTCATAATGCCATGTGTCAGTGGACATATTAGTACAGTCCTAAAACACTTGTGGTACGACAGATTATTTTTTGTACATTTTTTCTGTAAATTGTGTACGCACAAGGCGAAAGACAGACTGGATGCATATAATAGCGTTTTAAGAGTTAGGCTTTTCTGAGCAAACTTCATGAACTAATTATGGTAGAACACTGTGGTAAAATAATGTTCTTTAATTGTCTTTTTCTTTTGGCTCCAGGAAGAGGAATGGTGTCATATCATGCACACAATGGCCCAGTCAAGTTTCTTGTCACGGCTGCATCTATAAACAAGAAGAACAGAAACAAACAGAGGAACAGCCTGCCTCCTAGCTCAGAACCTAAAGACGACGACCAAAAGAACATTCTGCACAACGAAAGACCAAGCTCTTGCCTTAGTAACACCCATGACACTGCAATTTGGCTGGGGGGTTCAGTAGGATCCATTGCACAAAAAAGTGACTTGTCATCATCTTCTGGATCCCTTACTTTGTCTCACGGATCAAGTTCCCTAGAACACAGGCCAGAGGACAGTAACATTTATGAGCTTTTAAATGATCAAAATATCTCATTTAAAAGTAAAAGACAGAGATCCAAGAAAATGAAAGCAAGTTCAGTATTAGTCATTTCTGGTGGCCAAGGACACAGAAGAGTGAACAAGAAGACCAAGCAGCAGCGACCAGATGAACTAGTGTCTTCAGTGATGGTCTGGCAAATCCCACTATTAAATATCTAACTGGACTAAATCCAAGATACTTTCTGCTATTAAAGAAAGTCTGATATCCTTGTACAGAAATGGCAGCTTAGGACCCAAACAGATAGTCTTTATACACCTGGGAACAACTTCAGTAGGCTTTGATCACAGGATTAAGGGTTGCAAGACAGTCCTTGCATACTTAGAACATTCTGCAGTGTTAGGGTATTGGAAAACATTTAGCTGTTGATGCTGTCCTTGATACTTAGAACAAAAAGGATCTGTTAGACACTTTTAAATGGTTTTAGAATCTCTGCCTTATTTATATTTACATTTATAAATATCATAATTATATTCTGTAGCACTTAGGGAAGGCAAAGAACACATGCCATGTCTCATGCTGGTTTTTGCTTATGTAAATCAGCTGTTGTTTCTTTTTCCAAAGTGACATATTGCATGGACTGTAGATTTTAACAAATTAGCAAATATTTTTAAACAATAAATAGTCTAATGCAAGCTAATACTAATTTGGTAATTACTATAATAGTTTGTAACATCATTCCACAAGCCAGAGTTGGGTCTGGACAAAAGCAGTTATATTAATTGATTGGTATTTGTTTATTTCAACATAGAAAATAGATTTATTATTATTATTATTATTTCTAATGCTCAGTATTATTAAAAACATTGCAGTACAAAAAGCACATTAATTTTCTTGCTAGGTGCAATGTGTCTGTGACTGGCCTTTGTTGTACAGAGAAAGTTCTAAGGGTGCTATGGCTTAGGTCAAATAGAAAATACAGATACAGGACAGCTGTGCACTGGAGTGCTGCTAATGCATTCTCCCCAGCAACTTGGTTATCAAAGCTAGACATGCACTATGCTGGTTTTAAGGAGGCATGCACATCCAGGAACTTAATAATGAAATTATTAATTAAATCATTAACTGGGGAGAAATACACTAATATTGGAATATCTATAGGAAGTGCGGGTAATCACTGTGGGTGTAGGTCCTACACCAGTTGATTTGTGCTGTGGCCTCAGGCAAACACCTATCAAATAATGTCACAGCGCAACAGCAGAGATATGGTCATATCTGAGTGGCAGTCGCCTCTTTTCACGCAGAGTTTCAGCAAAGCATGGTCATGTAAATGGATATTGTGAAAATAGTGTGCATGGCTTCATTCACTCAGTCAGGTAAGCAGTTGCTTTGGTGGTGTTAGAGGGCTGAATTCTAAATAGAGACCTAATCATCGTTTCTTAATGAATCAATGTATTTCCAAAGGAAACTTTGAATTTGGGATTCCTACTGAAATTGCTTTATGTGCTAGTCTCTGCATGTGTAATATAAGACCAGAGCCTTCAGCTCAGAAGGATATTGCCAAAACCGGTGATGAGACACATCCTTCAGTCAAAATATGTTTAATACAGATAACATGTTGAATGGAGTCACTGGGAACATCCTTTTCCCTCGTCAATAGACTGAAAGATACAGAGAAATTAGGGTGATTAAGTTTCAGTTGAATATGTTAAGAACTCTAATACTGTCCATCAGTTCAGTAAAATGCAAATTAAATATATCTGAAGCAGGAGGTTTGTCAGATGTATGCATTGACTAGAATCACGTAAAACTTCTGGCTACTTTGGTGCTATTATTATCATCCCAGTAAGGGGGTGGTTTGCCCTGAAATTATTTCTGCTACTTCTAATGCACACTCCTTGATTCCACCATGGTTTGTTTCAATCTGCCTAGTTTAAATCGACATCAACCATAATTACAGTGTTTCCCAGCACTTGGCATTTTAAGGTAAACTGTACTAGGGACTGAATTACTTTGTTCGATATAAGATAAAGGGTTTTTTTTCAAAATAGTGGTAGATTGGTGGAGTTTTTTTAATGTTGCTGAAATTTATTGTCTTTATTTTGCAGCAGATTTATGTATCTCTTAAATTTTCAGTCTGTCTGCTCTAAAAAGCAAACCTCTATCAAGGTGACCCCAAAATCGGTGGGTGGGCTGACTTACCAAGTTTGACAGAGCACTGGAGTAACGTCAGGTCTTCCCTGCCACCAAGTACATGGGACAGAGGGAATGCCAGTGCAGTCAGTCTTTGCCTGTGAGGCAGCACCAAAATAGACATTTCAAAAATCAGATACGCACCCCAATTTCTTTTCAGAGGTTTTGCCTGCATCCTGATCAGAATGGGATTCTTGAGCCAGAATAGCACAGACTTCAATGAGTCACGAAGGACACTTGTTACAGATGGGATTATAGGTTTAGGGTCTTCATTACCGTTTTGTGCTTTTATTCTGTGTCTTCCGCTGTGTATCTTGCAACTTCAGTTGGGTGCTGTCAGCGTTGGCATGGGCTTAAGTGTTGGCATCAGTCCTGGTGGGGAGAAAAAAAAAAAAAAAAAAAAAAAAGCAGAGTGCCTCTAAGCCAGGCAGCTGGCAGCATTTTCCCAAACTTTCCCTCTTCTCCCTGGCCTACTGCCTGGGCTTGCCTGGCTTGAGGGATCAAGGCCAGTTGCATTTTCTACACTCTTCCATAGCTGTGGCCCTGGGAGCTGCTGTTTGCCCACTGTGTGGAAGTACTACATTGTACAGTTTAATGTATGTATATTGAAAAACAAGTTAAAAGATTCTTCTGTGTATAAAGCATATATAATCTAGTATCCCTTTGCTACACTGCAGTAAAAAGACCACAGGTTTTATTCTGCGTGCTCCTTGGGTGTGGGATTCTGCATCTGTGCCTTTGGGACTGGAGGATCACGTCCACTTTCGTGGATCTTTATTAGTAGGAGCAGTAAGCAGAGTCCACCACACATTCAGCTGGAAATCCATGCATGGCCTTATTACAGGATCTGCTAGCAGTAATGCATGAGACTTTTAAAGTGAAATTCATCCTATCTTCCAGCTGAAATGTAACATCCTTCAGTTTTAGCAATAAAACAGTAGAAACAAAGTACAAACCTGCTCTTCTGAAAGTACATCGGACTCTTGCCAGTGACTTCAGTAAGAACAGAACTGGGTCCCTCATTTACATTACACTATTTTGAAAACACATATCTATTTATCTTACTAAACTGTAAAGCAAAAAAGAAGCTGTATGTCTGTCTGCAAAAGTACACATTGTCATGAACTAGATTTTTAGTAACTAACTGAGCACAAGGTGCGATGTTTGTTTTCTGATATGCAGCTAACTGGTATTACCTTACTATGAAAATGGGCAGGAACCAAAGTTTCTCTTACAGCTGGCAAATAGTCTCTACAGCTGTTGTAGACTATGCTGATAGGTAGGTTGGATTTTGCTTTCTGATACTGCTTTTCTAGATTAATAGAAGTTATGGAAAATATTAGGAAAAGAGGGGAGCAAGTGTAACCACTACGATATATTCTATATATGTTTTCTAACACATAGTAGTGTCTTTTATAACATGAGCCATAAAACTTGTGTATTTATGTTCAAAGTATAAACTGAGAAAATGTTTAATAAAAAAATGTGATAAAATTAACTTCAGAAGTACATTTCTTGGGTCGTCATTTTAACTAGAAGGCTGGAATTTGTGGCATGCATTAATAATATATGTATTAATGGACTCATGAAAGGGAGAATAGGATATGTGATTAGGACAGCAAAGATATATTTTTATTTATTTATTTCTATAGTTTCTACAATTTAACACCAGCAAATGCAATTTCTGAAAGTGATGCAGTCTCTTACAATGAGTTTGACCCCTGTATCAATGGACCCAGTGTCTAAGCAGTAGAATTTCTACTATGCTGTCTACATGGAGTATGCATCAGCACTGGGGCAGCATGCATGATGCATAAAAATGAGAAGCATTAATATTCAAAATGAGTATTGCAGAGCAAAAGCATTAACAGATGAAATTAATTTTCAGTTGCTAACTGGCGATTCATTCTAATTAATCTGCCCTAAAGGATATATACCGAATCCCATGATTGTGTTTAAATACTGAGACTTGTATTCATCAGACTTGGCAATAGCCTGTTTGTGCATACCTGCACTATTATAAATAAACAATAAGAGTTATTGAGAGCTGCTTGGTTGCTCGTAAAGCCTGCCTTTTTGCTCCTGTTTTTATACCATACCTCTTTTATATATATATATATTTATACCACACCTCTGAAAAACATCAAATTGCATGAGAGCAGGATACTGTACATTCGCACACCTGAAAACAGATTCTGTCCCAATAGGAATTTACAACTCGTTATTTATGGGTGGGAGGCTGAGGGCTAAAAATTGCTTACTGTCCCTTTGAGAGAGGACTGAATATTGGGAAGGGTTTCCTGAACTGTGGTTAGGTGCTTAAACTTCACTGTTCCTCTCTTTTCTGTCCTATTTAATTTTCTGACCATGTGAAGACGAATTAGTTTTTGTAAAATGCATTTGTGGGTGAGAAAAATCTGTGGTTTGAAAGGTGCGACTATAATGGAGGGTTCTATAAGAGTTAATCTATTGCAATGAGTGATACCGTGGAGTTGATACAGGATTTTTAGATAGCTTTATGTATCTTCACAGTAATAATACTTCACATAGTAATAGTCCTGTTAAGAAGGCAGATTAGTATCATCCGTAGCTAGGAAGAAGTGGAGCTGAAAAGCGTTTGCCTGACTTGAAGCCGCATGTGATGAGTCTGCAAGCGCACAGATTAAAGCCGTTGGTGCTTTCTAAGCCCACAATCAACCCTTCGAACTGCCGCCTCCTTGCAGGCGTTCTGTACGTGCGGTTGCTGAAACTGCCTGTGCTAGTAAACCGGCCAGGGCTGGGGCAGCAGCTCGAGCACTGACCCGTGGTCACAGTTAGTAGCTGGCTCTCTGGGAGTGAGCCTGGCCTGGGCTGCTCCCATCAGACAGCATTGACAAGGCCACTTATCTGGGATATTCCGGGGACTGATTAACTCCGAGGATGTAAATGGTGTGGTGCTACTTGCAGAATAGGCTCTCTGCCTCTGGTTTCTTCATACAGGTGTAGCCTAACGTGTCCATACAACCTACTTCATGTGGGATGGTTGCCTAGCAGTCTAGAACTTGAGACTAGTCTCCTACAGTCAGGAGACAGAAATATGTACTAGCGGAGACTTGACCCCTGCCATACAGCTACCAGGGGTCGGTACGAGGAGTCTCATTGTTAGTCTGATGGTTCAACAGCTGCTTGCACTGCGCCACAGCTCAAAATTCTGGTTTACTTCCTTCACCTTTCCAATTTAGGGGTTTTGTAGCTGTATGTAGAATCTACATCCCATCTCCTTACAAATGCAGCACGCATGCTGCTAGATCTATCTGCTCTTTGATTTGAGAAATGTAGCTCAAGATTTTAGATTTTTCAGAATTAGTTGATTTGCTGCTGCCTCATACTTGTGCTTACTTGATCATAGCACTTTCCTTAAAGGCATGCCCAGCTACCAAACTACCAGTAACACTCTTCGCCTCCTAAAACAAAGAATCCAAATAGCAACACTGAAACAGCTTCAGATGAAAGGATCTGAAAATTTCCTAGGCAAATGAAGATTTACTGTGTTACTCCATTTGAAATGCAACAATGTCGAGGTATGACCGAAAGCACTTCAAGTGCTTTGGCCAAGCTCCATAAACCACACTATGAAGGCAGTTAGTCTTTCACAGCATGACCTTCAAAGGTGTTCAAAGGGGATTTTTTTTTTTTCCTCCAGCAGAACAGGCCTTGACAGCAGAACTGCAAGTTCTCCTGTTGTGCATATTGTTATACTCCGGGGATAATCACAGTTACCATTAATGTGTGTCCCAGCCTGGAAGATGAGCCAGAACACCTAGGATTAAAATGACACACCTCAGGGGAGATGAAATCATTGTAAGAATTCACTGGAAGTCTGATTTAAGGAGTTATTGTGACATCAAAAGATTCAGGTGAGTGAGCCTCCAGCAGAATTTTCTCAAGCACCAAAGTACTTAAATTTCCACTGAAATCTGTATATTTACATGCCCAAATGCAGATAACAAGAAAGGTTTTAAAGAAACTAGATACCACTTAGCTACAGAGTTACAGAATTTTTATTTTTGCTTTCTATTATTCCACACTGGAGAGAAATTCTGTGGGTTTCACCTTGAGCACCAGGGTCACCTTGAATATTGGCACAAAACCCACATTAACTCACGCCTTCCAAAGCAAATTGTAAAAGTTGTTTCCTGTGGGCCTTTCTGGTTGGTTCTTTCTGTGTGCATTTCAAGTTGCAGAACGTGCCTGTCAGACTACACATGTTCCCTTTCTAAAGAGATCTAACATGTCTTAATGTTGCCTTTCTAAAGAGATTTTTTTTCTGGAGGGTTGGGTAGCACAGACCATGTGTATTAGTGAGGAGGATTACCCCTAGTTCAGCCAAGATTTTTAAGTGCAATAACTTTTCTGCAATGTTGCTCAGAGCAGTCTGTGAGGCTCTTAATCCCGATCACAAGCAACTGACACCATCAGTTAACTTAAGCTGCATCTACACTGCTGAACTCCAGAGCACTTCAAACATTACTGACACACATCCTGAGGCCGTATTGGGTGGGATGCCCATGCCCGTCCCTTCCCAGCATGAACCTTACTGTTCAGGCAAGCAAAGCTGGTTATAGCCTATACATATACGTGATGACATTTCACTGATAGACCAGTATTTTGGGAGAAATGTACTGATCACGAGGTATTTTGCTCGCGAGCCATAGTTATAGATGCTTTTTGACGAGACAGGTGGTGGGACAATCCATGGCCGATTATGGCTGGGAAGAAATGTTGACTGGATAATCTCAGAGCACTGTAAAGAGCAAGGGTAGGCTTTCATTTGCTTTTTCAAATTCTTTGGGTTTTTATTATCTTTTTAGCAAATGAGGAGAGGATGTGCACATTTTCTCAATTGTTCATCTAAGTAAATGCTGTGTGTTCCCCATCTTTTAACCTTATAAAATGCTTTCAACCTCATTAAAAGCTGTTCTACCTGTTCAGAGCATTGTTTTGGGTGATAAAACTCTGCACTAATACAGTCTCTTTTGTTATGCTGTTTGTTGGGTTTTTTTCTTAAATTAAAAACAATATTGATCTGTCTCCAGTGCATAGAAGTATGCAACTGAACACTGAAGAAATCTTTATGATCTATTTTTCCTTATGATTACTACCACTCTATCCGCCACAAGCTGATAACCCTCCAGATGCAATCAGCCATTCCTTTCAATTCTACTATTTGAGTGTATTACAGGGATGTGTGAAAACTAGTACACAAAGGCAAATCAGCTTGGGTCAGCATCAGATATATACAATGCATCCTGTGTAATGTGCCTACAGCATGTATGGGTTTTGTACTCCAAATGTATAAAACGTATTTTAGGTATCTTTGGCTGCTCAGCAGAAATATAATAAGCATTTTGTCTGGGCCAGCAATAGCATCAAACCAATCCTTGAGGCCATTGTGTTATAATACCAAGAAGCATTTCACACAGGAGTGTTCAACTGTCAAACACAGAACGAGCAAAAGGAGTCAGGTTTTCTTTTCCATTTGGTTTGGTTTGTTTTTACATTTTGGCTTCTGGCCATGAACCAGATCTCTGGGTACTGCGGGGACCACGGACATCAGCTACTGCCACTATGTACCTGATACTCCAGTGCGCACAGGAGGAATACTACCAAGCTTCACCTATGCCAGTTCCAGAATTTTGATGCTGCAAAGTTTATTCTTCCAAGATGTCCTTGTGCCAATCTAAAAGACAAAAGAATAGCCTACCAACAGCTTTGCATCTGCATACACACTGGTACCAAGTCTAGACTCTGTAGGTATACCAGTCCTACCTAGTGTGCTGGAGATGAGCTTGCAATGTAATGGACTCAGAAAGCAAAGGCTGGAAAGCCCACCTAATTAGCTGGGTAAATAATTGAGCATGGACCTGTGCTCAGCTCCATGCTGCCATGGGTACACTACCTATCTGCAGGATTCTACCTTGCTTACTTGTAAAAGCTAGCCTGTGTACGCCTGGGGGAGCTACATTCTGAGCCCATTATCTAGAAGGTTTAAAGCCTCTTGGTCCATAGAATACAGATTAAGTATTTCATCTGGGTGAAATAACAATTTTGTTAAATGATTCCTAACCTCCTTAAATGAGGAATTCTGTAGCTTCACTAGCCAAGAATCAACCCCCCTGAGACCAGGCCAATTCATTTTTTATGTGGTCTGCTGGCTAATTGTACTGAGGAACAGTGCATTTGCTCCAGCTACCTGGGCAGCCCAGTCCTGCGCGACAGCCTCAGAGCTGGGAATCGCAGCCCTGCAGCTGCTACTGCAGCCAGGGGGAGAAAGGAAAGAAATGCAGTACCTCTCCCAGGAAGAGCAGGGCCCCGATAAGCTCTCAGCAGAGGTACATCTCTCTGGATCGGGGTGCCATTTGGTGACCCTGTCATGAGAATGGCATTCAGCTCTATTGACCATTTCTGCACTAGAGACATCATAGGCTGATGCCTTCTAGGAAGAAAAAATTGAAAATCTTCTGTTTCGCCTGATGCGGCTTAAACAGACAGAAAGGTGTACAAGATGAAGAAACCTTCCTATTTCTTAATCTGTTTTTTTTTTTTTTTTCTTTTTACAGGAGAAACATTTGATAAAATCCTTTTGGTCCAAACTGCATTCCCTTTTTATTATTGAGCCCTATTGCTGGTATGTGAGAGACAGAGAAGATGGGCTGTATGTCCTGAAGGAAGTCCACTGTATGTGACCGGGCAGGAACTAGCTAAGGTTTTGAGGACAGAGCAGAGCAAACACTTCCCTCCCTGCCTTTACTCACCTCACTGTGCTCACCACTCTACTGTTGTTGCTGTAGACTAATTGTCCCTTGCAGAACACAGGTATCTCGGCCAGTCCTGATGGCCAGTAGCAGCAGTTAGAAGCAATCAGTCCCTGTGAATATTTGCCATGTTGGCTGGGCTACAGAAATGCATGACAGGCACCAAATTATGTATCATGTAAGCTGTGCAATACCTGATTTCTTCAGGACAGGGGCTTTTCTATACTGGGACAATGATTTGTCTCATGTAATTTAGGTGGTTAAAAATTGTCTACAGCTGTACCAGTCTGACTTTACAGCTAATGGAGAGAATCAAGGAATACTAAAGGATGATTCACCTCATCCTAAGATAAGATGTCTAAGATAGGTGAGAAAAATTGCCCTCCAGACATGGTTATTCCTGTACATTAATTATAAATGGAGCCTGAAGGAACTCAGTTAAGTAGGGAAACCAAACAGCTAGAACTGAGATGATTTCTACAATGCATGTCCCAGTTTTTAGCATCATCTCCAGTTCTACTGAAAACTGAAAGGCTAGTTGATGAGCAGCCTTATTCTCCATGGGATGTTTCCCAGCCTATGATCCACAGAGCAGCAGTATTTTGCAAAAGTTGTGCTAAGAGGTCAGCAACTCTCCTTTATATCTGTTTTCACTTGTCTGTGAAACAAACCTTGTGTTTGATGACAAAGGTGCATGGGGACCGGAAAGAAACTTGGAGGGAGGACAGTAGACTTAGGCTTACAAAGTTAGGGAATCACTGCGCAAATTAAAAAGCAGAACTGAGGTAATTTTACCCAATCTGCTTCTGGCAATGCTCAGTGAGGGCAAACGATAAAGTTTACAACAGCCAAGCACTACCTGACTTCTTGGGCTAGGACCGCCATGGAGCTTGGATTTTGTATAGGTCTTTTGCTGGCTCCAGCCACAGGGGCAAGTATGGCCCATAAACACACAATATGCTACTTCCTACCCACCACTGATTTTCATTCATCTCCAGAAACTGTAGCTCGGACACCTCTGTGTACACACAGACTGCTATGTGATGTGGCTGTTAAACCTGAAGAGGAGCTAAGCAAATCCAGTAGTGCTTAAAATCATCATATATTCAAAAAGCATGAGTCAGAACGATCTCAGATGATCTCCAATATTATACTGCTGCCACAGCCACATAACTCTTATCAGTGTGAACAGAAGTCAGGTACCTCAAGCGGAGATGATCCTCCACAGAGGAATAGAACAATGGGGATTTTAAAAGTGAAAATAATTTCCCAAGACCTGTATCAGTTGTCTAATTTCAGTGTCATCTTGAAATATACAGCATTTAAAGTAACACGAAACAGCAGGAAGATTAGTTCCTGATGTCAAGAGAGAAGAGTTATTTCTGGCAGGCTTTAATGAATCTGCTGTATCACACGGAAACTTCTTCCAGCTAGCTAGGAATAAAACCATGTACAGAAATTAACAGTCCAATCATGTAATGGACCCAAATCAGGGGACAGCGGGAAATTCACAATTATGCTAAAGCCACATGTGGTTACCAATTATTCTAAACTGCTGTGACACTGTATGATTACCACTTATTTATCTTACGGCACCAAGAAGCACGCTGACCTCTCTCAGTAGAGTTGAGACATGACCTCAGCTTGAAAACCAGCCTTCTGATTAAGCACTATGCTTAAGTGCACAACACAAGTAGAGCCAAGGGTTTCAAGTGGTTACACTTACCCAGCACTGCATGCAAGCACTTTAATGTATTAAGGGCTAACTCAACACATAAGAGTTTTAGCAAAACCAAAGTCAAAAAGTAGGAGCAATGGGACAAAATGAATGAGTAGACACCCAACCACGCTTAACCATCACCACCAGGAAGCTGGAAGAACATACAGCTGCAATGGTTACACTGCCAGCAGAGAAAAAAATTGTCAGGTTAATTTGAGAGAGGAGACGGGAGCAGCTTTGCAAGTCTGCTCAGGAGTGTCTCCCAGGGCCAGGAGCCACTTGCTGGGTGGCTGCAGGAGAACCAGTCCGACAGGACCCTGGTGTTGGTGGAAAGAGGGGAAAAGAGAAAAGCCGCAGATGACTAGTGTTTTGAGACAGCAGTATCATAGGAAAACTATACGTTGCAATGGCAATACGATATATCCAGGCACCAGCAGTGGTTTAGAAAGGCTTGCACAGCACGGTGTCAGTGTCTGCTGTCTTGGCAGATGTCAGACTGCAGCTCGTGGTGTGACGGCGGCCAGGTAAGTACCACCGACTGCATCAGGAGCAGACCCAGGGCACAACTAACGTAACACGAGGGTTTTTTTCAAGAAGCTGGGAAACGGGTCTAATTCAGGGAGTCCTGACGACAGCCTCAGCTTTGAAGAGCAGGACAAAACGGGACCCAGACCCCAACTGCAGTCAAACAGAAACCACCTGGCCTCCACCTCGTTGCTCCCCCGTCGGCAGAAGGCTCCGGCTGGAAACCCTCCCCGCCGCTTCCCGCAGCGAGCACGGCCGACGCCGGAGAGCGGACAGGCTGTCCCCGAGAGGCCGCGGTCACTCGCGGCTCCAGCCTGGGAGCCCCACTCGGGGCGCCGTGCGTCCACCAGGCCCGCCGCGCTGGGGCCAGGGGGCTGCTGCAGCAACCCCCCCCCCCCCCAGGCCCTGCCTCACGCAGTTTACCTCAGGGACGGCTCCCCCCCACCCCGCCCGGAGGTGAGGACCCGCCGTTTACCCCGCCCGGCGCCGCCAGGAGGGAGTTTCTCCTCAGCGCGGGCAGGTGGGGCCGTTCCGCCGCCTCCCCCGCCCGGCCCGCCTCACCCCACCGGGGGAGCGCGGAACAGCCGGCCCGGAGCGGCGTCGCCGCTTCCCGCCTCGGCGGCTGCCCCTCGCCGGGAGCAACAGGTCTGTACCCCCTCCCCCCCCTTCCTCCTCCCTCCCTGCGTGTGCGAGTGTGGCGGGCGAACAAAGGGGCTGAGCGCGGCCCCGCGCCCCCTCCACGCAGCGGCCGCCCGGCCCCCTCCGCCAGCCCGGCCCCTGCGCTTCAGCCATTTGCGTCGCCTGGCATCGCACCGCCGCTCCCCCCCCCCCCCCCCCGCTTCTCCTTCCCGGCTTCCCCCCGCCGGCTCCCGCTCCGGTGGGCAAGGCGGCGGGGCCGCCGCGCTGTCGGCAGCGAGGCGAGGGCGGAGGGAGCTTCCCCAGAGAGACGCGGGGCTCGCCGGCCGTCGCCCGAAGGTAAGCCCCTGCCTGCCCGCCTTGCTGAGGGGAGAGCGCAGAGGCAACGCGGCGGCGGGCCGGGAGGGGAGGGGGGGACGTGCCCGACCCCCCCCCCCCCTCCACTCCCGGCCCGCCGCCGCGGAGCCTCCGGGGAGGATTGGTGCCGGTATCGGCCGATAGCTGAGGTAAAAAAACCCGGTAGCCGTGTCTGTGTGGGGGGTTGCAGCACCGTCAGGCTTAATCGTGCTTTCCTCTTCCCTCAGATCCCCTTAATCCGCCTTCCCCGGACAGGAGGGAGGCCGGGCATACCCCCACATCCCTTCTCCGTATGTCGCAGAGGAGCCAAACCCGATGCCTGCGTATTTTATTTATTTATTTATTTTTTAATCCTGCTGACCTATTACAAATCTAAACGAATCTTTACGGTAGCGTTTAGGGATGTGTAGCAGCAGCAGATTGCTTCCCGCTATAAATTCTTCATGGCGTGCTTCCCCATCCTACTAAAAGCACACGAGTGGTGCAAGCCCTGGGCGTACACACGCGTGCATGATTTTGCAGGGTGGAAGATGCCTGAAAAAAAGTCCTACTGAATTTCGTTTGTCCGAATCCGGTAGGTTTTTATGTCTGGTCCTTGAAAGCAACAAAAAGCCGGCTCCCAAACCCAAACTTGCACGTAGCGTAGAAAATGGTAGTATTAAATCCTATAGCCAACTTTCGTCACCCATCAAGGAAAAATAAAACCCTCTAGAAACAATATTCTGTAAAGCTTTCCCACAGCAATTAAACTGAACAATAGAAAACTAGAACAAAAAGGTAGAAAAAAGTAGGGCAATAAAAAATAGAATAGCAATAAAATAGAACAATCCTTTTATATGATCTGAGAAGCTAAAGAGCTCCTCTGTTTTTCAGAGACTTAACCATCTGTCTCCCAAGGAGGAATTAAAGGGAATGCTTATGGAAAATAATAATTAAATTGTCACTAGTATTGACAAAGCAATATTTGCTCCCCAGTTTAAGTCTCTGGCCCATCCTGCCTGTTCTGCACTCTCCTCTTCCCAGGGCCCATCACACAGCATTTATTCACCCTTTAATTAGGACATCCAGTGCATGCCAATGGGATCCTCTGGTCATCCACTGCTAATGGCACTGTCTGATGAGAACCTGCCAGAGAGCTGAGGACTGGTCCCTTGCCTGCCCCAGCTTCCCCCCCCCCCCCCCCCCACTCTGCAGGGACTTGCTCCTGGCAGTAGTAGCACTGAAGTCAATGGTGACACTCTTAGGAGCTGGAGTTTGCAGGACTGCGCCTTGACAATATCAAAAGACTGAAATCCTTAAAAGCTTCCTTTCTTCTATGAATGCTTTGCTTGCATCACTTTTCAGTGTACCAAATAGTCCAAATAGGTGGACAGATTTGAAATGTCAATAAATATTAGAGCACCATTATTTGGCAGGAACATTAAATGAAAGCCATTAACTTGCTTTACTACAGTAAAGCAGGATTATAGTATTTAGAGCTGGCCTAGGTTGCTGTAGAGACAGTGATGTGGTTAGATGACTGGATCCAGATCGTACTTACCAGGGGTTTTGGCATCCTGTAGTATCCTGTTGCAAGAGGATATTAGGGGCAGCTGGCTGCTAAAGAAGGGTATAATAAAACATGAAAGGAAATCCTGAAATTTCTTTTAAAGTAAAATTAAACTCTTTTTTTTTTTTTTTTTTTTAAGTCTTGTGAGATCCTGTATGGATTTTGCAGGGGTTTTGCTGTTTATCCCTACTAAGATTCTACAGCATTGCAGTTAGGAGGCCATTTATTTCCTGTGAACAGAAGCTGAGACACTTCACATCCTTGGAAATACCCATTTAAAAAATGAGCTCATTTTCATTGTGTTTGATCGCATTAGCCTTCTCAGGACATGACATTTTTATGTCCGCTGTTTTACTTTTCAATGGAATTGTCATCATCTGTTCTTTCTGCTTCATTTTTCGTCTCAGTGTTGTTTTGTCAGAGAACAGGCATGATTAGTTCCTTTCATTGAAGAAGAATTACTTTATAGCAGTCCATGATTTGACAACCAGTTTAACCTGATCTATGACTGAGTTGTCACTGAGCGGGAAAGGACCCTGCTCCTTCCCTAGCCTGGGCCATACATTCCTACCCCCTTCCTTGTACCAGCACTCATAATCACGTGACTATACAGTGAATGGATAGAGAGTTTACCTTCCTTCTGTAGTTAATTAAGCAAACACTCAGTTTACATATGTAGACGTTGGCATATACGAGTGGGGTTAGTTCTGTGACCAGAGCATTTAAATCTGCATGTAACTCTCTGCAGGATCAGGACCATACATGCTGTGTTTTCCTCAGACAGTGTTGACAATCCTGTAGCCTTTTTTCTGTCCTCATCCTAAAATGCTCCTTGGATGCGAACTGGCAGTTTTGGCTTTGAAAGAATTACAAGAATGGGTCAGTATTGTATATGGGTGATTGAGTGTTAATGTAAAAAAGAGTTGGCTAGGTCCTTTGTTCTGCACTGCACATTTGGTACTTTCCAGTTTCTTATACTTCATCAGTGAGGATGGCAGGAATTCATGATTGGTTAAGTCAGTTTATTTAATGCAAAACAAGCCGGGAAAAAAAAATCCAGTAGTTCTACAGATTTTGCACAGTGTGTCAGAGGGAGAAGAAAGATGTGTCACACAAATGCTTTTCAGGTGCGATGTTTCACGAGCTGCCATTGCTATGCCTCTGGCTAAAACAGACGGTTTGACAGCCTTTTTTAATTCACTCGGAAACACGCCAGAAACCGTAACCTTTCCATACAAATCCACGTAAGTTGGACAAGCAGCTTCCATGCTGTTATGTTGTCTGTCACAACATGATTTGCATTAATTAATAGTATTGAAGTTATTTTACACATACACATTCACAGATTAGCACAAGCTGGCTGTTGTTTTTCTGGATACTGATTCCTCCAGGAGTATTTAAGGAGCAGAGTAAGCTTTGCATGTGGATCTCTAACTGCTGGAAGGCTCCTGGACTTCTGAATCATTTCAGACTATCAACCTGTCTGAGACCTGCAATCGTTTTTATTTTTTTTTCTTGGAAGCAGTTCTGCTTTCCTCTCTCCCTCTCTTGTAAGTAGATTGGAAGAACAGGCCCTAAGCTCTGGAGATAAACTATTATTTCTGTGACCCATATTTTAAAGTGTTAGACAGTAAGAACCAAAAGCCAACCCTTTGCTACGAGAACGGCATGCAAACAGCGAACGTTCTGATTCCGTCAGTCAAAGACAAATCTCTTAATGGGAGAGCTCTCCTCTTATCCTGTAGCTTTCTTTCATCTCTTCTTTACTGCAACTCCCCACATTGCCTCAGTTCAAAAAGAGCTACCATACACGTTTGTATATACAGTGTAGGAAGTCCAGATGCTCATGAAGTTAATGGGAATTTTCTCTTGACTACAGTGGGGATGGGATTTAAAGTGATGTCAGACTCTGGCTTTATCAAAAAGCCCTGTGAAACTTAGGTGGAAGTTTCTAGCTGCAGATTACTAGCACAAACCTCTTTCTCTCCAAAGCTGTGGAAGTGGGCAGTACACAGACAATGTATTTCTTGTTTAATAACGACCGATAATAGAGTCCTGAAGGAGTTTGGTTTTCACAGGAGATGCAGAAACAGTAAAGTAAATGTCACTTGAGTGTTTTGCTTTGTGAGCTTTGGAGTTAGTCAGTGCCATGTGTCCCAAGAAGTTTTACACTGTGATATAAGAAAAGGAGGGCATATGATAAAATTCACTGGTGCTGCTTCCCATTGGTCAGGATGAGGTCTGTACAACTCATTCTCTGTGACAGAAGACCAGAAGGCCTTTATAATGGGCAACAAGAGTTGCAAGGATCTATTAGATTGTTAGCCCAATGCCTGGACAGTATCCCTGCCAAGACATTTTGCAGCCCTACAGGGAAATAAATACTTCTACTGCACCCCCAAAATCAGGAAACTTTTCAAAGTACAGTGGCTGAAAAACCTCAATTGGAGAGATGTTGTTGATGTGTATCTAAGATCTCTCCCTGGTCAAAAGCAACAAAACTTTAGACATATGAGTGAAACATCAAAGTCTCAAAATGGTCAAGAATCACAAACTGGGACCCCTGAATCTGTGGTTCTTCTCACACCTCCCAAATCATAACCATAACCCCAAACATCTCTCTGCCTCACATCCTGATTTGAAGGTCCTAGTTCTTACTCCAGGTCCTGACTCTGTTCAGCTCTACCCAGATTGCTACCTAAAATGCAAGAGTAGCACTGTGACTGTCACACATGATGCAAATTTAACTGTATGCATTAACAAGCCTTTATCCTGTAGCACTTGAAAAGGACATGTTTGAATCACAGGTTTGTCAGCCATACTACAGTCTTTACTTCTCTGTGTCAGGAAGTGCAAAAGTAGATGGGACAGTCCTGAGGTAGCTGTGATCATCATCACCCTTCACGATTGTGCTGCCCATCTGTATGTCTCTTCAGAAAGAGCATGGATCATTTTGGGAAAAAAGAATGCTGCCAAGTCAGCAGATATAAAAGTGGAGAAGACAAAAAAGTGCAGTCCAAAGTGAAAAGCAGCATGTATATTTCTTCAAGGTATCCATGATGATCCATTTGACACCTGATTTTCCATCAAGGTCATTGGCCAAAACAGAGAAACCATATAGGTGTGAGACGGACGATTTGAGCAGAACAATGCTTTGACCTGATTCAGCCAGAAGTTATTGGCTTGGTACAGGAGTAAAATTCTTTGGCCTGTTCTTGGAGGAATAAGATTAGATAACCAGGCAGTCTTTTCTGTCCCTTAAATTCAGACATCTTAACTGTTACCTATCTGCTCTGTTAAATGGAAAAAAAAGATTATTGTGAGAGATATTGAATTACTTGCACTAAATTCTAAATGTAAAAGTTGAGTATAGTCTGAGAAATCAGTGCAGCCAGAAAGCCTTGCCTGAACACCCAGGCTCAGCATATGAAATTCACATTATAGTAAAAAATGTTATGCATCCAATGCAGAAAGTGTCAGGCCATGGAAATAAGAGTATTTTAATAGAAACCTATTTTATTTCTGTCTCAGAATGGCCAGCAACTGTTACCTTCTAGTAATGTAAACAGCATGCATTACACTCAATTTTCTCTCCTTCCCCTGTTCAGTTCCAATGACCACATGGAATAGCCTCATATTTTGTTAAGCCCTCAGTTACATAGTTGCTGCTAAAAACATTCCCATTGCTTGGTGAAATCTGTGCTGACAGCCTACAGGTATTTCTGATAGTAAAGTCTTGCCACGAATACCTGTGACTCTAGCATGTGTTTCTGCTTTGAGATCAGCAAAAGTGTTTTTCAGTCCTGGCACAACTGGCTTGGGTCTCCAGGCACTATAACTGAGCCCTGCCCCGCCAAAGGCAATGGGAACAAGTGCGGAAATTTCCGTTTTGTCAGGGAATAGAACCCAGGATTCTTCTTTCTCTCCCTCAGTAACATTTTTTGTTGTTTCTCTGAAAAGTGATACAGCTTTAGCCTGGAGGAGAGTAACCCTCCTCTCATAGTCTTGATGGTTTGGGCACTCTGTTGACATTTGGGGGTTTTAATCTTGTCAGACAAAGGAAGGAGCAGCGGCAAGTTTCCCATGGGGCTTGGTCAGAGGTCTAAAGATTGTAGAGAAAGGGAAAGTAGCAGCAAGAGTCAGTACTGCTATCTTTTAAAATAATTGAGGTTTATTTTGGAGAGGATTCTGGGCTAAGGCACCGAAAGCAAGAACTAACACCTGATCGCACAAGTTAAGCACTTCATCACCATAGTCTTCGGTATTTTTCTACTGGCTAGCCCTTGGTGCTTTCCTATGCTCGTTTTTGAGGATCCCAATCAATTGGCATCTAACTGTACCCACACAATGCATATGGGCACAGAACCTGTCCCTATGTTCCAGATTCCATTCCAGGACCTGGTTACAGGTAGATAGCAGTACTGTACAGCTCAGACACACAACATCCATCTCTGCCCTTGCAGGAGAACTGGGAGGTGCATCCCACCCACAGATCAATTCTGTGTAGGAATATGGCCTCAGGCCTGCCCCACATCTCTCCATCTTGGCCTGGTTTCCGTGAAATAATAAAAGAAGTCAGACTCACATGAGTCACCTAATAGTTCACAGTTACAGACCCAACAGCAAACTCTACCAGCAGCACTTCTGCCATGGCAGAGAGAAGTCTGTGCAAGCTAATTCTTTTCCTCCTTTTGGATTAGGGCTGTCATGCTGGAGGTGTTTTTTTTTTGCTATCTGATCTGGCTGTCTTAGGTCTTATATCTCTGTTGCATTGCCATCTGCCAGATAAAACTGCCCTCAAAGTCAGCCTTCGCCATGTTTAACATTGCAGCATGTCTCTCCATCTTTGAATCCAGTCCAATGTCTGCAGAAACCTGGAACTATTTCGTAAATCTAACTAGATATAGTGTAATTTTTAGCTGCGGCTAGAATGACTGTAAACTTTAAGTTTGCAAAATTGTCTGGGCAAAGAAACAATATACGATCTTCACAAATGAGAAGGGCATCATTCACCATGTATCTGAAGGACTTTTGCCTTTCTAAGCATCGCTTACTTAATTCATCAAGAAATCAGTGAGCCTGTTCAGTCTTTAAAAGTGGGCCTTTTTTAAGTACCTGATTTAGAGTTTGCCTGGAAAAAGAAGTGTTTTCATTATTCCCTCCTGTAGAAGTTTTCCTTTTACTTTCTTTTCCTAAGCGTAAGTCTCAGAAGAATGGGACTTTGTTGGCTTTCCTTTGAAGTCTATTGTTACTTCTCAAATTCTGTCTTTCTCAAGCACAATGGTGATGTACTTTGGCAGATTTCTGGTGCTTTGAGCTCTTTAATCAGTATGTCCTTTCTATAATGATATTAAAAGCAAAATTTAGCTTTATCTAGGCAAGGAATTTCATTTTCTCCAAATGTATTGGCCCATCTTCTGTATTAAATGCAGTACATAGAAGGTGTGTTGCAAGAATGCAGTACATTCATGGGGATCAAAAGCTCTTCTGGAACGCAAAAGCAAGCCTGACTCTTCTTTTATTTTCAAAAATACATCTGAAGAAATCTTCTGGTTTGCTTGCTGTGGCTTCTCAGTGGATATCCTCCTCCTCCTCCTTTATTAGTACCGATGTTGTCAAAGTGTTCTCAGAGATTTTGAACGTTTGCAATTATTTATTTGTTGACAACACAGTTTGATGCTGAAAAGCTTTTCTGCAATCAACATTACAGCAGTTAACCACATTAACGCTCAAATGAGGCTTTTAATCATCACAAGCTGATGCTTTGCTTGATGTCAGTACTCCTGGTATATGGCAATTTCCAGAATTTAAGGTCAGAAAGGATCGCTAGATCAACTAGTCTGCTCCTGTCAAATTTCATTCCCCCTGGACTCCCAAGTGCCTTCCAGCAAGGCACACACTCCTGATCTTCATCTCATCGCATCAGAATAAGGGTCTTCCCATGTCAGATCAAATGTCCACCCAGCCCAGCATCCTGCCTCCCACATGGACCATAAGCCAGTATTGAAAGAAGCGTGTAGTAGGGTAAAAATATTTATTTCTCCATGGGATACTGCTTTATCTTTGAATAGTAATACTCTGACCATTTTCCAGCCCAGGATGCTCCTAAGCTGGATGCAGTTTTAGTGTTTAGTGTGTACTTGGTCACCTTCAATAGATTTCCCTTCCTCGAGCCTGTTCTTCACTGTCCCCATCAATTCATGTAAACTTTCAGTACCCACAGTATGCTGTGGTCTTTTTTTTTTCCCCTTTTTCCTCAGTAGTGTAAATATTTTGCTTTGTTTATGCTTCCTCCCCTTGGTTTGTTAAGGGCTTTCTCCACCAGCCTAAGAAGACTATCAGTGTGCAGAATTTTCATGTGCCTACACTTCTGCACAGTCATCAAGTCACAGAGCAAACATACCAAGCCCTGAAAAAGTGTCAGCACTGCATTTCTCAGGCTGACTAAGGCTTGCTCTACCTGTTCTCCAAGCGACTAGCACAAGCCACCTTCTCTCCAAAGCCATGTAAGTGTGGCTGTGAGGTGGTGCCTAAGCTAGGTATCACCTTTTTCCTTGGGAGTTGGCTTGAGACTGGCACACGCGGTGTGACCGCAGTGTAAGCTCACGTCTGGTTGCAGAGTGCTGTTGCCACTGGAATGTTTTTCTATAGCTCTTAAATAATTTGGTACTTTTCTCTGTCCTCCCAGATTTTTAAGTGCTACTTCCAAAATGTAAAGCCTGGAACATACATGCCTGCATCCATCCATCCATCCATCCTGTTTCATTGCAAACCTACTAATGCTATAGATGAAAGGTAACCTTTTCCCTACTGTTACTCCTTATTTCCCAGTATACACATTCAAGGCCTGCATTCATCCTTTCAGCTGTAGCACTATGCTGGTATGTTATGCACAGCTGTTCATCTAATGTAGTGTTAGCTGTGTCCAGATATGATGAAAGTAACCAAACTTCAGTCTATCACAGACACCACCACATGCTCTCACCTTATATCTAGAACTGTAATTACGAGGCCATGTCTAGAACTAGCAGCAATTCTACATAAAAAGTTCTGTTACATTCAGTATGGTATTGCCATGCTATTATCTCCTGATCGGTAGTGCATTAGTGATGAAGACATCACGTCAGCCCTGGAGTTCTCCCCAAAGGTATTGTAATCACTTAAAACCTTGTTTCTGACTGTTCTTCTTTTGTTAGACTTTCTTTCTTTTAAGAGATGCTGGAGAGGACTTACGCTTAACATTTGCTAGATTTTGCTGTTGTGGGAGTGTTATTTCCTTTTTGGTGTGAGAACTCCTGAGAGACACTTCTCCTCCCTAACTACTTCTGAAGAGTCTAAACTGGAAGGAACTCAAGAAGATAGTTTCCTTTTTAGAGAATGTTTGTCTCTATGGATATCACTGCTAGGAAACCTTTTCTGTGGTCATGATGACTGTTTAGAACCTGTATATTTTTAGTTTAGATTTGCTAGCTATAGTATTGATTTCATCAGGCTTTTGATAATATTTTTATTATGACTTACTTCCTCTCTCTCTTCCTCCCTGCCCAGACACACACAGTCTTTTCTTCCTCTGAGTTTCTGATGAGGAACTGCTGCCCACATGTTTCTTGTGTGGTCTGTAATCATACGCTGCATTTCTTAAATGTTTATTTTTCTTTATGGTTGTATGAAAATTTTGCAGTTATGAGATAAAAACATTCATACGTCCATTACATGTTGTGAGAAAATTACAGCACCTTGGGAGGTCACAAGGAAGCTGCATAGGCAACTTGAGTATGGATGCAATACTACAAAAGGCATACATCCAGTAGGCAGGGCAAGACACTAGGATTGTACTGTAACCCCAATTTTAAGCACTCCTAATTTTAAAAAAGGGAAAGAAAAAATTTATTCTTCTTGCAATTTTTCTTGAGGTGAGACATTGAAAGACAATCCTTTTTTTCTTACAAGCAGGAGGTTAATCAAGTGGTTAAGATCTAGAGTTTAAAGCTGTAAGAGGATGCAAAAATTCAAGTGCTGCAAGCCCCTTCAGAGAAATGGCATCTCTATGCTCCAGATGTTTTCCCCAGCTCTGAAGAGACCATTTTTTCCCCCCAAATTTCACAGATCTGCTCAATGAGCAGGAGTGTAACAGACCATTTTTATAAATATGCAAACTCCTCTACACTTGAGTCTGCCCTCCAGAAGATTCTGCCTTCTGGGCTGAGCTGGATGTCTTCACACTGGCCAGTTCTACTTTTAACAGTCATCTTTTAGTTTTTAAAATAAATACAAGGGATGTTTTCTCTCTTTTGATGATCCTGCCTCTTTGGACTCCTTAATCATCTCAATCAGGTGACGCCCCTATCCTGAGGGAATTCTCTACTGGGGTAAAATTTGGCAGTACAAGTTTTTACAAAAGCATTTCCTGGACTAAGGTGGAGCAGAACGGCATTCTGTCAGTTCTGAACTGGTGTGGTGTCTCTTGGGGAGGATAGCCTGCTTATGTAAATTAGAGTTGCTTATGATAGGGAAAGCACTGCTTTTATTTACCCTGGGACTGAGTCAGAGCAGTTTCCATTTATGAACTGGAGAGCAGTAACTCAATTCCTCCCACATGTGCGTATTCCCCAGAGAAAGTGGGTCTTGCTAGAAGACAAGGTCTGGGTCAAAGGTTATTGGCACTGCACAAAAATAATAGAGAGAAAACAATGAAAAACAAGCATTTAACTGGATTTTATCAGAAGAACTGCCAAATGAATACAGTGCCAGGAAACTTTACCTGCAGCTCTTCATTACAGTTGCTCTGTCAGAAAAAGCTACGCCTTCTTATCTGTGCTGTTACTTGAGCAATGTCTCACAGCATCTGAGGTTGGGGGCACACATCCAGGATATTGTAAGTGTCATTGCCAAGTCTGTAAATACAGTTCATGTTTGTTGGCAGTTCCTCTGTCCATTAACATTACATCATCCTTAGACCAAACCCATGATAATGAAAACAGTTTCAGTCCAAGTAATTCAACTTCTGACTTAAAAGTCCCTGATATAAAAGGTGACATCAGGCCACAGATGCCATGTACTCTAAACAGCTTGCTTCCTTTTCCAGTACCTATCCTGTTTGCGAGTTTTGAAAAAAGTGCTAAAACAAGTTTGTTTTAAGCCAGATGAGCTCAGATCCTTTTGAACCAGCACAGCTATCAAGTATCTTCTGCAATTCTGTAACTTTTGAATGTTCTGTGTCACCAGAATAGCAATACAACTCTTTGATCACTGTAGATAAGAAAAGGATGAAGAAGGAGTTCAGTACTGTATTTCCATCAGCCCCTTTCAGCTTTTTCCTGTTTTATACTAAATCCATGACCTTTTAACTCAGATTGGTCATGTTGCTCAATAATGGGAAGGTTCCACAACTCTGAATTATTTTTTCAGCTTCATCTTTGTCTAATTCCTGTACTTTGTTTTCAGCTAGACAAAACTGCTGAGATTGCTGGAGCAGTCGTTGCTCTGTCATTGACAAAGTCCTCCAAACCCTCTTTTAGCTTTTCTAAGTCTTCAGCTTTCCTGTAGAGTTCCTTGTTGCCTAAATTGCATGTGATACTGTGATTCAAGCCCTCCTCATGCTCAGCATGAATTTCAACATATTCTTGGTAGTTAGCTTTAAATGTAACAGAAGTTAATTTTCTTCAGAATTCTGCTGCTTGCCATTAGCAAGCTGAACCATCAGTCCTTCCTCCTTGTGATTCCTCAAAAGGATGTTAACACAGATGTTTGTTAGGACTATGGTGGGTGGCAGCTTCTTTCTCAATAACATTTCAGTGTCAAGTCAAACTTCTAAGCCAAGCAGATACCTGATGATGGGAAAAGGTATGATTACTGTGCTTGAGGAGGATCTCACCCTTTTTATTTTCATTAGCTGAGAAAGCTGAAAAGATAACTTTTTCTGGATGCTGTTTTTAACAACTTTGAATATTGTAATTGGTGATTTTCCTTCGAGACATGATGCAGGAAATACATTTCACCGTACAGAGATACTATTGGTATTAGTTACTGGTTTTGACTTCTCACATTTAGTCACCTATGCTTTTTACTTTTAGTAGAATTCTCTTTCATTCTTCCTTTATAGTTTCACTTGCAAAATCAAGCAGTAGACTGAGAGCTTGAAACTATCTGAAGCTACTCATTTCTTCTTGTAGAGGGGGAACTTAACTAGGAGAAGTTAGGAAAAGTGGCCTCAAAAGTGAGGTGTGTCTGGATCCAGGAAAGATCATAATATTGAGAGCAACGGCGGAAAGTATATTGGCACCCTTTGAATGTTCATGGCTAAGGAGGTCAAGCTATCCAGGACTGTAGCAAGATAAGGGTTGAATATCTGGGCACTCAGCCCAAAAAAGGGCAGAGGGGTCACAAAATGTTTCAATTACTTATGTTACAAATGATATGCTGGTAGCAGTTTTCTTAATATAACAGTACATCAGAACTTGACATTCTGGGGGCTTTTCTAACCATCTCCGTTTGGCCTTTGTCGTTTTGGCAGTGTCAGTCACAGCAGCTGCTGTCGAACGCAGCTGATCATCAGGGCTCTGGAAAGCCTGGAGCAGAAAGTAGATTAATCTCAATGTCTACGGCACAATAAATCAGTATAAAAAACAGCTACATAGTGAATTCAGTACTGTGAAGACTCGCTGAAAAACAAAATCACACCAACAGGGATGCTGCCCAGTTTAAGTTATTAATGAATCACTGTATCTTCCACAGACACACTGAGTGTACACACAGATCACTGCATTTCTCCTCATCTAGTTAAAGCTGCAGCAAAGTCAGTAAAGCCTAACCTACCAAGTTTGGGTCTGGACCTCAGGAAATTTGCCTCTAAGGCTTCCAAAGTTCATAAAATGTCTTAGAAACTTCCTAAGTTCTGGATTTTTAAACACCCAGATGAGAAATATAAAGTTTGTGAAATCCACTCATTCGAGTAAGGAGTTTTCAAATGCTGTTAAAACCTTGTTATGGTCTCAAAGGCTCAGCTATCCAGAAGTCAAACCTCAGTATTGATTTATTGTCTAACTGAATGAGATCAAATGTAGTAGAAAGTCCTTCACAGGGCAAGTGCACAAAATAAAAACCGGTAAGATAAGACCGATACTATCATTTAAGTGAAGTTTGCTTGCGCAAGTATGGGCTTCTAAGTTTCATGTCTGTGTCAGGCGCTTCCAGACAATGTCACTTACCAATTATGCTTTCATTTAAAAAAAAATCAAAAAGTTAGATTTTCCTAATATTAATTTAATAGGGTAAATAAATTATCTCTGCTGAAAGGAAGTCACAAGGTATATTTCACATAGAAATGAGTGTTCCTTGAAGACTGAAAAACCTGCCAACGGCAATTTTAATGGAAATTAATAACATCCTTAAAAAATAGAATCAGAGCTGCAGATACTTATTAAATGAAATTAAGTACATTTGGACAATTTTCATGCATTGTTCATCAAAACTTCAACTGAGCCTGGGAAATTCATAAACAAACATGAGGCAAACAAACAACACTTCCTTAAATTCCAAAAACTGCATTTGTGAAATGAAGATACAACTGGGTGGTGATTGTGCTGACAGGGACTAACCTACTTACAGCCATGCCCTGTAGCCTGCCATTTTCCCAGGAGAAACTTCATGTTCTAATTATCTATTGTGATTTTTGCTTGCTTCTACTTTTTGTTCACAGAAGCCCTAAATCTTTCGGACATGAACCAGTCCCTATGAAGCCTGATTTACATCTCCCTAGTGCATTACAGCTACATACACTGTTACATACATGTCAGACTGCTTTTGTTGTAACACCACCAAAAAAATCCTTTGATGTGTTGTGCAAACAATTAGAATCATAGAATCATTTGGGTTGGAAAAGGCCTTCAAGATCATCGAGTCCAACCATCATCCATGCCCACTAAACTCTAGTAGACTTTAAAAATTAGAGTCAATTAGCATACTTCTGGTCACTTCAAGGTGCCATAGATATCCTATTAAAGGAAACTTAACTCTAATAGTCCCAAACTTCTGAGTGAACTGAGAACGTATGGATTTTAAAACCAATCAACTTGTTACACTTTCTTTTGAACAGGGGGAATGCCTATGAGGAGCAGTGACACAAAGAAACCTTCGCGAAGGTCGTGTAAAGGAAAACTTGGCTAGTGGGGCATCTCCTTCCGCAACAGATTGCCGCCGCTACCTTCCACTGAAACAGTTGCACAAGGTGAATAAATCACGGCAGTTCTCCGAAGTACCTGCCTTTAAGGGACGTTTTCCCTCGTCGCCCCGCGCAGCGCAGGGACCAGACGTGACGAAAAGGGCGCAGCGCGTGCAAACGCCTTAACGTTTTTGCACGGCAACGGGCAAACCGGAGCGGCGTGTCAGGCCGTGGAGGTGCTCGTGGGGGCGGCCCCCCCCTCCCCGAAAGAGCTCGGGTTTTCGGGGGGGGGGTAAGCTAGCGAGCGCAGTGAGCCGCGGGACGGCTCCTGCGGGGAAAGGGGCAGCGCGGGGTTAGCCGCGGAACCCGAGACCGCCCCGCCTGCCGCGTCGCCGGCTCTCGCCATTAAGCCGGAGAAGCGGGGCGGCAGGGCGGGGGGAAGCCGGCCGCGGCGGGGAGCGGGGCCCGGCCGCGGGAAGCTGAGCGCTCTCCGGTCTTCTCCCCCGCAGGTGATGGCCGCCCCGCGGCGGCCGAGAGCCCTCCGCCCGGGCGCGGCGCGGCGCCGGCGCAGCTAGCGCGGCTCCATGGAAGGCAGCGGCGCGGCGGAGGAGGAGGAGAGCGGGGCCGGGCCCGGCGCCCCCCCGCCGCCGCCCCCGCCCACCCCGGCCGCCCCCTGCGGCTTCAGCTCCTCCCTCTGCTTCAGCGCCGCCGCCGCCGAGCCGCAGCCGCCCGCCGCCGGCGGCCGGGTGGTGGAGAGCCAGTGGGAGATCAACAACGCCGCCTGCCAGCCGGAGGAGGAGGAGGAGGAGGCGGCGGGGGCGCGGGAGCGGCCGGCGGAGGAGCCCGACCTGGTGATCGAGGTGTCGGGGCGTCGCATCCGGGCGCACAAGTCGGTGCTGGCGGCCAAGAGCGACTACTTTCGCGCCCGCGCCTCGAGGGATGTCCTGCGGGTGAAGGGGGTGAGCTACGGGGCGCTGCGGCTCCTCATCGACTACGTGTACACGGCCCGCATGGGCGAGGTGCGGCACGACAACCTGGCCGAGGTGGTGAGCGGCGCCCGCGTCCTCCAGATGCCTTGCGCCCTGCACTGCGCCGCCGAGGCCATGCGCGCCCAGCTCCGCCTCGACAACTGCTACCAGCTCCTCTGCCTGGCCAAAAAGCAGCGGCTGGCGGAGCTGCGGGAGGCCGCCTACCGCTTCATGAGTGACCACTACCTGGAGGTGCTGCGGGAGCCCAGCGTCTACGGCCGCCTCAGTGGCACTGAGCGGGACCTCATTCTGCAGCGGCGCATGGAGGCCGGCCGGCCCTGCTTGCTGGTGGCCGAGGTCAGCGATGCCTTCGAGCGGCCAGGTGGCGGCAGCCGGCCGCAGAGCCGCGAGAGCAGCCGGCCGCAGAGCCCTTCCTCCGTGGTGTCACTGGAGGAGAGCGGCTCCCTCATCCACTGCTACCAGGAGGCCAGCGGCGAGTGGAGGGTGCTGACGCGCCTGCCCGAGGAGGCCAATGCCAAGGGCTGCGCCATGTGTGTCCTCCACAACTACCTCTTCCTTGCAGGGGGCATCGCGGCGGGGCCGGCGGGCGGAGAGCCCCGGGCCCGCCTTTCCGACAAGGTCTTCTGCTACAACCCCCTTACCGACACCTGGAGCCAGGTGCGGCCGCTGGCTCAGCCCCGCTCGCAGCTCAAGCTGCTGGCCCTGGACGGTTACCTCTACGCTGTGGGGGGCGAGTGCCTCTTCACCGTGGAGAGGTATGACCCGCGGGCTGACCGCTGGAGCCCTGTGGCACCCCTGCCCAAGGGTGCCTTCGCTGTGGCTCATGAGGCCACCACATGCAACGGGGAGATCTATGTGTCAGGAGGCTCCCTCTTCTACCGCCTGCTCAAGTATGACCCCAAGCGTGACGAGTGGCAGGAGTGCCCTTACAACAGCAGCCGCCGGCGCTCTGCTGACATGGTGGCCTTCAAGAGCTTCATCTACCGCTTTGACGTGAGCAGCGGCCGTGGTGGGGAGCAGGGCCCAGGCGGTGGGGCTGGCGGTGGCGTTGAAGTTTTCCGGTACAACACGGTGGCCAAGCGCTGGAGCCAGTGCGCCAGCCTGCGGCCCAGCGGTGGCCCCATCCAGCCTTTCCGCTGCGCCCCCTTGGGCAACACCATCTACTGCGTCAACCGGACCGGCACCCTCCGCTTCAGCCTAGCCCAGGACGGTGAGGTGGAAGCGGATGGTGGGCTCAAGGGCACCTTCGATGGGGAGCTTCTTAAAGCTCCCTTGGATGCCAAGGGTGTCCTCCTACCCTTCGTGCTCACCCTGCCCGAGAGGCTGGACAAAGCAGGGGACCAGGAGGGCTCCCTCCTGCTGTGAGGTATCCAGCTGGCTCTGGCTTCCCGAGCGGGGAGCTGGGTTGCAGCTGTGGGGCACCCACAAACTCCCCCCTACAGAGGGGACCCTCTCTGGCGTGTCTGCAGAGACAAGGGGCTCCTCCTTTCCTCCTCTCTGCTCCCAAGATGTTGAGCTGGAGCCACTTGGTTGTAACTCGGTTGTAACTCTTTTCATGTTTGCTGTGCTTTGTGTGAAAAGCCAAGCACGTGAAAGGAAAAGCTGCTATAAAGATAATCTCTGGATTATGTTTGTGCCAATGCCCAATCTGAGGAAAACTTTTTTACACCTGGATTTCTAAAAAATTCCTGCCAACAGTGTCATAATGGGACGTTACTGTTAGTGTTGGTTGCATGTTTACATGTAGTTGCAATCTGGGCTGGAGCCTTTTCTGCCATTTGTTTTCTTTCTCTCCGGGATGATACCGAGGGATAAACGCTGCCGGCAACGTAGCTTGGCTGCATTTGTTTTTACGTTAAACCAACTATTTCCTGTGTTAGCAAAGTATAGGAAGAACATCTCCATCACAGCCTTTCATTTCTGGTGCAATAGATGGTTTAAGGAAGACGTGGCACTGTGTGGTCCCAGGAATTTCAACCACAAATGATTTAACAGATACCAGACTTAAATTTTTAAGTAACACGAATGTGTGCCACATGTTTGTGTTTGGAATGCAAAAAAAAAAAAAAAGGAAAAAAGAAAAAGACAAGTTACCTTTTTAAAATGTGGCATACTATAGCAGATATGAAACGTTGATATGTTCTTTATTTGAAAACGGCAATGGTTTCTGTATAAAAAGACATCATTTTATTACCTTTTTTTATCAGAGATTTTAAATTAAAACAAAAATGAACTGAAGCTGTTTAGACTGCAACCGATTGACATGACCATGTATGCCACTAGAGTTGGGGTAAATATTTTGTACTTCAGCTGCTCTTTAATTAACTGCAAGTCAAGCAAGATTAACCTAAACCAAATGTAACTTTTTCGAAACTGACTGCAGACAGCTTAAATGTTTCACTGTATGTTCAGTATCCTGTGGCAAGAGGCTTTTCCAGCTTAGTGCAAGACCATCAAAGGAGGACATGGAAAATAGGAATGCGCTACACATGTTGATTATATTGTGCACTAGCATGATGTTATTTCCCTATCTTTTGATTGAGAGACTGCTTTATTTATTTCGATCTAACGATTGCTGTAATCAATAAGTCCTTGTTAATTGCAGTACGTGCTGATGGCGTATGCTGTCATTGGGATTCTGAACCGCCCAAGAGCGCTGTTTGTGGAGCAGCATCCTAACAAGACAAAACCACACAAAGCTTCTTACTGCCTGTGGAAAGTTGGAGCATACTTTTTGTCATGTTACTCAGAATTGGAAAAGTGTAAACCACCTATGCAGACAGACTATATTGAAAAGGGCACATGCATTTATTTTATACATTTTATATAAAAAAATCAATAGGCAAGGCAAATGTTTTAGCTTTATGGTAAATCACTGAGAAACCTTTTCTGGAAAAAAAAAAAAAAGAACCAGTGTTTTTGCTATTGATAATTCAGCCTGGAACTGGCATGGACTATGGAAGGGAATTGTTTATACTCAAAGCTCTAGTATAGATTCATATTTTAGAAAGACATAGGGACCTTACATCAAAGAAAGCAGATCCTTTTATGTCTTATTAAGATGTTTCTGTTAAACAGGTCATTAGCATTCTTATATGTTATTGCTAGTTCCAAAGGAAGGCAGCAGGCTCTGTCCTAAGAGACACCATCTTCACGAAAGAGAATAGTGAAGTTTATAGATACTTCTTTCCTTCACTTTCATGTGGTTTTTTTTTTTCCTTTTCTCTATCTGTCTTGCACAGGGTTTTAATGCAGCTGATCTGGTTAGCCATCCTGTAGAAAACAGTTGTCCAGTCCTCAAAGTTCTTAGCCAAGTGAACCTATTCCCTAGTAAGCCAATTAAAGCATCAGCCAGGTAGGAGCTGTAGGCCTGCAGAGTGTGACGCTTATCTTAGCCTCAGTACAGGTTGGTGCAGCGGAATTTAATACCACAGATGGCGTATTCATTAGCAATTCACAAAGAAATTGATTTTTTTCACTGAATGATGGACTTAATTCTCAGACAAGAATCCTTGGAAATGTTGACTCTAAATAAAATTACAGCATTGTAGCTTGAACAGGAAAGAAAAATGATGTGTTTTCCTTCAGCATCATTTTTATGTTAACTGTAGGAAGTATTTCAAGCTGTGTAGTGAAACACTTAGGTGCATACTTAAACTAAAGACATAAGCCCTAGGGCAGATTTTGAATTTAGTATAGTCACCAGGAACACCCAAGGAAATGTCTCTTTTATCTTACAATAATACAGTACGATTTCATAGTTCAAAATATTACGTAGTATAGTTCTTATACTACAGCACAGTGAGGAATCAAGCCAGCTTTTGCATTCCTATTAATTAAGCATTAATTAATCATTTTAATTCCTGCTAATGCATGAATATGTTTCTAAATGAGTTTTGGGAAGTCTCCATGATTTAAGCTGCAAAAATATGCCATAGACTTCCGGGAAAGAATGAAACATATCCTTTCTTCCAATATTTGTTGCTGTACACCATGAAGAAATACATTTGGAAATAATCTTTACAGTAATAAGCATTCTACAAACCTGCAGTGGTTTGAATTTTTGCTAGCTCCTATTGTTAGAAAAGGTTGAATCAAGTGCTTACCCACTTTCACTGTTTACACAGTGTAAATGAGGGCAGGGTCTGGTCTTCATTAGTAGCTGTCCGTCAAACCTGTTTCCTTTGTACACTCTTTGCATAATCACAGCCTGATGATTGACAACAGAGGCATGTTTCTAGCCAGATTTCCTACTCTGTGGCCTCTGTTTCCTCCCTGGTAAGCCTGAGGCAGGTTTACTGAGAGGTTCCCCCCCCACGCCCAGTTCTATCTTCAGCGTATCCAAAAAAAACCCCACCAGACTTGGGTACTAAAACCAGAATTTAGGTGGACTTTAGGCATTTGAAGACCAAAATTGTCATCCCAGAACTCTCCAGTTTAACTTAAACTGAGCAACCATGCTCCCTTTGACATGTGGAGGTGCCGAGCAGTTCCCCTCCACCCATTCAAAACTGCTCACCTCTGAGCAGTTACGCACCTACCTAGCTACCGGCTCAACTCCTTTGAAACTAGCTGATGTGAAGCCACTGGTGTAATATGGTTTTATGGTACAAGCTAAAGGGCTAGGCCACCCTCAAATTGTGTTTGCATATGTTTTGTTTTTAAAACAGAGCTATTTTATCTAATAGCCTGAAGGCTACTCTATTTGCATGGGAACATGGAGATATGTGTTTTCTTTCTTGGCCTGCAAGGATTCAACCCACATCTCCCAGTGCCTGATTGCCAATGGATTGAAGTACCTCTTGGAGCTAATCCCTGATTTCTAAATAATTATGTGTTTTGTATTATACATTAATTGGCTAAAAATCTCAGAAATTATCCAGGTAGGTGAATTCAAACCCTCATCCTCACAGTGATCTGAGACTAGCTGGAGAGACATAGTCCTCTCTGCTGTCTTTCTTCTCCATGAATCTCGCAGTCCCCTTCTCCCACTGATAGGACATGCGGGAGATAATTTTTCTGCTTCCTCCTCCCTAGAGTACTCCTGCTTTCAAGGTCATCTGCTAGAGGATCTAGGCTTGAATTCCCTTAAGCTGAGTAAGGACTGAACTCGGGCCTCCCACATCACATGTGTGTTCTCAAATCTAGATGACTATTTGGAAGAAGAGTGTGCGACCACCCCCTATGGCTCTTTTTCAGGGATGAACCTCATACACATCCTCCAAAAGCACACATAGGCTTCTGCACACTGAGTTCTGGGTAGATTCCAGCTCCTGGATGTGTAATTCAGGACACATTTAGTACATGTTGGTGCAATTGGGCAAGTTTTCTTCTGTGGAAAGCTTTTCCAGACCGGCTCTGTATTTTGGGTTGCCAGTCTGAGGTGAGGGACTCCATGCACTGTACTGGGAGGCCAAACAGGGAATTTGGATTCTTCTCAGGGGTGATGCCTTAGTAAAGAGGCATTGCAGTGCCTAACATGGAAACGCCTAAAGCTTTCATTGCATCTAAAAGTAAATCCCTGCTTCAATAAACAAGCCTTCTTTGCAAATGCTAGTAATGGATGGAACTGTACTATTTCCATTTATTAACCGGTTCCATAAAAAAAATCTTAATTGCAGCAAAAGCATGTGTACAAATTCTGTTTACACTTGGAAACTAAATCAAAGGAATAATTGGCAAAAGAATAACCCTATTTGATCAAAACAGGCACTGTTAAGCGACATGGGAAGGATGCTAATCATACCCTATTAATGAATGAAATTGTGCAGTAGCTGATGTAAATTCTGTCCACAAAAAAAATTTCTTTGTAAATAAGTACCTGGTAAAATTTAAAGTGATAAAAGAATAAATTATTCACATGAAAGCTGCAACTCTCCTGTGCTGTTTGACTGGCTCTCAGAGTGTTGTATCCTGATTTATCGCTATTCATGAGTGGCCTATTGCTTTTCCTGCTTTACGATATCCATTGACTGCTCTGTAGATGTGTTACCCTTCATTATCACACAGCTTAACAGTGGTACTGGGGTGATTTGCTTTGTGTCCGGACTGACATGTAGTGCATTCTACTTCAATGAACCCAGAAGATTTAGTCAGAATTGTATCTTTGGGCTTTTTTTTTCAGTGGCATTGCTCCTGGGAAACTTAAGAAAGCACAAGAAGGGGAAATGGTGGTACCGTTGAGCAACTGTAGTAACAAGCATTTAATGAATTTCTTCTTTTGTCTGCCGTTATTCTGCGCACCAGATTCGCACTGGATTTAACAGAACATCTCTGTGTAGCCATTACCAGTATGAGCCCAAGTACTATTGTAGCAAAGTATGTTTTTATTTAAGTATATTTACTGCCTCAACTCCTACTTTGAGATAATTTAGTGCAAGTTTGTAATAGTTCCACACATTTAGTAGATTACTGGAACTATTCTGACTTTATATTACTGCTACTAAAAGCAGAGATTGACACATAAGCTCAGTAAAACTGTGCACTCAGAATATATAATCACACACTTTTAATTTGTTTTGGCCTGCTGAATGCTGAGAGCTGCTGGAATGAACCCATCCGTGTTAGGAATCAGCAGGCTACTTTGGAGACTCTCTAACTTCCATAAATTACTCAACGGGAAGAAATGGGAGCGTAGGGCAGAGGTATAGGAGGGAAGAGAAGAACTAGGAGTCAAAAATACCTACTGTATATCCAGTTGAAACAAACAAATAGCAGGGAAGGGAAACCAGAGCTGGTACTTGAGACAGTGATGACTACAGAGCCATTTTTTTTCAACTGTTTCTTAAACAGCCCAAGTTTTTACCAGTTATGTTTTTAGTCTTATCCTTTTGCACCTGCAGTACATCTCAAACAACCACAGTGTTTAATAAGCTACTTTTTGCAGGAGTCTCGTGCTTTGCTTTTAAGTCTTAGTGCATAAACCTTGGACAAATTTGTGAAATCATGAAATAGCAATGTCGATGCTGCCACTTACAACAGATTAACGAATGCAAATGCTTTAGACACTGTTCACAATTCAGGTGAATTGTATGTGTAACTGATGTATTAACAGTTTCATTTTTGAAGTATAGGTAAAGCTTTTTATGTACTCCAATTTATGCTGTAATGAAATAAATACATACAAAAAGCTTATGCTCCCCCTTAGGGATTTCTGGGTAATTGGTGTTTTTTCTTTGTCATCCATCCAATCAGCAAACAGTATTATATTTGTTCTTATAAAGCAAAGACAAAATTATATGGATTATCGCAAAGGTAAAATGTTTAGGAAATGTTTCTAAGGCTAAGCAAAGGGAATATTTTCATTTCACAGTACCCTGGGTATTAGGAACATGAAATATTCTGCAGCAAAAGCACTTTTCTAAGTGCAGATTAGCATAAGCTCCGGTTCAGTTTTATTTCCTTTTTCTTTTTTCTTTTTTTTTCTTGTCAGTATTTTAAGTACATTATTTATTTATGGAAGTTACATGTAGGTTTTCTCAGGATACTCTCCTGTCTTATGTCACACCTGTCAGATTTTTGGCTGCAGTAGATTTACAGCAGTTTAAGTAAAAGCAGAATCAAACACAGCTTGAATTTTGTACTTTGTCTCCTACTTATTTTGTCATCAAATAGTTTGCTTGAAATGAAGTCATATAACCTGTTTGAAAACTCCAAGATTCATAGAGGGTCTAGGTGGGGTTGGACTTGGTGTCATTTCCATTATTTCCTTAGCTGCCCCAATGTGCAAGCTCCACCTGTTTCAGCTTTCTTACATTTTCTTCAGAATGGCCAAATTCTGCTGCTGGTTAAACGAGGGTAAATCTGGGATAACTCAACCAAACCTCCTAGCTTGCCAGAAAACTTGTTCCATTCAGCCCCAGACTTTTGAGTCTCCTGTAAT
This sequence comes from Haliaeetus albicilla, assembly GCF_947461875.1. Classification (NCBI taxonomy): domain Eukaryota; kingdom Metazoa; phylum Chordata; class Aves; order Accipitriformes; family Accipitridae; genus Haliaeetus; species Haliaeetus albicilla. The sequence continues at coordinate 23,110,231 of NC_091500.1, forward strand.
TTACTAGGGACCTTCATCTGAAAAGAGAAAGAAAAGCTCTGATAGAATAAGACTCAGGCAGGCACTAGCTTGAATGTGTATTTTTTTTTAACTTCACTAGAACATAAATTCCTTAACTTTGTCATTTTTCTCTGTGCTGTGAACTCGACATCAAGAAGCTTGGTGCCAATGAAATTTTAACTTGAGGACATAGTCCTGCTTGGTTCATGGAACATTTTGCACCTGTGCCTCTCAGGGTGCCTAGGCCCCAGGCTCAAGCTTCAGGCGTATCCAGTCTGGAAAATGATGTGCCTGGGTCCAATAACTTGTGCTGTGTCACAAGATTAATTTTCCAGTTCCGAAACCACCAGTTGCAGCACGAAGGATTTGGGTTTCAAAGTCCTCTGGATTTGGCTACGGAGGATCCCCTGTTATCATGTTTCCAGGTACAATGCGTGTTTTAGCCTCACTCATGTCCATGTACGGGACTTCGAAAATCACCAAGGATTTTGTATGAAAACATCCAGAGGCAGGTGGGGGTGACCTGTGCTCCCCTGAGGGCAGAGAAGTCTCGCTGGAAACACAAATCTGCTTCAGTTCCTAGACTGCGCAAGCAGGGAAGTCACGTATACCTGGAAACTCGCACGTCATACCGGGTAATTATCAAGTGTACAAAACAAGAGTGTCATCAAACGTGAGTTTACAACCTATGGACAGATGTACCCATAGTGGGTGGGGACAAAGGCAACTCAAATTAGTAGCTACTAGTACTGGGACCATGCCTAGAAACAAACCCCATTCCTGTTTCAGGACTGCGTTGTCTAGGCACCTGTAAACAGAGGAGAAAGAATTCATAGTCTAAATAAAACTATGTGGCTAAAAGTAGGTCAGGGGACCAAGAGGTAATTTATTACTCAGCTGTGGCAGTACCTGCAGGCTTCTTTTTGAAATGAGTGTGGAGAGCACCTGCATCTCATAAATACCACCGGGAGCAACTGTTGAGTGGGCAGGCTCAGCTGGCGAGGGCAGGGAGCGCGGTCTGGCACGACGGTGGTCCCTGCCTGGTGGGTCACGGCAGCCGCGAGCGATGGCAGAAAGGAGCGGAATGAGTGAGTGTGCTTCGAGTGACAGCTGTCCTCCGGGAGAGCCCTTGGGAAGGAGAGGGGAAACAATACGCGCCTGGTGGTCTTGTGCCATGCCCTTCACTGCTGTGCTCTCTTGGTGTGGTGGCAGTGCCAGTTCTTGGTGAATTCCCCAGGGAGCAGCTTACGCATGGAGAGTTTTGAAGGTGATGTCTTTTTATCCCCCTCCCCCCCTTTTTTTCTTTTTCTTTTTTCCTTTCTATTTTTCTTTTTATTCCCATTTTTCTCCTTTCTCTTTTTTCTCATGTAATCCTCTCTCCCCCCCTCCCTCTTTTTCCTCTCTGTTTTCCTTCTCTTTCTCTTTTTTTTTTTTAATGTTATTTTGTTCTTTGCAGGTTGTGTATATTTCTCTCTGCTTGAACATTTCAGTAGGTCATACAGGGGGTCTCTGAACTTGGAAAGATTACCTACTGGAAACCAATAAAACTCCTTTTCCCTTCTTCAGGAGGCAGACTTTCCTTCCCTAGCCTGCTATTTTTTTCATTTAATAAAGCCTTAAGTTTCTAGATGGAGTGGGGAAGACTTAATCCATCTGCTTCTTGGCAGAATGGTACAATAAACCACGAGCTTTTTGCTTCCTAAGGCAATAAAGTTGTGAGCAATTAAATTAGTCACAATGCGGGCTTAAGGCAAGAGTTCTGCACCTTTTGTTAAGCTTACCTGTGCTTTTAGTCACTGCAGACTGTGGCTACAAGAAAAAGTAACTGGAGGATTAAAGTATTGACCATGTAGGAGGTCTCTGAGGAATGAAGCAAGAGCACAAACTGCTGCAGAATTAAGTTAATTCCACACTATTTAGAAAGCATTATCTCAGTGGTCAGGTCCTAATTTATTGACAGCTTGTTAGTGCATTACAGATCAAGGTTTTGTTTGTTTGTTGGTTTTTTTTTTTTCCCCTCTGCTGCTTTGCAGTTCTTCGCACATGTGAAAATCATTGCAGAGTTTGTGAGTAGAAAATTTGTAGCAATTTTTACCCCTTCTGCATGGGTAAATGAATCTGTCATCTGCAATGATGGATTATAGGTCTCTCCCATATTTTTCTAATTAAAGGAAATGCTTAATCTTGATTAGAATCAGAGACATAAAAGCTGAGATTAATAATAACTTTAGGGAATGCATATAAGATAATCAATTTTTGCCATCATTGCCAGTCTCTTTTTAAATCATAATGAAGTTCTAGGAAGGCAGAGAGTCATCTTAAAAATATGATTTAAACAATTAGGAAAACTTAAAATCATGCAGGTTCATGAGAGATCTCCTGGACTGGGAGCAGTGCTGTGTGGGAACTTCCATCAGCTAATTAAGAGAAGCTGAACTTCTTTCCTTTGTGTTCTTATTCTGGTTCTGGGCTCCTATGTATCTCTTGAAAGCAAACACTGATTCTGACTGTGTGATTTGGCAACATACCTTGGAGGTGCAGTACTCTATTACCCTATCATCACAGAATGGTTTGGGTTGGAAGGGACCTTAAAGATCATCTAGTTCCAACCCCCCTGCCATGGGCAGGGACACCTTCCCCTACATCAGGTTGCTCAAAGCCCCATCCAACTTGGCCTTGAACACTTGCAGGGATGGGGCAGCCACAATGTCTCTGGGCAACCTGTTCCAGTGCCTCACCACCCTCACAGTGAAGAACTTCTTCTTTACATCTAATCTAAATCTACCTTCTTTCAGTTTAAAGCCATTACCCCTTGTCCTATCACTACACTCTCCATTAAGGAGTCCCTCCTCATTTTTCCTGTAGGCCCTCTTCAGGTACTAGAAGGCTGCTGTAAGGTCTCCCCAGAGCCTTCTCGTCTCACAACCCCAACTCTCTCAGCCTGTCTTCATAGGAGAGGTGCTCTAGCCCTCTGATCATCTCTGTGGCCCTCCTCTGGACTCGCTCCAACAGGTCCATGTCCTTCTTATGTTGGGGGCCCCAGAGCTGAACGCAGTACTGCAGGTGGGGTCTCACGAGAGCGGAGCAGAGAGGGAGGATCACCTCCCTCAACCTGCTGGTCACGCTTCTTTCAATGCAGTCCAGGATACGGTTGGTTTTCTGGGCTGCAAGCACACATTGCCAGGTCACGGTGAGCTTCTCGTCAACCAACACCCCCAAGTCCTTCTTCTCAGGGCTGCTCTCAATCCACTCATTGCCCAGCCTGTATTTGTGCTTGGGATTGCCCCGACCCATGTGCAGGACCTTGCACTTGGCCTTGTTGAACTTCATGAGGTTTGCACAGGCCCACTTCTCAAGGCTGTCAAGGTCCCTCTGGATGGCATCCCTTCCCTACAGCGTGTCGATCGCACCACGCAGATTGGTGTTGCTGGCAAACTTGCTGAGGGTGCACTCAATCCCACCGTCCATTTAGCCAACAAAGATGTCCTAAACCAAAATGAAATGTCAAAATACTAATGGAAAAAAAAAATTGAAAGAAACCCTTTAATCCATCAGCAACTTTCTGTTTCCTTGTTAAGCACTACTTCAATTAATCAAGTGTTATTTAAATGTAGATTCTGGCTATGTCCAACTCCAGTTTGCCTTTGTCAGAGTTGGAGTAGAAAGGTATGATGATAGTGCACACTGATATGCGTAAAGTTTGTTTGAAAAGCCTAGTCCATACAAGTGCATGCTGCCTCTTACTCAGCTGACTGATGCACTAATGGCAAGGAGCACAGCCTGCCATTTAACTCAACATACTTGCTGTCATTGCTACGTTAGACTTTTCAAGCAGGTTGTTGGTGTATAGGCATAGATCAGTATACATATCACTATATATGCCTGTAACGTGCTTTCATCCCAGTCTAGAAAGGGGCATTGTGCCTCCAGCCAAGCAGAGGAAGAAGCAGAGGCTGCTCACCTGATACTCCCTGTTGTAAGCAATGACTGGAAGGACATGGGGAACAGAATTTGTTCTGGCTCCTGCTGCTTTCCTGACCAGACTGCCTGGCTCAGTGCCCGCAGAAAGGAGCGAAGCTGTATATTCCCTCTCCCAAGAACAAGACAGGCACAGCGGCTCAGTTGTTACTTGTGTGTAGGTCTCCGGGGAGACCACAGTTCCAGGCTTCCTCTTACTCAAATTACAAGGTTGCTCTTCATTCCCGAGAGCCAAGAAAATAGCTCAGCTTACATGTGGTAAAAGAGATCTTGTAAAAGAAGTTATTTTTGAAGGGGCAGTGAAAAATAAGTATTTGCATTGGCTGCTCTTGATGTTGCTACTGTATTTGAAGCAACTGCAATGTACTGGAGGTTTCCCTCATCAGTCCCAGGGCTTCCTCATGCACAGTTTAAATGCAAAGGGATCCAGGCAGTAGGTTCATTTTTTGTGAACTTACCTTGCTCTCTGAGGGCATTAAAAAAGGCAAATGAGCCCAGCCAGCTGAGTGACTGCAGCAGTTCTTCTTCCACAGAGCTAGGCAGGGACTCCCTGCATTGCTGTGCCTTGGCTGATGGCAGCGGAGGTGGAAGAGCGCGGGGAGCAAAAGGAGGTTTGCGCGAAGCATTCACAGCAAGAAGAAATGATAGGTGCGGATTACCTGGGAAACGGTTCTCTGTTAAAGTTTTTTTGACTCCTACATATGCTTGCACATGCCCAGCCTAAAAAAGAAAAAGATAATTGTATGAGCAATGACTGAACAATGGGATTACGGTTAGTTTCTGCTGCTTTTGCAATAGGAAATAGATGCATTAAGAAGATCTAGTTTTATTTCTGGTTCTGCTATAAACTTCCATTTATTACTGGGGAAAAGCTGTTTAAGCTTTGGTTTTCTCTGAAGAGAAAAGTGGGGGTGGGAGGGAGAGAAAGATGATTCATCCCATCAGGTGTTGGAAATAAATTCATTTTTCGAATCAGTAAAGCACTTTGGGAATATTGGCTAATACTGCGGAGTGCATTATTTTACTGTTTCATTTTTTTACTGCGTTTGCTCCATGTGAACAGAATATTTTCTTCCTGAAAAGAAGAAAATATTGAAGTGATGATTTCTTTTATTCTTCTCTGAACAGAATAAAAAAAGGTGGAGTGAAAGTCTTCCTACTTTGGTCCCTATTTGTGACCTTTTGCAGCATCCTTTGCCCCTGAAGCCAGGACACTCCTGGGCTCTGAAAAGGCAGTGGGACACCTGCCTTTCTGTTAATGCACAGATGTCTGCGGTGGAGGAACCAGGTTAGTTAATACATGGACATACACAGTTCGGGAATGGTAATACTGGTGCTGTGGCTAATTCCTCCACCTTCACCTCTTGCCCATGTATTTTATACTGAGAAGGACATGTAGTCTGGAGAGAAGTGGGATGAAAAAGTGGAATTCTTCCTTGCAGTCTCTTCTCTGCTCCCTTTATCTGAAATGACATTCAGTGCTTTGCAGTCTGCACATAATTAAGGCTAAAAATGTTCCATTTTTAGCTTTTTAACATAATTCTTTTAAGATTTTGGGGCTGATAATGTCTTTGTCTACCTCTAACAGTCAAAAACACTGAACAGGTCATTAGAGTCCTTTATGTGAATTCAAACAGATAGGACCTCCCTTTTTTTCTCTTCCAGATGAAGTCCTAAGAGGGTAAAAGGTCATTAAAGCATTGAAGTGTTTCTTTCTGTAGACTTCAGAGAACTTAGAATTCCATCAGGGGGGAAAAAAAAAAGTAATAAAGTTAAATCTCCTAATATTAGGGGAAAAGAAACAACCAAACACATTCCTTGGAAAGGGTTGCATTTTCATTAGATTTCATAGGTCTTGTCAAGGGCTGCACATCTGGATACATGAGGTCAAGAGAACAATGCTGATTTGTGCTTCCTGAAAATCTGCTTGCTGAGTCACTTTTGCCAGTGTATTTCCATGTGCTGTTGTAAGGATATCTAAAATGCACTAGCTATCCCTGTGGCAAGACCTTTTAAACGTTTTTGGTGGTGTAGTTCACTAAACACTCAGTTCTTGCTTCTGCTAGCCAGCTGGAGATTGCCACAGCATCTGTGGTTTAAAATTTCAAAACAAAGCATGGGGCAACTCTCGCCAGTTCCCCTCGGCAATGGGCAACTCCGTCCTCATCCAAAGTAGCTCGCAAGGGTGCTTTGCTCCGTTTCAAGGGCACAGCCTGCTTACCGAAACAGCTGCTTCCTGCAGTCCTTCTGCATACAGCTTCATCTTCCTTTCAAAACTGGAAACTTGGAGGTCTCTAAGCTGGAAATCCTCTACAGATACTGGTTTCTAGCAACCAGGGCCAATTGTTACTTCTGGGTGCTCAAGCATACTGCGCAGCATGTTGCATTCGCCATTGCAAGCTGTTTGGGAGGAGGGAAAACCCACGAAGAGGTGTTGCGGAAGGAATACTTGTTATCGGTTTCCCCTTAGGTCTACTTGCCAGTTTTCTCCTGGGCAGCTGGCCTACAGCTAAATTAAAACCAAATATATCTAAGCTTAGCTGGGTTCTTTTCATAGTAAAGGTGGCATTTTCCTGCAGGCAGGATGGGGCTGCTGGAGACATGCAGCATAGCCTGTTGATCCAAGCTTGCATTTGTGGATATTACTTACTTTAGACTGATTACGGTTTCAGCAGAAACCCCACTTAGGAAACCACACAGCATGCAGGTAATTGGAAACAGAACCTGGCGCAAGCATCTTCGAAAGCTTAGCACTGGGCTTTGAATTTGTAAATAGAAAAGGCCTGTGGCTCTGCAGTAAAATGGCGGTTCCCCCAGTAAATTTCGTGAAGGAAACAGAGACCTTATTGTTTCCTCTCTCCCCAAATAGTTTTCTTTTTCTTTGTTTCGCTCTTTGATCTAAGAAAACTCCGGGGCAGCTCCTTTAATTAAGGGGCAGTAGACTAAGATTTGTCTGCAGGACAATGTTTGTGTTGACACACAAAGCTCTGTTTTTCCTCCACCTTTTGATTCTATTTGGAAAAGCAAGACACTTTTCATATGACTTTTTTTTAAGTTTATAATATCCCTTATTTTAAAGGATACCTTTTTTTTTCCCCGCCTCAAGAGTTCGTACCTAGGCAGACTACACGCACAAGACACTTTTCTTTCTGTTGTATTTGCTGGTGTTTTTATGGGCACAGCACCAATGGTAATAGCTTACGTAATTACATATAAGAACCGTAAATTTAGCTTCTGTCCGTTGTTAAGTAACTGGGATTTCAGTAATTTCCTTAGCTTCTGTGTTACTTCTCCATCTTATACTGTTCTTCTCTTTTCTGCTTCTACCCAACTCCTTTTACTAGTCTTTTCAAGGGCCAGATGTGAGCACAGTTGTAAGCAGCTACATTTTCAGGAGAAATTATTTCTAATGTTTTATTTTACAATAGTCACATGGACAGCTTCCCAGCTAAAGAAAGGATCAGTTGATTCACCCTGCAAAATACAACTTCTCAAAATTATCTGTGGCTAAACTCCTACTCATACAGCATCTCCTAGGTGACAGTGACTGCACGTACTCCAAGATATTTTAAAATAAAATATCCTATGGTTACAATCCCTGGTTGAATTACAATGATAGCGGGGTTTGGTATCTAGCCCAGAGAGCTCCAAGAGGCCGCTGGGATTGTACATACTGTGCTTGCTAACCCAGCACAAAGTAGATCCACGTGAGACAGAATTTAAAGCACTGGTGGCAGTATTTTAAGTTAGGTTGTCTATCTGATCATTGCAAGCATCAGTGGAACTGGATTGGAGATAGGAAAAAAAACGGGAAGAATCAGTCAAAAATATCCCAGGATGAAGAACTGGTATTTTGAGTCTTTTGATGAATGTTCCTCCAGCTGTTAAAAAAATCAAGTTCTTCCAGAAATAAATTACTTGTTATGGAAAGAAACAAAACTATTGCCTAACTGCTAGTAGGTGGCATATAAATCTAAATGAAGCAAGCAATAGTAAAGCAAAAGACAGCCGAGATGTGCATAAACATGCGAACTTGTGGGTTGGATGACAAATAACGAAGCGATACTGGCAGTGCAGAGGTGCTGGGACAGGCAGGGGGGATAATGATTTCTCGCTGTAGATGAGAGATGACTGGAGCATGAGCACTGAGAGAAGATAAGCACTGTGCTCAGACAGAAGGCCTGTTCGCACACCCAGCCTTTTGGTTTCCTTTGCCAGCACTGCTAACTGCTGCTCTACTAATTCCTACCTAGTATAAACAAAGCAGAGGCTTGAGAGTGACAGGTGAAAGGTTTGCAGGCTGAGTGTTTGAGAGCTGTGCTCAGGTCCTGCTCAAATCCCTCCCCTGGGTCACATATTTGGTTTGCTGTTACCTATTGCACTTCCTTGAGATCGGTAGTTGCATCAGAAGAAGACACAGCATTTACATTTTGTGGATTCAGATCAGGATACGGAGGAAAGGCTGAAATGCTTACAAAAATGCAAATGGTTTGTTTTTCACCATTTTTAAGATTTGAAAGAGTTTGTCATTTTTGATGCCTGGGCAAAAGAGCATTGAGCGGTATTCATTGCAGGCTTAATCCAAATTTAAAAATACTGATGGCATAACATGCAGTCAGTTAGAAGTTGTGTGGGACGACAGTGTCAGACCTGTCCCGTCTCTACCTCCAGTCTATCCAAAGTGCTAAAATCCAGAGCTGAAGCAAGTTACCAGATAGCCCTGCTGCCACCAGCAGCCTGTGATTAGCAGGGAGAGGGGCTGGGAGCTGTGGTCTGCTCTTCCCCATCTCTTGTTCCTCATGGCTTCATTTAACTGCCTAGAGCACTGGTCCCATCAGCTCCCGTGGTGGCAGCAGCAGCGGGCAGGGAGTGGGTTGTAGGAGCAGAGACATTGGCTGGGGGGGCTTGCTCAGTTGCATTGTAAAAGAGGGACTCGTGGCCCTTGTTACAGCTCTACATCCTATTTACAGGATGGAGGAAACCTCTGATGCCAAGTCAACTGGCTCTCCACGCTGTTTCCACTCTCTGGGCTATATGTATCTGAAGCAGCTCAGCTTTTATAGTCATGCCAAGAGCGCCCCGTTCTGCAGAAGGCTGCGGTTCCCTGCTGCATGGGAAACCCCTGACACCCTGAACCCCTCCCAACCACCTCCATCTCTCCCACCTTTCTTTCTTCATGGTAAAGTCATGACCCTTTTTAAGCACATACTAGATGGTGTTGTCCTTCCCAGGAGAACTCTGATGCTTCCTGTCTGTATGGCTGGGTTTTAACTTGGCTGCCCTCATGCTTTATACAGAGGCAACATGGATGTGGTGTGGTGGCTCTCCGAAGCACTGTGAGTCTTCATATGTGAGACAGCTGATCGTGGGAATGGCCTGGTGCAGATGGAGTAAGTTAAACTGGCAGAAGGTTGTTCTGCCTGTATGATCGATTCTGGTCAGAGAAAAAGGTGCAATGCTGTAATTAAGACGACAATGTTTTCTGCCAGGATAAGTTGCATTTCCCTTAGGGAGGTTTCATGGTAAAGCTACCTAGGAAAGCTGGTATGAGCAAAACCTTATGGTTTAAGTCATCAATGCGCTTGGATATGCCAATACCCTGGATTATTTTTAAAAGATCCTGAAGGAGTCACCAACAGCTGACAAGAATGCCTGTCCCTTCTCTCCCAATGGCTGCTCTCCAAACTATCCTATAGAGTTATTTCCCTGTTACGGTCCATCTGATGTTTCATTATTTGATGCCGTACATAGCAGTTTGTACAGAAAAGACTGAGAAAGGCATCTAGAAAACCTTCCAGAGTGCTGGTTGTATCACACGGATGTGGTGATAAGAGTTCACGTTTCCCTGGGCAGAGAAAAGGGATGAAACTGTTTTTCCCTCATTTACATTAAAGCTCTGACAAGTTGCCTCTGATACACAGGACTAATCTCTTTCCCTGCATTTTGTGCAGATCCTGACCCAAAAAGGAGGTTCTGAGAGATCTGTCTGAATGAGGGCTTTTAAGTGTGATAGACCTAGTTGGTGGACTTGGATGGCACGTGGAGTTCTCAGACCTCTCCTCTGCTGCGTCCTTTCACAGCAGTTTTTCTTGCTGTGTCGGGTTTGCGGTAAGTGATATTGCTAATCTCCCAGGCTGGGCCTCTGCACACAGGATGCTTCCTCCTTGCTGACAACTTGCCTGGAAGGGATTTTGTGCTGCAGACCTTGTTAAAAAATTAGAAAAACCAGCAAAGATAAATGTTCCCCTTCCTCCTTTGTCCGTGTGTGAAAGTAAGCAAGTGAGATTCTGCCTCTGCCACTGCACAAAAGGGCCTTTCTCTCCGCCTGTCCCTAGGCTGTTTCCTCACTGTTCCCACTGTTCTTCCCTCTGGATACCATTCAAGGGACAAATTGGGGTAACTAAATGTCCTCTGCTGTTCAAAGGGGTTGTTGCAGCTTACATAAAATACACCAACTCTTTAAAACCATAACCAATTCATCAAAGTCATTATTCTGTGTCACATTGTTACATTTTTTTCTGCGTTTGAATAGCTTTAACAATGTTTAGAGATTATTGTATAGTACTGTATGCATGCATTGGTTTTCTTCCTAAATATGTATAAAATATCCTCAAACCTTAACTAGAATAGCTGCTGTATCAGCGAACTCTTGTGCTTAGCTTAACTGTTTGTACTAACATAGTCTTGTTAATGAAATGCTGTACCCAGGTGAGCCAATAGAAAACACATCTTTTTTTACTGTAATGGGATCGAATTTCACATGTGGGGTTCAGTGGGATTATTTTGTGTGGAAACTAAGCATATGTCAGTGCCACATTGGTGCCACATTTGCAAACAAGCATAGAAAGATAAATACCTCAGGGAGAAAATCTCATTTAGTGGCTGGTAGAGATTTTAAAAATACATCTTTTCTGGAGGACTTTGCTGTAACAGGTTAGAATTGAATGAAATGCCTTGGCTTTACCTTTCTTCTCATTCAGAATGGCTTTGAAGATACGTAGGAAATGGCAGGACAGATTTGGACAAGCTGACTGCAATGCTGTAAGGGGAGGTAGCGCAAAGATGGTAAATAGAAGAAGGTAGAAGAATCGGAAGGTGCACCACCAAGAGGACATAAAGTCTCTTAATCAGAGAGCCTAGTATATTCAAAACTGTAACAAATGGTGTGAAGATTTTGGTAGATGCAGATCTTGCTTTTGGTACCCCAGGCTGTGACTACAACCATGCAGTTTTCAGGGAGACTCACCTGAGACTGCCGTGCCTCCCGCGTGACCTTCCAGTGGGCAGCGAGTAACTCATATGTTCGTGACCTATTTGGTTTGGCAGATGCCCAAAGTGAGCTCAGGCCATTGACCTGAACATGCTATTCCTCTGCAAGCCTTTGGATTTTGAGTCTTGTTCCCTGAGATCACCAGAACAAAGTTGTTTATCTCCTAGACATAATGAAAGCCTAGTTTTCTTCCATCTCATTCCCAGATGGTTTAGGCAATGTGATACTTGAAGTAAGCTTTATTTTGTTTTTAATTTTTGATACCGTATAATCTGTTCCATGTGAACTTCCTGCACAAGATCCTGGACACCTTATATATGCCTGCTTTAACCATTTGGTCTGTCTCATGTTTGCCTCTGCCTTGTAGTAACAAGCGTACCAGTTTCCTCTTGTTTCCTTTTCAGATTTTACCTTCTGCATCACCCACACAGAGGCTGAGTGTGTCTTTTTTCCCATATGCCGTGGCTGGCAATAAAAATGAACTTCATCACAGCAAGGAGGAGTTTGCTCTTCAGAACTGTTTTGTCACACAAAGTGTCACAGCATGCATCTTCTTCTGGGGATAGAGTCATGCAGTGAATAGATATTGCAAAAAGCAAGGGGCCTGAAGTAAGGCATGAAAACTGCGGGCTGTTCTTAAGTGGAGTGAAAAGCAGGGGATTTCCCTCACACCTTAAGCAAAAGTAGTGAATGGCACAAAATACTGCTTTTGTGGATGAGAAATTAAATGTGAAATGGAGGTAGGGAGCAGCTGGCCAGGTGGCAGAATCCCACCAAGTCCCTCGAGGTGGTATTGGAAAGCAAAGGATATTGTGTTGCAGTGTGATTCTGTTATGTACCAAAGAGAAATCTGCCATTTAGGAAAAAGTCTGAACAGCAGCATTGTTTGTAAAATGGGGATTAATTACACTTCTCTTCTTGGCAGGGGTGAGACCAGCTGAAATACTGCACCTACTTTCAGGCCTTGTCCTTGACTGGAAATGTGGACTCACTGGAGAGAATTCAAAGGGCAGGAAAAGGAACATGAGGTTTAGGAAATGAAGAAGGTTTCAGAGTACTGGCTGTGTTTAATTAGAAAATGAAACTCTGAGTGGGGAACATGAGAAGTCTTTCATTATGTAAAAGGGTGCTATTAAAGATAATGATCAGTTGTTCTCTTTGTTCATTTGGGAAGTGCGAGAAGAAATCAGATTAATTTTTGCTTACTCTGCAGCTAAAAAGATTCAGGCTGGATACTATGAAAAGTTTGTTAAGGTAGTAATATTCCTATTAGTCTACCTAAGGATGCACAACATCCTTATTTCTTTATTAGTTTATTACTAAAAATCTCAGCTGCTGAAATGTGCTTTAGATATACTTACTCTGTAAGTTCTTGAAGTGTCTTCAGGACACACAGGACTACCAAGTAATTTTGGGATAAATTGAACAAAGATGCTATGTTTCTAACAATATATGCTTCCAATTATCTTGAGAGCACTCTCTGAGAGCTTATGGGCTCGCCCGTTCACATTTAATTCTTATGTTGAGATTTGGAGAGAGCTAAGCATGCTATAGTCTGATAAAGCACAGGAGAAAAGTAACTTGGAAAATCAAAAACCCTCAAAGAGGATAACATAAACATGGAAAATGATTGATTGATTGATTAAATGATTAATGAAAAGAATGTCTGAAGATGCTGTGGGGAGAAGGAACAGTTGCAGGTGTGTGAGAAAGTGACCTTGGCAAAGTGAGGCATGCAGGTGACAATATCTTCCTGACATAGAGCTGTAAAAGAGCCATGTGAAAGTGGGAGAGTGGGCAGATTAAAGCAGTAGCAGATGAAGCGTAGGAGGCAACAAAGAAAAGCTGCAACATACATGAGGATGAAGTAATAGATCTCCTTCCCCCTTCCTTAAATTACTGGATGGGAGGTGGGTCTGGTTTGAAAGAGCTGCGAGGGAGAGAGAAGGCATCCTTCGGTCTGGGCCTGCCCTGCACAGCTCCTGAGGAAGACTTAGTGTCATCAGAAACCACTGGCTCTCCCCAGGCCTGCCTGTTCAGAAGCACATTCCTATTTTGGTCACCACAAATACTTGGTGGTATCTGGAGCTCATGCTCCTTCTTTTGTGCCAGCCTGTGTGGACATAGAAAAGTCTTGTCTGTTTTGGTTTCTTTGCTCCAGTTGAATCCTGAATTTGCATGGTAATGATTCCATTCCTTCATTTTAATTTTTTTCAATTCTCTTAGGGCATGTTATTCTCCCCTGCTCCAGTTACAGGCTTCCAAGGTTGCTGGTAACCTTGCCTTGGTATGCACAAGCTGCTTGACCTCCCTACTACTCCTGTGGTGCGTCTTTCTCACCCTGACTTGCTCCAAATGCCAATATTGCCTAGTGGTTTTTCATTCTCAGCAAGTGCTCCATTTTTAAATCTACCAGGTTCTGGGCTCACCTATATATATGTATTAATAAAATGAACAGGGTTACGGCTGTCATGGCTGATCCCTAGAGCTACTGCCATGGCCATGTCTGCACTACCAAGCTATCTTAACTAGCAGAACAGGGGACCACATCCAGACCTCCATGGGCAATGATGCGTTGCTCAGGCTGAATCCCACCTGTACTCAGGAATTGTTTGGGAAAGTACCATGTGTCCTAGTCCCAAAGGGTGCCAAGGAGCACTCTAGCACTGTAACAGTATTGATGACTGAATTACCATGCCCGGGAATCTCCTGTTAGGTTCATGAGTAGCCAATGTGTTCTGCCTTCAGAAGTTGCTCTTGCAGAAGGCTGATGCTCCAGGGTCTGATCCAACCAGACATAAACAGGATAACTCAGTCAACCTCAGCTTCGCTGTTGTCCATTTTGGCATGAGCAAGTCTAGGTTGTCTTCATTCAGCATGGCTGGTGCCCCTCACCACACTTACTGCTGTGCAGAGCTGATCTGAAAAAATAATCTTCCTGCAAGCTGGTTGTCCTGGTTTCAGCTGGGATAGAGTTAACTGTCTTCCTAGTAGCTGGTACAGTGCTGTGTTTTGAGTTCAGTATGCGAAGAATGTTGATAACACTGATGTTTTCAGTTGTTGCTAAGGAGTGTTGAGTCTAAAGTCAAGGATTTTTCAGCTTCTCATGCCCAGCCAGCGAGAAAGCTGGAGGGGCACAAGAAGTTGGCACAGGACACAGCCAGGGCACCTGACCCAAACTGGCCAACAGTGTATTCCATGCCATGGGACGTCACATCTAGTTTAGGAACTGGGGGGAGTGGGGGCAGGGAATCGCCGCTTGGGGACTGGCTGGGTGTCGGTCGGCGGGTGGTGAGCAATTGCCCTGCGCATCATTTGTACATTCCAATCCTTTTATTACTACTGTTGTCATTTTATTAGTTTTATCATTATCATTATTAGTTTCTTCTTTTCTGTTCTATTAAACCGTTCTTATCTCAACCCAGGAGTTTTACTTCTTTTCCTGATTTTCTCCCCCATCCCATTGGATGGGGGGGAGTGAGTGAGCGGCTGCATGGTGCTTAGTTGCTGGCTGGGGTTAAACCGCGACACTGGTAAACATCAGAGGCCTAATTTTTCATAAGAACAGAAACAGACCATAGAGTTGACAGAAGATTTTGTGGGACGGTTTGTGGAGTTATCTAGCCATCATGTGACTAACCTTTCCTGGAATAATTAACTTCAAGGCTCAAGGTTTATGTTTCTCTCTCCTGCGTGAGATTTACCATGTTAATAACCTCCCACCCCACATTTTCCAAACTTTCAGACAAACTTTTGAAGCATTTGCAATTAACACTTTCTGGCTTACTCATTACCATGGGCTATCTTGTAACTCTAGGCTTATACATTTAAGTTAAAAGCTGCAATTTTGTCACTTCAGCAGTGGGAGACTCACAGAAAAGAATCAGATAGTTTCAGATGATGGGTGTAAAGTTGCCTTACAAATCTGATGAATCCAAGAGAAAAGTTCATGTTTTTACTCAGAAGGCTAGTGCATGTGTTGTTAAACACAAAACTAAGAAAATGTGTCTCCTCTGAGAAGTAGATGCAGGGGCCCACCTCAAGACCTCTGCAACTTTGACATCTATATCTGAACTACTTACCCTAGGAGGACAAATGTTAGACATGTACTTCAGAATGGGATGAATTGCATTTGTGAAGTGGCTTTCTCCACTGGCAGTAAAGATAGCCCATGGCAATGAGTTCAGGTACAAATGTGGAGATAAGCTACGTAATAATAGCAGTCTACATTCACATTGCAAAACAATCACCTATAAGATGGTAAATCATCAGCTTAGGATCAACTTTGAAGAGATTAAATGAAGAACAGTTGTGGGTCAAAGTGAATACAAATCAGAATGATGTCCTGGATCAGTGGTTATGGCTCTGGCTGTGAAGTGCAGAGTTTTTTGTTTCTTGAACCTTTATTTTAGATGTAAAAATCATCATTTTCTGTAGGCATGGATATATGAAGCAGAAACTGGGCAGGGAAGCTGATGCATTTCTGTGAGAGGCTGAGTGCCCAGCAGACCAAGCCATAGCTGAAAGGTCTCCAAAGGCTATTGCTTGTTGGAAACATATTTTCCTGAGGGATGCTGGCATTGCTGTTGTCTGGACCAACAGGGAAAAAATACACGATGCAGCTTGTATCACACCATTTTGTCCATGTCCTCCCCTTTGGGTAGGTGAAGCTGTAGTTCTATGTAGTCAGACACAGTTGTGTGAAAATGTTCTGAATTTTATTGGTAGAATACAGGGATGTCTTTTTTTTTTTTTTTTTTTTTTTTTGTTCTGAATTTTATTGGTAGAATACAGGGATGTCTTTTTTTTTTTTTTTTTTTTTTTTTTAAGGATGTTGGGGTTTAAGTGTTAGGTAGCCAAGAATTTGGGGGGTAGAGAGTCTGTGCTTCTGCTGTAGGTGCTAGTAGAATTCAAGTCCTCTCATGAACTAAGTTCCAAATCAGGTCGAGCTCTTAAACTCGTTTGTGGTTCTGATGTTTCAGATGACTTTTTGTCCTTACTATATTTCTCCTCTGGAAATGTAGTGTCTGAGGGTGGACCGGGCTTTGGGAGCTGAGAACTTCTTGCCTTGGGGCCCCATCTAGTGGGTAGTGGCTTGCACTGAGCAGCACCAAGAGCAACTTTATTTGTGTTGCATTGAGAAATAAAAAGCAGTAAAAGGAGCTGATATGAAGATTCTCTACAGAGCTTAATAATCGCAAACGAAATCGCCGTGTGTTTATCTTTCTCCTGCTGACATTTTGTTTCTGCGTGTCTCTATCTAGACAATGTTATCCTGCATTTTGTGCTGAAGCATTTTCACAACATAGCAGAATCATACCCCAATTGTAAAACAAAAAAAAAAAAAGAGAAAAAGAAAAGTCATCCCTTCCTTCTCTACCCTTGTATTTCTTGTATTGTTTTAAAGGAATGGCTGCATTATTTCACTGAGTATGCTACAGTCATTGATAAATGATTCAAGGATATCAGTATTACTCTGTGAAGTTATCCATAAATTAAGAGGCTTATTAGGTAACCTTGAAAATAGGAAGCATTCCAGCAGCACTAAAAGGTCTGTGAGAGCCAAACATTTAAAATCTGTATTTTGTCTTGACAGAACTGCTTATATGCCAGATTGCTAAAATGGTAGCTATGTTCAGACAGGAACTGTTTGTTGTACATATGTGTTAGAAAAAGAAAAGAAAGTGACTTGAGAAATGGAAAAAGGTTTTATGGCTATATCCAAGTTACTTTTACATATGATATTTTTCTAGTCCATCTGTCAAATGAATTTAGCAAGCCAAATTTGGATTTCTACTGCACTTAAGTCATTCAGTGTAACCCGAGGGAGTAAGATGGATAGCTAGACAGAACATATGGCCTTAGCTGTATAAAAATTTGCTTTTTTTAAAATAAAAGGGAAAAGAATGGAGGAAATAGCTAAACTATCTGGTAAGGACAAAGCTGTTTTCTCTGGAAAATGTGTTTGACAGAACTAGCTATTTTCAAGAGAGCGTCTGTAACTGTACATAGCTTGCAGTCTTTCAATTTAAAATGAACCCCAATGAAAGCACTTTCTGAAGAGTTTCTGTGCTATCTGTATCTTCAGAGAGGATCATAAGGGATGGAGACTGAGCACTCCTGAATTTGTGTAACAGGGTTATTTCACAAAAAGTTATTTCATAAGGGAGAGGCTGATTATTTTCATTAAGCTGCATAACAGGATTATTTAAAAACACTGCATGAAACTCCCAAGGTAGAGATATTGGAAGACAAATGAGAGTCTGGCTAAAATAAAAAGAACATTGTAGGGAAAGAAGCCTTTTTTAACTTTGACTGTTGAACCATGATCTTGCACTCCTCTTTGCCTTAGTTCTTTTTTTTTTTTTCCTTTTTTTTTTTCTTTAAATTTGGGGGGGGGGGGGGGGGGAAGACAAGTAATGTGTTTTCTAGAAAACTTTCCATGACTTGAAAATCTGATTTTGAGTTTACTGTTTATAAAGGAGGAAGAGCTTTAAAGGAGTAATGTGTGAGTAAGTGTTTTTGTGTGAAATAGTGATTGACAAATGATTTTTCCTTTTTTTCTTATTGACATCATATCCATTTGTATTATTTTCTATTGGTTTTCAGCCTATTTTACTTTGTTCTTTGGCTTCTGTAACTGACACCCCTTTTGCAGCACACTTACAACTGTCTCTTTTGATAGCCTAGGTTGGTTTTACGCTGTCTCAGGAGTCATGCAGAGAGCGGGCAAGATCTTTAGCTGTGCAAATCCTGGAGAAGCTCTAAATTCTCTCCTGGTGTGGAGAAGCTCTAAATTGTTTGGGGGTTTTTTTTGGTGTGTTGTTTTTTTTTTTTTTTTTTTCTTCCCCACTGTGTTTCTCAGCCTGTAGGGGCTAAAATAGTTTCCGAAATAAATGATCCTGGAAAAAATGACTTTCAGAATAAATGATCTGAAGCACAGTACTGGAGGTATAGCAGCTGGAATGGTCCCATAAGACCCATTACACTGACCAACCATTGTCCTAGCTCAGCTCCCCAGGAAAGGCATGAAGGGCTGACAGAGGTGAATGCTGATAAGGTTTTTAGGAAATAGATCTTCTCTGTGAGAGAACCTTTGTATCACAGCTATAGTCCACTCTGGACTAGACAGAAAATGCCTTTTTCACTATGATTTCTGAGTTGCAGAAAAAGATCTTGAATGGAAGCAGTACTGATACTCGAGATAAATGGAAGTCCTTCCGTTGCCCATATTGAGGGTCAAGTCCTGGGCTTGGGCTCCTCTATGTTCTCCTAGTTAAGCTATTTCCGTTTGATATTTAACTACTCAAATTTTAGAGAGACTGGGCACAGTGTCAAAAAAAGTTCTTTGGAGAGGGAAAATTTAGTCCCTTTTTTAATCCATGCAGAACTTAATACCAAAGAGAAGAAGCTGCAGTGGAGGAGCAGAGGTGCTCCCAAAGAGCATGGGGCTGAGGGGAGGGGACGGGCAGATGCAGGGCAGAGTGCCAAGTCTTGAGCTGCATGGCCAAGGGCCATGGCTGTCTTCTCTTGCCGCTCAAAGGGCAAGCTGTCTCTGAGGATACCTTCGGATAATGGTCTAATGCTTCCTTCATGTTGAGGAAGGTCTTCTGACCTTCGGTGCAGAATTGGTGAGCCAGTAGCCGTAACAGCTACAAGGCTGGTGGGAGCAGCCTCACATTCAGCCGCTCGCCTGGTACGTGCCTGCCCTCTCATCTCTTCCTCAAATGACATGGTACAGGTGGGGGCCCTACACCCAGGGCTAATCTGCTGTCCTGCGCTTTCCCAGTGTGACAGGGAAGGCAAAAGTGTAGCCTAAGAATTCATAAACAATGTAAATACATCTTCAGCGTACATGTTTCAGTGGCCTGAAACTCCTCCTTGGACCTCAGAAGCCTTTCCTAGCAATTCCATATGCACAGATGTACTTACCTGGAGGTAATTTCTGTTGAATGCAAGCTAATATTTCATATTCTATAAATATGATATTTAATATGAACTTTGACATTTATCAAGTATATTGCAGCATGAAGTTTAAATAATTGGCAATACTGAAATAATAGCTCACTGAAACTTGCCTATTTGAAACTGGAGTTTGTGAGTCATAATATATTGCAGAAGTTAAATGAGGCTTTAAAAGAAAATCGACCAGCTTAATGGGCCAATTGTCTAAGTGCAAATATGCTACCATGGAAACCCTGCTCTGTTATTTTGGATTTCTTGCTCACAAAAAGCTATATTCTGTGTTATAAGTAAGAAAATAGACACTTCCTGATTGATGCAGTTTAACTGATGGCTGACACTATGCAATGTGTTTGAAAAAAAGTCAGAGGTGTGGAGGAGGCTTTCACCAATTTTCCTTCCCAAATGTGATTTTGGAGTTAAGAAGAGCCTCCTCCTACCCTGCCCATTGCTCCATTTCACCCCCCCAGGGCCATCAGTCCCTGCCCCAGTGATGTTGCAGCACTGCCAGTCTCCAGCTCCCCAGCGCCCTGGACACCACTGAAAAGAGCCTGGCTCTGTCTTCTTTACATCCTCCCTTCAGGTATTTATACACATTCCTATGATACCCTGAGATGTCTCTTCTCCCCGCTGAACAGTCAAGTTCTCTCATCCTCTCCTGGTATGTCAGTGGCTCTAATCCCTTAATCATCATTGTGGCATTTCAGTGTAAATGCTTATGTATGTAAATTTTAATAATGTACATAACAATTAATGTAAGGATGGTAAATGAAATGCTAGTTGGTAGTTTTGTGAATGGTGGCCAAAATTATAAAGTCATGAAACTTCCTTAAATGTTTAAAGAAAACTGAGGTGATTCAGAATATTATTAGCTTTAAACACCTTGTATAGACCCATCTTTGGACAGCTACTATTTAAGTTATTTCCTGGAGGGAGTTGTTGATCTTTGGTGTTGATATTTAACTGTAATGTAACTACCTAGAAAGACGTCATTGTACTTGGCTTCTCTTCTGATCTCTTTTATACACACTGCGATTTATCTCTCCCCCTCACTTGGTTGCTGTTCCCTACTCTTTTCTTTCAACAAATTACATTCACCAAGCAAATGTTCATTAGCTTCTGGAATGCAAATAAATTCTTTGACCTTTTCCTCTTTAAGATCCCCGGTGCATATTTTATAAGTGTTGTCTTAACATAAGAATGACTTTATTAGACCAGGCCTAGAGGCAGGTTTAGTTTCTTCTCCCTGTCTATGGCAAATAGCAGGTCCCTAGGAAGGATTTAAAGAACAAAGCAAATGTATGTGTTGTGTTGCTCCCCAGAGTAGTTTCCATCCTTTTACACAATTTCAGTTCAAGGGCTCTATGTGAGGAGTAGAGTACTTCTGCAGCTGTGGGTTCAGAAGGGCTGGCTGTGGAGGGCTGCTCTCAGGACCAGCATTAGCCCACCATGTTCCAGGTGCCTGTGAGCTCCATCAGCAGGAAGCGCGACTGCCTGTACAAAGCCCCATCAGAAGACTGATGGATGGCGTAATTAGTTAGGTTGGTAAGTTATACGTAACCCTGCTTGTTCTGTGTCTCTGTGAGTGGTGAGAGATGGTGGCATTGTCTTCCTGGTCTTCCTCTCATCCCCTGGGCTGACACTAGTAATGGGACCTCTGGACATCTCCCTTTTCATTCTTCTCGAGAATTATAAAGCAGGGGTGGGGTGGTGGGGATGGGAGGAGGAATAATAGCAAAAAGTAATAATGAACAAGGCACACAGCAAATCAGAAGTCCAGCTATTGAGATAGCTGTATTACTTGAGACTGGAGCTCTAATGGACTATTTCCATGTGGTTCTCATGAGGCACAATTGTTTCCCAGGGCATATGACACACTAGGAAATTGCTGACATACTTCCATCAGAACGGGAGTGACACTGCACTCGTGTGTCCTTTCTGCTAGCAGGGAGATACATGTGTAGTGGTCTGTTCTCTTTTCAGTGCTGTATTTTTTCTAAACTGAAAATGGAGACAGTATTTCTGTTCTGGATGTATCATGCATGAGTTTAAAGTGTGTGATTGATCAAAGGTCCACAGAAAACCAGCCACCATTTTTTGTTGCTCATCTAAACTCAGCAAGACCAGAACAAGAGCTCTTACTTTCCCTTCCACATGCCTCTGTTTGCTGGCTTCTTTCATCATTCCTGTGAAGACACGACCTTCCAAGCTGTCAGGCAGCCTCTCAACCAGCAGCTATCACAATCAACCTTACACTCTTTACACCTTTATACAAATTCTACCTAGGATTAAGCAGGAAAAAACATATGCAAAGTATATTTGTCTTTCTATATGTACACAGCTGAAGTTCAAGCTGAAGTTTTTATATTACAGTACAGGAATTCAATGCAGGTTGCTCAGTTAGTGTTTCCTAGAAAGTTTCTGAAAAGATCATAATCCCAAGGTGTCCTTTTGACAAGGTTCCTCTTTCTACAAGCTTCCTCTTCCTAGAAGATTAATTTTTTGTAACGTACAATGTACAACTGCAAATATTTCCTCCATTGCTTAATGTTTATCACGACCTATTGCAGCAGGTACACCCGCCCTGATAACGACCACAACTTTTCGACTGAGAGAAAAAAAAGCTAGAAGCTGTGGTTTGGGGGTCGAGCTGCCCAGCCCGCATAGTGACTGGAGTCATGTACACACTTTGGCTGGTGACGACCATCACGTACACCTTTTGGTCAAAAGGCAAGACCCTTAGCCAGTGAAACACTTCAGTCTAAAGAAACTTCTCAACTGTTGGCCACGTATGACCACAGATCAGATTTGACTAGGGTATAAATGGAGCCCCACCAGAGGGCAAATTGAGTCAGTCCTCCTCGGAGCAGTGGGTCTGCAGTCAGGGACTCTCCCCTTGGATTGGGACGCTGCCTAAGGAAACTCCTCGAGGTTGAAAGCCCTCATCTTTTAGGTGAGTGATACATGCATTTTGGCTCATCATTTCTAAAGCTTAAGAATTATTGAGTCGGTTGTGCAATATTAATTTCGCCTTACATCAATGAACCTGCAGTTTACTAATGTTGTCAGAGTTCTAAACGATTTTGACTGAAGAATAAATTTCATTGAGTTTAGCACCTATTTAATTTGATTGTGTGAGCCTCCGTGACACCTGTGTCTATCCCTCAACTCTGACTGATTATCCAAAGGTCAACACACGATGACAACTTCCTTGTTACTTCATTGCCTACTTCGATTTTTTCTAGGCAATCACTGTCTTTTCTCCCACATCTGGAAAATGACAATTATAAACATCCCAAAATCAAACTTGTTTTAATTCTTTGGTCCTTTCTACCTTGTTCACAGAAGTCCTGACTGCTCTGTGCTAGCAGGCTGCACCCACATCATATGGTCAGAAACAGATATTCTGTCTAGCAATTGCAGTGGGAAGGTAAAGTGTGAGGGTTAGTTTGCGAGCACCTTCAGAAGAAGAAAATATAGTGTTTTGTTTTTTTTTTTAAATCTGAGAAGCCAGCAGGAACTACTCTATGGAAGGTAAAGCTAGTCAAACTTCAACTAGAGAAAAAAAGGCACTAATTTTTTACACTAAATATGAGTAAGAGTTGGAGAAAAGTACAAGCAATAGGGAAGAATTAATCCCTGGATATGTCCAAATTAAGACAGATTTCCTTTTATAGAACAAGTACTTCAGCCAGGTGGTGTTTTGGCCACACGTTTTATCAATCGCATGGTGTCACCGCACAAAAGTAGCAAACATAACTGAATAGACTGTGAGGTATAGATAAGGCAATCATGATGATTCTTCTGGCTTCAAACTTTATGTTTCTAGTCAAGAGTTCCCATGCATTGGAAACTCCGAGCAGCTGATTTCCATCCCTTTGTCAGGGAGGGAGCACCCATCTGTCGCTTCCTGAGGTGTCCTAAGCAATCCCAATGTTTGCTGTGATGTTATGATGTTGCTGTTGTTGTCCTGTTGTAAATGCCCAGACATCTCGACGACTGCACTCAGCTCAAGATTTTTTCCTCTCCTGCTCTGCTGTAGTATTTGTGTCACTTGGGGAACACTGCCAGTGGATGGGATTGGGTACAAGTGTAACCAGACAGGCCACCGAGGCAGGGAGGGAGGACAGCTGTCCTAAGCATTCAAAGCTTTACATTCTGTGCCACTCTGATGTGACCCGGGCTTCAAGGTATTTATTAAGCTGGAAGAAAGCCTTTTTTGGTCTTGCAACTCTCTGAATCTGCCTACCTGTTATTTAGGATATGTTACAGTAGAATCCAGAGCGGTACCTAATGCTGCCTTATTGCAACAGAAATTCAGAATAAAAGAAACAGGCTCTATACTGCCCATGGAGAAAAATTTTTACAGCCATCTCAAGCTATCTGTGTATCTGGAACCTATAACTTCCTCAGATTAAAATTAAGAAAATGGAAAAATTGTTTGATTCAGATATCAGTAAGGTAGGAATCAAAATGTATGTACTTATATCTGTCAAAGTTTTTTCAGTCAGCAAAGTAAATATTACCTTGTGATAAAAATATAGTTGCAGAGGAATACTCAGCAAGCTCAGCATGTGAGACAAGACACAGGCTAGATGACTTGTGAAGAAAAATAAAAAGAACAAGACGTGAATAACTTGTCTAAGCTGCATTTGAATGTGAAGAGTGTTTGTGTGGGGAATCCTGCAGTCTTTATTTGGGTAAAAGCACCCTTTGAAATCAAATGAGTCTTTAACTTGAGGATCAAGGATGCTAGTGGTTGACTGATTTAGTGACAACTGAATGCCAGAGAGTGAGAAGAGTAAATAATCAGTTAAATGCATGGACAAAGAACTCAGTGAAACCTCCCTGTCAGGAACACTTGCAGCTGTAGAATAGCTAAGGAGCAGTAGCAGTAATGGTGAGAACTGGTGACCTCCAAATGTAGCTTTATCTAAGCACCAGAATATGGACCATGGAGAGAAACAGTAGTTAGAGGCTGTGATGGAATAATCAAGTAGGACTCTTCAGTCTGTTTTCTGTAATGAAATGTTGCTTTGGTTTATGAACTATGGCACTGCTCTCGAAGACCTGGAGAAGAAACTACAGAGCCGTTGGAGAAGAATCAGCGTGACTCATAGGCACTTCTGCAAAACACTGGTTCCTTCCTTTGTTGTTATTAAAAACGCCAAATGCTATCTATTAAAAGAGTGTAAATTTGGGCCCTGCCTGGGACCGGCAGTCTTAGCACACTTCTCATTGTACCTATCTGTGGTGAACTCAATCCTTTTGGTTATAACAACCAAAGAATCAAAGAAATCCAGCGGTAGTGAGGAACAGGAATTAAGGGATCCAACTGCTATTGCTTCTAAAAAAAATTGTGCCTGGGCTGCATTTCCAATAGTTCTTGCCTGTTTATAGTGAAACCTGGTCAGACTTCCACTGTATCATTCCTTCAAGCTGTTGTGAATGTGAGTCATTTAGCCCTGAAACCAAACAATACCATTTTTCTAATGAGAGTTACCTGCTTCCAGGAATATACTAAAGGCTCATTACTCTAGAGCACATTTATGATCAGACATAAGATACTATATCATGCATGGCATAGGCCATATGCAGCATAGCGACGTGGTTTCAGTGACATGAACTGATGGATATGCCACACAAAGTTCAATAACCTTGAATAGTGGGACATGCCTGAACTTGATACTGTTTGATGTTTTCATGTCAGCTCTCACATTAGACTCATCATGCCAGTGATCTGCCAGTGATCTGTTATGTATTCCTTTCCTTCTCCTTTTCCCCTGTGAAACAGGAGCAGATAATTGCCATATTATCTGTGTGAGGATATGTGGAGTGTGAGAATTTTTTTTTTTCTGTAAGATTATCTGATGGAGGACCGTGTCAAATGGGATGATAAAAAGGGGAAAGCCAAACACACAGACACAAAAAACCTGACTGACTAGTGTTAACAAAGTCAATAACCAGAAACTAACCTGGTTAGTGGCACTAATTGATAAGGATAGTGGAATGCGAGAATGCTTATTCCAGCAAGATGATCTGATTGAGGAGCACCTAAGATCAGGGTGATAAGAAAAGGTGAAGGCAGCAAACATACAGAGTCACAGTCCTGACAAACAAAGAGGCAGACTATGAGAAGAAACAAACCTTGCCAGCCACACTAATTGATGGGCTATTTCAGAAAAACTAACCTGGACTTTGCAACTGATAAGATTATAACTGGAGGGGTTGGGATGGGGTGGGTGAAGATCCTGGATGCTGGACCAGAGGACTGGGAGTTGGTAGATCTGTGCAAAGTGATGAAGAAATGTTTAGGGGAAGGAATTGGGGAGGAACAGAGAGAGGAACAGACAGAAAGGGGTATAAAAGGGGCTGGTCATGTGTAAAACAGGGCTGGTCAGTATGTTTGTCTGACTGAGCCCTGTGCCTGATCACAGCAGTCTGTCCTATCTTCTTTAAAACCTTTCTTAACTACCTCTCTGTGTAATGTCACTCTTCATCCCATGTGTGTGAGTTCTGCACGGACTGAGTGCCAGTTATGGGGGCGACTGGCATGAGTGGACCGGGTGACAGCTGTTGGAGTCAGGCTGGGGGTGTAGGTGCCCCTATGCCTTACACGTAGGTATTGGGGGGGTCCTGTGGGTGTGGGTAGTTGGTGCGATGAGTCTATGAGTGCATGAGTCTGTTTGCAGCGAGCACTGACTGGTTTGGGTTTGTGTGGCGGGGTTTTGGTAGCGGGGCAGGGGCTGCAGGGCCGGCTCCTGTGAGAAGCTGCCAGAAGCTTCCCCGGCTCCAAGTCGGACCCACCTCTGGCCCAGGCCGAGCACATCAGCGATGGTGGTTACACCTCTGGGAGAACAGATTTAAGAAGGGGAACCTGGAGATTTGGGATGTGAGAGGAGCCCCTGTGCAGACAGCGAGGTCAGTGAGGAAGGAGGGGAGGAGGAGCGGGGGAGGAGGGGATGCCCCTGCAGCCCGTGGGGAGACCAGGCGGCAGGCTGTCCCCCCCCCAGCCCACGGAGGGGAGCGGGGGAGCAGATGCCCACCTGCAGCCCGGGGAGAGAGGAGCCCACGCTGGAGCAGGGGGATGGATGCCCCCCAAGATGGCCGGGACTCCAGGGGGAAGCCCGCGCTGGAGCAGGCTGTGCCTGAAGGACTGCAGCCCGTGGAAAGGCCGTACATTGGAGAAGTTCGTGAAGGACTGTCTCCTGTGGGAGGGACCCCACGGTGGAGCAGGGGAGGAGTGAGGAGTCCTCCCCCTGAGGAGGAAGGAGCGGCAGAGACAAGGTGTAAGGAACTGACCCCAACCCCCATTCCCCGTCCCCCTGCACCGCCGGGGGGAGGAGGGAGAGAAAACTGGGAGTGGGGTTGAGCTGGGAAGGAGGGAGGGGTGGGGGAAGGGGTTTTAAGATTTGGGTTTACTTCTCAGTATCCTTGTTTTGATTTGATTGGTAATAAATTGATTTTATTTCTTCCCCCAGTTGAGCCTGTCTTTTGCCCATGACCATAAGTGGTGAGTGATCTCTCCCAGACCTTGTCTTGACTCACAATCCTTTCTTTCTATATTCTCCTCATCCCACCATAGCCAGCAGCGAAGAGTGAGTGAGCGGCTTTGTGGTGCTTTGTTACCGGCTGGGTTTAAACTACAACACCGACCCAGACCAGAGAGAGAGTAGGTGACCAGACAGCAAATGTGTGAGTGTGCTTGTGAACCTAGAGAGTGTTGTGTGTGTGTGCCTGCACTAGTGACCTTCAGTCTCTGCCAGCTCAAGAGGCAGTGGGCACAAACTGAAACACAGGAGGTTCTGAACATCAGGAAACCCTTTTTAGTTACTCTGAGGGTGGCCAAGCACTGGCACAAGTTGTCCAGAGAAGTCGTGTAGTCTCCATCCTTGGAGATATTCAAAAGCCATCTGGACATGGTCCTGGGCAACCAGCTCTAGGTGGCCCTGCTTGAGCAGGTGGGCTGGACAAGACGACCTTCAGAGGTCCCTTCCAATCTCAACCATTCTGTGATTCTGTGATTGGGCTGTCTGTGCTTACGTCTGGTGTCAGTCCTGTATGTAGGTGCTGTTAAGAGCAGTAACCCCCACAGCTGGCAGATACTAAAGCCTGAAAGCAGTAAAATAGACTTTGCATGGTGCTACCCAGTGGTGGATTTGGGCCTGTAGCTGCCTCAGCTGCATTTCCCAGGGTGGTGAGGCCTCTGGGCCACATGACTGCACTGTAACTAGTTCCTGTCTTTGCCCTCTTACAGCCTGTGGTTGTGTTGAGATTTAATCTGTTGTTGCTGACACTGAGATTAGTTGATAGAGGTAACTGTTGCTACAGTGGATATCTGCAAGGTGTATTGTGTGACACTCAAATATAGTAGGGTAAGACAAAAATAATTATGGTCCTTATCTTTGCACTTGGTTGAAAAATAGATCTCATTGTAATGGTAAATGAAGAGGTGTCACTGAGCTGATAGACTGCTAGTGGAGTCTCCTGTGGTATGGTTTGTCTAACTACAGTCAGTAAACTGTAATAAGTGCTGTTGTTTTTGTTAAGGTTTATCAGAAACACTTCCAAAAGATTTCATTAAATTAAAAAAAAATAAAATAAATAAATTGAAATCTGAGCTGTAACTTCACGTCACTGGTGAGAGACTGTAATTTGCTTGGCTCACCTTAAAATTTAGGAAAACATATTTAGCTAAGTATTTGCACTGGCTGAAACACCAATTTTTATTAAAGTATCACTGTCAGCCTGTTACCAGCTCTAGAGTATTTTGTGCTGTCCAAAGCAGTGGAAAATCTACTCTTGTTACCACTTGCAGTAACTCACAAAATAGTAGCTGAAACATTCTGCTGCACCAGGCAACCCTGTATTTTCTGTTTGTGGCTGAGCTAACCCTCTGTCAACTTTTTAAAGGGGCATTAAATCAAGAAGGATATGAATCAGAGCTTTCCTGAGTCAGTAAAATCTTACCACTGACTCTGACGTGCTCTAGAGTGGGTCCCTGGACAGCAGGGTGACACATTAGTGTTTAAATATCTTATAAATGATTGACTCACTGTAACTCAATGGTGTGCTTGTCTTAGATATAAATAAGGATAGTTACTAAGAGATTCACTTTATCTTAGGTTGCAGGGAAAAAATACCAACATTTTATATATTCAGGTATTTT
This sequence comes from Haliaeetus albicilla, assembly GCF_947461875.1. Classification (NCBI taxonomy): domain Eukaryota; kingdom Metazoa; phylum Chordata; class Aves; order Accipitriformes; family Accipitridae; genus Haliaeetus; species Haliaeetus albicilla. The sequence continues at coordinate 23,138,610 of NC_091500.1, forward strand.
AGTATTTTTTTAGTATTTGTTCAAAGGCTCGTACTAGAAGTGTCTGATGTTCTGGATGCAGTTCAGTCTAGCTCTGTTGAAGTGCCAGTTGAAAATCCCTGACTGGCTGTTTAAAACAGCTTCTACTAAGTGGTTTTGTTTTTCTGTTTTTGTTGTTGTTGTTGTTGTTTTGGGTTTTTTTTTAGCTGCCTTTGTCCTCTCTTCCAGGAGCTGCACAGTCTTCTTTTGGTTGCAAGTGTCTCCTCCTTCTCCTTCTCCAAATGTCTTGGCTCTCCTGTGGTTTCACCTCCACACAGACTATCCTCATTTCTGGGAGGAGTAGCTTTAGCTTTTGGTAGTTTCCATCTGCGTGTAACCAACCTTAAAATACTTGCAAGTTGGGTGCCGAAAAAGAAAATAAAAAGGTTCTAATAGAGGAAGAGAAAACACATCAAGAAAAATGAAAATAAGCAGAAAGCAGGAGGTAGAGAGAGAAGTGTTTAAACTTAGGAGCTGGGATGGGGCTGTTGTCTCCCCACCTGAAAGAGGCAATTAAGTGTGTTTTCCCTTGGGGATTTGTGCTCAGCTGCATGAACACATTTACAGCGCTGTCAGCAGTCAAGTGTGTTACTGCTCTCTTGTTAGATAATCTTCATAAGCAGGTGCACTGCCTCCAAAATCGCTTTGAAATAAGTCTGTCAGGTGGTCGTATTCTCTTTTGAATAAGACACATTCTATTTGGTACGTGTATGGACCCCGTACTTGATAATCCTGAACTTCTGACCAAAGGCAGTAACTGAGGAAAGAACATGATTTCTTTTTTGTATGGTTGAATTTGCATGCATTGTTTTGTCTTTCATTTGTAATGCCAAGGGAGATGCTAGGACCTGGGCAGCTGTGAAAGAAATCCAAGAGACTGCTCTATGATCACCAGCGCACAGTAGCCATTGTTCTAGCATGGCTTTAGAAACCTTACCACAAGGCTTTGTGAATAATTAGGACTGCTGCAGAGATGAGGAACTTCATTGCTAGTTACCAATCTTTTAATTTATATGAAACTATAAATATGCTACAAGCATTTGAGGAAAACAAGAGCTAACATACTAACAAAGATGCATTAGGTTTTCTTGGAACTGGAGAAAGTGAAAAGCACAAGGCTGCTATTAAGGCACACTTACAGGCTAGAAGCACACCTCTACTAACAGCATTACATTTCATTTCATTGCTGTTTTGATGTTTCCTCCAGTAGCTAAAAAGCTAATGCATCTTTTTTCTGAGCTCCATTTGAGGTCTTTGTCTTCCCCTTTACTGGAGTAGTTGGGCCATTACTTAAGCCTGTATCAATTAAACAGCCCGCATCAAGGGACTGGTATAAGATAAAAAGGTAATTCTAAAATACCACATTCACAAAAGGATTTTAGCACATGATCAGTTTTAAGTGCTTGAATAATCCTTTTGATACCCTGCTAAATCTCTGCTTTAAAAAGGCACCTCTTAGGGAAGAACTTCTATTTGGGAAGTGGAGGGATCAGGGGAAGATGGCTTCAGTGCCAGGGAGGAAGTTTGTTTGGGAACGTAATGTAAATTATTTTACTATTAAAATGCTGGATAATTTTTGGTGCTCTGCTGCCTGAATTTCAACACCACTGAATAATACAATACTGCAGTTTTCCCTTCTATCCTGTTTTGTGAATATCTATGAAGAGAAGGATTTACCTGGAGGCAACATGGGACTGGCCCCACTGCATGGCTTGTTCTTGCCTATGGCATGTTCCCCACAGCCCTCAGGATGCACTTTCACATTTTTGACATCCAACCACACCCTGAAGAAAGAATTTAAAATAGAAGACAGCTCAAGTGTAAATGCAGACAGAGCAGGCTGTACATTCCTCCATTTCTTTAAAGATAATAAATGTAGAACAAGAAATTAAAAGCAGAGAGTGTAATGAGAACTTTAAAGTTTTCCTGAAAACTGACCTCTTACCTCCCACAGGAAAATGCAATAGGAGAGAAGAGAAGGAGCTGTGTAAGTAAAGTGGGTTTGCTCTGGATTATTACATGCTAATTACTTTGACAGCTGCTTCTGAAGCAACATCTATGCTTGGTGCATATGCAGTCATTCCACTGTGTCTGTCTGTAGTTCTAATTCTGTCGGACTGAGTTATAATTTAAGATCAATGGGAGGGAGGGAGAAGTCTGTGTCAAGCAAATGGTAGTCCTAGACAATAAGAAAGTAGGAAAGATCCTTACCAGAGCTATTTAGGAAACTTGGATGAATACTGTGGATGTGGTAAGAGGTTAAAGGCTTTTCCACATCTTGCTTTGCTTCCCATATGTATATGCATAAGAAGAAAGCATTACTTTAAAGAGCATTGTTCATGTATCAAAGTTTCTTATAGCAAGCACTGGAAGATCTCAATTGTCATTTAGTGACTTTGGTCTTGACCCCATTCCTACATAAGTAAATTGAAAATAGATCTTGTTATTTTCAAATACTTTGAACATCAATGAGTTCCCTACTTATTGTGTGTTGCTGACTCACTGGATTTGAGTCATTATGGGCCAAGTCATGAGGTGTGATTAGGTCTGCCATATAGCCAGGTTTTCCCAGACACGTTGTCTTATTTCCAGACAGAATGAGAGGAATGTGATTATTTCTTCACGCTTGTCACAAAGCCTTGTCAGAGTTCCTACCCTTCCTTCCCTTCCCCCATATGGGCTCATGTCATGGGACAAATCCCTACGGGGTTGCATGCCACCAGAACGGGGCAGAGGGACTGAGCCCATGCTCACGAGCTCTGCAGAGCAAGTGCTGCTACCCCATTGCATCTGGACATGTCAGAGCCACCACAGTGGTGCCTTGGAGCTTCTGGATAGAAAACTAGGAGCCCTACAGGCACCAAATCTCCATTTTAGTTGGTAGTAATCAGGGACCATCAGGGTCTCACAGAATCAAGTTCTTTGGCTGTGCTTTTTCCTCTGCCTGTATATGTCTCTATACATATTAATTCCTCCTACTTTATCTACAAGACACAGAGAAATCTCTCTCAGGTTGACTGGTGACATTATGGAGATGGAAATAGTGAGTAGGAACTGGACTTTCTTTAAATCTATGTTAACAGGCTTTTTATACAGTTGCTATGCTTTCACATATTGCAGCCACGTTCTCAAATCCAGGGAGCTCTTAAGGAGGCAACAGGGAGGCTCATTTTACAGCCTGAGGCACCAAGGGGTTCTCATGTCTCTACTAATAAGATTCTGCAGTTTATATCTCCTCACCGGTCTTCAAAGTTACTGATTATTTTAAAACTTCAATCATTTCTAAATAAAAAGCTTAAACTGTTTTCTGACATTAAACTGTTCCCCATGTGCTTGGTGTTGCTGGGAAAAGAAACCCCACTTCTAATGTAACCGTTTTTTGTTAGGAAAGAGGTCTATCTTTTATTAAAATAGAGTATAAAACTGCATATGGGATAGAGCTTTTCTTCTGCCTTTATAGTCCAGCCATATTGCTTATTAGGCTGACCTCAGTTTTGGGAGAATCACTTGGTTGGTTCTAAATATAGCACTGCATCTGCCCTTAAATGGGAGTGAAGGGGCAGTAGCCTTTAGAGAGGGGAATTATTTTTGTTTTCCTCAGCCAGAGTTTGCTAAGCTGGGAAAGGCTGGTCTTCCTCTCTGCTTTGCAGTTTTTCTATATCCCTTGGTAAGTCCATTTTTTATCTAGGTTTTTCTTGTTCAGAACAAATAGGAGTGATTGTGGGAGGATATTGGGTGCTTTTCTGTAAAAAATGGATTACCTTCCTTGGGAAAAACAAGCAATAAGCATGACACAGACTGATTTATGAAAAGACAAACAAAAACCTAAAGTTGAATTGTTTTATTCTGTGCATAGTCAGCCTGATTTTATTGTGTATTACATTTCTTCTGTTTCTTTCTGTATATAAAAACTTGATTATACCAATCCATAGCCTATTGGTATATGTGCTTCTCCAATTGCACATATATTGGCAATGCCACCTTCTTGTGTGCTATACTGTATAAGGAGACAAAACATGATTTATCTGAAGTATGTGTGTAAATAATTAAGCATAAAATCCTATAGTAGCTGGCAAAACTATTTGGCATGCTGAAGAATGGGATGTAGCTAGGACAGAGAATTCTACTTTTATTTTTTGTTTACCATACTTTCAAGTACATGTCTTCAGAAGATACGTTTCTGGTGTCTGTATTGCTGTAAGCTACACGATGTGTTCTGTGCCACATAAAAATTCCAGCTAAATACCACTCATAGAGTGTTGGGAAATCATGTTCATGCTCTTGAGACTACACCTGTGTGTTGATAATACCTATGAGCCAATGAGAGTATCATGATGAAGGATAGTGAAGGTTAGGATGATGGGAAGTGACTTTCACCATCTCACTGTCTCACATGGCTTGCTGTCCATTTGAAGGGATGTAATACACTTGCCAAGTGAGGGAAACCTTGAAACTTTTGTGGGAACATGTTGCAACTCTTTGTGCATTTGGAATGTTAGGATGGCAAGGTTTCAAGTCAATGTGGACAAATTCAGCCTCATTTAATTCCCAGTCGTGTAAGATCATGAATTCATAAGAAAGCATCTACATAAGTACCATCTCTGGGCTATGTACTGCTTAGCTTATAACAGGGACATGGCAAGAGAAGTCACATTGGAGGCTTCCACTCCCTTCCATCATGAGAGTCATAGAAAAGCTGAAATTACATTTTTTTAGACTTACAACAATGCAGGAACTGGTGCTCCCCTGCACAGCAATGACCCTGCTGGAGGGAAGGGTACCCGTGGCTCTGCCTTCTACCTACTTGCCACAGAGCAAAACTGATGGTTAACTCTGTCAAGGGTTGTGGCTATGACCGTGACCACCCATGGAATATTCCAAATTGCCTCCACTCTAACCGTTACGGCTAGTGGGTGAAGCAAACCATTCAAGGACTATTACAAGGTCAAAGTGTGCATTCTCACTAATCATACATGTGCCATAGCCAAACGATTGCATTAAATTGCTTAATCTACCTCTATGTCTTTGCAAGCAGAATCATTTGATGTAGTGAAATGTTAAAAGTTTACTCATTCAAAACATATGAATTTGCTAATAAAGAATAGACATGCCTGTGATGGCCAGTATTGTCAGCTGCTTGAAAATGTTGCTTTGCTGGATATTCAGATGACTAGCAATAGATGAGAGAACTCAATTTTTAGGTTTAATGAGAAAAGCAATGCACGCACTTCTGGGGATGATTTGAACCAGACTGAACTTGTTCTCAACAAGATTTCTGTTTAAAATTGATTTGTGAAATTAGGATAATACTATTCCCATGCAAAGGAGTTATGATCAGTAAAATGTATGACCAGCTATAATGTAGCTAAAGACATAAGAAAAGAAAAGACAGGGAATCTCAAAGCTTGCTGAGTAATGTCTGGAATTCCACAGGGTTTATGCAAATGAGAATTCCATATGCTTTCTTAATTTCTGAAGCATTTGTATTCTGTTGTCAGAAAAGTTAAAACTGAATTCTTATTATGCAAAAGGAAAAAAACTCTTCAATGGGAAAGACAGAAGCATTTTAAAATGACAGTAGATTGTGTGGTTTTTTAAGTTCATCATTTTTCATCCACCAAACATAATTTTCTGTGTGAGATCTAAATACACACATGCACACAGAGATAAAAGACTGGAGAGACATATTAGTGGTTTAAAATTTTATTACCAAAATGGGGAAGATGTTACCAGACCCTCTACCTCCCATTCTGTTTTAGATGCAGTGTCTATGAGCTGCATAATGATTCATGCTGGTTTTACAAGATTTCCAGCAAAGTAAGCTTCCTGGGGGAAAACATTCTTATGTTATTATCTACTGCAATTTCTACAGGATTGATATAACCATCTGGAAAGGACCACATGTTTTCTGAAGCAATATGGTAATTCTTTAAACTGGTCATTAGAAGCAACTGATGACTAGAAGGGTGGTGGTTTTTTTTTTTTTTCTTTTTCTTTCCTTTTATCTTTGGTGGTGGTATATAGGTGATATGGAATTAAATACATTTTATCAGATAAATATCACAGGCTTTAATGTAACATGAAAGTATAAGTTGGCAAAACAGGGCTTCCTAAAAACACTTAGATTTGAACAATGTTGAGAACAACAAGCAGAACTACAGACAGGTAGAGGAAACAGTGTTTACGTCATGGGAAAAACAGGACAAACCTTCAAGTCAATACAAAAGGTCAAAGATATTTGAGAAAGATGAGATACAGAGGAAGACCAAGAATGAAGATATGCATGTAGGAGCAGGATGTACTCATCTTTAAGCCAGAATGTGAAGGATAGGCTACGTGAGGGCAGGCAAGAACCTGCAAATTGTTTTTGGCACTTCTGCAGATGGACAAGGACAGAGATGAGCAAAGAAAGTGCATGTTGCATGGTGTAGCATTGACAGGTCAGGCAGAGAAAGTACATGCTGTATAGTACATTGCTCATGACAGGAGCCTCCTGAGTCTGGGAATGGAAGTTGTCTATCTATGGTGAGCACAACCATGTTCTTGCTGTGGCATTTGTCAATCCCATCCATCAATTTATTTGGTTGTGTGCCTGCTCTCCGAGGCTATGTGAATGATCATGCTACAATTTACTGCCTGTCCTTTAAATCTTAAATTAACTCACTTATCAAACTAACAATGTCTATATCAGACCCTTGGCTTCTCTGCTCAAGAATGTGGCCCCTTGTCACGTGGTCCTAGATTATTGCTTTCTATTCAGATCAGTATTACTATGGCATGAAACTATGCATATCCTGGCCTGGGAACTCTGTCTTTTACTCATGACCAAGTATAAATTGTTATATACATGCTGCTATGCATGTGGAAATGTGTATTTGTGTAAACTGATTTAACAGTGTAATTCCCTGTGTTTTACATCATTAATCCTTAAAGACATTTTGGCTGACTTAATATTTTTGTTTGGGTTTAATAGTCTTCTGAGTGGTTTATACAGCACATAGATTAGTGCAGTTTAGGTCCTTCTGATATCCTCAGCCTTTACAGTCATAGAAATAAATAGGAATAATGATAACGATAACAATAACAAAGACAACAACAACAACAACAACAATAATAATAATAATAATAATAAAGGGTAGGAATACAATGGCAATGTGTTCCACCAAAAAAGTAAAAGTTGGATGAGAGACTAAAAGTTTTGGGACCATCTTGTCCTGTAACTCTAGGTCTTTTTCTTGAAATTGAGGGCCATTAATAGCATCTGCATGGATGAAGTTCAACAGTTGTGACACACAGACCATATATTTCAGTAAGTTCTCTGTAACTCTTGCAGTCCCATACCAGTAGAACTTGGTGAATAAAACTTGAGATTTACTTTTTATTTTGTTAAAAGTATCCAGAAGATTAATTTATATCTCTCTTGGCCTATTTATGCATTTTTTTATTGTTGAATTTTCAATTTCTCATTGGGAAATGTTTTGGGATTTTTTTCCCCAGTGCCTCTGCCAGACCACTGCCTGCATCTTGCTTTTGAGTTACTGCCACCAATTGACTTGCCAGTATAATTAGGTCTCCAGCCACTGCCGGTAATAAAATCTTGGTTCATCTAAATTGATAACTTCAATGGGGCTAAGCTGTCATGTGCATATCATGTTATCTAACTATTAGTAGTATGTTGACTAAATATTAGTATATATTTCAGACACCTCGCATAAATGTGTATCCATGGAAAACTAGGAACAGAGTCAACACATTGTTCCTAGGAAGACAATAGAAACTTCTCTTATCATGAACTCAAGATACACTACATGCTCTGTAGACTCTGCTGAAGCTGGTTTTACAGTGGGGCTGTGTTCTGCTCTTCCAATACTTGTCTTTGCAGCACTATTAAGTACTAAATACATACCCTGCAAGCATCATTGTAATTAACTGATGATGATTATTACATTTGGAATTGTTGCCAGGCAGCTCCCCTCTGTGTTAACAGAAGGCAAAATGAGTCTGGCTGCTAACAAACTCAGTTAATTGCTTGTATGGAGGCTGGGAGTGGATGGCTACACTTGTTTCTATTCTAAGGCTGTTTGAGTAAATGTGAAAAATATCTGAACCCAAATTTTGAGAAACCCTGGGTGCTGATTAATAAAAGAAGATACGCTAATCAAAATGTAAGTTTTATATTTAGTGGAAAAGGCTGAACTGTAAATGAGAAAGATGTTTTCTCCTATCTCAGAAATGAAAATAATCCAGACTGTGATCCATCCATACACACATCCATCCATACATCCATACTCTGCAACCCTTATATGTCAGATCTCAGTGGGAGTTATATACATAGCAACATGTAAATCGCATGTTGATAAATTCACGGACTTATTTAACTGGGCCACATGTAAACATGAGTAGCACTTAACAGCTGAGTCAGGTTAATCTATGGGTTTGCCCTTTGCACCTTCATTTAGGTGAAAAGGCTAATTAAAAATAGAAAAGAGGGAACATTATACCATTAACTGTCCAGTTAATGTATGAACTAAGGCGGAAGTCAAATGTCATATACACAATAGTCACACAGCTAGACAGCAGGAAGAAAACCAGTATTTGATGTCTGCAGGTATAGCATAATGTCATGTACAGATACCAAAACTAGGAGAAGCCAAGGCTGCTCATGGGTCTGTGTAACCGTGTTCATGTAACTAAGACAATGTGTCGTGTGATGAGTTAATAGGTCCCTGCCAGCTCAGCATTGCATGTGGGCACCCAGGTAAGCTAGTGTCTCTGCCAGGTCCTGCACCGTGCTGTATTAACTTGGGTCATGTTAACTTTCTTATTTCTCTAGAAATGTGGCAATATATTTCTTTAATGTCCCGTAATAATGATGTAAACCTGTTTTATTTTTGTCTTGCAGTGTCTGGTAATTTGCCGAGCTCTCATTCCCAAACGTGTGACTTGTCATTCTTGTATCTCTTGAGAAAGTGTTGAAAAGGTAACTATAGGTTATGCAGAAGATGCAGCTATCAGGTCATAAATTGTAAAAACTCATCTCTTTAGATCTCATGACTTTTTTCAATATGATGGATCTGCTATTAAATATACCTACTGTCTTCTCCTGCAGAGGCCTTTTTCTTGGAAAACTAGCTGATGTAAGAATGTCATGACTTGGGGGCATCTGACTCTGCTTTTGAATACCTGAAACTAACAAACACAGCTGGAATTTATTACACTTCTTAATCAATAACTAGCATTTCTTCTGTTGGTAAATACTATATGCTGGAAATATGGTATTTGCAGGTATTTTACCATGTTTAAAGGTTCAATTTCTTAGCCTATAAAACATGTTTTTTAAAAATTAATTTGGATTTAATTTTATACAGTTCAGGCAAAATTGCCAAACAAACACATAAAATGAAGTGACTTGCTAAACTAAATTGCAGTCTTTCATTGGATCATCTTACATTCTTCTTTCTAAAAATATGAAGTGTTGTATAAGAAATTTAGCTCTCATTTTTCAAGAATAAATTGCTGCGATGAAATGTAGAAAATGATTCCTTCTGCATATACATTCTGGCTAGTAATACAATTAGAAAAAATGTTAGCAAGTCACACTTTAAAAAGTCATGCAAAAGTCTTGATAATATCTGTAATTTTTCAACAAATTTGTCATTGCTTCCCATTCTCAAATGGGGATTTTGCAAAACAATTTTTGAAAACGTGAGGTATTAATAAAAAAACATGATTGCTTTCAGAATAAGTAATAAACATATAGAAACCTATTTTTAGCAATATTTTATTAAGGTACAACGATTGCATGTACTTTTCACACAGTAAAAAGATTAATGAAACAAAAAAAATCACATGGAATTTGAAAGTTGACAATGACGTAGTAACTGAATTCCTTCAATTTTGCGCTAGAGCTCATTTTACCAGAAACTACTTTTTTCCTGAAACAGTTATTAATTAAATTTTAATGTGGATATTGCTCATTTTTGTCCCCAAAGCAGATATCTCCAGATATTTAATAGGAAACAGACCATGGCCTAAAACTGGTCAGTACCAATGCCCTTGAAATTAAGTAACAGGAGCTCATGCTGTACCTAAATGAGTTTATAAGATTTCTCTTCAAATCCCTTGGAGCTTCTATTTTATTACACATAATGAAGCTGCCTACTTATGGGACTTTTTGTTACAAATGCAGGCTTTTGGTGTGGGGCTGAGGATTTCCATCACGGACAGGTTCTTCTTGGCAGGGCCCATGGCTGGGCAGGGCCCTGGGGGGCTGCCGTGGGGTCCTAGGCCGTGGGCAGGGTGGAGGCCTCCTGGAGGAGGCTGGGCAGGGACAGTCAGGTCCATTGCTGCCCCCAGGACCCTGACACCCTCTTGATATGGCTCCTGGATGAGCTAGTGTTGCTTCACTTCCCATGGGTAGCCCTGGGGGGGGTCCCAGGCCATGCCTTTGCCTGTACCCCAGCTTCTGGAGCGGAGCTGACAGGCTGCACCCCGCGTGGGACTATAACAACGGGGCGCTCCCTACCTTTCAGGAGGAAATCAGATGTTATTGCAGGAATTTGCCTGACTAAAAAGTTCAGGATTTGGCCCAAGCTGCTTTATAGACTTTATACTGGGAAATTGCTTCCGCTGTTGCGGAAGCGCGGCCATCTGCTGGGGAAGGTGTTGGCAGTTCGGTTGCCCTCCTGGAATCCTGCCAAGTGGCCCAGGAGTAAAGATCCCCACATCCAACTGAGACTGTAAATGGAACTTATTCAGCAGACGGTAGTTACACAAGCTGGCACCTACTCAAGACATGGCTGGTAACATTTCCTACTTTTGCAAGAAGTTGTCATCATATTTCTAATGAGCACAAAGGGGTGTGGGCACCTCCAGGTTCTTTTAATGCCATGGTTGGGAATTTGCTTAACTCCGACTAAGTGGGAAACGTGCTCTTCCCACCCACACTGCTTCTGGGAGCTCCCTGAACGTTTCTGAGAAGCTTCTATCCAAATACTGGTCAAACTATGCCATGCTTTGGAGAAAGTCCACAGGAGGGCAACCAGAATGATTAGAAGTCTAGAAAAAATAACCTATGCAAAAAGACTGGATGAGCCTCCTTTGTTTAGTTTAAACAAGAGAGCTGAAAGGAGATGTGAACAAAATCTTCAACAGGCTGCTGCAAAAGTGGGTGAATAGTCCGTTTTTTGTTGTCATGGTGAATTGGACAAGAAACAGTGAACATTAATTTCAACAAGGGACGAAGTAAAAAAGCTTGAAGAGTGGAGAGATGAAACACTTAAAAATGCCCTCAAAGCTGTCAAATTTCCATCCCTGGAAATTTCTGTGGAGATGTTACATGACAACTGCACAGAAGGGGGAAAAATGATCCGACAAACTCTCTTCTAGCTCTATCATCTATGATTCCATAGCTCACACTGTGTGGCTGATAAGATACAGCCTGAGGTACCCATATATATCAGCGATGGCTCTATTTGTCATAAATTGATGGAATTTTATACATTTGTACATGTACACACACGTCTGTGTATCAAAAAATATTAAACCTAAGTGTCTGAAATATATGGCTAAATATGATTTCATTCTCTGCAGGAATTACTGATTGTAACAAACTGAAATATGTCTTCAGTAGCGGTGCCATTTTACCAGAGAAGGCATAAGCACTTCGATCAGTCCTATCGCAACATTCAGACAAGATATGTACTTGAGGAATATGCAGCAAGAAAGTAAGTGCCATGTATTTCACATACAGAGCATAGAGAGGTTTCTATTTTGGGTAATCAGTTCTTAAAATCAAGATATTTAGCTCCCCCCTCTGCCCCCCCCAAATTGTGATTTATTCAGAATGGTAATTTTCCAATTCCTTCCATTGGGATGCTCCTTGTCTATAGTCTCCCACCAGTATAGCTGGACTTTATAGCTACATTGCAACTCACCTACACAGACATTTTAGCTCAGGATCTGTCCTGTTTACTACCTCCAAGTTGGAAATTCTTCCTTTTAGGCTCCAATTGAAACTCTGACTTAAGAAAAATTGCCATGAAATTTATTGTAAATCACAGAAACAGGTTTTTACCTGTTCTTCCATACAACATGAGGATGTTGCTTCTCCTGAAGTTGGCTATTCCTAATTATAGTTTTTATCATTCAATTTGCTTTTTTAAAATTAAATAAAGGTTTAATTCCTTTCATGTGAAATCTCAGAGTTTTAGCCACAAGATACACATTCTTTGTACCTCAAAGCCTGGAGCTTTGAATCTTGGTTGCTTAAGAATCACTGTCCTCCCTCCTCAGTAATTAAGATGCCCAGCTAGCTCTCTAGCTTGTCCAGCTTCCCTTATGAAAGAGAAGAGTTTATGCAGAAGGTTTTATGAAGTGTAGAAAGGCAGGAATATTTAGAAATAGACAATGTTATAGGGATTCTGTGTGATTTGTATATTAGACAGGCTGGTACCTTTGTGGTTCACTGAAGTGCTATCCTAGCATTTGAATGATTGGAGACGGAGACAAGTATAAATTTAATAGAACTGAATGAAATAAAATGCCTAATGATCCCCAGTGACAGATGATGGGCATTAAGCCCTTGAAGGACAAGTGAGAATCAGCACCCTAGTGCAGTCAATGAGGAATGCAAAGCAGGTTTCTCACTGAACAGTGCTCAATCATGGTATTCAGCTCATTTAAAGTAATTTCTTTGACTTTTGTGAGTTCATGTTTTACTGGAATTGCTGGGTTTTAACAATGTCTTTCATATTTGAAGGGCTGCTTCCAGACAGGCTGCTTATTATGAATCATCTGGCTTGGGAAAAACGACATGTAGACTCTGTGCCAGGAGGGCACGCACCTTGGCTCATGAAGCAATGCAAGAATCCAGGAAAAGGTAAAGCTCTGTTGGTCCCATCTGACCTGTGTAGTGGCTCTGGTCCCATTTGCTATTGCTCTTTTGCTAGGGCTCTTTTCAGAGTCGACAAGACTGGAGGCTTCTCTGTCACTGTTCTTCACTAATCTATTTTGGCTGGAGTACTAAATGACTGAGTGTCACTTGCAATCTCATATTTCAACCCAGAGTTGTTCCCCTAATCCCCACTCTGACCCTTGAAAACAGCTTTAAAACCAAAATGAATTAGAATCTGCCTGGGATCCAAAACTCATTTTTGAACAGATCTACTCCACTATTCCTAAATTCCTGATTTGGATCAATTTAAACACTGAGTTATTTCCTTAATATCAAAAGGGCTTACTGTCGCATCTCAGTTACAGCCTTGATATGAAATCCTATAGTAAATGTGCTGACGGCAATATTCCTGTTAGTGAATTTGACTGTTTCTGCTCTGCCATGCTCTACGGCGACTGCACCAAAGACATAGAGAATTTATACTACAAGAACAAACTCTGCCTTGTTTGTAGAAAATGTGTTGCAAAAATCATATACATCTATATGGTTCTTGTACTTTGATTGTTTTGAAATATACATCCTAGAAACAGAATGTTCTAGGAAAATCATATTAATTTGTATATTCTAATTTATTTTTAAAAAACTGTCTTAAATTTTATCAATATAAAAAAATGATGGCAGAACAAGGCTGGTTTAAAGTACATTGAAATGATACAAAGAAATATTTTTAAAATACCAGACAAATAATGTCTTGAGCTACTGCTCACTGAACTTCTGCAGGTCTTCTCATTTGCTTCATGGCATGTTGGGTTATGCTTTAAGAGTCTTGCCATATTCTATAATGACAGTCATGTTAGAAATGTCTGATATTCAGCTCCCTTCTTTTGTCCTGTTGGCAAGGCAAAGAATAGCATAGGCTGCTTACTGAATCAGCATGAATGCAGGAGCTCGAGGTAGCTCCTACTAAAAACATTTATGACTTGGGGTTTATTTTAGGAATTCTGAAAAATCTATGGAGTTAAATTTTCAGGGAACAACCCACAAATTTCTCAAAATGTTGTCTTTTCCTGGTAGTTTCTATAATACTTCCCACTCACCCTTGTCCAAGGACAGCTTTTTTGCATGCAGTGGTTCATCAAATCCTTGTGAACTCCTTAGTCTGTATCTTTCAGGTGAGGTCAGCTGATAGAGCCCATGGAGCTAGCAGAGCTTCCCAGGTGCTAGAGCCCAACTCTTGTCAGGGTGTGAACAGGCACAGAACATGCCTTATTGTGTCCATGGGAAGGAAAATTAGGGGCCAGAGGAAGCCAGGTAGGTTCTTGATCTTGGTTACCAGAGGACTAAGACTCTGGGGTACCACATCAGTGTGACCACACCAGCTTTCAAGACCTGAAGCTATGGCACCACATATACAGGGAGAAAGAAAATGAAGGAAAATTCATATTCATTTCACATGCTCATTAGGATAGGCAGATAGACTCTAAGAGTAGTTCCTAAACTAGATTTTACATCTTGCTGATATTGTTTCAGACCCCTCAGTTGTCTAATGTGCATGAGTGACAATCTTAAAGCTTCATATTGCTTACTCTTACCTGACATTTTTTCTCGTCCTACAGGACTCATGAACAAAAGTCTCATGCAAGTGACGAGAAAAGGATCCGGTTTGCCAGTGAGTTGTCTGCTTTGGAAAAAGAGATTCACACAGCCAGGCACCGTGCTAGAGAACATCTGGATAGGCTTGCTATACAAAGGATGGTACAGTGCTGAATCTTTTTGTTCCTATCCAAGCAGAATTATAAGATATACTGATATTTAGGCCAAGGGTAATTTTGTGGATCTAAGATTAGGTCTTCTACCCCATTTGAGTCTGGAGCTAGATGCTTCTTTTTATTTTCCTGTGTTTAATAGGTAGAAGAAAATATGGCTCTGGAAAGACACGCTGTTGAGGAAAGGATAAGTCGAGCTCCTGAAATTCTAGTGCGCCTGAGGTCTCACACTGTCTGGGAAAAGATGTCTGTGAGCCTTTGCTTCACTGTACAAGGATTTCCCACCCCTGTTGTACAATGGTAAGAGACCAGCCTTTCCTAGCCCTCTAAAAATGTTGTTAAGCTTTTTTCATTTGGAAGTTATGGCATAACTGGTAAGTGTCACATACATAATGGCTATGTTAAACCCCCTTTATAATCCTCATAGCTGTGCTGGATCGTAGCAGTTGATACTGCAGTGGAAGGTGTGGGAGGACAGCTTGCTGAATGGCCCTGTGCGGTGTGAGAAGCAAACTCGAGTATTTCAGAAGGCAGACTGTGGAAGGCATTCCAGTCTTTCCAGCCATTGAGTTCCTTGATGATGAACTAGCAAATGGCAAAATACACAGAGCTGGCAGGCTACTTGCTAAGCCTGGGTAAATGTGCATGGCACCATTGTTGTCATGGGCTGTATCTGTGTTCGCTTTGTGTCACACTCTGTCGAGGTGGACATGAATGTAACATCCCTGAAGCTGCCCTCGTCTCCAGACACGTGCTGTCCTGTATGTGTGAGAGCCCAGGCTGGACTGTGAAGATCTAACCTGAGGCACAATCCTGTTGCTGCTTCCATTGCTTGTGCTAAAGTGCTTTCCTGCGATCCAAGACAAAACTTGCTTCCCATCTTGTGTCAGGGCTAGTGGACTGGCGAGTTCAAGTCATGTGCCATCTTCTCTCTACTCACTGCCTACTCTTCTGGTTTGGGTGCACATCTTCTCTTTCCACTTTCTTACTGCAATGGTGGTCCCCCTTTGCCTTCATGGCCCAATGTGTATATATCCATACATACTGGAAAATACTCTCTGCAAGTAGAGAAGATTTATAGAGAGAGCTCAGAAGTTAGTAAATGATATCTGGATATAAAAATCTACTAAATTAACGCAGTGAATAGTAGCTGATATTAATGAGTTTATTTTTTCTTTATTGTCAGGTACAAAAACGAGGAATTGATTACCCCTGCAAGTGATCCAACAAAGTACAGAATTGAAAGCAAATACGGAGTACATGTGTTGCATATAAACAGGTAGATTATTCTGGGGAATACAACAGTTTTATATACTCTGCACAATGTTTTTTTATATCAAATACAATTAAAAATTCACACAAAGGCTGCAAAAGAGTTAAATTCAGCACACCTCTCTGTTGGTAGTCACATTTAAGCTAGAGAAGGTTCACTAAGTAGCTGAATATTAGATCATGAAAATGAAATGAAAAATTAGTTATTTCTGTTATTTAACTCCAGCAATCTACAAGATAGAAAAGAAGGGGTAAGTAGCTGAAAAAATGGTAGTTCCTTTTTTATTAGAATTATATGTTCTCAGCATTCAAAGTGGAAAATTCTTTGTATATTTTATGATCTTGCCATGATGAAGCTCTTTAAGGTAAGCAAAAATTTAGCTGGTCAGGGCAAGGATATCCAGTCATCAGTATTTGTTTTATTATATGTTAGGTTTTGTTTACTTTTTGATCTCCATATTTTTGTTCTCCAAAAAGTAAGGAAGTGTAAATTTATTTTATTTTTTTTAATATTCTAATTTAACTTATTTTATTTTTCAAAATGATGTTAACATTGTGCTATAGAAAATGCCTGGGTAGAACAGCTTCCCAAAACTAATCCTGTGCTATCCTAAACAACTGAAGTATTGCATATTACATGTGAATTGGTATAAGCTTTTTTAAAAAAATATAAAAACCCAAAGAAAAATGAGGACATGACTGTGGTATTTAAAAAGAAAATTAATATCTAGAGCAGAGACACAAGGCCCCCCCCTTTTAATTTCTCCAGAACACGAGCATTAGCTGTGCTGAAACAGCTGGAGTATTTGTGGCTAACACTTGGCTAGCCAAACATGTCATCTTCTACCCTGTCTCCATCTGTCAGCAGTGAAAGCAGCCCTGAGCACAGCCTTGTGGCATTAGTACAGAAAACAAGTGCACTGTTCCTTCTGCTTTTGCAAAGGACTCCTTGCATTTGTCAACCTGCAGCAAAGTCCAGCCCAACTGTCCACCTTTTCATAGCTCAGGATGGGAAAAGCATATCCCTGTACAGAAGCTGGCAGCAAGAATCACTATGTTGTTGCTTCTTAAGGGATGCTTCTCAAGGAGTAACAGTACTTATGAGTACTTCTAAGATACTCATAGCCTTCTACCCCCAGTCCACAGATAACTTGCTGCCTGCTCTCTGTATCCATGAGATGTCTCAACGCAGCTGATTCTTCCCACCTACATTACTTTCAGACTTAAGAGCAGGAGGTCAAAAGATAGAAGGAGGTTGTCCTCTTGCAATCACCTCCCTTGCAGCAGGGGAAATGGAAATTGGTCTCCTTTGTCTGGATGTGTGAGTGACAGTCAGGAATGAAACTTTTGTGACTTCCTGCCAGTGAGTGACTGCGTTTATTTCCCTTGGTTAGTGTCCATGAGCAACTGCTCGGCGAGTCCAGATGTTGGATATGTAGTACATAGCTTCTTTTTGTGACATTTTGGGAGTAAATAGCTTTTTGAAGAAATGAGAATTGGTGTTGATGCTGCTTTCTGAGCATCTGTAGCAATCAGGCTGAAGGGTACTAATGGCTTACATCCCCTTGGTGCCTTTTTTCTCTTTCCTGTGCTGGTTATCAGTCATGTAGACACCATCCACAATCAGCTTTGGGAGTGTTCAGACCCAGCCATATTTATTCAGACATACCACAGAGTCATTTATTGGCACCCACTCAGGTTCCCACACCCACCCATCATCACCCACTGTTTGCTAGTCCCAGACCTGTACGTATTCATGCAGGCTCCCTCATGTTTAACCAAGCTGTCATCTTCAGAGACTGTTGCTCCTTTTCTCTTTCATTCTGGCTGTTAGTGTGGTCTTTTTGCCACCTAAAGATGGCTGGCAGCTTTTCCACAGGTTTTCCTTCTCCACTTAAAAGAATACTGGGGGATTGTAGACCCAGAGTTATGATTTATTTACCGTAAAGTTATATATTAAATTGAAATTTGTAACCTTAAATTTATTTCTTTATTGCTAATCTATTTTATTTCAAAACTTGACCATCAGCAGTATTTTCAGTCCCAAAAGACAGAAAATCTACATGCAGGAAATGGAAGAACATTTTGATAGTACATTACTAATATTAGGTGTTTCTTGTATTGAAAATAATGGATATATAGGTAGTGGTTAATATATATATATTATTAATGTTCTTATAAAAACATGTATCAATTAACTCTGGATCTTCCATACATATCTTTGTACACATATATCTGGCGTATTATTTTTTTTCTAGGAAGTAGATCTGTTGGGGTTTTCTACCTATCCACTTCTGTGCTCTTCTCAGCTGTTCATACCAAAGTGCTGAGCTGTGTGTCATCTGATCCACAGCCGCTCAGAATGGCCTTGGAATTTCTTGGCTATGTTTCTAGTGCTTCAGTGAAGCTCAGGGAGTGAACTTTTTCCTTCTGTTGCAAGTGTGATATTTATTCCTACGAGTATTCCTTGATCCCAGTGGAAAAATTCTTGAGGCACTAAAACCAGAATGTCACCTTGTCATCTTAAAGTAGTAACTGGACACAATTTCATCCCTCACTGTTCGCTGTCTTCCAGGGCACATAAGCCTATACAGTAACTAGATCATTTTCATTTCTCTGTCTCATATTTTTATGGTGCTCTGTGCTCAATTTACCACATTTTCTGCATGCATTCAGCTCTATCATTACTATACAGTGCCTCTTTCTTGCTCCTTTTAGGCTTCTTCAATTAGCAGCTTGAGCTCAAGGTCTCCCTTGAGCAGTAAAGAAAAGGGGGTTAGAGTTTCATTATATTTTTTGCACATCTCATAATTATAGGAGAAGAGATATTGCCAGCTTGCACTGGGGTGGTGGTTCATCCCATCTTTCATCTCACTTCTGATATGTGATTCAGAGCAGACTGTGAAGAACCCTCTGAGGGAAAGCTACTGGTAGTTGAAGTGATTGATATATGTCTGAGAATGTGAAGGTTTGTTTAAATTGTATTTCTTTGTCCCACCTAATTAAACTATGGATAGGTACATAATACAAAAAAGATTTCTATATTAGAGGTTGTCAAGATGAAGATACCCTGTTGCTTTATAGCAAAGTAAGCAAAATATTTTCTGCCTTACTGTATATCTTAGTAATTAAAAATAATAACATTTTCAATTTCTTAGTTGCTGCTACTTGTTTGGCAACAGGTTTTGGTTTTTTCTTTGTTTACTGTGATGCCTCCTTAAATGAATCACTTTGCTTTATGCAGCTGTGAATGGCTATATTACATTTCCTGATATGTTGGCTGGGACATAGAGGGGACAGAAGTGTGCTCCTGACTGGGGGCATTCCTGACCCCCAGCCCTCAGTGATGAGACAGGCAAGCTGATGGGGGCTCGACAGTAGAAGGAGCAGGGAACAAGTCTGTTTTTCCAGAGTTCTGTCAGTGTGATGTGGCTGCACAGTCTCTCCTATACAAGGCTCGAAGTTTGGCTGTATTTTGTCTTTTATTAGGGCCCTTTCTCTTTCCTGTTTCCTAAGTCTTTGCTTAAGAAGTGCCTGTAATTGCAGCAGAAAAGGTTTGTGGTTGCATCAGCAAAAATGTGTGACAGCCAGCAGAGTGCAGTGTAATACCTGCTGCCAGCGGGCAGAGCTAGCCCTCTGATCAGGGCTCCACTCCTCAGCACCACCAGCATTGCTTTTAAAAAAAAAAAAGCTTAAAAATTGAATGAACCTTCTCTTCTAACTATTCTCATTTAACAAATGACACTGTGCAGTCTGTACAGCGCTATTTTAGTTTGATTAGGCACAAAAGGCTTGAGATGATTTAATCTGGAGAGATAGAGAATTGTGGTCTGCCCTTTCTCCTGCAGTAGGTGGAAGCAGAACAGAGTAGAGGCACTGAGGCAAAGGCAGTCCTCTGGCATAGAAGGCAGAGTCTTTGAGCTGTATAGGGTTGATCGGGTGATAACCTGCAGCTCCCAGGGTTCTGCAGGTATGCAGTACCAGTGAGTGTATAGGCAGCAGGCATGGTGTACTTTGCTCTTCTTTCCTTGCTGAAATGCAAACAAGAGCCCCCAAATGAAATGGTCTGTGATCTTCTGACCTGTTGGTCACTGTCCCCTATAAACTGCAATAGTTGGGAGCTTGAAGAATTGGCCACCTCATTAACAGAGGGTCCTCTCTTCAGTAAAAACAAAACCCAACCAAAAAAAAAAAATCAGTGAGATTCAGTATGACTGGAGAATCAGTACATGAGATGGTAATCCTGTGAAGTATTGATGTCATATAGCCATAACACTGAAAATTTTGCCATTTGGATTCAAAGGAGGCAATTTTAACTCTGTAATTTACTACGTACTGCTTCCTGTTCTTGACATGCACTGAATTGTGTTCCAATTCAGGCAAAAATGTTATTTCACTCTTAACTCCTGTGTTTAAATCTACACTAGGCAGATGGATGAATATATGCATTTTAAACAGATGTATCTGCCTGGGGAATATTCACCGCACAAACATTAGCACTTCAGAACCTCATGTGGATTCAGGGCAATTTAATTTTCACAAGAAGTATTAGTACCTTGGGACAGATACAGCTCTGCACTCAAACTTCATGCTATCTAAATGTACTCTATGCATATTTTATCTGACCTTTGTAAAGGTTGGAAAACACATTCCCCATTGTGATGCAAGAATAACTGCTAGAGAGACCACACCTCGCCTCCTGGGTCCTTCAAATATTGTTTCTAACTGCTGTTGACTCAATGCCCTTTACAGTGCAATTTAGGAAACCTAGGGGTTTTAGCATACAGGGAAGTAGATAGTTTCCAGGATAATCCTCAGTCTGAGCATTATGTGGCATGAAAGGAGAGTCAGGACCTTATGGGACTTGCCATCCTGTCCAACTTTCTTCAGAGTGGGTATTAAACAAATCTGCTGTGTAGCTCTTACCCACTAACTCCATACACTTCCGATATCAGATTTGAAGGCATTCCACTGAGTACTGGGCTATCTAAGACGGTTTAATGGTTGCATCAGGTTAGAGAATATAGCAACGAATTGTAAAATGCTTTCAAAGCAGTGACCTCCAGAAAACGGATAGAGTTGTTAGGACCTCTTAAATAGCAGAAAGTGCCTGGCCTGGGGAATTGTTACCTGTATGTTCATAACAACTGTAAGTACCTTGTTTCTCTTCATAAAACCAAAGGTTGTTGTGAGAGTGGGGTCAGTCATTTGGTCAGTAACATCTTTCTTTTGTTCTCTCTGAGAAAATGAACTATCATTCCATCACTAACTTTTGTCAAATAGTTGCTTTCAGATATTGAGCTTCTTGGGCTAAAGAAACAACCCTTTTGTGAATCTCCTGTCTGTTCTAGAGACTTTTAGGATCATACTCTGTTTTCTCTACCTTGGAGTCTATCAAAACCAGGAAAATCTCATCAAGAGATGTATTTTGCTGTTCCTTATGTGAGCAAAACTATAGGGAGGGGATTGAGATGAGCACAGATATACATCCATTTGAAAAGTTAATCAGGCATCTGTCATTCTACTTCTTTTTAGGGAGAAAACTTTGCAGTTTGTACACCTCTAAATTTCTGATGCTTTCAGTGGTCTAGCACAGACTGGGGCTTCGCATTTGTTCTGAATACACGTTTCTGTATTTTTCTGGATTATTTTTACGCCACCTTGTGGTTAATGATAATTCACTCTTTAGATCCTGAATCCTGTGTAATTCTTACAGAAATGAGTTCCTATTGACTATTTTATCTGTTGTTTTGCTGGAAAATGAAGCCAACACTGAGAGCAGATGATGACTACTTCAAAGTGATAGTTAATCAGAGTTAACCTCAGTTAAGATATACCGATATTTTATCCTTGTTGTTAACACTCTAACAACAATGAAATGTTAAAGAGCAGCTAAGTTTGATCTGACAGAAGCAAAGCAGCCTGAAGTAATGCTTTGTTTATGTGAGGGAATGGCCTAATACAGCAATGATGGGGTAGTGTTCATCACTCAGTTATAAGTGCTGTATGCTGTCTCAATCATGTCCAGCCCAAGGATGGATCCGCACCTCATCAGCAAACACAGCATGGCTCCCCCAGCACGTGGCCTGCCAGGTGTAAGTGTGCACCGTCCTCCTGGAGGGTCTGGCTCACCCAGGAGAAGGCTGGACACGTAGGTGGTAGGAAGACACTGTGCCCCTGCGTAGGTCTTTGGGCAGGATGGTGAGTGGCCTGGATTACGGGCTGGAGGGCAGGAAGCCTTTATGGGGCACGTATGTGGGGACAAGGCCTGCAGGGTACACTATGGCATTTACCTGCCACCAGTGCCCGGGAGCTGCACTCCTGGACTCTCCCTGACATAGCAAATTAAAGATGCCCTCTGCCACAGTGGCCTCCTGGCATGGGGTAGACTAATCCTCTTGTCCTTCAGGACAGGGCTGTCAGGGTGTCCAGATGGTTTTCTGGAGATGGTCCTTACCATCTCCTGAGCCGTGTCTGGGAATCCCTTTGGTGAGCTCGTGCACACCAAGGCGTGCCAAGGGCTGTTCTAGCACATCAGCACTAGAGTGATCAAGATCCAGTTTCTGGGGACAAATGATCTAACACTCTTTAATTTATTAATATGTAATATAGGTTATTAAATATACTATGTACTATTTACTGTATATTCTATATATATCTCCTTAAAGTAGGGATGTAGCGCAGAGTGACAAGAACACCTTACAGTTCCAGTACAGTTAATTCTGCAATGCCCCTTCTTGTAAGACATTTTTGAGATGCCTCATTTATTGTTAGCTTGTTTCATCGTGGCAAGACACTGTACTGGGCTGTGGTAAGTGTATGAACTATGTACATTTCAGTATAGAGACATTATAACATGACTTAGGAAAAAAGCCTGTACTGCAGTTTTACCTTGCTTTTGGCATTTTATCACCCAAGTGTTAAACAGTGTGAAACTGGGATAGTAAAAAAAAATGTTCTTCTTTTAAGAAGTTAGTGCAAAGAGATGTAGTCAAGTCTGACAGCTTTCAAGCAAGTCCAGAATCGGTTAAGCTTTATATAGATCTGTGAACAGGTATTGGCATTTTTTTGAATCCTTCCTGAAAACAAAAAAAACCATTGAATAATATCGACCCTAGTATTTCAATTGTTTTAAATTGTTTTTCAGACTTACTTTGCCTGTCCAGACTGTAGTAGGGCACTTAAGGGCTTCATACCCAACCACAGGCTTTTTGGTTGTGGCCTAATCTTAGGACTTACCTCTCTGTCTTTGATAATGAATTGTATGATAAACTTTGTATTTTACTGCTTTATTTTGTGCAATGTGTGGCTGAAGAGTTGCCTCCAGGAGGAGCTGTTAGATTAGAGAGTTAAATCTCAATTTAATAGAGCTTTCATCAAGTTGTGTTTTAGACATCACAGTACAGATAGTATGATTTTTGTGATACGACACTGTCCAGAATATATGCAAGGGCTGAAAAATAGGTGTCTGATGTGCCTGTCACAGTGCTACATACTCCCAAAATTGGCATTCTGTTATGCAATTTACATCAAACACTTTTACATATTCTTTCTTCTCCTGCACCTGGGATATATGACCTGTTAGAAGACAAGTGCAACCAGAATTTCATCCCTTTCATCTGGCAGTTGCCAAGAAAATACAAATTTATCCTTCTGAGAGGAAACTAAGTGCATGCATGCATGCATGCAGAACATTCTATCTCATCACTGGAAATTTCTGAGTGACCTGCATTAAATGCACTACTAAATGAACTACACAGAAGCAGGTTTTAATTGTGTGTGTTTCAGACAGCACTCTGATTAGCTGATGGTTCAACCTAATAGAAATGCCAAGAAATAAAAAAAAAAATCAACAGTTTTGTTTGACAGACATCTTGTAGAATACTTGACTAATGGCAAAGTTCAAGAAAATAATATTGAATTGGGCCAAATAAAAAGTTTTGTTCATTCAAAGCCAAAATGTTTTATTTCATATTAGACCATTTAGTATGTTTTGGAAAACAAAGCAGAAGTAAATTCCGAAATAAAATTTTTATTTAAAATATTCATTCTGAAACATAAAAATGAAATATTCTACCTTTTTTGAAATTGTTTCTCCATCAGGACTAAGTTCTTTCAGCAAAATTGAGGAAATCTCATTCTACCCAAATCTGCATTTTACCAAAAACTAGTCCAAAATATTTTTAACTTTTTCTAGTAAGTAGTCACTTATATTTATATTTATTAGAAACTTAGCAAACAAGTTTATTTCAACTGTAAATTTGAGTAATTGCACCAAAAAATGTATTTGCACATAATTTAGTTTCCTTTCCTTTACTTCAATTTTATGTCAATAGTTTTCTGCTGACTGACCCCATTTTAAATAAGAAAAGAATTGAGACATCAAAGTTTGTACCTATATCTTAACATCTGGCCATATATCTGCTAATGTAACTTCCTCTTCAAGGAAGGATGTAGTAAGACAATCCATCACTGGGTCCTATTTTACATGAAGTAACTGTTTTTTGCTTTATTTTTCATAATATTGCCCTTGCTTAATAAATATCTTCTCTCACTAAAAAATATATCAAGCCAAAACATTTATGCCAATAAACAATTTTGGTTTGTTTCCCTGGTTTTGTACAATTTCCTCTGGACTGCCTAAGAGATATGAGAGAGGCAAAAAATGCCGATATCTGCCTGCTGGGAATAGTTATAGAAGGAGGAATTTCTGCAAGTGTCTCATGTACTTTTCTGCCATGTCTCTTTGTTAAAATATGTGGCAGAAGGGCAAGACAGATTAAGGAAGAAGGTTACATACAGAAAGGGAATAGCCAGACTGGCATCCTGCAGCTATCTCCTTTTGATCATTCTCTGAAGGTCATCTCCAGTGTGCTCAAGTTAGTGCAGCCTGCGCATTAAGTTGTGATAGAACTGCAGTAAAAAACAGTACCAGCTTTCTGATTGTCTTTCATAGTCTTGCACTGTGCGACACCAGGAAAGAGCTTCATACACTTTCCTGGGGGTTGAAGTAGCTTGCTTTGTAATATCAATCATTAAGAGAATTTGTATTTGCATAAAAAGTCACCTGTTTTCCTCCTTCCCCTTTTCAGAGCTAATTTTGATGATTCTGCTACCTATTCAGCAGTTGCAACAAATGCCCATGGGCAGGCATCAACTAATTGCGCTGTGATTGTGCGAAGTAAGTCCTACTTTATGATCCAAACAAGAAATAAATATAATGCTCATGTCATTGAATGCTTATTGTGTGTTTATTTATAGGGTTCAGAGATGGTGAAGAGCCCCACCCAGCTGGGATAATGCCCTTCCACTGTAAGCATTTTTTTCTTTTTGCTTAGTTTATGTACTTTTATCAGAGTAATATTTTACAGATGAGAAAATTAGATACAACTTGCTGCTTCTGGCTTTGCTTTCTAAGCATTTAGTAACAATAGGAGCTGTCCAGATGCTTTTGCTTTCCCAGTTGCATTTCTAGATCAGCATACAGTATAACAGAGCTCCATCTCCTGTTCAGATCACAGTAATCTGTGCCAAGTACAATTTACTTACGCTCAAAAATGTTTTCATTTTCTCATACATAGTGCCCCTGTCATATGATGTTTGCTTCACCCACATTGATGTCCAGTTTCTGGAGAAGTTTGGAGTCACCTTTGCAACTGAAGGTGAAACACTGACCCTGAAGTGTTCTATGTTGGTCACCCCAGACCTGAAAAGACTACGACCTCGTGCTGAGTGGTATAGAGATGGTAAGTCAGTACATTGAATAGGAGCTACCTGGAAAATGCTAGAGGACACATTGAGGACACAGATCAGGCTTAGAACATGAGATTCTCAGAATTAAATTTGGAATAGAGCAAACAAATATCTCTAGTTAGAATTTATAGACCTGCACTCTCTTTCAATTAAGTGACTTGGTCAACCTTTTCTTGAGCACACATTTACAGCAACAGGAAGTAATCTCATATTATCTAATAACACAATAGTTAGAGCATTTGCTGACTAGGGGGAGATCCAAACTCACTTCCTAGATTTGACCATGATTTATAATTGCATGCTGTGACCACTGGGTACTCACAGAGCACTAAATTAAAGTTTGGAGCACTGAAGTGTGGGTGTGGGCCTCCACTTCCATCTTGCTCCAGTATTTATTGTGAATTTCATATTAGAATCAATTTAATGTATAGTTCAGAAATACTTCTAGGAGCCAGGCCTGAAACACATGCCTCTGCTCTGCTGTTTAAGTGTCATGTTGGTAGGTTTCTTTCCTTCCACCTTTTGTCAATGAAAAACTATGCTATGCCAAGTGAAGCGGTCTTAGCGGGAAGTACTGAAAATAGCATTGCTGAAGCACGTCATATACTCGGGTGGATGGTACACAAACCCTGCATGAGTTGTGTTTGTTCACCACACCAAAAAAAGGTCTAGAAACAAAATTAACTACTTGAAGTTTAACAGATAGCAGGCCGGTCTAGATATTTAGCTCATCACTTTTCGCCAAGCACAATCTCTGTGTAGGATTTTAAAGTAAATATTCTGCTTGTGGATTTAAGGAAAGCCTTGCTTATTTGTGAATGGTGAGACCTTTCCCCAGAAGGACCACATTTGAGAATGGTGGACTCCCAAGACTGATTTTGGACTGGTCCCAGGCAAGCTGGCAGAAATTTCCATAGCTGACAAAAATTTCCATAGCTGAAAAAACGTGATGCATAAACTAAGATATGACAGTAAGATTAATAGGGCAGTCAAGAAAATTCAAGGTTAGGAAAATCACAAGAAGGATACTTTTACTGCTGCTAATTATGCATTTATTTCATGTATGTCATTATTTTACATAGATTTGCATCTGATCCTTCAGGGGAAGGATGGCTACTTACTGTTTCATTACTATTTCTCTGTCACGGTGGATACTTCATTGTGATGGAATATTAGATGTTACTAAAACAAAAATTATGAAATAATAAAAATGGCTTTTTTTTGTTTGGTGAATAACCTAAAATCTAAGGCTCATCCTTGGACCCAGATTCTGTTCCCACTGAAGTGTACAGGGATTTTTAATCGTTATAAATAATAGCTCACCTCAGTCTGAGGTGAGCCATCAGTTTCAATGGTACAATTACTTTGTCTCCTACTGGGCCCAGTTTCTCAAGGTGCCAAACCTCTGAAATTTTGGGTTTGGAACTACAGTTGTGAAGAAACTGCTAATTTTCAAGGGATGCCCCATATTGTTCTACTTTTCATTCAACATGATTTTTTCTTGCACTATGGACAAGTGTACAAAAGCTTATGGACCTTTCAGTTTAACCCTTCATAATGCCAAGATAATTCCCTCTTGATATGTAACAATACTATGCTCTTTGTTTTCCCCCTTATTTGACTTATGTTTAGCTTCCGTGTGAAAGCCTGAGATGAAAACTTGGTCTCTTTAAACCCAATAGGTTTTTGCAGCGAGTCAGATAGGCTTTCATCCCATTATTCTACTTATGTTGCAGGAAATAATATGATACAAACAAGCTTAGATTTGTCCTTCATTGCACGTACATAGATCACAATATTTCCAAGAGGTGTACAGGTCCATCAACTGGCAGAACTTGTTCCCAAACACAACAGGAATTCATGCACTGTGAACCTTTGCTATGTGCTACAGTTCCCTGTGTTGAGTCTCTTGAGAGCTGGAGGCAATGCATAAATGTAAACAATGAGAAGGTTAATAAGTTGTTCAACATCATGTGCTTTAGATGTTCTGGGTTTTTTTGAGAGGTAATACTTAATTCTACTCTTGCATTAAGACAAACTGTATTTTACCTAAAATTTTTTGGTTTGTGTTAATCAAATAATATCACAACTGAAGCCCTGAGATGGATACGTGGATACTTATGATTTACTTCTAATAATTATACACAAGAGAAATATCTCTTTATCCAGCATTAATAAGCTTCACGCGAGTGAACCTTATTGAGGATGTCTCCTAAACTCCTAGGGGCATATAAGTCAACTGAATTAAATCCTTTAAAGTGGTTTGGGATCTGACAAACATGAATATGATATCTATAATTCAGGGCCCACTTAGAACAATTTAAGATACTAAAAGAACTAAATCAAAATAATAGTTCAGGAACATATATCTAATCTGGATATGAGTTCAGCTGGTAATAGAAGCTTTCTGTTACTGATCTCTGATGTAATATAAACATTATAAAGCTATATGCACCAGCATTCTGCAGCCATTTGTACTGTAATCTAGAATAAAATAATTGAATTCAGAGGAAAAAATCATGGAGTGCAGAATTTAGCTGAAACTTCAGCAGACCAAAATACACAATGAAAAGAAGCTTCAGTATATAGTAATTCTCCACTCTTTATATGAGTTTTCAGCGGAGTAATGTTTTAGGAAAATTATCCCATGTACTGAAAACAGCATGTGAGTCTTGAGTCACACTGCCTTGGAGGGTTAGTCTCCTGTAGGTTTGTTCTTTGATAAATCCTGGGAGAAGTAACAGAGCAGAACACGTGAATAGACTGAGAATTTGAGTGCAGTAGTAAGACCCTGTAACTGTACTATTATTGTGACAGCAGGTGCATGAATACCTGCTCTATTAGAACTTCGGAATATGTTTGTGTCCTCCAAAATTTACTCTTCTTCTTGGCTTATCTAGAAAGTCATCCATCCAGACTGCATTAAAAAAGAGAGCTGCTGCTTTCTTAGGAGATCTGGTGGGTCTTTGGCCTTGTGTGAAGGAGAGAAGTTTTTCTGCTCTTACTAAAGACAACTGCCTCCACAGTTTCCAGTCCCAGGTACACATAAAGGGTGGAAATGGATGATTCTGGCCTTCACAGACAGTACAAGCTTCCCTACAGTTTCTGTATATTCTAACTAGAGTGTCTACCATTCCACTCAAGCTTGGAGTCTAAATAAGTGACCTGCTTTTCAGAGGTGCTGGTCACTCAACTTTGTTTTTTCTTCAGGATTTTCCACAGAACTCATGTATTGGTTAAAATTTCTAGGTGAAGATATTTTCTGATTTCAGTTAAAGTACTTCACGTCTCTCTACACAAAGTCTCAGTACCATTGTGGCATGCATGACAGAAAGGGGACATGCAGATATTCTAGATAAGGATCTCATGATTAAGGACCTCATGGGAAGGACTGTGACATAATTTACTCTGTATACTTCTCAGAAAACAACTGTATGCTTCGGTGATTATGTAATTTACTGCTGTAAGTTTTAGTAGTGTGTGTCTTCCAGCTGCTTTATTATCTGAATATGTGTCATTTTTTGTATACCTTCTTAAGCAATACAGCTGGTAGGTGGGAAAACTGATTCCTTTGCAATTGTTTGAGTGTCTGCTCCAAAGTGTATTTAAGCAATAGAATAATAAACATTTATAGATATTCAGCTCCTTTAAATACTGTTCTGCTGCATTAATTACAATAAATTAGTATGCAATAAGTCTTAGGGAGTTAAAAATAAAAAATAATCCAATCAATTATTAAAAAAGGTGATATGAGAAAGTTCCTTGGCTAGCATAAAATATCCTGCTCATTCTTTTGCTCTGGTTTCACTAAGCAATCAGATTAATTTGCATTAATCATGGGTCACCACCTCTGACCTCTGAGAGATTCAAATTTAATTTTATTCACTACTCAACAGGCATGCCTTGAAGATTTAAATTTGGTGTATATTTATAGCAATCTTCAGATTAAACTGAAATCTGGTCTTGAAAGTTGGAGGAAGAAATTGAGTAACCTGACATTTGACCTGAATGGGTAGCAAAACTTATTAAAAATGAAACAAAGTTCCACCCTGCATTCATTACAGGGTATGGCAGGTTTTCATGTCATTGTTTCAAAATGTGGATAATATTTTTCTCGGTCAGTGTATTAAAAATTATAGTGATGGAAATTCTGTTGTTGGCACTGCATAGGGTAGTCTGAGACCTCATGTTCTCTAAAATTCACTGATCAAATAAGTTTAGAGAGACGCAGCTTACTCTCTGTAGAGTTTTCATAGCATCAAAGCACCGTCACTCCGAATAAAGCTGGCATAAAGGTTAGCTTGTGCCCCTGATTAGCACAGAACTGTACTAGGATGTAGGTTGTTCTGACCAGCATAGTAATGTGTCTGATGGGTCTTCTCTTCCAGATGTGCTGATAAAGGACTCCAAGTGGACGAAGCTGTATTTTGGAGAGGGCCAGGCAGCTCTTTCCTTTACCCATCTGAACAAAGATGATGAAGGTTTATACACCCTGCGGATGGTTACAAAAGGTGGAGTGAGCGAATACAGTGCATACCTGTTTGTCAGAGGTAAACTTTTCATCTGTTTCTTGAGGAGAAATTAAAAAAAGTAGTAGAAAGATTAGCTTTATTAAACAATCCCATGTAATAACTGAAGTACAAAAGAAATCCATACTTGTGGTATTTCATAATAATTTGATTTATATAGTAGTCTGTGCTAGAAAAAACAGTCACCTTAGATGAATGGGGAGCTTCAAGAGGAGCATGCTCCTGAGGACATTTTCTTTCCTGAAGAACCAGAGAAATCATTCTTGTGAAGAAACAGCTTGTTCCTTTGCCGTCTCCTTTCCCAGTAGGAAACAAACATCTCTGCATACTACCAGTCCTCACTGTGATGGTTTTAGCTTTAGTGATTGCCAACTGGGAATGAGCCTTGCTGGGCATTCTCATATCCTGTGCCTGGCCTTAGGAAGAGGCACAGGAGAAAGCAAAAGAAATATTCCCACCGCTATACCAGTCACAGTCATCTCAATAATCAGAGAAAAGAAGCAAAGTAAGAAATTAGCTCACTGAAGAAATACAGTTTTCACAAGGGACATAGATAAAAGGAGGTAAATGTATTGTAATAGAATAAAGGTCAGAATTTTCCTTTACATTTGCATCCACAACTCTCAGTGAAGTGAGAATGAGCTTTCACATGCACCTGTGAGCAGAACTTAATTTTCACTTTTTTATTTTTTTGTTGAAAGGTGAAAATATCTCTGGCTAAGCAGTTCTTTCACTTTCCTAAATACATTGGACAACACCCTTGATGGTGGCAAACTGGAGCAGCCCCACTGAAGCCATTGGAGCTGTATTAATTTTAAACTTTGTTCTTCTTGGAAATGTATTGGAATATACGTGTCTTGCAGAAGTGTCATCCAGACAGTTTGTGTGGGGTGGAGGGACATGAATGTTTTTTCGGGGGGCTGAGATCCATCTTCCTCACAGGACTAGTGCAAGGACTTCATCAGCTTTGCAATATGTCCTGAACAAGCCACTCTATCACTCTGATCTCATTGGAAACAATTTGCTAAAGCTATTTCCCAATTACCTTCTAAGAATGAAAGTACCCAGGTGAAAAAGGCCCACTATATAATAAGTTTCCCAGAAGTTTTTATTGTAGTGGTGGGTCAATTTTAGGTACTTCTATTATCCATTTTATACTATGTTTGATCCCTTTGAATGCACAGGACCCTGGACTTGCGCTGTGTCTTCTGGAGTCTCTAGTGTCCTCTGTTGGCGTTCCTCTTGCTTTTCTTCATGTAGGCTGTGGTCTGATACTGAGCACCAGCCACCTCACAACTGACTGTGATTAGACTCTATAAATTTAGACTATACACAGGGTGTTTTTGTGTTATAGAAAGAGGGAGGGAACTTCACATGTTAGAAGACTTCCTTAGGAGTTGTGGGTCCACATCAGTCAACACCTCCCCAAATGAAGCCATGTAAGGGTATCTTAATGGTGGAACATTGATTACATATGCCTGTTGTTATTGTAAGACTATAAATAAAAAGTAGGCTTAGAAATGTACCAGGACTTTGCAGATTTTTTATTCCTTAAGAGATTTATTTTCCTCAGCTACATTTTCTTTATTGACTACCTTGGTCTGATCAGTAACCCACAGCTTTCGGTAGGAAAGAGCATCAAAAACACATGGGGTAGTTAGTCTTTTAATTCTCATGAAAAGTAATAGGTGTTTGATGCCTAAACTGCTTTTCTGTCCTCAAAAAAGTCCCTGAGCATTTTTACCTATGTGGAGATATAGACACTGTGGGCCTATTCGTTAGTGCAGTGAATTAGCATGTAATGAAATCTTTGGGCTCCCATTCATATAAACAAATAGCACAGTGAACTGGAAATCTTCCCATTTGTCTTTGTGATAGATTTCAGAGGAGTCAGGGTCAAAACTGATTTATTTTTGTTTGTGGCCCAGATGCTGATGCATTGATCGCAGGAGCACCAGGGGCACCGATGGATGTTAAATGCCATGATGCTAACAGAGACTATGTTATTGTTACCTGGAAACCACCAAATACAACCAGTGAGAGCCCAGTCATTGGATATTTTGTTGACAAGTATGTAAACATTGGGATTTTAAAAATTTTGTTCATTGTCAAAAACATATATATACTGAAGAAAAAAAATTGGCATTATATTCTTCAATACGTGGGTTCTTTAGATATATTTTTACAGGCCCGTGGCACTGGAACTCGGTTGCCTATTGCATTAAATTACTAGATTGTTCCCTGGCAAACTTTTAGCCCAGACGATCTAGTGCCTTCCCAGGCAATTCTGGCCACAGTCTGGGAGTTAGCAAGGGCTAGGGGCCATTCCCAGTAATCATTTGCAGGCAGCCACATTTTATCAGACACTAAAAGTGTTCAATAGTATGGATGTGGCCAAATCAGAGAATGAGCCCTGGCAATATTTAATTTATAGAAGCCAGAATCCATGGGCATCTTGAATTAGATTTAGTCTCTTTAATCTGTATACTGCAAAAGCTGAAATCTTGGAGTTATTACATTATCTTTTTATTTCTGCCTTAACTGTGGTACACCAGGAGCTCAAGGCATGGGCTCCCAGGAGCTGGTAGTTTAAATCAGAATGGCAGTCCTCTCTCCTCCAGTCTGCTTTGCACTTTGGGGTTTCAGCTCAGTGCAGGCAGCTGGGGAACAGGGGATCCAAGTGCTGTTTTGCATGTCTCTTCCACTGAAGTGCATGCTTGCCCCTTGTAGCCAGAGCAGAACATCTGATCCTTAGTGTCTGAAACTGTCAGTCAGCAGAAACATTACTGAAATTATCTCATAATGTATACTGCTCTACACTTAAAAGCAACATTTGCAGCTCATTGCTATTTGCTATCCTGTAATTTGGTTGAGTTCAGTGACAACTGTCTGGGAATTGCTGGAAAATGTTGACTTGTGAATGGCAGTCAGTATGAGGAAATTTAACTTAAGCCCTGGGGACTCTACCATTTATATCCAATTTGCACAGTGCATAGATCATGGGAGTATTTCACCTATTTTGTGTATAATCTAGTCAGCTGTGCCTTTTGACATTTTGCTTGGATTACTGCAGTGCCAAGGAGCC
This sequence comes from Haliaeetus albicilla, assembly GCF_947461875.1. Taxonomy (NCBI): domain Eukaryota; kingdom Metazoa; phylum Chordata; class Aves; order Accipitriformes; family Accipitridae; genus Haliaeetus; species Haliaeetus albicilla. Next base: position 23,171,928 of record NC_091500.1, read on the forward strand.
CTTGATCATGACCCTGTTTTTCCTGATACTGTCAGGTCAAAAGGCAGTCTTCCCCACTAAAGTTTATCATAGTAGGACACAAAACAGATATATACATACAAAGGAGCCAGTATGAGGTCATGACTCTGCTTCTTGATGACTTCTACACTCTGTGGCACAACCATTGTTGGAGGGAAACACACAAAGATGCTTGCTTAAAAATATGACAAGAAAGAGATGGAAAAGATTAGGTGAATGTTGCAATTTCAGCATGTTCTGTGGAGATGTGTGTTAAAAATAAAAGTGAATAACTTGTTCTTTATATGACAAGGAAGAGAACCAAATGGAAGTGGAACAGAGAGTTGGAAAGGCCAAAAACCATGCAAGAAAAATGACCTTTGCAATTACATTATGAATAAATATGAGCAAGGTGGGAATTGGTCGTCTGATCAGAGGAAAGAGTGTATAAAGTGTGTGATTTTCATTAAAAGGTGTATGGTTTAGTTCCTAAACTTAGTGAGGATGACTTCTGTGATTCTGACTTGGTGTGTGTAGGATCGTATATATTTATTGTGGGATGATACTGATAAATGCTGTCTTCTGCTACTCCAAGATGTGAAGTAGGTTTGGAAAACTGGGTCCAGTGCAATGACGCTCCTGTAAAAATCTGCAAGTATCCTGTGACTGGTCTTCAGGAAGGACGGTCTTACATATTCCGTGTGAGAGCAGTGAACAGTGCTGGCATTAGCAGGCCTTCTCGAGTCTCTGAACCCGTTGCAGCTCTTGACCCTGTTGACCTGGAGAGAACACAAAGTAGGTTATGCAAGGTTGAAACAGATGTTGAATATTTGAATTTTTTTTTTTTTTTAAGTTTCTGTTTGCTTAGTTAACCTAAGGACCCGAGTTTATTTCTTCCTTTGATTGAATATCTCACTAATTTCATGGTGGGGAATGTAGCTGGAATGGCAAAGTCCATACAGACAACTTGGCAGGACCTTGGGACTCCGTCTCAATTCTGGCTGGTTTTGCTTAGCTTTAAATATGGACACTCATTATCACAAGGAGCAATATTTTCAAAAAAGCTATGCCCTGGAAGCTTGTATCATTTGTATTGGGAGATAGGCCCTCAGATCATCATAAACGTCTACATTTGCTGGTAGTAACTTCTGAAAAAGCTATTGAATATGTCTGTTTTAGTTAAAGAAAAAGTAAAAATTGTCATGCAAATTCACTGGCTCATAGACTGTTGTATTTATCCGCATCTTTTTTCCTCAGTGAAGCACCAGTACTGGCACAAAGCCCCTATGCTACAGGTCGGGGGGTCTCTGATATTATGGCTTTTCTGGCAGGTGGAAAAAGTCAATCTATTTAATGAACAAGTTCTTTCTGAAAGCTGGTCTTGTGCTCAAGGCCACTGCAGACTGCAAAGAAGCCTTATGAGAGTTTCTCCATTAAAAGAGTAAGCTGGCTTGCTCTGGGGAGTAGTTTTATTGATTTAGCCTTGTCCTAAACCCCTGTACAGATTCCATATATCGTGTACTTGCACATCTTCTGGTTTATGTGCTCCTTTTACTCAGAGGGGAATTAAACTCATTATGAAGACTGCAGAGCACTGCCCCAATGTTGCTTGTAAAGTCCGAGTTGAATATGCTGTGTTTCCATTAGCTTTATGATTAATTCCTATAACAAAAGGCCAGTTCATGATACAATTGTTTACTAATCTGCCACAGAATTGAATCCATCTGCTGTGACTATGATTCCTGCTTTTTAGCACATCTTTAAATAGTACTGTCTTATCACGCTCTGTTTTCCTATGAAAGTGAATGAACTAGTGTATGACTGTGTTGACTCCATCTGGGGAAAGATTTAATAAAAGAGTTATAGAAATGGAAGTATACGGGCTTTTGAACAGGTGATGAACAATAATTTGCAAAGTTTGTAAATACATTAAACTGGTTCAAGAAATTAATTGAATATTTTGATTAACAGCTATTCATGTGGATGAAGGGCGAAAGATTATTCTCAGTAAGGATGACCTTGAAGGTATGTAGCATTTCTATGATTTCAGTCCATCTGTTTATAGTCCAGGAATCTAGCATTATAATTAGAAACATAGCTTGAAAAGAAATCCACCTAGTGAGTAAACTTTTTGTAATAATAAATAGAGATATTCTGGCTTGCAAGGCTGAGAGAACACAAATGAAAGGTGTGGTCTGAAGGACAGAGAACAACACCCTCTCAACAGCACTACTTTCATTATGTACTGACAGCATCTCCTCAACTTTTTGCTTTGGCTAGTTCTAAGCTGAGTTTAAACAGCTGAACATTGCATTTGATTGCCCACATTTCCCTTCCTCCTGTCCTTCTGGGAGGAATAAATACAGCTTTTTTTAGACTGAATTAGACGATATGAGCAAGTTATTTCCATTTTCATAAAAACTTATTCAATCCATCCCAATTCTTTAATTAATATATCTATCTGAATAGAGAGATTATTCTTAAGGTTAAGTTTATACACTAAATATTGCTTTTCCTCAGGAGAACTGGAGAGATTACTGACAACTTTTGAGATAAAGCCTGAATTTCTTCTGTCTTTGGTTGTTTCTGTATGTGTAGATTTTTATTTTTTTTTTAGGCTTGGATAATGATCTTCTTTTCACTTAAAATGTCAAAAATATTTAGTAGTAAAACAATTTTCTGTCTACTCTCTTCCACCAAAGGTTATAAGCTGTAACTCTCACTCTCTTCATGAGAACAGGTGTAGTTTGAGGGAAAATCAGACATTAAATGGTTTCCCCAGTGCATGGGCAGGACAGATGAAGTTTCTCTATTTTTACAATGGTACCCTAAATGAATTGATATGTGTATTATAGGATCAGAATACATTTGCCTTGTTTGGCTTCACAGAACATACTCCTGCTCTCAAGATTGTCTGAGAATGATTAGAGGCATTAAATGGCCACTGGCATAAGCATGAAAAATGGTATTTGGATTTCTGTTACATGAATATGCATATTTAATAAAGGAGTATGAATATCCAAATACCATTTTTTATATAGATCATTACTTTAATCTGCAAGATTGGAGACCATTTCTGAAAAAGTGATCTCATAGATCACAAATGGATTTCCTTTTTAGTGCCAGATGACCTTCCATTCTGGGAGAGTAGGCTGTACCATCATGTTATATCATTACAAATTACATCAGCTTTGGGGTTTTCAAGGATGTAAGAAAACATGTTGAGATTTAGTTATGTGAAACCAATTGGAAACCTTTTGACTTTATGCATTATGCTGTGAAGGATTATTGTAATTTTCTTGACTATGTCAGCAATTTTCTCTTAAACTTAGTTGATTCATGTGCCTTTATTAAAGAAAAAGTATATTTGTAGGAAATCAAATAGAGAGAACATTGAGAGAACATAAATTTTCTGTGGATATGTCAGTTTGCTTTAAAAAAAGTCTGGTTTTGATTGGGAAATGTGTACAATGAAATAACTTCAGTGTACATTTTGAGCCTGGTTGGTTCTACAGATGTTTATAAACTGTTAAAACATCACTTCCATGATTTACAGATTATTATTGAAACATTTTTCTCTTTTTTAATGTCAAATCCTGAGCATTTAGAAGATAAATGATCCTTGCTAGCCTGAGAAGTGGCAAAATGTACCTTAAAAGAACAAAACTTTTTGCTTTCTTTATTGCAAGCCATAAAAATAAAATATTTGTAGGTATCTTCCAAGTTGCTATTTCTGACCTATTACCAAGAAGAACCTTCTTCAGGGCTGTGTAGCTGTGCCTGAAGTGGTCCATCATAGGTCTGAGCCTCTCCTATCTAGTGCTGTTTTACACCATTGTAATTCCTCTGATAGCAAAACTGGCTTCTTCTCACACTGCGGTGTGTGAACGTGACCACAGAGGGCCACAATGAATTCCTCCAGCCTGGCCCAGGGTACACTGGTCCTGCCTCATGTGCCTGATAACCCTGCAGAGTGAGTGGGGAGAGGGGTTTGATCAGGCCACACCAACTGGTGGAGTCACCAGAGGGCTGGTGACATAGTTTTATGTCTCTGATCCACAGTTTTTAGAAGTGCTTTAGACTATACGGCTGGTAATACCATCACATTACAGGTTACATTGCTGATAAGTTCTGCTTCTTATTCTGCTTTTCACTTTGTTTTAAGCTGCTTTTCTCCTTACTATATTTCCCTTCCAGATATCTTCTTCTAGTCTAATTTCTGGTAATAACTCTTTAGACTTCTGTCTTTGATCAAAAAATATCTCTTGTTTGCATATGGTGAGTAGTTTTTTTCCAAGGCATCCTGCCCAGCAGATAGAAGTAATTCAAATGTGATCGAATCAAAAAGGTGTGACAAATGCACAGGTTTTCAGGAGGCATATTTAACTTTTACTGAAAAAGTAAATAACTAGCTTTTAATACTGATGCTTTATTTCTCAAAATTTAATTGAAGTGAGCAAGTGAACTGCATGGATGATATTGTAGCCCCTAATAGCTGAGCATTGCACTGCAGGGTTGGAGTTCAGAAAGATGAGCTGTAGCATGAGTGCTGACCCAGGAGTTAATCTGCTGTTTAACACTCACTACGTTTATTACTCTTCTAGGCGATATTCAGATTCCAGGCCCTCCCACCAATGTACATGCTTCAGAAATCAGCAAAACATATGTTGTACTCAGCTGGGATCCACCTGTTCCCCGTGGCAGGGAGCCACTGACGTATTTCATTGAGAAGGTACCGTCCTGGCATTCAGTGGCATTCAGCTGTAAGGTGTTTCATTGCTGAGTGCAACTACATTCAATTCATTTTTAGAACTACAGAATGAACACTAAATCTAACACTTTTTGTGGTCTCGCAGGATTTGGTAATGGGGTATTAGAGAATCATGGACAATCAAATGTCTTATTACATGGTTTAATGAGCATTGAAATTCAAGGTCCAGGGAAAAGGATGCCCCTGTGCTATTTGCTTACCACTGTCTAAAATGAGAACAAAACTACACGTGTAAGGTAGCGGTTTAATGGAAAAGAACCATCTTAAGATTTCACAATCCTACAGGCAAGACTGGAAGTTTGCACTCTGCCTGTGTTAAAGGCACGTTTCTGGTTGTCCTGTGGTAGAGCAAGGAATAAACAGTGACTCATAATTTCATCCTCACTTTCCTTTTCGCAGGCTTACAGCACCCTCTGCTATACCCTGACATTTCCAATTTATTCCCTGTAAGGTCAGCGGAGAAGCACATGCCTATCTCAGGTTCACTGCTCCCTGGTAGTCTTCATGGCTGCCTTTCTCTTCCCTTTGACTTGACAGGGGACTTCAGTCATCACAGTGGGAGCGGTTTGTTCTTCTCCCATCTAGGCTACTAAGATTTAGATAGATCTGTCCTGGAGCCAGGTTTCTAAATTAAGTGTGTTGGATTACAGCCAGAGGTCATAATCTTTCCTCCTTGCTACGAAGTTTCCCTGGTAGGTAAATTGGCCACATACCTGACCTCTAAAACTCTTACATGCAAAGCTATACTTAGTTTTTATGAATTATGCCTCTAGCATATGCCCCTCTCTTAACGATCCACAAACACTAAAACTGTCCATAAAACTGCCACACATTCAATTTGCATCTTGAATATTGTGACAGCCTTTTCTCAGGCCCTTACCATGCAATTTTTTTTCTTCTCACATCTGTTCAGCACATTCCTCCAAAGCTCATTTCCCAGCCAATCATTCTGTTCACATCACTCCTCTTTTCACAGCCCCCATTTTGTCTTTTCCTTCTCAGTCCCATCAAAATCTCCACTTCAAAACACCTTTATAGCCCATCTCTACATTCTTCATCATCCATTGACTGCTGGATGTTGAACCAATAGGTGTAAAGTGAAGTCCAGTCACTAGTTAAATTTTCCAGCAAGCATGTCCATGATTTCTCCCACTTTGCCTTTCACATTCAAAAGACGTAATGAAAATTTCTATAGAAATAAGTATCTAGGTTTTTTTTCTATGCAATAAACCAGCATGTTTTCCTTTTCTACACTTGGTTAGTTGAATTTCATTCTACGTATGAATTGGAAAATATATGTATCTGCTTGTTTAATGGAAATACCTTTATACAGCTCCAGAAACAGTATAGAGCAATGGCAATGATGAACAAACAAGCCTTAATTAAATGCCAGACTTACTGAGGGAAAGTGAGAATGAGGACTAAAAGGCTATTATTAGAAAAAAATGTTCATTATACTAATTAATACCTGAATCTAAAATCTTTTTGCATATAAATAACTTATATATATGAATAGCTCAGTCAGTTCATAGGTGAATGTTTGTTTTTTGCTTTCCACAGTTACCTGTTAATTTGGAAAAGCAGAATTTCTAATTAATTTATTTCAAATAAAGAAGACTCAGTCCTGAAGAATAAAAATGTATTTTTAACGCTTCAAGAAATATAAAACAGAAACGAGTATGCTGTATAGCAATGTTCCCTCAAAATAATTAACAGATAAATCAAATCAAACTACAGACTAAAATGTGATTTTGATTCTTTCCTCTGAGAAAAAGAAATGCAACAATTAATGTTTTTCATGCCCAAAAGTAAAATATATGGCAAAATAATGTTTATTTCATATTGTCCATCTTTTTATTATTAAGAAAATAGATGTTATGTTTCTTCTTTCTGTTGAAAACACTAGGTGGGTTCAGTATCTATGAAAAAGATTTTGATATATGGGCGCCAGCTGTTTACATTTTTATTATTTATCTATAGTAGACCTCGTTATATACAAGGTAGTTTCCAAGCACCCATGAAACACTGTTCCTCCTCTGAGAAGTTCACAGTCTATCAGGTTTTGTTCCCAGACTTTCTGTTCCAAAATTTTGTAAACATTTAACTTGTATGCACCTTTCTGTGCTTGAAGGAAATTTTATTTAGGCTATTTACTGGGCACTTGGGTTTTCCTAAAACTGCTGAAAGATTCCATGACTAATTTTTGTTTTGGGTCAACAGTTTATCTGGGGAACCTAATGGACAGCAGACTTCTCTCAGAGTGCTGGTTGGCTGGCTCTCTTCCATGTGCAGTTGTGGTGATGATTAGCTCATCTGCTGCACTGAGACTATTCAAAAGTAATTATTTCATTCGATGAATGCTTTTAGGGACATGACCTTACTCAGCAGAATAAGTAATTATAAAGTAGTGAGTAAAGTAACATCCCCCTCCCTACCTTTCTGCAGAATTTGGATTAGGACTTGCTTGCTTTATAGCGAACCTTTGGGTGTTCAAGTGAGTTTTGCAGGACAAGAGAGTAATTCTTTAGGGACCAATCACAGTTGACAGTCGTGGCCCTAGCTGAAGGCTAGCTGTATGTGCAAGTGTGCATATATTGAAGTCTAGACAGGCAGGGAGACAGTGAGGTATTCAGACATTTTTGTAGAGTAATGGAATGCATGAGCAATGCGAATTTGCATATGTTAAAGAGAGGCATTTGAGAGTGATCCTTCTCTTATAGCTCTTAAATAAATTCATGACAGGATGCAATAAGCAATATGTTCATTTTTTGACAGTTAACAGAAGTGATTCACAGCTTTTTTTTTTTTTTCCTGTAGTCCATGGTTGGCAGTGGAAGCTGGCAAAGAGTCAATGCACAGGTTGCAGTAAAATCTCCTCGCTATGCAGTGTTTGACCTTGCAGAAGGAAAATCGTATGTTTTTCGAGTCTTGTCAGCAAACAAGCATGGCGTCAGTGATCCATCTGAAATCACAAAACCTATTGAACCACAAGATACCGTTGGTAAGGCATTAACTGTAAGGCATTAATGTGAAATACAATTGATATTTTATGAAATGGAAATAGACAACTCTCATTATAATTAGATTAGTATAAATCCAGTAATAGTAATTGGATCAATTTGTGTTCAATACTGCGAAGGATTTCAAAAAGACCAAGATGTTAAATTTTAGAAACATTCCAAAATTTTCCTAATGATCACAAGTCTCCTTGCTGAGACCAATAATTGTTAAAAAGTTAAATTAAGTTTAGTTATTAATTCTTCAAGAGTGCTCTATTAATGTGACTTGTCAAAAAATAGGATAATACAGGTTAATTGCTAACTTAGATAATTATATTGTCTGGCTCAGGTAATTATATACTACCTAATTCCCTACACTTTCAGCTAGATAAGGTAGCCTTTCATTTCTTTCTTAGTATTCTAAGTTGCAAATTACTGCTGGTGTAGAATTCCTGTGGCATGCAGGAAGGATAGGGGAAGATACATCTACATATTCAGTGGTGACTTTCCAAATGAAAATGAAGTGTTTATCTTGGGGCCACATTCAAAAACACAAGTGAAAATTTAGGGAGTGGTTATTCATCTTGTTGCTCAAATATTTGATTTGTTCTTGCAGTTTTACAGAGGTCAGATATAACAGTCCCGTGTATTGACAGCTGTCACTTTAAGAGCACATATCTTACAAGTACACTTGCTAGCTACAAATATAAGAAATATTTACAGTATCTGATATACCATAGTTCACTAAATGTTGATAGATATAGCCTTCATAATGTTTCCCATAATTTTAAAAAATATAATCCATCACCTTTAGCTTGATCTGTAACTATTCATGATGAAATAAAAACATCTTTTGTATTTATGTATTCTTGATTTGATGTCTCATTAATGCATATAAATTATTTAAACTATTCAACATTCCCCAAGGTAGGGAAGAAAAATACTCCATTTATTTCACTTAGTACAGAAAATAGGCTATCCCTCAGGGGTTAACACAAGACGTTCTGAATAAATCATAGCTATAGCTGAAAGCAGAAAGCAGAAGATGCTATTTTAAAGAGAAACTGCAGGAGTATTTTCAGAGATGGAGTTTACCACCTGAGCTATAATACATCAGACACACATGGCTCCTTTTAGTTGCCTGCATGTAGTGCCATTTGACATTCCTGAGGGTAGCTGAGACAACTTCATGGGGATGGCAGTCATTACACAGGAATTATGGGTAACTTTCTCTCTTGAGCAGAAACTAAGGATGGATGCGGTATCCTAGGCCATCCAAAATGACACTTAATATTATGCAATTGAATTGAGTGGTAAAAAAGTATTCAGTTTGAGATTAACGTCTAAATTTAGGTGTTTCCATGTAGGCATCTACAGATGCTGTAGATGTCTCTGCTCTCACTGCAGCAACTGGAGCCTGGAGGATAAATTGGCTGATGTTGCCCTAAGTTGCCCCATGGCACGCAGCTATGGAGTGTCTACATTGGGGTGAGATGAATCATTTTCAGGACTCTACCAACCACTGAACAGAGGCTCAGTTTAATTGGCCAAGCAGACATCTAGTACCTTTTCAAATACTTCCAGTTTGCCACTTCAGAGGGGTGCAGGTATTCAGTATCTCCTGAGTCATATCTGGCAGCTCCTTGAAGAAGTCTCAAACACTTTAAAATGGCCCTAAATGAATTTGTTTGGGTAACTGAATTAAGCCCTAGCTCTTTGACTATAAGTGCAGCTTATAGAACATGCACTTGTATACAGTTACACATAAAGTCCTAAATATAGGTACCTTTACCTCAAACTGAACCCATTTGATCTTACAGACTTACTGCATAAAGTACAATAGTGTATAAGTATTATTTTTTATTTTGAGATTGAAAGACTAAGTGAAAAAAATGCTGCCTTTCTTTTGTTATATGCTGCTTGTAGTTCCCCAAAGCATATCAGTCTGAGGAAGCTAAAACACCTTCAACAGGCAAATGCTGGATGCCTCTCTTAACCTACCGTGAAAGGCTGAGACACTGCCTTAGTTCCTTACATTGTGAAAGCTCAGATAGAAATTTTATAGTGTACAGACTGTGTGTTGGCCCTTACTAAGATTTTTTTTCTGTTTACATCGTGATGTTTCTGGTTTTATTTATGCACATTCAGGGTATTTAGACCAATATAAACCAACAGTGAACTTTCATTGCATGTAAAGTGAACTGCATACTATGCTACCTTGGGAGAACTGTAGTCAACAGATTGAAGGAAGCTTTATCCACTTCTGCTTGATGCTGCTGAGGTTATCCTGGACTATTGGTTCCAATTCTGGCTCCCTTAGTCTAGAGGGATGGATGTAGAGGAACTGGAGAGGTCCTCTGGGTGGCAACCAAGATGGCCAGGGGCCTAAAGGTTGTGACCAGTGAAGAGAGGTGAAGGTAGCTGGGCTTGTTTTGTTTGGTGACTTACAAAGAGGATGGTGCTGAACTGCTCTCAGCAATGCCAGATGAAAAAAAAAAAGAGGCAACAGCCATAAGTTATAGCTTAGCAAATTCAGGTTGGACATACTCTCTTAGTGAAAAAGGTGCAAGAGTGCAATGCTGAAAGAGGTTGTTCAAGGAATCTGTGAAATCTCCATTGTCAGAAGTTTTCAAGACTCAGAAAAAAATGTGACTAACAATCCAGTTTAGTGTTGGTGATAATCCCACTCTCAGCAATAGGTTGGGCTAGGTAATCCCCAGACATCCTTTCCAACCAATGTTCCTATGCTTCTGTGAAATCCATCTAGCTAAGTTTGGCTAAACACTCAGCATTCAAACATATGCTTAAAGTTGTCCTGAAAAGCTGGCCTTTTCTGAATTGGGGTTGCCGTTAGTTGACTGGAAGGCACTATTTCTTAATACTCATTATATCATACCTCTAGAGTTTATGTGCATTTCCTACTGATGCAGTACTACTACAGGGACATAAGCTATACATAAACCTCTTATTTGAGAGAGAACAGTCAAGAGAGAACTTCTGAGAGAGAACATTTTCATATCTGTGTGCCTTTATCCACACTGATACTTGAAAATATGTTCTCCTATAACTCACTCCTCAGAAAACCTATATAAAATCAGACAAGTATGGACCCTCATAGCTTGGAGTAAGTTTACTCTAAGTAAACAAATAGAAAAATGAATATATTTGTACACACATATATAGAAGTATCCAGACTTATAGTGAAACAAATATACTAAAATATATGTCATATAGCAATATTAACATGGTAGGATAACTCACAGCGGTAGTGATTAAGTACGATAAAAGTATACAGTGTTGCATCTACCTCAGCTTACTTTTATTTTTGCGTATTTCATAATAGTATACGTTTTCTTTCTTTTTCTTAGTCGTTCCATCTACACCTGGTCAGGTAGTGGCCACAAGGAATACCAAAACATCAGTTGTAGTTCAATGGGAAAAACCAAAACATGAAGAGGATTTATATGGCTACTACATTGACTATTCTGTGGTGGGATCAAATCACTGGGAACCGAGTAACCATAAACCTATTAAATACAACAGGTATTGACAATACTTCTGTATTTTGGGGAGGTTTGAAAACTGTAGGATAGTTCTAAGCCAATTTACATGCTGAGCAATGGTGTTATCATGGAAGGTGAATGTTGAATGAATGTGAAGAAAAACAGCCTGCAGACTCTCAGAGCTAAGCTTTTCAGATTGCAGGACAGACTTTTGCTGCCTGTCCCGCCCCCCCCCCCCCCTTTTTTTTTTTCTCTCCAGAGAGAAGAGTCTTTTGGCTGTTCCATGACTTTGAGTTATAAAAGCAGGTTCTAGAGACATGATTCTGTAAGTCTTGGACATGAGTAAACATAAAATAAATGCCTTTCCTAAAGTCTGAATTATGTTATGGGGTAAACAGACCTGATGCACATGAGGAAGAGTATGAGAAGGAGAAGGAACTCAGAAGCTTTCCCATAGTCCCTGGACATCAGGGCAAAAGGTCAGGCCACGTCTGCTATAAACATGGTGAGGAAAGTGCTTCAGCTGCTGACACTACTGTGCAGGAAATCCAAGTGTCCTGTCCCAGAAACATCAGGGCTCACTGACCTGCTACATCTAAGGGCAAAGGAGAGTAACCCATGTTTCTAGTTGCCTTGTCATGATGCTTGCCCTGTCTGTATTTCTGATGATTTCTTACTCCCTCCTGAAAATATCACACTTCATTGTGTGATTCTCCAAGTAATTTCCTTTGTGACAATCATGCTTACTTTTATTGGAATCTCTCACCAAATGCAGAGTTTAGGTGTGCAATTTATATTTTCTTATGGATATATAACAAGCACTAAACAAGCATGTTTAGTGTATTTTGTCAGTTATTAATTAATTTTGAGTGACTGTATTCTGCTGAATCCTTTGATCAAGTAGTCAAGGAATTTGATCAAAGAAAAAGTAGAGACTAATTCTTGGTCAAAGGGATTGGGACAACACAAAAATAAGAAAAAAACATTTCATTTGTTCATGTGTGAACATATCCTACAATAAGATATTTCTGACTATCTGGTACAATAATTACCTAGAACCTCAGATCAAAACTGAAAGCTATTTTTGATAGTGACTCTGAAAATATAGTGAAACATAAAGTCCCTTCCCAAAATAGATTAGAATTTAGCAAGCCAAAGTTCAGAGGGAATATATTATAGTTTATCTGACTCTACCTGGTAGATCAGTACTAGCAATTTAATGAGTACTATGACTTTTGTTCCAGTGTCCCATCCAATTATATTGTACTACATTACGTCATTATATTACGGTTTCCCTCTTAGACATATTTTCCTTTGTGAACCACTCATGAAGTTGAGCTTTCAGATTGTTGCCAAGATTTCATGTTACAGCACAGAATGGTTCCTATAAAATATATACTAATACGTGATGTTATTTTTTTTTTTAACCCAGGTTTGTTGTTCATGGTTTGGAAACTGGAGAGCAGTACATCTTCCGTGTGAAAGCTGTGAATGCTGTAGGATTCAGTGAAAACTCACAGGAGTCGGAGGCTATAACAGTACAGGCAGCCCTTAGTAAGTATGATTCTGTGTGAGTCAGCTTCTTGTTTCTTGAATGAGTTACATATTTTCAGCAATCAACTCCCTTGGTCTCATTTGCTATAATGGTACATTTTGCAGCCATCAAGCACATCCCCTTAGTGATGCTTATGCTCTGGCATGTGCTGTTCTAGAGAAAAGACATTGTTTAAAAAAAGTTATTCGTAATGCCTGTTAGAAATACTGGGTCAGATTCGCTATAATGACCATGTTGCCTTCTGCTCCTCAGCTGTAACAAAGAAACTAAATATGAAGTTAGACAAGTAGCTTCTGGGTGATCTGGAGTGGTGCAAATCAGTGTAGCACAGAATGTTCTCCATTTAGTAGAGTTTCAAGAAACTTTTTTACTATGTGTCTGAACCAAACAGAAAATTCCCTTTAGCTGCTCTGGGTTGGAGCACAATCTACCTCCTCTGGTACCCTGCAAACACAATTTCAGTGTAAGAACAATCCGTTGTGCAACCTTCAATGGGAGTGATGCACACTGCGTGAAAGGCTGGGTAATTACTTAGAAGAGAAAGTACACGGAGCTGGGCTACTATGGTCCAATTTTCATTTCTGCACAGTTTCAGTTTCATACTGAAAAATTTAAAATAGAACACCTTTTCTCCACCTGAATGGCCTCCACCTCTTAGAGAAGACCACCAATAGGCATACTTGTCAGAAGTAATAATCTAAAAGATTTATAATTCAGAATGGCTATTAGAAGATAAATTTGGATGAGAAGATACTGACAAACTTACTTTATTTGATTTTTTTAGGAAAAAGTGTGTCTCATATGGGTAGGTGGTGCATGGACACTTGTACATATATCACCCCTATGTCGTAAATGTACTTGCACCTTTTATTTTGTCACTGTGTGTTTCAAATATGTGGGTTGCATGGGGTATGTCACCAAACACAGAGCACATGGATCTTACACACACTTACAGGATGTGGATTGCTTGTATCCATTTTGGCCTTAACAGGAATTTAGCAGGACTATTTATAGGTGACTTACATTAGCATGGATGGAATTTTTCTGTAGTTTTGTTTTAAGAGCATTTATAGGAGTTTGCTGTGGTCATTCTTATTTACCAAGAAGTGGTAATAATTGCAAAGGCCATGTTTTATGGCCTCTGAGTATGACGCCACATTTGAAAGAAAGAACAAAAGACCAGTTCTGCTGATTACTATCTGTTTTCATGCTGATCACTAGTACAGCTACAAGATCAGGGACTGTATTAAAGGCCTCTGCTAACGTATTCTTTTCTGAATGAGGTAAGTCACATTCTCTCAAGTTATGCTGGTAATTCAACTGAAAATATCAGATGAGCTTTAGGGGCAGGAGCTTAGCCTGTACTGACTGCAGCACAAGAGAGTCAAGAAAGGGCTAACTCCAGGCAAACTTTCATGTACAGACGACAAATACAAAACTGTGCTTGCTAGAAAGGGTGTTTGCTAGTAGTACAGGTGTAAAAAGCTCAGGAAAACAGTTTTCTTCCTAGAGATGAAGATACTTTGGTGACATTTCTGCTACTGCTACAGATGGGAGTAAACTCATGCAGGTAAGCTCATGAAGGAAATGTCTCTTCTGCCTCAACATAGGTTAAGCTAGTGAATGTCTAAATATTTTCTATTTCTATTGTTTCAAAAGCTTCCACATTTATGTTTGGAGATAAAATTAATGTTGATTAGCAGCTTTATAACTACTTTGTTACCGATATGCAACTGCTAGCAGTACGCCGCAGAAAACAAAAGCAATACAAAAAGTGCTAAACAACTTCTACACTGCATTGTTTTAGACTCTGTCCTAACACTCAGGTTGCTTATTTCCTTATAGCTTGTCCGTCATATCCTCATGGTATCACACTTCTGAACTGTGATGGTCATTCAATGACTCTTGGCTGGAAAGCACCGAAGTACAGTGGAGGTTCACCAATCCTTGGTTATTATATGGATAAAAGGGAAGCTAACCATCAAAACTGGCATGAAGTAAATTCTTCCCTTATTACCAGGACAATTTATACGGTTGGTGCTTTTTAATCCTTATCCTTCTGGAGTTGTTTTGTACTATTTCTTTGCTTTTGGCAGAGTTCTACTTTCTTGCACAGAAATTCTTTAAATACTTACTACAAAAAAACCAGGCCCGTCCATTGTGCATTTTGGAATGTAGCAAGCCTAAAAACTGGGGTATAGCATCAGTGCCATCCCCTGCTATGAAATTCTAAGACCGATAAGGCCATGCAGATGAGGAAATTTTTGAGGAAAAAGGTGTGAAGCACATTTTTCACAAAGAACAAAATGAGCTATAAAATGCTTCATAAACTATATTCATTAATGAGCACTATATGTATCACCACTGTAATAACATGCAGAGAAAGGATGGAAGCATTTAGCAGGATAGAAGACCATGCTGTCTGTAGAACTGCAGACTTGTAAATGACATAGAGATGGGCTGAGGACAAATATAACTTTCCCTGTTCTTACTCTCAAAATCTGCCTTCAGCTGGAAAGGGAAGTATATTAACAAACATAGCATTATGCCTCATCGCCTCCTTTCCAGAGTACCAGAGAGATGATTTTAGTTTTGAAATAAATTACTTCCGGTTGCACTTACAATGTATTCAATGTTTCTTAAAAAAAGGAAAATTTTGATGTGAACTTCCATGAGGAACGGTTAGGAAGATAGGATATAGCAAGTAATTAATCAATCTGATGCTTGTTAAGTTAAACAATCAGATTTTATTCCCAAATTCTTCTTAAAATTGTTTCCACAAGTCAGCAACTTTCCTATAAGCCTCAGGGCAGAAGTAAGTCTTTAGCAGATATTTGACACTAACGTAGAAAATAATGCTGCAGATGAGCTCAGGAAGAACGTTTCATGCAGAGAAGGCAGCCGGTAATACTCAGGTGTATGTATGCTTGTGAGGGAGTTTATGACTGGCATCTCTGACATAACAGATGGATGTTGAGAAATAAAAAGGGTGGGTAAGATAGGCATGAAAGGGCAATACTAAGCAATGCTTTCCAGATATTTTCATTTTTAAATGTATTTGTAAACAAATGAGTAATGTAAATTAAGGGAAACCATTCAGAGTTTAATTAATTGGATACTTAAGTCTCAGTCCTGCCAGTAACTGTATTTGTGCCTGAAGGTGCATCTTCATACATTAGTTTGAGTGACTGGAATCTGAAATACTGATGGGAAATAACAGCAAGACAGCTTTTAGTAGCACAGAATATTTTATGACATGCTGCAAGCGGAGAAGGCCCTGAGATATACAGTACAGTATTGGGCAATCACTAAAGGTTTAACCCTCTCTGATTAAATAATTCTATGGGAACCCCACAAATATTCTTTCCCTTAAAAACCTGGGATCTCAAAACCATTTTTACAGGCTGAACTGTTATTCTTTCTTGTGAATCACACTATATAGCTCTCTATTTTCAGGAAATTCTGTCTAAATTGTATTAGTGCCTGACTTTCCCTAGTTGACATTGTTTGCATTGGTCTTGTATTTGATGCTGTCCCATCATGTTTGTTACCATCCCATCATATGCTTGTTACTATTTAAAAAGTCACACCAAAATAATTTTTTGTCTCACATCTTCCCAGAGAATATAGTTATAGTTTATTTATTGACGAAAATACCAAACTGTTCAGTATCTCCACTGGAAGTGCTACTCTCAGCTGCCTCTTTCTCTTGGGACATATGCTTAAATATAACTTTGGGAAAATTATGCAGAGGACCGAGGTGTAGAAGCCTTGTTTAGTGTATTTAGGTGTTCTGGAAGAGGAAGGATGGAAGAGGGCTGCTACCATGAGGTGCTCAGGGTGTCAAGAAGATTATGCCTTATAGCTTGTCTACCTTGACCTCAAAATCTGAGATGGTGATGTGGTGATGGACTCATTAGATAAGTCAGGGTTCATTTATCAGGGACATTTGCAGAGGTGTAGCACGGATTCTGGTTATCTTATTTCCAGTGCTTTCTTCCTCACTTTGTAAAGGTAGGTAATATTAAGAGAAAGACACGTACAAGCCAGAAAAAATTACCAAGAGAATCTTTCCCAGAGTTATACCAGCACACTGTGGAACTAATTGGATTGGCTTTTCCTTTAGTTTCCTGTTGTTTTCTTTTCTTCCCTGGTCAGTCCACTATGACCTCTTTAGACCAAAACACCATTTGAACTCTTACTTAAGTGAATGGCTTATGAATAACTATTCGTAAGCAATGCTATTTCATTCATAAGCAAAGGTATTTCATGTTAGAACACTCACCCATAAGTATCTGCTAGTGGTTATTCATTGAGCGGGTTCCCTGGACCTTTGCTCTAACCTTTTACAGCCTCTCATGCCAATATATTGAGTGCTGTTATTCCTAGGATGATGTGGCTGAAACATGGAAGTACAACATATATCTCTGCCGTGTGTTTGGTTTAAGAGTAAAATCTTCAAATTAGATCCTTCCAGTACTCCAGCACAGCAGTAAGGCCTGATAATTATTTAACCAATGCTTATTGTCCTGGTTTCAGTTGGAATAAAGTTAATTTTCTTCCTAGTAGCTGATATAGTGCTGTGTTTTGGATCTAGGATGAGAATAACGTTGATAACACACTGATGTTTTAGTTGCTGCTAAGCAGTGTTTATACTAAGTCAAGGACTTTTCAGCTTCTCATACTGCCCTGCCAGCGGAGGCTGGAGGGGCACAAGAATCTGGGAGGGGACACAGCCAGGAAAGCTGACCCAAATGAGCCAAAGGGATATTCCATACCATATGACATCATGCCCAGTATATAAACTGGGAGAAGTTGGCCAGGGCACACAGCAGCTCAGGGACTGGCTGAGCTTTGTTCAGCGGGTGGTGAACAATTGTATTGTGCATTGCTTGTTTTGTATATTCTATTCTTATTATTGTTACTACTACTATTATTATTATTTTCCTTTCCTTTTCTGTCCTATTAAACTGTCTTTATCTCAACCTGAGGTTTTTTTTTTTTTGGGGATTCTCTCCCCCATCCCACTGGGTGGGGGGCAGGGAGTGAGTGGCTGCATGGTGCTTAGTTGCCAGCTGGAGTTAAACCACAACAATTATTTTTAAGTATTTAATTTATTAAAAGAATATAAATCATAGCTTTTGATATGTTGAATTGTTTTCTCAAAAAAGGTAGAGGATCTGACAGAAGATGCCTTCTACGAATTCAAAGTTGCTGCTGCAAATCTGATTGGAATAGGTCAACCTTCAGATCCCAGTGAGCATTTTAAGTGTAAAGCCTGGACTATGCCAGAACCTGGTAAGCCTATTAGTTCCTCATGAACTTCACTTCAATATAAACTCCTTAAAACACAGTCAGGGTAATGTTCCAGCCAAACTCTGCTGGATGTCTTTTGGTTAATTTCTGCCATATTACCTGTTGAGATTGCCATTGCTTCTGAGATCTCCTAGTAAAAGCTACCTCCACATCCCGACTAATGACATTGAATGTCCTGGGAAGTGGGTGACCTTTATTTAGCTTGCTGAGTGTCTCCTTTCACTGCCCACATCAGCTCAGAGCAGGAAGTCTTCAGCCTTCAGACTATCTCTATCAGCTCTTCACCCTCAGTCCTACAAGCTCCACTTCACCCTCAGCACCTGTACAACATAT
Organism: Haliaeetus albicilla; assembly: GCF_947461875.1. Taxonomy (NCBI): domain Eukaryota; kingdom Metazoa; phylum Chordata; class Aves; order Accipitriformes; family Accipitridae; genus Haliaeetus; species Haliaeetus albicilla. The sequence goes on from NC_091500.1 coordinate 23,190,402, forward strand.
AGGCATCTCTGCACCATAATTGCAGTCTATTAAGAATATTCCTGGAGTTTTAGACTCCAAAAATATAGTTTTCTGCTCATAAATAAGACACAACAGAGGCCTGTTTCTTGACATAGAGGCAAGTAGCACCGTGTAGCTCACACTTTACAGCTCAAGTCTCCCACTCTCAACTAGTGTGCCCTTATTCATGTGTTTCCCCTAGATTCCCCTAGAACCTAGGTGTTACCTGAGAGATTGTTATTAGCCAGGTGTTAGGACAAATGTGCTAACAAACATACAGTAGGAATGACTGCGTGCTAGTGCTTAAACCTGTGTTTAGGTTGTCTGTAATTTAGCAGTGTAGATGCAGCTGAAGACTGTTAATTGCAATGCTAACTGTAGAAAATGTTAAATAAGAAGTATTGTGAATTCAGGACCCAGGGCAAAATAAAGGTAAACTTTAGCCTACCTCATGTGAGCATATGAATTTGTGCCCAAATGTTAGACATCTAGGGAATTGGTTCCCCTCAGTAATGCTCAAGTTCTGTAAATAAACTATGAAAGGGTTTTTGAAGGCCCATTCTGCTTATTTTATACTGCCCTCGCTCATACCAAGCAACACTTTTGCTGCAGCTATTTCTGATGTCTGGTACTGATTTGCCTAAACAAAGCGTGTCACAGTACAGCCCGTAACAGAAACACAGGCACCTACCACTTTAATATATTTCTACCTTCTTTTCCCCAAAATGCTGTAAAATACTGCTGTGTTGTTAAATCAAGTTCTATTTATGACATTGAGCTTTGGTATGCAATTAAAGATCCATTCTAACACTTGTTTATGTCATCAGGAGCTGTCTGACACCTACACACATCTGTTTCATGCATAAATGTTCATGCAGTTATGTTCTCAGTAACGAAAAAAAAAATCCAACCCCTCAATCTGGTTTTGTAAAACTATTGGAATTTTCAGTGATTTCAAAAAGGCATAATTAGCATAAGGCAGCAGGAAAATTTCAGTTTTCTTTTCTATGCTATATGAAAAAAGTAATTCTTGCCTGGAACAAGAAACAATTTGGTAAGATCATGGAATTGTTTGCTAGGAAAGACTATCAAATGTCACCCAATTCAACTTCTTGCCCACATGCAGGATCAGCTATACCTATCTTGTTGACAGAGGCTTGTGTAATCTATCCTTAACGACTTATACCTATGAAAAAGTCCAGGTTCTTTGGATAGGATCTGTGCCTAATCTTACTATGCTTACAGATTAAAAGTTTTTCTAATATTCCTGGATCTTTCTTCCTGCAATTTAAGCCTGTTTGCTTCTTGTCCTGTCGTCCAAGGACATGAAGAGTTTATTCTTTTCCTCTTTGCAACAGCTTTTCTATGTGTTTAAAGACTTTATCAGACCCCTAGCTTTCCACTTAAATTAACAAAAACCAGTTAATGCAACCTTCCCCATAAATCATGTGTTCCCTATCTCTAAATAAATAAATTTTTGCTATTCCTTGAACTTTTTCTAGTTGGTTCATATCTTTCTTGAATGGCAGGGTGCAAACTGGAGACATTATTTCAAATAAAGATTTTTCAGTGCTGATCAGAGAAATGATAACTCCACACCACCTACAATTATTTGCCTGCTTACAAATCCCCTTTTATTTGTCTTTTTTAAAAAAATTACACCGTTATGCTAGGTTCCAAGTTTACTTCTTTTTAATGCCCAGATTCTTTTCTGCAAAACTGCTTGCCAGAGAGTTGTTCTCTGTGTTTTCTAACTAAATTCTTCTGAGTTCATAAGTCTTACCTTCTGGATTTAACGACATGGCAAAGCTGTGAATAACAAAATGTTTAATCTCCTGACCTTAACTCCCTTTGTGTTAATTACATTTTCTTATATCTTGTAATATTTAGTATAAATGCATCATCCGTGGAACAATTATTTTCCTTAGAGAAAGGATCTGTGATTTATACTCTACAGTGTTTTCAAAACATCAGTGAAATTGCCTAGTGTGTAAACAAGTGAAGATTATCCTTCATTTTAAATGATATATAAAGAAATAAAATAAAAGACACTTTCAGGAAATGAAGAGAGTGAAATTTCCATTTTCATAATGAAGAATCTGACCTTTCTACTCCTTGGCTGATTACATTGTTCTCATTATGAAAATACTTGAAACAGAGAGTATTGCATTCTTCCTGCTTAAAAAAACCCACCACAAACAAACAACCTCCTCATCCCCTCCCAAATTGCCAAACCTATTAAAATACTTCACAAGCTCTTTTTAGGATAAGTTTTTAAACAATGTCATAGCAATAATGAAAAGAAATAATTGAGATTTAAGACTGGGAGAAAGAGGCCAACCCTCTTCCCTGACTCGCTGAAGATACTGAAGACTAATGTAATGTGACTGCAGTATACTCCCAGTGTCAACGAAATATTCTTCCACCTTTTGACATGGAAGGGAGGTTTCCTTAGAAAAGCCAAAAAACCCTTGCAGGATTTCCCGCATGAGTGATGGATTCCTTGCCCAGAACCCATAATTATTTCATCCTTCTGCAGAACTCTACTCTTAGGTATCTCTGTGAGCCTCTGTGAGTTAGCAATGATAGCTAATGAATTATTTTGCATGACTTCAAAAAAAAATGAAACATCTGGGGTCTCAGAATCCTCAGAATAGAATATACTTCATTACACATTTTTTTCTACTGTCCAGATTTCTAGCAGGTGCATCTGCCAGTGGAATTTTAATTATCTGTGGGTATGTAGACATTTAGGTTGGGATTTTTAAAGACCCCTGAGAGAAGGCTTTAGGCTCCTTGAAAATTGCAGTCTTTCTATGAGAAATCTAGTATTTATCCTCCAAAGGTCTGCAATAGGTACTTATATGTTTCTTTTCTGAAATGTGCTTATCCACTATGGAGAAACACTTTTCTACTGTTTTTTTCTGTATATTTGCTGAATATCATCCCTTACACACTTCATGTTCATTCATTACTCATTAACATCATGTGGGCTGGAATGGCAATCAGGTTTATTTGTAAGGTTTTTCTACTCTTCTTTATTTTAAATGGTGAGATGTGTTGTAGGGAAAAGTAATATCTTAAATTAGGCCAAACTGACAGCACTGAGAAAATCCCTAAGTCTCAGGTACTTTCAGGGTTCCTTACTCTAAATTTAAAGCACAAAAAGGAAGCTTCCAGCTACATAATTTGGCTAAATATCAGTATTCTGTCATGGGTGTTTTCAGCATGGTAGGAAACTGTTACAATTATGCTTTATAGTCTACTAGTATAAATAAATATTAAAGGTATAGTAAAAAATAAATGCTACAAGTTAAACTGAAAGACACCAAAACAGTTAAGTGAAGGAGAAGGAAAGTATAGTGGGAGAACATAACTGGATAGCTGCAAACGTATGAACTCTCACTTACTCATAGAGCAGCAGGATGTTTTTGGTGTAAATAGTTCTCCTAACAGATATCCTCTTAAGAAGTTCTTCTTGGCTACTGTTTTCCACATCACAATGAAAAATTCTTCTGTCAGGGAACAAGAAACCTGATCCAAAGTCCACTGGTACCAGTGGGTTTTGGATTAGTCTGATGGATCATGGTTCATGTATACCAACAAAAAATAAAAATCCTGGTGCTAAATTATGAACCTGAGTCAGGCTCAGTGAAGCAGATTTGATGTAGGGCTGGTGAATTAAATAATAGACAAGAAACCTCTGTTGCTTGTTGGAAAATTTTAAACTGCATGGATTTTCCACATGAATAACTTTTCCTTAAAATGGAGTTACTGAGATCTAGCTAAGAATGTATGCTTCAGAATACTAACGTCACTCACTGCATAAAACAGGTATTGCTGTACACAGCCATGAAGGGAAAACAACCAAAATACCACATATACCAGGTTTATTGTTGAGAATGAGATTTTTGAAAGCAAACAGAGTCAAAACAAAATTAAAGTGGTGCATTTCAGCCTCTACAGGGCCAGTTTACAAAACTGTATTATATTGAAGTGAACTTCCAATATTTGAAATATTTTAGGTCCTGCCTATGATCTCACGATTTGTGAAGTTAGAAATACATCACTGGTTCTTCTGTGGAAAGCTCCTGTGTATGAAGGCAAAAGCCCTATTACTGGGTATTTAGTGGACTATAAGGAAGTAGATACAGAAGACTGGATCACTGCTAATGACAAACCTACTTCAAAGCGCTATTTTAAGGTAACATTTTCATCAGTTAGTGTTAATTCAAAACTGAGTTCTAAAAACATCTGATTGAGTACAACAAAGGTGTGTATTTGAACTTGGGCTTCTGCTAACATCTTCATATAAGTAAACAAAAGAGTTTAGATATTGTTTTTTAATTTGGCTTTGCTCTTTATCTTTTTCAAGGTCACTGATTTACATCAGGGTCATACCTATGTTTTCAAAGTTCGTGCAGTGAATGATGCCGGGGTAGGCAAGTCATCTGAGATATCTGAACCAGTGCTTGTCGAGGCACGGCCAGGTAATGAACTTTTTTACCTCCTCTGCTTCTAAAATACTGAAATACTTAGAAGTGAATTTAATCAATCTGATTTGATACTGTAGCACAGGTAAGTATTTCAAGAGTTAAGAAGCTCTTAGCCTCAAAAATTAAAGAAAAAATCATGTGGATACAGAGGTACTGTCAAGAATTTTTGCTTTATTTACTGCAGGAAATATTTGATAATCAGTTATTTCAGTTTTTATTCTCAGAAACAAAAGTGCTACTTGCTGTGAGTGAAAAGAAGTATGACAACTCATTTATTAATGCTTCAAGAGTGATAAAAGATTAATTTACTTAAATTGTTCATACATTCTCACATTCAGTTTCATTTTATAGATTCATTTCTTAAGAAGAATTTATTTTAAGTATTCCTTTTTTTTGTGTAGAGTAAGAATCTTGCTAGTATGTGATGCTGAGTCAGCATATGACATAAACACGCTTCAAGATCTGCAAGAAAGATCAGTATCTGTTAGTGAAGATGGACAAAATTTGCATGGGCTTTAGTAACTTCTGAATTGCAGCTCAAAAGAAAAATGCAGCCTTGACATTTTTGTTGATTCCTATTTTGCAGGAACAAAAGAAATCTTTTCAGGTGTGGATGATGAGGGTAATATTTACCTTGCTTTTGAGTGCAAAGAAGCTACAGATGCATCTCATTTTGCGTGGGGTAAATCATATGAGGAGATTGATGATTCTGATAAGTTTAAGATTGAAACAAAAGGAAATCAGTAAGTCATGCCAGTCTATCAAATTATTAGAAGTTTGTCCTGTTAAAAATCTCAATATCATGAGAAACCCTGCTAATTATATCCTTCTTTATCGATGATTTTAGTTCTAAGCTGTACTTCAAAAATCCTGATAAATCAGACTTGGGAACTTACTCTATCTCAGTTAGTGACACAGATGGGGTTTCATCCAGCTTCGTAATGGATGATGAAGGTAAGGTCATTACCATCTTAAGTCTTTCTTCATTTTACCACCTCAACTGCACTAAAAATTGTCCAAGAAAAAAAAAGAACTCCACAACTCTCACATTCTTTCCTATGCATTAAGGAAAAACAAAAAAGACTGCACAACAGGCTTTGTGTGATTGCATATTTTTCTGATTATCACAATAATGAAAGTTTGGATAACTTAAGGAAATATTTTCTTTAAAAAAAAAAGATAAAGAATATGACCAATTATAATTGTTTTCTTTATGCTGGGACTATAATGTTGTTCGCAAAAACCTGTTACAGTGTCAGTTAAAAGTCTAAAAGTGTTGCTTTTTTCACTGTGTTGTGAATCTCTTTCTCTAGTATTTGAGTTTTGCTGTGCTTTGACTTCATAGCCTTTCACATCTTATAATAATTGGTTTTCTGTTAGCTATAAAGCTACCATCAGATCTGTGCTTACCAAGGACCCTAATATAGAGACGGACCTTGAGGCTCCAGATACAGTTTCATACAACGGAGGTGCAGAGAATTACTAAGAAGAATGTGAGAAAAATGTTGTTGCTTTAACTAGATCTGAATACATAGGGTTAAATTATCCTTTAGCTTAAATTTAGATTAGTTTTGCTTTATTTCATTGTAGGTATTTTGTTTCATTGGAGTTGTAATGAATTTGCTTCAGTCTGACTTTGGTTTAGCATGAGAGGTGCTGAGATGAAAGGCAAAGCGGGGGGGTGACTTTACTATTTTTAAATAGCACAAAAATTATTTTGGTGCTTTCCCAGTCCACAGGCTGTGATTGCTATGCACAGTTCCTTAAGCATGAAAATCCCTCTACTTACCTTCTAAGTCATTTAAGGAGAGGAGATGAGACTGAATGTGAGTCTGATAGTAGGCAGGACTTTTATCACAGTATGAAACATGTCAAACCTCCCATTCAAAGTAGGTGTTGAGAAGAAATCCATGTGCAGACACAAAAAATATGGTTGTCCGGGACATGGACCATTTATGTGGACTCTTAGTCATTACCAATATCTGCTTCTTCTAGGGAAGCTAAACTTGTAATATTTTTAATTTTCCAATGAATACTGTAGGAAAAGACAGATATGCATTTGCTCTTGATAACTTCCCTTTGGCTTAGTTGTAAGGCATCACTCTGAAAGCTGTCTGTAAGTCTTGTCACCACCAGTCCTACCTTTGGAGGTTATTTTATAGAAGACCACTAAAGGTGTTTCCCATCCCACACTTAGCCCATGTCTTCCCTGGTCATATCTGTCACTCAAAATTACATTTTTATTTGTACTGGATCTATGAGCAAGTGTTAGATTTTGCACCTCTACACTGAAAACCATTATTTCACTGCCCATTTACTTCCTCAAATGCTATAAATTCTCCTGTAATTTTGCTAAATCCTCAACCATGTCATAAATGCTTGCTAATTTCCTCTGGTCTTTACATTATCTATAAAGTTGGAATTGGCAGTAATGTTAATCTTCCAAATCTTTATTAGTAATGAATATGATAAATAGGGTTAGTATGAAAATCTAACAAAGTGGTTTCTAGACTCTCGCACAACCTTCATGAGGATTTAGTGCATTAAATAGGACTTTCTGTACCTTTTTCAGACTAACCTGCCCTCAGTCTTGTTTCCTGCCACAGTAAAACAAGCTTTTCAGGTACAGTGTCGGAAAGGAAGTCAGCAGATAAAGGAACCTCAAACACTACTTAGAAGCTACTGTCTCCCATCTTTCATTTAAATCCCATAGAGAATTTAAAATAGGTTTTGTTCTTTCTTTAGATTCTTTTGCATAAGCCAGTGTGTATGAAAATGCACAAAATAGGAACACTCACTAAATCCATATATCAGAATTTTAAGTTTCTCAAATGTTATTTTTTAGTCATCACTTTCTGAAGAGGGTTAGGTATTTCACATATAAGACTTAAGGAGATTATCTGCTGATGCTGATATGTACCTTCTTTGACACTTGTTTTCTGACTGTACTTTTCAGAATAAATTAAAACATGAGTATTTTTCTTAATTTCAGAGTTTGAACGTTTGTTGGCATTAAGCAATGAAATAAAGAATCCAAGTAAGTTGAAGATCTGAATCTACTTGATACTTCTAGAAGAAATATAATTACATACAAATGACTGGAGTTCCGAAAAGGTTCTTCCTGAGACAAGGGCAGGCTAATTTTTCATGGAACAACTTGCTTCCTTATCTTTCTGTTCAATTAGAAGAATATCAGTTTGCATTTAATAAAATCATCATTGCCTAAAAGTCTTTTGAAGTTTGACAATAGACTATGGGTTGCTACTAGCCAATTCCTTAAGCATTGTGCAAACTATAAGGTGTAAATTCTTTTCTCCCTTCGAGAAATTAATTTAAAAATCAGCCAAAGACTGCATTAGACGTCTTTTCCCTGCATAAAGTTTATTCTATATCCAGCATTCCATAAATAATAGGGAGATACTAATATTTTACAGTAGTCCTTTTTCTCACAAGGTTTCATGTATTATTGACTTTTGATTGCTTTTCTTGCTACAGCAATACCTCTGAAATCAGAATTAGCTTATGAGGTTCTTGACAAAGGAGAAGTTCGTTTCTGGATTCAGGCTGAAAGTTTATCACCAAATTCTACCTTCAGATTCGTTATTAATGATAAAGAAGTTGAAAACAGTGATGTAAGTACATATTAAATACTATATATATATGTGATTTTCTTTTATAAACTTACATAAACTTTTATGTATTAATAGGTATACTATTTTTATAGCTGCTTAAAAACATGTTATTAAAAGTCTGATAATAACTGAAAGGAATGCCAATCTTTAACTTGAATCTTTTTTGCAGTATAGAATTCCTGTTGCAGAGTGAGATTATTCATACCAAAAAAGGAGAGCAAAGTTTAACCCTCAGAAGTTCGTATTCATTTTGGGTAGCTAGACAACCAACAGCCAAAGAGAAGGAGAAATTATACACAGACCAGTATTAAACACATCTGATGAAAGCAGTGCACAAATATTTTAGTAAAATAGCTCAAAACAAAAAAGCTAGTTCAAGTACAGTTTTGGACTCCAATCCAGCAAGACCCTCTGAGGCTACTACTACTAGTTTTACATATAATGTGGGACGCACTTGACAATGCAACAGTAGTCATAGATATAAAACTTTTAGATGGTGTCACATTCTATTTATTTTTTTTTTTTAGATTTTGGCCTACATAGTAAATAGGCATTGAATGGCTACATGGAGATGAAAGGACAGGCCACCAGCTTAATGCATTTTTATAGCTCTAGGAAGACCTTTCATAGAAAGAGAAACAAAAAAGTGGTCAGATGGGGTTGGGAAGAAAGCAAGGTCATGCCTTTGCAGGGCTGGAGTATGGTTCATCTACTGGGAATAAAGTATAACACTGGACATATCTTTTCCTGTGAGGAATCTACCTCCAGTGCACCTGTTTGAAAGGTTTAGTTTACTCCTGAGGATGCAAAGCCTGGTTTTGGCCAGAGAAGCTTATCAGCATCTTTATACCATAGAAAAACAAAGAGCGTTTACTTTAATTACGTATTGACAAGCAGAAGAAGTGTTTCTGAGTAAAATACTTTTCTGTTTTTCTTAAAGAAGTAATAAACTACAGCACTGAAAACCTGAATATTAGTGACTAGGATGTATTGAAGTGACAATATTCTGTCTTGGCAACGTTAGTGGAACAGAACGAGCTATTTTTAGTTTGCGTATGTTTTGGAAGTGTTGACATCAGAGAGAGTCTTGAAGTGGAGCTGCATTATTTCACCTCTTTAATTAGTAACCCACAGGTGACATTTACGTTTGGAGACTGATGATATTTTTGTGGAAAGTCACGTAAAAGCCTAGTATTTATGGTGCCCATAAAATCATTGAACTTCATCTTGCTGCATAATGGCAATAGTTAGAAGCCTAATTACACTCTAAAACCTGCCTGGAGACTGGGCTACAGTCACTGAACATGTTCAATAGACCGTTATGCTGGTGAATTGTAGTCTGATTCTTGACATTGGCTGAAGTGATAAATTTTTCCTTCTAGGTCCTAAAAGGGAGCGGTTTCAGTAAAATTTCAAAATAGTCTGAGAATGGCATGAACTGGGCCCCATTTAATCAGCTGTCATTTTAATCTTTTAATATTTTTTTCTTTTACCCAAAAGCAAGAAATAAAAAATAATTCTAGAAGTATGATAAATGATCAGATTAAAACTTACATCTTGCTCTTCTTTTTCTGCTTCTGGTAGATTTCAATTTAACACTCTCCCTGAGAACTCATGAAACGAATGCAAGTGTTGTCCTTGACCTCTGTGGGCAAGAGACTGTAAGCGAGAATTTGAATTTGCACTTTTTGATAGTTTGATGAAGTTTATAACTTCTCTTTTTAACCTACCTAGCCTATCTCCTGAACTCTTACAGATGAACTCTTACATAAGTAATTTTTCTACTTAATTTCCTGATTAATAAAAACTTGTTTTATTCTTTGACATTATATCTTTCTTTGAACTATATATGGGAAAGCACATATCCAAATTATATGAGCATTTTCTCCTGTTATTTTATATAAATGTTATACCTCAGTCCCTTCCCTCTAAGAAATTTATTTAATAAATTGTTCTCCTAAGCAATCTGTTGGCTACTGCTTTGTTAATTCCATTATCTTTTCTCTTTCTTCATTCTTCAGTTAACCCATTAAGATTTAAAATAGTAATATTTGTATATTTGAAAGTACCAGTAATGAATACTAAACATCTTGACTATGTCTACACTATTATTCCAGGCTTGTTTTCCATACAACAGTGAATCTTTTCTTGAGGCTGGCCAGGAGGTGTCCCTCAAAGCTGAAGCAGATATATCTGTAGGGTCATTCCTACTAATTTTGGATCAGTACTTAAAGGTTCTTCCACTTAAGGAAATAGTCCCAGAGAGTTTAATAACTGGTATTTTTACTAGCTTTTTCCCCCCTCCTTCTTTTTTCCCCTTTCCTAAACTTAATCTACCTGTGGCTTTAGGTAGGCTTTAGTTTTGGAGTCAAATAAAAAGGTTAATCAAAACATTCTGTTTATAAGGCATCATGTCTCCTTTTAAGAGTAACAGTTTACTGCACAGAACTCCTTCTAGATGGTGACATTTACTTTTCTGTCCCATCATGAATGGAACAGTTAATGTGTAATATCCTCGGCCACATTGGTTGCCTAAAAGTATTAATCAGGTAACTTCTGTGGATTATTTTTACTTTGCTTTCAGAATTTATTAATTGAGATTCAAACAACATCACTGTTAGTGAGACACACAGTCCTCATGGTTGTTAATCACTGAATGAAAGAGGGTATTACTTAGTAAGAGGTGGTTGTATCTAAAATAGTACCTGCAAATTCAGAACACATATCTTTCAAGTATTGTCTAATATTTGCTTGCATTTTTCTGTTTCCTTGATGATGCCTGCCAATAATTTATCTTTCTGGAATATTTAATAGAACGCGAACACAAAAAGGACACAAACAGTGAAAAGCAGACTAGCAAAACCCCTTGCTGCACTGGAAGCTATAATGCAGCTAAAGGCTGGCTGTGTAGGCTCTTCTTCAAACATGCATAGTGCCATAAACTATTATTTTTAAATCCAAACCAGCTGTATTATGATGACTCAAGGATTCCAAATGCAGCTGCGCACAGAGGTTTCTGTCACCACTGGGATCTGGTACAACAGTAAATACAAGCACAACCCTGTTTCCATAGTTTACAATTAAAAGGACATGTGAAAATTGAGTGTGGAGGCAGGGTTATAAAACATGATTAATTCAACAGGGAATCATAAGTAATTTACACTATACTGAAGTTTTTGTTTATTTCAGAGGCATAAAATAAATTGTGACCGTTCAAATGGCATTATAGAAATGGTGATGGACCGATTTACAATTGACAATGAAGGTACCTACACAGTACAGATTCAAGATGGAAAGGCCAAGAACCAGTCTTCATTAGTTCTCATTGGAGATGGTATGTTCACCGAAACATTGAAACTTTGACTCTGATGAAGAAATGAATTTTAGTTATTCTTGGAGTAATTTTGTGACTAACTCATTTTTCATTCACTTCTAAAATTTAGCATTCAAGGCAGTATTGGCTGAGTCTGAGCTCCAGCGAAAGGAATTTCTCAGGAAGCAAGGTATGACAGAGTAGACTGGTGATTTTAGGCCCAGTTTGCAGCTAATGATGCATCCCTGGTGAATACTAAGTGCGTCCAACTTCCATTGATTTCATTAGAAGATGAATATATTGCAGAGTCTGAGAAGACACTGAACCCTTGGTGGATCTTATTTTCCAGCATTGTGATATGATACATGCAGGTTGTGACAGAACTTTCGCTAAGTAAAGAAATAAAGTGGGAGTCCCTACAAGAGGTTATCTGCTCAATATTCATGAGAAGGGTGCCTACTGTAGGCTCTCATCCAACAAAACATTCCAGCACATTTATTTTTAAGCATACAAATTGTCCCTTCAATATAATTGACAGAAGAGTTGACAGCATAGCATCAGACAAGGAAGATTAAAAACCAGATCCTGTGGTTTCTGTCCAGGCAAAATTCCAGGAACTAAATGTATATTTGTTGCATAGTTGCTATACAGTTTCAGAGTTTGTTATATACTTGCTATCAATATTGGTTGCAGCTGAAAGTAAGAATTACTATTGGATACCTAATTCAGAATTCTATCACTGTGAAATGCTTAAAAAATTGAGTTTGAGCTCTAGTTTGTAATTTTTGCTTGGCAAGCACATGGCTTTTAGGATGAAAGTAATAATAATAATTAAAAGCATTTATTCTAAATAGCTTAGATAAAATTCTCTACATAAGCAATGTAATTAGATTATTTTCTATTTTGGGGGGGGATTATTTATTTTTTTTTTAATAGATTTAGGAAGGAAATTATACCACTTACAGCATAAACTCACAAGATCTACAGTTCTCAGTGACTTAAGTGAAAATCTGGGACTTTACTACCTTCCAGGTCTGGATATTGCAGTTATGGGCCCTGACCCTGCAGACACTAAAACATATAACTTTACTGACATGAGTAAGCACAATAATTTTAAAAAGGCTATGTATGTCAGTAAATTTACTTAAGGATATACATATACTTGCAGAATTGGAACCTCAGTGGGGAAAAGGAATAGTTCCTGTTCTGCTGGTAATGTTTCATACATTTTTTCACTTTATATAATTTAGACAAATAATGTCTGGCATGGGATTTTTGCTTTGACCATTTAATTGGGTGTTTGGATACATTTGTTTATTCTCCAGTTCCCTTTGCATTAAATACATTGTTTGTACACTTGTTTGTAGCTACTCTGTTTCTTTCCTATGCTTAGCTGGCAATTGGGCATAAACATATTTAGTAAATTAATCTGTCTCACCATTTTACGTTTTGGAATTACATGAATTATCATAAAACCAGAGATAAGCCTCAGGTTTCTAAACTGTACTGTAGACACCTGGGTCAATACAATAAAAACTTACTACAGGATTTTCCTTTTAGTGCATAGGTAGTTGAGGAGTTCCCTCTCATCACTCTGATGTAAGGATGTTATAATATAATTGTCATCCTTTTTCTTTTTTTCACTGCATCTCTCTGATACTCTTCATTCTACAACATATGCTTCAAAACAATTTTGTTTCTTAGGTCCTCACTTCTCAGAGTTTCTGTATTGGGAAGTTACAGAGGAATGTGAAGTTTTACTTGCTTGTAAGGTGAGGAAATATACTTGAAATAATTTGTTAGAATGTGTTGATTTAAAGTTGAGGTAGGAAATATGAGGAAAGATTTTGATATTTTTAAAATTAAAAGTTTCATATGAAAACTTTTTTTTATTATTTAGAAATATTTAAAATAAAAATTTCTGACTTACTACTCTTCTGCTGTATTCTTCATTAAGACAAAAAAAAATTTACAGAAGACTTCTAAATGTGATAGGTGATCTAATTCTTTATAATAATTGTGAACCATAACAATAATTTAAACAAAATATTCATCCAAAGCCAGAGTTCAAACTCTTTCCTCACCATTTTCTGATTTAAAGGTTCCTCTACCAAAGCATCTGTTATTTAATCAACTGTAACCAAACATGCAACAAAGGCTTCTAGAATTAAAGTTATAAAACATGATTTTTATTATATTTGGCTAATGACCTTTGAATCTTAACTAATGCTAATGTGCATGGAATTCAGAGTAATTTCTGCTGTTAACATCTTTATATGCCATTCTAAACTGATACATTTTAATTTGTGTTGCTCTTCTAGAGTGACTAATTAGAGGTCTGAATAACTAAATTAATTGAATTGAACAGGCATCAAACTCCTTTTCATTGCCTTTTCTTGTAATATGGACTCTTTTGTATTAATTTTCTCCACTTCTTTTGAGTAAGCTTTTGGCTTTTAATTAGACTAACTTGAATCATTCATTATGAGCAATTCACATGCACATTTGTGGAATTTTTTTCCTTTTTTTTTTCTGCTCACTAATTAGGAGACCTTTAACCTCAACTTATTCCCGGCAGAACTGGCCTGGGTGGTGAAGCTGCCATTCTGTGTGCCCCCATTTTAAGGCTCAACACTCATTAGCTAAGATGGTACCTTTGCTGGTACTGAGCTGCATAGCTGGTGTACTTTATAATCTCCACATGCATTTGCCTCAGACATGAACCCTGCTTATCCTTTCCTTCACATGTGGAATTATATGTTGCCTAACCAGTTATACTAGTGTTAATTCTCTACAAATTAATCTGAAATTATCCTTCTCTTCATTGACTGTCAAACCTGTTTATACCACTGAAACTGTGAAAGGCTGAGTGTCTGATTATATGCTTTTCACCAGTGTCCTTTGTGTTCATAAGGCCAGAACATTTTATGTAAATGAAATGTAGGATATGGGCTGTTTGCACACTTGTCATTTTAACTATGCCATTGACCTTAAAATGTTTGTTACTGTTAGTATGTGACTGGCCATTAGGTTCACATGGTACTGTTGTTTATGCTTGCTTAACTGATATTTGTACATAGGAAGAGTTTAAACAATAAAGCCTGGATTTGTCCTATAAACTTCAGATACCTGACATTTGAGTTACAAGTGTGGCTGACCTGGGCTATTTCTGTGCTAATAAAAACCATCTAAGGAACAATCTCTGCTTCCCCAGGCCATATCATAGCACTTGGCCCAGGTCTCTTCTAGGCTCTGTTTTGTGCTCCTGCGCGAAAGTAATTGTCATGGGTGATTTTACCTCTTGAAAGAGCCTGGGATAATGTGAAGGAAGTACCTGTAAGAAAGGGCTTTTTGCCTTGACTTTCTCAAAGGCCGTGGCATGAAATAGGGGACTTAGGAAACCAGGCCAACTGAAAGCTTGTGTGGGGCAGAAGATGGACTGTATGATTCAGGTTCATAACAGTAATAATGAACAAATATGGGTTGTGTTATAAAACAGTATATCCAAAGTAATACACATTACCTCACATATCACTTATTTTCTATGTGATTGGACCTGATTGACTTTTGATTGACTTAGTGTTTAATTCTGAAATAGCTGGGATTGATGACCTTGTTCTTGGCATTGTAGCCCTTGCATGCCTGTGGGACATGTTTGTACATATGAGTGATAATTTGATGGTGTTTGCTTTTTATTGTGTGTTTATTTTTCTTCATACGCCAGCATCTACTATCATTTTTCTTCAAGTACCTCTAAATTTCAGAATGTTCAGAAGCTACCTGCTTTTGTATAACTTTGACCCTTATTTGTACTGTGTCTGTTAAAAGCAAGATTTTTGGTGTGTGGCTAAACAGCGAAAAAGGTAACTTTTCAAAGTAAATGTCAACATGAAATAACTTCAGCAGTGCAAATTGCATGTGAAACTCAGTCTATTTATTGTCAGATTGAGTGCTAACAGTCTTTGATGAAAAATTGTTGAAAAGCATTAAAGGCTTATTCCTTCAGGCTTTGTTCAAATAAAATTGTCACTCATGTCATATGACTACAGGAATAGCCACTTTGTAGTTACTGGTAAATGTAAAATGCTGCTCACTTTTCTCAAGCAAGGCATTGCTTTGGGCCAGGTTGTGATCTCAAATACTCTGTCAGAGATCCATAGCAAGCACACTGGTTATTAAGCAGCAATATATGTGATTAATGTGAGCAGGTTTTATAGAGATGTTCAGGAGTCAAAAAATAGGAGGCCCTCCTATTTGTCTAGTCTCCTCTAGAGAGCTTTCATAGACCTGTCCATCTATGGAATGACTTCTCTAATATGAAAGTGTTAGAAATTGGTGCATGTATTTTCCTCCAAGCAAGCCACTCGAAACTATTGCAGATCTGTATTAACTTCTGGGCTGCCCTCTATCCATTTGTTCAGTTCTTTTTTAAGGAGACTTTTTAAAGCAACTGCCTGGGGACTGAGAAATGTCCTGCCAGCTCTGTCCTTCTGCCAAAGCCACGCTGACTGGGTATCCAGGCTACGCACAGAAATACTATTGCATTTTTGTGATTTTTGGAAGGGTATGGGGATAGTGATGTCAAAGAAACCATAGTGTTTCTGAAAGGGAGAAAAATAAAATATATTGCCAGGGTTTCTAAAAAGAGCTGGGCTTTTAGCTTCTTTGAATTCGTAGTTTGAGGACATTCATCCAGAGATATTTTAAGCATCACCAATACACAATTTATATTTCAAAATCAGAGCAGTACTTGAGGTATGCCTGTAGGCTATTTATGCATTTCTTAGATGATCTGCTGCTACTACAGCAAAATTCTGGCTTTCAAGCGACTTCTCTGCATTTGCACTACGTTGTGAAGCCCCTTCGTGTTGGGAGAGACTGCAATTTGTAGGATTCCTCAAGTCTTTGTACTTCTCATAGGACACAATGTAGAAGAAAAAAAGGATATCTGGTACAGCTCACAATTTTGAAGTCTCAAATGCTTTCAGAATAATAATTTCTGTTGCTCTCTGCAGTGTAGCCCTGGAAGACATTGCTTAGGTAGCTGGGATAAATCTGCAAATTGGCTGAAGACGCTCTAAGATAGGGCCTGAGTTCTGTGTTACAGCTCTCTGGAGACACATGGCAAACACAAAAAGATAAAGCAGAGTTCAGCAGCTCTAATTTCAAAGATACTCCTCAAAGATATCTCTAGAAAAACTACAACCACATAGCGAGGGTGCAAAACCCTTTAAGGGAAGAGATTGACAGAATTGCCTTTAAGGATTTGACAGGGCTCTGAAGGTGTAAGCTCTATACTTCTGACCAGTTCTGTGCTGCAAATAAATACCGTAGGACTAAGGTTTGCTTAGTAGCACTTGGTTGAAATTGGTTTTTTACTTAGCTTTATTTGACATGTGTTATAAAAAAATTGACTTCTTATGTTGAAAGTACCTGTGTGACTACCTACCTGTGATCCCTTTCTTCAGGACATAGCCAGGCTTATGTGCCTTTTCTGTTGTACAGGTTGCGAACACAAAGAAGGAGACTGTTTTCAAGTGGTATAAGGATGGTTCTGGGATTGACGTTGAGGTGCCTGATCTGCAGCAGGGAAAATGTCACCTTAGTATTCCCAGGGTACAGTATCACCTACTGATTAGAATTGACAGCTTCTGCTTGACACGCTATAGATTTGCCAGGCAGAGCACTAAACCAGCTATCATGATTTCCGTGAACTGTTTTAAGAAAAAGCATATTTGCTACCCTTCAATTAGCTGGTGAGTAACTAATGCTGGTAAAAGAGTATCTATTTTTGTTATCAGCTCAGACAGTTCATGCTTAAGTTGCTTCAGCGTCTGTAGGTAAACTCTATCTCGTTAGTTCTTATTGCTCCTTAATTTATCAATTTGTTCAAGCACCTCATTTCTGACAGTGTTTCAGTTTTATTGCCTAAAATGAATAGGTTTGAGGTATATGAATTCTTAAGATTTATCTTTATGCAAACAGGACAACCTTACTTGGGTCTGAAGCCTTAGCTTGCATAGTTTCTGCCTTTGTCAAGTGCCAAAACCTCCCCAGATCGAGTTTTTCTGCTTTCAGCATAATGTGCATTCCATTAAATTTACGTATTTATTTATTGGTTTCATATTCTTCTAATTTTCTTCCTTCATTTCACTTGCAAGAGGATACTGACTTTCCAGTGGCTTCATCTTTCTTGACTAGACTTTTTTGGGGGAGGGTGGTTTCTGCTTGTCTTGAATTGTTCTTGTTACTTGTCATTCAATTATATGATGCTTCTACTATGATTTACTTGCTTGTGGCCTTGTATAAGTCTAAGACTCAATTAAATAACCTCCCAACTATATATATTTATTTATATATTTTTCCTTCAGGTTTTAAAATAAATTAAAATAAAACCACCCCCCCAAAAAAACCCTGCTGCCTTTAATGCAGTATCACTGTGTTAGATTTTAGAATGTAAGGGTAATGAATTCATTATTTACTTAGCATAGATATAATTTGACTACAGTTGCTGCTTGAATGAAAGCTACTGAGTTGATATCTGGACAGTTAAAGGATATAGATCTGTTGTTATGCTTTACATAGATTGATTCAAAAAAGTAATCATTTTGGTTGAAGAAAAATTTCATTTCTAAAGTTTGTGTGTGTTGAAGTTACCCTCTGTTACATCTTACTACACTACTTGTAATTTCTACTGACCAGGATCAACTCTTTTTGTCTTTTTGGAACCAGACTAAAAACATGGTTTCTCAAGGCAGTTGAACTGAAATCAGAATATGTTTTAGGCTTAAGAACTAACTACAGCTCCATAAAAAACATGCACAAGCCATTCATAGTTTCCATCTCATTTCTGGAAAGATTATTTAACCAGAATGCGGTACGGTGTATGCTGTTTGATTCAGAAAATCATGCAGGGGTTGAGCAAATGTTGTACTATTATCAAGTTTGTCAGTAAACGTCTTGTGTTTTCCTTGTAGCTGTCTCGCAAAGATGAAGGAGTTTATAAGGCAACACTATCAGATGATAGAGGTCATGATGTATCTACTCTTGAATTATCAGGAAAAGGTAACATTTAGTTTACTATATTGAAATAATGATCTCCGTATGTTCACAAGAGGTGTCAAAGATCTATCCTTGCAAATGGCAAGTTAGCAAACATTTTTGGGGTCCTTTGCATTTCATTTCTTAAGTTATAGAGGCCTGAACTGCAGATCACCAGTTTAGGAGGGGTGATACTGGTCATTGTAATGGTTACTCTCTAGTACTCTGACAGGCAAGAAATGAAGTAAGTTTCTAATCAGGCAGACACCCCCTTTTATGTGAGATCTTTTGTAGAGAGCTCTCTCTCTCTCAAATTTGTTAAGCTTTAATGTCTACAACCCCCCCTAAAGCACCAAAGTGCTGAATATGTTGATGTAGGTCTGTCTGTGGCGACTGAGAGTTATTTTGATTGTAAAATCATAAAGCTGTATTGTAGGTTAACTCCAGTAGGCAGCTCAGCCCCACATAGCTACTCGCTTCCCTCCCTGCCACCAACCCTGGTGGGATGGGGGAGAGAACTGGAAGGGGAAAAGCAAGAAAACACGTGGGTTGAGATAAAGACAGTTTAATAGATAAAGCAAAAGCTGTGCATGACGGCAAAGCAAAATAAGGAATTAATTCACTTCTACCCATCGGCAGGCAGGTGTTCAGCCATCTCCAGGAAAGCAGGGCTCCATCACATGTAATGGTGACTTGGGAAGACCAACACCAAAACTCTGAAAGTCTCTCTTCCTCCTTCTTCCCCCAGCTTTCTATGCTGAGCATGACGTTCTATGGTCTGGAATACCCCTCTGGTCAGTCGGGGTCAGCTGTCCCGCCTGTGTCCCCTCCCAACTCCTTGTTCACCCCCATCCTCCTCACTGGTGGGGCAGTCTGAGGAACAGAAATAAAATGCTTTCATGCTGTGCAAACACTGCTCAGCAATAGCTAAAACATCCCTGTGTTATCATCAACACTGTTTCAGTCACAAATCCAAAACACAGCACCATACAAGCTGCTATGAAGAAAATTAACTCCATCCCAGCCAAAACCAGTACAATCTCCGCCCCTCATTCCATACCATTTATGTCATGTTCAGGAGTCACACTATCTAATACATCCTCATTAACCACCTCCTCCATTCCTGTCCTTTGGTACATACACAGATATCATTCTCTTAGTCTATGGATTTTCAAGTAAGGGGTATCCTGACCACTGGAATAAACAAAAGGTACAGTAGTTCTCCATCTTATGGTCAGGGGTCCTTCCAGAGACTATACTTCAGGTATGGTAAGACAGTGCTGTGCTGCAAGTGTACAGTGAAATGCCTATTTAGAGAATTCATAGTGTCTAATTCTGTGGGTCCAGGAAGCTTTGAAAATGTCAACCAGCAAAACCACATGAACTGCAGTGTTAAAACGAACAGTGGGTCTCCTAAATGGTGGAGTTAGCCTTGAAACGTAAAGGATAAACAGAGAAGTTTAGCATGAATGGGACCCTGGAAGACTGCATATTTTATGGGGCAGGTTAGTTCAAGCTCAGGATGCATTGGCATTCAAATGAAAATAAATGCAAATAAGGGTAAGAGAATCTAGTCTAAAATGCACTGATGGTAGGCATTTAAATAAGGTTTCATATGTTATCAGATATCACAGTAAGCTACTGTAATTCTACGTATATTTAAATTTGTTCAGTGAAAAAAAAGTTAGTTTACTTCTGAGTCTATAGCAAAGATTGATCTGTTGCCAACATAAATGATTTTTACTCAACTTGGGCAGAGAGATCTTCCTTGGGCTTCTTTGCTTAGGTCCCACCAACTAAGCCAAGGTGAACCTGGATTCATCCCACCTGCATGTAGACATTTGACCCAAATAATGAATATTATTTGCTGGGTCCTAATAGAGGGAGAAAGGCATGTTCAAAAATTAACTCAATTTACCAAAGATCTTAATATTTTTTTATTTTCAGCAGGTTGGGGAATTACCTGAAATAAGAGGAAAAGATGAATATCAGACTGAGTTCTTAAGCGATTCATGTCCTCATGTCAACATGCCAGTAGAAGCATAGTGGAGTTTGCAGACAGTTACAGAATTGAATCACGATTTATTTTAGCAGAGACAAAAAATGTGCAGATACAGATCAATACAGACCAAATATACAAGTAGTGTTTTCTGAACTTCATGCATTTCGCTGTCTTCCCTCTTCATAAAAATTCTTCAGCCTTGAATATGCATTCTTCAGATTTTGGTGCTTCTTTCTTTCTCTTTCCATCTTAACACAATGACACTGAATAGGATTCTTCTGCTATGAAAGAGTTCCCTGTTCTTCTGCTGTTGTCTCCAGGGTTCTCCCCTTCTGCAAACCCATCAGCTCTCTGATATTTCACAAGCTTGATATGATACCTGTTTTCTTTCACTTGCTGTTGAAGGGGTTTACATTTGTCAAATGCCAACCTACAGGGAGCAGGTGAAAACTGTTTTCACCTAGAATGTGATAATTTCTCTTTCCCCTGCACTCTCCTCTGAATGTGAACTATCTAGTTTTAATGACCTTTTATTGTTTCTGGCCTGAGGGATACAAAGACAAAGATTTGACAGCAGACAGCTGACTCCAGACACAGCAGAGATACTGAGTGACACAGCACAGAATTCATATGCTGTACACAGTCAGTCTCCAATTTGTCCCATACACCTGTTGCAATTTTAATGGTTTTCTTTGCCTAAGGATGTGAAGACTTCCCATATTGCTTTAATTAAACTGAACATAACAAAGCTATATTCGGATTGGATTTTGATGGTACATTTTCTTTTTTTTTTTCCTTTTTTTTTTTTTCTCTTCAGTGTACAATGATATAATTCTGGCATTGAGCCGAGTCAGTGGTAAGTAAATGCTGTCTTGGATTTTCACGTAGGTTTTTAATGTTAAAGTCATCTGAGCCTGAGGCAGAAAATTTTTATTATAAGTGGGAAATCTCTGAGAGTCATGATGCTTATATTATTATGGACATGTTATTAAGTTTCTGAATAGGCAGTTGACCTTGCTAATTGACACTATTAAAAGGGAACAAAGTATTATTCCACCTGGCTTGTTTGGTTTAGATACTGTGACAATGTTGTAGCAATAATTTTCTTCTGACATCCCACTGGTAAGTGAACCTTGATACAGAGAGAAGGAGATTCTGATCCTGCTCCCAGTGAGAAGTTGCGAGTCATTCCACTGAAAGAAAAGGGGGTGCACAAGAAAAAATTTTTTGTGCAATTAGAATCATGACACTACTGTTTCACGGCAATTACATGACTAGCTTATTGTTTCACAATGGATCTTGCTAGTCATAATGCTTGTATATGACAATAAAACCATAAACTCATACTGAACTTTTACCTGATATAAATCAGCAGATCTCCTTTGAGACGCATGACCAATTGTCTCTTTGTAGTAGTTGAAAATCATGGCCCACATCTTGAATTTTTCTTGTCCTGACAGTACAAGTAGTTCATTTGACTGTTTCCTATTCATTCCACTATCCTGTTTGATCTGCATATATTCTATTTTACGTAGGTAAGTCAGCCTCTCCACTGAAGATCCTTTGCACTGAGGAAGGAATAAGGCTCCAGTGTTTCTTGAAGTACTACAATGAAGAAATGAAAGTTAGCTGGTCTCACAGGTAGATGAGAATATTTTTTTCAATTTTGAGAAAAAATTTCATCTTTATGTTTTACTATTTACTATTCTGTGGCATTCATTTAGTAACTGGACCACATTAATTAATTTCTCTTTCCAGCACTTCATATTCTCTTTTCACATAGTACATACAGTAAAAGAAATTTTAAGAGACTTGTTCAACACGTATCAGGAGGGCTGTAACAGCCAGGAAAAAAGAATCTACAGTATTCCAGCCTCTTATTCAACACAAGACTGTTTGTTTTCCACTATATTATCTCATTGGTTCAAAGATAGCAAAATACTCGAGCATAGTTTTCTACTCAGAGCTGCCCTTTTCTTTAAATGGATTAAATTCTCCTCCAATACTAGGTGAATAGAAAGGATGTGCTCTCACAGTTTAATAAAAGCTTGTATTAAGAAAGGAATTTTTTTTTTTTTCCAAACTGATACAGTCTTAAGTAACCAAAAATATTTTGATTCTGTTCCTCTTCTTTGAAAAGATACTCAGTGGGGCACAGAATACTTCAAGAATAGCCCTCAGAGCTGACAATATGACCAGAAATGAGCTTTAAAGTTCCCAATAGTTTTCCACCCTCATGTTACATTAATCATTGACTGCAGAGGCACTGTCTTCATCTGTGTATTTACAGTTAAATGTGTGCTCAAATACTTTGCCATGTCAGGCCCTCATTTGTTTGAAACCACAGGTAAGGTTTGGAAGGATTTTAAAACTCTTCAAGAGGTTTCAACTTTCACATTCCTTGATGGCCTGCAAAGATGACACACAGTGAACTGGTCTGACTTGGACAGGAAGAGGCTGGTTTATCAGCATGTTGTCATAGTTTTGCAATGCTGCCCAGCCCTTGATTTCTATGAAGACAGGAACACAAGAAAGTGTCAGTGATCATCAGGTTCAGGGAGCTCGAGAACACTTCTGCAAGGATGTGCAGCTGTAGTCATAACTCAAGCTTTGTATTCAGTAAGTTCTGCGCCTTCTTTCAGTAAATGTGGTACTGATATGATGGAAAGGAAAAGAAAAATATTTTTTGCCTCTGCCTTTTACTATATCTGCTTGAGTTTTAAAAGTGACTTAGTCCATTCTACCATCCAGTTCATAGAAATGTAAAACTAAGAATGCTACATGGCTAATAAGGAAATATCCGCGTGCATATTTGTATTTACATAGACACCTCCCCCCTCCTAATATTTCAGATTTTATAATGTCTTGCACATTGATTGTCTTGAAGATCATTAAACACAGATTTTGAACAAATAAAATTTCGATTCTTCCATGAATACAAAGATTATAAGCCGGAGTTGTTGAAGCTAAAACAAAGACTAAACCAACCAACCAAACCAACCAACCTCCCCCAGCATCTCCAAACCTCCCTGCTCTTTTAAATGGGGTTCTAGCAAATCTTTTCTTGGAAAAAATGAAAGGCTAGACAATACATGTTTTTTTACCATTGTCTGCACATCATGAAACATACCATGTAAATTTCTAGCTAGCTTTGAATTATCCATTATACTGCATAGCAGGGAACATAATACAAGTCCTAAAGCCAGCATGCATCATCCACTCATGGCACACTGGGGAATATTATATGTAGTATTTTCTAATACATAGTAATTTCTATCCAGGTATCTAATTTGGTACGCTGAACTCAATGTAGTCGTCTTATAGGAAGGGAAATAGTAAAAATTCCTTTTCCTCATCAGAGTAACTCTCTAGCTATGAAGCCAGATCAGCCCTGTCTGGGTGAATAAAATAACTGATAAAAGAGAAGCTAATGCTGACTTCATCTATTAAAAATTCCAGCTAAACATGCTTGGGGAGGAAGGATGAAAACAAGTATTTCTTTAGTTAATGAGTGAAAGAGGACACTTCTCTTCAAACCATTGGAAGTGATCTGGTTTGCATGCTCTCATTAAATAGTTTCTTCTATTTCCACTCTTCATGACAGATTATGGACCAGAAGAACCCCTGATGTGAATCGGTAGGGCATTTCTTATATTAGCTTAGGAAGTGGTGATAAGTCAATATAATGCCACTGGTTTTTAAAGACCTGTTTATTAATTATCTGCAGTTAGAATATTTGCTTCTTGTCTTGTTCTTAAAAAACCCAAAACCCCCCTACAGGTGTATTTTGACTTGATGCAAGAATAATAAATTCTATGCAAAACTTTTATTGTTTTCTTAATTGATTTTTGAAGTTAATGAAAAATATAGATATTTTTCCTCATCAGAAAAGGTTCTTTGCCTCTAGTTTTCTATTCTGATGTATTCTATGTTAGTATGCATGAAGTGTACAGAAGTCTAAAGTCATGCACCATTTTCACATACAGACATGAATGTGCATATAAACACAGACGATTGTGTATGTGGAGAGAAGAAGAGTGAGAAGCGGGTGAACAAATTAATCTTTGGAATGAAAGCTCAAGCTAATTGTTTCAAAGGGTTTCATACCCCCAACAGGAAGAAAAGAATCTTCTGGGAAATTGCTCCCATTAGTTGCAATTTATCTTTAGTTTAGGAATAGTATGTTATCCTTATATCCATCTTTTTATCCATATATCCTTATCCATCTTTTTATAGATGATCTCCTATGGAGAATATACATGAAAAGAATGTTCAAACTAATTTTTTTTTTTTTTTTTACCCAGGGAATCTAAGATTCCTTCTGGTGAAAAGATGAAGATTGGAGGTGGAGAGGATGTTGCCTGGCTGCAGATAGTTGAACCCACTGAAAAGGATAAGGGGAACTACACCTTTGAAATCTTTGGCGACAAGGAATCCTACAAACGCACACTTGATCTGTCTGGGCAAGGTAAATTTATAAGACCATATAGCAACTTTTCATGGATTAAACAGAATTTACTGGCAATAATCAGAGGAATGACAGTAAAAACGGAAAGCCTTTGGTCAGAACCAATTGTAGTTTAGTTGCACAACCGTTATGATCTTTTTAGTCTTGTATCTGTTTTCACCACCAGTGGCATTGAGTTTCAGGGATTTGGTTTCCCATTTCACTACTGTGTAACCCTGTACTGATTTTAAAAGAGCTTTAACATGAGTATGTGTTTGAATGTTTATACTGAGCCCAAAGTGCAAGTTATGTTCATGGACCATAGCACTCTCAATTGTTTTTTTTACAGCTTTTGATGATGCATATGCAGAATTCCAGCGACTCAAGTAAGTGCTACATCTTTTGCATTTTAATGCTGTAACAACAGTGTCATTACTTACAGAAAACAAAAATTATTAATAATTTCATTAATTTCATTATTTATTTCTCTTCCTCTCTTCAACAATTTTAGGGCAGCTGCTTTTGCTGAGAAGAGTAAGTTTATTTTACATTTTATCAAAGGTGTTCTACAATGTAGTCTAGTGTTCTCTTTAAGGCGTCCGTCATGATATGCTGCCATAGCTTTCAGAGTTTTGTGGCTGCAGTAATTCCCTGTTAACACATAATACTGCAATAATAATAGTATTTTGTGGATTTATTTGTTTCTAATTCCAATGGAAACCCACTAAAAGCTTTACACATTTTGCAAGCCTCCACTGTATCTTCTTGTGTCTGCAGAGGTTTTGTGGCTGTGAGCTTCTGGGTGTCATACAAGGAGATGTTGACTCTGAAAGCTGCTGTTGATACTGAATATTGAGATCTACCTATTAAGTAAAAAATCACCTGCTAGTGCCTGTTGGGCAGTGCTTGCTGAGACACTGACAGTGGGGAAGCTTGTTACTGTTGAGGTGCTGTAGGAATTCTGGTACTTTGATATCAGTTCCCCTGGTAATGACAAGATGCTTCTGCCCACAAAGAGATTGGCAGAACAAATTTTCCTTAGATCTTAGATACCACCAAGACGCTAAAAGCATCCTTTTTGCTTTGCTCTGTGCCCAAAGCACAAACTGTCAAGCTCAGCTGTAGCTTCAAGGTTGTTGTATGTATCAGTTTAGAATGCTATAGCACAATCTCTGCTAAAAAAAGAGGGGACCATAAAATACATTAAAAAGAAATAACACAAAATATCACATAAATTGTATTATTTTACGTCGTTTAACCAGGAACTACAGTTTGTTTAAAGATAAGTCCAAACAAAAGCTGCGACTAATATGATACCACGTTATAAAATCAGTAAGAAATGAGTAATTTTGAGGTCTAAACTTCACACGGTTCACATATTTTTCTTTAACTCCTAGATCGTGGTAAAGTCATTGGTGGTTTGCCTGATGTCGTTACTATAATGGATGGGAAGGTAAGGATAATGTTTGTCAATGAGTCATGCTGACTGGTGAGAAGTTTTCTTTGATGGCAAAAGGGAAGGGGATGAAGATGATTTTGTAGAAGCTGAAAGCAGAAGGAGGATAATTTAAACTACCAAATGGTAGTCATTTAATTGAGACACATGCAATTTCTAAGCAAGCACAGGTCCCATAAGCTGACTGTATGGAGAAAGCACAGCCTGATTCAGATCTTAGGCAAGCAAGGTCAGCCTCAGGAGGAGCTGGTCTTGCACTGATCATGTAGAGGCTCTAAGTTAACTGCATACTCAGATCTGGGCTGCCTTTCAGCTCTGTGTACTAAGCAGAGCAGTTCAAGGGGAGAGTCTACTCCTGCCCTGTAGAAGAAACTGAAGAGGCAGGAGGAAGCAGCCACTCTTTCAGAGCCAGTATACCAGAAACAAAAATCAGGTCCCATTCTCCAGCATGCTAGACAAAGGCTGTTATGGCTGGTAAGAGTAAAGGAGGATAAAGAACCTACCTGGGCCAAGGGGCTAAACTCTCCCCTCTTCCTACATATTGGCAGATAGCCCCATTAAAATATATAATTATGGGAGATTGAAGGCCTGTGAATACACACATTTTTTTGACATCAGTAATAACTAAATGCCCAGATACAAAGTCAAAATTGGTCAGTCTTTGCAAAGTCCCTTCCTAGGTCAGCTTGACTGGTGGAAATGAAATTTCATGATTCTGACTGACTGGTGTCCCTCACTGGGATTTTTGTCATGGTGGAGCAGGACCTCATGCAACCTCAGGCCAAACTCTCTGGGTACTAAGATGGAAGGACAAGACTATTTGAGCTGCTGTTAGTCCTTACAGGTGTGAGGAAGTAATGGAACTTGGTCTCTCCATCCTGGGCGTGAGTGCCAGACTCCAGACACCCAATCCTTCAGTCCAGGAAAGATAAATTCTTTTCATTCTTCCCATGCAGACAGCAAGTTCTTGTCTCTTTCTCCTGAAGCAAATCATCTTCTATTGGGTACCCCATCCTTCCCTATGCAGAGAAACTTAGGTCTTCAATCTGGGAAGAAAAATAACTGAAAGAGAACAGGGTAAAAAAAGAAAAGAAATCTGCAGTATTGTGCACGGTGCAGAGGAGGTACTTGGAAATGATTACCAAGCACTTACAGCACAAGAACTAGGGAATGCCTAATTACATGGTCTTTACAGGCTTTAAAGAATCAAAAAGAAGTATTTTTTTCAAGTGGTTCATAATTAATTTGTGCCTTAGTACCTTAGGCCAAAATAGATTTGGGTCCAAAAAAGAAATAGGCAATATCATGAAAGAAAGTCCAGCAGGGGCCATTAAATACAACGTTCTTGATACAACTTATGCTTATAACAGGTTTAAAAGCCACCAGATTTTGGAAAGTAGGAAGGTATACTGGGAATAGGATCACACTATTCATCTTCTGTATTTTTATATGCTTTCTTAAGCAGTTGCCTTTGACATCTAAAAGAGCTAGATGGACTTTCAGTCTGACTGACTATAGCAGATCGTCTCGTGAGCCAATGTGACTCTTACCATCTGCTGGCTATCCAGAGCATGTTGATCAGGCTGTTTACATCTCTTGCATGAAGTTCATCTTCAGACACTACAGCTGTGTTGCTCTGTGTGGAAACTGTCTTTCTTATCACCGGAGTAAGAGGTTGCACACAACCCTTCCAAATTTCTGTGTACTTGGCCATTTTCTGGATATCGAGGAGCAGCCTCTTTAGAAAGATTGGGGAACATGTGGTCCTTGGAGTGGATGTTGAAAGCTGCTCAACTCTGGACCAGAGAGAGATGATTTTCCTCTTGGCCCATTCCTTTCTTTGTCTCTAATGGGTGTTCACATGAGGTGCCTTCTTATTGTGGTAGACAGAGGCACCTCAGAGCAAGAAAGCTAGTCTTTTAGGAAGTTAGGTGTAAGTCACTCTATGACCAACATCTTAAACCAGTCTAACCATAAGGAAACAGCTTGGTGAAGTCACCCCTGACAGCATGCACAGACGAGCTGCAGTTTCCTCATACAGTCATGCCCTAAAAACTACAACCTTAAGTTAAGGAAATGCTACATAGTGCATTTCCAGAAGTAAAAGGCTTCAACAGAGACCTAATCGTGTGAGGATTAAATAACTGAATGCGTGAAGAGAAAATCTCCGATTCCTGAAATCAGGCAAAACAAAATGCATCACAAGGCAGTGAAACTTTAAAATCACCTCTAAATTAAATATGAACAGGTACCATGCAAGAGCTGTGTAGGTACAAGTGTGGGAAGTAACTATAAAAAAAAAAAAAAGAGTGGAGAGTTTTCCTCATGCAATGGGATGGTGTAACTACACAAATATATGGACACAAGACAAAGTTTTACTAGTGCTTCTTAAGAGAATATAAATGATTTTAGGTCACATCTATAATTTAATAAATTAGAACAGGCCCAAATGATCTAAAATGACTGTGGAATAGATCTGTTCTCCAGTAAATTTTTAATGTGAACTTATTAAGACTTGATTAATTATTATGAATTAATTATTAATTGCTCTTAAATGAGGTTGCTTTTGAGCGCAGTAGTAATGAAATGTTGCCCGAGTTACAGAAAGGAGAGTAAGATTTAAACTCACGCTATTAGACATCAGTTTGGTCTCCCAAAATTTTATTTTTGTGTTTGCATCATTACTCCTTTAAATATTTTATAGTAAGGCTAGTTCCTATAGGCTTTTAGTTAACTTTATGTCCTACATGGTATCACTTCTTTAAGAGTACTCACACACTTAGGTTGTCACTAGATTGGACCCAGTGCATATAAATCTTCATTCAAGATTCCCCTC
Organism: Haliaeetus albicilla; assembly: GCF_947461875.1. NCBI lineage: Eukaryota > Metazoa > Chordata > Aves > Accipitriformes > Accipitridae > Haliaeetus > Haliaeetus albicilla. The sequence continues at coordinate 23,219,625 of NC_091500.1, forward strand.
TGACTTTGGAGGCATGTAGTATGCAAGACTACTTCTATTTGTGAACATACAGCACTTCTGATCACTTAAAATTTCTTCCTCTAATTTTTTTTCTCTGTGTTATATCACACCTATTCAGTCATTATCATTCAAGAAAAATATTGCACAAAAACGTGCACATATGCACACAGACAGACTTTCTCTGCTCCTTCTGAGTCAGGACTTTTTCAAAACCTGAAGGGGCATATGGAGGGGAGGGAATATAAGGAAGCATTCTGGTAGAAACTATCAGTTTTGGGTTGTTAATTTTTTTTAACCTTTCTTCCCCCCCTCCCCCCAACACAATCATGCATATGTGAAATTTTTAACACAAATTTTAATTACCTAGGGCAGAATTTTTTGGCAGAATGAGTTTCAAGCAAAGGTGGACAAAGTAGGCACTAATCAATGCAACTTCTCAAATGATTCTTTCATTTATTCTGTCATCACTGTACCTAAATACTTAAAGTTTACATAGATATACATATGGTGGCCAAAATGGGGTTCAGCAGTAGCTATATAAAAATTTGGACGAACAACCATGAAAATTTTGTGGGCTTCTTCAATCTCCTTCTCTTCAATGGCCTACTACGTCATTTCAGCTATTCTTTGAATACGTTACACATGCATGTTACACTTTTACAACATTTATGTATTATTTATTCTTCATGAAATATTTCCATTTTACTAGTCAGCAGCACCTGGAATCAATGTCCAATGATTCATGTTATGTAGTCTATTTTTAAGTGATTTTTTTTTTTTTATCATCTCAAGCAATAACCTCAGGAGGCCTTGGCCAGAAAAGATTTGCTCAGTTCTCCTCCCTGCTGTGTACAGGGAAACTTCAAGGATGTTTTTAAACCTATCATTGCCTGAACCTCATGTCAGACTAATGGGTTGTCAGGAGTCTCCTGCAGGCAGGACTGCAATGACAGTCCAACTTACCATCTTCAGACACTGTTACCCCGAGGCTATTACTGCATCACAGTCACTGGTAAGATGGTGGAAGGACTGAATCAAAGAAAAAAAAAATTAGGAACTCTACTTTTCAGTCCTCAAGAACATGATACCTGCCTTACTTCAATTAACTAGGAATATGAAGTGCCTGAAAGCAATACTGAGAATATTCTGGTTAAACAAATCTGACTGATCCTCAAAATTACTTCTTTTTTCCTCCCTCAGACGCTGAATCTGACCTGTACTGTGTTTGGAAATCCTGACCCCGAAGTGATTTGGTTCAAGAATGACAAGGTCTTTGAACTTAATGAGCACTATGTGTTTTCACTGGAACAAGGGAAATATGCCAGTTTAACAATCAAGGGAGTGACCTCAGAAGACTCAGGCAAATACAGCATCCATGTCAAGAACAAGTATGGTGGGGAAACAGTGGATGTCACTGTAAGTGTGTACAGACATGGTGAAAAAATGCCTGAAATTAAGCCCGGCCAGCTTGCTAAACCCAGGCCAATACCACCATCAGAAGAAGTCCTCAAACCTAAGGGCAACACAAAATCCAGTAAGAAGTAAAGGTTGACAAACAAAATAGAATACATGAGCTGTAGTTGAGGTATTCCCCCACGTAACTAGTTGGTAATGTCCAAAGGGAAACTGAGCTTTTAGGAGTTTGCTTTAGGGAGGTAGCTGTGCTATGGTGCTGTACACATCTGCAACAATCTCACTTGGAATACATGTAATAGGGTGGGACTTGCAAATAGCAAAAAACCAAATGCCTGCCAGACGTTCCCATATGCAATAGCAAGTTGCACAGACGTACAGTAAACCTCCATTTCCACCTCTCTAATCTTCCACAAAAAAACCCCAAACCTACCCAACAACCCTCTGAGAACAAATGTCCCATCAGTAAAGGTAGTGAACTGCAGTTAGAAACATATTCAGAGATGGTTCCTGCTTTGCTCCACACACAGTCCCTTTGGCTTTGAAGCCTCTGATCCTTTAAGTCTAGTGGACAGTCTCTAATTAGTAGTGATACTGTTGTTTTATAGCGTGACTTTATCTTTAGTAGACTTTTACAAATGTTCACTGTTTACTCATTGAAGCATAGGTCACATGGTTGCATTTTGTTTTTCTTGCTTTGTGCTAATAAAACTTTAAAAGTCACCTTTGTTACTCATTGCTCTGAATCACACCTAACTAGTTCTGTTTACTCTCTTTCACTGTTTAATTATTGCTTATTGCAAAATTTCACAGCTGGTAGCATGCAGACTATCGACTTTCAATAAAGAATGCAAATTACGGTTAATCACAGTCACTGGGTGGCACTTGCAACAATTTTTACTCTTTACAATACACATCAAGATGCAAGCTTAAACTGGTACCAAAAGACATGTACACAATTCAGTCACTTAAGATAATTATGTCTTTGATTCTCCTCTATCCAAAATGAACAACAGAACTCTTCCATGGATGAAGTGATGTTCTGCTAGGCAAAGACTTCAATATATGCTTATCATGAAACATTGAAATAGAACAGACTTCAGTGAGATTACTCACATATCTGTACATGATTGAGTGTTTGCAGCGGTGTCTTTTTCAGATCAGGTTCTCTGTTCAATAAAAGTCCATTTATCTACCTAGATGAACCTCTGTAATTTGCTAAGCCACTTTCAGCAAAGAGTTCTTCTAATGGTAAGTAACACTGGTGATTGATACAAACATCCCAGATGCGGCCCTCCTCTCTTGTGACTTCTCCCAGTCTCTCGGATAAATGCAAGGAAAAGGGAGCACTGTGGGAGACGGGAGCTTGGATGAGGGGTGGCCTGGAGAAACGGCACTCTGCAAAATCTTCACTGGAGAAACTGGATGGAAGTGTTTGACATAAGTGGTGGGACTGTAACTTGTGTTTGGGGTCATGGCTGAAAGCCAGCGCTGAGTGTCTGATAGTGTCTGAGCTTAAGTGTGGAAAACACAGAAATAATAGTTCGGGCTTCCCCCTCCCTTCCCCTCCCAGCAGAGAAACTGAAAAAACAGGAAAATGAATAGTTTCAGAGTAAATTTAATCTCAGGGCTTTTTTCCATTTTTTTTCCCCTCACCTAATTGACATAGACCTTCCATTGTTTGTCTGGCAAACAAATACTTCACTTGATTCAAAAAATGTTTTATTTTCGAGACAGATGAAAAGCAGAGGAAATAAGAAGCTAATTTACAAGCTGTCAGGTACAGTAGGTTGGAGCACTCATCTGGGAGTCAGGAGAGCAGCATTCCACTTCTCCCTTCTCTCCATCCATGGGGATTTGGACCTGTATCTCTGACCACCAAGAGCAGTGCACTAATGCCCAGCCTTCCCTGTATTTGGAAGTGCTGCTTCTGTTGATCCTTTTTTACTTTGTCTGACTAGGTAAACAGACTGAAAAAGGGACTAGGCCTAGGCATCCTACCTCTCACATGAGCATGTTAAATGCTAGATTTGAGAGGTTTTCTCCCTTTCTTGTACTTTACCTTAGTTTTCAGTATTGAAGGAGGGATTGAGGGTGTGATGCTCTGGACTATTTAACAACCTGATGGTTTGAACAGATAATGATGAAGATGAGAATGGATTCATTGTAGTTTCAAATTCCTTGGGTAAAAAAGACTGCAAGTCTCCTTTGCAATTCATTGATATCTGTGAGTAGTCGTGATAAAAAACATCAGGCCAGCTCTGGAAAGGAGAGTCTTTAATCACACTTTATTAAAAGATGCTTTGATTTTTAAATAAACAGCTTTTTGAAATATTTATGTACTTAGAGCCAATGAACAGTGGGTTTATATTTAAGTACAGTATAACCAGCCAGGAATTACATTGGCCAGTGATGAAAAATGCTTCTTTTGGGGAAAAATTCTTGTGGCTGTGGAACCACATTCTGTGTCTGGTCATTGAATGAAAGTGTCCGAGAGGGTTAAAGGCTCAAGGACATGATATTGCTGTGAGACAGTTTAATTAAAAAATTTCAGGACACAAAGCAAAGCAAAGATTTATCTTCCAAATATCTATCAAAATAAAAAAAAATATTTTTATATGAATTTGTCATCACAAGAACTTCAGCAAATCTCTTGATAAAATAACTCAAAATTTCTTCTTTCTATTCTAATTTCTTATTAAAGGCTTTTCAGGTTTTCAAAATCTTACCATGGCAGGCTCACAAAACATCAGAGCAAGTCTCCGTAGCATACAAAGTGAGTATCAGCAAGAATTTAATATTATTCTTATCTCCTTCTACAGTACACAAGTTAATTTTAGCTGACACTATCAAATTATTGCATGTTATGGCAGCTTTTCAGAGGTATCCTTGGGCACAGGAGACAAGGTTACTCTCATCTCAGTTGTACCTTTAGCTGGCCTTCTTAGTTAAGCAAGCTTCACTTATTTCCTTCCAGGCAAACAGAAATAATTTATTATGACAGTTAATCCTCTGCTGAAGTACAGAAATTATCATTCACAGGAACATTGTATTCAAAAGGCTAAGGACTTCCTATAAACTGTTTCACATTTTTCAGTGTTCAGCGTACCTTTGATTCTTTTGTACACATTTTAAAATCTTGTTATCAGTGCTATGAAATGAATTGGGTCAACTCTGTTTAAAAGGGCTATCTTTTTAGAGCGAATGTGCACCTAGTTGCCCGGAGGGGCAATACAATTGGATGGATATTAGAGGGACAAATAGGATGCTCTGGTAATCAAGTCAGATGCAATACATGATGAGGCATATTAGCATTTGCACACACCCTTCACAGACTTGGTGTCAGCATTAGTTTAAGTAATAAACATTTCGAAAGGGGAAGGGAAGAAAGTAAGATTTGCTGGGGAAGGTCTGATGCCACATGAGCCTACCCACTCTAAGGTCAAGGGAGATTGACTCATTTATTCTGGATATGAACCTAGACTGTTGTTTTTGCAAATCCAGGGGCCCATTACAGTGAATTAGCTATTTCTGTTACCTTTAAGAAGAAATGTTTCTATTAGCATAATTTTCTGTCACACTGGTGAGTTTTGTGCTGTCTGAGTCATGTTGCGCTTTTCTAGGCAGTGCTAGCGTGAAATGGAGCATTGTCGACTTGTCATGGGAGGCAGATAAGATGTCAGCCAGTTGTGCTGATAGGCCAAAGTCATGGCTGTGTCTGTCATGTTGGCTTTCTGCTACAAGGCTGGCAAGGCTGCCTTTTCTCCAAGCACCTGCTTCCTTTGAATCAGCTTTGATACGTTACTGTTTGTTTTCTTGGAAACAAGTTCTCTGAGAATTCCTCCTAAGGCCAATTTACAGGTGCTTTTTATGAGGAAAAGATTTTTTTTTTTTTTTTATGACAGTATTTTCCTCTAGTGTAAATCTTTTCCCAGCCCATAAGGTTTGCTTGCATCCCACAGCTCAAAAACCTGTGCACACTTCATTAATCTGCTCTTGTATGGAGGCAGAGGTTCAGCGATAATAGCACCCTAAGTGATGTTAACGCACAGACGGTTTTTAAAGGAAACTTTTGAAATGCAATAAACCACTTTATTTTCTGGTTTGTAGAACTAAGAATAAAACCTCTAGATGGCACCAGAAGAACAAGATAGAAATGAGCAGATCTTAAAAAATTCTGCCAGCTATAGCATATCCATCATTTTGATGCAAACACATCACTTAGGGAATGGGAGATTATTAAAAGCATTATACTTATGCCAGTGACAAGGACAGGTCCAGCAAATGACTGTTTCCCGGAAATAGCAGGTGATTTTGCAAGCAATAATGCTGCCTCTTAATCTTTGCATGACACACATTAAGAGGTTAAGCATGCCTTGTAAAATATTGCAAGACTCATGTTACATCAAGTTTCTCCTTAGGATATGAAAGCCCCAGCCTTTTGACTATATTTACGAAGGGAGATTTGAATTCGAGCTCTAAAGGCAAACCTCTCAGACTTAGCAGCTTCCATAGATTTTCAGAACACTGTTTCTAATACTGCAAGGCCCATGCCCTACAATTTTTCTTCAGTCTTTATAGAGGGATGATTCCATTTGAAATTAACGGGAGGTCTGGGAGCAAAGAGTGCAGGGTCTGCTCTCAGCACTGCCACTGCAAGATTCAGTGATGTCGAGACCTGTAAGAAACTACCAGTAGCCTTCTATATTAATATTTAATTCCTCATTGGAATGTGCAGTAACTCAGTACCAGCTTTGTCCTTGGGTATTAGCTCAAGGTTTATCAGATTGTTATATTTTAAAAATAGCACACTTGACCTCACATCATTTCCTTTATGAACATTTGAACTTTGTGTGGGTGCATTGAAGGACTGTTAACTTGTAATAAACTTGTCTCATTTTTTAAGTTAATGTAGCTTCATTTTCTGTTATTGTTGCTCCTGTGTTACATTAATATTGTACAGCTGAGAGTCTGATAGGAAAAAGAGACCTAGACACCCTACTGCAGTTAGAAGTAATATGGTCAATAGCTGCAGCTAAAACCTTTCCCATGGTATCCTAAACTATCCAGCAGGGTTGTCCCATGCGGATTTCACCTGGCACCAGTGTCCCCCAGGGGGGAATTTGTCCTCCACCCTGTCAAGGGCCTCTGCAGGAAGCCATTATCCATCTGATGACATTGGTGCACACAGCATGTGGAAGAGAGGCAGATGGAAAGAGCCACGACTTCTTTTAAAGCCAGAGCCAGTGTAGCTCTTTACCATTTTAAATCATGGTAAAAATGATGATCAAAATTTTGGTCTGCTAACTTAGTGACCTCCACTGGACCATTTTGAATGAAGTGCACTAAAAGGCAATCCAACAATTGTAAATCAACCCCAAAGCCAGCCCTCCTGATTGCAAGATAGGATGTGAAAAAGAACACCTCATAGTCGTGTGCCACTTTTGCTGTCTGGGAAAAAATGCCTTCCACATATGAAAATGGCAATCAACCTCCTGCATGGTGCTTAATGGGAGGTAAAACACAAGACGACTCCCTGGCTGGGAGTTACGAGGCCACATGCAGATGTCTCCATCTGAGCTAATCACTGAAACTCCCTTCTTAGAAAATGGAGAGAAACAAGTACTAGTAGGGCACAAGTCATGTCATTCTAAAGCAGGTGTCTCAAGTCAGTGAGATGAATCATGTCTATTCTTTCCACCAACTGTAAAGGGAGCTTAGTATAGCCAGGTTGGATGGGAGACATCTACGTGGCTGATGTTTAAAGTTATGCGTGACAAATTCTGCACCATGTTTCTCTAATTAGCTCTTTAGTTGAAAAGTCTATTTACAGAGATGCTTCTTAATAGCTGGAATGTTTTTACAGGCTGGCTTCCTCTCCTGAACTCTTGTATTTTGAAGTCTTTGCTGCCTTCTCTGACATCTATGTTATTTTGAAATCTCTGTGCAAGCATTTGCTGACTTCCAGCAGCCATTTGGTCCCAACTCATAGCTGACTCTTGTGATTTGGCCTTTACCAAGACATTCTGTTAGGCCTTCTATTTTGAATATGTAAGTCTTCATCCCAGTTTTTGATTGGCTTTGATGCTGCTGTTAGTGTGGGACTTGTTTCTGCCTTTGCTCCTCTCAGTGCCATCGCTCTGTGGCAACATCTCAATCAATAGATGCCGTAAGCCTTTCATGGTCAATTAGTGTCCTTTTGCTAGGCCTGTAAGATATGCTTTGGGCAGTTTCTCTGTCGTGCTGGCCAGGCAGCACCCTCTGGCTGGAGAAGCACGATTCTGTGGTTCTCATATGCCAAACTTCCAGTGTGCCTAAGGCAGCTCAGCGACTGGCCAAAGCTCTGAATCCTCCTGCTCCTGGGCTTGAGCCTGTCTGCTTTTGTCAGCTGGTTGTCTCTAACTAGTTCCCAGTTATCTTTCTGTTCAGCTCTGTTACTCTCTTTGACTTCATGGTTTCTTGGTATGATCTGTGTCCCTCTGTCATTCAATCTGCTGTCTTTTGATAGTACTTTAATGGCAGAATCTGTATCAGTAAATAAAACAGTGCCAGGCTTGATTACCTAGTCCTTAGGTCAACACCCTCTACAGATCACATTAACCGCTTCTAGCATCCACCACAAAGTGTAATGTCACCTGAACTGCCCACTGAAGACAGTACTTACCCACCCTAACTTCAGATCAGGAGGTGTTTAAGAGTTTGTGAGCTGACCTGCACCAAAACTTTGCTACGGTCAGTCTGAATAAATAAAAGCACTAGCTAATTAAGTTCAATGCTGATGCCTTAGCACTGGTTAATTTACTAGCAGAGGTTGTAACTAAAGTGTCCAGGCATCAGTAGCCATATGAAATGTGTATGTGATAGCAGCAAGACTTAGTGTCCTGTTAGTAAGTAAATAATTGAGCCTACGTGGCCTGCTGTTCTTGTAACCACTTTCAGCAAGCAAGCCCATCCTAATGAAAATGAAATGTTTGGCTGAGGAGCTTGTGTGTCTCTGTACTGTTGGTAGCTGAACCCAGCATTTCTGGATGTTGACCCTTTCCTGTTCATGATGCCTTTTTATCAGTGTCCACCACTGATTGTCTTCCCACTAATTTTTGGGTAACTTAGGGGGGAAAAAATGGGTTATGATTAACTGGCACAATTAGTACTTGAACTCCTCTGTGATGTATAAAGCACTTTTTGCAGGCTTAGACCTTAAACTTCCTGATTTTCTTGGCTTTTGGGTAGACCTCCAGCTCATATACGGTAAACACCTGTGGCAGCTTTTGCTGTTAAAGGTTATGTTCTGACCTTTCAGGTACAGGCTGGGCTCTTGTGAGACCTTTCTCCTTATCTTGGTGCATACCCCCTGCTGCTCCAGTCTGGCATTTATGCCTGGTCAATGGGCTTCCAGGTTGCCTCGGATGTGTCTTTTTTTCTCCAAGTGTGACACGTGGATCTGTTTCACTTTGTCATCAGGTCTTAAACCTGCTTTTGTGTTCCTTTTAAATACAGTCATGTTTTACATGCACAGTTCTCCTTTTACTGGCTTCAGACAGCTGAATTCCTACGGGTGTTACTCTTTTCAAGCTTATTCATCTGAAGTAAGCCTGTGTCCCATCCTGTTGTGACTGCCTGAAGTGTCCCGTCGCAGCTTGGAGAGTATCTCTTGCAGACCATTCTGTCTCCTGCATCATCAAGTCACCTGTATTGTAGTCCATTTAACTAACCATGATTTCCCTTCTCAGAACCTTATCCTTACCTTGTAGTACCAAAGACTCAGAAACATAATTTCCATCACTCTCAGAATTCTGCATGATACTTTCCGATGGGCTCTGGTCAGGCCTCTTGTCCATGCCATGCCAAAACGTGAACTGATATGACTGTTCCATTCCAAAGAACACAGCTAGTAATTCCCCTTCCATCTGAGCACAGTCTCTTTGGGCCCGACAGGCTTTAATTGAAAATGCCATGGGCCAATGACTTTTTGCAGTAACTGTGCTCCCAAGTCTCCTCCTGAGGCCTCAGGCTGTAATTACAGATGCTCCACAGGCGTTTCAGGATTGGCAGCTTGCTTATATTCATCTTTATTCTTTCAAATGATCTTGTATTTTGATGTTAAAGAGACAGTACATAGATATTCCTAGTGGGTTTTGTCTTTAGTGTGAGCAGTTAAACAAGTTGAGTCACTAAGGTGTAACCCGTCTGGAAAGTCCCCGCCGAGACTTGTATTGTTTTCCCTTTCCAGGAATCATACCGGGAATGATGCCAGCACATGTCCCCTGGAGATTGGGTTAATCATCAAAGGATTGCTTATCCTTCTCGCAGGACTAATCATCTCCAGCATGAACCAAATTTGGTTCACATGTCAACAAGCTCAACCCACAAGGTGGAGACCCTCACTTCTTTTATTTATTCTAATCAATACAGTAACTATAATACATTCTGCACCGTACATGTTTCTCAGCTGTGGGGGCAATCTACTGTAACAGCAATTATAAGGGAAGGTGATGAGCTCACCTTCCCATTGAGGTTTGAAAGGTAATTTGGGATAATGCAAGTCAGTTTGAAAAGAGTTTCCAATCTTGGTGGCATCTAGTTATTTTCACTTATGACCCTACCGACAGTAAAGCCACAGCTTTTGTTCTGACAATACGCAATGCTTCGGTATACGCCATATACCTGATCATTGTACTGGGGCTCAATCACAATGGAACTGCCCTCTTTCCGTTAGAATGCAGAGTATGGGCCCAACAAAATGGGAACAAATGGCAAACTATTGATGTTGATATGTGTTGTATGGGAACAACAAGGATTTATTTGTGAAAGTAATACCGTTAAGGCCCAAGACATTTGTCTTGACACTGAACAAAATGTTTGTCATTTTGAAATACTTCCTGATGAAACCCCTGAAAATGTACTTGTATATGTTGGAAATGGATATGTTTATATGAGACCCCTTTGTGATTCTATATTTACAAACACCACTGTAGAGACATAGAATCACTCAAATATCTGTATTTGTAATTTTACCAAAATTATGGGATGTGACTTTAACTATTCAGCACCTCTCACAACCCACCAATTGCTACAATGTACCTAGAGATCGTTTCAAGATTTTTGCCTACCCCTATTTGAATGAATCTCACATTAATAAGAAAATTGTTACAGCATGATGACCTGAGTCAACTGATAAAATGAATTCAAACAAGGGACAAAGAGCCCTGATTACCATCCCTCATGATGCAGAAAAGATGCACCATGTCCTAGAAAGAGCAAAGAAAGGTGGAGAACATCACTGGTGGGAAACTCTTTTTGGACGATGACCAACATCAATGGGAATTTTAAATTTGATGCTGCACCCAATTGTAGTTTTGTTAGTTTTAACCTTATTATGTTTACTACTTATAATCATTCTGTATATCAAATTTGGTAAAAGATGAAACAAATTATGTCAATCCAACATGTAAAACATATACAATCAACCAATTCTGTATATGAAATGGTGTATAACTAGCAATTGTGACACTTAAACTAAACAACTTACCATATAATTGTACTCTTACCACTGATCTGCAATACACCACATATTTATGACATGGAGGGAAGAGGTAACTGTACTACTACTCTGTGAGTTGATAAAGTGGATTGACTGCAGTCACAGGGTGGAGTGTGAAGGATGCACTTGACCCCTTAACCAAACTAGTAGTAGTTTCGTACAGGCTCCAAAGGAGGTAAAGGCCTAAGCCAGGCCTGAGAACTCCTCTAGTTTCAATCTGTTCTCTGAAAGCCCACGAAGGAACAGTGACTCAGTGAGCATCGATGCATATGAGCTTGGAACACCAAACATGCAATTAACACATGAATAGCAGGTGGCTTTTCCAAATCTTTATCAAGGAACAAAGTAAGTTGTTGGTACAAGGAGTCTCATGCATACCTTTCCCATCACATGTAATTTGACTACAAGCCAGCCACTTTATTCCATAAATATGACAGCCTAAGTGAGTCTTCTTTGAGCTCTCCCTGCTAGGCAGTGTGGCTGCATGGCGGTGATCTCCCCTGGAGCTGGGACGACTCTCAAGGTTGCTCCTCAAGGCAGAGAGACCTCTTACCAGTGGCAGATCTTTGGTAAGTGACTGATATGGTGCATAACCTTGTAGTATGGTAACTTTGATTTGTGCCTTGGTAACTTTGGTTTGTGCCTTGATAGTTTTGAATCATTGTTCAAATGGTTGTGCCATACAGTAATAGTGAACCTTGCCATTGAACTTTGTTAAGTCACACTTTTACAACATCATATGAAAACCACTTTTGTTAATACCTTTGACAGTGGTTCTTTAAGTGATCTAAATCACTCTTTCACAACAGATTGAATGGAGATGAGCAGGAAAAGGGATCTGCAGAAGAAAATTGCCTCTCTCCATCCTCTTGAAAACCTGTCTAAATTTGGCCAAGTTGGTAAACTGTAGTTTGCACATGAGTAGAGATTTCCTAGAGGTAAAAGTCTCTGATGGTTTTGTGCACACAGGTCAGGCTCCAGCTGACAGCAGCTTGCCCTTTCCCTGAGATGACTCCTCTGGGATGCAGGAGGCAGCTCCTGCTCTCCTCCTAAATAGATGCTGCAGCGAAGAGCATCTCTTTTCTTCCTCCTGCTTACCTGAGGGATTCAGGCAGGGTAGGAAGAGGGAGCTGGCTGATACTGGTGCAGAGCAGGCAAGGGGAGATGGTTGTGGGAAGCCTGGGATCATAGGGAGGAGAGGGGAAGGGGGACCGGGGAGATGCTGGGGGGCAGCGGATAGAGCGACTGAACAGGACAGCTTCAGAGTCATCTGGTTGTGGGTATACTGGCCTGGCTGTGAAAAGAGACAATAGCAGGGAGAGAGAAGAGTTTTGAAACTACAAGGGGAAGTATGACCTAGAGGGGAAGGAGACCACAGTGAAGGGGATGGGCAGCCAGGCTGAGATGAGTACCCAGATACGTGTGTGGAAGAGGCAGCAGTGAAATAGAATACAGCTGGGTAAGAAGGCACAAAAGCAGTAAGGACAAAAGCATGGGCTGGATGACATGAATTTGTCTCCAGAGCCTGAGATCATGGACATCCCTGTGTATCTTAGATTAGTACATTTTATGAAATCTGCTGTTGGTTAGCCAAAATTATTATTGGTGGCAGCTTCTAAGGGAGCAGAGTATGGCAGCTGAGTGGGGTAACAGGGCTGAAATTCAGGAGAATCAAAGGATCTAAGCAGTAGGATAGAGTGACAGGAAGAGAGACACTAGCAAGAAACTGAGGGAAAGATACTGCTGTAACTGGGGAAGACCATGTCAGACCACAGGCCAGAGTGATATGGAAAGGTACCAACTCTGGGATACTAAAGTAAGACTCGGCAATAATACTAACCAGAGTATGCAGGGAAGAAAGAGAGAAATTAAACATTCAACAAAGCTCTCAAGCTGAGAAGGAGATTGATAGTAGGATATTCATGGCTATATGAGGATATTTGCAGTGGGAGTGTCAGAATTGCAGTTTGCTGGAAGTGTTAGCTGGCAGAAGACACCAGCATCAGAAGCAGAGATGTGCGATTGAGCTGCACAAGAAGGTTCAAGTTAGTCAGGTGAATGTAATAACAGTTGTTCTTTTAGTTATGACAGATATATCTCTGCTCTGATCTTCTACATGTGAGGACTACCAAGCTCACTAAGGGCCTCAGCTACATGATTCTAAATAAATAAATGAAAGTCTGTGACCAGACCCTCAAGAAAAACTTGCAAAATCTTGATCTGAAACTTTCTGGTGGTTAAACCTGTCCCCTTTTCAGGATCTCTGTACAGTGCTGGACCTGCTGAGCTTAATACATAGAGTGATCTGAATATGTTATTCATGACGAGAATTGGGACGCTCTCTTCTATCTGAGGGGATACTTGTTGGAAAACATTCAGTTTGGGGAGTTTTTTCTTACCATCTGTCCAAATACTAATAAGAGAACTACCGACAAAAGAAACTTTATGTTTGGGCTACACAACCTGATTAAATGCTCTTTTCTGGTTGACTGGCAGTAGGATGGATCTCAAATAGGGCAAAGCAGGAAGTGCACAGCTATCACTATTCTCTCTGCAGTGATTTCATCTGTCAAGAAGCATACAGTTTTCTGCTTTGGTTTTACAAAGCCAAAATCTTTAATAGAAAAAATAATAAGGGATATAGTGGCCTGCCAGTTTCACTGATGTGTCCCTGGTTCTCTGTACCCAGCTCTAGTGACACATTGTGGCCATAACCTTAATGTTTATGACTCTCTTGCTCTTCTGGCATGGTACAAAATGACCCCCAAGAACCTAGCATATATTTTTCTCACCTGTAGAAGTACTTTGTTTTCAAGGTTTTCTTTTGTTTTCATTACCTTGCCATTGTGGCCATGAGCTGTCGTGTGAAGAATTGCAGCACTGCATTTGCAGAAAAAAAATTTGTATATTTTAACTGCCATTTTCTGATATTTAAGCCCTGCCCTGTTAGATTTCTTTATTTTCCTGAATAATAAACACTTGAATGATGAGCCTACATCTAGTTCGGAAGACAGAAGGAAGCTACTTCATGTAGCTCTTACTCTTCTTTTTAATTTTATTTTGGTGGCTAATCCCAGATGGGACATGAGTATCGCATCCTTTTTTTACAAGGGTTTGACTGCGTGCATAAACTCTTATACAGTATGAATTACATTTGAGAAGCTTGATAACAATTGCTGCAATGTTCCTATTCAACCCAGAATGGCAACATCTTAGCTATCATTTACTGGAATTACATTTCATAGTGGAAAGCTTTAACAGACCACAGTTTAAATTCTTCCCAGAAAACAAAGTGATGAGGACAAGACAGCAGAGAAAAGGTAGTGCACTGCAGGCATAAGAAATACCATGAAAGAAATATCACAGGCGAGTGAGACTTTCTTGAAAAAATTGAAGTTGTGAGCTAGAGTAAAATTAGCAAGTGGGAATATAAGAAGCTCTGACAACACAACCTGATAAAAATAGATGGTTTTTAGCTTGTCCCACCTGTTAAAATTTAAAGAAAAAATTAAAGGAAAAAAAATGAAAGAAATTGAGCACTTCTACACAGTGATTGATCCACCATAAAATCTCAATTTCTCTCTGGGGTATCCTTCCCTGGAGTGCTAAGTTCTTCACAGGGGTTACAGTACATATACTTCTAGAAACAAATAGATGATTCTGTGTCTTGTATGGTGCAGCATTCATGAAAGCATGTGAAAAAAGCAATGTGTGCAAATATCGGCAGTACTAAAGTCCAGTCCTCATTCTGTTGCTTGAAATACGACTAACTGATAAACATTCAAACCCGGTATTAGGAGGAAATAACCCCTCTTGAGGCTAGCAGAATTCAAACTGGAAGCAGGTAGCTGATTTTCAACAGTGAGAATCAATTAACTTACGGGGCATAGCTTTCAATAGCCATTGAGACAGAGGGTCTTTCTGAATAGTTACACATTAGTTAAATCACAAGTTATTTAACAGCTGCTGGTCAACTTAGTTTGTGGTTTTTTTTGTTCAGGCTGGTGAATTATTTTCTTCCTGCCTTAAAAATGTATAAAGCAGTTGCAGTAGTCCCATATAATGTTGTGATATTAGGTGAAACCTTAATTCATTCTTTGGGTCATGGATTTAGGGACAAGGTCTTGAGCAAAAGAATAAGTAACTCTGTAATCATGAAGGGTGTACAATTCAATAACAGTGAGAAGTAACTGAAAGGGGAAGTTCAACTAGATGTTTCTGTGAGACATCTCTTCCCTTACTGGGGAGGAGACATGAAGCTTTTCCCAGTGTAAACAATATATGACAAGATACAGCTGTCTTTGCATTCAGAGATGAAGATCATTAACTATCTTGAGTTGGATGCAACTCCTTGTATATTATCAGGCTGAAATTTTGAGTCACATGTTTGCATATTATTGAAATAAATGGGGTCATACTAAGTGACATGTTCTTGAGCACTGGGAAGGTTTGGCCCCCAGGGACTTTATCTGCCCGTGCTAATTCTGCTTATCAATGAACTGGTCGTTCACATTTAATCCTAGCACTAAAGCATTCTTGCAGAAGAATCTTAATTTGTGAGCTCTTTGTGTTCTCTTGCGAGTCAAGAAGTTAAACTAATTTGATATTGCACTCCCTTGATAATGAAAAAGGCTGATGAGAATAAGAGAGTTTACAGTAGTGTGTCTCATTAAATCACTTTGCATTTCAGTAGTAAGACAGTTTATCTTTCAAGTAGTGTTTGTGATACAGCACAGATAAAAAAAGCTGTCCAACAACCATACTAAAAATATAAGTGTTCATTATTTTTATTACAATAACATTTACATTTCCACTAAAAATCATGGCTGAATGGTGCTAGAAGTTGTACAAAAAGCCCCAGATCCATCAATGGGATGTAACGTTGCCAGTGGCTGCAGTTTCTACTGTACCACCTCATAATTTAGACTAAAAGTCCTAAACTGATGTGAGTACCTCAGTTTTAAATTAAAACATAAGAATGCATTTCTAATCTGATGGTGGTACAGAAAAGCTTGAGAACATGAACTTGAAAAGGTCAGAAAAATGAGAAGGCAGCAAATAGAAGAATTTACTTTTCAGGGGCAAGTCAAGTGCATTTAACACTTCCCAGGAGAACTGGGCTTATTCTGCCCACATCATTCACAAGTGTGACCTCCGCAGGTATACCCAAAGAAAAGTATCCAGGAGTGGGCTGCTGCCACTGGAGCAAGTTGGAGAACTATCATCTGCTATGGAGCCTCTTTCCTTGGAGGTAGCATGGGGTAGTGAATGCTCTACTCAGGTCACAGGAACTGTCCTTGTCACAACTGCAGACTGCTCCTTATCACCATTTTTTCCTTGTAATTCTTCCCTCATGGCATGACAGAAGCAAATCAATTTATTAGACTTAACTCCTACTCCTTAGTTACTGCTGAACTGCCTGAAGAGAGAAGGATGCTGAAAGCAGCTGTACACTGGATTATTTTTTTCTGATGGGCCACGTGAAGGCTCACTGGATGTGAGGTTAACATCCCTGGCTTATAACTTTATCATAAACCTGAAGGCATTTGACTGATAGCTAATTACGTATGAACAGTGAGATGAATTTTACCCTCATGTGTGATTAAAATGGTGTAAGGATCAAGATTTATCAGAAAAGAACCTGCTTAAAAATAAACCTAAATCTTTCCTTCACGCAGGAGTCCAATTTCCAGGCACAGCAACGTGCTTATCTGTGCAAGAAGTCTTCTTGATCATATTCACATAATAGTCTACTTACTGCAACTTACAATAATGCAATGTACGATACTAATGACAAAACTGTTGTCTTTAGCCATAAACTCATAAGTAAGCTTCTTTATCCAACCAAATGTGCTGTCCTTTTAATTGTTGCAGCTTGTGCTTGTACTACGCTAAAGCAAATTTTTATATGCTTATTAACATAATTGTTACATAATAGCTCTGCTCCTGACAGGAAAAATATAAGCCCTTATTTTTCACACTTTTTGAATAATAAAACTATATTCTAGAAGTCCTTTTATAAAAATGAAGATTAGTCTGAATTGAACTCACATTAAGGTGGATCCTCAGTATTTACTGTTTAGAGAGGAAACGTAAAGTCTAGGAGATGCTGATGAAGTCTTGGATGTGCTCATTAAAAAGATGCATAAATCAACCAGTTTAACTCGCATTCACAGGTGGAAAAAAACCAACTTACCAACATCTAAAATGATCATTTACAACTTCATGAAACAAATGTTCTTTTAGCTTAAGGGTGAAGACAGAGAGGAGAAAGAGGAGCTGATCTCTTATCAGAATATGAGTAGAAACACTCTCATGATGCCAGAGAGATGTGTTAAAGGTTCCCAATAATGGTGAAAAGCAGGTCACTTACATAGGTGCCTAAATAAGGGTTAGTGAATATTTGTCCATGTGTAGCACCTGTGCACTGCTGCAGTGTTCATGAATCAAAGAACGGCAGCATCTTTGCAGAGTGCTGAATCCTAGAAATGTTAATGAGGCAGTATGCAGAAGTCATAACTGTTGCCACTGTCAAGTGGCCATGAAAATTATTATCTGCCAAGATATTGGAGGCAGAGCTACTATCCCCTGAATTCTCATGGAATTCATCTGATTTACTAACTTCTCATTGCATCAAGATTTTTAGTTTGTCATGGCAACCTAGGAACAGATAGAGTAGGATGCCATCAGGCAGCAGTCATAATGCAAGCATAAGTTAAATGACTCTAAAGTTAATGATCCAAATTCTTCACTGCAGCCGCGAGGCACACAGTGTAACTTGGGGGAGGTGCACAGATGCTGTAAATTACTTTGGATGCCGTTACCATGACCCTGGGCCAGCTGTGTATCAGACCAGACCGGTGGCATAAGTTACAATATTCTAACTGCTGCTGTGAGTGGTCCTGGATGGCTGTTGTGGCGGCCATGTAATGCCAGTGACATGCTGAGTCCCTGCCAAGCTTTTTTTCCCTTTTCTCCCTTACTCTAGCTGGAGGATTGAAGGCAACGTGAGAACTGCTACATTTTTTCTGCCCTGCTAGAAAATTACCCCACCCTGAATAATCTTTCCATTGCTGCTAGCCCTTTTAATTCAGTAAAATGCTGTAAGTCATCTTGAACTCAAGGGACAAGCTAAGGCAATATACTTTCCCTTGATTTGCATTTGTTTCTGTTTTACATTCTATTTATCATAATAGCATGGCCACTAAGTTTGCTTTAATTGTAAAGCTTAGATCCAAGAAAATGCTTTTAATGGTATCAAAAAACTATTGACCTGGGTAAAAAATGGTAACTGAAAAACAGTGTTATTGACAAAATTATCTGTCAGCGCAACAGCATTCTCTCTACAGTTTTCACAGTGCAATGGTATTAGTGCGTGTTAAGGCTGCCTGCCTGCTCTGCTACCTGCTTTTTAGTGATAACTATTACCTACTATTTTGCAGGGTCTTTCGGTCAGACCCTTGTATATTTTGCAGTTTTCTGAATATATTTCAAGATCTTCAGGTTTTATCATCTGCAGGTAATTGTTACAGAAAAACCAACAGAAATTAATCTAGTGGAAGAACAGGAAGAAACACCTGCAGCCAGGGACACCAACAAACCGAAGTTCGGAGGTAGCAATTGAATCATGTGAAACTAGGATGGACCTAGCGGGGAACAGCCACTGTTCATCTGTGCAATAAAATCCACACAGTTTAAGCTACAACTGTAAAATTAATGGGGTTTTGCTAAGCTGGCACTCCCTGGGGATAATAGTCAGCCTACATGTCTGGATTTCTTACATTCTTCTTTCCTTATCCTGGTAACCTAGGCTGCTGAAGTCTTTTTTTACACTGCCCTCCTCATTTTTTTTTTTCCTGTGGAATATGCCAGGAACTCTCATAAAGCAGTCACTGTATTAGGAGACAGAAACTCCCAAAGCCTGGGTAAATGTCAGCGCCGTGGAGCAACTTTCACCCTTGAAAGGTCACAGACTGCAGTTCCAGCACATTGTGGGCCAGTCAGCAAGCAACCAGTCAAGCATATCAGTTCAGCATAATACCACATTATTACATTCATCTGCCCAGCATTAAATGAGCTGCAGTCCCATGCTTTGTTTTCCTTGACTTTGAATGAATGAGGCGGCTTTCGTGGGCCATCCTAACGCTGTTCATTCAAAGATTAGAAAAAGGTCTCGGTGTCTGATGGGGGATTAGACTGAATGGAAACACCTAACACCAAAATCGTGACCCTCAAACCCTCACCCAGCTTCTGTCTAATCCTCACCATTTACATTTGCTAAATACCTGGCATAGAACATTAAAGTCATCTGGTAGCACCTCAGTTGTGATGGGGCCAGGGAGCTCCCGGGACAAGCTTTCTTCCTTCCATAAGAAGGACATGGACCTGTTGGAGTGAGTCCAGAGGAGGGCCACGAAGGTGATCAGAGGGCTGGAGCACCTCTCCTATGAAGACAGGCTGAGAGAGTTGGGGTTGTTCAGCCCGGAGAAGAGAAGGCTCCAGGGAGACCTTACAGCAGACTTCCAGTACCTGAAGGGGCCTACAGGAAAGCTGGAGAGGGACTTCTCACAAGGGCATGTAGTGATAGGGCAAGGGCTAATGGCTTTAAACTGAATAAGGGTAGATTTAGATTAGATGGAAGGAAGAATTTCTTCACACTGTGAGGGGGGTGAGGCACTGGAACAGGTCAACCAGAGAGGTTGTGGCTGCCTCATCCCTGGAAGTGTTCAAGGCCAGGTTGGATGGGGCTTTGAGCAACCTGGTCTAGTGGAAGGTGTCCCTGCCCATGGCAGGGGGGTTGGAACTAGGTGATCTTTAAGGTCCCTTCCAACTCAAACCATTCTGTCATTCTATGATTCTATGAAGCCTGCGTCTGTCTGAGTCTGTGTCTTCCTCCTGTGTCCTGAGCTAGTATTTGCAGAGAGATGAGTCTTTATCTTAGACAATTCCTCCTACAAAAAGCAGTAATTCCCACTCTCTCTTTTTGTTTGTTTGTCTTGTTTTGTTGTTGTTTATTTGTTTTGTTTTGAGGGTAGAGTGAAAAGGGTCTAAGAAGTTTCCAGGTTGCAAATCCCACATGGAAGACTGTGCTGCCTGGTAGTGCTGGGGCATTAACTCAATGCAAACCCTCTCTTCAGGATGTCCCTTTAGGCTGCTCTGTGCTTGGTATACTGTTTTTTGTGGGTCTAACTGTCCTGCATCGAGGTGCCTAAATGTTAGGTACCACACTGCTTAACATTTTTAATCTTAAATTCTTGCGGGATCTTATATTTTGTTGATTATGACTGGTTGCTATGCATGTGAGGAATATTTTGGGAGTAAGAATTTTCTAATCTATTTATCAAATTTGTCAATTTGTCAATGGAATTTGAAAAAGTATGGCAGGAACAGGTGCTTATTTTTCTTGAATTTACATATACGTGTGTCTCTCTCTCTCTCTACACTTTTTTTTTAACCAACAGCAGCACTAGGAAGACAACAGTGGCATACACTACTAGACCCTTCACCCTCTTATTGATTATATATCACAATACAGTAGAGATTATATATTGTGTACTGGGTTTATGTGGCAAGGTTTTGGTAGTGGGGGGGGGGTTACAGGGGTGGTTTCTGTGAGAAGTTGCTAGAAGCTTTCCCTATGTTCCATGGAGTCAATGCCAGCCGGCTCCAAGACGGACTGGCCGCTGGCTAAGGCTGAGCCCATCAGCGATGGTGGTAGTGCCTCTGGGAGAACAGATTTAAGAAGGGGAAAAAAGTTGCTGTGGAACAGAAACTCCACCCAAAGAAAGGAGTGAGAATGTGTGAAAGAAACAGCCCTGCAGACCCCCAGGTCAGTGCAGAAGGAGGGGGAGGAGGTGCTCCAGGCGCCGGAGCAGAGATTCCCCTGCAGCCCGTGGGGAAGACCATGGTGAGGCAGGCTGTCCCCCTGCAGCCCAGGGAGGTCCACGGTGGAGCAGATCTCCACCTGCAGCCTGGGGAGGACCCCACGCTGAAGCAGGGGGATGCCCGAAGGAGGCTGTGACCCAGTGGGAAGCCCGCGCTGGAACAGGCTCCTGGCAGGACCTGTGGCCCTGTGGAGAGAGGAGCCCACGCTGGAGCGGGTTTGCTGGCAGGACTTGTGATCCCACAAGGGACCCATGCTGGCGCAGTCTGTGCCTGAAGGACTGCAGCCCAGGAAAGGGACCCATGCTGGAGCAGTTCGTGAAGAACTGCAGCTCGTGCGAAGGACCCATGTTGGAGAAGTTCATGGAGGACTGTCTCCTGTGGGAGGGACCCCACGGTGGAGCAGGGGAAGAGTGTGATGAGTCCTGCCCCTGAGGATGATGAAGCGGCAGAAAATAACGTGTGATGAACTGACCGTAACCTCCATTCCCCATCCCCCTGCGCCGCTGGAGGGGGGTAGGTAGAGAATCTGGGAGTGAAGTTGTGCCTGGGAAGAAGGGAGGGGTGGGAGGAAGGTGTTCTGAGATTTGGTTTTATTTCTTATTACCCTGCTCTGGTAGATTAGCAATAAATTAAGTTAATTTTCCCTAAGTTGAGTCTGTTTTGCCCGTGACGGTAACTGGTTGACTGATCTCTCCCTGTCCTTATCTCGACCAATGAGCCTTTTGTTGCATTTTCTCTCCCCTGCCCAGCTGAGGGGAGGGAGGGGTAATAGAGCAGCTTCGGTGGAGACCAGCTAGGGTCAACCCTCCACATGACATTTTAAAAATATTAGCTGAAGTTTTCACAATCACCATGACCAATTATTTAGAAGACTAGTGATAAATCACTCATCTGAGGATTATTCACTGCTAATGACTTCTTTTCCTTGGTTGATTACTCTGTTGGAGATTATCGCACAACTTACAAAAGTTTCTAAAGCTGCGTTTTGTGTGGGTGAGCCAACGTTTCATATAAGGGCTCTGCATGTTACAACTTTGCCGTTTGCT
Organism: Haliaeetus albicilla; assembly: GCF_947461875.1. Taxonomy (NCBI): domain Eukaryota; kingdom Metazoa; phylum Chordata; class Aves; order Accipitriformes; family Accipitridae; genus Haliaeetus; species Haliaeetus albicilla. The sequence continues at coordinate 23,241,510 of NC_091500.1, forward strand.
AGGGCAGGCTGCTGATCTCTGCCTTCACTTTTCTGAACATTATCAGAACATCTAATTTCTATTCTGCTTTAGGGTCATGCTAAGTTACCAATTTAAAACAGTTGCTGTGATGTTGACAGTTTTAATTTGTTCCACTTGATATGCTAGTAGGCCTATTGTCTGTTCAAAGTAGATTTTGTGGTTCTGAAAGAGACAGTTTCTGTATTTTTGCAATGCAATGCAATTTGTACCCATATTGTAGCTTCAGACATCTCCTTGAGGGCAAGTCTAATTGAAGTTGCTTGAATTCTGTTACCAATCACAGCCTTTTCGAACTGGGTTGCTTTTCATCTTTAATGTTTTAAGGTTCTCCTGTATTAGCAGGCTGACTCAGGTGTAACATTTTCTCTGAATCTGTCTGCTTGACCACAGCCCTCTGGTTTGCTTTAGTCAGTCTCCCAGATAACATTTAAAAAGCACCCGATGAGCTCTGAGACCATCTGATACTTATGAGAATTTATTTGTCCTTTCTTAAATGATTGCATGTAAATTAAGTCATAAATCTAGCTCTGACTCACCTTTCCCAGGCCAGGATTCAGTATGGAGGTGAGGACCACAATCTGGATCTCTTGTCTTTCAGTAGTCATGTAAGGGGGTAATATTTTAACAGCTCCTAAGCAAGTCACTTTACTAGACCACCATGCAGAACAGTACGTGCATTTTTTCTTGGGAAAAGAAGGACTTGTCAGTTTCAACAGTACGGAGTGGGTTATGAAGGGGTAAAAATAAGTTTGTATGCACTTGCATTGAAATTAATAGTTTGTAAAAGAGAGGGCAAGGGTGGAAATTTCCATGGGACTACATTCTCCCATGGAAAAATATACAGATGTAACAAGCACTGCTTTAGATTTTAGGAAAAGCATGTAATGTATTACTTGAGGGTTTTACTTACATCTTTGATGTCAGCAAGATGGCAAGTGCTTGACATTTGTGGATGTCTTCTATATCAAAGCCATAAACAAAACTCCAATAAATGTAATTATCTCATCATTAATCATCTTGTGATCTGGGGTTTTTTTGGACCTTAGTGTAACTTGCATTTTCAATATCTTTGTTTTGTGATGAATTTGTGTTAGACCTGCATTGTAGGGATATATCAAAATGACTTTTTTTTTTAATTTCCAAGTAAATAGCTAAGCTTTTTTCTTAGCAATCCATGAGCTGTTTTTTCCACTTGGTTTTCTGTCTACACACAAGGCTTATCCTCCCTCCATTTCCTCTTTCAACATTTGAATTTTTTTTGTATTTTAGAAACAAATGTTTGAAGTTGAATCTGCCTTTTACTGAAGAGCTGTCAGGAAGAAGGACAATGAAGGAGGAGACGCAAGAAAGACTGACAGGAGAACCAGGATGTGTGTACCAGCATCTTCAACTCCTCTTAGCATGAGCAGTCTTTGTAGCTGGGGGAACCTCTGCTCCTGGCTTCCCTTTCCCTCCCCCCAATACCAGCTTTTTCCCATTAGGAAAGGCACTTAATGAAGAATGCAGGCAGGGGATTTGGGTCCCACAGAGGAAGGGGGAGGATGGAGCCGCTGACAGGAGACGGCCAGGGTGGTTGGCAGGAGCGTTGTTCCTTGCAGACTCAACATGGTGGTATGTTCTAGCTGCAAAATACTACCAGGGCAAAACAATACTTGCTTCTTATTCTAGACTTTCGGTCCAACAGATGGAAGATTTCTGGATCCTTTCTGTCATGTGATCTCTATATGCTGGAACATTGGCCTGGCTACAAAGTGTGGAAGGCAGGATTCAATTGCAAGTTTCCTGCAAACTGTACAAGGTATGTTTTATCATCTTTGATTTGGAGATGGGGAAATAGGACACAGAAAATTAAGTGATTAACTTGTGGGAACAAACACAGCCGAAGCTAGTAACAGTAGCTGAATTAAAGCACTCCCACTGCCCAGTTTTACCTCTATTATTTCATTTATATTTTGTCATGTTGCTGCATACAGAGACTTAAAAATTAATTTTGCTTGTGATATAACTTAGGGTACTAACCCAGACCTTTACTAGGTTAATGTAATTGCAAAATCTTCACAAATATTTTAGGGTAGCTTAGCAGCGGCTAGATCAATGATTATGAATTAGCTGATACTTAGACATTGTGAAAACAGTCTAGACCCAGATCCAGAGCTAACACAGACCCATACACTTCTGTTGAAATCACACTCCTTGAGCAAGTTCAGCATTGCAATATTTCCCTAAGCAGTAATATATACTAGGTAGAGCATTTCAGAAATTACAGTATGGGTATTATGGACAAAATTGCCATGCAAAGAATCATTATTGTTAATCCTTAATAATATATGATATGCACAAGGGTCCAATTGCACACCATAAAGAATTTTTTATTTCAAAAGTCTTTTTTAATGTGCAATGTTTTCATCCCATATGTAACATTATAAAAGTTTCCAATTAAATAAAATTATGTGTAAAGAAAATCTCATTTTTATACAAAGTCTAAACTTCTAGTACTAAAAAGACACAGATTGAGAAAGGGTATTATTTTTGTTGCTTGTAAATACAAAGGTATGTAAGGAAACCTTTTCCCCACAGGGTTAATGAACTTTGAATGTATTATTAAGGGAAAGTGTTTTCCTCAATAGAAAATCAGTGTTCAGGCTAAGGTCCTGAGGATGTATTTGGATCCTGGTAAATCTTTGCTGATAAAATTTTGTCTATCACATTGTTACCCAAAACAATGATGCTCCATTTTGATTTCTAAGTTAAATCATAGTGAGCTAGAAATGCATGCAACTGGTGTGGTTTATTAAATCATGCTATGAAAGATTACAATTGTTCTACATAAGACTCAGGAGACTTGAGGTAGTCCATGAAGCTTTTGTTAAGCTTTTTCTCTTGAATTTGTCATGCCATTAACTGATAAAATAGATATACGAACAGACTTCTAGCTGTGTTAGAACCTCCCAAATCCAGCAAGATCTGAGGGAGAAACGTTGTATACTTATTTACTAGACAGAAAAGTTTTCAGAAGGTTCAGCTTTCTCATTTAAATCAACTTCTAACAAAGAAGAATTCTTCCACATTGAGTGTTTTATACTTTCAACACATGGTGGCTATACTAATCCTGCCAAGACCATGGACAGTGAGAACAGTGAGTGTCATTCACCAAATCTCAGACATTGGAAAGAGTAGATTTTTTTTCTTACATTCAGCAGAGCTTAATAAATTGTTTCTAGAAAGGCTCTTTGCCATGAATATATAGTTTACATACACTACACCTGTTTTAAGCCACTGAAACTATTCATGATACATATATTCATTACTGTGCTGTAATCAGTGTGGCTTTATTGGGTCAGCATGCCAAATTGCGATGTATATTTGTTTGCTTTTAAAAGAGATTGGAATGGAGATTTTATAGTCAGAGATACTAATTATAATATAATTTATTAAAGTTTGCATCAGCTGTTGACATTTTAAATCCATAGTTCAAATTTATTAATTGAGCTCAGCAGCAGAGCATCATATTCAGCTTACTGTTGACTCCTACAATTTATTGAAAAATGATGGTGCTTCACCTTATGTATCAGAATCAGTTTGCAGAGAGCTTTTCTGCTGCAGAGGTATCTATATTAAATTAGTACCACAGATTAAAAGAGAAGGAAACGTTTAAAATGCCATTAAAATTGAGCAGTAAATCTTTCACTTTAAAAAAGAGAGGAGGAGGATATCTCATTTCTCATCAAAGGTAGGCAACTAATTAGTCTCACTCCAATTAATACTTGGGTTATAGAGAAGATGATTGATTCTGTCTAGATTTTTATCCTTTGAACACATGGCAACAAAGAACATGGAAAGTTTTCATCTTTCATGTTTGTGCTGGTACCTTAAAGTGTGAATGTACGTGTTATGCACAGGCAGTGGTGGATTATTTTGGCTGCAGAGGTAAGTCCATGCTATTTAATGAATTTTATTTCCACTGTTTACAGCTGATAAAGAACAGATCTTGGCCATGCAGAGAGCATGCTGACCACCTATACAGCCTACAGATGGCTTTTGAAAGTGTATCCAGACTGGCAATTCTAGTGCAGGGCAAAGAACGTAAAGATAATGGCGACACATAAAATTTAGGCTCAAGGTAAGATGCAGAGCCTGGGCCCAAGATCCCCTTCCAAAAAACCAACTAGCCAGTCTCAATTTCCTACAGTCAGTCCCACAGAGCTGCCCACTCCCCCAGCTCCTGCTTGTTCCCCTTCTTTTAAGTCTGCTGTTTGAATCCCCACTCTCACGCACAAGCAGACCCTGACATAGGCTCAACCAGGGAAGGCTTTGGAGCTCCAACCTGCTTCCTCAAATAGGAACAGCTTCCCTGTGCTCTGCAGAAATTGCTTGCCCACAGGCTAGCATAATATAAGTTTGCCTGGAATTGTAGGAAAGCAGACCTAGGGGGAACTGGTTGAACACAATTGCTTGCTGAAGGTAGCATGTGGTATGATGGAGGAGAAGGGTAATGGGTCAAGCTCAGGAGCCCAGGAACATGGGCTTTTGACAAATCTCTTGGACGTCTCATGCCTGTAGCTGGGCCTGCCAAGGGTAGGAGGGGTGCCAGAGAAACAGTTGTGCAGAGAAGTTGTAGCTTGTGCTGTTTCTAACACAGACCAATTACTATTCTCTCCATTTTGGGGAAAATTTTACTTCCCTTTCCATCCCACGGCCCCTCATTTGAGAGACAGCGATTTAGAAAAAGAGTTTGCTAAGCCTAGTGTTAATTTACCTTAGAAAAAGTGAAATATGATTAGCTTGAACAGATGCATATTTTAAGCTCTGTCATTTTTATCACGGCCTAGAATTTCTCCTGGCTGCAGAGAAGCTTTTGCCAGGAATAGAGGGCACTTCTCTGGCAAGAAGGATGCACAACCAAGTTCCCTAAGTAAATGAATGCTCATCTGAGCATGCTGTCCTCTCTCACTTTCAGTTGCTTTCTATGAGCTCTCTGCCTTTCTCTGCATTTCTCCAGTGTCCTTTATGCCATTTATCTTTTTTTTTTTTTCTTAAACAAAAAAGAGGAGATGGGACTGTTTTCCAAGAAACTGCATAGAAATCAAGTGCAAATTCTTACACACAGATGTCCTAGAAGGTGAGGAGATGCAGGCAAATGCAAGTTTCTCAGCGTCACCGAACACTGGTCCACCGCAGACTGCTACAAGCACCGGGCCACCTGCCTCAGTGGCTTTCTGCATTTCTGCCCTTCAAGAAGTGTTTGCTGGCACAGGCTACAGCAGCACATACTGCAGCTCCACATACTGCAGCTTTTTGCTGACTGCTACCGTGCTGGCCTGCTACGAAGGGAGAGGATCGCTGAAATGTGGACTTACCACAGCCACACTTCTTTCCTGTTCTACGTATTTTCCTCTTCCACATGTACATGGCGTGCAGAGGTAGTATAGAGGTAGGCTGTTACTTAAACATAGCTGCTCTTTGAGCCAGTAAAACTGCTGTCAGGCAACATTGCTGAGTAGTCACCCGCTACATGGTGCCATCTTTCCAAAATCTAACCTGTCTCAGTCTCTGTAGCATGAATTAGGCCCCTGATGCTTAAGAGTGCACAGAAAATGAGGCAAAAGAAATTCACTCATCCTGAAAAATAATAAACAGCATAATTTGAACAGTATGTAATTGAACAATGTTACTTCTGTAAGCATTTTCTGGCCTTAGCTTGTAAATTAAATCAATTCCTGATAAAGAAATACATGGAAATCCAATATCATTACTTTACTTGTTCATATACCTTGGTAGAGAATTATTTTTCTGTAACAAAGCATATTTTCTGCACTGTTGAACTGCATCCATCTTAACGGGATCTGCCTCTTTTGGATTTATACTTTTACTTGCCTGCTTGGGAAAGGGAGTTTCTTAATTATGAAAACAAGAAAATCTCATCTCCACAAACCACTCTCTACGATTTTTATGACATGATATAAATGTTAACAGAAGAGTTATTAATTTTCAAACATAATCATCAGTAACTATTCAGGTTTTTGCTTCCTCAGTAGTTTATGAACTGGCAGTAAATCTTACAGTGCTTTGGTGATTCACCTGAATCTGGGAAGAGAGTATTTCAGTGAACTGGGTATGAAACCACTGTCCTTTCTTTTTTTCCAGTACTTCTGCTTTTGCAAACTGCATCTTGAATGGCACCAACTGTGAGCAGTTTGTTGCTCTGTGATGAGGCACTTTGCTTTCTTGGACTGAAAGGGAGCTTCAGGAGCCAGATCCTCAGCTGGTGTGAATATATGAATAGTGCTGAAGTAAATACACTGCCATTTAGGCTGCCTGCTGATGTTCCCTTTCATTCCCTTAGAGTCATCACACTCACACAAACCTAGCATGGCTGACGTTATTCAAGATGCTATTTGCAAAGCAGAAGGGCTTTGCTCGCTATAAGGGTAAAGGGGCAGTGGTTCTCTATCCGATGCATTCTCTCCACCACTGAAAAGCTGTTCACAGGCTATTGGCTCAAGCAAATCACTACAACATATTTACTTTCAAAGCAGAAAGCAATAAGCAGTTACTCAAGAGTACATCAGTAAATTGAAGACAATGGAATTATGGTCGTTTACTCTCACTGAAGGTCTGCCTTAGTTTTTAAGAGTATATTTTTAATATCTGACCAAGGCTTCATTTTTCATACATTGGTTTCTATTGCAAATAACTTATTTTCCTGGTGCCCACCAAATAAGTTCAGGCATCATCATGTACCATTCGTAACACTGTGCAATAATTCCATTATGTTGAATCTAGAGACTGTGGATCAGAGACAGCATTGCATAACAATGGAGGCAAAAAAAGGAGGGTCATTGAATAATAGGCAGCAGAAAGATACTGAAAGAAGCCCCAAGGGAGCTCTTCAAGAAAAATAAAAGAAGAGTAGAAGGTAATCAGAAATGGCGAAAGATGAGGAAAGAAGGGACAGAAGAAAGGTCTTTACACTCATTTGGCACTAACTGTAGGAAGGCAAACACTGCTTTTTTTCTTTTTTTTCTTTTTATGGTCAGTAGTACCAACACATCTAACATGTTTTAACTGAGCAAATCAATGTAGTATAAGAAAACTTTTGTAGATCTTCTATAGGTATTCCATTTAATTATTAGTGATACATTTGATTAATAAGTAGTCATACTACAAATATTATTTTATTGTGATGTGCTAATCATAAATTCTGCATTGCTTTTAAGCTATCGAATGGCTTGCACATTAAAAAAAAAATGCTTATTTCTTTACTTTGATTATAGTGGGTACTTCAGGTGACTGTCTCAAGTGTAGACACCTGAGCTGCAGGCTTCGGATTAAGTGAGTTGATCATCACTTTTCCTCTGGGGAAAAAAACTGGAAGAAGGTGATTTATGTCCTGGACAGTAGTATAGATATCAGTGTCTGTGGCTAGATGAGACGAATGCTGTGTGAGGTCCCCCACTACCCTTGAGAATTGGGGATCTCTTGAATAATGTCTCCCAGCTCCTATGGGTCTTCTGAGTATGACTTTGTTACATATACATAAGATGTGCCTGTGTACCAAAAATCATTGAAGAAACCTGTATGTAAGTTTGGACTGAGCACCGGCACAGGTTGCCCAGAGAGGCTGTGGAATCTCCTACCCTGGAGATACGCAAAAGCCTTCTGGACATGGTACTGGGCAACCAGCTCTAGGTAACCCTGCTTGCACACAAGATGACCTCCTATGGCCCCTTCCCACCTCAAACTTTCTGTGTGTGTAATTAACAGATTCAATGATAGGAAATTAATAAATGTGTGACACGCTTCTACTGAACAAAACACCACCGCCTCAGTACCTTCTTGTTGCTAAGGATGTAGAAACGTTCAAAAGACTGAAGTGACAACAGTCATGACATGCATTCCTATCACAGCTATAGAAGTAAGCATATACAATTAATTACATTTTTCTGGCTGAAGGACAAGTTAAAGAATATCCTATATTGTAAAAAACCTTGGATTACAGCTGCTGATCACACATAAATGTGGTAAAAATAAAACTGGCTTTTTCACTTCTTTTTTTCTTTTCAGTCTTTGAATCATGTAACTAATAACAGATTCAAAAGGTATTAAAAATTTAATGGAATTTACTGTAAGTTACATGCAGACTTTTTTATTCCTAAAGGATAATTATAATTATTTGAATTCTTCTCGTCATTAAAGATGTCTAAAATGAAGTTAAAGAAACCATGTGAACATTCTTCCAAGGCTCAATTCAGATATGAATACAACATTGCTGCCTTGGAAAAATTTATTTAGTGAAACAGAACACTTGCTTTTAAAAAAAAGCTAATTCTTCTGTTCTTTACTGGATTATGCATTTTTGTTGCCTGTATTGATATGGTTAGGGGAATAATTGCTGGAGTTTCATTTTTTAAACTGATTTAGTAGGTATTCTGCATCTTTGTCAATTGCTCAGAAAAGAATACCCCCTGGAGCTAATTGGAAGAGGTAAAATGAACCTAAAAGCAGCCTGGTACCATCTCAATTGTTATCACAGGGGTTAGATTCTGGTACAAGACCACAGTAAAATCTACCACATAAATCTACTACATAAATCTACCACAGTAAAAGTAAGTGTTGCTAAACCAGAGTTTAATTATAACAATGACAAATGTAAATTTGTAGATTTGTAGAGGTATAGGAAATATACCTATAAGTTGATAATAAAATAATATCAATGTCTACCTTCTGTGAATCTCATTACAGAAGGAACTCTTTGCAATATACCATATTATAAAAAGCAAGAAGAGTTTTGTACTGTAATATATTTATATTGTAATATAGAGGAATCAAATGTATGAAACAGATGCTACGTGCAAATAAGGCACAGAATAGTCAACCTTACATCACAGAACCAACAATTTGGAGTCAGAAGAGAGACAGGAAAAGATGGGTGTGTAGAAGACAATGAGAGAATCCTGGTTAGCCCTGCGCACAAATAGGTGCCATGTGGTCTTGGTTCTCGTAGCCACTGTGGCAAAGGAAAACTTTAAGGAGTATTTGAAGGAAGATAATACAGGAATGAGGACAACTTCTGCATCATTTTCTGTGCTGATTCTAATCAGTCACAACAAGCTAAACTCTCAGACCTGTGCTCTCCTCTTTCCTAGGGCTGTGATCTCTCGCCATAGCTAAACACTGTCTGTTTTCCTCAGTATTTCATGCCATTGTACCAAAATCATGTGATTGCAGGCATATTCACAGAGCACTGATTTTCCTGTGGTTTTAAATTCAGAAATATTTTTGTTCCTATGTATCTGTGTATCTGTATATACTAATGTATACTGCACGTTCTTGCCCCTGCAGCTTATCCTTCACAGAATTATGTGTTTGCTTAAAAGTCCCAAACCCCAAATTTCTGACATCTACAAATCTGCTATGATTGAGTCTCCCTATGGAGGACTGTTGTGATTCCCATGGTCCAAGTGGGTTCCATAACTCCCTTTCTTTGGTCTCATTGTCATGCTCTGTAGGTTCTGATATGATCTTCACAGCACTTCAATTTTGTGATTTAGCTAGCCTACCACCTGGTGCCAACGCTCACCTTGGCTGCTGTGTGGGTATCTGTCATCAAACAAATATTTTCATGGTCAATCTGTAGTATAACCACAAAGCAGAAGGACTGCCAAAAGGTTTACAGGACAACTACTCTTTAATTTTAATGGCACAAATGATGTGTATGTGCAGACACAAGAAATAAACCACCTATACATATTGCTTATTATACCCAACACCTAGAAATAATCTCTGGCATATGGTCTGAGCCTTCCAGAGTGTCTTTTCCTAAATGTGCCTTCTCTTTCAGTCATAAACTCACAGAGTGCCACTCCTTTCTGTTTGTCCGCGTATGTTTGTTCATTCATAGCTGATTGAATAATAGAAATAAATTCTGTCTGCCACAAGAGCATGCTGTTCCTTTCCCAATTCTGTGTTTTAAAGTCTGTGCTCATATTTAGTTTCTATGGGATGTCTAAATTGCAGGATTAAGTAGAGATAAAACAAACTGCTTGAAAGCAGTTTGGCAGCATAACACAGAGCTAAATGAAGGCTAATTTACTCAAATGAGAAATGTTAGTACACAGATGCAATATGTGTTGTGGATGATATCTGAGCTTAATTTTACCACAGCTCATCTGCTTTTAATCTTTTGATCAAGTTTAGACAAGAACAGTAGAATTTGCCTTACTTATCTTGTATATGCTGGTTTTACACAGGTAGGCATGTTCAAAAATGTACAAGTCCTCACAGTCTGCTCAGCCTAAACAGATATGATGATATGATGCCCAGAACATGTGCATGCTGTTTGCCACTTGCAGGGACTGTCCGTTTAAACAAACTATTTCCTTACATTAACACCCCCCCCGCCCGCCCCGGCATGAAATTAAACAGGTAAACCAAGTCACTGTACCTCACAGAAGCAATGCAGAACTACATAGTATTTTCATAATGCTTTTAATTCTATGATGATATTTCATGGTTCATTTTGTCTGCTCTTAACAACATCATAGATACAGTGTTATATTTGTAGTAGAATGTACTGGTTTTTTTATAGGAGCCTTTTGGATAAAGAACATATGTCTGTCTTTTTAGCTTTCCTAAGAATGTTGGACAGGTGTAATTATCAAATATTTATTCTCATTTGAGCTTGCAGTACTTTTAGTTTAGAGTCATTATTTCAGTTATATATTACACTCTTAATGCACTTTCCTGCTTTTGTGTTTTTGCCTTGTGACAAAGCTCTGTGAAATACTTTCTTTGACATTAATTACAGAAAGGGCTGAGTAAGTTTGGATGTTTATGATAAAATATTCAGAAGACAATGGGAACTTGGCCTGAAGTGCTGTAGTTTTTACTCCACATCTTAAGATGACCGGATGTTCTCATTCCTAATGGAGTGTTCATTATTTGTTATTGCCACATTCTCGAGCTGACTAGCTGTTTTATTGAATGTGTTTCTCAATCAGCAGCTGTCAATAAGCCTTGAAAGAGGTGTTTCTGTGCAAGGACTCTTAACATTTTTGAAGACAATAAGTCTTGGGACCCTGGAGACCTCTCTGGTTTTGCTGTAATATTTCTGTCCCTTAGGAACACTGTGCAAAATTGAGAATTGAGGACTAGATTATTATACTTCTTCTGGAAGCCAGTGAAACAGAAGGAAAGAACAATAACAACAGTGACTTCCCTGTAAATGCACTGCAAAATAAAGAAGGCTAAATTTCCGTTCATATAGACAGTACTTTAGTAAATAATCTCTTCAGAAAGTTCTTGAGCGTTACTGATGCTTCAATGCGCACTAATTTTTGCACTCAAACTAAAGGTCAACTTTAAGCCCAGACCCACAGGCAATCTCCAGTAAGAACTTCTGAGCTTAACTCGTGCCTGAAGTTCTAGGAGATGATGGGAAGGTCATGGTTGAAGGCAAAGCTTTGCCTCCAAGACATCCAGCCCCACCTTGTAAACTCTAAGCACTACAGTGCTAAGTGACTAGCAGCAGATTTCTTGTTCCTGGTTTCCTACCTTTCATAGCCCATGGTTATCTGCTTAGCTGAAAGTTGAAGACTAATCGTTAGAATGGTATTGTGGGAGGAAAAGGAGCCAATGTTTACAGATAAAGTATGTACATAAATTAAGGTATAAGTTGGGGAGGGTTGTTGAACCCTCCACCACTGTGTCTGCTTTTCAGGGGAAGCTAGACATCTACCATCCAAGGCCTTTCTCGTGTGTTATTTGTGCTAACATGCACTCCGCTGACAAAAGGCAACATCAGCTGGAATTTTGGTACACCATTTAGAACGAATTTTCTATATTGAGAAGCAAACAAAAAATAACCCAACCTAAAATATGAATGTCTCCTAACAGTGTTACTGATACTATCCCCAACAAACTGTTTCCAGTGAAAACACAAAGTCAAACCACTGCTCAAGTGTGCCCTTATTGCAGCTCTGGGAGGTGTGAGGTTTCAAGAATCTAATTGAGTGTCAGAAGCCCCTGGTCTGTGGTGGGTTGGCCTCTGCTGTCAGCCAAGGCCCCATGCAGCCACTCCCTCCCTCCCTCGCCTCAACGGGACGGGGCGGGGGAGGAATGGGAAAAACAAGAGTGAGAAAACTCATAGGTTGAGATAACAACAGGGAGATCATTTATCAATTACTGTTGTGGGAAAACCAGACTCACCTAGGGGAAATTAACTTCATTTATTGCAATTAATATAAATATTTAATTACTAATTCAGATATTGGGAAATAACAACAAAACCAAGAAATGACCATAAAAACAGTTAGGGAAAACGCACCCCCCCACCAGGCTCAACAGACACCTCTCCTCCCCTTGTTGCCGCAGCAGGTACACTCTGCCCCCTCCGTGACGGAATGGGGTGGTGCAGGGAGGGTTGTGGTCTGGACATTTTGGTTTTTTTCTGCCACTCCACCCTTCTCACACTTTTCGTCTTCTCCTGCACAGGTCCTCCATGGCTGCAGTCCCTTTAGGAATACCTGCTCTGGTGCCTGGACCACCCCCTGCCCTCCTTCTCCTCTTGTGCCCAGCTCGCAGGGTTGTTTCTCTCACTTTTTTCCTCACTCCTCACTACCGTGCAGTGTTTTGCCCCTTCTTAAATATATTTATGCCAAGGCACCCCCATCTTGTCTGCGGGGCTGAGCGGTGCCCTGGGGTGGGTGGGTTGGAACCGGCTGTGTCCGGCTCGGGGCAGCCCTGGCTGCTCCTCACAGAGGCCGCCCGGCAGGTCCCCCCACCAGCGCCTGGGCACTTGCACCTGGTACATAGTTATCTTAAAACTTAGTATGAGAGTATCCTGTTTGCATTTCAGTTGAGGACACTGAGATGCTGGGTACCTTGTACTCCAGTTTTAAAAATAGAAATGCATAAAAGTTGAATACTTTGGTGTTTGCCAGTCATCTTGAAATCACTGTAATACAATGGCAGTTGAAGGTACATTGGGATGCACTGAGATCAGAGCAGAAATTCAGAGTGAATGCACCAAAAGGCTTCAGTATATTCCAAGCTTGAAAACAGTGCTTTAAGAGCAAATTAAACTGGAACAAGGTAAATTTTAAACATGGGAAAATTCAGATATGATGGGCAACCCTGATTAAATGGAAATCTTGAAAACTTGTCTCCTACTCATTGTGTCCTTTCTTGCAGATCCCTTCTTCTAGTCTTCTTTCCAGTCTAGTTTTTATCAGTGGCTTTCTTGAAAAAATCCCAAACCGTAACCTCTGTATTTTAAAGAAAATATTCTTCCCATCACCTCAGAGTTTTGGATGTTGCACCCTGCTGCTGGCAGGCCCCTGCTCCCATCAGTATTCAGTCAGTCTGCATGAATGTGTCAGCTTCTGCAAAAAATAGATCAGATAGTAATTCAGGTAAGTTATGTATTATTATTCTCATTGGCCAGAAAGAGAACTGAAAGACTCAATGAAATATCAGTCTGATAGACTAAAGACTACTAAGACAGTACAACATGTTTATGAAATCACAGAAGCACAGAACAGTTGACGTTGGAAGGGAACTCTGGAGGTCATCTACTCCAAGCCCCCTGCTCAAGCAGGGCCAGAGCAGGTTATCCAGGACCATGTCCAGTTAGGTTTTGAACACAACCAAGAATCGAGACTCTACAACCTCCCTGGGCAACCTGTTCTGGTGTTTGACCACCCTCAAAGTAAAAAAGTGTTTTGTTGTGCTCAGATATAATCTCAGGTGTTTCAGTCTGTGCACATTGCCTCTCATTCTGCCAGTGGACACTATTGAGACGACTCTTCATTCCTTCCCATCAGGTATTTAAACACAAGGATAAGATCCCCCCGAGCCTTCTCTTGACAGTCCCAGTTCTCTCAGCATCTCCTTATATGTCACATGCTCCTTATATGTCAGATGCTCCAATCACTTAAACATCTTCATGACTCTGTGCTGGACTTGGTCCAGCATGTCCGTACCTTTCTTGCAGTGGGGAGTCCAGCACTGGACAATCCAGTGATTCACCTCTATTCACCAGTGATGAATAGAGAGGAAGGATCACCTCAATCGTGTGCTAGAAGCACTCTTTCTAATACAGCCTAGGATGCTCTTGACCTTCTTTGCTGCAAGGGTGCATTGCTGGCTTATGGTCTACTTGCCGCCCAGGACCCCAAAGTCCATCTCTGCAGAGCTGCTTTCCAGCCAATTGGCCCATGGTATGTACTGGTGCATGGGCTTGTTCCTCCCCAGGTGCAGGACTTTTCACTTTCTTTTGTTGAACTTAATGAGATTCCTCTCTGCCCAATTCTTCAACCTGTCCAGGTCCCTCTGAATGGCAGCACAACCATATGGTGTATCAGCTACTCCTTCCAGTTTCATATCATCTGTGAACTTGCTGAAGGTGCCATCTGTCCCAGAATGAAGGTTAGATGTGAAATAGTATTAGCTCCAGTTCTGATCCCTGGGGTACACCAGTAGTTATTGGCCTCCAGCAGGACTTTGTGCCACTGATCGTGACTCTCTGGGCCCAGCTGTTCAGCCAGTTTTCAATACACCTCACTGTCCACTTATCTAACCCACACTTTGTCAGCTTGTTTATGACAATATTATGGGAGACAGTCAAAAGCCTTGCTAAAGGCAAGGTAAGCATCCACCACTCTCCCCTATAAGCTAATCACCTCTTTTTAGAAGGCTCTTAGGTTGGGTAAACATGATTTTCCCTTTGCCAACTTGGGGACAAGTTGATCCTTGGATCCTTGTCAACTACTCCCAGTCACTTTGTGGGTGCGACCTGTCAGGCCCCATGAACTTATGGTTCTCCAGTTTGTTTGTCCAGGTGGATGTTGGCTTTCCTAACCCCACCTTTGCACAGTCAGACAGCATCTCTATATTCCATGCGGACCTCCTGTTGCCTTTGCTTGATTTTCTGTTGGTTCGGATGGACCATTCTTGAGTTTGGAGAAGTTGATCCTTGAATATCAACTATTTGGATTTAGATACATCTTGGGAATAAACTTTTTTAAAACCATATCTTCAGCTGGTGGCAGATAATAAAACCATCAGTAGTGACACAAAAAAGGTAGGAAAGTTTAATATATTTGGAATGTTTTGTATTAAAATGAGTTAAAAAGAAGCATCTTGTAATCACTAGAATAGATATTAAAAGTTTGTAACAACAACAATGGGGATAGATATTGTATGTGAGAATATTAAAGGAACTATTTAAGGAGATTTCTTTAGCTAATTAATTAAAATATTGATTTAATTAATATTGGAACTTTGAAAGAAATGGATGGCTGTGACTGTGATTTTTAGAGCTAAAGAAATTAAAGTGGACTGGCTTCTGGTCATTGATCCTCAGAAAAAAAAGAGTAGGTTTTAGAACTTAGTGAAGAATTTTAGCGTCTAAAAAAATAATTATAACTACATAGTAAGAACTGCTTTTGGATGTATTATTGTATAATTATATTGACAATTGTGTGGTATAATGTGGTATCCAATGTCATAATAATAATAATAAGTTTGACCTATAGAAATAACAGAATGAATTAAAGGCTTGTCTACTGCAAATCTCTAAATTTACCCTTTATTTGATGCAAATAACAGAAGTCTCTCCTTGGACTAACATTTTAGTATTTATTTATATAGCAATTTTCTTTATGGTGAAGCAAATTACCATGGAAATCCAGCCATGACATGACTATTGATGGAAGAATAAGCAGAGGAATGCATATTCTCTTACAGGGATATAAGTTGCCAAGGTAAGTCGTCAGATGCCAACAAAACGCACTTTAATGCTGAAGAGTAAGTTAGTTTAGGTAAGAAATGCAGACAGTCTACAGGAGGAGAATGTAAATCTTGGAAAATAGGGCTTCAAGATAGTAGGAACAGCCAGCTCCCCATGTTCTCCACAGTGTAATGCTGGGGGTATGAAGAGCTAATGTGATCCTTGTATAGGTAAAAAGTAGAAATAGGGTCATGAGCTTGCCTCTGGCTGCACACTGTTAAGGCTGAAGTTATAATCCACTGCATCTGCTTCTGTAGTTTAAGGGGGTTGTATGAAGACAGCATGAAGGAAAACACCAAAATGGTCTGTGAATTGCAAAACAATGCGAGACTTAAGGTGCTCAATGTATTGAGTTTATTGAAAAGCCGGCTGAAAGATTGTTTCACACATAAGTGAATCTGATGGGTGGAAACTTTCTAACGTTCCTAGAAAAAGTCAAAATAGAATTCAACAACTGGAAGTTAATGTTAGACAAAATCAACCTTAAGGTTAGAAGAATTTTACTTGCAGTGCAGGTAATTAAACACTGGGGAGGTCACGGACTCACATAGTTCAGAGAAATATAAACAAGTTTGGATAGTAAAAAAAAAAAAAAAGCTTTAATTCACCTTCTGAGAGCATTCGTATTGCCTAAAGAAGTGCAGCTGAGCACTAGGACAAACTGGATTAGAAAATACCATTTCTAGTATTTTCTTCAGGGTTTGAAGGAAAGTTTTCCTCTAGGCACAATCAAGCAGGTATGTTGTTTATGTATTTTATTTTCTTTTGTTTTCCTCTCTCTCACCTCAGAGGTGACCAAGACAGTGTAAGGCAGTGCCCTGAGGTGGACTGTGTCATCTGTCTGGGGAATAAAACAATCATTTGTGTTCAGAAAAATACAGCCTGAGCAACTGTCAGCTCTGGAGTTGAAAAGAAATATTCTTGCCATTCAGATTCATAGGGCTGCAGAGTTCCTCCTTTTTTTCTCCTTGGCAACCTGAAGCAGAGAGCACCTGCAGGATTATTGAGGTGTACATCCTCTGTTTAACTCTCTGCTATTTTGGGGCCCTGAAGTGCTGCTGTACCCTGAGCTTCCCTGCTTCTCTTCTTGTGCTATGCAACAGTCCCAGCTTCTGTGGAGTGAAATGCTTTAACATAAGGCACTTGGGGTGTTTTTGTACTAATAAAAGGGTTGCTGGGTGAAAATAAATGGTCTGTGATATCCAGGAAATCAGCCTAGACGATCTGAAGACTCCCGAAGCCTCCAATTCTATGAAGCGATGGAAGCTTAATCAAAGTAGTACATAAAAGCACAATAAGGCCCATTCCTTTAAAAGGGTTATGAACCACAGGATCCAAATATAAATTCTGAGTAGCTCTTGTTTCCCCTCCCCCATTAGAGGGCAATGTTTATGTAGACAAAATTTCCATTAAAGTCATCATCATCCATTTGCATATATATTCACAGGAGTAAAACACTAGTGGCTAGTTTATCAGGTTAAACCATCAACCCAGGTCTGCTCAATGGTTCTTCAAATGACACTGAAGTAAAGGAGTTTGCATAAGAACAGGCAATCAGTGATATTAATACCAACTTCTCCCACATCAGTAGATATAAGTGTTTAGAAAGTTGTGCTGTTTGGGTGTTTGTCAGCAAGCAGGGAGATCACTATAAGGCAACAACATCAATAAGTTTAGAAACTGAGGTTTCTAATTAAATGTTAACTTTGTTTGCCTTGGGCTTGGAAAAGAGATAAGAAGCTGCTTCATGCTGATAAAGAAATATGCATGCAACACAACGGGACAATGAGATCACTAACCTTGCTTTGCAATATGTGGAATTATTATTTTTTCACTTCATTTAAATAACAATTATAATGCTTAACAAAATATCTGTTTACACAGGTCTAGGGCATGCTCGAGGTTACACTGATGAAAATGAAAATCAAACTTGATAAGATGGTCTGTTTGTTGCTTGGCAAGTGGTAACAGATGATCACTACTAAAATTTCAGATGAGTGACCTGTAAATTATCTGTAAATCCCTCTGTTTCATGAGCACTACAGGTGATGTATGTGTATAGGTGATGTAAAGATCTTAGCTGAGAACTCCCTCGTCTTAAAGCCTGCTTCCTCCTCACTAGTACTACCCTTGCATCTGAATCTCCTCATGTTACTTCTCCTTTATTATTGTAGTCTTGTGTACATTATCTGAGGATATGGGTGCCTTGAAGACCTATTTACAAGGGTGCTGACTTTATGTCTATATGCTGAAATTTGTATTTCCTTTACAGCAGAATTCAAAATTGGAAACTTCCTAGTGCTTATAAGTGGTTGATCTTTTTGTTTGTGTTTTCGACTGTGTTTGGAGTAGATTTTGGAGAACTAAAGCTTACAGCCCCCAGGTGAAATTATGTAAGTGACCTGCAAACATTGTGTCTTTTTTGTTGAGAAGTGTGGTTCAGCAATGGAAAAGAAAACAAGAACAAAAGTCAAACACTGAATAGAAACCCATCACTTTGTTCTTTTATTTATGTTGCTTTAGGCAGTCACTAATGCTTTTTCAGCTCAGTTTGATCCAAGAAACTATTTCACTTGAATGGTTTGCACATTATAAAAGCTACACAGAAAATAGAATATATAAGTGGAGGAAATTATTTTGTTTCTTATCCTTCTCTGTGCTTATGGACGACCTCTTTTGGGAGAGGAGTTTTAAGGCATGTGAATTTATCTGTAAGGTTGGTAATTGGACTTAAGAAAAAAGAATCACTTCTTTTCATTTGTTTCTTTTCTTTCTCCAGCCAAAGGTTATGGTATAAAACTGTGATGAAATAATATATAAAAGAAAGTGTAAAAGAAGTGGAATTTGATCCTTCATGACATCCCAGAGAGATCCAGGTTGACTGAGCAGCCTATCCCATTTGTAAAACCAATGAAGATGTAGAACTAAGTTATTTTTTCCCAAATGAGTCTATAGAACATGGTTCAGGCTGAATTTTCAGATTGTGTCCCAACTCACACCTATAGTATCTGGTACCTCACAAAATACGTCTGCAGTTACCACTTTCTTGTGAAGTTCTTCCAAACAGATTTAATTCCCTTCTCAGTTTATGTGTTCCTGCTGGTGTTCCCCATGACAGTGTTTGAATCATGAGGAAATGGCCTTTTCTGAGTAGAACTAGACTGCAGCCTTTCTGTGGAATTGCACTGTCTGCACTGCTGTGCAAAGGTGGTGACAAGGTTTGCTGGATAATAAGAACATACAAAAATAAGCATGCCTTTGTAAGGCAGAAAATTCCTGTTGGATGGATTATGTGGCTTCTTTTCTCTGCTCACAGGATTATTCCTGGATTTTATTGGAAGACGAGATAACATCAAACACAGCTTCAGAAATGAGAGACAGAGCAAGGAACTTGGACATATCTGAGGTTCAGGACCACATTACTGACATAGTTGAACTTGGCTCTTTCTGGAGACACACTTAGACATATTCTTCTCTGCCATATACCTCACTGGGTAATGACCATGCGTCTTTACAGTCAGATACTTTTTAAGATGCTTAATCATTCTCTCAGTCCATGTAGAAAATAATAAACATCTAACCAATGCTGAATCCTGCTGAAGGCCATAAAAGTTCTACACTGTGACTACATCTTTTTGCTACTTTGATTAGTAAACATGATAATGCCAAGGAACTTTTCTGCATGCTGAAACTTCAGCATGTGAGTTGCCAGAGCAGTTCCTGGCATGCTTTTGAGCTAACGCTTTCTCAAACAATTCCTAGGCATGGTTTAGGGTTAACACGGGCCATGGACCACTCTCACTAGACAACTTGCAGTCAGCTATCTTATGTTGGAGGATGATTTAGTAGAATGGATGAAAGCTTTTTTGCCTAGACAGATGTCTTAAAAGTTGTCACTTGGCACATCCTGTGTACTAGTAAAGTCATGGTCTTAAGTGTTCTCTGTGGGTCGAGTGCTGTTGTCTACAAAGACAACTCATAGCCAGGAAAGTTTCTGGGCTCTAATATTCCTCTTCTAAGATTAATTCTGATTCAGTGAAAGAGAAGACAAGTAGACAATCACCAGCTATTTGGAAGCTCCAAATAGTGCAGAACACAACAGCAGGCTCCCCTAAGAAAGGTAAATCTGACTGCTGGTCTTTACACTGCCTTCCTCTAGAATAGACTCAAAGCACTTCATTGCCTCTCCATTGGTCTTTCGGTTGCTCTATTTGGCTGGATGAAATGAAGTTCCTGTTTTATCCTATTAACATAATCACAGAAAATTTTTTAATGGATTCCTCCTTATTTCAGTTCCCTTGTTATAGGTACACATCTGGTACCAAGAAAACTTGGGAATATCTGGATTTAAAAATCATTCCACTTAGTTTACACATAGATGTGTGCTTTCTACAGAGAGCTGTTGATCCTTTATTGCTCCAAGACTTTTCTTGTCAAATATCAAGGGTTTATTGCAAACCACAGGTATTAAATGTATTCTAAAATGTTTAAATAATGGCAACAGAGTATTTATTTTGTACACTGTACTTAAAAATTGCTGAACTGTTTTCACCCATATTACACAAAAATGCCTCAGGCAGAAACAGAGGCAGAAAATGCCATTATGAAAGTTTGAAATCTGGTAAATTTGAGTGTAAGTATAAACAAATAATTTTCAAACATAAAATCATGCAGCCTTAGCTACTGAGGTTGTTACATAATGCTGTTTCCGTAATAGGTGAACTTATCAAAGAGATTTTCCTTTGCTACCTTTTAAACTAATCTTAGTCCAGATGAGTCCTAAACAATAGGGGCTCATATCTCTTCCGTGCCACTGAAAACAGAATAATAAGAAGGTCCATTCATTAATTGCAGGATGACTAGAAGCAATCACTGTGATGTAGCTGTGAAAAAATAAATGTGGTCATGGACATTATTCTGTGATGTTTTTTTCCAGGGAAGATAAAGAAGTATTATAAGGCTCTGGTAAAATGCATTCAATAAAGATGATTCAAGGATTCTGAGATGGTAAAAGGGATCAAAAAATATTTTATGAGAGGAAGGTAAAAGAGCAAAAGTGCTCATGTTTAGACAATATTGATATAGGAACAGAGAGGTGTAAAAGAGCTATAAATATGTTTAGGCTGGGAATTAGACGGAGTCTTGTCACCAGAGGGCTGAGGTTCTGGGAAGCTCCATTTTATGAATAGTGAGAGGAATTTGAGTTAGCTAGATCTTGGTCAGTTTATCAGCTTATCACAGTTATCATTATCTTTGGTAAGGGCAAAACAGATTTGATCCAGGAGATCTCTTCCAGTCCTATACACCTTTACCCTGGTGCAACTTCAGTGTTTAGGGGAAATATTCCTTGCAGACCCTCAGTATGTAAAAGCTATGAAACAAAACCAAGCTGTAGCAAGAGTTTTGTCTTGTTTCCTTCATGTATTTTCTTAAAGGAGCCCCTTTCATCACAGCTGACATGTTGACTTCTAAATGCAATAGCATAAGCATCAATTGCTTGAAAGTGTTAAACACCTTGGATTTTTCCCTCCAGCCCCCAAAGAGGCTGCAGGGATCTAGCTCAGTTAGTATCATCAGGGTTCATCATGTGTGAAGAAGGATGAAAGGACCCAAGAGGAGTAGAAACTTCCTAAACAACTCTTCTTACACATGCTGCTTACTAAGTGCAGGCTTTCTAACATGGGAAAGACTGTTGGAATTGCAGTGAATGTTAAAATAGAAATCACAGCTCATAAACAGTGTATACATATATATATATATATGAAAGAAACTGGTAGCTCCAGGAAACCAGGAAATGACAAATATTCAGAACTGAGGCATGTCCTCAGTAATTTCCTTTACCCTAAATGTACACTCAGAGGAATGCCAGTGAGCAGTTTGTTCTTCCCAAGGATAAGGCTAAGAAGCTGTGGGAGAGAGGGTAATGGGAATGGATAAGGAATTGTTGAGAAAGAGGAAGGCTGCAAGAAGGACAGGGATAATCAGCTGCATAAGAATGTTTAAGGCTTGATGCTTTCCTTCCTGTGCCCCCAATTCTTGCAGCCTCCAGGTGCATCACCTGGTGTCTTAATTGTGAGGGCTGAAGATGAAGAAGAACTGTTTTGCAGCATGACTTGTGGAGATGTCAGGTGCCTTCACAGTGAGAGGTCACCCTCCCCAGCTCTCCTAAATGCTGGTAAATCAGGAACACTTCCCTTAGAACCTACAGTACCATTCCATCACATAGAATAGTAGGCTGTATCTAGCAAATTAAACAGTTGGTGTTCAAGTAGGCACTTGAACTGAATTGCTTTTACTGCTAAATTGTTGCAATGGTCCCTGGCACAGCTTTTGGCCTGGCCCAGCTAGTACTGTCCTGGTCAATTGGGCATGCTATAGACTTGGCACAGGCCAGAGACTACCCTCAGTAGGTAATCTGCATGTGACCATTTTGTTTTAAAGCTAAGGGATCACGCCACTCAGCGCTTGTCAGGCTGCACCTGGAGTATTGTGTCCAGTTCTGGTCCCCACAATTCAAGAAAGTTGAGGACAGACTGCAGAGGGTCCAAAGGAAGGCCTTGAAGATGTTCAAAGGGCTGGAGAAACTCTCTGTGAGGAAAGACTGGAGGACTAAGGTCTCTTCTCACTGGAGAAGAGAAAGCTCAGGCTGGGACCTCATCACAGGATTCTCATACTTAAAGGGTGTACCTACAAAGAGGGCAGAGCCTCTCTCTTCACAGGGAGCCACGTGGAGAAGACAAAGGGGCAATGGGTACAAGTTGCACCAGGAGAGGTTTCATCCCAATATAAGAAAAAAATTTTTTACAGTGAGAACAATCAATCACTGGAACAACCTTCCCAGGGGTGTGGTAGGTTTTCAAGATATGACTGGACAAGTTGCTAGATAACCTCATCTAGGCTCCCTTTTAATAGTAAAAAATTGCCTGACTGTGTGGCCCTGGCAACATTTATTTACAAGCACAGCCATAGTCCCAGAGGTCCTGGCCAGGCGGGCAAGATTGCCGTGAGAATGGTTGGTGTTTCTCCCTGCCCAGAAAAGACAAAAGAGCAAGCTCATGATGTTTCAGGAGTGCCAGGCTTCTGGGCAGTCCCTGGTGTCCTCACTGGCCTGGCACCTGGTGCACGCTGCTCATTGTGGAAGAGACAGACACAGCACAAAGCCCCTGTTAAACCCACGCTGCTCTTCTCCCTGCAGGTACTACAGCTGGCTCCTGACAGCCTCTGTGCTTGGCGTTTGGGAATAGAGTGCTCACCTGGCTGACTTCCACTCCCGTTTGCTGAAGGGCCAGAAAGTGACTTTGATGTAGCTGGGAGATGGTTGAGAAAGTGCCATCCTCTCTTCCCCAAACCTGTGACCATCCTATCCCAAGACAAGGCAAAACGTGGCCCAGGACAGAAGTGACACTCTGTTTTTTGGGTTGCTAGCATTTGTGTGCAGTCTTTCCTCTCTCCATAGCACCAGTGTTGCTGGTCAGGGCTGGGGAAGGTCTGAAAAAAAAAGAGCCCTATTTGGACTTGTGGACTCTTGAATGTACAGTGCAGATGGCAGAAAATGGCAGAGCACCTGGCAACTCCTCTGTTGTATGGAGAGAAAAGAAATGTGCCTAAGAGACATCTGATATTGTCATGTGTGGTAGATGCTATAAGTCAAAATGGACTCTAGGATGTATATGGTACTGGCTAGCAGCACATCTTTTTTTCCCACTTGTGGTATTAAAGAGTTTCATTGCTAGAAATATTTGTTTTGCCCAGCAAACTAAAGTCAGGCATTTAATCTGCCACATCAAGCAGGCTTTCTGGATGTTAGCCCGGGGTGTCAGTCTGCCTGGAGCACTTTCTACTCTTACCTGTGAGGGTGAGGTGGGTAGCAAAAGAAGAGACTTCCTTCAGTGAAAAGAAATTATTGTGAGTCCTGTGAAGCTTAATGAGATTTTTAAATTTTTCTCAGCTGTGTGCCTTTCTTTCTGACAAGACCTCAGGTGCTTTTTGTTGTAGCTTGATGATCCAGGTAAATGAGAGGACTAGGCATCTTATATATGTGAAGGCAGGCAAACACTGGTGTGTGACCTACAGATACAGAATATTACTCCCTCCCTCCCCTTTTGTCCCTATGTGCCTAATGAGTGTGGGCCTGTTCCTGCTTGAGAAGGTGCTGGGAGGCCAGCTTAAGGTTGAGCATTGCTGAGTTTGACTCTTCTGCAGCATCAACACTGTCATGCTGATCCTGAGAGCAGGCAAGTACCACGGCAGTCAGGGAATTAGAGTCCTGGAGCACAGCTGAGACATTCCTTACGAGTGAGTCCAGCTGCAGCCTGCAAGACCAATAAACAGTTTTGCAAATGCCAGCAGAATCTATATCTCCTCCTCATTGCTTCACAGCTCTCTCTCGGCTAAGGTCAAATGCTGGAATACAAAGCATGCAGGGTTTTTTTTCCCAAACCTATTGTTTTCATTCCTCCAACAAAATAATGAATAAATGCATCTAAAACTGATTATAAGCAAAACCCAGAATGTAATCTGATCTGAAAGAAAACCTGTTTCCTTTTATTTTCAGAGTCTTGTAAAATTTAGGTGAATTTTGCTTTTAAAGTCTTTTTTTTTTTTCCAAAGAAAAAATATTGGAAACAAGTCCTTTTTACCAAAATAAAAGGTTTCATTTGTTGCTTTTGTCAAAATGTTATGTATTCCTTAAAACTTCTGCTTCCTAAATTTGGCATACCTTTATAACTGTTAGCAACCAATTTCTGAATTTTGTTCTAACCTTTAGTGAAGGTCTACCAAAATAATACAAATCTCTGCAGACACCAAGAACATAAACAATCTGCCTTTGTATAAGAATACCTTGCTTCTGAAGTCTTTCTCCTCACTTCAGCAGTACATTAAATACATGAGAGTACTCAGTTCCAGTCCCAAACTGCAAGAACAGGTAATGTTTGTTGTTTCAGTGTTTGCTATGCTAAAAACTAGCTGTTCAATTTCTATGTGATGTTTACATCTAGGTATACACATATAGAATCAGGAATAGCTCGAAGTACAACTGTAAAGTAAATGCAGATACATATTTATTTTAATTATAATTACTGAAAAATTCCTGAATTGACAGGAAAATAACTTATGTGTTTATACCATATAGAAATTAAAATTGATCAGGCGGCTCTGAATGTTGACACTTGTCACTGTCTGAAAATAGATATTTTTTCTTTTTTTCTACCAAAAGCATAAATTACAGACCGAGCTGGTATGCTTAGTATGATATAGTAGCATATGACCATTTCACCAATAATTTCTATATCACTTATTCAATAAGGAGAGAAGAGAAAGAAATGAATCATCTACAAGTTTGATAGATTGGAATGTTACTAATTCAATGGCATTTCAATTCTAAACTTGCTATCAAAGCTATCTGAGAAAAGTGGAAATTTCCTCCAAGGCAATGTACAGCCTGCAGCCCATAGCCCCACTGCAGGCTTCTGCTGGAGATTGTTCTGAAACACACTGCAGTAGAATAGAAACTAACTAAAGCTCATTAAATGAGAATTGTGAATAATTTTGATTTTTTTTTTTTTTAAACTTTGGAAAGGATCTCTCCTTTCCACCTACTCAATATAATTAAAAAAACCCAAAGCAAAACCAACCTCTGAACAATGCAACCAAGTCTACTAAAAATGTTAAAACCAGAAATTACTTGCTATGTAATTCAGTTAATGTTGTGGCACTTTATTGTGCACTTGGGAGAGATTTTTATTAGTTCATATAACCTGAGACAATGGTGATTACTGATTATCATGTAATTAGACCACAAAAGTTGAATGTTGATTAGGTTGCACTTCTTTTAAAATCCTTAATGAACTGTGAGATCATTTTCAAATTGTAATATTCTTTTGCAACCAAATGATTCCATTATACCTTGACCATATCTATCAGTGTGATAGGAAATAGATTCATATATAAGTGAGAAAATATAATATTATTTTTGTAATTGCATCCATTTTCCCCTTAAAAGGTTTCTGTTATGAAATGATGAAGCCTGTTTTTAAGTACCAAGCACTTTGCATATTAAAACAATCATGAGTTATTTTAACTGTCAGATTATTGTATATGTGCACAGTATGTACTTTTCCCAGAATTTAAGGAAGTTTAGAAAGACAAAACCCATTTTTGTACTGTAGGTATTGCTCTACTATTTTACTGTCAAATATTGCTTCACCTGTATTTTTACTCAGGCATCAGACAAGATGCTTCAGAAGAGGTTGCACACATTGGAGCAACAGTAGGTGTTGATCATAGTACTGCTGCTGCTGCTGCTTATATCAACTACATCTATAACCAGAGCTCTTTTTTTTTTTTTTTTTTTTCTTAACAAGAAAGTCCTTTACTCTAGCATACTATGAGGTGATAAAAAGGAAGTCTTCAGAACATTTCTTCATCATGTGGTCCTCGTGGTCCCTCATTGATTGGATTCCCCTGGCTAGGGCCCAGAACCTCAGAAAAGTATGTAACACTTCACTTCTCTCAAAAGAAAACACAATTTTGTTATATGCTCTTCTAGTTTGAGCATACTAATTGCCCACATTGAGCCAGAACATCCAAACCAACATCCCTACATGTGTGGAGGTGGAGTTGTCTGTTCCAGCAGTAAACCACCTCCGCCCATTGGGAGGGTGTCTAACAACGTGGCAGAAGAAATGAAGCAGACATCCTTCCCATCACTGAGAAGCCGGGGTCTGCGGATCACTGAATCAGAGAACAGTTTGGATTGGAAGGCCACAATGTTGGACACAACTTCTAACATATGTCTTACATTAGTGTTAAAAGATAAGGTAATATATAAAATCTAATGAAGCTAGAGTGAATAATAATAATAATAATAAAAAGCCTAAAAGCCAGCAATATTTATTTTATTTAAAGTAAAATGGGAAGAGATGCAAAATATTTTATATCTCACAACTTGTATTTATCAACAAATTCTTCTACAGCAGATAACTGGCATACTGTTATTCAAGGTCTGATACCTAAGATGCTGGAAACTATTTTCTTGTTCAATGTTTAAATTTAGCCCTTAGATATTATTTTTTTTTCAGCTCTAGCTATTCAACTGAATTTACGTGTTTATAGTAACTTTTGAATTACAATATCAGTTTATAGTTGTTGAGAGCTTTCTTTCTAGATCAGATATTTTTTCATCTGAATCAATTTTTGATTAAGATTAGTCGTCCTAAATTTCAATTCCTCTTTCATCATTGTAGCAGGGAATCATGTTCCATTGTGTGACTTTAATGTCTTTGCTTATATTGTGGTATCAAAGACTTCTTTCATATTACCATAAAATCTTTTGGTTTTTTGACAAGCATTTTAAGATGTTTTGATTTGCAGAAGTACTTCTAGGAATTTTATGTTTATGTCATGTAATTTTAAAGATTATTTAAATGTGCCTTTCAATGTTTCTCTCCTTTGAGGTACTGCATGGGATATAAAGCAATTAGAAAGTTTCTGGCTGGCCTTATAACAGGTAGAATAACAAATAATAATAATGAAAATGAAAAAAAAAAATCTCCACAAATTAAAAAATATCTATCTTAACTAATCTAGCAATGTAGAATTCAGTCTAATGCCATGTGGCATAGCTAAAAAAAAAAAAAAAAGCCCAATCTTCTAATAAGAAATTTATTTAAGTACAGCAACTTGTCACTACTAATGATAGGAACTGAAAAGTAATCAGATATAGCAAACACAGAAAAAAACAAAGTTGCACAATGTTGCAGCTTCTTTTCTTCAAGAATTTTAAGAAAATTGGCCCCAATTCTTCAGTTACACAGCTCTTGACATCTCAGTAGATATTAATACTGTTTTAACTGCCAGTTGGGATTTTTTGGTGTTAAATACAAATGGTAAAGAACAATAATGAGAAGTGACTGCAAACTGTACTGACATGTTATGCTTAACTAGTATTGCTGTTCAGATAAAATTATATGCTCTTATCTGCAAGATTTTATAATGCAGTCTTAGAGCTTGTTGCTATGTTGAAATGCTCCACAAAGCATAATGTGGATATATTTGCTTTAACTGAAGACGGGTAAATATACTGGTCAGTGACCTGATTTAAAAGCCATCGGACTAAAATTAAAAATAGATCCAAATCAAATAGCACACTCAAGTTTTGAGTAATAGTGTAGGCTCATTAAACTGAAATTAATAGACCAAGCTGTTATTTACAAGATTTGCATCTTCTTTTTTTTTTTTCCCCCCAGCTAATGATAGCCAGAGTATTTAAGACTGAAGAAAAGTAAAGTTAAAAACATAACACAGAGCAGTGTACTGTCTGTGAGGAATACACTTGGGTTGTTTTTAATACTTTGCACTAACAGTACATATCGAAATTCCTCTGTTTTTTAATTTTTTACATCAGATTATTCCTGCACACTATGGGGTTCTCAGGCACCTAACACGTATGGATTTAGAAGATAAGTATTTAAATACCTTCAATGTCCTGAGCTTTGGTCCCAGCACCGATTTCAGGAAAGCTGCATCTATGTAAGCATGTTGTGTGGTGCAGTCAGAGGACAGGTACAACGGAATGACTGGTGCTGAGGACCTGACATCCACCCTGCTCTTTGAGGGTTTTCTTCTGGAGCAGCTCGAGAGTGCTTCTGTGGACTGTGTACCCATTAGCAACTGGAATATGTTATATGTGCTCATGAAGTTTAGTTTCATCCAAAAGTAATTGAATTTGCATGCTCCAGGACTTCTCAGAGCATTAAACAAAGAGTAGTAAGTGGGGGAAATGGAGAAACTTGGTCTGAAAGTTTGTTCAGTCTATTAGATAAAAATATATTGTATCCTATAGACAATTATTATTATAATGGTGATACTTTCTTGGAAACACGATGAGGTGAGTTTTCCAGGGAACACAGGGCTTGCTCTCTCTCAATCAATTTTATTTTTGTTTAGTCCTTATTATACATGAAGCTGACTGGAAGTGAGGAATCATTTTTCAGAAAAATACTTCTGAAATTTCTTCCTGTTAACCACATTTTTACTGAAAAATATGAAACAAACAGAATGTCACAACTGGAAAACCCTCAAAAGTCTAGCTGCTGTTTTCCTTAGTTTCTTCTGGATTCTTATTGCTGTGAGGTATCATAATAAAATAATTGGGAATTATGAAAACCAAAATTATAACTTTAAAAAGGTTTGATTTTCATCTTTTTTTTTTTTTTTTTTTTTTTTCCCCATGGGCTAATATTTGAACCTCTTTATCATTCTGCCCCTTGCAATGATCAGTGCACATACAGAGGGTTAGGCTGGATAGCTCTGGTGGTTGTTTCTGTCTTCAGTTTACTAAGCTACAAATCATCCTATTTGTTCCTTCCTTCATGGGGAGAACATGAACCACTACACTAACCTCAACAGACAACAGTTTTAGCTCTACCTTAATAGACCTGTTCCCACCTCCAGGTTTGAATTTTATGCAGACTTTGAGGCAACTGGTGCCCTCTAAAATGCCACAGGTTGGCCCATATGCCTTTTGTACTGTGTCCAGTTGTTGCCAAAGTTTCTCAGGGAAATGGAGCTTCCCCTGACCATGGGGCTACCAGGTCCTGCTTGGCTCTACCAGGCTGAGCAGTCAAAGGACCTGGGACTGAGAAGGAAGTTCAAGGAGGTTGGATAGAAGTTAACTGCATGTAAGTTTGTGGAGGGCTACCTTTTTTTGTTTATTTCTCACCAAATTAGTTCTTATGTATCATAAATACTACTAAGGTGGCTTGATCTCACTGTGCTGCAGATGAGTTCCCAGCGATGGAAAATTTTTGTCTTAATATTATTGAACAAAATTTAGTTTAATCAAGATAAAAATGCAAGGTCTGTGATAAAGAAATTGATTTAATGTTTCCTTTTTGCATCAAACTCCTTGACAGTAGAAGGATAAATTCAGCCACTTACACAGAGTTGTTTAACATTTATTTTAGACAGATATATTATTCCAGCGTTTCTGGATTTTTTTTACTGTAGATAACATTTCAATTTTCATTCAAGAATATGTTATTTACTTGAGAAATGGGGCATGTTTTGGGTTTACTTGGGATTTTTTGCAATATTTCTGTTTCTATTTCTATGAGTTTTATTTCTGTTTGTATTTAATTTCTGTTTCTAATTTATTGGGTTTCCATTCAGTGCATAAAGCTTTCTTCAACACTTTTTGAATGTCTCTATTGGTTTGGCAAAATGGCTTCTCCTGTAGCAGGTTCAGCCCTCAGTTTCTTCCATGGAAATGTAAATTCCTCAAGTACTGCAGGAATCAGTTCTGGATACCAGTTTACCATATGAGTAAATTTACTGATGCCAAAATCAAGTTATGCTTTGATAGCATGTTTAAATTTTCATTAAAAGTCTGCTAATAAATAACTTTCATAATTCAAAAAGTAAGTATTGGGATTTAAGAGAGTCCTTTCTGTACTACTCTTTGGGATTTTTTACTCTTTTTGATCGAACCTGAGCCTCTGATTTATGAGATATACATTAAAATAACCAATGGGTTAGCCAAGTTCCCACTGGAACGCACAGACTGACAGCATAATTTTACTGAAGGATATAAATCTTCAGTATCTCAGATAATATGCTGGAAGTATTTTATCAAGTTGGTATCAACCATTTTGTAACTTTCTATCAAACTTCTGTCTTCCAGTAGAAGTACATTGTGGAAGAAGTATATGTATTATTTCTCGGCAAAAAAGTTGAGTCAGCAAAGGTATCTTCCCATCATAAAAATGGCAGTACATTAATAATTCAACATAATTTTATTTTAAATTAATAATTAAACATAATTTTGTTCTTATGTTTCCCTACTTCTTGTTAGGTTATGTGTTCTCCTTATTTGTTTCTTTAAAATCATTCCACGGGATAATACTTTTTCCCCTGTCATTCCTGAAACAGGACAGAAATATCTCCTTAAAATATTGGTGAAAAGGTGATCATGTTTTTGGAATGCTACATTTTG
Organism: Haliaeetus albicilla; assembly: GCF_947461875.1. NCBI lineage: Eukaryota > Metazoa > Chordata > Aves > Accipitriformes > Accipitridae > Haliaeetus > Haliaeetus albicilla. The sequence continues at coordinate 23,272,316 of NC_091500.1, forward strand.
TGCTTTCTTGTAACGCATGCACACGGGCATTGACATCTGCTTAATCCTCTTTCCTTGCCTTAATTTAAAATAACATATTAAAGTCTAGGAATTAAAGACAAATATGGTTTTATCCAAGTCTTACTATCCTGTGCTCTGTAGTGTCTCAGATTTGCATAAGATAGCTCCCCAGACAAAAGGTCTAATTCAGAGGCATGGATGTTTGGCCTGTTCTCTAGAGGGGCAGAAGATAATGAAAGTTTGTTCCTACTCATTCTGTACAAGTGTCATTAAAAATATTTTTGATTCGAAGCTGTTCTCTGATCATCCATAAAAAGCAAATGTTGAAGGAAGAAAGGAGAATGGGCATACACAGACCTTCTGTCATGGTCAAGAAGGATCACACAGAACCTCTAACACATGAACTGATAGGAGTAGGGAAGTGGGAGGAAAGACAAAGGTAGTATAAGGAGGCTCGTAGGGAGAAATGGTGCTTATAAAAGAAAGGAAAATATGGAACTCCTGAGGAAGATGTTGTCTGGGGACGAGAAATGCAATAGAAAGAGGGAATGGGGACTTGCAAACCATACTGCTCGTATAACAGGCCAGAGATCATCCTTTGGTCCTGAGACAAAGTGATACAGCCCAGCTTGCATTCATATGCCCAAAATCTCTTTTCTTGCAGACCGATTCTCTCCAGACTGTCTCCTGGGAACAGTCTCTAGAACTTTTAACAACCCAAGCACTTTACAAACTTACTTAACTCCATTATAAAGCTGCTATTTAGGCTACCTTATCTAAAGGAAGGATGTTCCAGAACCCTGTAGTTTAATCTTATAGTTTAAAAAAAAAATCTATCAAGTTTCAGCTTGCATTCATTCATGGCTATATCTGTGAGGGTGGTGAGGCACTGGGACAGGTTGCCCAGAGAAGCTGTGGATGCCCCATCCCTGGCAGTGTTCAAGGCCAGGTTGGATGGGGCTTTGAGCAACCTGGTCTAGTGGGAGGTGTCCCTGCCTATGGCAGGGGAGTTGGAACTAGATGATCTTTAAGGTCCCTTCCAACCCAAACCGTTCTATGATTCTATGGTATCAGACCAATTTACTTTAACCTTTAAAGTTAGAATTTGTTTTTCTTTCTTTGTTCCTGGCTCCTCCTAACATATTAAGAGACAGCAGTCACATTCCAGTCTTCATTTACTGAATTAAACTGGCAAGTTCTTAAAAATGTGTTAAAGTGTGAATCCTTTAAAGAACCGTCTTTTATTAGTTAAGCAATGAGTAGCTCAATGAAGTCTTGCTTCATGCCTGCAATCTCTTGGCACAATTACAGTACTAATAAGTAATAGTTGGAGCAAGGATCCTTTTCTGTTAGTGGCATGTTTTGAATCTGCACCTTTTTTTATTCCAAGCAGTGTCATGAGAGCTATGAACCAACTGCACTGTATTGTGTATGGTGGATGTTTAAAATTCCTCTGAAAAGACATGCAAATCCACAGACATGTTCAAAGATCTAAAGTCTTGAATCACAGCCCAGTGAAGGCATCTAATTTCTTTTTATTTGTGTCAAAGAGATATTAATCAACTCTGAAAGAAACACATCAAAAGAAAAGAGATGGGAAAAGAGCATATGAATGTAGTTGAAATAGAATGGAAAAGGGAATAAAATATGTGTGCTTAGGTCATGTATGAGAAGATCACCATGAATCCCATTCATGGTATCTTCACTGAGAAGCAGGTAACCTAAATCCTTAGTGCTGAAGTGTTGTTAATTGGCTGAAGTCAAATGCTTTCTTAAATTCTACATTTCCCCTTTTCAAAGGGGGGGGATATTCTAGTGGATTAGATGTATGTCCCAGATTTCTTTTGAATTCTTTTTGAATCTTCCCAATCTCTGGGAGCTTGGAGAACAAACTGAATGCACTGAGATAGCCCTGACTGATATGCTTATCCTTCTGAATCAGAAGAGATAATTGCAACTGGAAATGACAACTGAAAAAAGTAATACTAGGAAAACCAGAGCATGGGTCTGAATAGGGGGGAAAAAAAAAAAAAAAAGAAAAAAAAGGCAGGACCAGATCACAGCCTCTGGGATTTTGGATACAGAGGATATAGTTTTATGGAGGCATGTCCAACTGTAGCTAAGTATTTAGTTGGAATAACACTCCCCTCCACACCTATAAAGACACTAGCAAATATAAAAGAGGATAGCACAAATTGTCCCCTAGCTGGGGTAAGCAATTTAATAAATTCCACTCCATTTTAAGATGTTCAACAATCTGGCCCATAAGCCTGTGATTGCCTAAGGAGTCCATGTTTTTACTCTCTGAATACAGCCTACATAGTGATCTGTTCAGCTGCAACACTCTAAAAATTTTTTAGCTGAATACACAAGAGATATAGCTGCAAAATCAGCCTCCTGCCTATATATCACAGTTGTAATGCTCCTTTTCTCTCTTAATTGCCCAAGCATCATTACACTGGCTGTCCATTCTAAAAACAATTTATATCCCATGATATTAATGTATTTTTATTGTTATCTTCTAGCAAGATTTCAGTTAGGTTTATAGTATCACACATTTATCTGTATGCAGATAGCTGGACAGACTTTAATAATCCTCTATTAACAAGCTTATGTCCATCTTTATTAGTCTCCATAAATCCAAATTCATCCCTTATTTAGCTCATTTTTACCTTGAGTGCATGCTTTGATTTTATCTTTATTTCTATCAACCTCTCTTTACACCTTTCTTCCTTTGCTTTATACTACTGTGTTTGCCTTTTTGTGCTCTGTTCTACTTTTTTAAAGTTTTTCTACTTTTTCAAAGTTTTTCATTTTTTAAAATCAGTCCACTAACAAAGAGTCATCCTCTGTTCTAATTCTTTCAGTATATGACCTGTTCAATTCCAAATAACACCTTGTGGCTTATATAGAACTTGTTTCTTTCTGTCATTGTATCAAGATTCATAAATCAAATGTATCCTGGATGAGTTCTGTTCCCATTTCTTGAATGTTCTCCTTATTTGACACTAGCATTTTCTCCTTCTCTACTTCATGATGCTAAACACAAGTTCTCTGAGGGATCTGTCTTTCCAGTTCCTCAGTCTCCTACATATTTTATTCTAGAAAAGAGAATGGACCAAGGCCCACTAGGCTGACCTCAGAACAAGCAGCATGACACAGCATGGTTTGATATAGCTAAACTCCTTCCCTGGCCCCACAGAAGGGAAAGAACTTCATGGCCTTGTCTTTCCTGCTTGCTGAGAACTGCCTATACTGCCCGAACTACACCTGGGCATTTTAAGGGGGAAAATCTTGGCCTGAGTGGAAACTCTGTCAAGAAATGTGCTGATAAATAGTATGGATATGCCAACCTGACCTGTCATCTACAGAAGTTTGCTGCTTGCCAGTGGCCCAGATTTGGGATGTCATGGAGAGACTGTTGAGTCCTGTCCAATCCTCTATTACCCCCTGCTATTTTTTCATGTGGACACCAGTGGTACTGCCAGGGGCAACCTGGAGAGTATCAAAAGTGACTACAGAAGTCTGAGGGTGATGGTCAGGCATATGGAACACAGATAGTGTTCTCCAAAATCCTGCTGGTGAGGGCAAAGGGTGTATGGAGGAGGGCGCTGATTCTACACGTCAACAGTTGGTTGCAGAGCTGGTGCTGGCAGCAGGATTTTGGTTTCTATGACCATGGGACTCTATTTGAAGATTGTGGGCTTGGGAGAGATGGGATCCACTTCACTAAGCATGGCAAAGGTATCTTTGCCAGCAGGATGGCTGACCTGGGAAGGAAGGCTTTAAGCTACGTATTCTGGGGGACATCAAGAGTTACCAGCAGCTCTGGGAGGGAGTGTGAAGGACCAGTCTGATGAGCAAAGGGCCTGGGGTGATGTGAATGAAAGGGAAGACAAAATTAACAAAGCAGGGCTGAAGCGAAGTCACCTCAAGCATTTGCATGTAAGCAAGGAAGTGCCTACAGGGCACAACTATGGAACATCTACCCCTGACCCCTTCTGGGAAATCAGCATGCTGGGATACCTCCCTGAAGTGGCTGTACACTAAAGCACACAGTTTCACAGATAAACACGAGGAATTAGTGAACTGTGTGCAGCTGCAGGGCTATGATCTTGTTGCGATAACGGAGACCTGGTGGGATGGCTTTCATGACTGGAGTGCTGCAATGGAGGGATACAAGCTCTTTAGGAAGCACAGGGCAGGAAGATGAAGAGGGGGAATTGCCCTTTATGCAAGAGAACAGTTGGAGTGTGTGGAGCTCTGCCTGGGGATGGATGATGAGCCAACTAAAAGTTTAGGAGTAAGGATTAAAAAGCAGATTAGTACAGGTGTGTCCTGGTTTCAGCTGGGATAGAGTTAACTGTCTTCCTAGTAGCTGGTACAGTGCTATGTTTTGAGTTCAGTATGTGAAGAATGTTGATAACACTGATGTTTTCAGTTGTTGCTAAGTAGTGTTTAGACTAAAGTCAAGGATTTTTCAGCTTCTCATGCCCAGCCAGCGAGAAAGCTGGAGGGGCACAAGAAGTTGGCACAGGACACAGCCAGGGCAGATGACCCAAACTGGCCAACGGGGTATTCCATACCATGTGACATCACATCTAGTATATAAACTGGGGGGGAGTGGGGGCAGGGGGAATCACCATTCGGGGACTAACTGCGTGTCGGTCGGTGGGTGGTGAGCAATTGCACTGCGCATCATTTGTACATTCCAACCCTTTTATTATTATTGTTTTCATTTTATTAGTGTTATCATTATCATTATTAGTTTCTTCTTCTCTGTTCTATTAAACTGTTCTTATCTCAACCTACGAGTTTTACTTCTTTTCCTGATTTTCTCCCCCATCCCACTGGGTAGGGGGGGAGTGAGTGAGTGGCTGCGTGGTGCTTAGTTGCTGGCTGGGGTTAAACCATGACAGGGTGATATGTGGGTAACCCAGGAGTTTCCTAAAAAACATCTGTGGCAGCTTTCTGACCCAAGTGATAGAGGAGCCGATGAGGAGAGGTGTTTTTCTGGATCTCATAAACAAGGAAGGGCTTATTGGGGATGTAACACTTTAAGGCAGTCTTGACTGTGGGGACTATGAGATGGTGGAGTTTAGGATCCTGAAAGGAGGGAACAACCTAAAAAGCAAGAACACAACCCTGAACTTCAGCAGAGTGGACTTTGGCCACTTCAGGCATATGCTTGGAAGAGTCCCATGGGATATGGCCTGGAGGGAAGAGAAGCCCAAGAAAGCTCATTTATATGCAATGATCACCTCCTCCAAGCTCAAGAGCAGTCCATCCCAGTGAGCAGGAAGTCAAGCAATAATGTCAGGATGCCTGCATGGATGAACAAGTTGATCCCAGCAAAACTCAAATATAAAAAAGAACTATACAGGGTGTGGAAACAGGGACAGGAAACTTGGAAGGAATATAAAGACATTGAGCATGAAGAGACACAGTTGGGAAAGCCAAAGCCCATTTGGAGTTGAATCTAGTGAGGGATGTCAAAGACAATAAGAAGGGCTTCTATGTGTACGTAAATGGCAAAAGGAAGACTGGGGAAAATGTGAACCTAATGCTGAATGGGGCAGGTGCCCTGGTGATACAGTACATGGAAAAGAGTGAGATATTAAACATCTTCTTGGCCTCAGTCTTTACTAGTAATACTGTCTTTCAGATACACAAGGACCTGGAGACTAAGGGGAAATTCTAGAGCAAGGAAGATGTACCCTTCCTGGAAAAGGATCAGTTTAGAGCCTACTTAAGCAAATTGGACATACATATGTCCATGGCCCTGATGGAATTCACCCAGGAGTGCTGAGGGAGTTGACTGATGTCATTGTGAGGCCACTCTTGATTAGCCATGAATGAAAATGGCAACTGGGAGAGGTGTCTGAGGACTGCAGGAAAGCAAATGTCACTCCTAACTTCAAAAAGGACAAGAAGGATGACTCAGGGAACTACAGACCAGTCAGCCACACCCTGATTTCTGGGAAGTTAATGGAACAGCAAATCCTGGAAACAATTTCCAGGCACATGAAGGACAGGAAGGTGATGGGGAGTCATCAGCATGAGTTCAAAAAGGGGCAGTAATGCTTGACCAACCCGATAACCCTCTATGATGAAATGACTGGCTTCGTATTTGAGCGGTGAGCAGTGGATATTGTCTACCTAGACTTCAGTAAGGCTTTCAACCCTTTTCCCCATAAGATCCTCATGGAGAAACTGATGAAGTATGGGCTGGATGAGCAGACAATGAGGTGGAATGAAAACTGGCTGAATGGCTGGACTCAGTCTAGTAGGAGGCCAGTAACTAGTGGTGCACCCCTGTGGTCAACACTGGGTCCAACCCACTTTAACATTTGCATTAATGACATGGACAATGGAAAAGAATGCTCTCTGAGCAAGTTCACAGGTGGAACAAAGCTGGGAGGAGTGGCTGATAAACTAGATGGTTGTGCTGCCTTTCACCTGGATGGGATGGAGAACTGGGCAGACAGGAACCTCGTGAAACTAGACAAAAGGAAATGTCGACTCTTACATCTGGGGAAGAATAACACCATGCACCAGTATGTGCTGGAGGCCAACCAGCTGGAAAGCAGCTCTACAGATGTGGTAGGCTGACCCTGCCTGGAGGCCAAGTGCCCACCAAAGCCACTCTATCACTCCCCCTCCTCAGCTGGACAGGGGGAGAGAAAATATAACAAAAGGCTCGTGGGTCAAGATAAGGACAGTTTAATAAAATGAAAGCAAAGGTCATGTACGAAAACAAAGGAAAACAAATGATGTTATTCTCTACTTCCCATCAGCAGGTGATGTCTGGCCACTTCCTGGGAAGCTGGGCTTCAGTACGCTTAGTGGTTGCTCCAGAAGACAAATGCTCCCCCCTTCCATCTCCCTTTACTTAGCTTTTATAGCTGAGCTGACGTCATATGGTACCGAATATCTGTTTGGTTAGTTTGCATCATCTGTCCTGGCTATGTCCCCTCCCAAGACCTTGCCCAGCCCCAGCCTGCCATGGTGGGGAGGAAAATGTTGGAGAGACAGCCTTGATGCTGTGCCAGCACTGCTCAGCAGCAGCCAAAGCACTGGTGTGTTACCAACACCTTTCTAGCTACCAATACAGAACACAGCACTATGAGGGCTGCTATGGGGAGAATTAACTCCATCTCAGCCAGACCCAATACAACAGAGATGGACCTGCGGGTCCTGGTGGACACCAAGTTGATCATGAGGCAAAAACATGCCTTTGCAGCAAAGGCAGCTAATAGTACCCTGGGCTACATTAGGCAAAGTGTGCCAGCAGGTCAAGGGAGGCAATCCTTCCCTTCTACTCAGCGCTGGTAAGGCCACAGCTAAAGTGCTGTGTCCAATTTTGGCCACCCCAGTAAAAGAGAGATATGGAGCTACTGGGAGAGTCCAGCACAGGGCCATTCACATGATGAAGGAGGTGGAGCGTCTTTCATATGAGGAAAGGCTGAGAGAGTTAGGACTTTTTAGCCTGGAGAAGAGACGGCTCAGGGAAAATCTTAGCAGTGTATAGAAATAACTGAAGGGAGGATGCAAAGAAGATGGAGCCAGACCCTTTTCAGTGGTGCCCAGTAACAGCACAAGAGGCAATGGGCAAAAACTGAAATGCAGGTTGTTCCGTCTGAACACATGGAAAAAAGTGTTTACTGTGAAGGTGATCAAGCACTGGCATGGACCCAGAGAGAGGTTGTGGAGTCTACATCCTTAGAGATATTAAAAACCTGATGATGCACAGCCCTGAGCAACCTGCTTTGGCTGACCCTGTTTTGAGCAGGGGCATTGGACTAGATGATCTCCAGAGGTTCCTTGCAGTGTCAACCAGTCTGAGAATTTGTGGTAATCCTGGACCAGTCATGAAGCCCATGCCCTTGCCCTGTTCATTTACTATCATAGAAAGAAGCACAGGCTCTCACTGAGGTATTTGAAAGCATTTATTTAGATTGCCTTACCTCAGGCAATGTCTTCTGTAGTGCTATTAGTTAAAATGATACATTATAATTTAATGAAAGTCAGGAGACAAACTAAGGCTAGATTTTTCTTAGCATATTTTAAAAATTGCAATTACATTTTGAATATATATCCAGTAGCTTTAGGTGTCCTGGAGGTTTCCTTCTGACTCTCCTTTTTGATTTGGTTTCTTGTGAGCGTGTACTTCTCTAACCATCTTGTTCCCCAATGACTGGAGATTATAACTAATGAACTCTCCAGGTCCAAAATCTAATTTTAGTTACTCAAGCTATATTACGATTCATGGAGACATATTTCTTAGCCAGATTGTCACTGTCAACCAATTTCCATATGTTAGAAACCAGAGCTCGATGTTCTTCTGATTAGCCTTTTTAACTAATTTAATAGAGTTGATGTTTTACAGATCAGCAACTTAATAATAAACACAGGGGACCTTTATTGATATAAGAAATATCTTGTTCCATATACCACAGAGATAAAGCTATCCAAACTGTATTTTACTGTTGAGGATTTCTTGGCTGGGCAAAGGCATGTGAGCAATCCAGCCGTTAGGTGGGAACGACGCATAAGTTTACAAAGTGCTGAAGCGGACAAGGACGCTGTGTCTTTGAACGCTGGGAAAAAGGAAGATAAGAAGAGCCTGACAAACAACTCCTGGATGCCGAAGAATGAGATAAGTAACTGCTGGACGCCTCGTGAAGAAGCTTGCACAGCCAATAGAGAATAAGATAGTGTTGTGTGAAATGGGGTATTGTACCAATTAGAGCACTGTATAAGGCGCGTGGACAAGTCAGTCTTGTATAAATGTCAAGACGTCTGAACAGTAAACGAGCAAGATGTTAACTCATATTGAGTGTGATTCTTGACTCCAGCCGCTCTTCCTGACATTTTACCTGTCCACTAAATAGGAGTAATGGGAATATTTTTTAATCAGAACCTACAATATTAAAGAAGGTCTTCTTTTCATCAAGTCCAACAACATTCTTCATTGTTTATTAAGCTCCTTGTACTACTTGTGTGGGCAGCAATATTTAAAAATAAGGACAAAAAAGCAAACAAAATAAAACCTGTCCTCTTGAAGAAAACAATTTCCATAACTTAGCTCCACTGCTATAAAGATAAATTGTGTCTTAAGTAATTGCATATTACCAAAACAGCCTGAAATGCTGAGTTACAATGAATTTCGGTCATTGTCAAAATAGGCTTGATTCTCAATTCTCCCAAGCTTTGCAACAATCATAAAATCACGTTAGCAGTCTCTCTTCTAAATGGCAGGAAAGTTAAGAGGCCCATATGTTACAAGAATATCACCTCTAGGCAAGGACTGTGTACAAACACTAGACTGGGCTCTGGCTTATCTTCCTGGGCAGTTGCATCAGCAAGCACACGATCTACATTTTTATCTCTCTAACAAGCAGCACAAGACTATGGCAGAGTAACACAGATGGAATAAGAATTCACCTGGTCCTTTATTGGTGTAGAAGAGATTGTTAAAATTATTCCTTTGGTTCTGAGCTAGAGTTTACACTGGGTTTGGGGTTTTTTTTTGCTTCTTTTTTTTTTCTTCCCTGCAGTATAATCCCAAAGCCAGTTTCAAAGCCAAATCTGCTAAGTGCCCATGCCATTTACTTTCAGAAGTCCACTTGGGTCTGAGGTTGAGGTAAACTAGATTGTATTCTTTCTTAGTGAAGAGATCTTCAGGTATACTTTCAGCTGTAAAGCACACCTATTTTGATACTTTATTATTGCATTAGTTAATGTTTTACAGTGTTGAAGGAGCAAGGCACGTTGGGACCAGTCTTCCTTTTGCAACCCATCTCTCTGAGGTGGTGTTCGGTTGGGTGATTTTGAGTAGACAAGATGGCCTTGGAACTGTCTGCTGCAGAGCCAGCTGGAGCCTGCACTGCTCACAAATGCAGTGAAGATATTTGGAGTTAGGCTGGCTCTGCCAACCTTCAGGCAGCACCTGTGACCTTCCAGGAAAATTTCAGTGTAGATGTAGCCACAGCATCTGGAGAGTGGGATGTTTTGTCCCACCTATTTCTCTTGGCTGGATGTGTTATCACCTTCCCACCACCGAAAATTGAGTTCAGAGATGTGAACATGAATCAGAGAAGCAAAATGCCAGATGCAACCAAGCAAGCCAGGAGAAACACTCTCACAAAATCCAGAAACATTTCTGACCACTATATCTTTGCTAGAAACATATCTACTCAATGGACAAGCAGACAGCAAGGGAATTCCTCAGCTGTTTGGCTCATCAAGTCAATGTTGTAACTCCATTCAGAAAATACAGAAGTGGTTCAGGACACTTCACATGAAGGAAAGCCTTTCCTCTGTAAAGAAGGCAAAGAAAGATAGAAGGCCAAGGAGGCAGATAGATCAAGGACTGTAGGTAGCTCTCCTTGACTGGCCCAAGTGGTGGTCCTGTAGCCTGAGGTCTCTGGACCTTCTCTCTCTAAGGAAATGGATAAGATGGCAGAAGAGAGAATGGAAGAGACACTGTCCCTTCTGTATTTGTAAGAATGATGGCAATAAACCCAACAGAAACCAGTAGGAAGAAAGGATGGTTGAGGATGCCAAAAAAAGGATTATGTGGAGTTAAGGCAGAAGTATTTGTATACCCTGAAACATGAAATTAATATGGAAAGATGAGGTTGGAACACTGCTGATTTTCCTTAGAAAGACAGATCTAATTGTCATGTTTCGATTGCTGAATCAGCAAGACATAATGTCTACAAAAGGAGGTTGCTCACCACTCATGACAACATCAACACAAAAAACACGGAACCTAATATGAAAAAAAGTGGAGACTATCCACACAGTACAGCATTCTGGCAAATCATATGGGATGTTTGCTTCAAAGAGGATCAAAAGATTAGAGTGATGAATTTGAAACCAATAATTTAATCATTCTGTTTCTTTTCTTGTCAAATCATTTTTCACCAGAGATTAATTTTGCTTAGCACACTGTATCCTTGTTGCAGAATATGTGAAATCTTAATGTGATCTTGGTTATATTCCCTACATTACATGGTTTCATTTTCTGTAACAGTTAAAATGTTCATGTAATTAAATAAGGTGACTTCACATGGGGTATGCTATGCATGCACATTCAGATGCTGTGCATTAATACGCCTCTGATTTCTATGAGAAAGTAACCAAACCTTTTTAAGGATGTGTAAATTTTAGGTAGAGAGGGCTTACACTTATGGGTAATGATCTCTGGCTGTCTTTGAAACTAACTTTAAATATAGTGTACCTAAAATTGGACATATAAAGAACATGCTTACCTTTTTCAGTCTATTAATTGCTGATGCAATAATCCTGTAAACATATATAAAAATGAATTCATTATCCATATCAATAATTAGCAGGATTGGGGATTTAATATTTTTAATAATAAACTTTCTACAATACCTTTTACAGCTCTTCCAATGGCAAAACATTAACAGAATTTTAGCTCATGATTATCTTAGGAATACTTTTATAAATGTATCCTAAACTGTTTGCAATTGAAATGAATATGTGCTATGATTAATATTTTGCATGGTAATTTGGTCACATTTTACTGCTTGATGAAAATGATGATTTAATTATGATAACTTGATGAGGCATGCATTTAAAATCTCTCCAGAGTTGGTTTTTTTCCCCTAAATTCTTGATTAGGACCAAGGTCACTGTTGAAATGCAAGGTTATGTGTGAGTAATTTATAGTATAGTTATTCTGGTTTGCATATTCAGATTTCCCCCAATTTTGATCTGTTTCAAATGTTCAAATCTTATATGTATAGCGATTTTGTAGCGCTTAGTTTTACAGCATGTGGAATCTGTCATTAGAAGCCACAAAGCTTTTTGAAAATGAATTACATCAGAGCAATGGAAATTTCTCTATCCTCTACCATTTTGAAAACATATGCTGCCCCTGTGGCACTGACTGACACTTCTTGCCTTACAGAGGTAAAGATTCTATTAAGTCAATATGAGGTCAGGGTGAAACGTAAGGTAAAAAGGCACTATTTATCAGTGTTACAGCTTTGTGTTTCCTCAGGGGAAAAATGGCTGCAAAGCTGGTGATAATTTCTGCTGCTGAATATTCTAAATATCTGTGTTGAAGTCAAAGAATAATGGAAGACCTGCCACTTAATATTTTAAAAAGAGAGTAGGAGAAAATTATCAGTGCTTTTCAGAGGTGGGTTGAATAAAGCAAATTAGAGTGCCATGGCATGACCCTTCTTGGGAATAGCTAATAAATTGATGAAGGAATTTAATTAGATGAGAGGAAAGCTAAACATAGCAAAATAACTTGGGGGGATTCAGTAACATATATCTGCACAGAGAGAACAATGAAATAGAAAAGCTTACAGTGACGAGGAGCTGAGAGAAAGCATATAGACAGTCAACTTCCTTGTATGTTAAGTTTTTTCATGAGCTTGAAGAATTGGAAAAAAAAACCCCAACCTTTTGAAGTATCTCATATTTTCACATTTTTGTTTTTTTGTTGGTTTGGAGTTTTGGGTTTGTTTTTTTTTTAGGGAACCATGCAAGCTCTCTGGAAATTGTGAAAAGATTAAAAAAAAAAAGTGTATTTCATGTAGAAGATGAATAAATTTCTGCAGGAGGATCGTTGTACAAGAGGGATAAAATTTCCAGTTGTGATCCAACAGTCCTGTTCTAAAATTTAAAAAATGCCTGCAGTCACATTACACTGCCTTCCCACTGGCTTATGGCTGTCACTGAGAACTGTTTTTTTCCATTGAAAAAATGCCTTTGTTTTTTTTAAGCTTTGAGCTTACATTTAAGTTTAGCATCTTTCTCTTCTCCTTTATGCTCTCTTTGCTCTCACACTGGTTCTTGATCAGGCTTTCCACCACTTCATTCAGCCACTACCATTTTCTCATGTCTTTGAATCTGCATATTTCACACTTTTGCCCACACAGTGGAATATTTTCAGAAGTACTTGTGAAGTCAGTCTCTCTTCACTACAAATCTGCTTTTTCCGTTCAGTTCTACCATCTGCCTAGCTAAATAACTATTTCCCAACTACTTTAAATCTCCATAGTCCCATCTGCTTTTTCCCCCCATCGGCTCAGACTTCAAACCCTCCTCTGTCTTGTCCCTCCCTCCCCTTCTCTTTTCCTCCCTCCTTCCCTCTCCCTCTCCCCTATATGGGGCCCTGCCAGTTTCCTGCAAGATGACATTGCTGAAATGCAGCATGGCTTTCTTCTCACCTTCCTTTCCCTCCTTGTTTTCTTCCTGAAATTCAGTTCTCCTTCTTTCTTGCTGCTGATCTGCATATTTTCTACCAGTTCTCCCCCCAACTTTACTTTTGTTCTTGTGACTTCTCTTCATCTCTGAAACTTTTCTACACCAATCCTACCCTTGCCCATATTTGCCACATAACTTCTCACTACTTGCTGGATCTTTTACTTCACAGTACCAAAAGGGCAGTCTTTGCTCTTTGAAAAATATCCCACCTTTAGCTTAAATTTTCTCCTCATTTACTGCCTTATCTTGTTCCTTCCTTTTACTTCAAGCTCATTAAACACCGCATTTAGTGCTGCAGCCTGGATTTCCCCATCTATTTATACTCAATTTCTCCCTTGCATTCCAAGGGTATTACTTTTGCCAAAATCTTTAGTGACATTTTAGCAAAATCTCAGACTTCTCCAATATAACTTCATCGTCTTTGTCCTCTACGCTGCCTTTTATTTTGTTTGAAATCTTTTTCTGTCTTTGCTTCTGTGACTGATCTCACCTGTGTCTCTCTTTCTGCCTGTCTAATCATTCCTTTGACATATCTTTTAGAAGCCCTTCCATATCTTTGCTTCCTGTGGGTGCCCCATAGGTCATGTCCTCCATTCTCTTCCTTTATTTAAACTTTTTCTCTAAATAACCTTATTTATGTATCTACCATCTTTGTTCATCTATCATCTTTGTGCTGTCCTTTAGATTTAGGTTTCTATGCCAGTAGATCTTTCCTTCTGTCCAAACTAAAGCTAAATAAAACTACAGTCTCAGTCAAAAGGCTAGGAGTATTTTAAGGTATTTCTTGTTTATAGATACATTGGTTCTGGGAAAAAAAAAAAATCCAGCAACACACAAAGACTTTTCGACAGAGTAAATGAAATACATAATAACATGAGTAAAACCAGCAACAAATAGATTTTTTATTATGTTAGAGTTTCTTGTTTTGCTTAGGTCTTCAATGAATGATATTCTAGTAAGAAGCTTGATTTACCCATAGAAGCACACTGTAAATTGTCAAAAGAAAGCAGGAGAAAGTTTAGCATAGTAGTTGCCAGTTGATGTGATACTCTTGATGAGTGATTTCAAAAAACATTTAAATCCTGATATAAAAATGTGGGGAGGTGAGTTCTTCTGTGCTCTCATGCGGAGGTATTCATAGCTTTGAATAAGTAGGACTAGAGTCAGTTGCGTGCCTCAGTTGTGCTACTGCATTCAGATGGGTGTTCAAACTTCACAGATATTCTGGTAGCTTCTTCAAGAGTGTAATGATATAAAATAAACAGGACACTCGACTGATAACCAGTTTTACTGTCTGAACATAACTTCCTGTTTTTATTTAGAACAGTGGACAGTGATCAATATCAAGAGCACTAGAGAGAGCTTGGAAGGAACGAGGAAGGAGAAGGAAAATAAAGGCAACAAAGAAAAAAACTCAAATAAACCCTCTAACAGGGGAAAGGAATAGAATTCCCCCAAACAGAAGTAAAAGATACTCAGAAAAATGGGTAATAAAAAGAATCTGAAAAAATGAAAAACCTAGAAGAGAAAACTGCACATGGATGGAGTGAAATTTTGCTGCAAAGTTAGAAGACTCAACCTGGACCCACCTCTCTCTCCCAAAGCTTCCACTGAAATAAGAGTTGTAATGCATGTCCCCATGGTTTAGTGAGTTGAGAACCATGAACCATGGAATTAAAATCAGGAACTTGTAAGCCAGGGAAGGGAAACATCACAGTTTTGGTCATAAACTTTACCTAGTGATGAAAGGAGATTATTATATCATTTTTAGGTTACATGTTAGGAATTATTATCAGAGATGGAAAAGTTTTATTAGTCTTTTTTCACAGGTCATAAACTGTTAATTTCTTAGTATTCACAGCCACTCTAATCATCAGAGCTCAGGTCTCTTTTGCTCATGTTAAGTGTGATAACTGATATCTCAGCGTCCAAAAATAAGTGGAATGCTTCAAAGAAGGCTCTGAAACATATGGCTCCTCTACAAAAAATTGTCAGAGAGCAGAGAGCAGATGGGAGGCAAATATATACAACAACAGAGTGGCACAGCAACTTAGCTTAGACATGTAAATATATTCGCTGATTCATGAATTTTCTTTCTCTTTTTTTTTGCTGCTGATAAAAATAAAAAAGATGAAAGTATGAGATAATGAGGGAAAAACATAGTTGCTTTCATAGCAAGTCCTTGCCACACACAGTTTAAGGATGTATTAAATTTTCTTCGATGATTTTGAAACAACATTTGTTTTCAGAAAATGACAGACTAAATAAGTCTTTTATTGTCCAGTCTCTTTCCCCTTAAATCATACGTCACTAACAGCACTTTTGGTCAGACAAGGTCAGGACTGCTGAGAGAGATCACCAAGTTTTTAGTAGGTATAGTGTTGTGCATATTCTTTTAACAGTTACTGACTAAGTGAGATTGTGACTAAAATATTTAAATCAAACCCTACAAAGTTTAATCAGAATGCAGAGAAGGACAGTAATTCCTAGCTCAAGAATTAAAACAATTATGACTGGCCTGCAAATTTTTTAAAACATGTGACCATGAACTGCACTTAATAGTGGCAGTTTCAGTAACAGTACTAGTAAGGTCAGAGGAAAAAAAAAAAAAGTAAAGGTCAAATACAGCCTAGAATATGGTCTAAAACATACAGAATTTCGGAACTGCAAACATAGCACTTAATAGAGTTTCCACAAAATGACTGGGCTTAGCAAACACTAGCTGTTCAGAATAAAATGCTAATATTAGTTTAACTACTTTAACATCAGGTCCTCTCTAATGATGTCCTCAGTTGTACTGAAATCACAAAAAATTGATGACTATCCAAAACAAGGTATAATACAGAGATATTTTCTTGATAGTTTTTGTCAAACAAGAGAGGAAAGAAAGAGCATTGATGTAAACTGTTAACTACGAGCCTACATCTGTTCATTTATGTTTCTAAATTCTACTGCAGTATTATTATGGCAACATTTTTTTTTGGCACCAGACGTTTATACTGTGGCCTCAAAACTTTATTAGACCACAGCTTTTAGGCTGCCTTCTGAAAGAATAAACTGTAAGTTAGGGTGGTCATCAAATAGTACTGTTAACTTCTGCCTATAAGCAGCATTCAAATATTTATGATCAACTTTAGTGGAAACCCATGCCTAAAATCTAGATATGTCTTAATGTAACACAATTTATATTTTTACTGAAACTCTGCTTTTGAGAATTGTCCCCTTGTAGCAATATTAGAACACGTGACAAACACGTAACGGAGTGACACTCTGCTTGTCTGTAATGGAAGCTGACCAGGGTAACTCCAACAAAGCAGCTTGTTACTCCTTTACCATTAGTGTGAATACAATATGTGCATATGAAGGTATTTCTGAACATTTAGGTGCATGTCTCAAACACACAAGTACTGAAACCAGATGCCAGATGGTGTATTGTTCCTTCCCTTACAAAGCTTTTTCTCTCACTGATCTCTGAGAGCTACCTGGGGAAGCTGGTTGAAGAAGTTGAAGTGAATGATCAAATTTCTGATGAGAAAAGACAAAAGAGTGATAGGAAAGCTGTTAGCTGTTTCAGCTTTCTTTGTGCATTCAAGAATTTTTTGTTGAGTGCAGATCTTGAAAATCAGTATGGGTACTGTCTTTTTTTCTTTGTATTTTGTGTAATCCAAATGAACATTCAGTTCAATATAATTAATCAAAGCATGTACTTTCTCATTTTACAAAATCATAAAATAATCACCATATTAACTGTCACACAATTTTTCTTGTATTACAATGTGGTAAAGAGGTAGAAGAATCCTCTTCATTCTGTCTCTTTTGTATTCTAGCTCTTACACTCAGGCTCTTCACAAGTAATGATCCCCAAACCAGTCACTGTTCCAGTTCCTGTTTTTATTTCTATTACTTGTAGTCTATCGAGCTTGGTGCCCCATCCCAGCACATGGAGAGAAAAAAATCATTGATCAGGCAAACAGAACAGAGAGCAAGGCTATGCATCTGCCTTGTCCTAGGGCTCCAGTCTGGGTCCTGGACAAACTTTCTGGAGAGGTAACGGGAATCCTCTGGAATATTTCTGAACTGGGATACACAGGTTAAGTTTAAAATAAAATCCTGGCACAGAAAACAATCCATACTTCAATGAAGCAAAGATTAAGTGATAGATTCCATTCCAAGTTCTCTATTTTGATCTAAATTACCTACTGATTCTGGTCTTTTCCAGTTTAACAAACTGGCCTTTTAGTATTTGTTTAGAGTTCTAATGAATCATTGCCCTTATAGGTGCAAATATTTAACTTTTCATTGTTTACTCACCCAAAAGTTATATGAAGAAGTTGGCTTTGGTCAAATTTTACTCCTGTTACATCACTTCTAACCAAACTTGTTCAGATACACATTTATTCTAAAGCACCCCTGAAGCCTTTGGCAGACAAAGAAGAATGGGTGTCCCATGGTATTGGCAATCTGCGATCCTCTCCATTCCTGTAAGATCTCGGTGTCTGCTCATATTTAACAAGACTCAGGAATACCTGCTTTGTGCCAGGATGCAATCATTCACCCTGCAAAGAATTGTGTGGCTATAATAGTTTCCTTTATGAGTGATATCTAATTCAGGTAATGGAAAGGAATATTTACAATTTCAATGAAGAGGCAAATAAAATAGGCAACGGGATTTAGTGAACAGATAAACTTTCCCACCCCTTAAAGCAAGAGTCCTGAGCAAGATTCTTAGGAGTATCAACTGAAAGAATGGAAAAGTAATAAATAGGGACAGCTTCTCTGTTACTGATGGGCTTCTTTGCAGCTTGTCACAGAGACAGCTCAGTGTATTCCAGGTGAGTCAGGATCAAATTTCCACTGGCACTTCTAGGAAGAGCCTGATACTTTTTCCTGCCCAAGCAAATATCTGTCTCATAGTTATGTTGTTTACTTTTTGAGCTGTTATGCATGTTATATTTTAAGACTTTTCTTATGGATTAGCATCTGTTTTCATTTGATTTTTTTGGGGTTTTTTTTCGTAAAAAGAGATTTCCATATTGTGACTGTCATTCTTACTGTTATTTATGAAATTTCTTTGCTGCTACAACAGAATCTCTTCATGCTCTGACAAGGAATCATTCTACAGATGGAGTTGCAGACAGGCTAATTATAATTCCTGTAGCAAAGCCCTGGATCCAGACAATTTGCTGTGTGTACTACATGGCTTTAGAGCCTAAATATCTGCCTTTACAGAGTGGGATCTGTTCATTAAAAATCAGTCATTTCTCTTACCATGTATTTTATATTAAATACCATGACAACCAGAGGGGTTTTTCTCATGTTCTGCTGATAGATTTTATTAAAAAATGACTCACTGCCATTACTGAATCCTTAATTCTTCTGCTGAATGAATTGTGGAGATTTAAGTTGTTTACTTTGCTTTCATCATTTATTATATATTGTGATCCACATTTGATGCTTACTTACTCATCTAAATGGAACTGAACTTGACAAATTTGATGTATGATTTAATGCTTATGCTACTTAGCTGACTAACTTTTCATAATGTAAAATGCTTTGGGATTCTAGAAAGACCTGAGCAGGTAAAAAAGAAGTCAGAACTCACTCAGAATCACTGGACATATTCACTCCTGCCTAAGCAGGTGTCCTGGCTGGCACCACATGCACAGGTCCCTGCCAGCTCAAGAGGTCTTACCCTATCTAGCTGGCTTCCTTCTCTACTTGCCTACCTCTGCAGATAAAAGCTGCCAGAAAGAACAGGGCTGAAAGTAGATATACCTTTTTGTTAGTGTACTGTGGAGGGGAGAACAAAATGTCTACAAGTCCAAGGCAGCTGTACATTTTGCTTTTGCGTTGGAAGAAGCAAAGGCTGCTGTCTGGTCTTTCTTTTTGTCATTTGCCTGTCTGGCAGGCTAGGTCTAGGGAGAACAGGTTGCTGCTGAAGCTGTATTATGTGAGCTTGGGAGAATGGGATGAAAGTGGTGAAGAGCCAGGAAACACGGGAAAGCTGGGAGAGGAGAGGGAGAACTTAAACTGCTGAAATGATAAATGCTGTTAACCACTTAGAATTTGCAGTCAGACCGATGCAAGAGGTATGGAAATGAGCGTGTTTTGGAAATGGGATAAGGGAGCTTTTGTTGCTAAGCAGAGTGTAGAAGGGGTGGTAGGAAATGGGAGAGTTTGGTGGGAAGGATGATGAAGGCCAAAATTTACCTTTCAGTATATGTGTGAATATGAACATGAGTCATTGTCACACACCTCGCAGATTAGCACAGAACGTTCAAATGCTGCAGATACATGACTATTATACTATAATCTTTTAAAGACGATCTTATTTGTATTAACAGTTTGGTGATTTTTTCTCATCTGATTGGAAATTTTGTTCTTTTTAAATTTGTAAGACTACTCATTAATCATGGAGACTTCAAGTGACCTGAAAATATTTTTCTTCTTAGGATGAAAAAGTCATCATCATTTTCATTAATCACATTATATGCATGAAACACAAACTTTGTATTACATAACTTAAAAAGCACAGTTAAAATAAAATTTCATTAGTAGTGTTAAATTATGCAAATAAACCTCATGAAACAATTACCAGACCCTAAGTATGATTACAGAAGTAATCTTGTATTTCTTTTTTTTTCCAAATTTGAACAATAGTCACTGGACTAATGAGTGAAACTCACTGAATTATGAATATGGAATTTGTATGGTCAAACCCACGAAGCATTCAGTTCAGTACCTTCTTCAGGAGAAAGAAGACCTACTTAGAAGATTTAAGTTTGGTTAGTGCCTTGTTCCATGATCATGGTGTGAGGGACTGAAAGAGTTAATGTCTCCAACATTGTGGTGGGGCAAGTTCTGTGTAACTACAAACTACAGGCGAGGAGCCGGTCAGCCACAGGGTGCGGAGGCCGGGCTGGGCCGGAGGATGTACAGTTCCCGGTTCTGATGTGCTGAGGAGGGCAGCTTCTCAGGGATGGCCACAGATCAAACAAGGGTCATGCCTACAGGGAGGGAGAAGTGACTCCCTAAATGACCCCCAAGCCCACCAACCCATTTCCTGAAGGGTCTGAAAGTACAAACCATGCGTGACACCTAATTAGCCTAATGAGTTCGAGTGCCTGCCTGAAGAAGGGGCAAGGAGATGATAAAAGGGCACGACTGGAAGCCCCATGGGAGTGCACCTTCCGGAACTGGACCTCTAGGGTGACTGGACCCCTCAGCTGACTGAACAATTGCTGGACCCAGGACCAGTGAAATCTTTCTCTTTTCTCCTTCTCTTTTTTTCTGTAATCCCTACATCTCATCCCTTTTGATGGAAAACTGCTGACCAAGTCTGGGATGAGAAGCGGATCCAGCTGCCCCTGGGCTCCTCTCTGAGAAGGAGTCTAGAAAGCAGGGGGGTCTGCTCTGAACCTCCTGACCCAACAGGAGGGCTCACCTTATTCCCTGAATTGATGTATATGTGGTTATGGGTTACTGAGGTAGTTTCATGCCAGTTCCTGTTGTGGGAGGCCCCGCCGCCTACTGTTACCGCCTCCCAAGTTCAGGCAGCTTCTGCCATAAATAAAATTGATCGTTTAATTGATCGTTTGGTGTCACTTCACCTTAATTTTGCCTGAGGGAATTCCAAACTCACCTCGACCCCTCCCTCGTCTGTCTAGCACGGGTTCCCTGGTGTTTTTCAAGGAAACATGTAAACCAAATAGATTAAGGTTAAAATGAAACCTATAGCATATCTATAAATATACTATCACAGTAAACTTGTAGAGTTTATCTAACTCAGCTCACAGGAGAACAAACTGAATTCACAGTATCTCTAAAAAACATAGCTCAGAGAGATGAATAGATAATGATAAGACTCAAAGTGTTTTCTCAGACACTTCAAAAAGCCTGAAGTCGGAGACAGCTTCACTCTCAAAACACTACCTGCTCTCATCATGTCAGAATAGGCTGACTTGGAGTATGTTGTGAAAAATGTTCCCCTTCACTACCATTTTCATTCTACTGCACTGAGCCACACTTAGTAGAAAAGCTACTTATATGGGAACTCACTTCAAAAATCACTTCAACAGAAAAAATAAATTATTTCCACCTACTCAGTGGCCTAATATTTAAAGAAAAAGATTACGCTATTACATATCACAGCCATCTGGAAAAGATACATGTAGATGCTTAATTTTGGCAGACCACCATTTCCTGCAGTCATATATCAATATTCATTCTGAGCTGAACTGAGCTTTGTAAAAG
This sequence comes from Haliaeetus albicilla, assembly GCF_947461875.1. Classification (NCBI taxonomy): domain Eukaryota; kingdom Metazoa; phylum Chordata; class Aves; order Accipitriformes; family Accipitridae; genus Haliaeetus; species Haliaeetus albicilla. Next base: position 23,293,823 of record NC_091500.1, read on the forward strand.
CCCTTTAGCAAGTGTGCAGCAGCTGACTGTATAGGAGGTACAACTCTGCTGATGTGTGTAGACCAGGGAGACTGCTAGCCCATGTTATTGAAGACTGGGAAGCCAGTTCATGCTGGTGACTGGCTGAACAGGAGCTCCATTTCATTCTTTCCCCCAGGCTCATGTCAACCTTTGGCAGGAGACACGATAGTAACTGTTGCACACCATTTTGGGAAACCTGCCTCCATTCAATCCAGGACTGCTTCCATAGCAAGGAAGAGAGGCCTTTCTTTCCAAGCACTGCCAATTTGCTTTCAGTGCCACAGTGTCTTTGTCTAGCCACGTGTTCTTGTTTTGACTTTCACCAAATATTTTCCCTCTTAGACACTCCTATTAAAATCCTAAAGTCCTGGGGAAAAAAAGGGTCTACATAACGTCCTCAAAACATCTTCATCACAGTTAAGTAAAACCTAGCCTTTTGTCTTGTTCTTTCAACTTGAGCCATTGAGAAACAAAAACTATATGAAAAATGTTTCTGAGGTCTCTTTTCTAATAGGCTGAAGCATAGCGTACATGCTCAAGGAAGTTCGGAAAGCCTGAGATACTATAATTTGAGGAATATGTAAAACTATAGTTAAGGAGAAGGCTGCAAATTGCTTAAGCAATGCTATTTGGAGGTGTGTTTTATTTCGGTGCAAATCAGTAATGGCAGTTAGTGGGACTCTAGATGGTAACAAGAATCCAGTGATTGAAGAGATAAGGACTCAGATGAGGCACCATAACTACCCTGAGCACCACCATAACTATCCTTGAACTAACCTCTGTCCTAATCTAGAAATGTAGGGACACTGGAATACTTCCCTGCCTGGTCCTCTAACAAGCATGTGAGCATCTAAAGAGATCCTGGAGGGTGTAATTTCTTATCTCATAAATCATCCAGTAAACACTAGATAATACCAATTTGCAGGTGTGGGACAATCTTAAAACTGAAGTATCTCTTATCTAATCTACCTACTTCCTACTATGGCTCCCAGCAGTGTAGTCAGCTGCAGAAAAAATGATTTTGCTTAGTGATGGATATTTGAAGAAATCTGTATTTCAGTTCTCATCCACTGTATTCTGAAATAAACCAGATTTGGGTTTTTTATTATTATTATTAATACAATATTACTGTATGCATAATAACAGGAAAATAGACCTTAATATATGCTGGTGTGACATAAACCAAATACTTTTTTTAAATTGTGCATTTAAAATCTAAAAAAAAATCCTGTCTAAATCATATTTTTATGTGACCTTTCTACTTATTGTCTCCCCTTACCAAAACCTACCATTTTGAGTATTATAAGTTTCATTAACTAATATTTCTAAAAAGTTCTCAAATTGACTGATGAACATATGTATTCAGGTGAGTTATTAGATTACTTAGGCACTGTTTTAATTAAGAAGCGCAAGGCCACAGTGAGAATCAGAGAGTTGTTCTGAGCTGTGGAAATGAAGATATTCTTTTTGTTATACCTCTTCACCACAGACATCCAGGTGTATGGACTGTTATCCCTCTATAGGTCTGTTACCCCTCGTGTCCCTTAACAGTAGGACAAAGATTATTGTAATGTAATAAGGTCATAAAACTAGCAACAAAATAAGTAGGCATTGCCTGCTGAAAAGGATCTACATTATATCTTTAATGTGGACAAGGGTATGGTTAGAGACCCTGTAGGTTTCACCAGCTCAAGGTCTGAACTTGGATAAAGACAGTTCTGTACTGTATTTGAGTGGCATGACTGCATACAGTCAGCATCCAATTAACATTATGGACTTAAATTAAGAAATTTGAATAATTTGCAGAGTTGCATAACCAGCAATATTTTCTGCTGAGTTTGACCATGGGTTTGCCTTTTTCATCTGGAATTTGGAGCAAGAATTATGCAACTGCTAGAGCTGTTCAAAACATTTGAATCCAATGCAAAGAAAGCCTTTTGAATATTTGTTGTCGGAACAGGAAAACTATATAGATGGTTGAAGATGTAAATAGGAAAATGCTCAAAAGCCCAAATAATATCCAATTTGAAAAGCCCTCTAGACACCTAGTTACCTCAGTATATACTTCGATATTTACAGAATTCTGGTCTTTACTGTATGTCTGCCCAGCCACATATAAAATACTAGTACTACTATACTATACTATACAATGCTCCTAATACAGTACTGCTACTACCATTATCGCTGCTGCTACTATTACTGCTACTTCTATACATAAAGTAATACTAATACTACTTCCCTGCCACCAGGAATTTTTGGAGGCTAAATACATTATAGATTATGAAAGGCACAGATACTGTAAGAATAACATAAATACATATGACAAGTATTCCTAAAATATAAATGATAGAGAAAGTTAAAAAATAAACTATACATTTGGGTATGTACTTCAAACATTCAGGTGTGTGTCAGAAAACGTTTAGAGAATAACAGCAATTTCTGCATAATTTTTCCCTTTGGGTTCTCTCAGTATTTAAAAAATCAAATAAAAAACAGAGAAAAAGAATAGATATTTATAAAAAGTCAGAGAGGCAGATGACAAAAAACCCCTGTGTACTACCTGATATTTACCATGATTTTATTTTTGCCCTGATTTCTAGTTTTGTATAGGTATGTTGTACTTTTGAAACATTGGGCTGTACATATATGTCTGTTATATAGATACAGAAAGTGCGTTTTATGCTAGAGAAGTAACACGTGCAGCTGAGGAGAGGATAGGTTGACTTTGCTTTGCCTGGAAAGATTTTTTTATTGTATAATCTGTGGCTCAGATGAACTCCCACCTCACTGCATCTTGTTCTTGATGAGGACTCAGAGATAATGAAACACACTATAATCACTAAGCTATAGGGAAGGGCCCCAATGTCATTTAAGTCTCATTAATAAAAGCAAACATTGCTTTTCAGATTGCTGCTTTGTAGATGTTGCCTGGCATAGGAGACCCTCATGGACCCTTAACCTCAAGGTGTATGAGGAGGTCAAATTTCCTTGAAATTCAGGCACTGATAAAATCATGGCTGGAATCTGTCATCCTAGTCTGTCTCCATACTGTGCAATGGAAGAAAAGATGTCTTCAGCTCTGTGAGGCACTGAGGCAACCACTCTTCCACTCCTGGACCTGTATGGGAACTGCAAGAGATATTACTACACAATTTGAAAACAGAGACATTTCCTGAAGACCCTGAAACTAGCATTCAGCTGTGTTCATTCTTGCAACTCTAGAGAACTTTCTTAAAACTAAAATGTAGAAATAGTGATGCTGAAAGAGGAAGGCCATGGCAGCCACCTCTCTGGGGCGGGATATTCTCACATGCTTCCTCACTACTAGTGTAAAAAAATCCTCCTCCCCCCTTGGTGGCAGCAGCTGTGAAATGGACAAGTCATAGAAAGAAGATAGATGCTGTAAAGCTGAAGGAAGGAAGGTATTTAGAGAACCAGAGCCAAAGGAAAAGATGGAGATTAGGAAAGGAGAAAGATGACAATCTTTGGGTCTCATACCTTGTCTTCAGAAATTGAGTATTTCTCCAGAATTCCTGATCTTCAGCGACAGAATGAACATATCTCTATACTCCAAGAAATGCACTTCTTAATATCTTCTCCTTCTCTGAAATGAAAAAAAATGGTGGAAATGAGGAATTAAGAACAGTGAGTGCATGAAAATATAATAAAAGGCAAATCCATTGTTACAATTCTCCTGTAGAGAAGCAGTCTGTTCAAATTTAAACAAGTGCAGCTATGATAAATGGAAGAGTAATTTCTATTTTAGTAAACATAAGAAACATTTTATATACAATATTGTGGAAAATTGCTAGGATAATTAACAACCAAATTGTCAGAAATGAATATACATTGGATATTATCCTTAAATAGCCATGTAATTAGTACAGAAAGTTTTCTTTCAAGTATTTCCTGAGCAACTACACTAAAAATTTGTCTTTAGAGCCTGACCTCAAATAATCAAAGAAAATTTTACATTTTGGAATTTATGATGTAGTCAATGTGCAATGGAATAAATAATCACTTGCCCATAACACACATCTCTGCAGTGAACTGTTGTAGCACATACCTTAAATGAAAATGAAGCATGCCACTGAATGAAGTGTGTGAAAAATCTGTTTAACTATGTAGAGATTTTCAATGCACCGGCTCAATGATGTATCAGGTTATTTCCCTCAATGAAGGTTGTTCTTGCAATCTCATCTTCATCAGTTGAAGCAGAAGACGAATATTTGAATTGATGTGGTTACATATTTGTGATTTGGTTTAAGCAGGTGATTTTAGAATAAGTTTTGCTTAGTTTTAGCATAACTATTTGCATTGAAATTTAACAGTCAGTAAACACATATTTTTTCTTGCAGTAGTGACAAAAGTGGTTCCTGCGTATGCTGCCTGACATTCCAATAGATGGTTAGAATTTAGTTTCTATTAAAAATGATATATTGTTAATCTCAGAATTTGTCTTTAACACACATTATCAAGTTTTACAGACTGTCATGGTCTAACGCCAGCCAGCAACTGAGCACCACGTAGCCTCTCGCTCACTCCCCCCCACCCAGTGGGAAGGGGGAGAGAATTGAAAAAAAGTAAAAATTGTGGGTTGAGGTAAGAACAGTTTAATAGAATGGAAAGGAAGAAACTAATAATGATAATAATAACAATAATAAAATGACAGTAATAATAAAAGGATTGGAATTTACAAAACAAGTGATGCACGATACAATTGCTCACCACTTGCTGACTGATGCCCAGTTAGTTCCTGGGCAGTGATCCATCCCTCCCCAGCCAACTGCTTCCAGTTTATATACTGGGCATGACGTCACATGGTATGAAATACTCCATTGGCCAGTTTGGGTCAGCTGCCCTGGCTGTGTCCTGTGCCAACTTCTTGTGCCCCTCCAGTCTTCTTGCTGGCTGGGCATGAGAAACTGAAAAATCTTTGACTTAGTCTAAACACTAGTTAACACAGTGATGTTTTCAGTTGTTGTTATCAACATTCTTCTCAGACTAAATGTAAAACATAACACTATACCAGCTACTAGGAAGAAAATAGGACTCTTGCCTTTTGCTTTGCACCCCAGTTATCGGTATTATTTGTGTCTTGTGCTCCTATTTAATTTTTGCAGTGCATAAATAAAAAGTAAATCAGGGAAAATATTAACAAAAGACTGCTGATGTATTTACTTTCTCAAAAAGGAGACAAACTGAATCATATACAGGCATCTTTGTTCTTAGCAATTCACAGTTGCTTCAGGTCATGGGTTCATTTTTCTCAAAGCTAAAAATTGGAAGAGGACATAGGGTTTAAATATCTGTTTCTAGCTCTTAACTACATATTAATCACAGTACAATGCCTTTTCACCTATTACTGCTTCACTGTGAAGACATTCCCCAGACTCATAACACTTTCCAGCTGCTCACTGGTGTCCTGGAGTGCTCCCACGGTGATGGCATTGCAAGGCTCACAATGGGAGTAGGCTGGGACATAGCCCAGGTAATGGTAGAGCAGTCATCCCAGAAGTCACATAGCTTCTAAAATTTCTTGTGCTGATAAGTAAAGAGTGTATCATTTTGGCTTTTCTACCTCTTTTGTCCTTTCCAAGTTATCAGCATGTTTTGTTATTCATTAGCATATTTTGAGAAGTACATGAATTCTGCTTAATTCATCCATAGAGAAATTGCTAAATGATTTGACATTATACACAATTCCATTTTTAATGAAGTTTAGAGATTCATTAAGAGCATTCTGCTTTCAAGTATTGGCTGGGAATATGATGCAAAGTTCAAGGACCCATTGTAGCAGAGCGTAGGGAGTACACATAACAGAAAGATAATCCCTGCTCTGAAGAATTAATAATTTGAGATTAAATCAGTGAAAGAAACAGTGCAGGAAGCATGGGGTAACAGCTAGAATCATGTTCAACAGTGTTGTAAACCAAAGAAGAATTCATGCCTGGAGGAAAAAAGCAGAACAAATAGTGTCAGGATATGTTTCTGTCTTGTAAATGTGTACACTCACAACTTAAGTATGCCATGAATCCAAGATTTGGACTGTATACATTCTTATCTTGACTTTTCTAAAAAATTGCTTTCTCCTTTTCTTGTATTTTGCCCCCAAAGGACCACTTTGAAAAGAGCAGGCACTAAACTGCTTCCTTTATAGCTGATGAGAACATACTACACTCTCACAGTAAAAGCCACAATAAGCATTTTGTAGCAAACCATCAGACAGTCAGTAAGAAGGCAGTGGAGTTATTTTAGATTTTCTGAACTTACTGTTATACATTCTCACACACATAGCATGCCTTCATAAAACTTAGTTATGCACATTAATAAACATTAATAAAAGTTAATTGTACATGTCCACCGAGGATTCCAGCACTGCCTCTGGGACCAAGGCAATGTAGACCTTCAAGGTCTGTACATGCTAGGGAAAGGCAATGATACTAACAGTTCTACAAATTCCCCCAAAGTAGACTGGTTTCTGGAGTGGGGGGTCATTACTCACATATTAATTTGACAGGAACAAGTAGAAAACACGCCTCACTCTATCACTGATGTTCATCCTGGCAACCAACAGCTACTTAAACATGACTGTTGGTGTCTGTAGGAGCGATAGGCACTTCCAAAAAGAGGTTCATCCCATTTTAAGATAGCTAATTATTCTGTGGAATGAATCACCCTTGAAAAAGGGTAAGAATAAGAGAATGAGAGACATGACTCAATTAAGACCACATGCATTACCTAGAAAAAAGCACAATAGGATTTGACACTATATGTGGAAAAAGCAGGTGATAGATTGCTTGTGTTTAGAAAGTAAGTCTTTAAATAAACATAGATCTTAAATATTTGTCAGTTAGTATCCTAACATTTTCTTTTTGAAATTTTTTTTCGTTTATGTTAATCTATTGTACTTAGCTTTAATGGGAAAAAAGTGTTCAACAGTAAAGTATATTTTATACTCAATGGGGCCCAGTGCATCAGCACTCTGTGCACTAATATACTTTAACATGAAGTACTTACACAACTGATGTCAGATATCAGTGGGACCACTTCTATCACTAAATGTTGATGGATTTTGCTTTAATTTCTTTGAAATATTATCACCACTTGCTCAGGCCTCTATAAAATTATCTATGGAAAACCAAAATAAAGGAGTATTTTACTTACAATGTTTCCTCAGTGGTAAATCCCTTGTCTTAGTAAAACTCATTTCAGGGTTTTTCTCACATGTCCAATATCTTTTACTGCTCAAAGATTTCCCAGAAGCCACTATAACTTTGGCAATAATGTTTGACAAGCCAAAGTGAAAAAAGTGTTCAGTTTGAAGTGCATGATGCAGCAAAAGAGAGCTGCTGATTCATCTCCCTTGTTCTGAACTGTATTATTGGCAGCTGTATTAGGAAGGCCATCTCCATCTTGCTTTACCACCAAGATAGTTTCCATTCCTGACCAAACTGAGATACTAGAATCTTTTTTTTAACCAAGAGTGAATCCTGCATTTGACCTATCAGCTTCACTGCATGTTAATAAAATTAATTCGATTTTCCATCTGACTTTTTAGTTTTAATTAAATCCTCCTCTACCTGGGTTATCGTGCTCTTTTGTTCCATTTCAAGAAATATGTTCATTTTGTGTCTCCTGAAAACAGAGATAATCTTTCTTATTTTAATAACTCGTCTTTCTAGTTTTTCTTTATTTGTGCTATTTGAATAAACATTTCCAACTTGGAGAGGATGATAAATGTTGCTAAAAAGGGGGAGTAAATTGCATCCCCATCCACCAAATAATAGTGCTAATAATCTCTGCAGCTATCCACATGATTTAAAGGTCCAAAAAGCCAATAGAAGCACTTACTTACATCTAGAAGGTGCTAAATCAAGATTTACCCTTAGCATTTATCGTGAAAGAAACCACATGAGAGGAACTGATTGCAACACTTAACATAAAAATTCAACTTCTTGATGAATTTACAGCTAGTGAATGTTCTGGAGGATTGCATAGACCACTCTATAACATAACTACACTATGAAATAATTGCATTGGAGAGGCAAGATACACACAATGGCCAGGTATAATGCCAGAAGCTGAGCAAGCAAAGCTGAACTTTGCCTGTGTGCCTCAGTGCTATCTTCCTTGTGGGTAATATACAGGCTCAAGCTGTTTCATTGAGATCTCACCATGTACTATGGCTTCTTGAGCTCTTATTCACAAGAATATACATGCTGTAAGAGGGAGGTAGCATGCATATTAACACCAGGGAAGCAAAAATAAGACAGCACATGGTCAAGCTTTTTCTCTGCCCCTCTTTCTGAAGGTTGAGGTCATCTGTCCCCTCACAAGAGTCCAGGGTTTCAGAACATGTTTGAAATCTTTGACCCATGTTAAATCATGGTGTTACAGGTAAGCAAATGCCTTCATTTAAGAAGGTGGATGGTGAAAGAAGAAACTCTAATTTTATCTCACAGAAAAAGGCTGCCTTATAGCCTATCCAGATGAAATTTCTCTTGGGTTATGACTAAACAACCAAAATAAGGCGAACTTTCATAATTATGAAAATTGGAATGAATCGCAGTGATCTGCCTACCTCAGAAACTCTTTGTGTCTAAAATAGAGCCAACTTACATTTTGATCAGGAAGAATTCTGTAACCTTTACATTTATGAACAGTGAATACAAGATATTTTGAGGTACTGTGATTTCACTCATGCAGAATCCTATTTAAATTCATTTCCACAAACCAGCTAATTTTAATATCTTGTTGACCCTCTTGGGTTGAAACAAATCCCAGAATATCTGTTTTGTCATTAATAGATCAGGTATTAGGTCCTACGTATTAGGTCCTACAAATTAGGTCCTACAAATACTTTTCTGGATTTTATTTTACTAATCTTATCTTTTGGGTAAAAAATTCATACTTTTGAAACCTGTTTAATGTTAAATGTTATTAGTGTTCTTTCTTAATTAAAATATTCTGTTTAAAATCATCCTCAGATAGAAAAGTTAGCTAAAACTTAAAGTATAAGCTGAATGGTACAGATTACATTTTTATAAATCAATCAGAAATAAATATTATTCTTTATACCATGAATAAGTTATTTTTAATATCAAGTTTCAAGAATAAAGTTTGCATACTCCTTGAAGAGTTTATCTGTATATCAAGGAGTCTATAATATTGTGATTTGATGTTGCAAATACAGTAAAGCCCACAGAACTACTGTATTGGAAAGAAATTGAGCAAAATCAGAATTCTAATGCCATCTTGTTTGAATCTTCATGTTTTCCAAAGGATGACACCAACCTAATTTTATATTCAAGCAATAAAATTTAAAAAACCAAAACAACAAAAAAAACCAACCAAACAAAAAAAATCAACAGGGGAAGAAAATAACCTGATGTCACCACATTGTGATGATGTGGTGTGAGGTATCTATAATTAACATCCCTGAAAACTTTGTATTTCATGTGCATACAGTAACAAATGAAATGAAAGACACAAAAAGTAGCAACAGCCTCACTGACAACATTGCACAACGCAGCAGCATTGCAGCAGCAGTTGAACTAGGATGAGTGTGCCTGAAGTTTGCTTAGAAGGTTTGTTTTCTGACAGAGTACAGTTCAGAACTGTCCAGTCATATCATAGGATTAGATGTTGCTACAAATCAATTGAAGCTCAGCTGTTTGTATACTCAGTGGTCTTACCGTAAGTCCCACAGCTTGTACTTTAAGCCTTAGCAGAACAATCCTGCTTCATCTTGGCTTCTCCAGGGTATTTCCTGGGCACAGGTCTTATTTGCTAATCCTTTATGAGATATGGCTCCTGGTATACAAATGTCTTTGGAAGAGATACCTGGTATGAGGAAGGGTGGGGATAGGTCTGGATTGCTGACTGTGCTATTTAAGTAAATTGGATCTATGTTTCTGAAAAGCGTTAAGACCAAAGTTAAGATTTGCTCTGATGTGATGGTCCAGCGCCAGCCTGCTGTCTAGGTTGGTGAAATGTGATCTGGGTATCATAGTGAAAACAAAGTCACAAATGCTGGACCCCAACAATAGGTGTAACAAGCAGTCAGTCTAACAGCCATTGAAGGTACAGATGCTCACTACAGTTCAGCTCAAAAATACTTCTCAATGGATAATTCAGCCACCAAAACACTCACAGCAAAGGCAAGCCGTAGCATTGCCCTGGACACTGCATGCCTTCGTCACCTTTGCCACTTTCAGAAACACCTTGAAAAAATTATGTGAATTTTTTCTTGTTCGGAAGATCCCTGTGGAAAGCCAGGCATGCAGAACATCAGGGTTACTCTACCTCTATCAACCACTGTTTATTCTGTCTTTTGAGGAGATCCTTAAGACGATCATAACTGACTCAACACACCCTCCTAGCAAACCTATCCTCTCCACAAAGGGCACTGGACCAGCAAGTTGGCCAACACTGCACATGTGTCCTGGGGATGCTCACATGTGCAGGCAGTGGTGATGTGTGATTTCGTGCATGATGAGCTGTTTGCTCACACATTCTCATTGCAAAGGCATCCAGCACCACTTATACAGAGGTATCTTGTGCAACAGCATGGCACAGTCCAGCCCTGAAAGACAAAAAGGATGGGAAGACAGTAGGCAGAGTAGGAAAATATCTATAGAACTGGAAAACATCCTGAGCATTTGGTACTATGAACATGCTCACATACCAAACCCCTTTCATCTTCTCTCAACTCTGCATTGCAAAGAACTGGACAGAAATGCTGGCAGATGTCTTCTGCATTTACATCCCTAAAAATATCATGAATAGCTTGTGCACCTTGGTGGAGGATAACCATGGGTCTGCATACATGCCATCTTCTGTGCTCTTGCCTTATTGAATCCGGCACTTATGCCGGTGGAAATCTTACCTTGGAATAAAGGTGCAGGGAAGTCTTTCTCATCATCCCCACCCTTCAAGGATATAGTCATGGGAAAGTGTACATGCATTACTGACATACAGGAAAAGGATCAGAGCCACCAACAACAGATATTGAAGCTCATAAATTATCTGGGCCCATTGTTTTTGTTCCCCCAAAGCCTGTGCTTGTAAGCAGCACACTTGCCACAAAGCACCCCACCATGTCTCATGGTTTGACACTTTGCTTTACTGCAGCCTTGCCACATGGGCACACGCAGGATAGCTCTGAGTTCACTTCTCCCCAAGCCAGCCCGAGAACTGCTGTGAACTCAGGCAGCGGCTAAACCCTCTGAACAGGCCATTCTGACGGGTCCTTTGCTGGGAATGGGTCCTCACCTGCCTCCAGCCAGCCAGGGAGAGCCAGCGTAGATGGCTGGCTGCAACTGCTTTTCCCCTCACTAGGCAGCCTTCTTGCTATGATGTGTACTGAGAAGAAAAAGCTGCTTCTTTTATATCAACAGATGGAATTTATTAACATTTTAATGAAAAGGATTGCATAAACAGTGACTAGTCAGAGCACATGCAAATCAAGTAAATAAAAAAATTGCGTATTGAGGTCAGCTGACGTTAGCTCTGAAACTTTCATAATGTGACAATAATTTCTTTACAAGACTTGACATTTTACTAACCCAAACTGCAAATGTATGACAGGGAAGGGTAATAGGAAACCACTAGTAAAAAAAAGTGAGTCATAGAAAGTAAACCAAAATGAATCAAAGGACAGTGAGAAACAACAAAAACCATCACAATTGCAAGACAAGACTGCTACCTTGCTTCAATAAACCTACTCCATTCTTCTGTTCAAAAAAGAATTATATTCTTTACATCACAAATGACTAAATGAAAAATGTATGTTTTATGAAATAAACGTGCAAAATGCAAGTGTAAAAAGTACGTGACTGTACTTGAATCATATATAGAATATTTGCTCATATACACTTATTACTGAAAGGTAATCTGAAAACAGATGGAATAAATATGAATATTGCAAATGTAGATACATACCAAATAATCTATGTCTATGTATAAAAAAATATTAAAACACCCTTAACTTTGTGCCATGATTTACAACTGCTGAAGCAGAAAGTCAGTCCCTGGGAAAATGAACACAGAATTAAGGTTGTTTTGCATTTCTATAGCGTTCATAGCTCAGTGTGCTTTTCAAAAGCATAAAAATATTTAAATATTCATCTCGATTTAGAGAAATTCTAAAAACAGGATGACATAAAATGAAAAATTGTTTTCCTTTGAGAGAAAATTAGATCAATTTCAGTGTTGTTTAACTGTTCATAGGAACAATTATCCTTCATGATACAGGTGTGAAATGCAAGAAGAAAGACCAAGTTAGGCAATCTTTAGATAAGTAAGACTAACTATCTGCAGTTAAGCTGAATAGTTGATTGCTACTCAGGAAAAAAGGCTGAAGATTAAATATTTATTAAAGTCACTTGACTTTGACGTTAGCATTCAAATGGACTTATTTCACGGATCATGTTAAATAGATTTTCACTGAGTCTTCAAATCCTTTAAAGTGAGCAGAAGGAAATTTTGCATATGTACAAAAGTATGCTTTTTCTTGCATATGAGAACTGAGGAAGCCTTCCTACTTTTTGCTAGGAGTAATACAAAAGCCATGGTCCAAACAGCGTACTTGTAAACGTCTATGAATGAAAATAGTGGGATAGATGACCACCCAGAATCTCTTATTTAAAGAAAGTAATTCTCTAGTTTAGTGAAACTTAAAGCATCTTCTTAGCAAGTGAACTGGGCGTGTTTATACCAACGGATATGTTGACCTTTAAGAGTCTATTACTTTTGTTCAACTTGCAAATCTAGCTGGAATTGATTGATGAACTATTTTGTTTCAGGGACATCCATGAAGGAAATAGCTCATATTAGTACCTCTCCATTAAGAAGTCTATTCTAGTAACCTGAATTGAAAATGCTATATATGTTTTATGTGCACCTTTTACTGTTGAATTTTATGAACCAAAATGTATATAAGCAGTAATGAAAAGTACGTGCCATACAGTGAGATGAATGTAAAGGCTATTCTTTTTTTTTTTTCCTATGATGTACTCTGTTTGTTACTCCCTGCTCAGTAGCTCATTTTGCTGATCTGTATAGAATAGTCCAAGAATTGCAATATATTTCTAATGGTGCCTAAATTAAGCCTTTAAATTTTTCAGTGCTTTTCTCCTTGAACACAATACATAAGGACAGATTTTTCAGTAATCCTATTACTTGGTACAGAAATAGGGTAGGGCTAGTGGAGTGTCTGATGCTTTCAACTTCCAATTAGTGACTGTGGTTCCTGCATGTAAATTTGTGGAGTAATTTAGCTGCAGTTACATTTATCAAACAAGAAGCAGAAGCATTGTACACCTTCCAAGAAAACAGATTTTAAAGTTATTATCACCTATAAATGATATTATTTACTGAAATCTGCTTCTCCTATTACATGTTGTGAATATAGAATACCTTGTGCTTCTTTAAGATAAATTCTTCTCTAAAGTGACTAGGAAATCAATGAGAATACCTCAGATGATAGCTTAAACTGTTAGTTATTTCTTTATTTGAATTTACATGGCTGCATATCAACACAAGTTAGATTGTGCTAATATTTTTTCTTCCAGTGGGATTTAAGTTCTTTCAAAATTACAGAGTTTAATTTATGCCTAGAACTCAGCAAGTATCATGCACTTTAAAACTCTCTCATCCTTTCTCTCAGATGCTCACAGACCTGATTTCTTACCAAGGAGATGTAAAGCAAGAGATCTTGATTATAGGTAAGTGTATGCATGAGTCAGGGGTGAGAAAACTGAATCTGTAAGAACGGAATCCTCCTATTTATAGAGTTAAGTACCCAAGTACGGAACACTTTGAGTTTGGAAGTGATCCTGCTAGCTTGGGAGGCAGCACTGTAACTTGGATAAAACCTGCTGGGGTGATTTTTTGATCCATTCATTAAGATAAAAAATACAATGGTTATTTCTATTAGGGTAAAATGTGGAGTGAAAAAAAAAAAGGTGGCACATCTTGCTGAAGCATTTTTTAGCATTTGTGCTTCTATAAGGGTTTTGCTAAAGCAGTATTCAAAGTATACTTCATAGAACTTGTGACCAACAGCTGATCTATTCACAAGAGAATGGGCTAAGTGGGGCAGAAGGTTGGTACAAGTTACACAGTTCTGACAGAGGGGAATAAGGGATAGAAGGTTGGTAAGCACAGGGGGGACCCTGTGTCTGTGTGATAGATATGGGGCAGGGACATCCATGTCAGAATGTATCGAAGGTTCAAAATGGTTTGAGAAACAGGAAACATCTTTTCAGTAAGTGTTTTAATTAGTATGACTTGTTTCCACCTCTGTACAAAAAAGAGAGTAAGAACCAAATAAGCTTTGTATTGACCTACAGGAGATTGTTCTGCACTGATGCCCTGTTCTGGGCATGCACATGATACCATCTTTTTAGATAAAGTGTGTCAGGACTATGCACTGAAAAATAACATGGCTGAGTCTTTGCCATTTGTGGTGGGCTAGCCTTGGTTAACAGCCAAACTCCTACCCGTGTGCTCAGTTGCACCCCCTCAGTGGGACTGTGGGGAGAAAGCAGGGAGACAGGAAGGAGAAAGGTCCTGGGTTGAGAGAAAGACAGGGAGATCTCTTACCAGTCACCATCACTGGCAAAACAGATTCTACTTGGGGAAAGAGAACTTCATTTATTACCAGCAAAAATAAATATTTAATTAGTGATTCGGGTAGAAACAAACAAAAAGACAAACATTAGAACAACATCTTTCCTTCCCCCTTTCCCAGGTTCTACTTCACTCCAGACTCCTCTACCCACTGCCGAGTGGTCCTCAGACTTTTCTCCTGCTCCCCTGTGATCGAATAGCTGCTTGGCCGTGGAGCACCCTCTCCTCCTCCTCTGACACTGGTGTTCGCCAGGCTGTTTCTCACACTTTTTTCCTCACTCCTTTCTAAAACATATTTTCCCCCAAGGCGCCCCGGCCTTGTCTGCGGGGCTGAGCGGTGCCCTGGGGTGGGTGGGCTGGAACCGGCTGGAACCGGCTGTGTCCGGCTTGGGGCAGCCCCGGCTGCTCCTCACAGAGGCTGCCCAGCAGGTCCCCGCTAACAAAACCTGGGCAGACATCTGGTACAACACTGAATCAAGTCTGTGAAACAAGGTTAGTTTTGGACTTTCCTAACTGTCATGTGATCAGAGGTACTTCACGGCCTTTTGAATGATTATGCCTTAAAAATCTAACTAGAAAGACTAGTTGAAATCTGTAACAAATATTACAGATACCTCAGCAGATATGTGTGCCTAAGAACATTTTTTCTTACATACACACATAGAGTAAAGAAGCACAAGCTGTAACTGTGCAATGTTTCAACCTGGCTGACATTTATTGGTCTCATCACAATGCTGAGGACTGTCTAAGGTGAGACGAGGTAGGGCCCTGGTGTAGTCATTAGTGATTTCCTTCAGCCCTGGAAGCTGTGGCTCTATTAAGTCCCTTCTTGACCTCCTTCCAGGGGAGTACGGGATTGTCCACTTCCCCTTTAATAGGGTCATGATGACTGTTGTTCTCTCCTGAAATGCTGTCTGTGACTCTTTCTCACACATTATATATGTGCAGAGCCCAGTGATATATCTTTTCATGTCATATATAGGTGAACATACACAATGTGGTATTTTTATTTTGGTTTGAGCTCAGTTATTTTTCATTCACCTCTACTGCAGATTGAGACAGCAATCTCTGGTGACAGCTAGGGACTTGAGAGAGAGGACAGTGAGGCTGTTGGCAAACAGTGTGGAATGGAGTCATGTCCCAGACACCTGGTTGCAAAAATGTATTGGCTCTTGGAGCTCTTCTCCTTGACAAGAGTAGGCACAACTCAAAAGCTGCGGTCATCTGGAAGCATCTGATCTTAACCAGCTGTGTCATTTGAAGGGGTTTGAGCACCTGTTGGTGGCTGCGTTCTTTCCTTGAAATCCTTTGAGAGAAAAGCACATCCAGCAAGGATTGCTAGAACTGGCCAATAAGAAATAGTAAGTAATGCAAAAGAAATATCCCAGCTTTATCCTCTCAGTTGTCCATCTCATCCCTTGAATTATACAGGACTCTTCTGTTCTGCACTGTCAGGAGTGGTGGGGTGAGGTGAGATGAGAGAGATGGTGCAGAGTTCTTTCTGGATCTCAATAAGAAAAGACCAGCAGCAAATGGTTTAATAAGATAATTGCTTTAATAAGACAGGATAAAAAGAGGAATATAGATATCGAGCAAGTCTTAAATCCCTTCAGATGTTATGCAACCCATGTTCATGAAACCTCAGATGGAGCCTGGGTAGATTTTCATATGGCATGCTGCACAGAGCAGATCCTGTCCGTGGAGGGAACCTTTTTTTGCTCATTAAACATGATATAACTTCTTCTTACAAGAAAACAGATCTGTTCCTAAAGGATGTTCACATGAGAACTTCTTGCTGCACTTTTAGATAAATCTAGGGTGCCAAGTGGGAGCTGCCCACAGGCTCCTTTGTTACAATGAGCTGGCTGAAGTTATTCTGCGGCCACCACAGCACAGGCCTGATGGTCACACTGTACACAGCACAGGTCCGGACCTACTCAGATTAACTGCTGTGTGGATCTCTAATTCCTAAACATGCAACAGTCTCCTGGTCAGGATCAATACAGCTGCTAATACAGAATTATCAGGTTTCATTCCAGTATCTACCTACTCTTTTATAAATCCAGTCCTTAGTCTAACCAAAGTGCTTGGGCACTGAACATACTGAGCTCATGAATTAACTATTAATCGTCCTTAGTATTCCTGGCTAGATCATTCTGTGGCCTTAAATTCTGTGCAAGAAGTCAGCCTCTGACTAGCTACTTGTCACACGGATACTCCAGTAAATACTAGGGGCAAACTGCTGAAAACATTATCTGGAAGTCCAGTACTGAATTTTTGAGTGTTCATGAAAAATAAAGTTTCAAGACCTTTCTTTCTTTCTTTCTTTCTTTCTTTCTTCAAAATAATAATGTCAAGTGTGTGGATCCTTAACTCAGTCAAAAGGGAATTACCTACAAATTGACCAGTAATGTCAACTACAAAAGAGCTCTTCTTCTTCCTCTCATTGACTGTTCTGTAATGTTGCTGTAATGCTTTAAAGCAATGATTATGTTTCACTTATTTATAGTTGCACTTCAGTGATGGCTAAATAAAACTTTTATATAGCTGTTCTGAATGAGGACACAGACATTGGATGTCTTTCTAAAATATAGTGTTACTTTGTGTTAATTTATTTGGAGTTATTACAGAATTACTTGCTCCTGATGAAGGTGCCATCATTTATTTGCACAGCTGGCACATGTACTGGTCAACAGTCTGGGAGGGATGAAGGCTTGTGCATCATACAGCCCGAAGACCAACACAAATTCAGCACTGAAAACTAAGCCATCACAGACAATTGTCTGGAAAAGATCCCTGTTTGATTTATCTGAAGTGTCCGCAAGGCAGATTAAATGTCTTTCCTACCTCAGTTTGGTTCACTGAAGTTTTACCTTCCTGCTGATCATTTTATTCTGCTGAATAGTTTCATAGTTTTCATTTGTACTTCTGATGGGGTGTAACATCTGGAGTCCCAGCTTACGTCTGCTTGTGAGGGATTGGAGTAGCTTGCTGCATATTCACCGTGGGAGCAGAACATGTCCATGGACAAATTCATGGCATAGATGGTAAATGTAATTTTGTTCCCAAGCTTATGCAGTGATAATTGTTCATCTGATCATAGTGTTTGTAAACTTATATTAGTCTCTGAATTAGTTAAGTTCTGCAGAATTTGGGAAATATTGAGTTGGAACCTCTGACTAGAGAGATAAGGGGAAGAGAGGAGATAATAGCCCTGTATTACTCCTTTGTTTGCTTCTGACACAGGAAACACCGGGGTCTCTCAGCAAAGCTGCTCAGTGTCAGACATGGAAATACACAAGTTTCATCCATCTGTCCAGAATCCCTGACAACAGCCCCAGTTCTCACTGGTTCTTTGCTACTCACAAACTACTTTTAGACTCAATCTGAACTGCAATGAACAGAAATTATTTTATCAAATAGGGCACTTGCACCCTACGACCTCTATCATTTAATCAGTCTGGTGAGTTTTTAAGTGAGATTCTACTGCACTTTGAATTAATTGCTGAGTTTAGATTCAGGCAAGAATGAAAAAGACCCCTTTCTTTGGACACAGAGATGTTTTCTGTACAGGATAATCATCCAGTGAACGAATGCTGGCCACTCTTCCACTGTTTATCTTCTTCAAAACATAGTTCTGAAAGCTTAAAACCTTGTATCAGCCAAGTAGACAAATCTGATAGCTTCAAAGCAGGTTCTTTAACATAACAGGTTTGGTTGGTCTTTGACTAGGATAAATACCAAAGTATCTGCTTGCCTTATTAAAATTAGGAACCCAGACATCTAAGAAATTCTTCATTACTCAAAAAAGTGTCTTATAGACTGATCGTCAGTTGATTGTCAGCCTATAAAAGTACCACCCTAACTAGCAGAATGAAACAAAATCTAATAGGATTGACCTTCGTATGCTATTGGAAAGTGACACTAGCTTCAGGATGCAGAAAACCTTGGGTAAGAAGTCTCAAGGGAGAAGTTATTCTGCAGCTAACGAATAATGAGAATTTTCCTCAGTGAATCACTGGCAAATTAGCTGCTTTGTAAAGATTGTATTTAATATCAACAGCAGGGGAAGCTATTTAATGATATTTTTTCAAGCAATAGATCACTCTGTAGGACTTTCACAGCCATATCAATGCTCATTTTCAAATGCTCAAATGTTTTGGAGGACATGGAGGACATCTGTGAGTGTTCAAAAAAAAACTTTTAAAAAAGCATTTAATAATTTTGAAGAACTAAGTTTATCAAACTTAGCTGAAGCTACATATCTACATGAAGGATGTCAAGAATGGGATCATCCATGAAAACTGTTAACTCTGTGAATCTGATGCAGCTGGAGCTGCAATAATCAAATGGATTTCTGGTTTAACATTGATATCTTTTACCATGTTCCCTAGTCCTCTGGAGGACTAGGCAACTAGTTATGCAGGCAGTGGGCTTATGTGCGTGTAGTAACTCTGAATCAAGGGATCAAGAAGCCCAGAAAGTGGGCACATGGTTACCTGGTAAAATCCCCAGGGGCTATCCTAAACTAGTGCAACCCATGGGTCATTTATTTAAACTCTTATTCTAATAAGCAATAAAGCACATCCAAATAAAGGAGGTCTGAAGATAAACCAATATCCCAGATTACCTTTATATTGAGCACTGGAATGAATTTACCACACACTGACATGTCTATTTAGCTGGATTCATTGCTGTCACACCACTTTGGTCATTTTTAATCACAGCGTCCTGAGAGTGGTGCCACCTGTAGAGGGTCTTTCAGTCTCCATGACTTGAGTGTACTGATTTTCTCATGTAAAAGGAACTGAAGCATCCAGATACACAGCAATACTCCAAAACTGCCTGTGATCTGAACAGAGAAAGTTTGCAATTAGATTAGGAGCACATACACATGGTAAATCATTGAAAATGCACAGCATTTTAACTTTAGTCTGTTGAACTTCTGGGCAAGCTGGTGAATTAATTAATACCTTTTCAATAGAGTAGAAGCAGAGTAAGTACAACTTGGGGAAATTGTTCTATCCTGCACCTTTTGTAACTAGTTCATTGAAGTCTGAGTCGGGTCACTAAGGTCCGTAAGTCATCATTATTCAGTTGCGTGAATTATGCTTATGGTCTAATTCCCATTCCTGGTGCACTGGGATGCAGAAGCTTATACTAACTGTTGCTGATGAAATAGTTCAGTGTCTTGAGGGTCTGAGTCTCCATTTTATTCCCATAGGGCACCTTTCTCAAAAATTAATGTGAGTTAAAAATTAAGGCAAAAATAGGGGTTTGCTGGAGATCTTGTCAGAAGATATAAAAAGCATGTAAAAAATTTATGTAAGGGGGATTCTGACACATTTATCCTGTATATCCAGAATTACCTGATAAGAATAAAAACCTCATTTGTAAAAACATCAAAATGGAGTCAGTGTCTAGTGATGATTAGAAGCTAAACAGATGGTTCCCAGAGATCTAAAATCTGGTAATAGTGACCAGCTATCACTCAAAAAGAATAAATTTACCTCAAAAAGATAAATGCAGTTCTTCCTTTATGTTTTGCTCTTTGTATGAATCTAACAGCATAGTTACACAGTCTAACATATTTAACTAAAGCTAAACATGAGATTGAGGAAAAAAGGTGAGAATGGTCTGGAAATATACAGTCAGAGATATCAGCACCCTCTGGAAAACTTTGACTGTTCAGTATCGCAAAAATGGCTGCCAAAATCTTTACACAGATGATATAATTGGCAAACCCTCATTTTCCAAAAGCATTTATGTTGAATACAACTCAGGTAGAAAAGTTGGTATCTGGCAGTCTATTGGCCTGAACTGAAAAAAACAGCAATAGACCTCTGGGTTGGAGAGGCAAAGGGTAGTGATGCTGAGCATCCTTAAGGATAATTAAATGATCAAAAAGAGGGCATAAGAGGGAGTGAGGTAGTTAACAGGCACCTGGTAAAGAATATCTGCTAATAAAAGATCAGAATGATATTGGAGTCTGAGTAACTAGCACAGACAGGATTACAATCACGCCTGGTATTTGGCAATGCAAATGAAGAGGCTGAGCATTAGGAAAGACACTTGAAAATCAGAGTGAAAGGTAGGTGGTCTGTAAAAGCTCTAGGTCATCCTCACAGTGACTGGTAGGTAACATGTTATCTTAAAAACTGGAAGGAAGGCGTAGCATAAATCAAATAAAGCCAGAATATGACTAAATTGAGAGAAAAATATTAGGCTGTGAGTATTGCCAAGCTAAATAATATGGGCAAGTGGAGAAATTGCAGTGGCATGTCATGTAAATCATGGAACAAGATCCCTGGAGCACTCGGGAGAGATATTGTCTCAGTTTGTATCCATAAGGAGGAGGTGTAAAGTACCCATTGACACTGGAACTTGCATGGTCCTGTCACTAGTTACTTTCTGAAAAGACATCACTGATTTTTTGTTTTACTTTTCAATCCATCTGTGCTAGAGATCTTAGCTGCATAAAAGGTGTGACATACAGTTTATTAAGCAGGCATTTCTCGTCTAGATTTATAAATGAATGAACCAATATTTCTGGGGGAAGCTGCTGAGTGTAAAGTTCAACTACTACCTCGTGAGGGTTAATGATCCACATATTTAGGGAGACGCTAATCATTTAATGGGCTGGAATTGCTAAGACAGAACTGTGAAGTACAGAGGCTGTTTAGGTACGGTATAACAATGCCTTTAACTCCAGAACAAATAGAGCCTAGTGCAGCAGAGCACCATCAATCACTGTGGCATGTCACAAAGGAACGCAGGTGCTACAAGGGGTCTGTTTGCTGAACAGCAGAATCTCAGTTATGTCACTATAGGATATGGACAGCTACACACAAAGCACTACACTGCATTATGAGACAATGTTGTGTCCTTCCCTGAGGGAGGAAATAGTGGAATAAAGTGAATGACTGTGAAGGATTCTCCTGTGACAGAGGAAGCTGTTGCTTTTCAGCTCAAATTTAGGCTAATTTAGGCACGACTTCAATCCCCCCAAAATTTTACCCCTGATACAAGGGAAATCTTCCAGTGGTCTTACTCTTCAAAATCAACAATATTCACTGTTGGGTTGTTACTGCTTACCTCTGGACTCCTTTATGAGATGCATTGTAACGCTATAGCCTTTTAAATGTGAACTTTTATTCCAGACAAGGGCTCTAATTAGGCCCATGTGCATTTGTGAAGGCAAAATCTTTGAAAGGGAAACAGACTGAAAGATATCTTAGCCTCTGACACTAATGTAGGAGAAGGCAAAAAAAATATTTTGAAGATTGTTATGAGAGTTATTTCTTTTTTGACCAGCACAGTAAGGATTGAAATGGAAAGATATTTTCCATGAAAGGGTTAGAGCAAGAAAGACATTTCTATCAAAGAAAAGGTTACTGAGAACATATTTCTAAGCAGCTCCAGGAAATTTTAAAGAGAGAAGTTAAATCCCAATGAAATTGGTAACCAATTTAGTCCTTGCTGAGAGTTCTGACCAGAGGATAGACAAAAACTTATTTTTTTCAGTCAGACTCCATTTGGCTTTACGTGAGCAAGAAACCAGAATTCCCTGTGTGGTGCTTTAGGCACAGCTCCTGATCAAGAGCATCTGGCAATCAAGCTACTCACCAGACTTAACTATGGCAGTAAGAACAGGGATAAAAAGAACAGCGCACTGGGGAGGTGAGGACCATGACAGTACTTGTTTTGGGTGCTTTTAAGGCTCATCACCAAGTGTCATTCAACACCCATTAGGCCCAGTTTTGCTCTAACATCTTCTACAATCTCCTCTTGAGACTATCAGGAAATCTTACTGTTAGGAAAGTGTCTACTCCAGAAATAGGAATGGTGTGAACTAGCTCATTTATGGTCAAGAAAAGCTCCACCTATACATTTTTGTTTCTGCATTTTATACAGGAATTTCATTGCTGTACCACAAGGTGAGGGAGGCACCATCTTTCAATTTTTCACAAGGATGTTACCAGCCTGGTGTGTTCCCAGTAATAGCAGCTGCACCATGACCAAGAGATAAGGGAGTCTGAGGTATGTAGTGCTTCTTTTAACTGAACAGCATGAGGACTGCTTCAGTGTGTTTCAGCATACTTACCTTTCCCTCAAGGCAAACAAGAGGTGATTGCCAAAACCTGCCTGCTTCACTAGGAAGTGGGTAGAGTAACAAAGATTACTCTTCCTTTAATACCTAAGCATCTGCCTCCAGTGTGTAAAAGCAATGGTGTGTATCCAGAACTAAGTTCTGTGTAGAGTCAAGATATAGCTGTGTGTACACCCTGATACTGGTGTGAGGTAAATCTCAGATCTCCTAGTGTAAACATATCCAGAACATATTACTGTCTTAACCTGTTCTTTTTCTGTTTCCTATTGTCTAAGCCTTTTATTTGATGGAAGTCTACTTTTTAACCTTTTCTCCTTAGAAGTGATAGGCACCACTACCACATGATGGTTATCCTTTAAGAATCCTTTAATTTCAGTAAACCACCATTCTAGACAGGCAGTGGTAGTGATTTTTTTTTTTTCTTTTTCTAGGGGGGTGTGTGTGGAAGGAATAATATAGCACCAGTAAAATACATTGTTCTTGAAAAAATGAAGAGGAGCAATTGGAGCTGCAACAGGGACACTAACGCTTAGAGAGACTACATACACTTCTTCATTATTGGCAGGTAGCAACAGTATGCAAATCCTCAGATATGAGCAATAGTTTGTACTTTTGGTCTGAATGTTTGGATTTAGTTTCACTGAGCAGACAATGATCTTTTTAGCAAGAAATATGCCAAAGTTAAGAAGAGTTTTTGAATACATTTATCCTGTTAGCTGTTTACACATTCTAGGAAAGGCATTCTCATCTATGAATGCTACGCTTTTCTGAACATATATTTGATGAGAGGACAACATAATCTCACTTGTGTTCCAAGGACATGTGGGTTTTATATGATGCGTTGCCACTTAAACTAGTTGAAAGTATCACACTGTACGCTTGCAAACCTGGCACCCTGATTATCCACCTAGAAAAGGCAGCCATGTAGTGTGCTGTATATACTAAATACATGTTGACTTTCCTCTCAATAGAATCCAGAGCATGCGATAAAAGGTGAAGACATGAATCTTGCCTGGATTTTATCCTATAATGGAGTAAAGATACAGCCATAATGAGCTCTTGAATCTGAGAAAACAGAAATACTTCTAGATCTAGTCATGTAGATGTTGCCATGTGTTTTTAATCTCATTCCAGCTGGTTTATACCTCTTAAGTGGCATCTGAGTATTTGGTGTCTAAAGCTGATTTCAGAAATCCTTCCACATAATGGCAATCTTCATGTAAGATAGTGATTTTAGTCCAACTACTGCTGGCCTTTATTTTTCAGAACTGTGATCAGAAGAAAGAATCTCTAAACATGTGCAAAATTTTTAGTCAAGATGACCTGAAGTAGTGTCCTCATTAGCAAGTGTGGATATTTGGCAGACCACAGCTGAATGGGAGAAAAAAATGAAATGGCCATTGAATAATCAGGAAGATAAAACAGAGAAGAAATGCAGTATGCAAGGAAGGAAACTTCAATGACAAGAACTGGAAGGGTAAAACAAGGAGATTAATGCAGTATTGTCTAGGATGAGATTTGTATAGCAAATGGAATTAGAGATTATAAACTGTGGAGAGAAATCCTGACAATAAAAATGCCTCAGGCAGAGATGAACATCTTGAACTGGGGAAGAGAGGTATCACTGAGAATTACAGCTGCAACCCCTGGGCAATCTGCAATTTGGCTTTAAGATATGGTTTGGGATTGTGTTATTCTTTCTCTGTGGCTGAAAGAAGAAAGTTATCTGCTGTAGGTGGAAGTAGTTGTGAGAGGTCCTGAACAATATAGTTTCCAAATTAAAAGGAAACTCATCTAATCATTTGATGCATTAGAAACACAATTATTTCAAAGCATATTTGTTGACTCATCATATTCAAAGAAACTCTCTCTGTACCAGAGAAACCAGGAACTGTAATTTCAGTGGAAAGATACCAACTGGTATTTTTACTCAGCTCAGTTCAAAGGCCAATACTTAAGCTTCAGCTAATAAAGGCAGATCTATGCCAGGGGACTCTGAACTGGACTGTACATTGTCTTCTTGTACTGGTGGACCATGACACATTCCAAGTTATAAATTTCAGCAAGTATGAATAAATGCTCCCTGAGATTTTTGAACAGCGTTTGTTAATTTCATTTCAGCTGGACTAGAGTAGGGAGTGCTTGTACAAGAAAGTTACATGGCAGAATTGAGAAAACTGGTAACACGCAGAAGAGGAGCAGGGCAGTTGTCTGGGAAAAGGTATGATGGGGACACCAAACACTTTCTGTGAGTTCAGTTGAAGAAAGAACTCCCTCTGACTGAAGATAATTAAGCAGAACCTGATTAGAGAATGAATATTTTCAACAGCAGCTGCAGTTTGCAGGCTGTGAGTTTGCTTGCAAGTGTCTGTGTATTGGAGTGTGAAAATCCCAGGGAAGATGTGTAAACAGCAAGCAAAGTGATGATGACAATGACTTGAGAGTGAGCAGAAGACCTCAAGTCTTATGGTGTACGAATGACTGGGAAATCATGCTTGGTGACTTAAGAAACACACACACAAAAGATTGTTAATTCTTTCTTTAGACTTCAGGCAAACAAATCACATTTATCTTCCGTTCCTCTTTCAAACAGGCACAAATAGGTTTGCTCCCAAATGTGGACTGCTATGGTAGACTTATGGATGTTGCAAGCCATGCAGTGTGCAAGAAAGTGCAGCAAGTCACTAGACGTCATCATACACATCAAATACTCAGGTTTTGAGGAAGTTTATGGAATTTCATGTTACCTATACTCTTCTGATTAAGAAAGGGAATGAGGCTGTTCCCTGTTGTATTTCTTCCTTTTTTCTTTCTGGATTTGCTTTCATTAGGCTTGAAAAATCTTCACTAGGAAGTCCTGGTTTGCTAGACTTTTGACTTCCAGAGGTGAAAGAATTTCTTTCCGATTATGGTGGTGTGAAAGACAGTATGAAAAGCAGAGATTAAAAAAAAAAAAATCATCCTTTAAATTTCATTTTCTTGAAGAAGATTTGAACAGCTGGCATATTTGAATAGAAAATATTACATTTCTTATGAAAATAAATTTTACCCCAGGCAAACATTGTACTTCTTGATAATCACTTACCATTCTGATTAACATTACAGAAGGAATGTTTTAATGTGGAATTTAAATACAATAGATTAATTTAGTAAAATTCAAAAATGTCTTTATTCATTTAAAATATTAAAAAGGAATTAAGGAGTTTATACCTTCACTTTTCCATTTACACATTTTATTTCTCTGGAGCCATATTTCAAGCAGAAGATTGGGGTACAGTATTTTTGGCATTTGGTCTTTGAGCAATACAATAAAAACAGCAGTCTCTGATTATTAAACCACTGCTAGGCTAGTTTTCTTTGGAATAAAGTGAAATAAAACACAAAACATAAAAACAAACAAAAGGGACACCTGATATTGGCTGAAGACAGGACAAATCCCTTCAGAACAGGTCATACATGGCCCTGATCCTCTTTGTTTAGCACAGGATAACTCTGACCAAAAGCCCTGTGTTAATACAAATAATAGCTAAAGGCAATAAGTCATAAAACCTAAGAAGTTTATAATAATAAACATAAAGACAGACATAGTGGGTCAATCCAAAGTGCGTCTAGCCCAGTATTCTTTCTCCCATATTAGCCAAAAATAGGTGCCCAGAAAAGAATACAAGGACAGCAGAAGCGTACTACTCCACTTTTCACTCTAATCCCTAATTTTCAACCTGTAATAATTTTCAGCATAGGGCTTGTGTCCTGTTTTTTATTGTTCAAGAAAGAAGTTTACAAAGTGTGTCCAGTGGAGTGCCACTAAAATGGGCAGAGAGATGGAGCATACAACATGAAAGGAGATGTTGGCGAGGTTGGGTTTGTTCTGTGGTGGAAAGAGGGCACTAAAGAGTGACCTAGTCATACCTAACGGGGAGTTAGAGAAAGGCACCAGAGTTTTCCGAGAGATGCATAGCCAACAAGTAATAAGCAACAATCACAATTTGCAGGTAGAGAATTTTCAAGTAGATGCATGGAAAATATTTTTACTATAAGAGCTGTTAAGCACTGAAACAGTTTGCTCAGAGTGGTTGTGGGATCTTCATGCTTGGACCTGAGTAACTTGTACTAACTTTGAAGTTAGCTCTACTTTTAGCAGAAAGTTGGACTAGACGACCTCCAGTGTTCATTTCCAACCTAAATTGTTCAGTGATTCCATGGGTTTATGACTGCCTAAGTTGGATGTAGTTTCCATGTAGAACCACAGTGGATTTCTCTACTGAGTTTGTGCAGTTTCCTTTTTAATCTGTGTAAACCTTCAGCAACCACAAAACGTTTTGGCAAGGAATTCCACTTGCTTGAATAATCACCCCTTTGCCTGTTTTTTAACTTTCCTACTGGATTCATTTGGTTTCATGTGTTCTTACTCTGAAAAGGAGAGGAAACAATCAAACAGGATCCACTCGTTCCATGCCACTTGTGATTGTACGGACTTGTATTCATCTTTTTTTTTTCATATATGAAGACTCTTAGTGTAGTCACGATATTGTAAATAATGCTCTTCCTAATACAGTTATCAGATGTTTGTGTCTCTATGTAAATAGCTTTGTGATGGTACCTGCAGATGATGTTGTATAAACCATAGTACTTATTTTAGACCAAAAATACTTTTGTGTGTAGTTCTTTGCTGGATTCTTAAGAATACTAACAGGACTGCATAGGATTGGCTGCCTTTTACATTCATCTTGGAATTAAAGTCCAGTTCACTTCTTTTTCACACTTTAATGCCAAAGTGTGAAAAAAACCTGAGCTTTGTGACAGCTTTTCATCACCCTGTCTTGACTCATGGTTATTATGTAGTACCTTAATCTGCTGGTAGTTGCGGTGAGGACAGTACTAAGCTAAATAAAGGTGGTAGAATATAGATACAAGGAACAGTTCTATTCTTTCCAAATCTGAAGGAGATGCTGCTGAATAAGGAGAAGGGAACTTAATTTCTGTAATACTATGATTTGTACCACATAGCCAAATAAAATATTTTGCTGTCTTTTCAAAAGGGCCTGATTCAGCACCACTGATTCCAGCAACAAGATACACAGCCTACCTGTCCTGCCTATCAACAAATTCATGGCAAGGCTGCTTGAGCTTTAGGAATTTTTTGCAGTAACACTGAATCGACTTTTCAATTAATTCCAGAAGGAAATTTTATTTGTATGTTTATCTCTCAGTCTGGTACACAATTTTCAGTCATTAGTCATTTAAACTGACTGTGTCTTTTTTCATTGGTTTATTTTATTCCTTTACATATTGTTTGATCAGTGCTGGTTCATTCAAATGTGCCTTTATTACTCTCTTCTCTTTGAATTTCTAGAGTTTACTCTAACAAGGTTAGTGCAATATGCCTGCAAGGAAAACAGCATTGCTATTACATTTTCCCAGTATACGGTTAATATCTTACTGAATTTGCAAGACTCATTTTTTCTTAGTCTTAGCTTCTGTGAAAACAGTTCACTGATTTCTACAAAGACACAGAAGCTCAGATTCCTCCCTCCTAACTTAAGGCATTTAACTGAAATACATACATTTAAGGACTTAGTCACCCTAGATTCCTGTAGGCAATACAAAGCGGTAAGTCTCTCTTCTCTACAGAAGATGTCGTAGCTCTTCTAAGACCTGCATTTAATTCCAGAATTGACATGGAATAAATATGGGCTGGAGTTATCTTGCCTGTGTTTTTGTCTTCTGTGCAAGAAAATGAACAGACACTGCACTGAGATTGTGGGATTGATTTCACTACAGGATTGTTTACACAAAAATATCAGTGTTACAATGAAGACAGCCATTCTTGAAGTAGGAAATAAACTGCACAAATCAAGGATTTTGGAACATTATTTTCCTGAACTTCTGTAGGCATGGTGAATAGACTTCATCCACCTACAAAATATACTTATCTACATCTGAGCCTGTCACCTTAGGCTCCCTTTATAATAAATGGGGAGAAATAATAATTTTTAGAATGTGATACCTCACGAAGATGGGTTTTTCTTGGTGCATAATTAGCTAGATTGATGCTATTTATTTTATTTTTGCTGGTTTCTTCTGAATCAGCAGAGATTGGCCACAGTTGGAGATCTGCTGCTAGTCAAAATGGACTATTGCCCTGAGCTGTTGGAAGAGTTCTCTGTCTAAAAAAAAAAGCGTATGTTGCTTACTTATTCAGGATCATGGATTTGTCAAGATTTAGGGATGGAAAACAGTTCCCGTCAGGTCAGAATGGCTTTCTCCTCAGAAGTTTTCTTCTTATGCAGCATGGAGAAAAATCTAGTCTGTAGGTATTGGCTGATGTATCTTGCAGAGGAGTCAGTTTATGGGCTTGGAACCAGAGACTGGAACATTGATCTCTTTCAGCCTGGGATATTGATCTCTTCCAGTCTCTACATGATACACAAATTAGCTTTTATGCTGATTTAAATAGCCAAGTAATTAAAATATTTTGTTGTAAAATAACCATCTCAGTATAAGATCTCCTGTGATATAACTGTATATGAGTGTCCATTTTGATAGACTGATGAAAGACAATTCTTAAAGAGCCTTTACAAGTGAAAATTATAAATATTTTAGAAACCTGTAAAGAGATAAGGGAAAAACTACTGGAATTTAATTTGCATTGATGTATGCATACTGTAATTCCAGTTACAAAATACGAGACATGATTTAGACACATGACAACTTTCCTCTCCGTCTCATTATTTAGAACAATCATTTGCATTTCACTAAGATGACCATATTTTTCCATGAACAGTTTATAAAAGAAAGACATAGGATGGGATTTCTTATTTTCCGTGGAGCAGGGAACATTCTAGAATAAAATATACAACAGGTTCTTAGCAGACAACTGAGAACAGTGATCATTCTCACGTATTTCTTTATACTTATTCCTTTACTAAAATCATGTTATAAAATGTAAATACATGAAGCTTTAGGTTTTTTTCCACAGTCTCAGTGCAATAATCAGCAACATCTATATGAACTATTTAAAATAATGTACACGGCATCTCCTTATAATAAAATGGTACTTATTTGCTGATAAATATAGCAAAACCATCTTGGTCATGCCACAAAAATATCTACTCTCTTTGAGTGGTTGACCATAAAAATGAAGCATGATAAAACTAAAGCAGAGATTCAATTAGAAGCAGTTGTTTGCATATGGAACATTTTCAGCTCCACTGAGTTGCCGTTTGATTTTATTCTGGTATCTTTATTAAAAGGGCTGTCACAACACTGAAAATCAAAATAAAACCAGCCCTATTTATCCACTGCTCAATTGGGAAACTTGTTTGGGATCCCACATTTTGAGGCAAAAGTGTAGAAAGTATTTCTGCTTAAGATCGTGTTTTTCACAGTTCGTGCCTAAGGAATGTTGTCACTGGTCATTGAAAGGGAGAATGACTTCTGTGGCTCCCCTTCATGTTAATAGTAGCAGCTAGTCTAAAATCCCTTTGCATTAGTGGCTCAAAAGACTTATTAATGCTCTCATCATCATTAACTTAATTTTTGCCACCTGCACTTTTCATAGCCACTGACTCAGCCGAATTCTCAGCACGGCCTGGCTATTTGTTTTTACCTTACTTGGGTCATATTAAGTAAGTGGATGATTTATCCACAGGGGGCTTAGGAGAGCACCTAAGTGCATGTTGATGATCTGAGAAAACAAAACTATTGAAATTTCCATTTAAAAACAACACTGTACATGCTTATTACCTAATGTTAAGATAGACCAGGGATGTAATCTGTTGGCTTGATTGCTTTCATGCCAGTGTAGCTCGCCTGACTTCAGCAGTGTGGACTCTTTTATACATCAGTACAAATCAGAGCAGAAACATGTTAATAGCTTTTTTACATTTTTATTTTTAACTTGTGCTTGGCCATGTTGCAGGTGCCATAAAATGTTAATTTCCAGTTTCTCTCAAAGGTAACTACTAATTTCAAGTCATTATCTACTGGTGCAGGAAAACTGAAAAGGAGAGTATAAAAGACGCATGATACAAGTCTATTTTTATGTTGTAAACAACATGATTACTCTTCCCTTTGCCATGGCAGATTTGATAAATGTTGATTGAATTATCTAGTATTAGCTGAAGTAGACGTGAACAAAATAAACAATAAGAATCCACAATAAGAATCAATGGAAATTATGTATTTCCTGGAGATCAAATCAGTTAACAGGGAAGATCAAATTAGCTAGTGATCCCATTAAGTGGAAATCATTGTACTAGTATGCTGCTTCCTCTAAGCTGATGTCAATAGTCACATAAAAACACAGTGGCAAAAAAAATCTTTTCCCCTTGTTTATTCCCACTGAATCTGAAGCACCTGTCTGTAGCACTGTATACTTCTGCAGACAGTAACATACACAACTACCAAATTAAAATCACCAAATATGGATGCTTACAGAACTACTCATACAAAAAGACTCCTACAATTATGTTATGAGTAGAAAACCCTCGACCTACTATTCTCTACTTCGTACTCATGAATCCACTCTTTTCCGGGCCCTGAGAGAAAAAAACAAGCATTGCAGAATGCTTTGAAATGTAACACATATGAGATCTCTTCAGGAGTGCCCAAATCCAAAATGCAAGAACAAAATGATTACAAAGACTGTAATTATGCCACTGTAACAAACTGATTTTATATTCCCTCAGAACAAACTGCAGATATCCATTTGGACCCCTATAGCGGTATCCAGCCAAGTCTTGGCTGTCCATGTGAAGCCAGAATTCTGATTCTAATTCAGAATCAGCTTGTGGTTAATGCTAGCTTTGAAAGATATTCAGTTATACAAAAAGAAGAGCCAGGCTAAAAAAGCGTGTGATATTTGATATTCAAAAGGTTTAACTAATGAAATAAACCCTAAAATCTTGACATTGCTTTCAGTCTGATACTGCCTCCTCTTGCATATTTAGTCTTATCATCATAAGTTTTGAGCAAATTTTTAATTACTTTTCATTTGTTCTGACATCTAACACTTGGTTAGTTTAGGATTATGCACAGAATTCTTTGCCCAGATAAATTCCTACAGAGTAGGATACAGATACCAACAAGCATCCAGGTACAGATATTAACTCCACAGACCAAACAAGACTGTCAGTCTTCCTCTAAGAAGGCTTTACCATCACAAAATATTCACATAAACAAACTTGTAGTCATCTCTCCAGTCCTTCAGAAACACCAGATATGGGTGTGGATATAGCAAGACTGGAATGAATGCAGAAGAAGTAATTTGAGTCAGGCTGTTTATTTGGGAAAAGGCATAGGCAGAGAAATGGTGGATCTGGAGACAACAAGCATGGGAAAACAGAAAGTGGAATAAAAGGGGCTAGTCACATCTAACCAGGTAGCTGGTAAGTTCACTAGACATTTTTCTATTTGAATGTGCTCTCTGCTCCATGTGTGTGTGCATTTTTGTATAAGAAGCTTACAAATTTCAAGGCAGGTAAACTGGCAAGTAGTTCAAGCAGTCTGGGAGATACTGGGGAGACCACAGGTCTATGGGCCAGCTACTGGAGAGATCTATCTGTGCCTGTGAGACAGTAGCAAATGCCAAGCTAGACTAGCCAGTAAGTATGATGTGAGAGCTGGGGGCTGGCTACTGGGAAGTCTAGGCCAGCTACAGGGTCCCTGTGTAAGTATATGTGTGTGGAGGGTGTGAGATCTGATAGCAATCTTTAAGTCTGGTTAGGTGGCAAATAAGAACAAGATGGGGCTATTTGATCCTCTTCCATTTAGTTCTGATCCTGATCAGGCTAGTTTAGATTTATGAATGCTGTGTGTGGTGTCAGCCCTAAAGGCACTATTTTCATGTTGGGGTTGATCTGTTGTTGTTTGGCTGGTTTTGTACAGTGTGTATATTGTGTACAGAGAGTGTGTGTGCTCAGTCTCACTGCAGGCTGGACCCGGACACCGAGAATCATAGCACCTTCACAGCTAGCAGACCAGGAAAGAGGAATCACTTTGTGTCTTAAAGTCTGGTAAATTTGTTTGAGTGGACTAAGAGAAGAAATCATGCTGGTCTCACTAGGTGCGTCTTGTTAGTGCACTAGGTTGGCCACTGTTTAGCATCCTACAGAATCTAATTAAGAAGAAAATTCAGCTGGAAAAGAAGTAGCATGGAGAGTGTCAATGAAAATGTCATTCATTCTCCTGTAGATAATCCACTGTTGAAAAATAAAAAAATAAAGGTACTCCCCAGGTCATATGTAGCACTCATCATTTATGAAGAGGGTGATGAAAGCTTTAGAAACAGCTTTAAAGCATTTTGGTGTGGTAGGAAAATTTGTTTCGTATATCTCAGATAAGGGACTGAGATTTAATTTTCAGACAGGAAATGTATTGTGGAAAAAGAACTGACCTAGTCTTTTAAGAAACTCATTCAGAAAAACTGATTCAAAAGAACTGATCTCCTGAACTGCAGTCTAACCTCTTAGGTGCAAAGCTATCTGTTTTCCTTCTGCCATTCTTTGTTACATTGACAAAGAAATGTTGAATACCGTTATGGTAAAAACACTGTTGCAACATCTCCATCCTCTTTAAACGTTCAGAGTCAAACATACCACTGCGTACATCATCAAAAGCTGATTTACACAGCCGAGTTTCTAGCTCCTAAGGAGAAAAGCAGTAGGAAGAATGTTCCAATTAGCATTCAAAAGCTGATCAAAATAGCAAATATGTTACTGGAACAGCTGATTTAAATAACTTTTATTTGAAGACACCCATTTCCAGAGCTTGAGGGGTTGTAATAAAAGCAAGAACAAATGAAAGAAAAAGGAAACAAAACAAGCCTTACCTAGGCAACTAACTGTTCAGGTTCAGAATATCAGTAAATTTTTCCTTCTTCTACACTATCATTTATTGCTATCTTCCTGGAAAAGTCACTTTTCAGAAGGGATTTTTTACAGCGGTCACCTGCATAGAGTGAAGGTGATAAGGTAAGAGCTTACATTTTGCTCTTACACTGGTCTGATATGCAAGATTTCCTTCTCTCCTCTCTCCTCTTCCTTCTATTTGATGCTTTGACCATTTGCTGAGTATTTAACAGTCCTTAATCACAGGTTCTGGGGCTGTGCTTTTCCAAGCAAGACTCATTGCATGGAGAGTGAGAAAGCCTTGGAGCAGGTAAAATTGTCTGATAGTCCTCTTTTGCTTTTACTGTTTAATTCCTTCAACAGACTCTAAGTGTGGTGAAATAGTCTCCTCACTTTCCTGAGCAAGCAAGTCATATGAAGACTCACCTGGGTAGATTAGGGACATACATTTCAAATTCTAGGTATTTCAACTGTTAAAGTGGATTTCCACATACATGCTGCAACAGGAAATTGGAACTTTTTGTTATTCTATGTGGGGACAGAATAAGAACTGACCTGAACCTTCACTCCAGACTTGAAGATGGTATAGGATGAACATCACAGAAGGATTATCATGAATATTTGTTCGAAATAATTTGTTTTACTATATGTGCCTCTTTTTAATCATGTCTTTCAAATGAACATTCAGGGCAGGATGCTTTTCTAGCATGATTCCACAAAGAGAGGCAATCTGAGACTTATTCGCAAACAACAGAGCGACAATAATCTCACATTTACATCAATGAGCAAAAAGTAGGAAATATGGGAGATTGTGACACCAGAGGGCAAGGTCCAGTTTCCCCTTGTAATACACTGGGTACAGAGGAAATTGAGCCAGACAAAGATCTAACATGTATGCTAGGACTTCTTGTGCATTATGTGAGCTGCAAGTAAACTGATACAGTTCTACTGAAGTAATTTGTGTGGGCTTCCACTAAGGTCTGCAACTTCTACTCTGCAGCTGGCTGCTATATACTGTGGCAGCAAATTTGTTTTGGGGATGATAACTTAAACAGTATTTACAGGATCCAAACCCAATATCTTAAACACATTTAAAATATTGCCTTTCTGCTAAGCCTCCCAGAGATAGTCAAACTCCAGATCTTTTCTCTAACTATCCTTTTAAGAATTGTTACACTGAGAAAATAAACAATGTATGTTTGTAATGTAAATAATACCATGATACATAAGTGCATAATACAAAAGGAGATTTCATTAATCACGTAATTTGTTTACTATGAATTATTAATTTAAACACCATTTAAATTAAGATTTTATATGTGAGAAAAATTAGACAGTCTCTCTCTGCTTTCTTTTTTCTTTTCATTTCAGAATGTCTCTATTGCCTCAGAAGGATGCAGGAAGTATTTGTAAAACCAACCTAAAAGGAATAGCCATAAACCAGAAGTTTAAGGAAAGTTTCACAGGGAAATTTCTTATGAAATGTCTTGTTGAGCTTGTAGGCTAAGTAGCTTTAGAAATACATGCTTCAAATAGGCATCCAGGTGTTACAGTGCTGATGAGAAAAGAAGAGATTATTCATTTCTTTTGCTGGTGACAATTCACTGTGGTCACACATCTTTCTGATTCTGTTGTTCTCATTGAACATAGCTTACACATTTTGCTGTCACTTCTTTTATATCCCACCATTGCCACTGAAGACTTTACAAAGGAAAACTGTGGAACTGGAACCGTGCTCAGGCACTGCTTGGAAAACTGACAATTGCCTGGCCCAGAGCTGTGCAAGGAACTCTTCTGGCAATCTAACCCAATACATAATAGAGTGCTGTGCCTGGGAACGTTCCCCAGCACTCTCTAATCTACTAGCAAAGATACAACTAAGGGAGCCTGTAGAAAAGACTAACACCTACTGCCTTCCTTGTGACCTGTAAAATCTCCCCAAGAATTTCAGAAATGCAAAAGAACAGAGGTGTGATAGACTCAAATATACATCAGCAAGTGAAGAATGTGAAGGGTGGGACAGCAGACAAGTGAGGCTCCTGTGACCTGAGATGTTAGGCAACAGCCATGGTTTTTTAATTATAATCAGTCCGAGATCCTTGTGATGACCTGAGCAGAACCAATGCTCCATTGCTGCTAAACTCTATACGTTCGAAGAAATCAATACATGCTTTACCTGGAAGAGTTTATAACCTAAACAGGCAGAATTGAATAAAAGGGAGTAGAAAGAAATTACTTTCTGCATTTTACAGGTGGACAACTTAAGCCACAATGAAGTTCAGATTTAGATTCAGTCTAAATGGAAATCAAAAACCTAACAACAACATCCTACATTCTACTCCAGGAACTTAATCAGACGATCACATTTTTCTTGAAAAAGCAGAGGAAAATCTTGCTACATTCATTGAATAAATTCATTGCTATAAAATGAATTACAGCTATAACACAGTAATAAAGCCACAAATCTTTTAACAGGACATTTACACCCCCCCCTTCTGATGCAAATCATACAAAGCCTGATGTGTCGCCCATAATGTTAGAATTTATTGAAAGTTGTCTTCCTGATCAAGCCTACCAACTGCATTCAAGAGCATTTCACAAGTAGGACTCAGATTAGGCTGCAGTTTTGATAATACAAAAAACAGTATTTCTCAGGAACCTGCACACATCCTCAGAGAAACGGCCAGCATATTAACACACCTAGCTAGCAGCCCATCATGTTTTCCACATAAAGCAAATTCTTTGTTATTTATATTATAGGAAAGCTCATAGCACTTCTCAAGTCTGGCTCCCAAGGATAAGATCATGAAGGGCAGAGTATATTCTATCTGTCTTGATTTAATACAGGTATTTTCTTAGGTCTTGCTATTGTAAAGTAGTATGGCATGTAAATAAATATAACCTATATTAGATGTGGCTTTTCAGTACCACTTAGAAGTAAAGTGAAGGACTGTATCAGATTTGCTTTCTCTGTTCAGCTCGAGGTCAGTGACCGTGACAATGTTTAAATTCCACTGCACTGTTTTCTCTAGAGGTTTGTAATTAGACCTTTGAAAGAAGAAATGCCTTTTTATTAGTAGTGGTACAGAAATAGATTCAGAAGCAGAAAAATATGCAGTAGAATATCATTACGTCTTCATAGAAATTAACATAAAAAAGGTTTGATTCATATCTATGCAGGCTTTTGTCAATCAACAATATTCATGTATTTGTAAGGAGAGCACAGGGCAGAATATTTCAGGGAACAATGAAAGCATTACTGCCTATTTAAGGAATGTGGTTTCTGAAAAGCTATCTTTTCCTCTCTGCTTGTTTATGGATAACCATTTTTATCAGATTTTGCATTTGTTATTTTGAAGTAAATATTAAGAAAGGGAACATGACAATGATATTAATTTTTAAATTAAACCAAACATTAGAAAACATTTATGTCAGGAATAGCTTTAAAAAAGAACAGATGCTAATTTATTTTAATTATGCCTGGGAAATGTCTTTCAATACATTCGTCTGCACACAGGTGCTAGTTCCATTTGCTGTTTCTCCACAAATCCATCTCTCAGCCTTTTTCAAAGCTCTCCAGTAATATTGGAATACCCCTCTTTAGCCAAAGTCCCAAAACATTTTCTTCTCTTTTTAAGATGTCTTCCTCTAAGAATGCCTCAAAGAAATGAGGCAGCTAATCAAAGCAAATCTGGGGGGTCAATGGATTATAAATATGGCTGTTTACCAAATCAAAAAGAAGTTAATTCAAAGAAGTATATACACATGCTGCTGCACATCAGCATTCTGCTGCTGAATGTCAGACTCGAGGAATATAAATTGAACAAAGTTAAGGCCATCTCTCATTTACCTTATATTTATAGACTCTCTCCTCAAATTACAGGCTGAGTCAGGGACTACATGGGGATGTAGAATGCCAATTTTAGCAGTGTGAAAAGTAGTATCAATGACAAGACTGAGAAAACACGTACGTGGGTGTGTACATCTATGACTGTACATTTGCAAATGAAGAAGAGAACCCGAAAGCTTCCCGATGGAAAGTCTGTGAGACCACTAGGTGTCAATCTTGTTCCATGTTTCCCATTGGCCGTATTTCAACCAGATAGTCAATAGGGAGTTTCTGCAAAATTTAAGTTTTTATACCCCTAACATTTTATGTCTGGTAGTTTTATTATGTGCACCACTGTCCACTAGGGATCATACTGCAATACGCATTTTCTTTCAGCCCACAGGTTATTGTTGTTCTGAGTTCTGCGGTCAAAAGTCACCACCTTGCTTGGCATTGCTGCTTTCATGAGTTCCCTAAAACCAAAAATGTGATAATAAACAGTCGTCATGCCTTGCCTGTGGCATTAGTGTTATGATTTGTGCATGAAATGTTAAATGCCTGTGGGTTTAACATTTTATTTTTAAAAAAGAACAGTTAACATGATTTACTTCAAGATAGTGTTTGGGTAATTTGATAAAAAATAATTAATCAGTATTTCAAGAGGTTTAATCAGACCTTCTACATGTTATTTGCTAAGTAAATAGTTACAATTTTTTTAGAGATTTTAGCATGTTATACCATAATATTTAAACCTTTATCAATGTATTTTAAAAACAAGGTTTTGCCCCTTCATTTTCTTTAATTTTAGGATTTTCTGCTCTTCCATTCAGCTTATTTTAAACCAGTCTCTAGGTATTTAAAGGTTTCACCACTGCTTTAATTTCCATTACCTTTGCTTGGTTTACATCAAAGGTTCAGTAACATCCCTTGTTTAAGCAAGGACAGAATAATAGACTGGATTACTAATGACTGCAGTGGAATTAGACAAATATGATGTAGCACTACAATAGCATTGCAAGTATAACAAACATATCCTGGATTATATTGATAAAAGCTGCACAGTTTAGGGTGGCCTCTCTCCCTGTATATCCAAGCACAGCTGACAAAAAGACTTAAGATGCATTTTAGGCCTTTAGAAGTTTTGGTTTTGTTTTTTTTTTTATAATGTATTTCTGACACATCAATGACTTTTTTCTAAGCAAAATCACATCAGTATTTTACCTGGGTGAAACAATCCACTTACATATGTTCTGTTTACAGATTGTCATGACATCCTTTGAGGTTTAAATTATCTACCTGACATTCTTAAATAATAGCATAAACATACATTTCATAACATCCAGCAAATTGAAGAACATGCAGTTTAGCTCAATAGTTCCCTTATCATTTTTGGAGCTTTGGAT
Organism: Haliaeetus albicilla; assembly: GCF_947461875.1. NCBI lineage: Eukaryota > Metazoa > Chordata > Aves > Accipitriformes > Accipitridae > Haliaeetus > Haliaeetus albicilla. The sequence goes on from NC_091500.1 coordinate 23,332,673, forward strand.
GTGTGAAGGATGAGTTATTACAAGTGTTCACACTGCAATATGTTTTTGTGTATACTCTGTGCTCTTCACAACTCCAGAAAAGGAAAGCTATTAGCCCTGGAATATCAAGAAGTAGCTTTAGCAGGGAGCAGAGAAAGGTAGGAGAGTAAGCAAAGCTCAAAACCTGCTCCTTCAAAGTTATTACTGTCATTTAGAGTTACTGTCTGTTTTTCAACTGCAGTAATATGAAGCTAGTTGGAAAACAAAATGCTGTATAATACCAGAACGTAAAGGTGTTAGGCAGCCTGGATTGCAATTCTATTGGTTTATTAGAATTAATTACCACAGAGAAAGAAATTAAGTTTTCTTTTGTTATTATTAGGAAAATGAAAAATGTCATTAGAGTAAGCAAGAAAAGAATGAGTTCTATGCTACCACTGGCCTTTGTTATCAGGATTAAAGCAATTCATTAGTACAGTGAAGGGAAATTCAAACTGTGGTCACTTAGCTTTGTCTATTCTCTGTCATGTTTATGTTATTGTTAGTTTATTTTTATTGCAATCTACACAACTCTACAAGAAAACAAACCCATTTATATTCTAAGTGAATTTTGACATGCATTTTAAAGCACTGTTTTAAAGTGTGTTAAAAAAGGGGTCCAGAATAGACCTTTGGTCCCTCCTTATGAACAGCTATCAGGTCATGAGATTTCCTCATGAACAAAATAGCTCCCTTTAGAGAACCATTCACAGGGTTCCATTTTGTGAGTGTACTTTTACATACATGGTGTACTTCAGACATAAAAGATACAATTTTAATAATTTGCTATCCTTTCTTAATAACAGAGACATCATTTCAAAACAAGCAACCCAAAACTGAAACACAGGCCCTCTTTGATTGTGCCACACATGTATGCACACTTGACACAGATCATACATCCATGATGGTATCTTATTTGTACCTCTTCTTACTTGGGTCATGTTACGTTGTCATTTGCCTTCAGGACACCCATATCAAGTAAAGGCTTTTTGTGGGAGGGATATACTTCGTAGGTATGGGTGGCCTTCTGCTTGATGCAAATGTTTCTATAGCTGCAACTCTACGCCTGTCATATATTCTGACACAAGATACACCAACCTTCCTGTTCACCCCACTAAGTTTAGAGCAGATTTTATTTACTCATGGTGATGCAATGTGCTTCCAAGAAAGGAATGCATGACAAAGTGAGTGCCGTGTTTTTGTTGATTTCTCTTGCCACTTGGCTGTAGTATTTCAAGTTGGAGTGTGAGGCACCCCATGAAGTAATCTACTTGCTTTTTGTACCTATGAAGTGTCCTGATTCTATATACCTCCATGTTCTCCCATTGTGGGTGAGGAACCTGCAATGCAGATCTCTAAATAGGTGCTAAAATCTTTGCAAGTGCAAGCATTATATGCTCATTAATTTATAAAACTGGATTACTGTAAGATCATTTTTACAGAATTAGTCAAAGGAAGCAGGGATCCAGGTATGATCTCATGTCTGAGCTGGTGGAGAAAGTTACCTCAACTACTGAACTGTCTGAATCAGTCTGGGATTTTTATGTAATGGCTACATTAAACTTGTTGGTTTGTGATGGTATGTTTAAAGGTATGCAGTCAGCTCACATTTGGTCTTTTAAAGACATATATATTCAGAACCTTTTCCCATAGGTACTTCTCTGTATAAACCACATTCCTCTCTGATACTTGAAATTTTCTCGGCATTAAATAATTAAAGATATTTTTGTGCTACATTTAGTCTGGCCAAGCAGAGCATATTGTGGGCAGCTGTTTGGCTGAAATGTTTGCCTCATACTGTCCAAGATAGTTACCTATAACTTGCAAACAAGTGGAAGGTTGTGAACTTTCTATTTGCTGTAACACATTTAATTTTGACTCCAAAAGGAATTAAGTTAAAATTAAATTTTAATAAGATACGGACCTATTGTCTGTATTAAATAGGTTGGACAGACTTGAGTGCAAATCTGCATATATAAGCTGTGTAACATTAGCAAAAATTAATTATTGGCACTTTTTGTGAACCTTTTTGGTGAACCAGAATGTTATGTGTGTTTAGAAGAGACTTCTTGGAGACAGGTGTAGAAAAGATAACAAAAGTTACAGAAGTGTTGATGGTGTGCCATGGATGGAGACAGAAAGCAATTGTCTGTTAGGAAGAGACTCAAGCTTGTCTAATTATGTCTTTACAGCACTCCTCAAAGTTGAAACGTTGCTGGAAACCAGACCACTCCGGATGCATATCCTTATATTGACTACATTTCACATTAGATAATGAAGGAATACTTTATATGCTCCAGACTTTATGTACTCTGAACACTACTTGTTGTCATCTACAGGGCAATATATAAACTTAGGAGTAAAAGAAAGGAGCCACCTGATAAATTTCAGATGTTTGTGTCCTTTAAGTAATATAAAGTAATAGTTTAATAGCATTTGGTAATATCCCTAGAAAATAGATTTTCATACGTGAAGATGCAAAAAGGAATGCTTTGTTTCTGATATTTAGAGATGTAACTGATAAATGTATGCTCTCCTAAATTTTCTCTTTTTTTACCTTCCTCTTGCAGCTTTTGTTTGACTTCAAGCTCCAGCTCTTCAAATTCCTCTGTCGACTCCCTGCCTTTGCTGTGTCTAGAATTTAATTGCTGTAGTCTGGTCTCCATTTCTCATTCAGAGTGAGATGGTAGTTGAGAAAGGCCAACTACTGGCAATCCCTGCCAGAGTTTTTCTGCCTCCAGTTGCTCTTGCTATATGGCATTGCATTAGGCTGTGGATAGTGGTTCAGCAACTGTCATATCAGTGCAATCATGTTCAATTCCCTGGATCTGCAACAAAGTAGAAAGAGCTGTGGGAAAATGTAGACTGCTTGTATGATCTCTGCCTAAACGAAAATGCATTTTACGTCGTAGTACTTGCATGAAGCCAGAGGTGGAAAAAAGGAAAAATATCTAGTTCACTTCTGTTTTGAATGCAAAAAAGTAGTAGCTCGTTGGGGTTGTATGAGGAAATGTAATGCAAGATAAAGGAAAAACATAAAGAGCATACAATTTCTGTTAATAGTGAAGATATCTACATTAGTCCTATAGTCTTTAATTAGCAAACACTGTACTGACACACAAAATAATCAATTTAAAACGTCTAGCTATTGAGCTACTTGCATTGAATTCTCAACTGCTAGCAGAAACTATAACACAGTCTCAAAAGAAGTCCTTACCTTTGATCTCCATCGAAATGAGAGTGACAAACTGTGGGGTGCTGAGGCACATATTAAGTAAGGCAATAAAGCCGAAATTACTAAACTAACTGCTGCCAACCCCAGTCAAGACTAGTAATGTGGTCATTGATGTAAAAGACTTATACAACACCTTCCATAATCACACCAGAACTTGAATGACTAGGTCTTTAGTCCAGGGGGAGCTTTAGTCCAGTCTTGGGTCCGATGTATCTCTCCTACGAGGACAAGCTGATAGACCTGGGACTGTTCAGCCTAGGGAAGAGAAGGCTTAGTGGGATCTTATCAACATATATAAACACTTGAAGGGACGATGCTAATAAATGAAGCCAGACTGTTTTCAGTGGTGCCCAGTGTCAGGACAAGAGGCCATGGGCACTAACTGAAACACAGGAGAGTCCATCTGAACATCAGGAAATACTTTTTCACCGTGAGGGTGACCAAGCACTGGCACAGGTTGCCCAGAGAGACTGTGGACTCTCCCTCCTTGGAGATATTCAAAAACCATCTGGACGTGGTCTTGGGCAACTGGCTCTAAGTGGCCCTGCTTGAGCAGGGGGGTTGGACCAGATGACCTCCAGAGGTCTCTTCCAACTTCAGCCATTCTGTGATTCTCTAGTTTACCTATCAAGTTATACTTCACTGATAATTTCTTTTAGTGGTGGAACAGAAACAAAGGGGAGTTTAAGACGAAAGCTTAAAAAACCCCATCTCACTGATTATGATACAATTTTAGGGATATTCATATTGACATGCAAGAGTGATCAATTCTAGTTTGAGTTTTGATGAGTTACCAGTCTGGCTAAGTGGCCAACTTTCTTCTTATTTGAAAGCTCTGTCTTGCTTTATGCAAAATATAAGTGTTGGCTAGTTACAAAGTGATCAGCCCTGTCCTGTCTCTAATCTGCTCCTACACTTTCTAAAAACCACTGTCTCTGTGGGTAGTGAAAATATTGCTGTCAGGGCCAGCAGGTGCACTAAAAGTGATGTGGTCATGAAAACAGCTTTGTTTCCTTTATAAAGAATTGGTTTTTCTTTGGGTTGAGGCATGGCCAGAATGCTGGCCACACTCTGTATAGCCTATGAATAGATGGACCATGAAGGGCAACTCCCTACCTTCTGTGTGCATTACGTTATATACAAATAAATATGTATTTGCCAATCAAAAATTACCAGACAAATTATGGCCTACTTGTTACATTAAAGAAAATGCGTATCCAGAAGGTATAGTTACCTGCAATTTAGAAGACACGCTAAGTTTGTGGTTTATTATGTTTATAATTAATGGATGGAGATGAAGTAAGACAGAAATACTGCTTTCTTTCACCCTACTGATGGAAACTACTGCGCTGGCTCATTCTTAGATACATAAGTTACTTAAGCTGAATTGTAGCATAACTCACACCACTGGCTATGCAGCAGTTAATGCTAAGAAAGAACAAAATCGATGAGGAAGAGAGATCTTCCAGCATAACTGACAAGTTTCTCCTGTAGCAACTCCATGCTCTCGACCTTGTGTTTACTGCCTGTTTTAACCACATGAATCATTCAAATTTGTTTGATTCAAGGAAAATTAGAAGAAAAATTAGGTTCCTCCTGTATATTTATGTTTTATACAGCTTTTTCATTGCCTTGGAAATATTCTTTGTTATTGTGTCAGAACCGAAAGCTATTAATGAAAAATTTACAGTTTCGCCAGCAAGTCACTGCTGCAGAAAATTCTGGATCACTGTGCTGTATGATGGCAGCATCTCTCCATTGCTCATTTTAGATCAGTAGAAGACATTTTGGAATCTTAGCCAATTAACATCTCTACACAGTTCGGTATACTTAATCTAATAGTTACTGCATTTATCTGAATGCTCATGAAAAATTTACAATTTAATCCTTTCTTTCCCTCTTTAAAGAAACACTGGTGTAGAGATGGTACATAATTTTGACCATCTTTATTATGTATATTCTGCAAAACTTCTAACAAACAAAAATATTCATGAAATGGATTTTTACAGGCTTTATAACATATTTGAGGCTCACTTTTCTTGTCAGCCTGGACAAAAATAATCTTTTCTTTTACAAAATTTCAGTCATATTTTGAGAAACCTGAAAAATAAAAGCTACTCTGGTGCAATTTTATGTTAACATATTCTCTTATACAGCATATCTCTACACCACATTTAGCAGGCATGAAAACCTGGCAAGAAAATAAAGAATGACAATATATTTTAAATACCAAAAGGCTTTGTGGTCGAGTGGGAAACATGGTAATCTTGTCATTTTAACTGACTACTTCACACAGATCCTACACAAGTCCAATTACAGAGACCCTATGTGGTGGTGCATTTCCCCCCCCGTGACACCCTAAATGTGTGCAATTGTAGGCACTGAATAGTTTCAGCATTTAACGTTACTAAGGTACTGGTTGCTTAATTCTCTCAAACTACAGAATCACAGAATGTTTGAGGTTGGAAGGGACCTCTGGAGAACATCTAGTCCAATGTCCCTGCTCAAAACAGAGCAGGTTGCTCAGGGCTATATCCCATCAGGTTTTTAGTATCTCCAAGAATGAAGATTCCAAAACCTCTCTGGGCAACCTGTTCTTGTGTTCAACCACTCTCACATTAAAAAAAGTGTTCTCTTATGTTCAGATGACATCTGTGTTTCTGTTTATGCCCACTGCCCACCTCCCCCACCCCGATCATCAGGTATTTCTCTTGATAAGATCCCTCTGATCCTTGTCTTCTCCAGGCTGAACAGTCCCAGCTTTTTCAGCCTCTTCTTGTATGTCAGATACTCCAAAACCTTTGTTATCCTAGTGGTCCTTCGCTGGACTTGCTCTAATATGTCCAAGTTTCTTTTATACTGGGGAACCCTGAGATAAGCACAGCACTCCAGGATGTAAATTACAAGTCACAAAATTAATTAATATCATGTAATTCTACATTGTAACTGCACAAGGCCTTTTTAATCAACTTTCCTATAAATAACCTTTTGTTGCTGTTTGGAAAAAATGTAGGAAAAGAAGTGCCAAAGAAATCCTGAACTCTTGTTGGTCCAGAGTATCCTGAGGGTTTTTTTTCTGTTTGTTTTGGTTTGGTGGTGGTGGTTGTTTTTTTTTTTTTTTTTTTTTCCCCTCCAAATTTCAGAGGAAACAAATGTATGACCCAATAGGAACTATTTAGCATGGGATTTCCCAGCACATCATGAGTCACATATATGGCATAAAAATAAAGCAAGGAGACTTACTGGCAACCAATTTCTTAGCAAAGTGTCAGCTAGGAGCAATCTATCATCCCCCATGGAGCACTGAGGCTACGTCTCCATGACCAACAGTGCCAATGAATAAGTATGGATGTGCAGAGCAAAATAATTGGTGGGCTTGGGCACCATATTTTCAGGGGTTTTCCACTTTGAGTCAGTTCTAGGCTGGCCCTCATTAACTGAATGATGTTTTGCTTCAGGAAAGCGCTAAGCTTGTTACTGAAGTGCATTTCAAGTTTAATTTCCTCCAAAAAGAATCCATTCCATGTGTTCCAAGACAGTTTGCAATGTGAACCAAAGCAAAGTAAGTGGAGATGACTGGGATACTCACTTCAAAGTTGGACTCTGATCCAATCTAAAACACTTAATACAAACACACTCCAAGTCCCATACTTAATTCAATTGCAAAGGCCCAAGGAAAAGAAGACTAGGTCTCTTAATGATCTCTTCTTTTTGAAATCTAGCTTGTAACACAGTCTGAGAGCAGATTAATTTCTGATGCATCATCCACTGTTTGTTGGACCAATAATAATGGTAAGATGGCTTAGTGGGAAATGCAGAACTTCTATTTTGCTGGTATTCATTCTTTCTGGCATAATGTTGAATGATTGGTGTTTCAGACCAAAAGTTTATTTAAAATAAATGAACAACCACATCAACGGCCATTAGCAGCTAACTGACTAGAAATTCACATAAAAGAAGTGCATATTCGGTGACTTTTCCAAGCCAGTAATGTAATTTCTATTTTCTAAGGGTTTTTTTCAAATCTGCGTCCTTATTGAAAACACACTTAAGTAATGGGTGACTTTCTACTAACTTCAGTACAGTTTGCATCAAACTTAACTTTCCACACTTGTTCTGCAGATGCATTATACAGGAGCAGAAATATAGCAAATATCAGTAAGAATTTATAGATGCAGGGAATAAATGAGGTTGCAGAACTCCATATAAATCAGCACAGTAAAGTAGACTTTTTGTTTGTTTTTAAACTTGTGAATAGTTTGATATGCTAGGACACACAGCTACATACTAAGAGCAGTAATAAAGCCAGGACTGTACATAGCAGAACTGAGATTTATTTACTGCATTGCTCTTGATACCTTGAGACTCACTTCTAAAAAAAGGCGTTAACTTTATGTATTGGTTTTATGTGGCAAGGTTTTGGTAGCGGGGGGGGTTACAGGGGTGGCTCCTGTAAGAAGCTGCTGGAAGCTTCCCCTGTGTTCGAGAGAGAGCGAGCCCATACCAGCCGGCTCTAAGACGGACCCGCCGCCGGCCAAGGCCGAGCCAATCAGTGATAGTGGTAACGCCTCTGTGATAACATTTTTAAGAAGGAAAAAAAAAGTTGGGACGCGGAAAACAGCCACCGGAGAGAGGAGTGAGAACATGTAAGAGAAACAAGCCTGCGGACACCAAGGTCAGTGCAGAAGGAGGGGGAGGAGATGCTCCAGGCGCTGGAGCGAAGATTCCCCTGCAGCCCGTGGTGAAGACCCTGGTGAGGCAGGCTGTCCCCCTGCAGTCCAGGGAGGTCCATGGTGGGGCAGATCTCCACCTGCAGCCCGTGGAGGTCCCCACGCCGGAGCAGGTGGGTTCCTGAAGGAGGCTGTGACCCCGTGGGAACCCTGCGCTGGAGCAGGTTCCTGGCAGGACCTGCGGATCTGTGGAGAGAGGAGCCCACGGAGCAGGTTTTCTGGCAGGACTTGTGACCCCGTGGGGGACCCACGCTGGAGCAGTCTGTGCCTGAAGGACTGCACACCGTGGAAAGGACCCATGCTGGAGCAGTTCGTGAAGAACTGCAGCCCGTGGGAATGGCCCACGTTGGAGAAAGTTCGTGGAGGACTGTCTCCCGTGGGTGGGACCCCACGTTGGAGCAGGGGAAGAGTGTGATGAGCCCTCGCCCTGAGGAGGTGAAGCGGCAGAAAATAACATGTGATGACCGTAAACCCCATCCCTGTCCCCCTTGTGCCACTGGGGGGGCTTGGTGGAGAAATCCAGGAGTGAAGTTGTGCCCGGGAAGAAGGGAGGGGTGGAGGGAAGGTGTTCTGAGATTTCGTTTTATTTCTCATTTACCTTACTCTGGCTGATTTGTAATAAAAAGTGAGCTAATTTTCCCTAAGCTGAGTTTGTTTTGCCCGTGATGGTAATTAGTGAATGATCTCTCCTGTCCTTATCTCGACCCGCAAGTTTTTTGTTATATTTTTCTCTCCCCTGTCCAGCTGAGGATGCGGGAGTGATAGAACGGCTTTGGTGGGCACCTGGCGTCCAGCCAGGGTCAACCCATCACACTTTATTAGTTAGTTTTTTAGTTAGAAGATTTTCAGTAAGCTGTACTTCTATAGTCAATGTGCAACAGCAGTATTATAATAAAAGGATTGGTCTTCAGTGATGAAGTGCCATATAAATCGGCCATTTATATTTCCATTTAATCTGGAAACTCTGGATTATGAGATAAGTCAGGATACAATTTTTTTTTAAATGCAGATATTCAGATATTTAGTATTTTAAGCCTAACGTAAATTCTCAGTCAAATTCTGTCATTGAATATTCTTTGAAATTTGATACCTTTAATACTTGACTTCAATAGTTATTTTATAGTATCTATGTTTAGCATTATATTCAGCAATTTCCTCACAGACCGCAATCTGGAAAGGATGAGCTCACTGGTAGAGGTAAAAGTGAATGGTCACGAGAAAGGCAGGTCATTGTTCAGGTTGTTATGGTATTACTTAAAGTCATATAATTATATAGCAATTCAATATCTCATAAAAATATATAACACAAAGAACAAAATGGAGAGAAAAGCAGAAACGTAACAAAGAACATGCCTGTGATCAGCCAACACAACCTCTATGTGAATGTGAATTTTGGAAGGTCATATGTCCTTCCCGCAATATTATTCTTAGGGCCTGACCAGAATGGGACAACTGTGTATGTAAACAGTACTGCAGATAAAATGTAAACAATACTGCAGATAAAATCTCCTCTACCTATAGAAACTGCTGAAATAGTTCCCATCTCCCAAGGAAATTAAGTTTTTTCAGGAGGATGATTTTATAGATGTATGTGCATTAACACACCTACTATCTGGAGTCATGTTGCATTTTATTAACATATCAACACATGCACTATAAACGTCAAAGTCTGAAATTCTTTTTCTTGTCACTTCATGAAGCCAGTTGAGCTCCTGTGCTTATCTACCATGTGAAAGAGATTTCTCAAAATTTCTTCTTCTCCAACTGTCATGACTCCTGGCATCAACATAAGATACTAATTTTGACTTTATCAAAGAAAGTTTTCTTCTTTCTTTTAAGTCAGTTCTGTCCTGCATTCAGCTGGGATGGAGTTAATTTTCACAAGAAGCTGGGAGAGGGCACAGCCAGGACAGCTGACCTGAACTAGCCAAGAAGATATTTGATACCATATGACATCACGGTCAGTATATAACTGAGGGAGTCAGCTGGGGGGAGGAGGAATCATGGCTCAGGAATGGGCTGAGTGTTGGGTTCCAGGTGGTGAGCAGTTGCATTGTGTATCACTCACCTTATATATTCTTGTACCAGTATTATTGTTATTATTGTTTCTTCTCTCCTTGTGTTGTGCTATTAAACTGTCCTTATCTCAACCCACGAAGTTCTACCTTTTTCTTCTGATTCTCCTCCCCATCCCACTGAGGGGGAGGAGCGAGGGAGCGGCTGTGTGATGCTTTGCTGCCGGCTGGGCTTAGAGTGCCTCTTGGTTTCTAGTAGCTGGGATGGAGGCTGTTGAATCTATAACTCCTTGACCTTGTTGGCAACAATAAATTACATTTTTTTTCTGCCTCCCTTTAAGCCTTTTACTTCCTATCCCACACCCTGACACTTCTTGTACAGAATTTTCTGTGAGAGTGAGTTAACTGACCCTTCAACTCATCTCAATTTCTGTGTCTGGAAAATGTTGCTGATATCACCAACCTGTTGCATAATGATACTGTGAGAATTAAAGTACTATAAAAATGAAAAATATATTCTTATTACCTTCTATTTTCATTTAGTTTTGGAATAGTAGTTTAATTCTGGATATACCAGTTTTAAAACCACAACTTTAAAAAACATACGCCAGTTCTTTCACAGCACTAACTTTTACTAGAATACCTAGACTTCAAATGTGCTTACCTATGAAGACAGTTATTTTATATGTTTACTCTTTTATTACGAGAGCTTAATTGGAAGTTTGCTCATCAGGCTATGGAGAGTTTAATTAAACTCAATGAAGAAAACACCGAGAGAAAAAAAAAGCAAGCTCTTAAATGTGCTATTTTTGTTCTGATTTTACAATGACATTTTTCTCCCTGATTATCCTATCTCATATTAATAAACAAAACAATAAAAACCCACCTCTGGATTCTGCTAATTTAAATATTGGCAGCTTTCAGGCTTATTTTGTATTCTCAGCCCGGCTTGAGTTTTTTAGCATCTCCAAGAGAGCCTGGAGGGGCTTTTTTCATTGGAGTTCATATCTCAGGCACACAAAAAATATCATTTATTTGCTGCTTTTATTTTGTGACTGGGGAGGGGGACTTCTTGCTCACTGCAGCATTTGGATCTCCTTCAAAGTTAATGGGAACATGCTTGTGCATCAACACGAAGACAAGGGAATGTGGCCACCTTTTTAAGGAGAAGATATGAGAAGAGACATTCTAAGATGATGTTACACTTATTAACTAGAATGCTGTCTTACAAATGGAATCTGGAAGTGAAAGAAATAAGCTAATGGTGCAAGATGTAGGCACTTACCTGGTGGCACTCTGCTTTGTGTAAGCCCTCTCCTCTTCAGGAGTATTTCTCCACTCAGTGAGTTAATCTTCCACTCAGAGAAGGTACATGCAGAGCTTGGATGCTGAAATTTTGCTTAGTCACCATGCTGAGAGAACTGCTTAACCTTTTCCAGTGTTAATAACATTTCTGTATCAGTGTTTTTCCACCAATAGTAAAAACGGCTTAGCCACACACTTTCTCCATCTGTTAACTTGGGGTGCACTTTATCACTTCTGTGGCATCCATAGACATCTCCCTTGCAAAAATACTTGGACCAGGGTTAGGCATACAAAGTATCTTTTCAATCTATGGATTGAATGGAGATGGTTTTCTTTGCCAAGTAGAGGATTTCTCCCATTATTCTTCTGGAATACAGAATTTTTTCTTTGTCAGTTGCATACTTAAATCTAGCCTAAAACCCAAAGTGACTGTAGAATACCCATACTAAGAAGAAGTAATGGAAAAGATTCTGATCTCAGTTTAGGCCAGTAATAGAGTTGGATTTACACTGTCATGAGACTAGAACTTGAGTCATCATTTACAAAAAAAAGGACACTATCCTAAATTTTCTGTTAGCAGACTACAGATAATTCTCAGACAGCTACAGCCTGCAGACTATATGCTCCCTCCTCCCCTTGCCTTGCAGCAGCATGTGAAAACCTGGAGAGAAGTTAGGGATTAATTTAAAAGCCTCAGCTGCAGGGAGGATGGCATGCACCATGGGATAGATAAAAACTATGTCACACTGATTCTTTAAGCCTGGCTGTCTAGAAGGTAAAGAATAAACCCTCCTGAGAAGTGGAGAAATCAAAAGGAGGAAAAACTGGAATAGAAATGGCTTCAGAACACAGGCATCCATCAGCAGAGAATGAAAAAAACAAGGAGCTGATTGTTCAGAAAACAGTATATATACATTAGTTTTGCCATTCATTCTCTTAACATTTGACTACATTGAAGCAGTAGAAAATACAGTGAACAGTAGAGACTCTAGAGGTGAAATTTTACTTTATTTATATTGGTGTAAATTGATTTCAGTGAAAAAAATTGAGTTTTATGATGATGTAATAAGAGAACTGTCAGTCATATTTTTCAAAAATATATATCTCTTATCTAACATTTTCAAAGAGGTAATTTTTTATACAAGCAGAAAGCAAGAAAATGCTACTGTCACATCCAGTATGAGATCTAGCAAAGACTTCCAAAGTGTGAGAAGCAGTGCAGGAAAAAAATGACATACTAAAAACGTGCCAGAATTTGCAATAACCTTCCAGTGAGAATCATGAGGAAGAAAAACAATGAATGTTTAAAAAAGACAAAAAGATTTTATAAGTTGACTTTAGCATGAAACTGGATCTGAGTATCCTTTAGTCTTTGGAACTGGAAAAGAGGGTAAAAAAGGAAAAGGTCCCTGGAGAAGACATGGGAATATGTGAGGGAGGAACTGGGTGGGCAAGGGTGCTCACTCTGGAAACATGGTTTGCTTACAAAAAGGTACTGCAGATCTCTGTGCCACACTGGGGACTGGAGACCATATGTTTGCCAAAAAGGCCAAAAAAAGCTTGAAAGGAATTTGCTTCACTTATTTTCAGTCTATCTTCCTGGCGAATTCAAGATCAAGAAGAAATGGAAATGCAGCTTCTCAGATCAGCATAGATCTTTGTTCCAAAGAAAAATAAAATAAATTTTAAAAGATTTTAGTTACCTCAGTGTTTCTTGAACTTCCATGGTTTTATCATTCAAAATAGCTAAGAAACACATGTATAGGAGAAAACCAACTTAATCTGGACTGCAAACCTCTCTGTTTTGTAAGTAGAGGCAAGAAACATGAAGAAGTTACAGGCTTTCCTACAGTGTCTAAGCAGACAAATGCTCACGTTAGTCCTGCTTTGGGTTCAGAGGAGAGGTAAATACACTCCTGTGTTAAGAGTCTGAGAGAAACATTTTTTCAATGGCACCCAAATTAAATTTAAAGCAGCTTTCTAATGGTGGCATCATAGTGCCACACAGGATCATGAATTAATCTAAGCCTTGAAGTTAATCTCCCTAAACATTTTCACCCTGGTGCACTCTCCATAAGACCACAAGAGGTTTTATACTCAAAAAGGCATCTTTTAGTAAAATCTAAATGAAAGGAATTCCCTTTTCACAAAAAAAAAAAAAAAGTGGGTAAGACAGAATAGAAATGAGACAAATTTACACAAAAATCTGCTTTTGACCACTGTGTTCCTGCAAGGAAGGTCCTCGTTTTAGTACTTTCAGTGTCTTCCAGGAACCTCTGGTCTCATCCCTAGGAAATATTTCTTTCTGTCACCATGAAGGCCTGGCCCTGCCTGTCCATCCTCTGCTCCTCTGACTGAATTTTCCCAAACTGTCAGCTTTGCTGACCTCTTTCTTGCTCCTTTCTTCTGTGTTGCACCTCACAGTCTCAAAGCATCTCTGCCCTTGGGCAGAGCAATTGCACTACAGCAGCAATGTGATTGGGAAAGAAAAGGCTACTGTTTTCTTCATAGATATTGGTGGGCAACCCCTCATGTCTTCCCAGTTACTTTAATTTTAAAAGGAACATACCAAACAAACTGAGAACAAACTAATAAATTAAAAAAAAATCAGTCTGGCATAGCGAGATTCTAGATTCTCTCCTCTGGATGTGAAATGCAGAGTAGCCACTGTCTTGTAGTTCATCAGAACTGTAAATTATTGCCAACAGTTTTGTTGTAGTGCTTCCTAAGAGCGTCAGTCATCCATCAGGACCCATTGCCCTCTGTTGTGTAAAGAATGAGCTCAGAGCTGGTCCCTGTCTCAAAGAATTTAAAACCTATGCTTAAGAAAAGTGCTATCAGTGGAGACAGACAAACAGGTGAAAAATTCCCCCCCAAAGTAACAAAACCAACCAGTAGATTAGGTAGTTATTTCAGCTCACAAAATATTGTCAGGTATGGAAAAGTCTCTTCCTGTGAAAGATTTTGTCTTTCTTATTCTTCTATTTTTCACACTTCCAATAAAGAGATTTATTTTACAATCCTGCAATCTGGATCAATCAAATAAACGTGAGGTAATGTAGTTCTCACACAGCTGAGAAGGCTGTATATAATGCTATTAAACAGTTGCAAAAATAGTCACATAATTGCCTTATTTAAAGTCATCACGTACATGGTATAAAGACGCATTTATGTACACAAAAAAGCAGCTGATCAACAAAGGGGAACATGAGTTTCCATAGCTAGAAAGAGAAACTAAGGGAGGGCACCTCTTAAGCCATGATAACTGTTTCTGCTTTCACCTCTGCTTATGGATTTGTTGTTGGGCTTACAGGGTCAGGAGAAGAAATGTGCAGGAGACTCAGGATTCATGCAGTCAGCAAACAAAAACCCAAAGCAGGACTAATTGCCCATAAGGCAGTTGAGATCTGATTTCAGGCGTAATTGCCCATAAGGCAACTGAGATCTGATTTAACTAACACCTAGAGAGCATCAGTGACCAGAAGTGCTAGCAAGCAGGGTATGCAAGCAGGGCCTTAGCACTTAACACAGCAGTTGGCATGCAAGGCTTTCAGTGCAATAAGCACGGTGATGCAGTACAGGACTTAGTCCTCAGCACTGCCCGGAACAACTGGCTCTGTCATGTCAGAGGCCTTGACCCAAAAAGGAGGGAGGGCAAAGCTATCCGTGTTTTAGGCTTTAGGAAGTGCTGAGTGTTCCTCTCTAATGCTTGGGGGAGATACCTTGGGAAGGTATGCTCTAGCCGAGTTGCTGAACTGCCAGGATAAGGGATCGGAGAAGGATGGAAGCAAGTCATATGGCATCAGAGATGTCAACTGAGAGATGGAAAAGCTTTTATGGACATGCTTTTATCCCTCTGGTTATCTCCTTGAGGAACAAGGCCTTCTGGGAAGGGGCAGGAATCAGATAACAAAGTAGACCGAGACCGCATATGCCAACAGCTTTGCTAATCTGGCAAGTAGGACCTTAAACTAGTTTTTTTGGGGATTGGACATCGAAGCAAAAAGAGAAAGGGAGAAACAGGGGACTGCAGCTTGAACAGGAGTCAGCAATGTAGCCTTGCAGCAGTGAAGGCTGACTGCATACTGGGCCATATTAGCAAAGTGCAGCCATTTGATCAAAGGAAATTATTATCCCCATCTAGTTGACTCTTCTGAGACTGCATGTGGAGAGCTGTGTCCAGTTTTGTATTTCCCTGTACAAGGAATTCCTTCGGCAGAGGAACACCCATGCGTGAGAGGAGGCCAAGGAAGTTGACTTCGTTCAACTTGAAGAAGAGAAGGCTAAGGGATGACCTAATGCTGTCTTCAACTACCTAACAGGTGGTGAAGGAAAGAACAGATCCAGATTCTTCCTGAACATTGAGAAAGAACAGGCGGTCATGGACATTGCAGCAAGGTAAATTCTGGGTAGTTATATGGAAAACTTTTTCACCACAAGGGTGATCAAACACTGGAACAGGTTGCCTGGAAAAGTTGCCAAACTACCCTTGTTGGTATCTGAAATCTGGTCTGAATTCAAAGTCAGTCCTGTGTTGAGCACACGTTTGACCCCCAGTGTCTGTTCCAGCATTTTATTTTGCATTAAGCCATCACTGAATTAAAATCAGAAAGGCTTAAGCTGTTGTGTGAAAGAAGATAATTTCCTTCTTTCTACTCTGTGCATCGTACCTGTTTGTAATTTTCTGTTGCCTGATGCTCAAACTTGAAATAAATTATTTTGAAAACTGAACAATGTCATTCAATCCTAATTAAAAATACCGTGGAGGGGAGAAGGGAACAGGAAAAAGGTAGAAGGTGAAGTAGTATCCTGATGCTTTTGTGCTTTCATACTTGATCACAGATAAAACTGTCCTCAAAGTAGCTTTAATTCATTATGAATTTCATGGTAGACTTTTGAAATAATCTGCATCTATTTTCTTCTAGGCTACCGCAATGAAGGACCTGATTTCATAGTTGCCATGACCACACCTCATATTAAATAGAGATAGTCATGATACTTTTTTAAATATGCTTGTAACACCACATCACTTTGAATCTTCCTTTTATTATTTTCCATATTACTTTCCCCATCCAGGGTTCATTCTAAGTTCTTCTAAGTTCTTCCTGGATATTTTGTATCTTTGATAGGCTATTTTCCTGCT
The DNA here is from genome assembly GCF_947461875.1 of Haliaeetus albicilla. Taxonomy (NCBI): domain Eukaryota; kingdom Metazoa; phylum Chordata; class Aves; order Accipitriformes; family Accipitridae; genus Haliaeetus; species Haliaeetus albicilla. The sequence goes on from NC_091500.1 coordinate 23,349,119, forward strand.
TCAATGGTTTTCAGACTTTCTTCTACTTCCCTACTGACCTTTTTTATTCTTTCAGTATTTATTGCTAACATGACGTGCATAACCTTTGGATATATGTTAATTTAGCTTTAAATACTTTCAGTCCCTTCCCTGCCTTTTCATTGTGTTATTATTCCTCTCAACTTGCCCTGAGAATTTCAGCTTTTTTGGGGTGGGAATTCAGTTACATACTTCATGCAAATTCTTCAGATTCAGTGTGCTATACTTAACCTAATTCTGCTCATTTCACTAATGCTTAGAAACATATATATTCAAATAATCAGTCTTTTTTTTAAAAAACATTTTTCAAAGTGTAGGCAAGGATTGCTCCTTTAGTTTTCGTAGACGTTAATCCACTTGAACATGAAACAAGCTTTTACACTGTAAGGTACAAATGATGGTGTCCCTATCTCAGCTGCAAGCCCAAGTTCTATCATAAGACAATTAATTGTATCAATAATACTTGTTATATTTTTTGTTTTATAATCATGTAGCCCTGCAATACAGTATTGCCATTGTTAGTAAGAGGCCATAATTTTTGTACTGCATTTGCAGGGTTTCAGGACTGAGACAACTGGCCGGTCTCAACTTTTCCTGACTTACCCACAGCTTCGTTTCGCTTTGTTTAGCGGTGACAGCGATTTCTCTAAAAGAGCGGGTGTAGTGATCCTGACAGGAAGACCATCATACATTGATGAGTTAGTGATCCACACAACAGTTAACCTGACTGGGCACAGGCATGTGCTGTGCTATCATGCATGTACAGCACGGCTTTCAGCCCTGTGCTGTGCTGCATGTCTCCCCTGGCTGCAGGATGAACGCAGCCGGCTAATTGTAACAGAGGAGAATGTGGGCAGCTCCCACTCTGCTAATACACCACCTAGGTGTCCTTGCCTTTATCTAGAAGGGCAGCAAGAAGTTCTCATGTCAACATCCTTTTTATCTGACAGTAAAAATAGCTAATAGAATTGCTTTCCTTTAAGAAAGTCCTATAAGAGTTCAAATGACCAAAATGAGGTAATATTTCTATGGACAGGACTTTAACAGCATGCTGTGCCTTGGTTGGAGTCTGTTTGATACCACACAACTTGGAGTTCCCAGCACCTGAAGGGATGTAGAATTATCTATACCATACTATCCTCTTTTTCTTTATACTGTTAGCTCTGGTAAAGAGTATTTTAAGAGATACTTTGAAAATTTTGAGTGACTTTCTTGTTCAGATCAAAAGAAACACCCCCCTCCTTGAGGCAACACACCAGAAGCCTATGGCTAATTTATTTTTCTTTTGTTTATCTTTGTGTATTACAACCACAGTTTTATATAAATAGCTGTAACAAGCAGTTTCTCAGTGTAGAATGAGATATTTATGACTTTAACATGACATAAAGCAGAGAAATGCAGACCCGGTACAATTGCAGAGGCCTTTGGAAGCGGAGACACAGGATGCAGAACAGGGAAGTACATGCTTGGGCTGATAAGAGATAAGGCACAAGCTTGGCACCGGAAGCCTCATGGGTATAAACAACTTACCCATGGTCAGTAAAAGAAACAGAGATTTGGAGCTGGTAAAAAGTGTTTTTAGGGGTAACAGAGAGAACAAAGAAGTAATACCTAACATACATGAAAGATATCATATACAGTGAGTTTGGATATAGCATGGAGGTGCAAACCAAGGAAGAAAGAGAAAGGTGTAAAAGTGCATTACCAAACATACAAAACTGTCCCCAAGTGGATCCTAGACTTAGGAAGAAGCCCTCGACATCATACTCCCGGCAAAGTACTCCACATGGTGGACAAATCCCATAAAACTCCAGCCAAGATGAAACCACCAATCTTAGGACTCCAAAGAGCAGGGGAAGGGGGAGCAACTGAGAATCGTTCTACACACACTGAATTGTTATTCCTTCTTTTTCTGTAATAATTAGATCTTGGCTAATAATGATTAGACTCATAAGATTTCAATTATACTAACAATTAATTCTTGACTTTACTTACACATGAGGTATATGTCCTCTTTGTCTGTGAACAAGATTTTGAGTGTAACAGATGTATGCATTTTACCTGTCTGACTTTCAGTACAGCTTGTTTTCCAAAACTGGCTATGCATCAGTAAATGTGCACACCTTTTCATTGTAGACACGTTTTAGGCAGCATGCCTAATGTTTAAGCTGTGTGTGATACAAGTCAACAGGCAACCTTTCAGGCTTTTTTTTTGTTGTTGTTCTTTATCTTAAGTATGTACTTAAGTGCTTCTGCTGCCACTAAGCTATATCACCTCCCCTCTCTCTAGGCATGCAAAGAATATCAAAACATACTTCCAAAACTTCAACAGTCTATTTAAAAAAAAAAACAACCCAAAACCCGACCTGCAACATTCTAGTTCAGAGAGAACACAGCACCAGTGTTGAGTTACACTTGTAAAAAGGGAGTGAATAATATGTGAAATAAGAAAAATCTATTCAAATGTATTTACCCTTCAGATGTACACAAAACATTTAAAAAAAATTCCTCTAACGCTGTAGGTCACATCCTGGACTGGTGTAGCAGAATGTTACGTACATTTCTAATGGTGCAAAACTGCCTCAGCGTAACTGGCCACTGGATGTAAAGAAAGGCTCACAGCCCAACAGACAGTGTTCCTTTCCTGCTCCCCTCTCTATGGCCAACAAATAAAGTATTTTGAGAATATCCTCAGTGACTGCCCTTGCAGTCCTTGGCCACCAGGACACAGAGAAACCCATAGCTACTCTGACTGATGAGGGGAGATGCAGCAACATAGACTGACAAGTGGTCAATAGGCTTAAGTTCATATTTTGTTTTCCCTGGCCCCTGTGGCAGAGCAATACTTGGCATGCAGCTTTGCCTCCAGTCCTACTTGTTCTTATCATAAACTTTTTTGATTTTTATTATATACTGAAAGGTTTGGTCCTCTGTGTCAAACTTGTGCTATCACTTAGCTTGTTTTCAGAGAATAAGTAAGAAATTATTTCCCTTGTCTTCATTACCCATTTGGGTATATATAAAGTGCAAACATGGCATGTGTGTGTTCAAATGTATGTTTGTATATGTAAGTATATACTTAGATGTAGTAAAAGCAGGGAAGAAATATTCACAAGTTAAATGTATATAAACATATATGTATGTAGAATGTATATGTGTATATTTATATATATAAAAATACATGCAAGTGTCCATATGCAAACAAATGTTCACATATTAAAATCCAATGCCACAGAATAACATTTCTTAATTTAACATGCAGTGCAAAAATTAGGAAAACATCTTATGTTTGTGATATGTCCTTATGAACAGCCAATACTTACAACATAAATTCTCAGCCAGTTACTCTGTTTCCAAATATCTCCCAGCCTCCCACAGTCTCATGTGCTCCTTTTTATATGCTACCCATATATCTACTAACTCATTCAACTTCAATTAAATCAATTACAAATCCCCACAGTGCCCTAATTAGTGAAATATACTTAACCAAATCTATCAATAATTATTTTGAACATCTCATAATATCACAGCTAGAAAAACACTCAAGTGAAAACTAATTAATTGCTATCAACAAAATAAAGAGATCCTTACATCTCAAATACCATCACACACACATAATTAGCTAATACATTTTAAATGGGTAAATTACATGGTGGGAAAAAAAATCTCAAGAAAAAGCTAAGTGTTAAATTTCTTTCTCTTACAGTTAAATAAAGAACCATTATGACAAAGCAGGTAGTAATATAGAAAAAACAATAGACATAATAGTAGCTGCAATTGCTGCAATTGTGCAGGCATTGTGTGTGATGTCTTGGCAGCAAAGATTTAGGCATGTGAGCCAGAAGTTCTCTGTCACTGGCAATGTGAGAGAGGGTTTGGCCACTAGGAAGACTTGTCACTTGTGATTTTTGTCACAGATAGTGTGAAAGCAACTGATTGTATCAGCTGAGGGCACTGAAGAGGTTGAAATATGTCCTTTTCTTATGTGAAGTAGAGTTTTATAGTGATTATGATGCAAACAAAGGCTAGCAAATTAAATTGTATATTTTTGTAGGATTGTGATTAATGAGAAATAGAATTTATCACTGTTAGAAACATTCACCATAAGAATAGGTAGGTAACAAACATTCAGGTTTCTTCATGAGAGTCAGAGGCATTTCACTCAAGTTAATATAGTTCTTAACAGATTTGAACACTATTAAACCAGAATGTTCCTGAAATTATTAGTTTTGTGTCCACATCTCTTAAAATTCCTTACTAGTGTTCCTGGTGCCATTCTTATTACCCACTGAAGGTGTAAAAATCTTTTGCCCAAAGATAAATCATGGGTCAAGATTCTCTGGCCCCAGTGATTTAACTGGGAAGGAAAGGGGAAGGAGCAGGGAGAGAACATTTCTTTCAGAAACAGAATGAAGCAACCTTCATTTAAAGAAATGTTTCTATTGCAAATCCAGGAAAATTCCAGTGCCTTCCAGTTCCAGTGTAACCCTCCTTGTCTACTGCCACATCTGCCTGATGGAAAATCCCTTTTTCCATCAACCCTATTTCCACCAAGAGATAACAGGCTACAGCCAGATTGTGTTAATGCAGATGCTGTATATTTCAGGGAGATTCTGAAATATTGGTCAAAAGAAACTGTAGTCCAATAATGACATTGTCTAGCTTAATTCAAACTTCTCCTCCTCCACCCTTATATCCTGTTTTTCTAATTTAATTTTGCTAATTACTATTCTTTTTTTGAACTCAATTAAACTTGCAACCTTTTCCCACCTGAACACCTAGCAGATGAAATATGCCATTGAACACCAACTTAGTTACTTATCTGGGAATGAATTCTGTCACTGAGTTGTGCAAAAGAACCGTACAATGTGACATTTGTATGCAAATTTAATAAAAAATTGACCATAACTCACTCAGGAGCAGAGTACTTGGACAGTGATAATTGCCTAATTAACAAGACTGGTGGAGGAAGATAACATTAAAGATGTACAGTATTGTATATGAAAATAGACTGATTGGTCCTAGGCTCAGACATATTGCAGATTCTTTTAATAGCTTCCTGTTTGTCAGTAGTATTTATCCAATCTGGCGTTAACATTAGAACTAAATATAAGAGCACAAAGTTGAGTCTGAATATGTTGCTCATTAGAACTTTTCACCCTTAATTTGAAGGACTGTGTGATAATGTGATTTTATATTTGACAATCCGTGACAACTGAGTTGTCTGATTATTTTAAAATGAGAATACATAGTAGAGCTGATTTTGTTTCTACTTGCAATAATTTTGCACTGGAGTGATACAGCAGATGATAAACATTGTATAGAATGTCATTTGCTCTTTACAGTCTACAACACTGTCCTCATCCATCTTCAGATGAATGAAATAATACCATGTCATAGACTTGATCTTATCAGAAACAATGAAATAAAATTATGATCATAAGATATATATTTAATTGATAAAAACCAATTTATACTTTTCATAGTTTAAGCAAGTCCCAGAAAAAGTGGCAATTTTTCTTTCTAACTTCCTTTGAGCACTGACAGGCTGAGGCAAAACTTGAGGTGAAATGTGAAACAGAGACAACAGCTCACTAAAAGGAAATCAGGTGAGACAAGAAACACATTTGATGAGATAAGCATTGATTCACCATGAATTTTTTACACAGGGAAACCATTAAACAAAAGAAAAGAAAAAGAAAAAGAAAAAGAAAAAGAAAAAGAAAAAAAAGGAAAAAGAAGAAAAAGAAGAAAGAAAAAAATGAAAAGAAAAATCAGTTAGTACTTCAGAAAATCTCTGGTGAAAAATGTCATTAAAGGCACTAGAATATACACACAATAAAGTATCTGTAAGTAGCAGAATGTATATAAGTCTAGGATGAAGGTTAATTGACACAGATTTACTCCTGGTAATGTTGTGCTATTCTCATTGACTTGATCACCAACAGGAATCAGGAATTCATAGCATGGCTGTTTCAAGTTGACTATGAAATTATGGATAATAGAGAAAACAGTAGAAATACTGACTTTGCTCTTTAAAAGGAAATAATTTGATAAAAAAGGGAAAGCCTACTAAAGAAACTAAGGAGGCATGGGAAAGAGTTGTAACATCACTGAGAAAAAGAAAAATTGATTTCTCCAGTTTAGCAGCATAAAAACTTGTTTATGAATATAATCAATAAGGAGTTGTATAAAACCTGGAGTAAGAAAGAAAAATTTGCAAATGTCACAATTTTTAAGAAAATCAAGAGCTAAAAGGAGTGTGAGAAATTCTAAGGAACTGTAAAAAAAGGGGGAAAAAAAAGATATAAACATGATGTCAACGTATGTAGGATGCACGATGATGTGAAAAATCTGCACTACTCGTGCAGATTATGTAAGAACATTTTTAAAATAAAGAGGGGGCAAATGATTCTCAAGTAATTAAAATTTTTTTTTGTTCTTAAACAGTTTGAATTCTGGTTGTTTCTAAAAGATCAAACGCAGAGTGAATTTTTATGAAGAACAGAGAGAAATCAAAAAGATGTAGCAAGCAGGCATTAACCATACACATTGTCAAGGCTAACATTACACACAAAAAAAAAAAAAATCAAAGCAACCAAATAGCAAAGCCACGATTAAACTGTGCGGCTGAGTTAAAGGCAATATTATTTTAAGTAAGTAGTAGGTCAGATAATAAACTCCAACAAAGTAATCAGAGCACAGAATCAAAAGTCTGAAAATTTCAATATTTCACCTAGTCCACCCCTCTGTTCAAGGCCAGATTAACTATATCTTGTGTCACTCCTGATAGGTGTTTTGTTAAACTGTTCGTAAAGGCATCCAGTACTGGAAATGCCAGGCAATCCATCCCAGTGCTTCACTATACTTCTTACTATAATATTTTCTTTCATATCTAACTTAAATCTTTCTTGCTGCAATATGCACCCATTAGTTTTTGCCCTATTCATCATGGTCATGAAGAAGAGATTATTCTTTCCTCTCTGCAGTAATCTTTTTTGTTTGTTTTTACATGCTTGAAATCTATTGCCTTATTTCCCATCCTCTTCACTTCTCGATGCTAAACAACAGAAATTCATTCTGTTTTCTCTCATAGATCACATTTTTAAGACCTCTTGATTATTGTCATTGCTCACCACTGCAAGAAATCTACATCTTTCCTGGAATACTGTTTTTTCTTTGCCTTAGCAGTAATAGTATTGCCTTGCATCATGTGCTTCATAGGCCAGACTTCTAGGCCATACAGCTAGAATGGTATTGAAGAAATTGTCCACTTTCTGTGCTTTTTTGCATAATGTGTGTAGTTCACAGCTAGGTTGTCATCCACTAGACCTAGAAATAATTTCCTGCAGAAGTCCTGCCACTTCCTTTTTGTGTATTTGTTTAAGTCAGTATTTCTGATTAGGTTCATTGCATGTAACCCTACTGAATAGCACCATGGTTTTACACTGGCCATCTTTCTAATTTGTTACAATGACATTGAATTCAGTGCATGTTTTCTAAATCATGTGTAGTCCACCATTACTAATATCATCAATAAATTAAATAAGGTGTGTCTCTATTACACTGTATATATGACTAGTCCCCAAACCAGAGCAGATCTTGTTAGCATCTCACACAGTAGATCTTACATGGTACAGTTCTCCGAACAGTTTGTATCCACGTTCTAATGCTTTCACTTAGTTATCAATAAGAATGTAACCTGAAAGAATGTCAGAAAGCTTTATTGTATTCAAGACATAACTTGTCTACTTTTCCCTTTATCCATAAGGCCTGGAAGCCTGTCACAGGAAGACATCTGACTGGGTTGACATATTTGGTTCATAACAAATCCCCATTGGCCATTACTCACCTCCTTACTCTGTCCTAAGTATTTCAAAACAGTTGATTGCTTTGCTTTTCTGCTGATATATAAAGAATCAGATTATTTAAGTGTACCAGGAAATTGAGACAAGCATCTGGTTTACTTTACCACTACTGCTACCTAAAAATATCTCAGTCAAGACAGACAACATCATCCGTGCAGCATCTTGGTTTTAGATCCTAACCAAAACATCTGGCTTGTTTTGTATTGCTCAGCTTTAAGGAAATTATTTGTTTTCTCTCATGGTTAAAACTGAACATCATTAAATCTCACTTTTATTAATTTTTTTTCTTCCTTTAATCTCTCTCATGCTTAAAGCAAAATGATGCAAAATTATTTCATAGCAAAAGTAGTGACATCATGGTTACATATTATATAGTAGCAATCCTATTTTATTCTTTTCCTGAATTAAGAAAATGCTTAGAATTGCACCAGAGCTGCGTTAGATTTCAGGGTTACTTAATCAACTGCAGCCGTTTTCCAACAACAGACACTTGCATTCAGTCCTGACATTCACTCTCAAGAGGGCTTAGGAAAAATGAAAACATGGAGCGCCTCAACATGATACAGAAAAGAAAAGTTTGAAATACAGTTTAAAGTCTATCTGTTTCAGAGTCTGCTGTGGTCCTTCTCATGGATCTCAGAGCTATGACCATAATGGCTGGGCTTTTGTGGTGGAGCGGCTTGTCATAACTTGTATCCAAGTAAGGTCTTCAGCACCAGGTCTGTGTATCTATTGCCTTGAAAGGACTGAGATGAAGATAATTTGCCTCATACTTATCCATAGAAGTCCATCCATTTTGTATCACATTTATCCCATTCATTTATGGATCACACATTTCCAACTCTACTTGATTTTATTCTGATATTAGTTTTGAAATATTTATAAATACATACTATACTGAAGAGATAGCTGCAAGGATTTGGTTTTTTTAAATTTTAATTTACTGAAATCCTGTGTAAAAGGTCATCAGCCCTTTAGGAAGTTAGTATTTGCATGTATTTATTTCAGTAATACACCTTCACAAATCCATCAGTCACAGGCCAGACAGAATATACTCCTGAAAATGTTCAGTGCAGCCAGAAAGCTGCTGTTTAAAAAAAGCAATAGTATATAGTGAAAGTTGGTCTGAGTAAGCGGTCAGTTATAACACGTAGTTAAATGGGAGATTGCCACGTCATCTGCAATAAAAATTTATTTTCTAATTGTAAGCCATTAGTTAGCAACCCCAAGAATAACATGATCCAGAATATGAATTTTGTTCCAGCAATCTACAAAATGCTAATGTCACTGAAGTGTTATATTAAAGGATTTCTTGACCTTCACTTCTAAATTCTTTCCCTGTGATTCACAGTATACGTAATTCCATAAGTCATCAACAGAAGAAAACACTGATATCTGTTAAATCTGTCACCACCACCTCATTGTGATTTTCTTGATTTTCCTATTTTTTTCCTATTCAATGCCTAACAATTTTGAGAGAAAAAAATCAAGTAGATGATCAACTAACCTGGGTCCCAAGACAGCTCTGCTAAATTTTTGAACTAGTATAAACTCCCCAAAGTTTTTTCTATTTGTAACTCCCACTTTGGAGTTTACTTCAGAATGGAGACAATGTTCTGATCTGCAACTGTGGTCTGAGGTTAAATACATTAGAGATTATGAAGCACTTCACTACTGTAATAATGGAGAAACTGGTATGTCATATGAATGTGATGGACAAACAATATATAGAAAAACTTTAAAAAATTATTTGTACCTTTTAACTAGTTGGCAGTAAAGCAGAAAAATGAGAAATACAGCTCTTAAGACTGAGGATGAATCTCAGTCTTACAAGCAGTATCTTGATACTTTGGGGGAGGAGAGGAGTGAACCGCATTTGCAGGCAATTTCCGAATATATCCATTACAGCAATGTAGTGCAAACTGTGATTTGGCGCCAGGCTTTTAAGGCCACGTGACCATAGTGTCAACTTGCAGCTCTATCCAGATGGCTCGTGCAGTTCAAGTCATTCATGTCCACTCTGCTCTAGCTGCTCTTCAGTGCAGCAACATGCCACCTACGATTTAAACTGGCATTTTCATGGACCTAGTTTAATACAGATAGGAATGAACAATAAAAGAATAGTCATGTCAAACCTATCCCCATGTATTGGGTACTGGTGCCCTTCTTCCTTTAAGGTTGAATCTACTGTCACTCATGCCATTCCTTTGTTTCTGGGTAGGTTAATCAGCACTTGGCCTATTATCTGCATCGTCAGGGTCAGTTCTAACATTTCCCTTCCAGGACAGCAAAAACCATGTCTGGCTAATTTTTCCAAATTACTGTGCAAACCTATACAAATGCGCAGGGTATATAGCTTTGTAATGTTATTTTAAGGTCACGTATTTAATGTAGGGCAGGCCCTTGTTTTTAAAATGTAGAGAACTGAAATTAGAAGAGGTTACTAATAGTCCCCTCTGTAATGTAAACTTGAAGTAACTCGGGCCACTTCAGAGACCTTCCATGAGTGTTTTTCTCCCCATGTAATGTATCAATAATTACAGAGGATTCCAAAGTGCTTTGCAAGTTCCACCAAGAAGGACAACTGATTTATTGCTTAATGGAAGAAGTTATGATTTTTAAGGACAAGGCAAGGATGCCTTCCTACCCCAAAACAGCTACCCAGGTCCATACATATAATCAACGTGTCATTCTTTTAAACAAGGTAGGTCAGCTGCCATGGTGTCGTATGTAACTGTTGGCTGCTGTGCCCCTTGCTCCCCTTGCCCTCACCCAGCTTCTTCTACAGGTTCCCACCCCTTTCCCTGAAGCAGCTCTAGCAGCCATCCCAACACGGACACTTTTTCACTAGGTTAGTGAACCGAAAAGCAGGATTCAACAGGCACAGATGACAGCACAGTGAATAGCCATTAGGTTGGCTGTATAGGACCTCAGCCTCAGATAAACTCCAAATCATTTCCCCGTTAACCAGAGTCTTCCATTCCAGCTGGGTTCCCTCTGCAACAAATAGCTGTTAAAAAAGACAGCAGATGGACTCAATAGTGATAATTTTGATTTTCTCACAGGAAGGAGCTATTGTGGCCTGGTTTGGGTTAGGAAAGAGCTCTGCTTCAGCAGCACAGCACGGAAAGAAATGCTGTTGTTTCACACTTAAAGTTAGAATTAGGGGATGTGAGAGGAAATGATCTAATGCGCTGCACCATGCTAAGGTATCCTCTGTTTCACTGACATTCATGAGCTCCCTCTCACATACAAATTGGTCCATTAAATGTTCAAGCCACCATCATGCCATTCACAATTTGTTAAATGATGATTAATCCCCAAGACCAACTATGACTGTAATTCTCTAATTATTAAAAAGGTAAAATACCACCTTTTCTATTATAGAGTGTAAGTTTATCTCTTATTATAAAAAACAGCATGTAAAAAATCTATTTTACTGTAGCTAAGAAAAATATAAGATACTCAGTAACACTCAAGAAGACACTAATCAGAATCAGTCTCAAATTTGTAACTGATCACTGGGGTCTGAAGCTTGGCTAGTCAGGCATTACAAGTTAAATAACCTTTATCCTTTGCTTTTAATTGATGCTGCTCACTTTCTTTACAGTTAATTAGATAATACACATGAAAATAAATTTTTGTTAAGGGTAATAAGATTACAATACTTAGTATGTACTAATGAAGAGATCCTGACATGCATGATGAAATACTCTGCAGCAAAGGCAACATAGTTTATGGCATAGAATCTACACACACAGTGGTGGTGTAAAAACTGTAAAAGGAATTTAAGTTGTCTCAACATCTCTTTGTTTTGTCCTCTTCCCCTGAGGTAGGCTGTTAATGAGAGGATTATAATTTCAGAGTCTGCAGTTGTGGCAGAGTATGTGAGCCTTACAAGTGGTAGGGACAAAGATGCCTCTATCATTTGGACTTGCCACAAGGCATCCAATAGCAATCAGGCTGGGGCACATACGAGCGGTTGTGACATCTGGGTTTGCTCAGTCTTAAGAAAAAAAGATCTTACTATTGCCTGGAACTACCTAATGGGGGGAGGGATATAGTGAAGAGAGAGACAAATCTTCTCAGTGTTGCGTAGTGACAGGATGAGAAGCCCCAAAAAAGCTTAGACAATTAGAGTCTAGGAAAGGCTTTTTCATCATGAGGTTGGCCAAACCCTTTCACAGGTTGCCCAGAGAGGCTGTGGATTCTCCATCCTTGCAGATATTCAAGATGGGGCTGGATGTGGCCCTGAGCTGAGCAACCTGATCTCACTTGGCTGTGCTATGAGCGGGTGGTTGGGCTACAGACCTCCAGAGTTCCCTTCCAACATACCTATTTGTTCCGTTCAAGGAAAAGATGAGCCTGAGCGCAAAGCTGAAGGTAGCGTGATTTTACCCATCGTGACAGTTGAATTCTCCTGGTGCCTATGTCTGTACAAGCAAAAGGTAAGCTAATGCTCTGGCTTAAGCTCTTGCTGGGTGCTTCAGGAAAGGGAACAGGTACCAGCAGCCTATGGGAAAGTCCAGGAGTCCCACAGCAAAGCATGACCTTTAGCAGCTATTGAGTTGCCCTAGTAGAACAGGATTTCTGCACTTCTACTAAGCTGATGCTTTTCTTTGAACACTGTACTGCAGAGACACCTGCTCAATTAATCGTGCAGAGAGGAGATGGGTTTTCTAATTCCTTTAATCTATAGCAGTAGCTCTCACCCCAGGCAAATACGCTATTTATCCTGCTCTCTTTTCCCTTCTAATTTAGTACTTTAAATAATGCCACACTTGCAGAGATTTTTTTTTAAAGCCTTGACAGACAATGAACTATGACTAGTATTGGGCAAAAAAATACATACATACAACTGAATTCAGTTTCTTTTCCTTGTAGTAGTAGTAGAAAATAAAACTCTGCAATAAGGAAGAACTTAATTCATTGCCTATCATATAGTCTGATAAGAAGTGTAAATTTGAAGGGTGAAGTCAGGAAGGGAGGACTGAAATTGTAGGAATTCACATATTGACATTGTTTATTTGTATGAATACGTGTATATTATTTACAGGGATAAAAATGTTTCCCCTCTAGAAAGTGCACTTCGAAAAGGTAGATATAGAAGAAAATGTAGGCACATAATGATGAAAGGCAAAGCAGGGTGGGTAAAGAAGGGAAAACATGAAAACTAAAAAGACTGTTACAAACAATAATGACAAACCCTAATTCCCAATTTAATATAGTTTCCTTTATCTGTTTCTTCTACAAAAAAACCCCCACAACCCAAAACTATGTAAGAATTTTTGTAAGGCTGTTACTGGCTAAAATTAATGAGATGATAATCAGATTTTAAATTAGAAACTGTCCTCTCAAGAGGAGAGGAGAATCTTGTTTGCAATGAATTTAGACAGTAAGTGGGGAAAAAATTATCTTACTAGTGTTTGTGCCCAGTCCTCAGAGGGCCCAGGAGCCTCAATTTTGATTTGATTTAATGGCAGTGGGAAATGTTAAGTGCTTTGCGGGATTGGATTCTTACAGTATGATATGCATAAAACAGAGTAGCTTTGATACAAACAAATTAATTCTCAACCACCTAAATAATGAGAAAGTCCTAATACACTTAAAGAAACCTGACAATATCTTATGTTAAGTGATAAAACCTAGGGTTACACACAGCACTGGTGTATAGTAATTTATTTAGGCTCTGGATAGGCAGTGTCTTTTTGCCAGAAGAATAGCTTACAAAATTCTTTGAGTCATTGACTTCTGAGAATGATGCTTGGTTCTAGTTAATTATGTACCCTGAGGGTTAAGTTTATCAAACAACTTCTCTCCACCCTGTGGTAGTTATTTCCCATTTAGTAATGTCTCCTCTAATGCTAAGAATTTAAAACAGAATTAATTGCTTTGGGACACCATTGATATAAACGCTTTAAAATTGGGAGGATTTTTTTTGCTATACACACTCTTTTTTTCTACTACAAGATTAAGGGTTCAAAGTCTGGCCTCATAATTTCTATGCATTTTAGTTTTAAGAGATTCTTTAAGTAGGATGAGCTGGAGAATGTCTCCTATAACCTTTGAAGAGAAGACAGTACCAGAAATCACTATCAACAGAGTTCTATCTATCTATTCATGTCTCCATGAATAGAAATAGTGTCATGGAAAGGGAACAACTGAGTCAATTAACTATCATCCAGACTGCCCCACCTACCCTGCTTCCTCCAGTTTAGATAAGAGTAGCTCCTGCTCCTTCTAATACTCATGTAGCAACACTGCTCCCTGTGTGTGTCTCCAGGCCTTGAATTTGGTCTCAAAACTAATTATTTCTACCAGGTTCTGTAGTTCACGCTGTCTTTCCTCTGGGCATATTTCTATTATCAAGGAGGAGAAAGATGCCACACTAACAAAAAAAAAAAAGTAAGGTTTTTCTGTGTGCTCCCTGATTTTATTGTATTTATCTAGATGTGTTCTAGCTAGCCAAGGCTTCATAAGGGGAGATGAATTCAGAATTTGGCTGTCTTCTCTTTGCAAAGCTTTACCCAGTCTGGAGATTGCACAAGCTTTCATAGCAATGCTGTTACACAGGCAATGGTGACAGTGGTATCCACACAATCAGTAACTATAGGGATGATATTCAGAAAGATCAAAACCTTGATGTTGAAATGCCACAGCAATACTGCTCAAAGGTATTGCAGAAGATGTGTTCTTTAATTCTCCCAAACATGGCACTACCACAGGAACTATTATAAACACTGACTAAAATGAGGTACCTAGAACAGTCTAAAAAATCATGCCATAGGATACTGTAGTATGAGGAGAGGAGAACGTGTTTTATTAGCAGTGAGATGATTATCAGCACCTCATTGTATGCTCTTAAATTGTGCTAGAGTGATGCTTGAGAAGAAACATAGGAGTAACAGTGTTTGAAAATGCATTAAGGAGTATTATGTACATACAAACAGCAGCTTTAGAGCTATAAGGAGTTTAAGAACTGTGAATGTTGTAGCTCCTTTACTGCTGTTCTCTCCACTGGTAGTCCATCACAAAGTTGAATCTTGTTTCAGAATATGATGGAATAACTTTTACAAAAAATTAAAAAAACCAAACCAAAACAAAAAGGCTTTCATAAGTAGGAAAAAAGTTGATGTTGATTGTGCACTTCAGACAGGAGCTGACCATGAATAATTAAATACAGATACTTTGTTATCAGCATCTGCTTATGAAACCTGGGGACATTTTAAATAAGTCCATGTTTTTAGAAAGATTGAATAGAATTAATGTTTTAAGTTATATCCTTTCTTTAAAATTTGATAAGACAGTAAAGAATCCTACAACAGGATAAAACTCACCACTGAATACTCTGAGTTTTATCCTGATGAAAACCAGCAGTCCACATCTGTGCCACAGTATTGATTTACATTAGCTAAAGCAATAACTGCATGAGTGTATTCCAGTGCCTTTAAAAAAAGTCAATTCATATAAATAAGGCAAGTTTTGAGTCTCTAAGACTCTATATCTAAGCCTCTAAAAGGCTATTCAAGGGGGATGCAACCTGCATTTATAAACAAGCATTTATAAAACCTAACAAACATTTATAAAAGGATATATTAAACTAAATCACTTGAGGGTTGACAGTGATAATGTTTTTAATTTGTTTGCCTGTGCTGCAGGGCCATATAGAGATGAACAACACATTGGTATAAATTTATTCCCATGGAATTTGTAAGTGTCATGACTGAAATATTTCTACTATGTAAGCACTTTCACTGTGTTTACTTTTGAGAACTATATTGAACATAGCACACAGTGACCTGCAGAGAAACAGCGTTTGTAGCGAGATTACTGTTCGAAGAATCTGGTCCTTGTGAGAGTTAAACACCCGTTTCCAGATAAAATAACCTTCTTCATTATTAAATGATAGTAGGATTATAGGATTTTCCTGGATTCTGTGGTGGCAAACCGTAGCAATTAACATGTGTGGGGCTGAGCAACTAGATGTTAACAATTTTTCTGACTTTAAAATCTCATTTGTAAACAAGCAAACTCATGAAAGACTGAAAACCAGCACAGTGTTATTTGGGGATATTCACAGACTGATAGAAAGATTTAAGTGGGAGGAAAAGGAAGACACATCTGGAAGTGATAGAGGCCAGCCTTGTGGGCAAACCAGGGCTAATTTCAAAGCTGTATCAAGTTGTTCAGAGCCTTCTCTAGCCCACTTCTGAAATTTCCCAAAATGGTGATTCCATAATTTCTGTGGGTAAACTGTTTTTGTGAGAGCATGTTGAACCACTCTACCTTTGACAAATTTCTTCCTTATGCCCAGTTAAAGTTTCCCTTTTTGCTAACAGTGACCATTTCGTCCTGTCCTTTTACTGCGCAGCTCTGAGAAGAATCTCTCGTCTTCTCTGTAAACCCTGTTCAGGTGCTGCTAGACTCAACACCTCCCCCCCACCCCTTTTCCTTCTCTTTTCAAGGCTAAAAAAGTCCAGGTTCATTAGTTTCCCCTCCTATGTAATTTTTTTTCCTTATTTATTCTTCCTTTATTTCTTTATTCATGTTCTAGTAATGTTGAGCTTCAAAAATAGAAGACCCTTAGATTTACAAAGGATAATAAAGTGAAATGTAATAAAAGTTGATTGCTACATTTGAAGATGCAGAACAAAAGCACAGATTCATTCTTTTATTTTGAACTCTGGGTACCTGTTACACAGTCGTATTTTTCTATGGCTTGTGGAATCAGGACTTTTTAGAAATGAAATTACATTCACCCATTCATTCTGTCAAATGTATACAGGAGTAATTACTTTTAATTTTTGTTGTACACTTTTCTTTCTTCCATTAGTTCCCTTCAAAAAAACCCCACAAATTCATAAGGACAGGTAATCACTGCATTATTTTGTTCCTTTTTTCCTGTAGTCAACAATAAGCCACTCCCTGGGTGACATTGCTATCCTAATGCGGAGAGCTTTTTAGAATTTAGCTGTTGCTCTCCTTGCTACTTTGGTAATGCTGGCAGAAAACCCTGCACTAGTGTGCAAGCCATACTAATACAGTTATGAAACAGAAGCTCTGTAGCATGGACAATTTCTGTTGAAGGTATTATGTTTTCTTGCTGAATAACTTAGTTGTTTTGGTTTTTTTTATTATTTACTTTCTTTCATTCCAGGACAATACACTAACACACTTCAGCCTTGATCTTGAGACATCAAATATTTGTAGATTTTTGTTTATCATCTCCAACTTTGTTGTCAGTTAACCATATTTTAAAAAAAACCCCAACATTTCAACCTTTCCTCAAGTCCACTCCTTTCATACTCCTGGTAATTCTGTTGCTCTGCCCTGGTTTTCCTCTGGATTGCAAAACAGAAAGGTGAAGATTTGCATGGAAAGCAATGGCGTTACCTGGTTGTGTCTACCACCTGGCTGCTGAGACTGTGATTACCATTGTCTCAGTGAGGCACACGTGCTTGAGTCCTACTCTGAACACAGCAAAAGCTGGTCTTTAGGCTTGCTAGACAGTTACTGGGCTTCACTCACTTCACACAAACAAATAATTCACCCTAACGACTGTGTCAGAGAAGTTTCAGGCTCTCTTAAGGACTTTATACTGAGTGTCTTTCTGGCTGTAAGGTTTTATACATCCAAAGGACTGTAGGGTCAAAACTATAGCTTATTCACTTTGTTACTATGCATTTCACAATATTAATTTTTATTGTTTCAAGGTGAAGCTAATTTTATGCTGCGCTTGCACTTTTAAAATTTGAGTTCCACTGAATTACAGTACTTTTTCCAAAATGATTTTGTTAAGGGTGTTTTGACATGACAAGGAATCCAGCGACCATTCACCTTTTGATTTCTATACTTTATTCTCTTAAAAGACTAGGTAGAAGATAGAATCATGCAAAAAAAAAGAGCAATTTCTGAAGTGTGGCTCCTGCTTTATCATCATGAGGGATATTCTCTATTTGAACTAGTGAACACAAATAATACATATCTCGAAACAGAATAATATACAACTGCTGTGTGATTATTGGTAAACTAATTTTTAAGCTATTACAAGTGTGTAAAGCACACATCTTCTACTGTAGGGCTCACTATCTACTGCAGAAGTCAGGATCCAATGGGCACCATGAAGATTTATCCACATGAAGCTCATTACAGTCAAAGTAACTATCTTTCAAGTAACTTGTTAAATATGAATGCAGTGTACTATTTATTAGAGCTGTAAGCATACTCTCCTCAGAGACACAGCACTCGCAATATCTTCCCAGACTGAGTTTAATTTTTATAAGCTGGAAACCACTTGTTAGCTGTAGTAGGAATATCAATGAAAAGGAAAAAAACTAAAAACCAAAAACAGTTTAAGAAAAAATTACCTTCTCCTTGAGAAATTCAATTCATCTGAGTCATCTTTTGCAGAAATGGGCTTTTGGTACTTATAACCCTCTTGGGTCATGGATCATGCCTGTAACTGACAGCTTAATTCTCCCAGGTGAGAAAGTTCCTTTAAGACTCTGAGTTCCTTGGTGACTCTGTGCCTGTTCAGTAGTACCGCAAATGGAATCTTTACTGCTTTTAGTCCCTCTGCCATCCAGCAACCACTGATGAGGATTGTAAACTGTACTGGCTGCCTTTTATAGACCACTGTTCCTCAAAATGAGGCTGAGTCAGGAAATCAATGCTTTAAGAGTACTTCATCCAAGTTCCCAAGTTCTCTCAAAAAATTTTTTTTATATTTGGCAGATAATCCTGTTACTACTTTTTATTTATATAATCATAGCATTTATGAGCTGGAGTGATGGAGCAGCACGCAACTGTGTGATGTTGTGTGAAAACAGAATAAAAGGCAGTGTCCTGGTTTTGGCTGGGATAGAGTTAATTTTCTTCCGAGTAGCTAGTATAGTGTTATGTTTTGGATTTAGGATGAGAAGAATGTTGATAACACACTGATGTTTTCAGTTGTTGCTAACTAGCATTTGGTCTAAAGTTAAGGATTTTTCAGCTTCTCATGCCCAGCCAGCAAGAAGGCTGGAGGGGCACAAGAGCTTGGCAGGGGACAGAGCCAGGGCAGCTGACCCAAACTGGCCAAAGGGATATTCCATACCATGTGATGTCAGGTCCAGTGTATAAACTGGGGGGAGTTGGCCTGGGGGGCAGATCACTGCTCGGGAGCTAGCTGGGCATCTGTCAGCAAGTGGTGAGCAATTGCATTGTGCATCACTTGTTTTGTAATATTCCAGTCCTTTTATTATTACTGTCATCTTATTATTGTTATTATTATCGTTATTATTTCCTTCCTTTCTGTCCTATTAAACTATCTTTATCTCAACCCATGAGTTTTACCTTCTTCCTTCTGATTCTCTCTCCCCATCCCACTGGGTGGGGGAAGTGAGCGAGCGGCTGCGTGGTGCTTAGTTGCTGGTTGGGGTTAAACCATGACAGCAATCTCTCTGTCAAATACCAGAAAGAGTTACTTTGAACTGGCACTGCAGCATGTGTAACACTTGTTAAATAAAAAAAAAATCTGTTCATGGAGTACTTCTGCTTTTGAGACAGCTAATGTGACTATTTTCAGCATGTTCATGCTATTTTTATTTCACTGAAATGTATCATGTAGTTGTAATATATTTAAGACAACTGGTGAAAAGAATGATCATCTGAGCCTTAGTGCTCTTGCTTTGGGTATAACGTGCATGTTCCTTTTTCTGCTTTCTTACGTGCCCCTTGGAAATATGGAGTGGAAGAGCCTAAATGCTACTTTAGAAGCCAATGGGAAAATTTAGATTTTAGGGGCTTAAATCCAGATAAGCAAACCAGAAACTATGTTTGATTAGCCACAAAATACTGTGCCTAAATTTTGGAAGTAATACTCTAAATTTAGGTGCTTTTATCTAGGGCAAATGATACCAAATTCTCTTTCCCGATATAAGGCAGAAAAGGACCTCAGCTGCACTTAAGTCCTTAAGGCACCCCAGTTTAGCAGGCACTCCCAAATTCCACGGACAGTGCAGAATCAGGCAGGACTACTTGTCTCTTTTGAAATCATAGCTAGTGGTGAATAGCTCCTGTATAACAGTTTTAAATAAATATTTTAAATTTCCTACTGTTGCCCTTAGTCAATGCGCTAGTACACAGAGGGGCTTGTGTATTGCCTATACTATTTAGGTTTTACAGTCAAGAGAAGAGAGTTAATTGGTGAGAGAGAGAAACCAAGCACAAATCATGCAATGAGCAGATTTTCAGAGAGGGAGGTAAAAATACAGGTTCTAGCGCTTAGTATATTTCTACTGGTTTTATCCAGATTGCAGATTACTAAAAGAGGATACACACACAAAAGGAAGATAAACATCAGCAAAGTATGTTAGATTGCGTCACCGCATATCAGTGAAAATCTGTGAAAGCCTTAGTAGTGATATTTTACTGTCTGTAACAGGAATTTGCCCTAATGTTAGCCTGAGTGTCACTGGGACTCCAATGAGATGTAAAGTCACATTTATTTGAGTGAGGTTATGGTGAATGAAGCTTAGTTAGTTCATGGCAAATAGTCACTGCTGTAAGTCTTTAAAACTTTTAAGAAGGAGACTAAAGAGTTGGAAATGTGAACTACAAAGTAAAGTATTCCTTCTAACATTTGAAATTCCTTCTTTGCTTTTCCTTTAGGAGAGAAGTTTCACAAACTTTTTGTGTCATAGTAAAGATGGTCAAAGTTTCCTTTATCTTAGGAAAAAGAAGAAAAACTAGTTGAACTGGACTAGTATTCCATAAAATTTAATTTGACACGGGAATACTGTTGTGCTTCCTGAAAGACTGAGCAAAAGGAACATGCAATGGGAAGACGAAAGAACAGATAGCAAACAGGGGACAGAAGGTACATCTTTTAATCTCACTGCTAAGGACAAGCAGGCAAACCACATAGTATTACTGGCCAATCCAAGATCTAGAAAAATTGTTCCGGTATCGGGTTGTTTCTAATAGCTGCTTTTTTAGTCACAAATTCACAGTCACATCGTATAAGAGGCACTTTTGCCTGGTGAAGGCAGACTTTTTAAACAGAAGGCAGAAGAGTGAGCTAAAGAAAAAATCAGTTGACCAGAGAAAGAGATATTGGACAAGGGACAGAAAAAGAATACTAAATCTCACATTATCAGGTACCAGGCAGTACTGTCTGCACATTTCATCAGAAACTCCCTAATTCTTGTAATGTGAAAAATAGAAAACAGGATACAAATCTCTCTAGGACACTTAGATAGCCTCTTTCTCCTCATTCTTTTCTTTCTCAAGGACATCCCTTGGTATACAGTCATGAAGGCTTACTTGTGCTACAGTGTCTCAGAGAATCCCAGGAAATGTTTGCTCTGTTGCACCCATCTGTTCTCCCAGAGTCATTGCCACAGAAAAAATTCTTCCCCACCCTCCCAAGATGGTTATAATGGCTCATTGTCCTACTATTTTGTTCATCAGTTAAACCTAATTTCAGATGCTAACATAATTTCTGGCCTTTATCACAGTTAACAGGCTTCATTTTGACATGCTGCTTTGGCGGTGTTAACAGATCGTTTGCTTTTGATCAATGTCATTTCTCAGTCTACGGTGTTTGTTGACTTCTAAGGAGCGCTGCATAGTGGCACGTGCGAGCCTTTTGCTCCCTAGCACAAACCAGGGTTCAGACTTCCACCGAGCAGCCCTGTGCAATCGCTACTTGTCAGCAGGGCAACAAAAGAAATGCTGTGAACCGTGGGGATGAGCGCTTAGAAGACACTGGAGCGCAGTGGGGGAAGTTTGAAGATTTCTGTGAGTGTGTAGGAAGTACAGGCAAGCGGATTTAGGGGAGGTGGTTGTGCAAAACTATGATGCAGTCCAGCAATCTGTGACTGAATGAAATGCTGGGATCCAGAGAGAGAGAAAGAACATTTAAAAGGTAGTGGAGAAGGGAGAAAAAGAAAAAGAGAAGAAGCAGATAGAGCAAATGTGAAAAATATGGGCAAGGGTATTCAAACTGTTATCCTTTGTTCTTGGAGATTCCTTAAAAAAAAAAAAAAAGTGGCATCCACAGAGTAGGATGTAGGATCTTTTAATATATGGTATTAGTTAAGCACTTTTCTTTTTCTGTAATGCTATGTCTCCTTGATGTCGTTTTTTGGGGGGGAGGGGTTGTTTGCTTTTGTTTTGTTTTTACTTTTTGACATTTTTCAGTAGCACATAGAGAAGGTTGCAAAGGGAGAAAAAATAAAGAGGAACCTCTTTGTTTTGGAAAAGTAGCAAAGACCTGTTTGGAACAAAGAGAATCATTTACAGGTGAGTGGTTGTCTTTTCGCTTCTTTGCCATGTTCTTTCACTGCTCTGCCCTGTCCCTTCACTTCTTTGCCATATTCCTTCTTCTACTTTGCAGGCTGGGAGAAAAACGACTGTAACAACAAAGCTGTGCCCTGCTTGCATTCGCTTCAGCAGTGTGCCAGTTTGTTTCGAAGTAAGTACTGTTCTTAGAAGTCTGTTATTTTGTTCTTTTATTGCCTCAGCACAGTTCAAGTTGTTTTTTTCCCCCAGTTTGCTCACATTTCCTCTTTGTATCACCTCTAATGACTTTTTTAAATGCTTGGCATCCTCTAGGAGCCACTATCATCTAAGCTTTGTCTTTTCTCCCTTCTTTAAATACATGTTTAGAAGTTTATTTTTACATTCTTTTGGTTTTCATTCATCCCCTTATTAAGGCTATTTAAATTCAAAGTTCTTCAGTACATTTCAGATTTTCTTTGTTATGGGATATAAGCTGTATTCCCTGCTGCATTTCCCCTAAGAGTTTTTTGACCTTTGAAGCTGCAGTTCAGAATAAGATTATCAAGCATCTCCTGCTTTGGGAGGCAGAAGTTATATTCCATCCATACTTATGACATCTAGGTAGTCTGCTGCTCCATGTCCACTGAATCAGGTGGTGCTGTTGCTGAATATTAATAGTTTAATTTAATTATTTAGAGTTGCTGGTCCTTGGCACTTTGTGCTGGGTACAGCCAAGAGGACGAACTTTGTGATGGTAATTAAGGTACCTGCTCTGCCCAAATGACTCAAAGGCAGGTCAAAGCATCTTAACAGATGCCCCGATTTGTATTAACTGATAAATACTTTCTGAGGGAGCATATCTGAATCCACTTAAGACTGTTCATCCTCTCATCTACCCCTCCCTACCTCCATAGCTACTTCTGCTAAGTAGCAGAGGGCACGCTGGAAACTGGCTGTGTCAGCGTTACAGCTGTGTCAGGACTGCCTTCTTTCAGGGTATGGAGACAGAATGGAAGACTTTAAGGATATTATTGACAGTTCCTGTTTGCTTTGCCCTACTAACTGTTCCAGTATTTGGCATGTGTGCAGATGATAGGGGAAAAAATGGGTTAACTTGTAATACATTTTGAGATGTTTCTATATCCTTTCTCTAAGGTGCTGCTTTCATAGACATAGAGTAAGTGCACAAATAATCCAGTTCAGATACATAATTCTTTTCGGATGACATGACTGCCCAAGTAAGCAAGGACTGACACGGATATTTTATTTTTGCCTCTGCCAAAATTTTTCTGTGGGACTACGGAAAACTCAACCAATCTCTGTCCCTTTTGTCTTTCTGGAAGTAGTACCGCAGAATAATATTAGAGAATCAAATGCAGAACAGAAATTATTCCATTGTCATTACTTATTTATTAGCTGCATACATGGAAACCCTGCTGTGAGTATCAGTACAGTAGTGACAGTCTTTTAATCTGCTTGTTTGTATATTGAGCACTAAGAGCCTCTGGCCAGGCTTTTAAAAATTATTTTGACACTTGAACAAGCAAATAGCCACCAAAGTGCACCAGGTAGGCAACAGGAACATATTCAGAGCTGCCACTAATCTCCCTGTATGCATAAGCTCCCTAAGGCGTCTACGTTTCTAGAGCTGGCATTTTCAAAGAAGCCTAACTGTTGCTGCCAACAAATGAGCTGATGAGAGCCCTAGCACAAGTGGAAACCCTGGGGGCCAGGGGAACAAGATTTGTAATGTAGGCAGGAGAATTTCTATCTTGCTCTTAATGTCTGATTTCCTAAGTGTCCTCTGAGGGTGCTGAAGGTGTGTTCCTTGTCGTGAGTGGAACAGACAAATAAGATAAACCGGCCAGAAACCTCTTACTGTCTTGGCATATAAAATGGATGCCTGAAATCTTACATCTCCGCACAAAACACATGCTGCATGTACATGAGGAGGAGGATATTATGTGATGGATCACGTGCCAGGGCTAAGGTGCTGCTGTGGAAAACATTAGTGATGCAACATTTTTCTGTGTCCCGCCAGCTCCTCTCTTCTCTCGGACAGCGTGTGCCCCTGTGAGCCCGCCACGGCACGGCTGCTGGACTGGGGGCTGCGCAAGAGCTGGGTACTCTGGCAAGGGAGGGCCAGCCTGAAGCCTGGAGTGAGCACTGTGCTTACTGTATGTGCTTTGCTCGGCTTCTGGTGGTCAACGAAGGCCGTGATTTTTAGAATAAGTAGCAGAAATCTTATGTTGTCTTTTCTCTTCCACAAATACATTATTTGAATTATGGGAAGCAGTCCTATGCTCAAAGCAGGGTTGGGAGTATGTCATCTTGCTACTTTTTTTCCCTTGGTTGCTATTATAGCAGCCTATAGCTACTGCCCCATGGAAGTGACTATTTTGGGGCAGTGTGAGAGCATCTGTGATGTGGCACCACAGGAACGGAAGCAGCACCCGTGTGATGATGCAGTGGCTCCTCTCTAGTACTTGGGAATCACAGCCTTGCAGATAGCAATATGTCTATTTGCTGCCCGTACCATACTGTGTCCAGCTTCCCTTCCTTTTTATTTTTGGGGAAGTCCCCTGTAATTTTCAAGGATTATTTTTATACTATTCAATAGGTTCTAGCAGCCAACCAAACCTAACGAGTGCTGTTGATAATCTTATTTTCTCTATGTGAAGATCAGTTTTCCATCTATCTGAATTTTTTCAGAGACTTGTTAGACTTCAAAGCTGTCACTGGTCAGCATTTTAGCTGATGGCCATGCCGCAGCCATGGAATGAATATTGTCGGTATGGGATCTTCTATCGAAGGTATAAAATGTACATTCAGTGAGTCTGCAAACATAATTCTTAATGTTGTTTAAATGGTGTTTTCAGTCCATGAATAAAATATTATGTCTCATCATGCAAATATAAATATTTTAGTATTTTTTAAAAAGTAGATATTGACCCAAGAGCAACAATTCCTACAAAGACATACATTTTTTTATTCTTAAATTATTGACTTAAAGTTTCATTTTAAGAGATACTGTGGATGTAAAAAGAAAAAAAAAAGGAAGAAAAAAGCTTAAGTGAATATGTTCACCATTACTCATCTGATTTGAAAACAAGAAAAATTTTCTCATGTTTGTGTTTAACATAATCAATCAAACAAACCGACCCTGATTCAAATCTAGGAACTGTAATTCCAAATTGCAGCCTGTGGCACATTTTTATAATTGATTTATGAGCCTCTGAATTTCACCTGTAAAAGGACTTTGTGGTCTGAAATATTCTTCCCCCTCCCCTTCTTTTTTCCCCCATTTCCTCTGAATCATTTTGTATCCAATTTAGACTCTTTTTCAGCAGGGGATTTTGCATATAAATTTTGCTCTGCTTTAAAACCTTCTTTTCTCCAATGCATATTTCATGATTTTCATATTCTCAAAACCCCAAGCCTTCTTCACACAAAGTCCTGAGCACAAACTACAAACCCCTGTGGTATGCCTATCAAATGTAAGATAGTGACTTTCCAGAACTGCCCATGTTTTTAATGAATGATCTGGTAAGCAAAAAGAAAATTTTAAACAATTTTCAAGACAACAAAAGAGTATGTAATAAGACAATAATTCTCAGAAAATTACAAGCTATGGTCTTATGATAACTACAGTTGGGGAAAATTAAGACTTCCATAATTTCTTGACAAGGTCGCATCTATTCCTAAACTGTCATCTGGAGTCTCTCTAAGGAATTCAGCAAGGACCTGATCTCACAACAAGGGTGAGTATTGATAATTTTTAATGGCGGAAGCTTTAATATTAGGGTGCTGACCTTGGATTTGAAAAAGCCGAGTTCCATCCCAATCTTCCAAGTGAACATGGACAAGTCCTTATGGGGTTTTAGGTGTCTAAGTTCTACTAAAATTAGGTATGAGTATCTCTGCATCAACAGATAATCAGTAACTGGGAATTACTGCATTTATCTTCCTCAAAAACATGTTTGTTAGGGGATTAAAGAGTTAAAATTATGGTAACAGTAATGATCAAATTCTTAATACTGAACAATTTTATTTTTTTTTTCATTAGAATA
The DNA here is from genome assembly GCF_947461875.1 of Haliaeetus albicilla. Classification (NCBI taxonomy): domain Eukaryota; kingdom Metazoa; phylum Chordata; class Aves; order Accipitriformes; family Accipitridae; genus Haliaeetus; species Haliaeetus albicilla. The sequence continues at coordinate 23,375,340 of NC_091500.1, forward strand.
AATGGGAGGCTTATAGTTGATTTTAAAATAGATCAGCATCTAACTCTGGAAATTTAATAATACTAGGCCAGTAAATGAATGCATATCTGATTTACGTACAGAAGATGATGAGTTCACAGGTCTAAGTCTTAGGTCCTGGTAGCTAGTCATTGTCTACTGATTTCAGAAAATTGCTTCAGAGTTTGAAAGTCTTTACTCAGAAACACCGCAGATTTAAAAAGGCTGGTTGACTTGTCAGCTTGATTTAGGTCAAAAGCAAACCAAAGGAGTTCAATCCCTCTCTCTTACATGCTGTCCTACCTCGCAGTTTCATGACCCTTCATATGGCAGAATTTGTAATTAGAGAAGGGAGTAAAAAGGCTGTTGTGAGTCAAAGCTTAAGGCATTCTTAATTTGAACAATGACACTGTTCCATATTCATTGTGTCACAACTTCCATATAAAATTTACACTGTTCGCACATAGAAGCTGGGTGACCCCAACAGCAGGTCCTGCAAAGTTAGTCAAGGATATGGAATTCAATCTGTTCTTTCTTTTTTGGCTATTGCCAAGAATATATAATATAGCAAAATATGGGTGACAAATGTTGCCTTCCTTCACACTAATTTGTTGTCCTGAGTGATATTGCTCAGATATCACTGAGGGAGGAACTTAGACATAGTGGAGATTAATTTTGGTTTGTGTTCAGTCCACATATGGGCTCAGGACCTTGGGCTGGTTTATCTTCTGGTCTCTCACTTTTCAGTCTAAACTGTGTTAAGTAACAAATCAGACGTCAAAAAAAAGCTGAGGAATAAATAGCTGAGCAACAATTTCTGTTCCCTGGCAGCTAGTTACATAGTTATGAAGTTGCTTAGGCTTAAACCATGAGTTTCTCTCTCTACACGAGACAGTGAGAGCATCATACAGAAAATGAGGATGCAGCTGACACTGCCAGAAGATAAATTAATCTCTTGAGCTTCACCCTGGATAAGAAGAACCCTCTGAGTCAGGTATCACCATTTGCACCATGAGCTGCTATTTGTCACCTTGTCACTGATGAGACTTCCTGAGTGGTCATCTCCTCTGCTAGTGTACAAAATCAAACAGGCTTGGTTAAACCACTGTGGGTTAATCTGACCAGTCTGACTGCACCACTGCTGGCTAGAAGCATTTACAGAAGTGAATGGCTGAGAAGTACAGCCAGTAAACAGCAGGTCCTTAAACTGTCTCAGTTTATATATTGACTATAGTCTATATTGACCATAGTCTATATTGACCAGGTGACTCCAACTGCAAAATCAAACAGATTAAACAGCTGCTGAAAGTGGTCTAAGCCACTTGCTTGGCTTTGAACCAAAACAAACGAGAAGGGCTCACAGGGTCAGATGTGCTCTCAGGAGGTTTTGACCTGCACGTAACTGTTTCCTCTCCTGAATCCCAGCTATGTGCACCTTCTTCCAGAGTATCTGGTTTTCATCTAGGCTGCCATGCACCCTTTTGGAAATCCCTAATATTGTACAGAAAGATGGATTCAATCCCAGTTTCTCCCTGATTATAGAGAAGGCCTGATCCTAAACACAAGAGGGCATGAGAGGGCCTATGCCTCAGAGCACAGTGTATAGGTAAGGCAGAAATCTTAGTCAAGTTGCCGAAACAGAAAATCCTGTCTGCCCAGCAAGCTTTGTGCTTTCCAGACAGAACTTTCTCCTCTCTTTGTAGCTCTACCTGCCCCTCCTGATTCAGGGGCTTGCACAAAAGCCTTTTTGCCTTTTATATTTCATCAAGCCATTTCCCACAGTGAATAGTATCTGCCACAACAGGGCTCAGTTTTCTGCGTAACTTCCATTTTTGCATTGATGTACCTTGAAAGGGTAGGTTTTCTCTCTTTTATGTTGATGTAAATTGTGAAGAGAATCAGGCCCAATTAGTTAAAATCTGTAGTAGTATAAATGGGGGTCAGCAGTGGACTGATAAGAGCACTTAAGTTCATAACAAATTTGTGGAACTGCTATGACAAGGCATATTCAAAGATACCAGCGTCACTTGTCAGTGATTTTGTTTGCAATAGGAATTAGTTTATGATGTAAAGGAAAGGACTAACACTCTCCTAAAGCCCAGGACCGTTCCTTAGTGACTGTTCTTCAATGTGGTTCTTCTTTTGGTTGTTCTAAAAGTCCTTTGGAAACGACGTCTCTCCACACTATTCTTACCATCTTTACAGGGTGTTCAGAAGTTTTTTCATATAGGAAGAAAGCTTTCTCCTCATTCCTTGTATTCTGGATGAAGACATAATAATTTCCTACTCTTTTGTACTGGGGAGGTGTCAGTTCTTTTGGGCACTCTGTAAGAAAGACACCAGCACTCAAAGCTGTTATCTAATGTATTGGGTAAAAGATGGAAAATACAGAAAAGGTAATAGCAATCTTACATCCTTCCTGATGCTGGGAATCCCAACTGTTGCAGCATTGGACAAGTACCTCCTCGCGGACCATGGCACGCTGCACTGAGTTCCCATCTATGGTGAGGTTCACCAGCACTTTTATAGGGTCTTGCTCACAATACAGGTTCATTGATCACTGATAACAGCCAAGTTAGGAGTGTGAACCTAGCCCTGAAGAGTCCCCTGGACAATATGCTCCAACACCCTTCTCTCAATAAAGTTATAGTTCCCAAACAGGTACAAATAATATTCCAGGTCAATGAGACAATGCACTATACCTATGTTTGAATACACAATGAATACATCTGCATTGATTAACTATGCATTTATTATGCATACGTTCAGTAATTATACTATTTTATAGAGCATTTGCATGGTATCCATGATACAGAGACACACACCTGAGAACGGATGGATATTCTGCCGTAGGTGGTTGGTAATTGGTCACAGGCTATTCAAAGTGCACCTGTATACATGAGAAGGAAGCAAGCACGTGGATCACTCACTCCTTGTACAATAGTCTTCTGGCTGCATCTCTACACCTACGAAATTTTTAGCAATGACAATATAAAAATGCAAATGCAAAATAGAGTTTTCAAAAAGAACGATTAAAATCATGGAGATGGAATGGCTTGCACAACAGTACCAATAAGGGGAGCTGCTTTATTCAGCTAGTATAAAACTCACTGAAACTATAAGAGTCAGCGTGTTCTTCAGTGATACTCACTGAGGAATATATAGTCACCTGAGTTGATGAACCTTATAGATTTCTAGGAGGCATTAGCTTTAAGCATGTATATCCAGCCAGGAAGAAGGAAAAGAGAAATAAGTAGTGTTTGTCAAGCAATGAATTAATTTTTGATGAATAGATGACTTAAGAAAGAATATGAAGCTGTGTGGTCAAGAAGGAGGAAAGACAGTTACTGTCAAAATAAATAATAAAACCTCATGGTGTGAGGACACTTAGAGGTCGGATGCAGACATTCAGAGGGGAGGCAGACTGATAGAAAGCCTCTTTCTAAGTATTAATGATAAAAAAGAAAAAGCAATAGTTCAGTTCAGACACATTGTTGGTTAATCACTAAAGTCATTCTGAAGATGACTGGGAAGTACAAGAACATTTTTCAACAATCTCTACTGTGTATGCATTCAAATACCCTGTTTTAGAAGATATACTGTGTTGAAACTGACTGATACTAAAATATATGACCACTGAGTCCCATGTCTAGTAAAAGTAAAAAGCAGAAACTTACACATTCGAAGAATACAGAATTAGATGAACCTGACTTCCTCAATGTAGTTTGCTAAATATTACTGTGAAGCTTCCTTTGAGGACTTAATGTAGAGCACAGGCTTCATTCCTACCTGTGATAAATACCCACGTTCAAGAAAGAACATCATGAACCTTTGTCTAAAATGAGAAGATGCTACCTTGGGACCAGGCGCAGAAGTCTGTGTATATTCTGCTCTACTGTTTTTTTGGGCAACTAGTGCTACAAAGCCAATTTATCTCTGACGGTATCTGATCATTTCAGAAATGAGTATTGTAAAAATGACAAGTTCTGTCCTCTTATTGTTGGAATAACCTTACTTACACCAAGTTTGTGCTTCGGTCAGTTGTTTTTCATCCAGATGCTACTTTCAGCTAGTTGTTGAGATAAGGAGATGTTGCTTTGTGCTTCTTATAAAATAAATATTGAGTTATCAGTGTCTTTCTGGCACTTAAGCTTGTGCTGCCTTAAAATACCTTTAAGCACTAATAGAGTCATGCTAAATAGGGTAAGAATAAATCCTGCAGGGCTCCATAGTTGGGGAGGTGGATGGGGGAACCATTGCTATAATCATGCTTTGAGCTACATTAGAGAAAAAGCTGTGATACAATCCTTTCCTTGCTTTCCTGCAGCTTTAGAAGTGGGGCCAAAATATCTGTCAATCAATATGACCAAACACAAGGGAAGGTCTAACTGAATGAGAGCCACAGTGTTTCACCACCACTTCCTGCAAAGGAACGACTGCTCTGACCTACATCCTCATAAAACTTTAGGGATTTGTAATTGATGCAATAACGTCCTCGTACAGATTTCATACCGTATGAAATCCAGTGTAAAGTTCTTAAATTCTTGTATGAAATCTAGGAGAATCATTAGACGTTAACAGAGCTATGGAATTTTTAAAACACCTAGAGTAGTTATTTAGTCCACAGATTTGGGAAGTACACGTGCTGTAGAACATGCATGCCTATTTGTTTTTTGTGAAAATAAGATACGTGTCTGCATTTGAATGAAGCGTGAAATGTTTATCTCTGCATTTATATAAGCTAAATAGGGTTATTTCTAGCTCAGGTATAGTACATGCATTCATTTTTTAAGCATTCTCCACCATATGGCACCCTTTATACTAAATATTCATCTATGAAAGAAATCCTGAATATTAACTTAAAATTATGGAAAAAGAGAAAAGCTGTTAGAATAATAATGTTTATTTGTTTTCTTTGTATCTTAATACCGGATCAAACTATTAATCTGCAACAGAGGCACGTTAGTTACTCCCAGTATACCCCGGGTATATACCAGTAGATGGCACTGCGGGAATATTGATGGCTGTTTGGAGGCCGGCAGGTGTTAAGTACCTCATATTCCACCACACAAACTACAAAACAATTTTTGTCTCCCACTGGTTTCACCAGTTTAATCCTGTCATACTATGAGTCAGATTTTCCAGGCATACTTACTACTGCCAGTGAAGGATATACTGAAACTGCTGACACCAAGTACTTAATGCAGTTTATGTTATAGAAATAGTAATCTCCTATATTAAATTACTTGCTCACAGAAGATACCTTTTCCTAGCAAGTTTTCTGTCATAATATTTACCTACATATCATCAGCTCACATGTTTGCTATTTGGATGAGCTGTCTAACTGACACAGCGATCACTAGGGCTGCAAATAGTATTCACTGTGAAATTCGAGTCAGCCCTTCATCTGCCAGACTACGAGTGAAAGCAGCCCATTTTCTGAAGGGAGGGTCTCCTCCTTCTCTCCAGGTACCACACTCATTTCCACAGCCCAGGAGCTCACCGAAAAAGTGCAACGAGCTTTTCCCTTGCACCAGTCTTTGAAGCTCATTCTGGGCTCTAAGAGGCAGGCAGGCTCCTTTCCACATCACATATCATCACCAGTAACAAAGTTTCTGAGGGCTAAATTATGCCCTTAGTGGTACCCGTGTGATTGTTTTGCCTGCAAGGCTTTTGAACAGGTGTAGCTATTGGGATTTAGCAAGCTATTCTGCCGATGATGCTCAAGATGGAATAGTATCCAGCTGTCTCAAATAGTTATGTTACTTCTGCAGGGTTAAGAGAAATTAAAAAATGGTATTTATTTCTGTCACTAAAGTAAGTAGATATGGGTCTAAAAACACATGAGATTTGATCTATTCAGGAAAATGATGCCAATGTTACCCTAATACTTTTCTGCAGGAAAATTGTTCTTCACTTTCTTTTTTTCTGATAGCTGGACTTTACAATATATTATATGCATCCTCTGATGGCCTCTGACACACTTTGACCATCACATGTCTCCTTACAGAAGGTTTTGAAATTCAAAGACTGAAAATATATTACGTCTACTATCCACTTGAAAAGTAGTCCAGAAAGCTGGGAAGCCTGATGAGGAATTAATTACAAGCAACAACATATCAGAGGAATACGATGTTGAGGATCAGAAGTTTTCTGCAGCGAGTACATATACTGGAAAATAAATATTTTCCTTTACCACACAACAAACATCGGCTACAAAATACTTGTCCAGGGCTGTACTGAAAGAAGGGGGTTTGTGGGCTGAAATCTGTCAATTTGAAAAGTAAACTAGCCACGGTATCTGTACCGGCTTAGCAGTCTGAATGGCAGAATAAAGCCTAATTGGGCCCTACAGCACTGCTACTGATGGATGGCAGGACTAACGTGCCTTCATAGGCAGAGGTCAAAGATCCGTCTAGAGCCCAAATGGTTCACTGGTTTAATTGGTTCAGGCATACCAGGTTTTCTAGCCAGCAAAACACAAGTGTGCGATAAGGACAGCATCATAATTGACTGCCTTTGGCTCCACAGAATAAGCAATCAGGCACCCATTTATGGCTGGGTCAAATGATGACAGATTTCAGGAAGGATTCAGACGGATTTTCAGTTGACAAGATTGTATCTGCAGAGGGATGCTGTAATGACTGTTACGCAGCTGCCGTATCCCTTGTGGTATCGCAGTCATAACTGCAGTCCTGCAGTCACAGCTTTTTCCCACCTACCGTGGCCGAGTCACAGTATCATTTGTTGATCCCTGATTTTGGGACCAGATTTATACCAGGCTCCATCTGATAATAGATCCCAGAAGAGCAATAACACTCTGAGGAAGATTAGAAAGCAGCCAGCGCCAGCCACTGTCTCAGTGCTGTGGTATGTCTCATTTGCAACAGAGATGGTGGATTTTGTCCTGTTCTGCCACTAAATACCCTTCCCATCTGAAAGATGGACAGTGAACTAGGGCATAAATAGGAATTTACTTTTTTGTCCTGGATCAAGAAAGGTAGCCAAATAAATAGGCATAATATGTTTTGGTGTAAATTTAATTTTATTAATTTAATTTTATTTTCCTTGATAAAACCCCAGAAATGAATCTCTCATTGACAGAATTACAAAAACATTTGAATGTTTGTGTCTCCTTAGTTGTTTTAGAAACTCTTTACCTACTACACTACACAGTGTTTTATTAACTGCTCAAAAATTAATCAGGAGAGTTTTCCTATTGTTCATTGAATATAATTGGAACATAGTGAAATTTCTGGATAAAACACACATAGAAAATTACAAAATAGGAGATGCAGTATTTCAAAAGCAACAACAAGAACTCTCACTTTGTACTCTGTATATCTATGCAAAATATCCTCATAAAATGCTATTTTCTTTGTGATTTTTCTCCAATCATTAAAGACAAGTTCTTTTCTTTTCTTTGCAATTAGGTCTACAATGTCCTGAGTTATAATTTCTTTACAATAGATATAGTATTTAAAACCAGGTGGAACACAGTTCCTGTAGCCTGGTACAAGCTGTATGCTAAGAATGCAGTCGTTCTCCTGGTGATCACTGAGCAGTGATGTACTGGCTGGCATCAGAGCAACCTGGAGAGGCCCTTCACTTCTCTCTGCTTTGACGACTTCCTTTTTTTTTAAGGGTATTGCTTCTTTCTAGCTAGAATTTGCCCCTTCTGTTTTGAATCCCTAATTATGTGCAGTGTTTTGCATGAAATGACTAGTACAATAGTAGTGCTTTTCCCATTGTGCTTTCAAGCCATTATTTTGACTCAGTTTTTCCCATTGTGCTCTCAAGCCATTATTTTGACTCAGTTAATGCTGCAGAATGTCTGGTCTCACTCCTCCAGCTTAAGGGCCCAACGCCCAAAGCACCCAGGTGTACCTTATTTCAAAGGGTATCAACAGCTTTAGAACTGATATTTCCATCTCTTGAATTAATTTAAGTCTCCTTACTTTTCTTTTTGTAAAGGTATTCACAACCGAGCTAAAGAATCATCAAGCTAAAGCAAATCTTATTCATAGTAAGGAATGAAATGCACAGCATTTTGAATTTCCTTACTAGATAATTTTTGGACTCACTCCTTGAGGATCCTTGTCTACTTGAAACATGACTTCATGGTACTGATTCAGATCCAAGGTTTATCTAGTTCAGTATCCATAGTGATCACCCAATCCTCAGGCATTCCTAACATTTTTCTTTTTCTAACTGCAGCTGTACATCAGGCATCTCCTAACATTTGGCTTTTTATGGTAGTGGTTAGATATTTTTCTAAGTTGTCTTGATGATCTGATAATTAATTTTGAATCTTGCTGAGCCTTTGTGCGTTCTTTTTTTTCCTCCCTTCAAGGATAGTTTCCATTTATCAATATTTGATGAAAAAACTATCTTCATATTGCCCATCTTCTTGGCTTCTCTAGGCCTCTGTGAACAAGCGAACAGTACAGCATGGGCTTGACCATCCTAAGCATCTTTGTGGCATCTGCAAAAGTTGCTTCTCACTACTCATCCCCTTTCCAGATCATTAAGCATCATGACACCTACTCTTGAGCCTCAAGGCCCCCACCATTAACCTTTTGCTAGGATTGAAAATTGGACATTTAATCCCACTGTCTACTTTCTGTCTCCAAGCTAAGTTTTGATCCATGTTACAAATCTGGGCTATGACACATCCTGGTGAAGTCAATGGAGGTACTACAAAGCTTAAAGCTAGGTACGTGCTCAAGCTTCCTGTTGGAACTCCAGCAGACAGAAAAAGTCCTAACTTCTAAACAATAAAAATAGTCTCATGTTATAGGAAGAAATATATCTGAAGTAGAATTTCCAAAGCAGTCTGAAAAACTTTTTGGGATATCTTCAGTATTTGCATGATACAACTGTCTGCATGTAACTGTGGCAGTAAACTGTTTACTGCTTCTATGTGCTAGTATTCTGATACTGAGAAAATCATTGTTTTCACAAGAAAAAAAATTTTCCTAAAGATTGACTTATCTAAAACTAAGTCTTACAGTTTTTATTACTTGAGAAAAGAAAATGAAGAAGAAAATGTGCTCAATTTTTGATAGTTCATATGGCAATTTCAGTATTTCAGTGGCAAATGGCTTGTCAATAACCTCAAACTCAACAGCTACTCTACCCAACCATTCTTCTCCTAAACTATCCTGCCTCCACCCTCACCCCTCATCTTTCCCATAATAACTCCAGAGACATCTTCCACATTCCTGCAGAAAGTAGTATTTTTCCTTTGTGCAGTTCATTTCTTATGTTGGCAAAACATTTGTGAGTTGTCTACATTATATGGGACTTGAAAACAAGCTTTGTTGGGAATTTTTTGTTAGAGAACATTTTCTTTCTGGAAAAGTAAATACATCCATGATGGCCTAACATTTCTGAACTGTAGAGTCAGTCTTGTACCAAGGAAGGCTCTTCATTCCAGTATTAACAGGACTGACTGCTAAGTCGAACAGCCTTATCGTGCTAGCTTGGAACCTCTCTCTTAAAGTCCAATTACAGTGAATCAGTGGATGCAAGATCCTCTTCTGTGTCTGAATTTTCAGTGCCAGTACACAAATAGAGGCATTGTCTCTGTGTCTCCTGTCCCATTTCTTTATGCAAAATTTATGTTGTTTCATTTTCTAGTATTATTCTCATTGTTATCTGGAGAAGTGTATTTGCTTTCTATTTCCTTTCTGTTTTCCCTTTACTTCCCCATATCTAAGCACCTCCATTTCCTACAGTAGGACAACTTGTACAACTCAGTACAATAATGTCTTTCTGTAGAAAAATGTTAAATAAGGTCTTTTTATAGCTGAGTTGCGGTATTTCATGTGTCTTTTGACTGAATTGTATGTTCTGAGAACCCAGCAGACCAGGCATTCTTTACTCATGCCACTTATGCCTTGGAAATGAGCAAAGTTTAACAGCTTCAGTAAATTTTAAAAACCTGGTAGCTTGAAGGGTAACCTCTGCTCTCCTATAATTGTCAGCTCAGTTAGTTTGATGTTTGATAAACTGGAAAAGTCCCTTCTCTTGTAACTTATATTTTCACTATACTTATTGATATGATCATGTATTTTGAGACTGTATTTAAGATTATATGGTTTTGCCTAGAGAAGAGGTAGCAGTGAAGGACTTTGCATAGGACCAATAAATGACAATGATTTTAACCTTCTTATTGACAGCAGCTACCAAACCCTCAGAAGTGCTATGACAGCTCATGAGAAGGATCATACGGGTGTAGCTTTCCAAGCCAGTGAGCAAGTATTATGTGATGTTCTCCTGGATAAAATTCTGCAGTATGGATTTTTCACCAGTCCAAGAAAAAAAAAAATATGTAATTTCAAGCCCCAGAGACTTCACACTTGGGGGCCAAAGCAAAGAAACTGTTGATCTTTATGATAACTATGCTCAGAAACTCTTGGCCAATACAGAGGGGTTCCTAGAAGATGCATGCAACTTAAGGAAGGCAGAGGCCACTAGGACAAGCAGTCATGGATGTGATTTGACTTGGTTGCATTTCTGTAACTCAGGAGGAATGCTTATCTAATCGTGCTTGAAGGAAAGCAGAAGGTGAGACAGGATATGTTTGTGGGCTGATTGTTTTAAAAGTCCTTTGCCTGCTGTTTTGTTCCAATTGCTGAACAAACAAGCAAACAAACCCTCAAACAACTTTGTTTTAATAGCTGCTGATCAGCACTGTGGCACTGGGATTTGAGAACGTATCAGAGGCAGTCACAGGGGTAAGGATTTACATAGATGAAAAAAAAAAAATTAAAACCCCCTTTATCTGTTTTGAGACATGGCCACAGCATTCGAGATGCAGCCTCTCAGTCAGACAGACTGTTAAAGCTGGGACTGTTAAAGCTGGGGGACTGCTAAAGCCAGAGAAGGACTGTGTCACTCACCGCATGCCCAATTTCTTGTAACCTTTCCCTCTCTTGAACGCTGCTGGGCAGGGGATACTAGGTGAAACACGTTGCTATGACTAGATGTGGCAGTGCTGTATGCTCATTCTGAGTGAAGAGCATTTAAGTTATACCCAAAGACAGTTAAAGACACCTAACATTTCAGGAATGTAGTCAGAGATACTGAAAAGACAAAGGTGCAGCTAGCTCTGTAACAGTGGTAAAAAAGCAAAATACTGTTTTGACATTTTCTGTTGAGGCATGCTGGTATGTATTTTTCTACTCCACAACACTCTGCCTCTGCTGTTTGAGTTACAAAGCTGAAACTGCCTCATCAACCATAGCCGTTTCCTTAATAATCTTATAATTCCATATTTCACACATATTTTTTCTGTGTGCTCTGCATTATATTTTAGTAAAGCCTCATCTCTCTGGCCCATTGTTCCTCAAAATAGAAATGGAAGAAGAATAGTATAATCTAGTATTAACACCAGTTCAAGAAAAAGTCATACTATTGGAAAGTGGAAATGAAAAACTGCCCTTTTTCCTCCCCACCAGTGAGCCAGTTCTTCAAACAGGTATCTAGAGCAGAATATCTGGCAGTATCATGAAGCTAACGACAGGGAGATTAAAAAATGTAGCTTTATCACATCTCCAGCCATGTGCACTCAGAACCTGCATCCTACTCATAATTTATAACCTATTTTTGACTTTTATCCTTTTCATCTAGAGCTAGTGTACTTTAAAGCTGATGGTGGAGAAAAAGTGTATTACTGAAATTCCTAAAAATGGAAACATAAGTAAATATGGATTCAACTGAAGTTTTTCTCAAAGTCAATATCTCCTTTTAGATTACTCAAATAAATGTGAAGAAAACTGCTTTCTATGTTCACAGTAAAGGAGTAAGGCATCCATTTTAACTTAGCTGGACTCAGCTATAATATAAAACCACTTCCTCTATGTTGAAAGCTTTTTATTCACAGAAAATCTGTAGTAATTTGAGAAGATGATGGTATGTGCATCTTCTGAAGAGGCAGAACTGACCAAAATGATGAATAACGAACAAGGAAAGACAAAACAACTTAGGACAGCAGAAAGGACTGTAGCACAGCTAAAAAAGACAGCATTTCTAAGGCAAGGAAATATTTTTGCAAATTTAAACATGGTCAGTTCACTGGAATGAAAAAATTTGGGGAAGTTTGAGTCAGAAAAAAATGCAATTTTGGTGCTATTCTTTTGCATAGTTCACCATTGCACTGCAGTGGTATTGCTTACCCAGTGTTGCTGTCTAGTCATAATGAATTCTCTTGCACACACCTCACTGTGTTAAACAAATAAGCAATTTGTGGTAAATGAAAAAGAAACCCTTTGTGTGTGCAAATTAAAGGTGAGATCCAAAAGATTATTTGTATAGAGTTTGCATGGCAAGGTTTTGGTAGCAGGGGGGTTACAGGGGTGGCTTCTGTGAGAAGCTGCTAGAAGCTTCCCCCATGCCCCACAGGGCCAATGCCAGCCGGCTCCAAGATGGACCTGCTGTTGGCCAAGGCCGAGCCCATCAGCGATGGTGGTAGTGCCTCTGCGAGAACAGATTTAAGAAGGGGGGAAAAAACCTGTACAACAGCAGCTGGAGAGAAGAGTGAGAATATGTGAGAGGAACAGCCCTGCAGACCCCCAGGTCAGTGCAGAAGGAGGAGGAGGAGGTGCTCCAGGCGCCGGAGCAGAGATTCCCCTGCAGCCCGTGGGGAAGACCATGGTGAGGCAGGCTGTCCCCCTGCAGCCCAGGGAGGTCCACAGGGGAGCAGATCTCCACCTGCAGCCCAGGGAGCACCCCATGCCGGAGCAGGGGGATGCCCAAAGGAGGCTGTGACCCCGTGGGAAGCCTGTGCTGGAGCAGGCTCCTGGCAGGACCTGTGGAGAGAGGAGCCCACGCTGGAGCAGCTTTTCTGGCAGGACTTGTGACCCCACAGGGAACCCATCTTGGAGCAGTCTGTGCCTGAAGGACTGCATGCTGTGGAAGGGACCCACACTGGAGCACTGGAGCAGTTTGTGAAGAACTGCAGCCCATGGGAAGGAGAAGGTCCCATGTTGGAGAAGTTCGTGAAGGACTGTCTCCCATGGGTAGGACCCCACACTGGAGCAAGGGAAGAGGGTGAGGAGGAAGGAGCAGAAGGGACGTGTGATGATCTGGCTGCAAGGAGGAGGTAGAGAAAATCAGGAGTGAAGATAAGCCTGGGAAGAAGGGAGGGGTGGGGAGAAGGTGTTTTAAAATTTGGTTTTATTTCTCATTACCCTATTCTGATTTGATTGGCAATAAATTAAAGTAATGTCTCTGAGTCAAGTGTGTTTTACCTATGGTGGTAACTGCTGAGTGATCTCTCTGTCCTTATCTTGACTCATGAGCTTTTCGTATTTTTCTCCCCCTGCCCAGCTGAGGAAGCGGAGTGACAGAGCGGCTTGCTGGGCACCTGGCACCCAGTCAAGGTTAACACACCACATGATTATATGTTTAAATCCAAGAATGCAACAAAAAGGAATTTCTTCTAAACACTTAATTTTGAGTGTCCACTCAATAAAAATTTCAGAGGTTAAAGTTCTGCCATAGGGATCACCAACTTAGTTCAGTGGAGTAGCTCAGCCTCCACCATTCTCCCTTTAGCTGCTTTGGAGTCACCAACAATCTGGGTGTCCAAATCTTGGGAGGGAACGATTGGGAAGCCATGCTCACATAAAGTCTAAAATAAACTAACAACCTTGTATTTAACACAGAGTGCAGCAATCGCATTCTTACTCCTTCAGTGATGACAGTGGTTCAGGTGGCCATCCGGAATAATATGCATCCCCATAATACCCTGGGGACCAAAATATTCAACCAGAACATCAGAGGCCTGGACTGCAGTTGTAGGTGCCCTTGTCTCAGGCAGCAAGCTATGGTGGAAGTGGGTGAGCCATCTCTAGGCCTCTTTTCGTAACATCTCAGCTGTGCAGTGAGGGACTCGTGGAGCTGACAAAAAAGGGAGGAGAAAACAAGATGAATATGCTTTTGTAGTCCAATGATTTTTATCCATTTTAAGTAGTAATGCTGTAATACAAAGTATGCATGCAATCCCTGGAGCTAGGACCATATCCTACCTGCTTACCAGTTCCCCCAGAATTCTTACCACAGAATTATCTTCTTAAGTATTTCCATACTACAACAGAAACATAGGCATCCACAGTATTTCTTGTGGATCTTCCTTGAACTAGATCCACAACAGGTTTCAGTCCCCTTGCATCTGTTAGTTAAATGCTTACTCTACTCTCCAGAGGTGTGCAGATTGAGTTTCTTCCTTGGGCTCCACATTCCTCTCTGTAAGTCCTTGGGGAAGACTGATTGGAGATATATGCTCCAAATGGACCTGTGGCATCTGCAGTATCAGCCTCTTCCCAAAAGATACAAAGGAGAACTGATGCTTTGTGAATGGAGGTGGTAGTGCTCCGACATCCCTACTTTGGTATTTCAGCCTTACACTGATTAATGCGAACTCTACATTTTCTTATCCACAAAACTGGTGGGTTTAAGTACAAAAATAGCTGATAATTTCTTTGGGTTTCTGTATTCCACTATTACTCCAGTGAATTTTAGTTTTTGTTGCAAAGCCTCAGTTTCAGTAGGAGGGGATGATACTTTCCTTGTCACATGCAGAGAAGTGTCTGCAGTCTAATATTTAGGACACTCACATAGGAGGTAGAAGATGTGAGGTTAAATCCGCTCATGCTGAGCAGAAAAATGACCTTGGGTCTTTGGTTTGCAGATCGAGTGCTCTGATCAGGGAACTATGATACCAAAGGTCAGCAGGAGAACCACATTTTCTTCATTTTGAAGAAGGTGGAAGCTGCACCTGCATTTTTTGTACAGCCTGTGTGTGCTACACAAGCACTGTGTATGTATAACAAGATTTGGGGCTTCGTGAGGTACAGGCATGGAATCAGTCTGCCTCCCGTATCCTGACATGATTAGCTGAGTCCCACAGCCTGAGGTGTCATACATGTGCACTGATGCAGAAGTTGGGGTGCTTTCGGGAACTTTCAAGTCAAACAGGTACATGCCTGTGGCCCTGAAGTGCTTCCAGGACACAGCTCAGCAGCTGAGCACTGTCTTGTCTTGAATTTTTAACATTTTGTTTTCTCTACAATGTACAAATCCATTTTTTTCTGACCTGTTGTGTTCCTGCCCCTCACTGTTTACAGATCTCTTCTCCAAGCTTCTGAAATGGAGGATGGAGAGGAACTGGGGCCAAGTCCTTGTCATGCATAAAGAAACTAGGCTAGAGAGTTCTTTATTTGTCTTTTTTTCTTCTCTTTTGCCCAACTTCCCACTTTTGGCTATTTAGGTAGTACTGATATGAACAGACTTTTAAGGTCATTTACAGCAGGATCCTAGAAACAAGGACAAAAAGAGCAGTAATAGCTGCTTTTTTATTCAGTTAGCTGAATTGTTTTTTTTCCCACTTTGTTTTGTAGAGCACAAGTTTTCAGTGAAGGATCTCTTACTATGATTATGGTCTTTTCATCTGCAGAATAACCTCTGCAATCAAAAATCAATACTCATGCAATGGGCAAATCAGACTGTTCCTGCCCACAAGTATCTGCAGCATTATGTTTTAAGCAGCTGTTGATTTGCTTTGATTTGGAAAAATGGCTTGTCTGCAGAACTGTGTATGTATTTATGCACATGGTAGTTTAAGCTGTAGTGAAAAATGTCAGAGCTTTAAAACAATAATCGAAAAACAAGGATGGGAGAGATTTCTAGTTTCCAAATGACAAATGACATTTCCACTTTTAGTCTCAGGAAAGAGTACTTCTATCTTGTCTCACAGTGGAGACATTTTAATAGAGGCTGTTCTAAGGGCTTTTATGAAACTCTGTGTCCTAGCTAGTTGAATTCCTGGCAAACATTGCACCTGGTTTTACAGACAAATGGCTATTAAGGGCAGTACTACCACCACCATCAGTAAAAATAAATAAGTAAATAGATCCCTAACTCATATTTCTGTAACACTACAGAATGAATAAGCACATAAATATTATGTTTCCCATAACGTTTATACTGTCATTTGGGACAGCCAGGATAGAACTTCCATTAATACCTGTAATGATAATTTCAAATTCGTGTAGCGTTCAGGACAAAACCGTCATCTGGATTTGCCCTCTTTTCACATCTTAAATTAGAAACAAATCCAGTAATATGGATAAATGCATGCATTCATGATTCACACCTGAAAAAGAAAGCCCTATGCAGACTTGGATCAGCATAATATTAGCATTAAGAGAGTACATAAATAGCTGCACATATGGAAACAATCTGCAGTACAGAAGAAGGAAAACAGGAGTTTATTAATCTTTAAAAATCCAGGAGCTATTTCTGCATGTCATCATTTGCAACTTTATTTATTAGAACATATATACATACATATATACTTGTGTACAACAGGCAGTGTAAGGCAGTGGGCAACATGCGCACTTCAGACATGCATTTTGACTCTTTTCAGACTCTCAGAGGTTTCATACAATGATCTCTGAATTCCCAAAGAGAATTTTTGCATATCCTTTTCACCTCTGGGTATGCATGCAAACAAATGCACATAAACCCCATAATAATTATTTAAAAATTACAAAGGTTTACACACAATAATACCTTGAAACAGACTTAGTGTAACTGATACTGGTTCTGTGTGCATCAGGCAAGCTGCTCATTCTGATGTTACTCAGAGTTATTGAGTTCATATGTTGGATTTCTATATTCCAGCACTGCTACTGGACTCTCTTTAGGTGCCAGCATCTGGCTGCCATCAGTGCTGGAACCACTGAGTAACATTTGGTATAATGAGCATTTTTTTTTTTTTCCTATTGTTGTTGGGTTCCTCTGCAAATAGTGTGAACTGGTGAGAGACAATCTTCCAGCAATGATGTCCAGTCACCAGCACAGCTGGCATCAGCAGGACCGGGGGAAGGCAAAGACAGATGGTGGTTTAAAGGACAAGCCAGAGTCACTGCCAGTCGATAGCAGAGTATCACCAATTGTAGTAAAGTATGTCTAGCATCTAAGGGAACGAAATGAAAAATGACGGATACACCTAAATGTAAGAAAGAGACTGAAATCCCAGTCTGGAAGGCAGTGGGCAGAGCAATATACTGCTGTAGAAATCTGTGTCAGATCTCCTGCTATAAATCACAGGACTAACAATATAGCTGGAGGCTGAATTCAGAGTGAGGTGCTGCCGGGTACAGGACAAAATGTTCAGAAAGAAAAATCAGCATCGCTAACAGGAATGGTTGACATTGCGTAATTTTAGTGTGCTTTTAATCAGCCATGCAGGGGCTTTGGAAGAGACAAAGAAGCTGGATGGCAGAAGATTGTTTACTGCCTGCCTTTTGTTCACAGTTCAAGATACACTTGATCTTGCCGATTCTGGGCATTTCGGGGGGGGCTGAGTGTGACCAAGTCTCTCTGCTTTCTGTGTCAGTTAAGAGCACTCAGTACTCGATGAGAGAGTTCTGCACCTTGGCGGATCAAGCCCCCGGGGCCTCATTTTTGTGAAGCAAGCTTCAGCTGGGAGCCTGAGTGGCACGAGTAAGCTCTATCTGCAACAGTTCAAAATGTCATTAATATTATCACACAGTCCTATTTGCTGTCACTTTATACCAGTCCTTAATTAAAAGCTTACTCACATTTTTCTACCCCTGCAAGAGTAGGTCTTTTACTACAGCCCTCTTAATGGGGATTAGTTGCCTGAAATGATGCATTTTACAGCCCGGAGGCAAATAGCTGCCGCTGTTTCTGTTTTCTTTAGCGGTGGAAGCTGGCAGTGATGTACCCCGCTGTGCAAGGGAGGAGGTCTGCCAGGCTCTGCGGCCAGGAATTCTGTGGTAGGAGCAGAAGTTCATCCTTTCTCCAGGGGCAGCTACTTCATAGCCTGTCAGGCAGCGATGAAGCTTTTGATCCTGCAGCCTGCTTGAATACCAGAGTCTATGTTTTGCTTTCAATATACTAGAAACAAGCATATATCATCAGTGTAAATGGCTTTAATTTTAGATTAAAGGTAACAGCCAAACAAGGAAGAATAAAAAAGCCATCTCCTGCAGAGAGGATTCCTTTATGCCTGCAAACGACCTAGGAACAATACAAAATGAAATACGCTTTTACGACATACTGCTGTTGTGGTACAGTGAAGTAAGTCAACAGGCAACAGTGTTAGCCTTTTCTACCTGCAAGTATTTAAAGCTTTGCTCAGCTGCTGCTTTACATAACTCTATTTGCAACAGTTGTGCTAAATGAAATGAAACTTTTTCTTGTCAGTTTAGTCTATTTAATCCAACTACATTAATAGCACATAAAATACATACAGTAATCAGAATTCAGGAAAGAATCAGTTTCCATTTTCTTTAAACTCCCCATATGAAAGAATACTTTTCCTGTAGATATTATCAGAAAATCATAAGTTTTGATACATATTTTGAATCACGTAACATAATTTCATAAGACATATATCCCAAATGTGGATCTGAGGAATGCATTGACATGTACAGGAAACATCTTTCTGCAAAAAATACACGGTTACATTGAGGAAAAGAATTTAAAGGGTTCAACAGGGGTGATTTCTGTTGCATAGGTTTTGTTGCTGTACACAGGCATGAATTTTGCCTTGGGATAGATTTATAAACTTTGCAGACCTGACACTACAATATTGCATATGATTCATAAGGACTGCTGCAAATTCCTACCATTTGACAGAATTTATTAGAAGAATTTGGAACAGTTTATTTAACTTTAAGGGTAGATGGATTTTGAACTCTATTTACCATGATCTTTTCCCCTGCATTTTCTCTGTAACTACCCATGCCTTAACATACCATTATTTACAAATGCTTTTGACTGTGTATTAGATCTGGACAACTGAGAATTATACAGTCAGTTTTATTTTCACTTGTGTATCCTTGCCTATGCCCTTACCCATATTCCTATAACCTTTAAGTCTGTGTATAAAGATGAAACTGGATGGCACAGTTCTGTGGTGGCAGCTGGTGTGAGACAAGTAAATGCTTTCTGCCATTTAAAATGCAGTTCATGTAATTTTATATTTGAAACTTTTCATTATTCTGTAGTTAATCATGTACCAACTTACTGCATGCATTTCTGCCCAAATTTTGTGACACTTTCACAGCAGAATTCCACATTTTATAATAAATCTCTTTGATTCTTCCCATTAATATGCTGGAATCAAGGTACTTATTTTCATTCTTAAATTTTAATGTTCAAATATAGTCTCAGGAAAGTAAGTTCATAACTGCCTCCCTGACTTTGCCTGTGCATTCCATTTTCTTCAGAATGGCTACAAGCTTGATACTATAGTTTGATATAATGCTGTATTTCATTAATTCAGGAATATTCCCTCTTCTGCCTTTTTCTTGGTCTTTATTTTAAACGTGTTTTTAATATGCAGCACTATTCACTTGCTCTGTGAAGGGGTCAGTTCTGCTAAAAACTGCATTTTTCTTGGGTTTTCCCTTTTTTTTAAAAAAAAAAGCATGATAAAATGGAGGGTTTTTTAAATTTTGTTTTTGCTGATGGTTAATGATATCCAGCTAATAGGATAATCTGATCTCTGTTCCCATCAGTTATTATTACTTTAGTGGGTTCTAATTTGTATTTCTTACTATTTTTAACTTTGTCTGGAAAAGTAAGTACTCTTAATTGAAAAATTGATTTTTATTCCATAAATGTTGTTAGAATAAGCTCATGTTTAGTTACTCCCTGTTGCAGTCTTTCTTCTGTGTATTGACCATGAAATGTTATTTTAACTGAGTCCTAGTTTTCAGTTTCATTAGAAGTTTATATGGCCACTATATGTTCTTAGATTCTATACTGACACTGTACACTGGTATGCATGTCAGGATCTGCTGAATTGTTCTATATTATTCAAAGAGTAATCAATGTAATCTTCAGAAACACTATTTCTATTGATGAGTGATGATTTCTTCCTGTTAGAGCTGGTTTTATTTGAATTATTTCCAAGCCATATTCTGTCCCAAGTGAGCAGTATTAGAACAAGCATGATTTTTTTTTTTTTTGACACTTTGACAGTCTTTGCTGAATGATGTTGAAGAATTGATTAGGTCAATAAATGAATACCAAAAAGAGGGGTTTATTTGATCATCACCAACATAGACTTCTGAATAAAGTAACTATACTGAAATTTCACATAAAATCTAACAAAGCACACAAGTAGTTTTATTCATTTATGTGTTTTAAGTTCAGAGAATTCATATGCCCTTTGGTGTGTTAGCAGCTAAGTCATTAAAATAAAGCTTTCCTGACATTTAAGTAGGCTATAAACTTTCTGCAAGTTATTTATGCTGGGTGATTTTCACTGAATAAGCACAAACAAGCCTCAGTCCTTAAACAAGTGTCCCTATGCCTCATATTAATAAGTCGAACAAACAGGACATAGTTTCAAGTTTAGCCTTTATTATTAGATTGAAAAGTACAGCACAAAAATCTGATGATCAAAAGGTGATGCTTTTATTATGAGCCTCATAATATAAAAATACACAATCATAAAAATCTTGTGATAAGAGACATCAAAGAAGAAGAGTTTTATTAGAAGACTGGATACCTACTGTATATTGCATTAACCCAGGAAACAATAGTCCAGGGATTTTATTCAGCTGTGATATGGAATTTTTTTGGTCTTAAGTAAATGTAACTAAAATCTGTAAGAAATGTTGAATAATTTGGAAAAAGTTTTGTTGTTGTTGCTGTTGTTAAGTTATTCTGGCCTCACTAGGACTTCAATCTGTTCAGCAGAGCTGAAGAGGGTTTGAAGATAAGCATAACGCAAAAGTGAGAAGCAGAGTATGTGTTGCCCATGTCCTGGCAAGAACTGTGTAGTTGTGCTAACAGGTGACACCCAAGGAAGGCAAGGAAGAGCGACGACTAACAGAACAGGACACCTGCATATTGAGGGTCAGGGTCTAACATTTGCCACTGATTATATAAGAAAACAGCAGGAATTAATTATCAGGAAGCTCTGGCCACCAAGGATTTACCCTCCTTCCTCTTTTGAAGACAGTTTTACAACACTGCTCTGTTAAAAAAGAGGAATGAAGCAAGAAAAATTCAATTTTTTGAGGTTTTTTTTATTGCCTATTGTTTTAAATAATTCCCCACCAGTGAGAGCAAGAGCCTGGGGCATCAGATCCTTCTCAGCCTTAGCAGGTTGAAACCACAGCACACAGGCCAAATGTATCTTTCATTCTTCTGTTTGAAGCAGAGCCCTTCTGCAGCTAGCAGTGCTAGGGTTGCATGGCCAGAGAGAAGCCAACAAGACGTCTGACTCTCCGAGATGGAACAAAGTGGTGCTGCATTTTGCACTAGCTACCATTGGCCACTGACCAGCAGTCATTACTGAAGGGGAATGTTGATCCTGAGCCTTTTTTCTTGCCCTGATTATGACTACAGGATAAGGCTTGCTCCTCGTCATAGTTTAACCCACAGTCAGCAGCTGAGCACCACGCAGCTGCTTGCTCACTTTACCCCCACCCAGTGGGATGGGGGAGGGAATCAGGAAAAAGAAGTAAAACTCATGGGTTGAGATAAAGACAGTTTAATAGGACAGAAAGGAAGGAAATAATAATGATGATGATGATGATGAGAATAATAATAATAATAATAACTGGAATATACAAAACAAGATGAACAATGCAATTGCTCACCACTCGCTGACTAACGCCCAGCAAGTTCCCGAGCAGCGATCTGCCTCACCCTGGCCCACTCCCCCCAGTTCATGCACTGGACATGACATCACACGGTATGGAATACCCCTTTGGCCAGTTTGGGTCAGCTGTCTGGGCTGTGTCCCCTCCCAACTTCTTGTGCCCCTCCAGCCTTCTTGCTGGCTGGGCATGAGAAGCTGAAAAATCCTTGTCTTAGTCTAAACACTGCTTAGCAATAACTGAAAACTTCAGTGCACTATCAACATTCTTCTCATACTGAATCTAAAACATAACGCTCTACCAGCTACTAGGAAGAAAATTAACTCTATCCCAGCCAAAACCAGGACACTCCTGCATGCTTTCTTCTGCTCTGTGTTTTCCTGTTCCCTTTCAGCAGGGAAAGTGTTTTCACTCAGAATACCTCCAGGTATGGTAGTTCAGGCTTGTAGGATGTAGGAAGGATGGGATAAGTATGCTTAGAGGTTCACCATTCCCCTTCTTGCTTGGTGTGTCCTTATAACGTAATTGGCTTAAGATAAGGAATGGCATCTCTTTCTCACAGCAGAAAGTTCTGAACATTTGTTCATAGTGATAGGTGCCCATGCAATAAGCACGTAGGTGATTTTAGGGGCTTACAATGCTAGACAGTGCTACAAAGCAAACAGACTGGATTTCTGCATGGAAGTTAGGCAGCCTCTTCTGGGCAGGCAGAATGACATGTCAGATAAACTGACATAGAAGTCTGTGGCACACTGCCAAATACCCTTGCTAAAACTTTAGACTTTCAAATATCCTGTCATTTTCTTAGTTTGGTTTTTGTTGTTGTGGTTTTTGTTTTTTTTTTTACCCTTTACTCTTTGGAAATAAGATTACAGGAAGACAAAAACACTGAAATTCCCAATCTTTTGGGGATTTTTTACATGTTTGCCAAATATCTGTTAGGTTTATTGCTTGATTGGAGTTGGGCTGAAATGCAAAAGTCTCACACATCGTACTGCATGTCATGCAAGGTCTTGTTAAACTCAAAAGTCTCAATATTTTTTATGATTCTGTGTCATTTGCTTCAACAGAAAATTTCACTTGGAGCTTAAAAGGCTTTTTGTTTCCAGTAGAATTCATAAGATTCATGTCAATATCAAACTGTGAAAATTCATTCCTCAGCAGCATAAGTATTTTCCATAGCTGAACTAAAAGAGTACTACCCTTTAGAAAAGTATTATAAGTCCTATTACATATGTATTTGTAACTTAGACTGGAACAGACAGAATAATTTAGTCATCCAACTCCTGTCTGCAATGCATGGAAGTAGAGTTATGGGATCCAAACCCAACCACTTTGTTATGGAATAGTACTCCATATTATATCTTTTAATGCCCAAGTTTCTACTGCAATCTTTTTTCTTCTGTCTAGGTATGACATCTAAAATCACAAATGGTTATATCCTGCTATAGTCAGTTAGGGTCTTCCAGTTGCTGGAGGAGAAATATTTTGATGGTCACTACACAATGCATGATTGTGAGCATCTATCTACAACTTGTTAGGATAGCACCTCAAAACAGCCCTCACTGTCTTTACAGGCTCACAATTGTCATATACTACAGTTCTTGGTTCTTAACCTGTTTTTCTTACCAGCCCTTCCTCCCATTATGTTTATATATTCCTGTTCCTCACACAAAAGCTGGGATTCATCTCACCTAGTTTTAGATGTCTACATCCAGAGCAGCCAAGCTAGACTCTTTTAGTTAATGAAAAGCTCTTTAAAACCAAATTGTAATAATCTATTATGAATAACACAAGTGTAGCACATCTGACCTTGTGTCAAGGAATGGAGTAGGTAACCTCTGTAATTTCTCTCTGCTCCTATCTTCTGTGATTCAATACCAGTGTAAGGTGATCAGACCTGTCAGGTTTTGAGTTTGTACAGTAACAGAATTTGGGATATTGCTGGAGAAAAATTTAACACAAGTTTTCAGGTGAGTGTGGTGGGTTGCCCCTGCCTGGACGCCAGGTGCCCATCAAAGCTGTTCTATCACTCCCCCTCCTCAGCTGGACAGGGGGGAGAAAATATAACAAAAGGCTCGTGGGTTGAGATAAGGACAGTTTAATAAAGTGAAAGTAAAGGTCATGTGCAAAAGCAAAGGAAAACGATGTTATTCTCTACTTCCCATCAGCAGGCGATGTCTGGCCACTTCCTGGGAAGCTGGGCTTCAGTATGTGTAATGGTTGCTCCAGAAGACAAAAATGCCTTCCTTCCGTCTCCCTTTACTTAGCTTTTATATCTGAGTTGACGTCATATGGCATGGAATATCTGGTTAGTTTAGGTCAGCTGTCCTGGTTATTTCTCCTCCCAAGATCTTGCCCAGCCCCAGCCTGCCAGTGAGGGGGGGGAAAATGTTGGAGAGACAGCCTTGATGCTGTGCCAGCACTGCTCAGCAGCAGCCAAAGCACTGGTGTGTTACCAACACCTTTCTAGCTACCAATACAGAACACAGCACTATGAGGGCTGCTGTGGGGAGAATTAACTCCATCTCAGCCAGACCCAATACAGTCAGGCAAGGATTTCACGGTTTATTTTCTTGGATTTAGGTACTTAAATAGTGAACAGTGTAGGCATCTAGCTCTCAGGATATGGTTCAGTGACTTTATTTTATATAGTGGACAGTAATGGGAATTCACACTAATAGTAGTTGTAAGTGTATTAAGAAAAGATTGAACAAATCCCTAACTTGTGTAGATTCAGGCCTTGGGAATATTCTATACAAAGATTTATTGTAAGCACAATGACAAACTGATGCTGGATGCAATCTTTTTTTACCAGTCTATGGCCAGTTTTCTCTAAACTAGAATATTCTTTTGTGCAGAATAACATACTATGTCATTAAAGTTGGTTCATGTACTCAAATAGAAACTGGTTTTCTACAAATTAATTATTTGTAATTAATTGCTGCTGCCCAAAACCAAATTTAAAAAAATAATACCTAGACACTTAAGCAGGAAAAAAGCCCTCATATTTTAAAAGTAAAAATATTGTGCTGTTCTTTTTCTTTTTTTTTCTCTTTTGATTTCAATTTGATATAAGCTTGCCTTTCTGCCTTGTAATCTCCATCTATGGTTGTGCTTTCAGATGTAATCTAGTGAGCAGTGGCAAACTTAATTATTCTTCAAGTGGACAACACGGGTCTTCTCCAAGTAATATTATATCTCATAACAGGTGTCATGGCACTCAACAGGAAGAGTAATTGTATACACTAGGAAATATTTCCTTGGGTTAGCAAATATATGTCATCTGTTTGGTGACCCATTTCTTTCTTATATTTTATTAAAGGTTTGTATTGCTTTGTTTGGTGTTTTGTTTGGGTTTTTTTGTTGTTGTTTTTGGTTGTTTGTTTTGTTTTTTTTTTTTAATATTGTCTATCATACAGATAAAGGGCTTTGTAATATCTGGGAGATTTTGACTAGTGTAAAATCATTGCTTTTTTTTTTTCTCTCCTGCCATATTTTTCATTTTGAAGGTGGCAGAAGTGTCCTCTTAGATCATAACTTCAACCACATTCTTATTCAAATAGTGAGACAAATAACAACCCAAAGGTCTAGTTCAGAGCAGTGTTCATTATCATCTTGTTCTGTACTGTAAATTACAAGAATTCAGTTTGTCAAAATATTTGTCTATATCAAAACGTTAACCCTATGTGGTGTTTGGAGCAGTTGTATAAATGAGAGAGGAAAGGAGAAATGTGGAATAATGATAATTATTGTTAACAGAATTGATATTAATGTGAGGCAAGTAAGAAAAAGAAGATTTTACAGGTGGGGCCAGCTACAGTATAACCTGGAGAAAATATGGGTCACAAAACCCGCAAGTGGGTTATCAATTGTTTATAGTACTATGGATCTCATCCTGAAGGCAGCACAAGAGCATAATAAGAATCAGAATATAATACCATTACAAGAGCAGACATCCTTCAGAAAGCAACGTTAATCAAACTGACTAATACAGAGGGGAAAATGACAACATTTTGCCCTCACTCACGAGACTTGATTATTTGGCAAACTTTCTTAGAGGAAAAATAGATGTTTAAATGCATCAAGAAAATGGTTATAAAACCATACTCAAAGACTATAAATAATAATTAGAAAATGCAATTAACGTTATCAGGAGTAGGCTTATATAGTCTGTAGCTGCACAATCAGAGGTAGTTAGGCTAGGTTATATGATTTTAATGTAATAGAAAAATAAAAAAGGGCAACTAGTCATTCTCCCACCTTGTATTTCTGCTACCTTCCACTAACTTAAAGAAACCTGGAGTTAAACTCCAAAAGTTTTTGATCAAGTTATAGATAGATAGATATGTAAAATGAATATGCATTCCTGTTATGCAAGATCAGTTTGCTGATAAAACCAGTATGTTAATATGAAAACCAGTATTTAAAATGTATAATTCCATGCATAATTCTTGGCTCTGACTGTTAAAAAAAGTCATTAGGAAGAAGACCATATTATTTATTTCTTTGTTTTGAGAATTTCTTAAATCAAATAACGGACTTTACTGGTTTTAACCAAATATACTAAATTCTGAAACTTGAAAGAATTCTTTTCCCATAAAACAGTGTTCTCTAGTGTTATAATAATAATTCTATTTGCACTTTAGTTACAAGTAAATACTATACTTAAGAACTGTCAGTTTAAGTATAAACGCGAAAAAGGTACATTTTCTTCAAGCTATTCTTCATTTCTGCTCCTCTTTTTCAAACAAACATGTAATCCCAGCCCCTTACCTCTCGAGATGCTGTTAGAAAACAGGGGATAGGACAAGATCCTGTTAGAATAAACAGAAGAGGAGAAATGAAATATACGACAGCTTTTAGTAACATTGCTTAAATGCATTACTGGAAGCTGTTCGAAAATGTTGGATAAGAATTTATAATTATATAACCTAATAAAATCTACTTAGAACACTAAAAGTTTGAGGAAAATGAGTACTTACAGCAAATCTGGGCATTGCTATAGTATACATTCAGTCCATGAAACCTCTAAGAACTTGTAAGATCTTTCAGTAAATGGAGGTAGATGCTTTCTTAATAAGTGAGGGAGCTGTGACGCACATCTTCTCCAACAGAGGGGCATACTTAGGCTTAAGTGCATGATCCAGCTATATAGGTTACAGTCCCAAGACACAATTTTCTGCTGCAACGAGGCAAAAAGGAACATCTGTCCATGGACACCGCTAAGCTCAATTAATGAACTGAGAGTCAGGCTGTGTCAGGAAAAGCTTTGTGTGCACACATACACACACACATACACACAGAGCGGGAGTTAGGCAAGACCCGCTCCCCAGCACTGCTCTGGTGCATCGGCACAGCCCAGCCTGGGGAAACATCAGTGCCAGACATCCACGTAGTGGTGTTTCCCCCCAATTTCTATTCCTGGAGAGGGGTTTGTGGCCAGATGTTGGCACAGGCCATCAGTCAAGTCAGACGATGGTGATATTGCACTGCACGTCTGCAGCAGTCTCAGGTGTTGTACTCCTGTCACTTGTTGGTCCAGGGCCCCTACCAAGGCTCATCCCACTCAGTTCTTGTCTGAGTTGCCCTTTCTGCCATGGCTGATAAAGGTCAGCTCTCGGTCAAGGCAAGGTCATGATTCTTCTGTGATGTCTGCCATTTGTCTGGTTGGGAAAGAAGTCCTGTTCTTTTCCCCACCCGATCCCTTCTACTTCAGAGTGTGAAGAGAAGCTAATATTGACTAATCAGACACGAAAATCCTGGATCCAGGAAATCCTTACCGATAGTTGATTGAAGCCCAAATGCTGCTGCTTTTGAGATTGCAGTTACTGGGAAAGATAGGTGATCCCAACAGGATCAGAGCTCAGTTCAATTCCTTACGTCTTGTTATTAAATCAGTACTGAAATGAACACATTTGTATGGATATCAGCTAACAACTAGTACAAACTGGGCAATTTATATTCAACTTCCTAGGCAACTGCAGACCCAGCCATTCTCTCACACGCACAGACAGTACTTTTCACCAGAGATGGGTCAACTGAGGATGAAGTCACAAGAGAGTACCACAGTACACAAACTACTTTGTTTTTCCTCTCACCCCCTCTGCTGCAGATAGAAGAGGTCTGTCGCTTTGTTTAGGTAAACTTCTATATTTTCTTTATAACCAAATTTCTTACCCTCTTTCTTACTCTCTTGCAGTCTGCCCCAAAGTCTTATTTGGTCAGGCAAAATGTGCTTCCTGAAGTGAAAACTTTGTGAAAATTCCCTATTCTCCCCCACTAGAATGTCAAGGGTCATTTCCCATTGCCCTGATAGGTTATAAATAGGTATTTCTGGTTTCCCTCCTGCAATATGCAAAGCAATGATGAACAGTCTCAGTGTATCTAAGGCAGGCAAACAATGACATTTCTAAGTAAGAAATTGTTGTTTGAGCATCTGTTGCACAGAATAACTGCACACAACATGCAAAGGATTAGACTCAAAAATAGTACACTTAAAAATGCTTTTATGATATATTATGAAAGCCAGAAGTCTCACTATTGTGGATTTATAGACCAGTTATTTTAATTTAGTATCGATTATGGATCATAGGAATAAAGTGACTATCAGGCATAACAAAATAAAAACTGACAAACCACAAGTTCATAGCCTGTATTTATAGAGGGGCTTTATTGATTTTTCTCTGTTATAGTGCTTCTGGTAGAGCTGAATTAATTACTGCTATATCCTAAGAGACAAATCTTTTGTCTGAAATTCTGGTTTTATTTTCTTTTGGAAATTTATTTTCTAAAAAAACCCCAACTTTGAAAACTGCTGAGACTATCGCATTTAAATGAATGTATTATCCTCACATTGATGTGAAGTTCTGCTCTGGTTGGGGAAATAAAAGGTGGCTTATCTTGTTAAATATAGAACATGACATTATCCAGCGGGCTGTTAGTTTAGCATTTCCAAATGCCTTATGAGACTTTCAAATCTAGATGTTTTTAGGGTAGTGAAATTAACACTTTCAGATGGGGTGAAATTCATACTATTATATCACAGCAGGCTACACAGCTTAGTTAGACATCCTGATAAATACCAAAAAAGCTTGGATGCTCTGGAATAGGATTCTTCCCCACTGCCTTTGCTGCCAGTTGCTATTAATCTCCACTTAAAACTGCATGGGCAAAACATCAGCTGGAATGCTGTGACCAATTTGAGCTAATGCAAAAGTATCCACAGAAGAGCAATGAGAAGAACTGGAACACTACAAAACCTGACATGTAAGCAGAGATTGAAATATCTAGGGTTTATTAGTTGAGGGAAGGGAATGGTGATTGATGGGGATGTGATAGCAATCTTTAAGTATGTAAAAGGTTGCTGCAGACAAGAAGAAACCAATCTATTATCCATTTGAAAAAGAAATGAAAGGATTTATTCCAATAATGAAAATTTATGTTCTATTTTAGGAAAAAAAAAAAAAAGATCCAAATAAAAGTGATACCGAAGTGCTGAAACAGGCTGCCCAGAAGTTGCAGTCTGTAAGTACAGAACTTCAACAACAGATTAGACAAACGCCCCTGAAGACTGAGAAGGCAACTATGGCAACCTCTTTTTGGGCAGGAGCATAAATTTAGATTATCTTGTGAACTTTTTTGAAGCTTTATTTTTTTCATGTTATTATAAGTCATTCTTTTAAAAACCATCTGCTTCAAAACAGATGAAGGACTGCAGAAGGATTTTCTAACCTCAGATGGATGTGATAAGTAATGAATTCCTGGATGGGAAAGAATGGTCTGCCACAGCATTACCTTTCCCTTTCCACCCTTGCGGTTTAGGTACACACGACAACATTAAAAATACCATTATAAGACTTACTTGGGCTCTGGGCTTCTGAGAGCTGTTAGGTCTGAGGTGTTTGAGCATATTCCTAGTGAGGTCTAGGGCACTTTACTGATGAAAATTAAGTTTCTAATTTTTTGTCTTCAGGGTTAGGCAGCAACAGTGCAGAGCATTAGAAAAAAACAACCAGATTTTTTTCATTGATTCCTGAAATGATGGTCAGGTGTCTAAGCTATTAAGGTATTTAAGGACCTTATTAATTTCTTTCATAGGCAATAATCCCTTTTTGCCTTTAAAACAGGCATTGAGCTTTGAATCTTTTAAAAGTACTTGAGATGATTGAATCTGTGGGCTGTTGATTTTTGCATACCTAATGAAGAACCCCTGCCTTAGTTTCGGTGGGATTTTGCCTAAATAAGGAAAGCAAGATCAGGACCTCAGAGGCTCATGGAGATGCTCAGGGTAGACTGACATGACACATATCAGAGTCAGACCACAGCTCATGCATCTGCTTCCTGGCATGACATACTTGATAATTGCCAGCTCTCAGCTCCCCAGCTAGCATGCTTTATAGGACAGAGCCTCATTTGTCAGACATCAACTGCGAAAAAAAATCTCATTAGAAAAGTTTAGAGCATATAAAATATTCTGCAGTAGTTTTATTGCTCTGTTTCTGCACATGCCTCTCTTGGGTGGCAGCTGTTGGGGGTTACTTCTGAGTTTGAGACAAGAAAGCTTGACATATGGCTACGCGCAGATGTACAGTGGGGCAAAATAGTTTATCTGGAAAAGGAAAGCCTGTTTGAGAAACTTTTTGGTGTTCACTGCTATCTTACTATCTTCCATTTGAAAGTGTAACTATATTCTTGATATCTCCACTGAAGCAGGAAGGTGGAAAGAACTTCAGAGAGGAGGAAAATGTCCTTTAAAAATAAAGTTTAAACATTATTTATCAACTAAATATCCTCTCGCCAACAGACAGGAATTCTGATGACACAGCGATGAGTAAAGCTAGGCCAGATAAGATAAACAAACAGCCTCCTCAGGCCCTTCAGTGCATAAAGGTAACTTTAGCACTTTTCAGGTTAGCTTTGTTCCTCACTTTAAAGTAATATTTACATTAAAAAGAGATTCTGGTCCTTCTGAAGCGTTATTGGGCTGAGGCAGCCTGGAGACAGGAGACCCTTCATGTAATCAATGTTTTCCTTTAGAGCTCAGCATCTTTGATAGCAATGTTTCTTACTCAAAAGAATGTTTAATGCATTGTAGAAATCATATGCTTTATAAGAAACACTGTAAAACATACTGTGATAGTGCGTCCTTGGAGAACTTTTGTCATTGTTTCTGATCACATTTAAAAAAGGATGTTTTGCAAGAAGAGGGGTTAGTATGACACACAAATCTAACCGCAGTTTCCATTCTCTCTTGGTGGCCATCAAGACCTTCTTGCTTATTTGAAAGAATAATACTGCAGATGTTTCAAAAGTCAACACTTTGCTCAGAAATGACCTCTTAATGTGAGGCTATTGCAACCACAGAAAGAAAGACTCGAGTCAATCTATCTTCAAATTTAAATCCAATTATTTTGAAATAAGCCCAGCAATTTAAAAAAAAAAAGACAATCTTTTTTTTATCAAAATGAAGATAGTAAATGAAGAACTACTATAGAAATATTTTTAATATCAATATTGATAATTTATGAAATTAACTTATATAGTGCCATTGACAGCCCATTTTAACAGCCATGCAATTTCAGAAATATTTTGTTAAACATTTGGATTTGAAATCTGATTCTAGAGATATATACCAAGCATTCGAAACACACATATTTTTCTCATAATTAGTTACAAATGTATTAGTTTGGTAAGGCAAATGGCTTTGCTTGTATACCCCATCTTTCACTCACACTTCAAAAAAAGAGGCAGATAGATAGTAGATAAAAGGGGAAAGTAAGTAAAAGGAATCTATCAATCATCTCATTTCATGGTGGAACCAGGAGGTGCTAGCTCTTTTCAGATCCCAACAAGAAAGGCACAAACACTTTCAAGACAGATAACTATTTATTGATACGGGGTGGAAAAGGTGATAGCAAGTTATAAAATCTTGCATGTCTTCTGATGCAGAGAAACCTGGGATAATGCAGCATTGGACAGACCTCTGGTCAGGGCACGGCACATGCTGCACAGATCCTGTCCGTGCTGAGCTTTGGCAGCTCTAAGGCTGTAAGTATTCTTACAGGGGCTTGCTCACAGTACCGGTCCGTGAGGCACTGACATCAATCCTGGAATATGGATAAACCTATAACATTGATTACATGTACATTGATTAACTATATATTGATTATGTGTACATTGGTTAATTATATTATTGATTAGATACACCTTGTGGTTGCACAATACTCATGATATAGAGGTATACACCAAATTGGCCATTATGTGGATCACCAGCTCCTTGTACAATAGTCCCCTAGGCTGATCACTACAAGTAGGAAGGATCAAATCTTTTTGTTGATGAGTCTGATACCTATAGCTTGTGATTCTGTGAGGGCCTTTACTTGTACAGGTCTTTGGACATGCAGAGTAGAACAGAAAAGGTGTGGCCTGACAAGCACTGAGAGTGGGATAATGACTTCTTTATCTCTGATGGTGATGTTCTTGTTGATGCAACCCAGAATCCCATTGGCTTTCTTTGCTGCAGCAGCAGCACACTGTTCACTCATATTGAGCTTGTTGTCCACAGGACCCCCAGGTCCCTTTCCACAGAGCTGCTCCTAGCTGGGTAGATCCCAGCCTCTGCTGCACTCCTGGATTATGTTTTCTCAGGTGCAAGACCTTACACTTGTCTTTGTTGAACTTCATAAGGTTCTTGTTAGGCCACTCTTCCAGCCTATCCAGGTCTTCCTGCAGGGTGGGTCTCCCTTCCAAAGTGTCCACTTCCCCACCCAGTTTGGTATCACCAGCAAACTTCACCAGGGTACACTTGATCCCATCATCCAGATCACTTATGAAGTTATTAAACAGCATTGGGCCCAATATCGATCCCTGGGGGACCCACTTGTGACAGATTACCAGTTTGAAAAGGAGCTATTTACCAGCACCCTCTGGGTGCGGCCTGTCAGCCAGTTCCTCACCCGCCGCACAGACCACTTGTCTAGACTGTGACACATCAGCGTTTCTAGGAGGAGGCTGTGGGAAACTATTGAAAGCCTTGGAGAAATCCAGGTAGACAATGTCCACTGCTCACCCCACATCAACGGAGCAGGTTACTTTGTTGCAGAAGGCCATCAGGTTTGTCAAGCACGATTTGCCCTTGATGAGTCCATGCTGGCCTTTCCCAATCACGCGCTTCATTTGACTTGTGATAGCCCCCAGGAGGATTTGCTCCATAACTTTCCCAGGGGCTCAAGTAAGACTGATGGACCTGTAATTTCCTGGATCCTCCTTTAAGCCCTCCTTGCAGATGGGGTGATTTAGCCTTCTGTCCATCCCCCTGTGAGAGACTGAAAGAGTTAATGTCTCAAAGATCGTGTTGGGGCAAGTTCTGCCTAAGGATGAACTCTACATAACAATGAACCCTGCATAGCAAGGAAACCACAGGTAAAAAGATGCCCATCAGCACAGGCCATCAGCAACAGGATGGGGAGGGCATGCTGGAGGGTGCGCAGCTCCCTGTTCTGATAAGATGAGCAGGGCAGCTCACCATGCGCGGCCAAAGATCA
This sequence comes from Haliaeetus albicilla, assembly GCF_947461875.1. Lineage (NCBI taxonomy): Eukaryota > Metazoa > Chordata > Aves > Accipitriformes > Accipitridae > Haliaeetus > Haliaeetus albicilla. Next base: position 23,408,542 of record NC_091500.1, read on the forward strand.
AACAAGGGTCATGTCTGCAGGGAAGGGGAAGTTACTCCCCAAATGACCCCCAAGCCCACTGACCCATTTCCCAAAGGGTCTGGTAGCACAAACCATGCATGACACCTAATTAGCCTAATGAGTTTGAGTGCCCACCCAAAGGAAGGGCAAGGATGATAAAAAAGACACAAACTGAAGCCCCATGTGCATGTGATCACCAGACCCAGACCACTCGGCTGACTGAACCAATGCTGGACCCAGGACCGGTGAAATCTCTCTCTTTTCTCTCTCTGTCTCTCTCTCTCTCCCCCTCACACCCCCAACCTCATCCCTTTAGACACAAAACCACTGACCAAGTCTGGGAGTAGGAGTGGATCCAGCCACCCCTGGGCTCATCACTGAGAAGGAGTCTAGAAAGCAGGGGGGTCTGCCCTGAACCTCCTGACCCAACGGGAGAGCTTGCCTTATTGTCTTCCCTGAACTGATCCCCAAATAAGCAAGGCCTGTAGTATATGTTTGGTGATGTAGGTTTAGCGCATGTTACATAGTTTACTGACATAGTTTCATGCCAATTCTTGTTGTGAGCAAATAAAAGTTGAGTTTGGGGAGTTAAAGGATCCCTGGTGTTGTTTCACCTTAGTCCTGACCTGGAAATCAGCAAACCTGAATTGTCATCCTGAGAAATTGGGACATGACATCCCTCCAAATAATTTTCAGACCCTGTATTGATACCACCAAGGACAATATTCAGAGAAAAAAATTTACCTTAGCATAAAGAAAAGAACATTCCCTGGGCCTTAACATTTTTTTAAATTTTGAATTTGTTCAACAATTTTTCTTTTAGTAGGCCAGTTTAACTGGTGCAATCAAAGACAACCCATAACTTTCATCTATCTGTCTATTGGCTTATGTGAAAAAAAAATTAAAAAATATGCTGTCATAATTAGAGTGCTAGCCATGAAATAAAACCAACTGCACTTAATTTTATAATCTTAACCAAATTGCCTGAATGAAGATCCACAGAAAGATTTAGAGATTGTTTCTAAATTCCCAACAGCTACAACTCCCTGTTTTGCTGTAAGGACCACTCTCCCTGGCCTGTGACCACATTCCCAGCTGCTACACTGCTACTGGTGTTCACAGAAACTGCTAATTTGGGACGCCTGAGCAAATCCACGGGGCAGACTCCTGAGTTAGCTCTGAGAAAGCTGGTACTCAGGCCAGTGCCATAGACGAAAAGCAAGAGAGCTGCATCAGCATGTTTTTTTTCCCTGTCTAGTTTGTCCTGGTTTTGAGTAGGGCTAGTTAGCTCAAGGTACAGTCAGATGGAGCTGTACCACCTTCACAGTCTTGGGACTGCTGCTTTGTTGGAGATGAACTGTTAATGCAGCATCAGAACTTTCTGTTACATGAATGCACGGATATTCAATTCCCTTCCTCCCAGTCAATAGATATATGCATATATGTATGATGTCTAACACGCAGAAGAGGAGGGAAAACAAAATATGACTGAAACTGTTGAGTCTATTAAAATGTTCCTCAGTATCAAAGCGATAGCCAAAAATAATTTATACTACACAATGAGTCATGCATCCTGCTTCCATCCCTGAGTAATGGCAGGATGTGGGGAAGAACATGTGCTACCTACTTAATGAGAATTATGAAGAGATTCATTTAAAACTGTACCAGCTTGCTACCACAAACTTTTGTATCACATCAAATTAAATCAGTCAGCCAGCAAGCTCTGCTGCTAGACATGCCCTTCAGTGCAGACACTGGTGCCTCTCTACCTTGCTGAATGCATCTCTCATACTGTAATTTAGAAAATGATCCCTGGGAATGTTTTATGTCTGAGGACTCGGTTCAGACAGGCTTTTGTCTAATAACAGTGTGGCCACATAAAGCATGATATTAGAAATGTCATCTTATATTAGTAAAGGGTCAGCTTGGAATAAAGCTATTGTCATCACTGCTAATCAAACTCAAAAGTGGAACTGCAGTAACACCGAAAATACTAAGTCAGATTTTCCTCATAAAATGATTTGCTTTGACTGTGCTTATGTCCCCATTATATTCTCTCTCCACAGCTCCTGACAAGAATACAAATACAATATGTGTATCTCAAGACAAAACAAACTTAGAAACCTCTGTAAAAATAGAATTGAGTAAACACATCACCATTTGAGCATGGCAACATTGCAATGAGACACAAAGTCAGGCAAAGTAATTTTACTGTTAAACAAAGACATCAAAATATAATAAGATACGGTAATGCAGAGTTAAGACACCCAAACAATGTAAACTCTACATTGTAATAACCCCATATAATAACCATACCTTTGAATTGCATTGTATTAATTTAAATTATATCCATCCTCCACACCAAGGCATGACAAAAGCTTCAGAATAAAACTGTTGTTTTCAAATATAGAAAAATGGTTGTGATTGGTTTAATTAGCTCTGGTGTTTGACTACTCACATAAGAGTTACTGAAGTGTTGAGATGAGCTTTTCTTTACGGTAGCTAAGCATTAAATTTGCTTACTGATAACTACTGAGTTTACTTACAGTTTTTTTCCTCACATATAAATCTATGAATAAGATAATTATGTAGGCAAAGTGAATGGAATGTACATTATTATTGAAATAATTAATGAGAAAGAACATACTGTAAGAACTATGCTATTTACACGGAAATATTTGGCCCTCTCAAAGTTTCTAATTAATTTTAAATGGAGCAGTTGAAAAAAATAAATTTTCATGAACTGCATGAAACTCTAGAAGCAGAAAGGTGCTATTTTAATAGGGACACGTTATTTTCTTTTGTGTGTAACAAAGGGGTGAAATCCTTTCTTTATCTACAAATCAGATCCTGACATTTCCTGTTGGTCCTAGACTAATGCCTTACCAATGTATTTATACACTCTACCTACATATGATACCCCAAATGTTCATATCAAGTTACACTTGGAAGTTTCAACATGTCTGTCAACCAGGCAGCTGACATTTGCCCTGTGGATCTGAAAATAGAGGTGCTCTGATCTTACATGTCTAATTGGTCTTTTCTAAGCTTCCTCTATAATCATAAGAGAAAGGAACTTTCTGGTCATCCTTTAAGAGGTATTTAAAACAAGTGAGATGAATCAGCTTCTTGAGTTTCCAGGTGCTAGTGAACAGCTTAGGTGGATGATGCCTGTGACATATAGTAATATATTGTATAACAATAATATATTGCATTTTCATCCCTTGATCACTTACCATATAACCTCTCTTCAGATATGTTGAAACCTTTTCCTTACTACTTGTCTTCATCTGTTTTTTCTGATGCTTAGACTGTTAGTTCGTGTATGGTGCTGTCTTCTGATTTCATACTGTGCTTCTGTGGATTCTGTCAGGAGAAAACCCGTAAAAAAAGAAATAACTGACATTATGAATGAACAAGTTTAAGTCATTTTCAGAATATACAAGAGGAATATCTGATTTTTATCCCAACGTGATTGCAAATGCACAAGAACTACTCTCAATCCGCAAGTCATAATGAGAGACCTAAACCACAGTTTCTGTCCTCAACAGTACTAGCATGTGGTATAATAAGATCAATGCTCTCATCTCAATAACTGCTAGATGCAAAACGTGGGATTTTTCCAATTTCAGTGTGGTCTCTACGATCTTCAGTCATCATATAATTTTTTTTGTTGACACAACCGAAAAGTTCATTTCATGTTACAAACTTTCAGTGTTCTCTGTCAGAACAATAATGCTGATATAGCAACAGTGCAATCAACGCAATCAAGTATGATGTTATTCATGGCATGGAAAAGTATTCTCTTTATTAGACTTTCCAAATTAAGATGAAAACATTATGATTACCTAAGGTGCTTACGATTTTGCCTAAACTTCCATCTGCATGTAATATTCTAAAGGATATTGGAAGGTGAATGAAGAAAGAACATCTGGTGAATTTTCTAATAGAAAAAAAAATGGTTGTCCAGTGACACATTTACATTACCACATATACTTTTGGTAATCTACCACTGAGGAAAAATGTATCATATAGCAGTAGAAGACTGGGGAATACTGCTAACAGAAATGGCAGAAACATCAATTCGGTGAAGTTTTGAGAAATACTAAAAATCAGAAATAAAATTGTGTCCTATCAGAGCCAGCTATCTGTGATCAATTGTAGGATTTCCTACAATGAAAATTGAGATAGTATCTAGCACACAGTGATGTTTAAAGTCATGTGACTGACCAATAAAGGCCTAAACCAGAAGAAGGCTCAGAGGAGATGGACAAGGGCAGCGTGCCTGTGAAGCTTAGGGAATAAAGCAGGGTGTGATTGACCACAGCCCTTGCAAAGAAGTCAGCTTCTTTGCAACATGACTCCTTTGCAGAGGAGGGTGCTCTTTGTGTTAGATAAACATCTGTCAACAGTTGAGTGGATCAACTGGTGGTGTAAATTTTTCTCCCTGAGTTAAAAAGACAAGCATGGGAAGGAAATGAATATGTGTCTCACCCCAACATAGAGTACAAAAACTAGACAACTAGCAAAAGTATTTCGAAGGGAGCAATGGGCTTGAGCTGGCATCGACCCACCTATACCTTCCTGGTAACTGGTGATGCCCAGCATCATGACAGTAAGCATATTATAGAGACCGGTAATGGGAATCACATTGGTATTGTGATTGAACTGTGTACTGCAATCGCTATATTTTGCTAAGTGTAACTTACATTTCTGTTGTGTTATAGAGTATATTTTGTATCATTCCATTAAACCAGAAATCCCATGTAACACCAACTATCTTCAAATAAGCAAATTTGATATTAAACTTTACACCCTTCATGCATGGAATATTTAAAAGATGGTCAGAATATTGGACTCTGGCAAGTCATTTTTCTGTTTGTCTTTCAAGCTGGGCATTATTAGACTGTAAAGCCTCACTCTACAAAAAGGTCAGAGGTAAAATTTGTAGCATGAGCCTTAAAATGAGTGGATAGTTAAGTACCTGAAAACAAACTTGTTTCTGATTAGTTTCCATATTGTATCTTACATTATTTGCTACATTCTTCTCATCCTTCTCTGCTACCTTTTGTTGGAACTGACAGCAGGAGAAACACGGTAGATAATGCACAACATAGATTCAAGCAGTGTCAGACAGAGAAGAGATTACAGGATGTCCTTCATTCTACTCCTGTATTTTCTAGCCATCATTAGTTGTCGTCTTGAAAAAAAACCCACCAAAACAAAACAACATAAAAAAGTATCTCTCTGTCACCACAAACTATGGTGGAGCCATCAAATTTCACATGAACATTTTGGCTGGTAAGACATACTGCCAATAGGATAATACAGTTCAGAAGAGACCTCAGGAGGTTTCTAGTCCAACCTCATGCTCAGACCAGGGTCAGGGATGGGGTCAGACCAGGCTGCTCAGGGCTTTGCCCAGTCAGATCTTGAAACTCTCTAACTATGGAGACTGCACAACCTCTCTGGGAACACTGCTCCACTGTTTGGCTGTTGTCATAGTGAAAAAGGCTTTCCTTATTTCAAGCACTGCTGGTTCATGTTGAGCTTGTTGTCCATCAAGACCCCCAGCATTGTTCCTTAGCTGGTCAGGCACCAGTCTGTGTCACTGTCAAGGGCTTTTCCTTCCCAAGTGCAGGACTTCATAATTTCATAAGATTCCTGTTGGCTTGTTCCTCCAGTCTGCCTAGGTCTTCGCTCTCAAGTCAAGTGTCCTCCTAAAACTTGGCATAATTTGCAAACCTGAGGACAGTTCTCTGTCACTTCCTCCAAGTCACAAATGAAGATGTTAAACATGACAGGTCCCAGGGCAGACCCCTGCAGTACTTGTTACCAGTCATAAGGTAGAGAATGACTTATTAACCATGAACCTCTGAACCTGTAATCTGGTAATCCAACCACTCTTTTACCAACCTAGTTGTCTACCCATCCAGACCATAACACTGTGACTTGGATACAGACCCAGTTTTGAAATATATGTCCCATACTATCTATTTACAGGCATCTGTGAATTTATGAATAATGGGAAGATGTATAGTATACCACTAATGTTTTATCTGTAGTAGTTGATGCAGTTACATTTACAGAAGCTTATAATTCTCTCTTCTTTTTTTTGGGGGGGGGGGGGCAGAACCAAAGTAAAATGGCTAAGTTTTCTATGGTGCTTATGTTCTGAATATGTAGTCTGAGACTTAGAGGGGTTCTCAAAGGTTCTTAGTTGCCTAATTTGAACTCAAACTGAAAAACAAATTAGGTGTGGGTGCATGTGTCATTTGAAAACCTCAATAGGCGGCTATTTGAATCTTTGGATGAATACAGAGCATTTATTGAAACAGAAAGGATCCCATCTTATTTACACTAATATAATGATTTGAACTGTGAAGTTCAGCACAGAGGACTGGGAAGAAGTAAACACTGCCTCTGTGGAAGCCAAGAGAGTTACTGCAAAACTTAATGTGAGAATAGCATCAAGATGAGATGACCATGCAAATGTCAGCTAGCAGAAAGCTAGGGCCAGGGGCACAAGTGTGTATAGACTTAGGGAGAAGTTTAACAGTAGTTCTGAGGGATTAATTTTGTTTAGCTCTTGGATTTAGGCACTTAAAGAGTCTTTGAGATGCATGTGAGAGGAAATCACCTTTGAAAATGAGACCTTGCTTTCTAAATTAACAAAAAACTTGTAACTATGAATGGACCAGCATCTAACTTAAGCCTAAATTCTCAACTATGCCTGTGCTATTTTGCTGACCAACAAATGAATGTGGATATTAATTACAGATTAAGCTCCTTGCTGAAATGCTTTTCTAGACATGAGTTAAGAAATAATTTATAAAAAATGAATATTAGCTTGTTTTGTTGTCAGTTGCATGGCTCTAATGCAAAGTGATCTGCCCAACAGAGCAGGATGAGGGACCATAATATTTTGGAAACATTTTTGTTATAATTAATTTTTGCAAGTGAATGCAGAGCTCGTATGACTGCTCTATTCAGTTTCAGAAAAGATGCATCTCAAGCAGAAGTAATGCACATTTTCTCAAATTGCCCAGACAGTATCCTTCAGCTGTGACCAGGAAGAACCACCTTTGGGAAGTTTGGTCTCTGTGCCTATTTCATCCTTGGCCTCACTGCTTAGTCTTATATAAGGGTATTAGTGACAATTATGATGGCGGTTTTTCATAATGTGGGCATCTGTCTGCTAGGAACTGGACAAACTGCCAACTTACTACATCTGAACTGCAAAATAGCTATCAGATGGCCACAGTTTTCTATTACCAGCCATCTGGGTTGAGCTTGTAGAAGTGACTTATAGGGCAAAAGGCTTTAAATCCTGTGTATTTCAACTTCTTTTCAGGTATGTATGGCTGCACCTATACTAGCACATTTAAGTAGGATGAGGTTATGTGTCCAGCACTGCCGCAAATTTATTCACACTGTTTAATTGGAGGTGGTAAGGGTGTCAGTGAGCCATCAGTGTCCTTAGTTCCTCACCAGAAAAAGTTTGATGCCGTTGGTCCCTTCCTCTGTGATTTTTGGTATCTGCCTGTGCTTATTTTTATACTTTTTCTTAACACAGTCTCTATATGTGATCTTTCTGTCCTTTGGTTCTCAATTATTCAGTTTTCTGTCCTCTGTTCTATCTAAACTACTTTAACAAGATGTTATTCCTACAGTGACCACTGATGGACCACTGAGATTTGTGTTTACAGTCTAGAATCTATTCTACAATTCTGTGCTTACACTCTTGCAAACCACACAGATAAGTCATTCTACCCAGAATAACAACTAGCTACACTGTAAGCTACATCTATCCTAGACCAAACTTGACTGCTTAGATAATTGTTATCACAGCTAAAACAAAGTGAAATTAACATATGCCAGGTCAAGCCCAAAAAAGTCCTGAGACCATGCCCTGTCAGGTTAACACAAAGACTGTGTCCTTTAACTAACAATGAGAAAATATCCTATTTACTGGGCTACAGACATGGTTTCAGAATGACTCAGGCTTTCACCTGGCCATGTTGGAGGTGGAGGAAGATGCCCTTCCCAGATTTTCATCTGCAGGACTTATTGGAGTTCACAGGGCACAGTGACCTGAATGTCCCAGTGACAAATACCCTAAACAACATGCCTGGCTTGCACCTAAGCACTTCTACATTTTAAGAATGAAATACCACCAACTCTGCTGGTTTTTGATATGCTTAATTCTTAAATGTTATGCATAGATCTTTGTTTTTCAATGCAGTAATCATCTGAAAAGAACATTCACTTCAACAATGCAAATGTATGAATTAAATGTAAATTCTGCTTTATACTTTTAATTAAGAATACTACAAACTATAATGACAGCCATCAAGTTGATTTGGAATTCCATCAGTGAAGTGCAAATGAGAAACATATGGAAAATATAGTTTAAATTCCTTTTACTAGGTTGCACATCTCTGTCACCTGTCAAGGAGCAGCAAAATGGATGATCCAATGTGCATTGTAAATTCTGCTGAGCTGAACAACAATTTCTCACCCTCTGTATGTCTTGCCAGCTGCAGGAGGAGCAACAGTGAATAGCGGGTAGGTGGAAAAGGGTCAGCTCATGGCAGTGATGAAATTCTATGTTACTGTTCAATGAGATCTGGCTTTGAGAGATCTTTCACAGGTAAGCTTTTACCTAGAATAAACAGATAGACTAACCTTACTGCTACAGAAAAAGATTGCTGTATGCTTCGTCTTTCTTTTCTGATAACTGAGCCATGAAGTGCTTTGAACTGCTTTGGATCAAAAGACAAAGTGTCCTTGGATATGACATAATTTAATTAAGAACCTGTAGTTTCAGTTGAAACTACCTGTAGCACACCCCCCCCCCCCCCCCCCCATTTAATGTGACATACTAAACACAGTATAGGAATTAAATTAACATTGGCTATTGTCCTTGGGTATGGGCATGAAACTGAGTGATCTTCAGGATAGAAGAAAAGGTGTGGGTTCATTTTGGGTAGGATTCATTTAACTAAACTACAGTGACTACAACTCATCTACAGTAATTAACCCTGATGCTCCCATTACTGTCAATAAAGAAGAATAGACACCTTGAGAAGGCAGATTATCTCATGCTAAAGTGCATGCCTAAAATAGGCAGAGTCATGCCCTAAAATGTTTGCCTCTCAGGATGAAAAAGTAAAACCTTCTTCCAGGTAACATGAAACTGGGTGAAAATCTGCACATAGGCAACTACTACAGACTAGCTAACAAATTCGACAGACTTGCTTTCCATGCAGCAACCACACTTGTTGCTTTTCAAATGTGTGCACACGCACAGAGCAGGATTTTTCATAAGGTGATGCCTCAGTCTCAACAAGGAAACTGGATCCAGCCTACTCCTAAACGTATAGGGAAGAACTACAGGGGTCCCAAGCTATTGCTGCAGGATAGTCAAAAGTTTCTAAAGAATTCTGCTGTCCTACATGAGGTGGAAAGGCATGGAGGGCATGAGTGGCATGGGGGAAGAGGGAAGGTGACTGTTGTGAGGAGGTTTTAAGTCATTCATGGAGGTCAGAAAAATTAGCATGGAAGATTTTGAAGTGGGAGTTCTCCATTTATTTTTTCTCATGGTGTCATTTTAATTGTAAATTTTCCCAGGATGATCCTGTTTGCACAATTTTTCTTATTGGATTGCCAGTCTTTCCAGGAGAGCAACTTTTTTCAGCTCCGGTAGGAAAGAGCTAATCTTGCTGCTTTCCTTTCCATACCCTGGAGAAGCCTTTATTAATACTGCTTAACAGCTGTGGGGATATCACAAGGAATATCGAGAGGAGTGCTGCTTTTGCCTCCAGTGCTTTCCTAGCTTGCGTGAGCTATCCTGACATGCTGGAGCCTGTGCATAGGGCTCCCTCCCACACCTTTGCTGTGAGGTCTAAATTATTAAGAAAACAAAAACACACTCTGAGAAATCCTATCAAATGGATTTTACTGTGGAATGCAGATTCTCAAACTGCTGCCTAGCACTGACTCAAAAAGAAAAACACTTTTGCTTAGGTGAATAACGGGTAGGGATGTCAAGCAGGGGATTATTAAACTGTTTACATTGGTTCACAGCCAGCTCGGTACCCACTGCTGTGGATTTAGGACAGGTGTTGCCCCTTGCCATCACTGAAGCAGTATGGATGAGATTCAATAAGAGCCAAGAATTGGACCTTGGTCTTCACCCTGCAGTATGCAATTATGCTTACTTTATAATAAAGCTTTTTTAATGCATTTGAAATCTATATCTGAGTTACGATCTCTTTACAATTACTGATTTTGCAATGGATTGTAGAGATCTCAAGGGCATTAGAACTCTGCAGTATTTCCATTGTTTAATCTCAAACTGGTTTTTTATTCACATTGAAGTATCAGGATATCCAAATGCAATGCAGAAAGTCACTGATCTGAGATAACTACCATAACGTACAGGTTAGTCATCTGAATACTATCTCTGCTTGATTATGTAGCTTTTGCTTGATGTCTTCAGCGTGAAATACAAAATCAATGTTTCATATTCTAGCTGTCATGTCATATTGCATTGCTTGATACACGTTGCATAACAGTCTGCTACAAGAAATCACAACACAGTAAGCTTTTGCAGTCTATTACAGTTATTGCTTGTTAATTCCTAGCATTTGTGATGGGAGATGTTAATGAAGCATTACTGTTCTTGCATTTGTTTGAATTTTATACAGCTAGTATTTTGTTCTTTTATCCATGTCCTTTAGCAGCAATGATAGTAGCCAAGATGAGATTTTTGCAGGTTATGGAGTACAAGAATTATATACACTGATATGGAGGGAATATTGCTGCTCTAGCTAACCTAAATAATATGGAGTAATAAATGTCCTATTTTCTTTATTATTTCTCTCCATCCATGTTATTCAAATGAAAGAAATCTAATTTGAATTGTCTCACTGCAGCTATAAATATGCTATGGAAAGTCTGTAAACATCAGTTTAGAAATAGAGTGTCTGATCTGCAGTGGCATTATACCAGGTGTGCTGAAAGCTGCAGTGAAATGTACATGCAAATGAAGTCTCCAGTTAGCGGTTATCACTCTGTGTGCTTCCTGAATCAAGCAAGATTTTAACACCTGCAATGAAAATCTGGCTGGACGAAAGTTTGCATCTGTCACAACAGTGGATCAGTGCCTCCCTATTACAATATACAGTGTTAAAAAGAAGTCCAAAGGCAAAATGTAGTAAGAAATCACATATTTTTAGTTCAATTACTTGTTATCCTGTCTGGACTTGAGCTGCTGCAGTTACAGAACTTTCAGGTTTTGCAGAAACCTGAAAAGCATTCTCTCTGCTGACACCTGCACACCTAAAGTGGAATTAAGATTCAATTTTTAAATATTTTAAATTATCCCTCTCAAAGTATTTCTGATTGATGAAATTGAAACTAATACCTTTTCAGAGAGGAGTAGGCCTTATAGGATAGCATAAAGACATTTATTAAAGACTATATTCATAAATCAATTTCCCATTTTCAAGTGCCAGGCAGTTAAAAGCCTTTTATGTAAAATAATTATTTAAGAAGCCTATTCTAAAAATCATGCAGCTTTTGAAAGACCTAACAGCTAGCTTTCTGATTTTCATAAAAGTAAAAATAATATCTTCTGTCTGGACTTTAAAGTTTAACCATAAAGCAACAGCACACACCTTGATTTTATTGCTGCAGTTACTTGCACTTTCTAGCCTATGAGGTCTTGAATGCTTTTGGATGTTCTCTTTAGTCCTGGTTGCCATACTTAGATCAGCAAAAATCCAGGTACATGTTTGTGTGGATAAATATTGGCACATCCACATGTACGTGGACACACAAACACATGCTCTCTCTCACTGTATATATCTCATACGCAAAACACATAATATTAGCATTAGGTGGGTGGCTGAGTATGCCACCCATTTTGTAGTTATGCTTTATGATAGGCATAAGTTGCATTAATATATAAAGGCATTTGTGAATAATAACCAATTCTAATATAATATGAATAATATAAATCTGCTAAGAATTAAACTTCATTTTAAAATAAGCAAAATCCTATATATTTACATTATTTTACATTTGCATTTACTCAATCCGTATTTTCCAGCAGTCATAGTCCAGTAGTACTAATTAAAGATTTATTTAACATTCCTAAAGTGAACCTCACTTCTGTATATTGACCAGGAAAAGCAAGAAGAATTTGAAGTTCATACAAACTAACAAAATCTTTCAGAGAACTATCTTTTTCCTTGTTAAATCACTTGCCAATTGAGTCGTTTCCTATTATGTCATGGCTTGTGTTCATGTTGCAATGGTATTACTACTTGGAAGGAAAAAATGTACATTGATGATTTTTTTCTAATGCAGTTTCTGAGAACAAGCAATTCTGAATTCTCTTACAATGTCATCCTTCATGAAAAACAAAAGAAAACAACAAAAACCCCCATAGGCTTGCTGCAAAGAGAAGCTTAGAAACATTTCACCAGCTTAGAAAACAGAAGGTAGATTTTATATGATGTTAATTATGAAATATTTTCTAACTGATAATAGTTTTTGCATATCTGGATCTGGCAGTACAGGTTCAAGATCAGTGTACAGAGAACACGCAGCCACCCAAATTCTCTCCTAATACGAGCTCACCCTTCTTTTTTTTTTTTTTTTTGTCTGCTTACATCAGCAGGGAATGTTGTCCCATTTGTATCTATTGGTCAAGTAAGAGATGTAGAAACATTCCTTCTCAATAATTCTAAGTGATTAGAGTCTCAGGAATCCCATTGCCATTGTCTGTGTTTGACAGGTCTGTGTTGAGTTGAATACTATCTAACGATATTTATGTAATGTTCTATGTATGTTTATATGGGGACAGATATTATACTCTTAACACTGAATGCTACTGTTCTGTGGTCGTAATTCCATAGTTTTATTCTGTATAATATTGGACTTGTGAAAAGTGTATCAAACGTGACTTCTGTCTATGCTCTTTAAAGAAAATACCTGTAATACACATAGAATCATAGAATGCCTTGAGTTGGAAAGGACCCATGAGGATTATCAAGTTGAACTCCTGATTCCACACAGGGCAACCTAAAAGTTAAACCATATAACTAAGGGCATTGCCCAAATGCTTCTTGAACACCAGCAGGCTTGGAGCCATGACCGCTTCCCTGAGGAGCTTGTTCTAATGCTTGATTGAGCTTGTTCTAATGCTTGACCATCCTCTCAGTGAAGAACTTTTTCCTAATATCCTATCTGATCTGCCCCTGAAGCAGCTTCAAGTCATTCTCTCATGTCCTGTCACTACACACCAGAGAGAAGAGATCAGCACCTCCTTCACTGCTCCTCCTCATGAAGAAATTGTAGGCAGCGATGAGGTCACCCTTCAGTCTCCTGTTCTTCAAGCTGGACAAACCTAGTATCCTCAGCTGCTCCTCACAAGTCATGCCCTCTAGTTCTTTCACCACCTTTGTTGCTCTCCTTTGGACACATTATAATATTTTTATACCCTTCTTATATTGTGGAGCCCAAAACTGCACACAGTGCTGGAGGTGAGGCCTCACCAATGCTGAGTGGGACAATCACTTCTTTTGACTGGTTAGCTATATTGTGCCTAATGCACCCCAGGATACGGTGGGACCTTTTGGCTGCCAGGGCACACTGTTGACATATTGAGCTTACCATCAACCAAACCCCCCAGATCCCTTTCTGCAGGGCTGCACTCCAGCCTCTCATCCCCCAATATGTACATCCAATATTATACTGTCCCAAGTGTAGAATCCTGAGTGTATACACAGAGACTTACAAAGTCATCGTGAACAGTGTAGAAAGTTTTATGTGATACTAAATACTCATCCCATCTGGAAACAGATATCTAAGAAAGACATATTCAGTATCTTTCTGGATGATCCTCCTTCTTTCTACCACTGACAGAGTTACTTTAAGAGTTTAATTTTAATGTGGATGACTCCTTTTTAGACAGCTTAAATTATGTGAGATGAATACTTGCTTCAGTGGTAATTTGTACGTAAAATAAGAAGTCAAACACATTTTCGTTTTGGCCCACTGAAGTAGCATTTAAGATCTTAAATATTTCTGAAGTAAATCAGATTAAAAGGAAAAAATCTGTTTTGGTTTATCAATTGAATATTGCTAATTAAGTTGTCATTTTTCTGATTTGTACTTATGGTCATGGTTTTTGTACTGCATGTTGATTTTGCACCAATATTTGATTATATGTTAGTAGAGGAATGTCTATTACTGACTTTCCTACTTGTTGATAAAGTTGACATTTTGGCGTTTGATACTTGTTATTTCTTTCATTTGTTTTCTGGATCATTCATTAGTAGGTTTTGGAAGTCACTGTCCCCAGTAATAACAATCCCTGTGAGTGCTTCAGGTAGGATATATTGCTCTTAAAGGCACAGCAGTGGTGGAAAAGATACTTTTGTTGTTCTAACATGTAGCGCCACTGTAGCTATATAAATGTTCTTCACTCAAAATCCTTCCTTCTGGGTTATTTGCTTGTTTTGTCTCTCTCCTTACAGAAACAGTCAGACCTGAGCTAGACTTAAGCTCTTTCTTTGAAACACCATTTTCAAAAGAACATATTAATTGCTCTTAATCAAAAGTAATTTATGCTTTATGAAGGATCTCAAAAAAATGAAACACGTATCTACTAATTGCTTTTGCATTTATTGTGCCTTTCTTTTCTCTTTATTTACTCTGGCAGAGTCAGACTTTGACAGAATTCAGATCAACCATATTAATTCAAATTATCTTCATCTGTGATTGATGCCAGGATGTGCTCTCCTGTTCTTATTCACTGTTTTCAGCTGCAGTAGGCAGTAACCTCCAAAGGATGACAACAAGCAAAAGAGTAATGCTAAATCCTTAGACCACCATATTTGCAAAATGGCTGTGTGTTCAAGTCCAGTTGTTTTCATGAACAATTTCAGCACTCTAAATTACTGAGTGACAACTTGAATAATTACTGAAACACAAATCTCTTTCAGCATATTGAGTACTTGGGAACAATTTTCAATAACCATTTTGCATATTCTGCATTCCAAATTCGTTACTAATGCTGAGACACAAGACTGTTTTTATTCTATGGCTGGATGTTTTTCAAGCTTATAGGACATTTAAAATGGCAAAAAAGAACAATTCTGTTTTGAACATTTGCACTAATACAAACTGCACTCCATGAATATTCATAATACCTTCTCTTCCTATGACATTTTTAGGACAAATATTGCCTAATAAAAATGTTTTGTAAAGAAAATCAAAGAGGTTAAAATGCCATCAAATAAGATTTGCAGAATTCACTGTCTTTATAGGTTAACAATACATTTCTGCAATATTTGACTATAATTATAGGATTACAGGATTCTGACCGAAGTGTTTGATGTTAGTTTTCTGACTTTGTCCTCAATGGCTATTTCATTTGTAGTTTAGCTTTTGTCTTTGTATCCATATTTCTATCTGTCTTTTTGCATATTTAGATGTCTTCTAGTTGGCAGAAAAGTCAAGAAACTAGATTTTTTTTACAAATTAGTTTGGACTGGTTTAAACTGTGTTGATTATTTTTTTCCTTTTTACTCAATTAACTTTCTATTTTTATTTACCAGACAATGTTCTTTTAATACATGTCATCTATAGATATAGATCACTACATTTTTTAAATAAGCTCAATAATTTATAATTTGAATAATCACATGTATGTATGAAGAGTTCAGGAAAGAGAGATGCCTCTTATGAAAAAATCAGAAATGCAGCTATACATACTTAATTACCAGTTTTGTTAAAAATGTATTTAGAAATCTCCAGTGCTATAAAATCCAAGTATTCATGATTTTGCCAAACTTTCACATCATATAAGCTAAAAGATTTTATTTCTGAATGAACATGGTAGCTATCCAAACAAGAGAAAAAAGAATCGCATGAGATTCTTGGCAATAAAGAAATAAATATTGATTTATTTTTTTTTTTAATGACTTCAGGCTAGTTAGTATGTTTTCATTCAATTTCTAACCAGCAATGAATTATCCTTTGGATTCTTTATTTTGAGCCTAAAGGCAAAACTTCCACCAACATAGCTACAGAATCATGTCTGAAAGATGTTGTCAGAGGTCCTTATCCTTGCTTCTAGGCAGGAATATATATATATATGTGTGTATGTATATATGTGTATATGCTAACCCATGTTTATAAGTGCTCTAGTGATGAAGGTAGCTCAGTCTGTGGTGCCAGCTTTAGCAAACTTCAGTCAATTTCAGCTTCAATTTTTATCATTAGAAAATCTCTCCATGCTGCTTCCACGCAGTCTTCCATGCTGCTTTGGTTTTTGTGCTGTTTGATATGGACACAGGGAAAGGATAGATCCCTTATTTACAGAATCCTGTTTTGTGTCTGAAAACTATTATGTTATGTCCTATCTTTCTAGAAATATAGTGGCCAAAACAGTGCACCACTTCAGCTGAGGTGTTGCCAGTACATAGCAGAGGATCAGGCTGCTTCATATGTTTTGTGTGCTATATTCTTTTGTTCATGTATGATTTTTTTCCTTTCGCAAAAGCATGACTTTGTAATTTGGTGTACAACTGGTAGCATAGAACAATATTTACTCTTTTTGCATCAGAACTGTGACTTCTATTTGTGTAGCAGTATATCCTTGCATAATTTTAGTATCCTTTATTTGTCTCCACTGAACAGCAAATTTAAGAAACATGAAAATGTTGAATAATACTAGACCTAGGACAGAACCCTGGAAATCCCTACTTGATACAGCCTTCATTCTGACAGAGAAACATTAATATTGTCTCTAGTCCATATTATTTTCATCTAGATTATGCCTCCCAAGGCTGCTTATGAGAAGACCTGTCAAAGCCTTACTCAGGTCAGGATATATGTAATGTACTTTTTCTTCTTTATTCACAAGGCCTGCTACTCTCTACTAGAGAGAAATTATGTTTTGGTTGACACAATCTACTCATGACAAATCCATATAACTTGTCACTCACCTCCTTATTTTCTTATATCTGCTGCTAGTTGTTGTTACAGCTCCTAATTGCAGTAGAGCTATGTTTTGAAAATTGGTGCAGAAAATCAGTAAAGATATTAGCTTTCTTGTCAGTAGTTGTGGTTAGCTGTACTACTCTGCTGAACAGCAGACTACCCCTTTCCTTTGGTTTTCTCTTGTCAGTAACGCACTTGAAATTCTCCTTGTCCTTTGCTAATTGCAGCTCATTTTTTTTTGCCTCTGTGGTTCTCATTTTGTCCCTATATGCTCATGCTACACTTTCATGTTCATCCTTATTAGCCTGGCCTAGTTTCCACTTCCTTTCTGCTCATTTCTTTTTTAAATCCATGAAGTGTTCTTCATTTAGACAAGCAGGTCCGTTACGATATTTTCTGTCTTTCCTCTGCAGGGGGATAGTTTGCGCTTGAGCCTTTTAAGTCTTTCTTTAAAGAACTGCCAGATTTTTTTAAATATCTTTTCTGCTCAGACTAACCTCTCAGGATATGCAGTCCACCAATTCTCTGAGTTTATTGAAGTCTTCTCCCCGAAATCCATTGGTTTTACTTTGTACTTCTATCCTAAAAAATCTCACTGCCTTATGATTCCTTCCATCTCAACATTCTTCAGTTTGAAAGGGAAAGGAAGCCTGGAAGATCTTCCTCTCTGATGTTTATCTCCACCAACAGTGGCCACAAGTATATTCCACAACTTGCGGGGCATATCTCTTCTTTTACCAGCTGGGTGTCAGGTTAGCTGGGATACTAGGACAACTCTGCCAATTCCTTAAAAAAAGCCTCACTTTTTTTCTGGCTTTAATATAAACTTAGAGCAGACTCCCTTGCTAGATGGAAACTATACTGTTATATTTTTAAGCACCACCGAAGAATAGTTCAGTGTTGTACCTGTTTCTGTATTCTGGTCCCCAGAGTAGTCTCTGATATGCAAGGAAATGTTGCTTTTCCTATTCCATTTTTTTTGTCTGTGTTTAGTGTGTCGTATGCTTTTTCAGAAAAGTCCTATTGATGGAAATTGTCTTGGCACTTGCCATAACCAAACTTGTAAAAATTAGATTCTTGCTCTGATTACAGAGCAATATGTCAGGCTCCTCTGTTTACTTCTTTTAAAACCTGGTCTTAGTATGCAGTCATTTAAGATGCTTGGCAAACCAAACCTGTACGTTCCTTTTTGGCCCTTCTTTGGCTCTGTTATGCATATTCATAACACCTCTTGGTAGATTCAGGCTATCATTTCTTGTAGAGCTGGATATTTAGAACCCTTTTCAGATATGTATTTTATTGTCACATTTGTTTTGTCATTGACAGCAATAAACCCAAGGCATTATTTTATTTCTAATGGTCCAAATATGAGATATTACTGACATTTCTGAAACTTTTTCAGGTTTATGACCTTTATCCCTGTGTTCCTATCAACAGTAATAACAGCACAGGGAATGATGCTAAGTGCGTGGAGATGGCAGTAGCAAAGAAAGAGATGATGACTAAAGGGGGACAAAGACTGTCCCTATGTGGCATTAAGTGGCAAACCCTCCAATTTGGCAAAACTCCACATACTTTCTTCACACTGTGTATCCCCTAATGGGATAATTCTGATGTCACTAAGCTGTTTTTTTATAACAGTAGAAAAAAAGCATTTTAAACCAAATCACCATTCAGATGAAAGGAGCATTATCCTCTACTTTAATGGAAAGCTTCTGTTTCTCTGGTCCTACTTAATAAAGATTTTAAAAAAAGGTACACATACCTCTGTGACTTCTCTTAACCAACCAGTGAAGAAGCTCTGTAAACATAGGGATTCACTGGTAAATATGCTAAGGGAAGTCACTGACTTTGATAATAAACACTTCTTATGACATATTGTCTAAATAACAAATGTAACATAAACTCTCTTGATAATTCAAATAAATTGTTTAACAAAGCCATACAGGTCAAGAATATTTCACGACTAATTTTGTGCTTTACTTTGTTTGGAAATAAAGGGTTCATGCACTACATTTTGTGATTTGTTTAACAAAAAAAAAGAACAAAAAGAGACCTTTATTTCCAAAGAATGGTAGCTACCTTCATCATGTTTTCAAAAACTGCAAGAAAAAGTGGGTTGGCATACAGACTACAACTTTTGGTTTGCCTTTTGAATTGACACAAATGTGGCTGATTTTTGTGGAAAAAATAACAACTCATCTAATTTATTAATGAATACTTATAAGCCCTTAATGAAGCATATAAATCACAGCAAACCATTTGAATCTAATTGTTTATATGCCACTGCTTTGGAGCTAAGTTCTTATTGATCTGAAAATTAAAAACTATGTTGGTGACTTCCACACATTCTTGTTACTTCATAGTAACAGTGAAAGTTGTACAGCTACACACTGGAACAAAATGAGCAAATTCTGAGACGTATTTCACTTGCCTGTACTGTCTAAATGTGAGGCATATGGTCTTGGCCAGTGGCTAGGCCATTTCCATAGAGAAAGGTGGTGGAGAAAGGCATCTAGTAGGTAATTCAGCACATCTCCCAGTAGGTGCTTAAAATAAATGAGACAAATTTTCCTCCAGAGATGCTTCTTTCTCTGTTGGCTCTAGACAGAGCCTAGATCACTACTTTAAATTCAGCACACTATCAGACATCCTTCAGTCCACTCACAATCTTCTCTTGTGCCCAGAAAGTTTCCTTTCTGACCCATTTGGCTCCTGGCTAGTATATCTGGTGCCTGCTGCTCTCAGCAGTCCCTCAGTTTGACCCATAACAGTATAAACAAGTGATTGGTATTTTAGAAAGGCCTTATACTAGAATACAGTCACAGAAATATTGATCTTCTATTCACAATGATGTAAAAACTTGTATTTGCTTCATAATGCAAGACTAATTCCCCATCATTGTTAGAGAATAAATATTTCATACAGATGCAGGATAAATAGTAAGGGGCTCACAGATAATTTTTAGCTAGTTCTGACAGGCAAAGGTATGCCAAGTGGTATGCCAGACAGTTTTAGTTTGGTGGGAAGGTGTGCTGAAGCTGGTAGGACCTGTAAAATGAAGTACCCTGAGAAAGGGTACCATATCAATTTTTTTTTTTAAATGACAAAGACAAGAAGAGAATAAAAATTGAAAGAAGTAGAGCAGAAGCAGGATAATAAAATAAAACCATCCATTTCTCAATTATCCTCAGGTATAGCTTTAATCTTTGTATTTCCCTCACTATCTGCTTCCTCATCCTGTATTACAAGCTGTAACAGGCAAATATGGTTATTTTAAACCCTTCATGAGCTAGGATCTTCAGCAAAGCATCTCATTATCAGATATAGAACTGCCAGCCATGAAGGATTATTTATATTTCAGGACTCTCCAGTGCATGTTTGTTTCTATCTCCTAAAGATTTTCTATACTTTCGTTTTCCCTGATAATGCATTCAGCTTTACCTCTGCAACTTTCCATGTAAATACAAACTCATTCTCATGCCATTCCTGGAAGATCTAGAGGGGACAGTTCAGCATCCCTCTTCTCAAAGCAAGGTTTCTGCATGGGTGATTCTCATGTTTTGAATTTTATCAAGAACTGTCATCAAAATAACAAACACAATGCGCATAAATCAAAGATCTGAGCATTCCGGTGAGAAGGACCAAAGCCTACAATGTTTTCTAAACCAGGAGGTAAACCTATTTAATTATTTTCTAGGGACCTCTTTTGGGCAATGCATAGCTATTTCTAGAAAGGCACTGAGTTCCTGTCACTTGCAAATCATCAGCTTAAGTGGCCTCAAGAGTGTTCTGCAGGACAATGACCTAAAATTTGTATTGCTTTCCTTCATTTCTCAAAATAACAGAGTAATTCTTGAGTACAGTGGGCTTGTTGTGTAGTAGAATTTTAAAACAAACAAGCAAAAACTTCTAATATCTTTCTTGGTAGAAAACACTATAGAGAGCATTCATATGAGATATTTCCAGTTTGCTCCTATCTGTCCCAAGAGATTGCATGCAGTAGGTACGTACTAGTCAAGATAAGTACTAGTGATGAAAATAAAAATGTCAAAACTTTTTATCAATTTTCACCAAATTTTTGTCAAATCATATTATAACTGAAATAACAATTCTCATGATTTTACCAAAATATTGGATAACTATTTACAAACCATATTAAGGGTCTAATTCATGGCTTGTTAACATCAAGAGGAGTAATTAAATAGATATCAATGATGGTGGGATCAGACCCTGACACACTACATTGAAACAAGGGCCTGAAACAGGGTTTAGGTGGAAGTTTTCAGTCCAAACCTAAGAAAACGTGCCAGCAAGTTTTAGTGGTACACAAATGCAGTCAATCCTTATACTTTGGTCTACTAAATAACAGAAACCTCCAAAATTAATTTAAACACACAGACATGCCCTACCTGAGCTCTCCCTAGCCTCTGGATGACAGCTGGTAGATATGTGGATTTAAACATCTGCAACCTGAGAAAGAAATTAGCTGCAGTCTAGAAGAGAGGGGCCCAAACTCCTACATCCCTAGCAATTCTCAGTCTCCTATTTCCAAACACAGCAATTTGAGTTTAACAGAATGTTCTTCAGCCTTAACAGCTTAAAAACATGGGATACTATGGAAAAGAAGTTTGCTCTGCCAGAAGGGAAACAGTGATGGTTGTTTCACTCATAATTTCCAGTAACAGCCTCATATTTGGGGCATTTGGCCAAGAAGTGGATGATCCATGTTTGATTTCCTCTTACAGTTGACAGAATTTAAATATATTTCCTAGGTGTCAAGGTATGAAATGGCAAAGAGAAGAAATGAGCTGTGTAGACATGCCAGAAGGGAGGAGACCTATTTTCTGCTTCTGAGACTGTTTATGAGGTTTACAAGAGTCAAGAGAAGCATTAAATAGAGTGAGTCTGGGAATTAGAAGGCATGATGTTTCTCAAAGACCTGAAAAACCCATTGTGACAGCCATTTTCAGAGCTTATTTAGCACGCTGATGTTGCTACATCCTTCATGAAATGCAATGTGCTCACTTTTTAAAGAAAAACAATCACCATAGGTGCTGTTTACCTCTTACACAGTAGCCTACTCATTACAGCAGCCACAGCCAAAGAAGCATTTCCATGAAAAAGTTCAAGGTGAAGGATATTTTCAGCTTTGAGCTTCTTACATGGGCTTGAACTGGGAAGCCGTGGAGTTTGAAACTGCTCAGTGTGAGAATGAATTTAGCATCGAATTTCCAGTCTGCTGTTTGAATGATACAGCTGCTGGGTACTTATAAAAGGAATGGTACAGTAGACTATTTTTTCCTTCTTAAGAGTCAGCTTTGCTTCATTTCTTAAAGGTTGATGTACCCAGCCTCTAGATCTCAAGGGATCAGTTAGGTGCCTAAATTCCAGAGATCGATGTGATTCCAGATATCTCTCTGTGTTTAGTGTGTCTTATGACAAAGGCAATTCTTAGTTTGTATACAGGTTTTTTTTAACTTCAGTGGAGACCAGTCTCCATCCCCAGACATGGTAGGAGACCTACTGGGGCCTGGGTTTCCATGTGATAGCAGCAGCAAACACCAGAAACTGAAAGTACTTAATAAATTTCATTCACTGATTTCACAAAGCAGCAGAGCCTGAGAGAACTATCAATATCCAGCATCGAACCCTAATGGCAATTCCTGTTTATTCACTGTCTTGTGTTTATAGATCATATTTTCCATAATCCATTTCTTCTTGTGAGGCAAAAAAGGCAACACTTTGTATTCCCACTCAGTGGTTGTGTTCTTTATATATGGCCAGAATCATGCTATGCATTTTTATTATCTGGGCTGTAATAGAAAACAAATAAAAACAATGTTATAAAACAATAGGGGAATATACAATATAGGGCCTTGGAGAAAATGTGTGTGAATTGCAGGCAGAAACTAAAATGTGAAATACATATTGATCTTTTTGTTATGCCTGAAGAATGCAGAGTGCACAAACAATGGAGGGAGGGATGTACATGTGGGTCTTTCTCTTCTGGCATCACTGAATTCATGTAGTCAGCCCTCAAGCAGCAGACAAAAAAGCTAATACTTCATCATCATGATTATTGGGTGATATGTATTATGAAGGGTGTATCTCCACTTGTAAGCTCATTATGAGCTTGATTGTTGAATCTTTTCCTAAAATTCTCTAAAAGAGGCCAACATGGGGTTGGCTGAATCACCTGAAGATGCCATTTTCAGGGTGGGTTTTTTTTTTTTTCTGTAGCAGGAAAACCTGAGCAAAAAAAAGCTTACAAAATTTTTTTAAATCAAATCCCATTGACTCTGTTAGGGCCAGAATTTCACTAGTGACTTTCTAAAACTCTCTCTTTAACTTATAATTTATGGGCCATCTTTACCTTGCACTGTTCCCTGAAAAATACCAGCAATTGCCTTGAGGCATTTCAAATACACTTTTAGCCAGACTTTACCTCCTACCTTCAACAATTATAGCCTTTCCTTGCAATTGTTTGGTGACATGTAATGGTGATGTTTTGCTGTGACCTGCACCCTGAAGCAAAATATTTCTGCACAAGTCATATTGAAAAATATAGAAGTTTCCTGACTACTTGTATTCATTAAACCTTGTAGTTTCTTTAGCATCTTTTCCTATTTCAAATATCCTGAAAGTGGACAGTCTCATAATGCAATTGTGAGGTGTGTCTGTGTGGTATGAGACATAGGAAGAGGATGAAACTTCCCATACTTAGTGGACCTCTCACAACCTGCAGACAAATCACTCAAGGTACTCGCATTTTGTGTGATATTCTTCCAATACTGTAAAATCATATCATACTTACAGTCTAATGAATTTCAACAAGAAAATTCTCTTTGAGACTGAGTACTCTCTAGAAGTGTAAAGCAACAAGCTGATTCAGCCTGAAGGATTAAAATGATGATGGGTTTAAATCAGCAAAGTCCTTGTTTGAAAGAGATGGCAGAGTTTTATATGATTACAGGCTGCAACATCTAAGCCAAAAAATAAAAGTTCTGTATTATGAAATTGCCAGTCTCATACATTTGTTTAATTTCTAAAATATGAAAGCTTTCTAAACCTTTTTTTTTAATTAAGAATTTTTACAATATTTAAGTCAACTGCACTGTGATTCTCCCGAAAGATTCAAGATACCACCATAATGGAAATATTTCATAATACTGAGAACATATCTATTCTGGTCTTGAACTGCAGCTTATTGCCCAAAACAGTGTTCATTTCATCCAAGTTAAAGTGAACTGAAGGTATCCATGAGGACATTTTTTTTTGCCTTCACTTTAATTACAGAAACATATTTTGATATATAGTTTAAATTAGTTGCTTTAAGTGGGGTTTTACTGGCTCTCGAAAAAAAAGTTAATCGAGATAGTAGATTAATAAAAAGCACTAATTTCACAGCTGATTATTTAAATAGTCAAACTAAGCTCTGCAGTAAAAAATGTGTATTTTGTTTCTGAAAAATGCTTCACCAAAAAAAGTAATGCAAATGGCAATCCATGTCTACTCATTCTAGCCAATATATCAGATACGGTAAATTTAGGAGAAAAGACCTTAAATAAAACTGCAAAGTTATTATAGATATGGCATGTTAATTTTGAAATTACAATAAAATCAGAGAAATTACTGGAGCAGCAAAAAGGATTGAATTAAGCAATTAGTCAATATGAAGCCAGAAATAAAAGACCAGATTGTTCTATAAATGTTAAATTGGTAGTTTACTATTTTTCACAGTCCATGGAAAATGTCTCTATGCTGATTTCTTTATCCATTTATTTGTTTATCTGAATTTTTCAGCCCTACAATGAAAAACATGCAACTAGCATTCTGGGTACAATCATATTAAAAGCAAATTAATACATTTCAGCTAGCCTTAGTCAGATCAAAGATCCTAACAACAAAGAAATATAACAAAAATAATTATTCTTCCCACAATGTCTATAGAGTATTGCTGTCAAGCCTTAACTAACTGCTGTGTTTTTGTGAGCATAGAAAAATATGATTGACTTTATGGTATGCCCTGAAAAAAAACCCCACAGATTCCAGATGTTATAAACCAAGACAGGAAACAGTATCAGAGGTAGTGAAACAGTAATAAAAAGATGCCAGCTACTTTTTCTTACACACACTGAAGTTCAGGTCAGCTTTGTCTCTTCTCAGTGTTACAGAGATGCAGCAGAGGGTGAAAGACAGGTAAGTCTCTTATATGTGATGCAGCAGAGGGTGAAAGACAGGTAAGTCTCTTATATGTGTGGGTCTCCAGCCATTACAGATCTAAACCCAAATCGTAATCTCAATCTGACAGCTTCAACAACAGCTAATACAGATCATAGTGCACACACATAATATGCTTTCATAAAGAAAAAGCACTGCTTAGCAAATAATGCACTACCTCTAGTACCAAAATGATATAGCACTTTTTTACTGTACCAATATAACTTTAGTCTTGAAATGACTAAGGCATAGATGAAACTGCAAGGCTGCCATCTAAAAGAAATGAGCCTAGGCTTCAAGCAGCCTATAAATAAAAGCAGTCATTCTGTCTGTAATACTTAACATGATCGTCTAGAAACAGCTGAAGTCATTTGGAAGACCTGTAGACTTCAAACCCCTTAAAATAAACTATGGACAAATGGATCTGTTTCTGTTACAGATATCCCCTGCCTTTCAAAGTGCTTTTCCCAGCCAGCTCGTGGTAGATGAGGGTAGGAGGGACTCAACTTGCTGGTCTTCATCCAAGCCTTAAACTTGCCCAAACCATGTAATTGACATTGTATGTATTGGGTGTAGAGAGCTGTAAATGCTGCCTAGAAAAATAGAAAGGAAAAGCATCCTGAGAGCCCAGTTGTAGAAAAGGACTCAGAATGTATTATTTTAAAGTAATCTTTAGATTTTATGAAGTCCAACACATCACTTTTTAATACCTAGGTTTAGTATGAACAGATGTGTGCTTTCAGCATCTTGAGCTGTAGTGTATTCATATGAATGAGACAAGACAGAAGAAAGTGAAGTCATAGTGAGCCATGAAATTAGCCACGCATGTAGTAAATACAAAATGAATTATTTATACCTGGAATCCCAGTATGGAAGGAGAGGGAAGGTTGCACTTTGTAAATTAAAGTTATTGTACATAAGTATAGATAATCGTTTCATGTAGGATTAGGTGGTTACTTAAATATAATGAATGGGGAAGTCCTATAATTATTTTTAAAGATTAAGGCTTTTGACACTGTCTCCCATAAGATTCTCACAGAGTTGCTGTGTCTGAGTGGACTAGATGGGCAGACAGTGGAGCAGATTGAACACTGGCTGAAAGGTTGTGCCCAGAGGGTGGAGATCAACGGAATGAAGTCTAGTTGGAGGCAAATAGTGTACCCGAAGAGTCAGTACCGAGTCCTATCCTGTTCAACATCAACGGCCTACCTGAGCCTCAAGGCAGAACGGTGGGCACTCGTCTGAGGGCACAGGCTGCGGCTCCGGCGGGGGGGTCTGCACCTGCTACCCCAGCGGTGGGCGATGCCTCCACCCAGACGGAGCTGCCGAAAGGAGAGGCTGCAGCGCGGACCTCAGACCCCAGGAAGGGCCAAGACCTTTCTCCTGGGGCAGGGACAGGCAGCAGAGCTGCCTGCAAAAGGTGTGCCCAGTGTCTGACACAATCCAGTCAGGGAAGGAAATTTGTAATCTAGTACTGAGGTGCGTAAGCCTGCTGATCAACAAATGCTGTGAGAGAGATGTGGAAAAGCAGTGAGATACAGGTGGACAGTTTGTTCTCTGCACCTGTGTGGAGAGATCTGCCAGACGTTGCCATTGACTTTATCAGTAGGAGAAATGCAAGCAACTGTTTGGGGAATAATACGCTCTTCTGAGGGACGAGAAGACAAAAAAAAAGACAATGCCTCCTTAGCCTTTGATTTAGTCCTTGCTTAAAGAGAAGGAAACAGTTAGGAATAAGAACAATCTCTCCTGAATGGGAAAAAAAGATGTGGGAAGATATCAGTACAAATTAGATCCTTCCAAGTGCAGAAAACTAGTAAGAACAATGAAGTCTCCAAGGGGAAAAGTCCAGTTGGCAGAAAAAGGGCAATATGAAAGAAAAATGTAGTTATTTACTTAAATAAGTTAAGGACTGAATGAACCTTCATTCATGGAGCCAGGCTTTTTTCCGTGGTGCCCAGTGACAGGACCAGAGGCAGTGGGCACAAACGGAGGTGCCGTCTGAACATCAGGAAACATTTTTTTACTGTGACTGAGCACTGGCAGAAGTTGCCCAGGGGGCTTGTAGAGATGTCCTTCAAGATATTGAAAAGCTCTCTAGACATGATGCTGGGCAAGCGGCTCTAGGTGGCCCTGCTTGAGCAGTGGCGTTGGACCAGATGACCTCCAGAGGCCTCTTCCAATCACAGCTTTTCTGTAATTCTGTGATAGCTGATACAGGCAGATACAGGAAAGGACTGCTGATATTGGGCTAGTAAGACAAGGGGAATGAACAGCAATTACAGATAACTTAGTCTAGCATCAATCCCTAGCAAAATCAGACAACAGATGACATAGTATTCAGCTGATAAAGAAAAGTCAAGTACTAAAATGTAATTAATTACAGACCAGTACAGCTTTACAGAAACTAGGCTTTGTAAAATGAACCCCATTTCACTATTTTATTCAGTCACAGGTTTGGCTGATACAGACCACTCTTTTGATGTATAGTATATATATCATGTTTTGCAGTTTGGTACAACATTTTGGGGGAAAAAGAACAGTGCGTATTAAATCAGCGTGGTTTGTATTAAATGGATTAAAAAGGGGATTGTAATGTTAAAATAATGTGACATTACAGACAAATCAGTTTTCCTGTCCACAATGATAGGTTAAAACGTCATGGCAAGATGCTTATAAATGAGTACAGACACTCTAGATTGCTTTTTAACATAGGGGTTAATAATAGAGGGTTTAAGACAAAATACAGGCTGAACACATAGGAAGAAAGAATATACATTATACATACAGGATGTGGTCATCCCCTGAAGATAAGAAAGTTTGTTTGATAAAATTACTACATAGCATATTACTTAGCACCTCACTACATTTTCATGAAGAATAATCAATCCTACATATTACAGTAAGCAGCATTTTAAATGGACCCGAGTACCTGGCAAATATCTGATAGTAGTTAACAAACGGAAATACCATGAATGGAGTTATTTTTATGAGGTTCCAGAGGGACCAGAATTAAGCCTAAGGCTATTCATCATTTTAATCAATTATCTATAAGTAAATACAAAATTACTACTGACAAAATTCTCTATATACCACATCTAGAATTTCTACACAGTTAAACAGTGGTGAGGATAAGATAGAGGCACATGTCTAAGAGAGGAAAATGCATAGGCATTTAGAAAGAAATAAAGACAGAAAGAATGACTGATTTTTTGGAAAAGCAGCTTTGGAAAGAATCTGTATTTGTACAATGTTTGTAGCTATAACCTGTCATGTATGTCTTAAAGACTCCTCTGCTTGCTTCATGAAAAGAAGGCTGAGAATTGTCTCAATGTATAGCACCTTCCTGGAAAAAACAAATTGAGTTCCTGCTACTCTCAGAGAAAGTTATAGCAGGATGTAAAGACTGCAATGGGAAGGTGCACAAATTGAAATAAATAGGACACTGTTAAGAAAGAAATGGTCAGCAGTTGTAACAGAGTACTAATGAAAACAAAGACTCATTAATAAAGATTGATCCTTATCTGAAAACAGATATTTTCCCAAGTAAAATATACTTCATCAAAATCAGATGGTGTTATTGGGCACTACAGAGAAGTAAGTGGATGCAATGTGGTAGACTTTCATGTAGGAGATGAAGTAAGATGTTCCATTGATTTTTTTCTGGCCTTAATTGACATAGAAATAAAATCAGGAGGTCTGGTTTGTCTTTTTTTTTTCCTGACTGGTAACTCCTCCTGACCTCCCTGTGTTCTACTAGCAGAAGCCCAAGAGAATCAGCCAGAAGGACTTCTGATGAATTTTGGAAAATCCTCTTGCAGCCAATTTGGAAACGCCATTCCCAGTGGTCCACAAAGATAAAGCACCTTTTCTCCAGTGTGCCTTGCCATGAAAAGTTCTGGTTCCAAGTCTTGTAAGATTACACAGATACCCTACTGTTGAGGATTTCTTGGCTGGGCGAGGGCATGTGAGCAATCCAGCCGTTAGCTGGGAACGACGCATAAGTTTACAAAGTGCTGAAGCGGACAAGGACGCTGTGTCTTTGAACACTGGGAAAAAGGAAGATAAGAAGAGCCTGACAAACAACTTCTGGATGCCGAAGAATGAGATAAGTAACCGCTGGACACCTCGTGAAGAAGCTTTAGCAGCCAATAGAAGATAAGATAGTGCCGCGTGAAATGGGGTATTGTACCAATTAGACTATTTTATAAGGCACGTGCATACGGTATATAACTGTGCTAAAAGTTGTAGTAAATGGGCTTCACTTGATCACATTGGTCTGTGTGTGATGTCCCCTGTGGATCCTCTGCAACACCCTACTAGTAGTCTTTATTTGAAAGATTATACAACACTATTGGTGAAAGTTGGCAAAACTATGGGAAATGCCATCTTGATGCTTGAGTACCAGAAACAATCTTCTAAAGGTTCATTGAGGAATTAAGTGGTGAGGCTAGAAGAGTCTAGCTTGCCCAGGCAAATTTTGAAAGAAGAAAGTTTTTCTTACAGTGCATAGTACATGACTAGCATTCATTTGTCTTTGTTTAACTTGTTAAATAATGTGAAATTAAGGTCCTTGGGGCCTTTTTTTTTTTCTGTTTAAGTTTCCTTCAGTAATTGATTAGTTAAGCTTTATAACTGATTTCATCTAATTGAAGAAAATAATTATGTATTAGCTTATGAAAAAAGCAGAACCACATGCATTAACCTCCCAAGTGCCCACATAATCTTTTTGTCCTTGTCTTCATTCCGTTCTTTTGCTGTTCTTATGTTATTATGTTGAGTGAGTAGAACAAAAGTGTGGAAATGAGATTATGTGGTCACTTAGGACCCTGCTGTCTTCAATGGCTTTTGCACCAGGTTCACATTTTGCTAGGGACTAGCCCTTCAAAATTTACATGATACCTAATAAAATGATCTAATAAATGCATGGAAGACAGCTGAATGTATAATTTAGGGGAAGTGATGATAGAATATGCTTCACATCTTAGAAAATAAAGGAAAAAAATTAATTCTTATGTCAATCACAGAATCACAGACTGTTTGATGTGGGAAGGGACCTTTGAAGGTCATCTGGTCCAAACCCCACCTTTTCACTGTCTTGAAGGATGGAGACTCTACAACCTCCCTGGGCAACCTATGCCAGTGCTCTGTCATAGTAATAAGGTGTTTCCTGACGTTCAGATGGCACCTGCTGTGTTTCAGTTTGCTCCCGTTGCCAGACAGCTGATCCTGTCACTGGGCACCACTGAAAAGAGCCTGGGTCCGTCTTCTGCCTTCATGTATTTACATACACTGACAAGATTTCCCCTGAACCTTCTCTTCCCTCGGCTAAAGTGTCCCAGGTCTCTCAGGCTTTCCTCATAGGAGAGATGCTCCTGTCCAGTCCTTGCATCATCTTTGTGGCCCTTCACTGGCTTTCTCCAGTATGTCCATCTGTCTTGCATTAAAGAGCCCAGAACTGGACACAATACTGCAGGTGTGGCCTCACCAGTGCTGAGTAGAAGGGAAGGATCACCAATCTCGACCTGCCAGCAATGGTTTGCCAAATGCAGCCCAGGATAACATTGGCCGCCTTTGTTGCAAGAACACGTTGTGGGCTCAAGCCAGAGATCTCCATTAATGTTCTGAAATGCAGACTGTTGAATACAGATTGAGTGGGGCTGCTGGTTTTTAAATATTTACCTGTAGGAGACAATTGTTACTTGCTAATGAACAGAAAATGGCCTCATATTCCTCCTGTGAGATATATGTGTGTGTGTGTGTGTGTGTGTGTGTGTGTATTACCTTCCAGAAAAAAAGAAAGGAAAAGAAGTCCTCTATTTGAATAAGGTTGCTTTTTCTGCCTTTTGCTAATAGTAACATCGTCTTCATTCAATAATGGGCCTATGCAATTCCCAATGTTCGGTCAGTCCTTAACTTATTTAAGTAAATAACTACAGTTTTCTTTCGTATTGCCCTTTTTCTGCCAACTGGACTTTTCCCCTTGGTGACTTCATTGTTCTTACTAGTTTTCTGCACTTAGAAGGATCTAATTTGTACTGATATCTTCCCACATCTTTTTTTCCCATTCAGGAGAGATTGTTCTTGTTCCTAATTGTTTCCTTCTCTTTAAGCAGGGACTAAATCAAAGGCTAAGGAGGCATTGTCTTTTTTTTGTCTTCTCGTCCCTCAGAAGAGTGTATTATTCCCCGAACAGTTGCTTGCATTTCTCCTACTGATAAAGTCAACGGCAACATCTGGCAGATCTCTCCACACAGGTGCAGAGAACAAACTGTCCACCTGTATCTCACTGCTTTTCCACATCTCTCTCACAGCATTTGTTGATCAGCAGGCTTACGCACCTCAATACTAGATTACAAATTTCCTTCCCTGACTGGATTGTGTCAGACCTTTATGATTAATCCTACATATACTTTTGTTTCAGGCTGCTTTTTTACCTTAAGAGTGGCCTATGAAAATAATAACAACATTAACAAAAGGCTCTTTATAACACAGTGTTTGCACTTTTCCAAGATTCTCAGTCACAGAAACAAATTAGTAGAACTATTGTGTGAATTGCAATGATAAAATAAAGCTACCAAAAGTGATTTGTAAGTTAGAAAAAAAATCTGACAAAAGGCTAAACTCAAACCCCTAAGTTCATCAGGAGAAATTAATGTGTATTACTGACCAATTATAGCAAAGGTTAAACAAAGCATTAATAGGGGCTTGAAAGGAATCTCTGAGAAAAAAAGTTAAAAACATGGTACATACCATAAATGCATCTTTTACTACAATTTCTTTTTTTCTTTAAAATCAATTACTATCCTGAGATGTGTCTTTAAATCCTTGCACTGCTTTTCCTGTCTTTGACAGCTCTTATGTGCTTATGTGTTTCTATAATTTGCAGTGCTGTACTTTTTGTATACCTTCTTTCATATCTCTGCTGTACATATTTCTGAAAAGCAGGGAATAAGAATATGATTAGAAATTAACATATTGCTGCATTTTGAAACAGTAGGTTATTTTCTGGCAAGATTAATTTTATACTAGTAAAAAACATCAGGAAAACGCTGAGGATGCCTAGTAAATCTACCTGAAGGGATTTCAGTGATGTAAGATACAGTATACCGCACCCCAGAATTTCATCTAACCTAGCTGAGATCAAGTGATTCATTGTATTCTCCTATGGGAAATTATCTATAAGCCCCAGTGAGGTAGAGATTAAAGCTGCCCACTTCCATCAAAGTGGTTGACATGCCTGGTAGTATGACTTTAAATATCTTTAAATCAAAAGTATCTAAACCAATTTACATGAAAGGAAATTAAATAAAAGCACCTGTCTTCTGGCTTAGATGTAAATTGGCATGTATGAATTAATAGAGATATGCTAGCTGTGAGCTGAACGAGTTACCACCAATTTTTAACAGCAGCATAAATCCCTGTGGATGGAAGCTCTGACAGAACTTTGGCAATCAGACATTTCTGTTGCTAATCACTCATGATGTGTTAAGAGGAGGAAGAAGAAGAAATGTTGTTTTCATCTGGTCATTTTTTCAGGGTTGGCTCTGCTTAAGAGCAATGTGTAAGCATGTGAGCTGGAGCATTTCCTCCAAAGCAAAAGTTCAAGGTGGAGCAATAAGCTGTGGCAGGTACTCCCACCCCAGTAAGGACTGAAATGTCTCGACTGCTGAAAGGAAAGAGTTACAATTAGAACCAGTGGTTTGGAGGTCGAGCCACCCAGCCTGTGTGGTGACTGGAGTCACATACACAGAGTGCCCCAAGTCAGGTACCCCAGTGACCTAAGCCCACCAGAAACACCTCATCCAACGAAACACCTCAGTTAAGAGAAGTTTCTAAGCCCCTGACCATATATGACCACAAACCTCAACCCGACCTAGGGTATAAATGGAGCCCAACAGAAGCCCCCTTTGACCCAGTGTTCCTCGGAGCAGCAGGTCTGCAGTCAGAGAGTCTCCCCTCAGATCGGGACGCCATCTAAGGAAACTCCCTGGGCCTGAGTGCCTCGCCTCATCGGTGAGTGACATGTGCATTTTGAGACATCATTCTAAGCTTGGGTTTGGTTATTGTTCGTGTAGTGATAGTTCCCAGCTGATGTCCTGAACCTGTAGATAAGTTGTGTTTGTCACAGTGTTTATGACCTAATATTCCTGTTCAGTCTGGCTGTTATATTTCAATATCACGTAACATTCCTGTTTGATTTGACCACTGCATTTTGATATCATTAAAGAAAATTGACTTTTGAAATATATCTCTGTTGGCCTAGTGTTTCTGTGACATAAGCACAAACTTTAAATCTGTTTACTTACCAGTAAAAGTTCTCTGACTTCATTTTAAATCTAATGTGAGTCCTTTATTTTGCTAGAGTTAGTCCATATTTACAACAGCAGGAACAAGAAGATGAACTGCCCTGTGTTTAGATCTTTTTAATTTCTAGTGATTTTTTGAAATGAAACACAAGAGTAGATTTAAAAAGGATTATGTGGAGAAAGAAAAGCCATAAAAACTAACAAAAGAGAACTCCCCCAAACCCTTGTACCCTTCTGAAAATGGACATCCTGGAGAAAACTTCTGAACTAACAGGAACAGCAGGTAGCTGACATCTCTTTAAACTAGGAGAAGGAGGTGTAACAATGCCCAGTGATCTGAAGTTGATAGTGAACAATTCAACTGCCCAATTTTAGTATGGATAATTATTTTTTGAACAATTTAGTTGGTCATTTTTTATAACATTATTCTGAAGAAAGATATATACCTACATTGCATATACCTACATCTGGCATTTTAAAGATGCAATTTATTCCATCCTAATGTTGACACTCAACATAGGTCAGGTCACCCACACCCTAAAAGTACCTGTTTCTCTTCACTGACATTAATGGTAGACTAAGTGATTAGCTCAGATGTATGTGTCTATAACACAGACATCTGCTGGTATATGACAAAAATCCAGCTACATAAAGCAGGTCAAAGAAAATTGTGATGCAAGCATTTCTGACAGAAGCTGCATGGTCTATAATTTTTCAGAAGGTCAGGAAAAATGATCAAAATGCACTTTTTGGATTTAAAACTTAGGAACCTTTGATGAATTTTATTTCAAGAAGAAGGAAGACTTTGTCCTCATTTACCCATTAAGTCCTGGAAATTATGAATCAGACAGAAAAGAAGTTATAAATATCTGAACATAAGTCTTCTGCCTTCCTACTCCAAAATACTTTGTATTTTTTAATACGCAAGATTTTGCAAAGTTTATCAAATCCATCCTTGACTTGAGACTTTGCTACATTTCCCAGTTGTTTTGCACAAAGGACCATTTCCACTTTTAAACTTCCTCTCTGATGACAGTGAGTTGACAGATTTGTAATTTTTGCTGCTCACTCCGCAGACCATCTGCAGAGCGCTCCACAGGCGATGATAAAAGGAAGACTTAGAGGTCGAGCTTTACTACCTCCTGCTCTCTCCATTTAGTATCAGCCAATTCAGCAGGTGTTCCCATATCATGTAGCATAGTTGTGATTGTTCCACTGCAGAATATTTGTTCAAGTTAGGGATCTGTGTATCTTCAACCAGTAATCTGTGGGAACCTGCTATTGTGGAAAGTCAGTTGGGGAAGATAGCATGGGAGGCGCTGGTCCTAGCCTAGAATCGGTTTGCTGTACAATGCAATTGCAACTGTATAGGTAGAAGGAATGGTTATAAAACCAGCTACAGCAGCAAAATAGGGATTTTTTGTTTTGAGAGGGGCAAATATTACTCAAAGAAGTGTTTGTCTGGGTGAAATAAGCATCAGCATTTTGCAGACTGCATGACTGAGTACTGCCACTAAATCCCATCATGGTTGAGCAGAATATAGGTGCACAGACGGAAGAGTATATATAGCCTGGAGTATAATTCCTAAGTAAATAGTTCAG
Organism: Haliaeetus albicilla; assembly: GCF_947461875.1. NCBI lineage: Eukaryota > Metazoa > Chordata > Aves > Accipitriformes > Accipitridae > Haliaeetus > Haliaeetus albicilla. The sequence goes on from NC_091500.1 coordinate 23,443,698, forward strand.
AAAGAAATAAGATATGTGAGAAAGGCAAATGATTTTGTAAGACAGACTTAGAACAACAAAAATTAAATATTGATGAAAGGACCCTTCTTATGGTTTATGCAGCATCACCAGAAATTGCCTGGAGATTAGAGAAATTTTTTTTTGCTGGAAGACACTATGTTTCTCAGAAAAAAGATAGGTTCTTTGTTGAAAACCTGACTGACAACACAGCAGAATCTCAGGAATTTCATGACCTGATTTAGATGCATGTGTGAAATGAGACCTTGACTTAAAGTCCTGAGGTCAATTCTATCCTCAGTTACATGTCTGAAGCTCCCTTTGAAGTCAATGGGGCTTGCATCAGTTAACTGAGAGAAGAATTTCCCCTGTGGTCCTTACATCAGCGATTTCTGTTCTTTACAGTTCAGCTCACTGCTATAGAAAAGAGAATAACAACAACAACAATAACAGAAGACTGTCATATTTTTCTTTTTCCCTTCCCTTCCCTTCCCTTCCCTTCCCTTCCCTTCCCTTCCCTTCCCTTCCCTTCCCTTCCCTTCCCTTCCCTTCCCTTCCCTTCCCTTCCCTTCCCTTCCCTTCCTTTGTTAAAATATCATTCACCATATTCAGAATTTTTTCTTATGTACCTATCCACTAAAAGCAAAAACACTCCAAGCCCAAAACTGCCATTATAAGGTGTTGTGTTACAGAGAAAACGAATTTGGCAGAAAATAAACCCCCTTGCATTCCAGCTTATCCTCAGACGTCAGAGGGGCTGGGGGTGGCTAGGTTTAGTTTCTGAGTGATGTCCAGTTCAGCACTACAAGTCCGGTCGTGTAACTACCACGATGACAGATGCACTTACAGCACACTGCATTCTTGGCTTAGCTGTGTTCAATGCACAAAAATTACCAGACTTGGGGAGTTTGTTGTGTTAACGAACTATCACAACTAGATTAATGAGCAGCGCAGTTTATTAAAGCAACAGTACAGGTTCTTTTGGATTACTGGTGATAAATACACTGTCTGCAAAGCACATGCAAATGAATAAACAGTCAACTGCAAGCGCATTAAATTATGGAAGAAAAGAGCTCTAAAGAATTCTAAGTTTCCTGGGGACTCAGTACAGCCGAGTATTCGAATCTCACCCAGTAGGCATCCCTATGGGGGGGAAGAGAGGTTCAGCCCATCGACTGATCCCAGAAGTCAGTGATGGCGTCCCGACTTGTTTATGGTGGTATCTTCCCTAATAGTCTTCCTCCTTGGGGTCTTTGAAACCTATTTTTCCTTTTAGGTGGAGCTTGAGTGACTCTAGTCATACATACCTTTACTTTGATTGGTATCAAGTTCTCTCGCTTTGCTTTTAAAGGTATATACTAGAAAAAATCCAGAGCGCATGCTCAGTGAGGTGTGGTCGCATCTTGGATGTGGGTAACTTTTGGGATGGAGGTGTGTTTTGGTATTATGATGAGATTATAATAAGCAAAATTCACCAAAAGGACATGGTGTTGCATGTCAGTACCCCAGAACTGGGCACATGTGATCTAAATCAGAAGTAGGGTATTGGGTTGACAGAACCCCCATTATTTTACCTCCTTGCTTCAGTGGATTCAATGCAGGGACCAACCGTTCTTGTTCCTATTGTTCCAGTTCCCTATCCCGGTGACCACAGAGCCTGGCCGCGGTGTCTCCACTCCACTCCACCCTCCATGTTATTTTTCAGAGTCAGCATACCAATCTCCCCTGGTGTTGCTAACATTTAAAGTTGCAGGTTATGTTGCTTAGGGAACTACCATAGAACTGATTCTTTATGTGTCCCCTGCATTCCACCCTGGAGGTTCACCTTCCCTTTAGGTGGGGTGTGTGTCATACCAATAAGTCTCCTCCAGCAATCATTCCACATAAGGTTATGAAATTCCTAATAGTTTTATAGCAGTCTCTATTTCTAGTGGTAGTCCACCACAGGGGACAATGCCTGTCCTGCGTTGCAAACCTACAAGAAAACCACAGTAGGTTTTTTTAAAGCAAGGATACTAGCCCTCTTTGGGGCTTCTTCATACTTCATAGTGTGATATAAAAGGGAGGAATTAAGTATAATTTCATAACTTCAAAGCTAGTAGGTATTCACTACTGAATGCTGAATAGAAAGTTTGTTAGTATTCAGTTTTCCAACTGGAATCTTCACAGTAATTTGCCTCCAGTCGGAAAAAACAGAGAAGAATTTTAGCTAAATGCTAAGGAGGCACACAAGAGAAGCCACTTGGCAGACCCCAAATCAAGACCTGAGGTGTTTTTACAGGGTGCAATACAACATGGGGCAGAGCTCTTCAACCCAGCTGCAAGTGCGAAAGGTCCACAAGGCAGCAAGAGAAGTTCTGGAGTGGAGTGCCAGGAGGATGCTCTGCTGGGCTGATTAGCTGGGAGTGCTGGTTGGGGTCCTTTTCACATGCCAGTTCTGCTTCCACTTCCAAGGTGAGACACTTGGAACTGGCTTAAGGCAAGTCTGCGCCACAAAATGCACTGTTAATATTCCCCTAAAACAGGGGCCCATTTTCTGATGGACTTCAAACACAGTGGGTGAAATTTTCCAGAGGTCTTGGAAACTAATTTGAAAGGATCTGGGGAGATTTGTGTAGCATCTGAAACAAGCTTTCACCCTCACTCTGAGAGACAGGGAGCAGGTTTTTACATTTCCCCTTTGGAATGAGGTCATTGAAGGCAGACAAAGAGTTGTATAAACACTGAGGGCATGCAACTGTTCTTCCAGACCGCAGACCAAAGAAATAGAAAGAACCCTGGAGCCTATTGTTTGTAAAAAAAGTAAACTACATTCCTTCATCTAGGTATGAAGTGATTCTTTCTTCTGGTTGATGAACCTGTGAACTCTTTAATCCATGAATATCTTTGACTGGATATGCTTTGTCTTGATAATTCTTGAAAATTTTGTCATACTTTCCATTTTAAAAAAATTATTTGCAGTTACAGATATGAATATAAAAATTCAAACCCAGCAAGAAAAATTTACACATTTTATTGAAAGCAAACAAAGTATTTTCAAATATGGGAATTATTTTGACAAGTTTACTGCGTTTATCTTAAAGTCAATAGATGGTGGAAGTGGATCTTCCTTATAAAATTTCAGGCTTGTGAATATTTCAAACATATTTTCAAAACAAAAGGCTAGGGCTTTTCATCTTCCACTTTCACTTTCGAACTCAAGGGAAAGTAGAATTAATAAATATTTCTGTCCAGCAATGGGAAACTCTTTTCTTACTTCTAAAACTTCTGGAAGTATTTTTTAAGATATTTCTCATTCAGAAGGTGAGTTGTAAACTATCCATGGTTTTGAGCTGACGTAGTACTTGCAGTTTGGCTGCTTGCAGTAGTTAATTTGTAATACTGTGAATATACATACACATATGCTGAGGGAGAAAAAGGCAAACCAACACCTTGACACAATAGAATTTTACTAGAATTAAAATGCCAAGGCATGCTTGTCTTAACTTTGCTTAACACTGTAGAGACTTGTTCATGAGGATTATATATGAGGAACAAGTCTGATGAATTATAATTTTTAAATTTATTATTTATATGAATAAAAATGAGGCTCATACATAACGCTAATACTTAATATATGAATAATTTTGTTTTGCTTTTTTCCCAACAGAATCTATGTAAAAAAGAAACAGAAAAGCACTCTTTATACCTTCCCTCTTTTAAAAAAAGTAGATGATAAAATACCTATTTCTTCCCCCCAACCTTGACTGACAAGACAGATGAAATGAAGACAGAGACTAAGCACAGAAATAGTGGATGTGAAGTGTTTAGAGGAATAGAAAACTGTCAAACATTCAATTAAAAGTATCCTGGGAAAAAACACCATCAATCATCCTTTTCAGTCATCACAACAGATCATTACAAAAAGAAGCGTCAGTCCAGCAACAGTAGACAGAAAGGTATTAATACCAAAAAAAAAAAAAAAAGCCTACCCCGAACTCTGAGACAGTCTGTGGCTATCAAAATGAAATGTTGCAATAACAATGCATAAGGTAAAAAAAGTACAGCTTTTTAAAATGCAGATAATGTTTCTATCTAACGAAGTAAAGCTGGTATTATAGGGATATGCATGTCAAGTTTCACATACTCTGTATTACACATTGTGTTTTTATTAAAGCCTGTAGTGAAACAATATCAGAAATATTTTTTCCTAAGATATAGTGTCATTCTGTAGTTTCTTTTTATTAAGTTAGTGTCTTTTTAGACATTATGTTTGCTGACATTTCAAGGTTCAGAATATGTACTGAACAGCAGAAATCCAAACCTCATTATTTTTTACAAATCTCATAAACTTTAAGCCAATCACATAGTTTGGAAAGACAGATTCATTGAAAGTTTAGGGTTAGTAATATGGAGAGTATTACTTTGATGAGATTAATGTTGTCATTTTATTATTATAATTTATTTATAATAATGTGATTATAGTAGGTCAGTATAGTGACCCGGCTACACTAATTTGTGAGGTTACCCCTGAGACCTGATGCAAAAGGCTGCCTCATGCCCTTAAAGTGTTTTCAGGAAAACCCAAACAATTTTACACTCCAGGAAGAGACATTAACCTGCTGCCATGACAGCAGTGCCACAAGTCTCCATGAAGCCATCTGTCCCAGTGACAAATGCCACACTGATTTATTTCTGGCAGGTTTCTGGAGGCTGTTAAAATCAGCTCCTCTGAGTTTTGAGATCACATTGTTCTCCGGATGGAAAACGGTACCACTGATTTATGGATAAAAGGATTCATGGACTGGGTGGGAACTGGTCCTGGTTCAGCAGTACAGTGTAGTGTGGCAGAACTGTTTTGGGGACCCGACCTGGTCTTGGTCTTGTTGGACTTTCCTCCCCTGTGCCAGACTCCCCTGTGCAGCTGTAGTACAGCAGTTTGGCATTGCACGGACCTGCTGCTGCCATGCGGGTGATGATCCTAAGTTGGTCTCTCTTAGGAACAATCCATGTCATGTCACTGCATTTTGTTCTGGACCTCCTTGAGGTGGGCCCTAAAATGTTGGTGATATTCCTAAAAGGGGAAGCGCAGAGCTATGTGGACATGTTGAGTATTGCATCACCACCCTTTCTGTAGCTATTTTCAGGATGAGAGGACTGAGTGCCTCCTCCCTTTTCTTTTTAGGGTTGTGAAGGTTCTCTCTTCCATCCAAGGACATGGCTGGGAATTGCCAATCTGTAAATTAATTTCTTCCATTACTTAAGTTTTATAGATAAGTATCATAGAGCCATAGAACAGAGTCATCCTCTTCTTTTTATGCATTACTTGGAAAAGTGTCTTTGGCCATCTTCTGGAGAATGGCTTTTCTACTATTCAGAAATCAAGTTATTAATTTACAGCTGACAGATGAAATTAAAAAAAAAAAAAGCAGCAGCAGCAAATCCTACCAGCTACTAAAACATGCTAACTACTAAACAGTGTGGCATCAAAAGTCTGTTTCAGATGAGTAAAAACACACAGCCAACGCTGATGTTTAAAACATTTAATGTGATATGCTCTTGATATATACCTGGTCACAGGCCACCTTAAAACAGTCATTGTTCACCATTTTTAAGAGGTACCTTCTCCATTGCATCTTCTTGAGCTTATGTTTTGTATTGTTTAGAAACTGCAGTTACTTTGTTGTTGATTGCACAGCTAGTAGTGATAAAGTATAGCTAGTTTATCATCTCAGCACCTATCAGTTTGCTGAAACAACATACAACACAAATTTCAAATTCAGGGATGGCTGCACAGTGAGCTTGATTAAAAATAAGATCCCTTGCCTGGCCTGAATCCAGCCTGCTGACCCCAACTGCAATAAATAACTTCTGGAGGGTGAGATTGGAAAAAAGTTTGGAGGAGGAAGAGGACTGCTCCACGCACACGGACAGGCTTGTCCCTTCCCTGGCTGCCTGCATTCCATTCTGTGTCCAGCACAGGCAGGTTTAAAATTACATACCAACAATTTAGTTACTGTGGTGGATAGAGAACTTCAGGAAACAGATTAGTTTAGATAACCATGAGACTTAGTCATGGTTGTGGCAGCTCTGGTACCAGCTGGCAGTTTAGTTCCGGCCATGAGTCTGTCTAGCGAATTCAGTCTTAGCAAGCATCAGAAGAAATTTCACAAAGAAGGCAGAATACAAGTTACGCTTTCGTGCATAATCCCAGGCACTGGGAATCCCTCAGTATCTCGTATGTGTTTAATTTAAAAATGGGAAATAGACATTGTGCAGTGAGTAATGGGGAATAAGCCTGATCAAGGGCTACCAACTATGAAGGTATATAGATGCTGGAAAAAAATTCCTTTTTCTTACAACTCCTTTTCCTTACAAACACCTTAGTACCTGTCACTATTCAAACACTTATCATTTGTGTTACCGACTCTCCACCAAGAAACAATTTGGTTTTGTTTTCCAAAATGTCAGATTTCAACCAAATTTGTTTTCTAACCAAAATATTTGGCCTAAATAGCAACATTTTTTTCTGATACAAATTGAGATGTCCTTCAATTGTGGCTATGTCTTCCTTTATTCCTGTACAATCAACATGTTGTCAATGGCAATCAAAACCAAAAAGTAGAAATAGAGAGAAAGTAGTAATTAAAGTTTCTTTTATTTAATTTTGATTCAGGACCTATTCTTGGTTCCTCCTTTTTTTCACCTATGAGAAACCCATTCAAAAAATCAGTTTTCTCTTTGACTCTAGTTTGGCAAAGCATTTAATGCTTAAATTTAAGAACAGGAGTACCTTATTATGGTTTTGTTTGAAGAATATGCATAAACATACTGCTAAAAAAGACAACACATGATATTTCACTAGCAGATATGCTACAGAAATTGAACAACAGCAAACTCCTGAACTTTGACATGTCATACAGAGTCACAAAATAGAAATCACACACGTTTATATTACACATTAAACCCAGATTAGAACCTGTTCTACTTCATATCTTGACACACTGATAAAACCTTAAAGTAAGTGTTTCTCAAATTCCAATTTCTATTTTGAAGTTGAAACCAGAGTTCAGCTCTAAAAGGTCTTCTCCCTCTCTCTTCTTAGGAGACAGAAGACAGTATTGTAAGCATGGAGTAAGCCTAGTTGTTTTCTTCTTGGCACACTTATGCTTGCGGTTCTCACTTCATTTGAAAGACAGAGCTACACTTGCTTTGTGGACATGGTGGGCTCCAGTCTCAAAGGGGGAACGATGCTGTTAGTTTCTGCTCTCCACCTTAAATCATTCTGTCAGTGTTTCTTTGATCTACCCTTCTACTGCTGGCATAAAATGGTTTTTCTTAAGTCAAATGTGGGGCAGAGTGGAGCGGAAGAAGAACTCACCTGGACAGACTTCAGTCTTATGTAGGAGATGACAGATACTGAAAAACTACCATTTCTCAACCAGAAATGATGCCTAGATCTGTGAACTTCTCTACTCCACTGAACCAGGAGATTAAATGAGGCAGAGTGATGGCAGGCAGTGCTTGCTGAAGCTTGGTGCTGTCAGTGTGCCTGTAGGCACAGCTGTAGTAGATCTATTTGGTTTCTGGGTCAAGCCCTGAGTTCAAGCCAGGCAGCTATATGCATAGCCAGATTTATTCCTTCTTCATTGGAAAACAGTATGTAGCAAGCTGAAGGATTCAGTGAGTGATTAATAAAAGTAGGACATCTTATGCATTTATTATTTTAAAATGTTGAGTTTAGGTATAACTGCCACAGTGGAAGTTAGGCACACACAAAGAAAAATACTTGAATAAGGTAAAAAAACCTGCAAACAAAATGAAAATACAATGGCTGCGGTGTATGGTTTCTTTGTGAACTTCAAATTGATGTTGAAAATACGAATCTTCTACAGTTTCTGTGGATTATTAAAAAACCTCCACTTATTACTCTGTAACATATATACATACATATACATACATGATTTTTTTTTCCATTTCACAAGATACCAAATTGTGATCTGCACTGTCTGAGGGACCTTGAGAAAGCTGCATTTGGAAGAAGTACAGATGAAGGAAGTGGTTTCCCTAGCAACAGGAACTTTGTGTGAAAACTCTTCAAATACATTCTTGTCTTCCTCTTCCCTGTTTGTGCCTTGCTCAGTGTTTTGGTTAGTGCACGCTATACAATTAATCCTTCAGAGCACTATTCTCAAAACATTGGCAATGCCAACATGCAGAATACCCCCTTACCCTGAAAAAGTCCTGTGCCCCTCAGAAGTCCTTCCAATGAACTTAAATAATTCACCCAAAAATGTACCTTGTAAATTTCAACAGCTTTCCAGAGACACTATTCTGTGAATTATTTAGGATCTAGGTTATAAAAATAGCCTTATTCACAAAGCTCATCCCGAAGTTCAATTTAATTTTTTTAAAATTTCTACTTAGGACAGAGTTAATGGATATCTCCAGACTAAAACTTTTAATTTCTCTCACACACACAGAATCTTTATATATGAGCACAAGCTTATGGTTTACTAGACTGGTGAATGGTCAGCTATACCATGAATCTCTGTTAGTATATGTGATTTGACTCAGAAAAGATTGTAATGTTTCCTCATTGACTCAGTCTTCATAAAACCTCAGGGGATAGCTCAGCTAGGGAGATGGCTTTATTACAACTGGTTTGCTGGCTGCAGTCTGCATGCTTTTGCTAGCATTATAATACATATTCACAGATAATTATTGCCTTAATGTTTTTCCCAGAACAAAAGCATGATAAATTACCCTTTTTACTCTTCATCTTATTTTACTACTACTTGCATTAGTGCTGAGTCAAAAGCAAGCAAAACCCAATCAAGTTGACTGCCATGTTCCTGGTTATTACCTATGTATTTTTCCTTTCTTTCCTTTGATGATTTGCATATGTGTCAAATTCTCAGACATAAAAAAGATCTTTTGTATTGAAGTCTAGAAATTTTTTCCAACACTGTCTTTGTCTCTGGGAGTTATGGAGCTGGATACAGTCTTTAGTTAGGCTGCCTTTGAGAAAGAGAACATTTAATTTAGAATGGAATTCCTGAGATTTTGGTAGAGATATGCAATATGCTGAGAACAGCCTTCAGAAAAAAAATTATAGTTAACCAGGAAAGCTCTCTCAGGTTGCTGGGAAAGGAGAATAATGTAGTAGGTGCAGAATACACTCACAGTCCTGTGGCAGGATCAGGAGATGGGACTGAAAAAGCTGTGGCAGGGGGTGCTGGTGTGTGGGGCAATTTTCAGAGGTCTCTTTTCTGTTTTCTCAAAAAATTGCATGCCTAAATAAGGGTGTGGCATTCATACAACGAATATCAGCAGCAAAAATGGTCGTGGTGGCTAAGAAGATCATTGAGCAGGATGGGCACCCTGTATAATTATTTCAGAGCTTTAAAAGTATGTTATGTCAGAGCGTAAATGCCGTCAGTCAGGGCTTAATCTTAGTGCCAGAACTAAGTTCTAAGTTAACACAGACCAACAGTTTTTAGCCAAAACCCCTCAGGCTAGCCTACTAATATGTTATTCATATCCCTGTCAAGTCTGCAAAGAGCAAATGTTATGCAAGTGAGGGAGAATCATATCTGTAAAGATTTAGAAATCCCTTTGCTCTGTAGAATAGCAGCTGTGCTGAAATACATAGGCTGTTCATAAATTCATATTAATTTTTACCTTACAGACTGCTGAATGACAGTTATTCATCACAGATCCAAATAATGTATTTTTTTTTCAGAAAAAATCCCAAACCCTGATTCCATTAATGTGTATGAAATATAAACAAATATGGGGAAGTTTTAAAAACAACGAGAGTCATGGATTTGTTATGTTGAGTCTGCAGTTTCTGATGGGAGAGACGTATATCAGCAGCAGGCTTATTAAAGCCAATGAACCAATACCAACATTTAGATATATTTAGCCAAAGGCTCAGTGGAGAATATAGTTCTCACAAATACAGGATGTACATCAAATAGAACACCAATTTGCATGATTTTAACCACCAAAATGCCTTACCATTATTAGTTTAGATTTGTGAGAAAGGTGCTGAGCACTGTGTTGGGTTTCATTTCTCATGACTGAATCCTAGATTGTCCTTGCTAATCCTTATGGAATAAGAATCCTGCAAGAGCTAGAACTGGTGGACACATGAATGAGTATGTTATACTTGGGAAGAGTCAACATGGCCTCACAAACTTTCCAAGATAGTCCATAATCATATCGTTAAGGGAAACTTGTTTGATACAGTCTATAGCAGAGAGTACAAGCACAGGATGACATCAGTGCTCCTATGAGAAGAAAAAGAAAGGAAGAGCAAAAAGGAGGATTTGCTCTAGCAGCGCTGCATGCACGTTGCCAGTAACCTACAGCTGGTCCCCACACCCTCAACGGAAAAAGGAGTAATGCCATTCACCACATTTTGCTTCTGCAACTCAGCAATCGTATGTGAAGTGTTACCCTATATTACACGTGATAAGTAGGTTGACATTTTAAAGAGTAACATGTATGTTTCTGCTCAAGCCTTCCCAAACAGCAGAAGTGACTGATTCTGCAACACTGGGCCAGTGTAAACTTGGGTGTAATAAGTCTGTTTGGCTTTCCAAAAGAATGTTGTCAAATACTCTCAGCAAAAGAATTTAAACTGGCAGGGCACAAGAGAAAGGTCTGCATATGGGTAAGTAACTGGTTAAAATAAGAAACAGAACAGGAGTAAATTATTTCAGAGTTACGTCAGCAGTGGAACACATCAGGGATATGTGCTGCAATCTGTGTTGCTCAAAATATTCATAAATGATGTAAAGCAGAGTAGAAAGGCACAAAGTTTTGCTGAAGATACTAGATTATTTAGAGTAATAAGGACAAGGGTCAGCTGAAGATATGAAAAGTTATGAGACAGAGTAACTGGGAAGTTAAATGACAGAAAAAATTCTGTGTAGATAAATATGAAAAAATGCAGCTGCAAAAGCTACATACAAAATGATAGATTCTGAACTCACCAATACCATTTAGGAGCAGATCTTGTTTTACTGCAGGTTGCTCCATAAAATGTCTATTCAGTGCTCAGTAGTGGTGAGAAATAAATGTTCAAAATTATTAGAAGAGAGAACAAAAAAACTTTATTATAAGACTGTTCATCTACACCCTGAATACTGTCTACATTTATGGTCTTCTCAATCTCTAAAAGGATAATGTAGAACTGAAAACTGGAGAACACAAGGATGATCAAAAGTATGGACCAGTTCCAGTGCAAAGAACAAAATTTGTAAGTCTGGAAAAGAGAGTAAGGATATGACTGAGTGGTATGAGTGTCACAGACATGTGTGGATAGGGCTTGAGGATTCAGTCTTTCTTGCAGGACAGAGACTAGAGACTAATAAATGAAGCCAGATCAAAACAAAGAAAATAAGATTTTTCCTCTGAAAGATGGAATTCTTAGTCAAAGGGCACAGTGGAAATAAAAAGTTGCATGCCTACAGAAGGAAACAGGTCATATCTGTAGAAGAGAAATGGATTTAGGTTACTAAATATATAGAAACCTTGTCTAGATCAGCAAGCCACTGAGCTGAAAATAGGACATTAAGCTGAAGTATGTTTGCAGTTTTCTTACTCTTGTCTAAGTACTCACTTACAGCCACTGCTGGAAAGAGGACATGAGAGAGACACAAAGCCTTTCTTCTGTTCTTATTTATCTGCAGAGACTCTATTAAAACCTTTTATCGAATACTTATGCTATGTACTGATATAATCCTGAATATCTAATTCTTATTTCTTTACGTTAATCACTCATTTATTATTCAAGTCCTCTTTCATAAATTTTTACTAGTCTCCAGCCACTCTTATCTAAGTCCTTCATATTTATTCAGGAATCATACTCCTTAATTGAGGTTGAGCTTAAAGATCTATTGCTTTTTGTTTTCCTCTGGATATTTTCCAATATAATGTTCCTATGGGATTTTTCCAAGTGCTATTAAGACCAGCGAAGAGTTAAAAGAAAAGTAAGCAAACAGTCTAAATCTTATTATTTCATTTCCATCTGTTCCATATTTTCAGGGCCATGCTCAAGTCTTCTTTTCTTTCATTTACCTTGATTTATTTTTAGCCAATACTGCTATCACCCTTAGTTTTATGACTCTGAAATTCCCCTAGAAAAGATAATTTTTATACATTCCACTTTCCCTGATAAGTGATGAAACACAAATTCTATAATATCAAGCCATTTGTTAAGTTTTGATCCCTCAAAGGCCACTGCTGTCACTTACTTCTGCTTCTTTGTAAAAGGTTTCACTGCTTCATCGTTTGCCAATGTCGTTTCCTTTCCTGATTTCCCACTATAGCACCTTAATACATATAGCACGTCATTGTGTTCGCCTCCAGATTTGAGATAAGAAGAAAAAAACCAACCTATACACCAACTTTACCCACACATTATAGGGACATAATCAGTAACCATATTAGTACTGGCAAAACCTACTAAGGAGGAAGACACCTTGTACTGACTGTTTATATAGATGTAAAATGTAATAAGGCTAAATTTTCATTTAAATTTTGGGGACCATTTAAAGTAATTTAAATTAGTTTAAATTGATTCCATCTATGCTGTCCTTTTTACCTGTGTAAATGAAGAACATTTTTCATTTTCTTTTTAGTTTCTTTGTTGATCTTTTTCCATTTTTCTATGCTGTTGTTTTATTTTCACTATGTTTTCTGATGATTATTCATTCAGAAAGGTCCAAAACCCTTTGCTGTAGAATTCATCTGTCCTGGGAAATACTCTGAAGATAGGCCTTGCACCTTTGACCTAAACAATTCTTAATTGTCTTACAAAATCAAAACTTAGCACACTGTGGTGGGTTGACCCTGGCTGGACGCCAGGTGCCCACCAAAGCCATTCTATCACTCCCCCTCCTCAGCTGGACAGGGGAGAGAAAATATAACAAAGGGCTTGTGGGTCGAGATAACGACAGGAGAGATCAGTCAACCAATTACCGCCACGGGCAAAGCAGACTCAGCTTGGGGAAAATTAACTCAATGTATTACAATTCAACCAGAGTAGGGTAATGAGAAATAAAACCAAATCTCAGAACACCTTCCCCCCACCCCTCCTTTCTTCCCGGGCACAACTTCACTCATGGATTCTCCCAACCCCCAGCAGCGGTGCAGGGGGACAGGGAATGGGGTTTACGGTCAGTTCATCACACGCTGATTCTGCCGCTTCATCCTCCTCAGGGGCAGGACTCATCACACTCTTCCCCTGCTCCACCGTGGGGTCCCTCCCAGGGGAGACAGTCCTTCACGAACTTCTCCAACGTGGGTCCTTCCCATGGGCTGCAGTTCTTCACAAACTGCTCCAGCATGGGTCCCTTCCCCAGGCTGCAGTCCTTCAGGCACAGACTGCTCCAGCGTGGGTCCCCCGTGGGGTCACAAGTCCTGCCAGCAAACCTGCTCCAGCCTGGGCTCCTCTCTCCACGGGGCCACAGGTCCTGCCAGAAGCCTGCTCCAGAGCGGGCTTCCCACAGGGTCACAGCCTCCTTCGGGCACCCACCTGCTCCGGCGTGGGGTGCTCCCCGGGCTGCAGGTGGAGATCTGCTCCACCGCGGACCTCCCTGGGCTGCAGGGGGACAGCCTGCCTCACCAGGGTCTTCCCCACGGGCTGCAGGGGAATCTCTGCTCCGGCGCCTGGAGCACCTCCTCCCCCTCCTTCTGCACTGACCTTGGTGTCTGCAGGGCTGTTTCTTTCACATGTTCTCACTCCTTTCTCCGGCTGCTGTTTCTGTCCCACAACTTTTTTACCTTCTTAAAAATGTTATCACAGAGGTGCTACCGCTATCACTGATTGGCTCAGCCTTGGCCAGCAGTGGGTCTGTCTCGGAGCCGGCTGGTATTGGCTCTGTTGGACACAGGGGAAGCTTCCAGCAGCTTCTTACAGAAGCCACCCCTGTAACCCCCCTGCTACCAAAACCTTGGCACACAAAGCCAATACACACACATAATTTAATTTCATTGACTAGAGCTATTAAATGTTAGCAAATATTTTTAAAGGCAGATCTTGGAAATCAGTAATCTGTGTTAGAGAACTATAAACTTGTATATAACATAATTTAAATTGAATAAGCTTGCTATCAGCTGATCCAGTGTAAACTTCTATCACCTTACCACCAAAACCATCATTAAAAAATAATCTCTCGTATGTCAGGTGATTCTTTGCCAATATATCTGATACATATGAAAGCTAATATATCCATCATGGTTCCAAGAATGTATGCTACGTTGTTAGTACAGAAGTACAATTTATTATATTTTGGCACAAGGAAATATTTTTATAAAAGTCCTGTAGAGGTGTCTGTGACCATTTAAATCTAATCCTGTGTCTTCAACACAATCTTAGCACTAAAACCAACACTAACTTTTTTACCATGTTCTGCAACAGTATTTAATGAAAATATGTTATTATTCCTTATTCTTTCATTACAGTTTTTCCCATTATTAAATTTATTTTGTTATCTAGTCTCTCTTGCCTTGTGAATATTTTTGACAATCTTTTGTGAATAACTGAATACCTGTCTCACTCATGGTACTCAGTTTGTTAAGTAGTAATTCTTCTGTTAAGTAATAATTTATTTTATTAGTAGACAATAGTTTATATTTTTCCCTCTAGCTACACCCAATTTCCTAATACAGTTTAGGCATAGTCTTTTCAGCCACTTTATTGATTACGTGTGTTCTGTTTTGTCTTATATTAATATTTTTTCTTCCATCTGTCCACGCTGACTGATATAAATTCTTTTGTTGACCTTATCCTTTAAGTGCAATAATTTGAAGTTCTGATTTTCCCCATATGCCTGCTGAAAGAGCTATGACCCATGTTTGTGAACCCTATATACCTCTTAAACTCTTTCAGTTTGTATCATGTGTAGTACACAGAACTGTTTTGCTTTAGCACAGGAGGTCTTCATCACTGTGGATAAGTCCATAAGTGGCATAAAAACTTATTTTTCCCAATTTTTTGATTAAAAAAAAAAGAATTTGCATATGACTAAATTAGCTTGCACTTAAAATGGTTTCTCCTTTGGCTTGCCCTGCCAAAAGCTTATGCTGTCACATCTGCAGTATGTTCTCCTGATACTTTTGAACATAATTCATATTTCTTAAGGAATTACAACTCTTTGTAGCACTGGTGGTGCTCTGACAGTGAATCCTATACCTCTTGAGCAAGGGATAGTTTACTGCCATGCAATGCAAAAGGCCTGGATGCAGAAAGCCCAGATTTCCTTTCTCACAGTGAGGTTCATCGACTTGAATTGTCACATCTACACTCTACAGAGGGGTCTGGACAGGCTGTATCGATGGACCAAGGCCAACTGTATGAGGTTCAACAAGGCCAAGTGCTGGGTCCTGCACTTGGGTCACAACAACCCTGCGCAGCGCTACAGGCTTGGGGAAGAGGGGCTGGAAAGCTGCCCGGCAGAAAAAGACCTGGGGGTGCTGGTTGACAGCCGACTGAATATGAGCCAGCAGTGTGCCCAGGTGGCCAAGAAGGCCAATGGCATCCTGGCCTGTATCAGAAATAGTGTGGCCAGCAGGACTAGGGAGGTGATTGCCCCCCTGTACTCGGTGCTTGTGAGGCTGCACCTCGAGTCCTGTGTTCAGTTTTGGGCCCCTCACTACAGGAAAGACATGGAGGTGCTGGAGTGTGTCCAGAGAAGGGCAACCAAGCTGGTGAGGGGCCTGGAGCACAAGCCTTATGAGGAGCGGCTGAGGGAACTGGGGTTGTTTAGCCTGGAGAAAAGGAGGCTGAGGGGAGACCGTATCACTCTCTACAACTACCTGAAAGGAGGCTGTAGTGAGGTGGGTGCTGGTCTCTTCTGTCAGGTGGCTGGAGATAAGATGAGAGGAAATGGCCTCAAGTTGCGTCAGGGAAGGTTTAAGTTGGATATTGGGAAAAATTTCTTTACTGAAAGGGTTGTCAGACTTTGGAACAGGCTGCCCAGGGAAGTGGTTGAGTCACCATCCCTGGAGGTATTCAAAAAGCGTGTAGACAAGGCACTTCAGGACATGGTTTAGTGGGCATGTTTGATGGTTGGACTCAATGATCTTAAAGGTCTTTTCCAACCTAAATGATTCTATGATTCTATGATCTTTATTTAGCCTACTGTATTTCACAAGACCTGAACTAGAGATTAGTTGATTCATTTCAGAGGAGAAGCAGAATAAGAGATGTCTATTTAACGTATAGATTTACATTGAAATAATAATTTGGTATCCCTGCTATCACTTACTGTGACACATACATATGATTTTCAATGTACAGATTTACAAGGAGATTTCTTCCTTCATAATTTGTTCCAATGGCTATCTAACCAAAGAGTTAAATATTTACACTTTATTCATAACTTCAACTTCTAGTGGACCTTTTTATATGTTTGCTTGCTGTACATTTCCATGGGTCTTCTTGGGAACTGTCATCTAATTATTCTTCTTGAGTTTGAAGGTGTATTTCAGTAGATCTACAACAATGCCAAAATACAGATGATATAGTGTCCTAGTTTCAGCTGGGATAGAGTTAACTGTCTTCCTAGTAGCTGGTATGGTGTTACGTTTTGAGTTCAGTATGCAAAGAATATTGATAACACTGATGTTTTCAGTTGTTGCTAAGTAGCGCTTAGACTAAAGTCAAGGATTTTTCAGCTTCTCATGCCCAGCCAGCGAGAAAGCTGGAGGGGCACAAGAAGTTGGCACAGGACACAGCCAGGGCAGCTGACCCAAACTAACTGGCCAACGGGGTATTCCATACCATGGGACGTCACATCTAGTACAGGAACGGGGAAGTGGGGACAGGGGAATTGCCACTCGGGGACTAACTGGGTGTCGATCGGCAGCTGGTGAGCAATTGCCCTGTACATCATTTGTACATTCCAATCCTTTTATTACTACTGTTGTCATTTTATTAGTGTTATCATTACCATTATTAGTTTCTTCTTTTCTGTTCTATTAAACCGTTCTTATCTCAACCCACGAGTTTTACTTCTTTTCCCAATTTTCTGCCCCATCCCACTGGGTGTGGGGGGGAGCAGCGAGTGAACAGCTGTGTGGTGCTTAGTTGCTGGCTGGAGTTAAACCACGACATATAATATCCTTACTTCTGGTTAATATTGCTACAAGCATAAAACAATAACAAATCAAGATAAAATCTTGGAACCAACATATTAATCTCAATATTAGGTTAGCTAAATCATCAAATAAACATAAAAATAATCATTACTAAGAACTCCTAACAATGCTTGTTCATAGGGAGCAGATGTGCATTTGATTATGAATGCCAATAAAGAAAGAACTTACCAAAATAACTCAAATCAATAATTCTGAAGCTGATTAAACATGTTATTATTGAAACCTGTTGTTGTATTAGGTGTAGGTGGCAAGGTGGGCTACAGGGCGGCATCTGTGAGGAGTGGCCGGGGCTGCCCCGAGCCGGACACAGCCGGTTCCAGCCGGTTCCAGCCCACCCACCCCAGGGCACCGCTCAGCCCCACAGACAAGGCCGGGGCGCCTCAGGGGAAACGTACTCAAGAAAGGGCAAAAATGCCCAATGAGCAGAGAGGAGTGAGGGAAAAAAAAAAAGGTGTGAGAATCAACAGTACAAACACCAAGGTGAGAGCAGAAGAGGGGGGAGGAGGTGCTCCGGGTGCCAGACTAGAGATTTCCCTACAGCCTGTGAAGAGGACCATGGTGGAGCAGTTATCTGTACTTCGGCCCGTGGTGAGTCCATGCTGAAGTAGGTTAATCCTGAAGGACTGTAGCCCAAAGAGAGGACCCATGTTGGAGCAGGGGAAAAGTGTGAGAAGGAAGGAGTGGCAGAGAGGAGCTGTTATGGACTCCATTCCCCAGCCCCACTGCATCACTTGGGGTAGGGCATGGAGGAGTTAGGAACGAAGGAGTGAAGTTGAGCCTGAGAAAGTGGTGAGGGGGGGAGTAAGCTGTTGTTTTAATTTTAATCTTTGTTTCTCATTATTCAAATGTATTTTAATTGGTAATAAATTAAATTAATTTTCCCTACGTCAAGTTTCTTTTGTCCATGACGTAATTGTTAAGTGATGTCTACGTCTTTACCTTGACCCATGACTTATGTCATCTTAAACCTGCATCTTTTGAATCACTGGCAAGTATTCCAGTTATTGGACTACTGACTATCCTGTCTTGCTCTGTGACAAGAATTGTATTTTTGAAATGTGAAAGTTCTTCCATTTAAGAGTTTGATCATTTCCCTCAGTTTTACTCATTCATTTCAAAGTAATCAGGCTTACACATTTATTAGTACCAGTCTTCACTCAAGTGATTTTCTGACCTGAAAAGCAAGATGTCTTGCTTTAATGCTTTGCCTTTTAATAACTGTAATTGTAAAATTTTAGCAATTTCATCTTTCAGTGCCTTTCTTATACAGTCTTAGGTGGAGCCATTTTTAGAAAATGTCCTAATTAAATTAGCACTTCAGAAGTATAGATAGTGTTCTGCATGTGTTAGGAAATAAGTCTATTATTTTATTGTCCCCAAATTACTTAACAAATTATTTGACAGAACTTTCAAATAAACAAATATATTGTTATCTCAGTAGGACAACTGAGAGTAAATTGTGCCAACAGTTCATGGCACACCAAAAAATCATATTAAAATAACTGATCACTGGGTTTCCTTCTAGTCACTATAAATATAAGTCAGACAAACATAAACACCAGAAAAATTCAAACTAAATTCAAGCTTC
Source organism: Haliaeetus albicilla (assembly GCF_947461875.1). Taxonomy (NCBI): domain Eukaryota; kingdom Metazoa; phylum Chordata; class Aves; order Accipitriformes; family Accipitridae; genus Haliaeetus; species Haliaeetus albicilla. Next base: position 23,462,437 of record NC_091500.1, read on the forward strand.
TGATGTTTTCCTTATAATCTATTTCTTATTCTTCTTGAATATTAATTTCCAGTTTTGAAACTCAGTGGTAGGTCAAACAGCTAAAATGCACTTCTTAACAAGAGTTATTTAATCCCATCAAGGTGAAACCATTTTAAATATATAATTTATATAATGTCTATGCTTCTGTAAAAGCTATTGAGCTCAAAAATCAAAGGGTAACTGAGTGAATCTATATCTCCCCAGTGAAGTAATAAATGTACTTTAACACTGACATTTCTTCGGGCAGTACCCTTAAGAGCTATTCAGAGTGCTTAAAATGCTGACATCAGTTAATCCATTTGTTACATCACAAATCTAGGCATCTGTTAAATTTTTTGCTTGATTGCCTTGTTTAAGGCTCATAGATCTAAGTACAATGTCAGCTCTCCTGTGTATGGTGTTACTTTATCTACATGGTGTTTTTCCACTTCATTGGTTAATCCATTTTGGTTATTATCTGGAAGTGCTATTAGCAACAGTGATTTCCAAAATTCTTATTAATTCATTTTCACAGAAAAATTGAGATTTTTATGGGCCATATACATAATAGCTCAATTTAATAAGAAAAGTGAATTCAAAGCTGGTTGTCTTGCTTAGTGACAGAACAATTTGGTCATGAAGCAATAGCTGCTGCTCGGTTTTTTGAGATGTCTCAGATGTGACATGGGTTATTTCAAAATATGGCAATAAAAAGCCATCCCCAGTAAGCAGCATTGTCACTTCATTTGGAAGAGAGCTTTGCTGTAGTTGTTACTGAGCAAAAAGATGGAGAACGTAATGTCTTTTCTTGTCCTATCTTTATGAATTAAATCCTTAAGACTATGGACAACTATTTTGTAATCCATAATTTCTATCAATTAATATTGAAATGCTTTATACAACTGGGAAAGATATCAGCAGGGGAGACTGAAATACATATTTTTCCTCCCACCCTGACTGCAACAGAGTCATTCTGTAACATGATCCAGAGTAATGGGAAATCGGATATCAAATTTTGTGACAGTAGAATGCTAAAAGATGGGACATACTAAGAGTTGAGATTCAGGAAAGACATATGTTTTCATTTGAATGTGAATTTGATTTTTCCTAGGAGTTTGCTTACATGGAGAAGAAATCTAAAGAAGTATTAATTTCAAAAAATTCCAAAGATTTGTTTTTCAAATAATTTGAATTGGTAATCATACTAAAAGCTTTATATCCACAACTTCCTAGCTTGTCCTAAAATTTGTATTTTCTTCTTCTACTGTCTGACCTGTCACTAGAAAAAAGAAGAGTTGTTGTATATAGATGAAAAGGATAGGTGCTTTTGTCTTCTCTTTTCCTTCTTTCTGGTCCTGCACTTTTTTTCAAAAGGTGTTTAATATTTCCTTACTGTATTAATTTAAGCATGTGTTGCAGTATTATAAAAAAAAGTAAGCAAGCACTGAGACTATTTTATAGATAAGCTTTCACGTGAAAGTGTTACCATTACTTTCTTAAGTTCTAGCCTTGAAATACACTTCAGTGCAATTTCCTAAAGCTGCATCGTTTCTTAAACCTGACTGTCCATGATTCATTTTCTTTATCAGTGTAGGGCCTTTATCTTTGGAATTTCTTTATCTTCCATAGCTGTCTGTATCTGGTACTTAACTACAGTACTTTTGCATCTGTTATATACTTATCCTCACAGCCCCCTTATGAGCTAGGCAAATACAGTTTTCTGTTTTATAGATGGCAAACTTAAGCACAGAGAGATTAAGAGCTAGGTCACAAAATGACTTAAAAGTTATGATTTGAATGGTGCAATCTCTCACTTACAGGTGTCTTTCTGAGAGTAGAATGCACAGCGCTTATTCATAGTTAGACTATCAGTACAACATGTTGGGAAACTAAACAGATATAGGAGCTATAAAAATAAATACCCAAATACTAACTTAACCAATCAGAAGTGCTGAGGAGAGGAATGGGAATTCAGGGACAAAGATTAGAAATTGTCCAAATGTATTGTTTTCATTTACTGTCCCCATGGCATTAACTGAGGATTATGGCTGCCATCTGAGACTGCATAGGCTTGTTTTTAAATCTCCCTTTTATGTGAACCATAGCAGAAATTTGTATACAGATTCTTTCTTCTTGAAGTTCCCATCTATTACTTTTGGCTGTTTTGAAAGCAAGTGTTTAATGTTGAAGAATTTTTATGTTCTATGACTATCTAATATATTCATTGGGTCAAAAAAAAAATCCTCAGGGACTTACTTAGATCTTCGAATGTAGCTTATAAAGTGGCATCAGGTGGAAAGCAAATGTTTAAGCTCAAGACAGCTATTCAGACTATGTGTTGCCCAGAGATGCCAAGCCTTGGAATGCCTAGCTTCATTTTGGACAGCAAAGTCACCAGTGCACCTATGGACAGGCTCTTGCACATCCACAGAAATTGGTATTTGAACCTAGAAGTTTGCACTTCTCTTTGAGCTGGAGCTTAGAAGTTTGAGCAGTTCAGAAGTAGTCAAGACTTTTAAATGCCATTTAAATCCATTAAGGGATTCCTATGCATTACAATGTTAATGCCTTTCCATTTCACTTTTGAGCATTTGCCAAGGAATTAGAAAAAGGGTTCTAAGCTCAGCTCAACTTCAGGAAACATAATTTTGTCATAGCTAGTTCATGCCAGGCAAAGATCCTAAATGTTAAGCTAGACTTTAAACAAGGACAGTGAATAATATAGTCATGAAGCTAGATAAAATTCAGTATCAGGGAGCATAATTTTGTAGATCAGTAGAATGAGCAGATGATTAGGAAACCAGTGGACTCTACATTCCTGGGACTACTTTTGCAGTTTTTAATCAAATTTAATGGTTAAATGAATAAAATTTGGTAATGGAGTCAGGTTATTTAGTTATGTAAATATATTTACATGCTAATATTACTTCTAAAAGTTCTAATACTATTAGTTATCTGCTCTTTCATGATGCATTTTAATTTTCTCATATAACTATACTTTAGATCCGCTGATAGCATCTACTGCATAAGAATAATTGCAAGCGTAGTAAAAACATGCTGAATATGCTAACTTGAGGTAAACACATTCTTTTGCAATAAATCTTTGACTTTACGAATAATAGAAGAAAGCTAACATTTATCAATGTTTGTGAATTTCAGATATTTATGCTTTGTTGGTGAAAATGTTTGAGAAGGGTAAACTTAGTACATAAATTATAACTCTCTAAAGAATAATTAATATCACTTTACAATAAATGATTTTGAAACTGAATATTCTCAGACTTGGCATTACATAGTAAGTGGTTAAATATTGGTTGATGTCTTTAAATATTACCTAGACTTTATTTTGCAGCTAAGAAACAAACAGAAATGAAAAAAAATATTAATGTCCTATTGATCCATTTGATACAATAACTTTATCTGTCATTTATCCTCTTAATATCTCATATTGAACTATGCAGCTGAAGGAGGCTGAGTTTAGTACTGTCAGCTATGGTCTGAAACTCATAATGGATGGATTTATTTTTCTTTACTACATAAATCCTTTGTGGAAAAAATGCAACACATTGATAAGTTCAAAGTTGTCTAACTAAACATTAATGTAAAGAAACATCATATTTAATCACCAGAAGAGATATACTCTAATAATAAAGCCTGAATTTGACTAGAGAGTGAATGGTTGTTCTAAAGTTATAGGAGGAATATGGTGAGCCTACATATTATTTGGGTTGGGTCCAAGTATGAAAACGGAGGACTTTCTTATTCAATGTGTGATGTGCATACAGTTTCTATTCACTTTTGTGAATGTTATCCCTAACAAAATTACAGATTAATTGGAGCTGTGCTGGTAAAGGTCTGTGCTCTGTAGAAGGAAGAGTGTGAAGAGCAAATGAAAAGTCTCTGTCAGAGGAGTATATTTTCAATGGCTAGTGTTGAGGACGTTATATGGAAGCACACAAATGTGCTAAGCAAATCCTCCCATGGCAGAAGAAAGTGAGAACAGAATAACCCTTCTGTAATTTCACAGCTTAGCTACAAGTAAAATGACTTCTTTTCCATCTTCAAAGCTGTTAAGCACCTTAGCCTCCAAGTACCATGCTGTTATCCTGCTGCTTCCACTAGGATTTGGTCTTTGACACACACCAAGTCATCCTCAAAGAGACCCCAAGTAACCATTAGGTGTTATGTTAGTTATTTTCTGCATAGATTATTGTGACATTTTCACAGATCCATTACCTGACCTTGATTAAAATTCAGGAAATGTTAGCCTGTTGCCTATGTTTAGGCCACAGAATAATACCTCTATTTTGACATACCTTTAATAAACCAGACATTTTATTTATCTTTGCAAAATGGAGTGAGATTGCTGGTTTATTTATCCTTCATGCACATCTGAGATGTAATTGGGGGAGTTGATGTCACTGACATATTATTAAGCTATTTCAGCTCTGTATGTCATTCTGCAATAAATCAAAGGATAGCAATTTTAAGCTCTGTGCTGGCTACAAAATAATAGGAGTGCCTTAGAGTCTACAAAACCTCTTGATAGTATTACTCAGTTCTCATTTTACAAGTTTTAATTGAAACCATTATCAAATAATGATTCCAGACCAGAAATAATTGTTAATAAAGTTCTAGAGATCATATCTGCCCCTCCTGCTCTAAGTTCTGACTACCCCTGCTAAGGGATAAGAGCCCAGCTCTACAGTTTTTCTATCAGAAGATAGAGTGCCTATTAGAGTGAGTGAATAGAGAGAGAGAGTGGATATACGATGCTTCTGAAACTAGGGCTCTTGAAAACTGCTGGCTGGTTTCTCTGGAAACGCAGATCTTCTACTCTGTGATATGGATGCCATTGGTATCAACATCTGAAGTTTTACAGGTATGTGTCAAGTCCTGCCAGAACATTTCCCATGGGACTATGAGCTAGAAATCCAATAAGCAGGGTGAGGGGGTGGGCACAAATGCTGTGCGGCAACAGTTGGAACTGCTAAGTTGTTAACATGCTCACTCGCATGTTCTTAGAGCACACTAACTAAATTGGCCCTGCTCTCAGCAGTGGGGGTGGGCAAGGCAACCTCAGGGGTCCTCTCCAAAGAAAGTGATTCTACCACTGTGTGAGCCCATGTGTGCCCCAGGCAATGCCTGGGCGTGAGCTGCTCTCAGCATGCTGTAATGGATGGAGACTTCCTGGTTTTGGATAGAAAAATGAAGGCAGAGAGTTTATTTATATGGTTACAAGTTATACGTATTTGTTTTGTTTGCCCTTGGGACCAGAAAAGGGGTCATAAGTTTTTTTTACTGGCATAAGCATAGTGATAGGGAAAGCCCTTAACAGTGGGAAAGGCAGGACATATTCAAATTGTACAAAATGTCTGCTGTTTTAAAGCTCTTAAAGCACAGCATTTACTTGCCTGTAGCTTTCTGTAGACTGAGGGTACTGATGAGCCATCAGATGTATCTTCTGTGTCTAGTACCTAGGAAAGATATAGGCCTATGAGAAAAAATCTTTGATATCCTGTTTTTCTTACTATTACCATATAGTCAATGCTATTCCTATGCTATTACTATTTAATAAGATTTGTTCAAGGTGAATTTTTAGACATAACAATAGATATCAATGTCAAGATATATTTTATTATTACAGTTCTGCAAAAAAGGAATGTTCCAGTGCACATATTCACAAACATACTCTTTAAGGCCATTTCACAATCAAATAAAAGTATGTGTTCCATAAATAGATTGCTATATTTCTAGTGGACTGGAAGAATTTTTTTTTGTTCACGCTTTCCGTAAGGAACACTTTGTATGATATTCTAAGTGTTCATCAAGACAATTAATGATTTTGTTGCAAAAGCCCTGCGGTGGTTCATAACCCCTTGGAGAGCTGCCTATGTGAAAACAGTCTAGACTTAGATGAAGTACTACAAAAGCAGAAGCAAGACAGCTAGGTGCTCTGAAATTTCTCCGGAGTCCATAGACTATGCATAGCAGTGATGTTGCACATTTGGAAACTTTCATAACAACTCTGGTTGCTACATAATTTTACCTATCCTGCAAACTAAACTCCTATGAATGTCATTGAATTCCTGCAACACCACCCTCCCACCCCCAACAATTAGGAAAATGAGCGCGATCTTGATGGTCCATCAATGTACATGTTATTAAGTGGGTTTTGTGTATAGTGTATGTGATTCTAGAAAATAGTTCACTACTACCACAAAAGTCAGAAGTACCAGGAAATCTCAGTTTTTCTTTTAGTACGTAAATTGCCTTTTAGTACTTAAATTACCTTATCCTTATCCTAAACTCTGTCACAGAAAATAAGTTTGACACTTCTGATCATATGTATTTTTTGTGCATCAGAGATGAATGAGTGGTTATCAGCCAGAGTTCCCAGCAGTAAAATGTCTCGTTTGTTCAATCTTTTAAGGTGTACATAAGCAAATATATCTGTAACCTGCAGGCTCAGCGCACCAAAATGTATGCATACAACCGTCCTCTCAATATTAACCTTAACTGAGCTCCTGTCACTTCAATGTTGCCTTCATTTGTGTACCAATCCTTTTATTAATTTAGGCTCAACGTAGGGACATGTAATGATTTCTGAATTACTCTATGTGGGTGTAACAGTCTGCCCACCAGCATTTCTCGCCCATCTGACGCATTTGTCCCACAGTGCTGCAAAACAAACAAAACTGTAAGAACTCCTTTCCCTGCATAATGTATTTTTTTCTATGCTATGCATTCAGAAGACAAAGTTAATGTCAACCTTAGGTTAATGTAATAAAAGTGATAATTTGATTCCTGTTGCATGGAACCCTGAAAAGGGATGTTTGGGTTTTTTTAATTGCCTTCATGCACTTATTTACCTGCAGGCCATAGATGTCTTTTTGTCAAATATTTTCACATTGGTATGACAATGTAAGATGAAACATACTTCTTGTAAAGTTTGATGCAGTAGTTACAATAATAAAAGTACAGTAACATCTATAATAAAAACCCTTGGTGTTTAGTGTAGCAGGCACTCCCCTATGCTAAGAAAATACATCACATATGAGTGTCCATCTACACTGACATATAAATTTATCAACCAGACCTTTTTACTATATGCTTGCACTGTGTGACTGTCAGAAATGGTAAAGGAATGGTAGCAAATGAACTAAGTTTATTACAGAAAAGTAAAGCAAAGGGAATAAATAAAATGAAGTGGAAATACAGCTAATTACATCAGTGCTTAGATAGTAACTGGTGGGTTTGAGACCATTGAAAATCTGACCTTCAGAATCTAAATTTAAATGGTTATTTTTAATATTGTAATTATTTAAGTATTTTATTCCTGTCAGTCCTCAATTACATAGAAAAATGATAATTGCTTCTCATATCCTAATTTATCACTGCAGTCATAAGCAGAAATGGGAGTTCAAAAGAACACACTCTCTTGTGTTTCTGGATTATGATTCAGGATAAAGTACAGACTTTCATACATTGTCTCCTAATAACTTCTTCATTTTGCTGGAAAAGATGTCCAATTTCTGTAAATAACAAAGCAATAATGAAGATGATAAATCAGTAAGCATCATCTAAGTTGGCAGCATCACTCATTTATTAATGATAATCTTCTTATAAATTTATAACAAATGGAGATTTCCCACTGAAACTAAAATTATAATTAAGAATCTGACCTGAAAAGTGTTTTTGAGGGAAATTGGAGTATTCCCATATTTTCCAGGTTGATATATGGATATCAAAGATCAAATTCCAACAACAGACAGACATCTTCATAATGACTTTTTTTTCTTATGAGTTTCCTTTTTTTTCTGAATTTTAGATCTTGTTTTTTTACAGATTTTTACACGTTTGTTCCTCAAAACTTCTTACTAAGATAAGTATAAATGTTGTATTTCTGTAATACTCTGATTTTTTATTTTACTTAAATGAAAACAACTATTCCATTCCTCCTTGGAGAAGTCACAATGATTAAGTGGACAAAAAAAATCTGTGTTAATGAAAATAATCCTATCTACAAATCTCTTTGATTTTCATGGTACTATCTGACTATCAAAAATGTAAACACCTATCCAAATTTGGATCATCTCAGATTTAGATGGTATCTTCTTGTCATTGATCTGGAGCTCTTCCACTTAACATGACTTGGAGTCACATAGATGATCAATTAAATCAATTTATTCATGTTCTTCTAAACTTTATATCACTATATAGAAAAAAGAGGGGAAGATCATCTTAAGATACTCGCTTAATGTCACAAAGGACATCAAGAAAATTGGCAGCCAGAAATGCAGTAGAAAAAGCAGAATGAATATTCGGCTAGTTTAGAAGCTCCCCAGTGAAGGTAGAAGAAAATAGTCTGGGTATTTAGTCTTCTTTATCCCCAAATGGTAAGAACAAGGTGTGCAACAGCTGACCTTTGAGACTGACCTTTTATTCCAGATGCTGCTGCACTGGCCACATTACCTTTAAAGAGAACAGACACAAACTATAAAAATACTGCAGAATAATATTGTAGATTGACCCTGCTGTAAAAACTCAGCCATTCTGCAGTACCTGTGTCAGGAAAATTATTCCCACCAAGGAGTTTCAAGAGAATATTAAATGACAGTGCATTTAGCCACTGAATGTAAAAAGCTTTACATCATCACCTCCACTGGCTCAAAAAAAGAGGAGCTGAGGATGCTTTTCTGTGAGTACTAGAGTAAGAAGATTAATTAATACAATTTTCCTGTAGAGAAATAGTGCTGTGTATAGTGTACAAAACCACTTTTCAAAACAAGATAATATTTCTACATATATTTATTTTTTAAAAATGTTTCAGTTCAGGCAAGATATTCTTCCTTAGTAAAAAGTGTGTTTCATAAAATAAAACAGTATAAAAATGTATTTTAAAGACTTTACAGTTTTCCAAAACTCAGAATGACTGATGTAGTTACCTTTTAATATATGGTATTCATCATACCAACTTAGACAGCTAAGCTATTTAAAAAACTAAGAATGAGCTGATTAGCTTATAATATGGGCTCTTTTCATTGTCAACAGAATTACAGAAAAACACAAGTACCTCCAGAAATATGCAAGTACCTTAAGAGGGCAATTCATCTTACGTGTCTTACCCACATACTTCAGAATGACATGACTATTCATTGTTTGTGCAGCCAGCACAGACTTACCGGCTTTGACTTAGACATCTAAGCCTTTTAGATAGCTAAGCTAGGTCATCAAGGTGTTCAAACAGTGCTTTATGAAATATAGAAAATGCATTAATTTATTATAGCTAAACTCCACACTTAAGAGGTATTCCAATAAATGAGATATAGACAGAGTTGACTGACATAAACTGATAATACGCTAAACACATAAATGGTTAATACACTTGACAGGAGCTAAGTCATTTTATGCTCATTTAAGCAAAACAGGCAGATTCTGATGAATTGTATTGTTTGGCTACTCCGTAAACTTATCTGAGTTATAATGTCTTACACAATGAAACCAAACCTATCATGTTATAAGATAAAATCGCTGGCATAGCAATAACACGTTAAAAACTGAACATGGTGCTCTGTCCATTTCAGCAATATTGCTGGGCTTTCTCATTTAGATCCTTCTATCTTGAACTTGTCATATCATCAAATTAGCTCACACAAGATATAACTAGATTTTCCTGAAATGGATTTAAATATATATATACTTGTTCTTTGATACTTTAAAAAGTCAACTGTGACTTTAAATTGGCATAAGATCAAGAGAAGCACAATATACAGTCTTTAAATTTGAAATGAGAATTCTCCTCTACCATGTTTTGGGAAAGTTCAGAAGTTAAAGAAAAATATTGAGTATTATATAGATACTTTGATGTATATCATATTAATACTTTATCAAGGTAAACTGAACATAATTTTTTTTGAAAGAAAGGGCTTCTGATTCAGTTGAGTTCTTCTTGCATGGAAGAAGAAAAAAGTCAAATAGAAAACGAATATTTTCTTCAGCTCTTTTATTTTCAAGGGGTTTTAAATAACAAAAATTTTGGTGCATGCAGAATAGAGTTGAATTTCATATCTTTTTTCTCCAGCTAACATATAAATCTTTTAATATATTTGCCCCCTTTTTATTTGCCCCCAACTGATTTGTTTCGAACAAAGATGTAAGATAATTTGAATAAGTTCATTTACAGCTCACTTCATATTTGGTAAAGTAAGTTTTTCTTATCTTAAAATCACAACATATATATATTGCTTTACTAAGTAATATGCTTAAAAAACTTTTCCACAAAAAATTCTTCCCACCTTATATCGGAATTGTAATATTTTCTCCACAAAGCAATGACCAGTGTTAGGTTATGTGATTAAAGGTCCATCCCCATAAGTGTGTCCCAGGGCCACCTCAGGCCCAGGGGCTGGGGGACACCAAGTACAAGGAGCCAGCCACGGCAGCTCTCTGGGGCACCTCATGGACTGAGGGAGGGGGTCACTGCCTATGACAGTCTGTCCCGGCTCCTAATTAAACTTCATTTGTAACTCCTTTCCTAGGTGAAGGTCTCATTCTGTGTGTGTGTCTGTGTATGGGTGTCTGAGCATCAGCACCTGGAGTCACACCACAGGACCACAAGTCTGGGCTGGGTACTGGAAAGACCAACAAGCCTGAGAGTTGGTTACTGGAGGGACAAGGGGGACCAAGATAGCTCCTGGAGAGACCATGGCATCTGGGGGTTGGCTACTGGTAAAGTCATAGGTCTGGACCTGCAACGTGGGGAGACCTGTCTGCCTGTGTATGCCTGTGTGAAGCAACTGGGAGACCTGGGGATCCAGGGCCCAGCAACTGGATAGACTGGTTGTCTAAGGCCAGTTACAGGGTGCATCACTCCTGTGTCTGTATCCCTCTGTTTATGTGTGTGTGTGTGTGTGTAGGTCTGAGTATCAGCAACTGGAGTGGGGCTCCAGCCTCAGGGGCTTGTATGCCCAAGTGCCAGCAGCTGGAGAGACTGGGATCCAGGGGCAGCCACTGAGCAGAATGAGTGTCTGAGTCCAGCTACTGGGGGGATCCATGCTGTACCTATATATAGATTTTTCCACTAATGGGTTTTCACCCCGATTAGCCGAAAAGGGGAACGGAATGAGGCTGTTGGTGCACCTTGTGTTTATGTGAGTGAGGTATTTTTGTGTCTGTGTTCATCTGTTGGACCAGCTGTGCAATTTCATACACAAATAGAGCCAAAACTCTTTACCCTAGAGAAGAGAAGGCTCAGGGGTATCTCATCAATGCATTCAAATACCTGAAGGGACCATGCAAAGAAGATGGAGCCAGGCTCTTTTCAGTGGTGCCCAGTGACAGGACCAGAGCTCACGGTCACAAACTGAAGCACAACAGGTGCTGTCTGAACATCAGGAAACACTTTTTCACTGTGAGGGTGACCCAGCACTGGCACAGGTTGCCTAGAGAGGTTGTGGAGTCTCCATCCTTGGAGATATTCAAAAGCCATCTGGACATGATCCTGGGCAACCTGCTCTAGGTGGCCCTGCTTGGGCAGCGGGGGTTAGACGAGATGATCTCCAGAGGTCCCTTCCAACCTCAACCATTCTGCAATTTTGTGGTATAGTATAGAATTCTGAAGGAAAGGACAAATAAGTGGTATCAGAAATTTTGAAAAGCCTGCTTAAATTATGAAATCTTGCTCTGATCCAGAATTAAAATTGATTTAATTATGGATAAACACACTTAAAAATCATATCTTAACTCATGTGTTTCATTACCCTATGCTGTGTTTCCTATCATGTTTTTTATGATGCTTGTACAAATTTTGAGTATCTTTATTTTGAACATAATTTACTGTAAAATCTGATAATTTTGGCCTAAGGTTACCATTGACCAATACATCACATGTAACAGTTCCAAATCAAATAGAAACTAAATTTTGATAAAAGGTTAGATGAGCTGAAGTATTTGCAGTCATCAGGCTGTGTATCCATGTATAATGGCAATGTGTGGTTACAAAAGATGCATAATGAAGTTCATCAGGCCAACTGATGCAGTTAAGGAACAAGGAGCTAGAGATAGGTCTGCTCTTCTAGGTTTCCTAGCATGAACAAAGGAAGAAATTAATTGAGAGTTTTTTAATTCTGAAACAGAAATAACTAAAGTACTGAGAGAGAAGGTAGTGCGGTAGGAAAGATTGAGCAGAATTCATAAGATTCTAAAATCTGTAAGACACTTTGGAAATATGAGACGTGAAGGAAATCAACTGTTAATTTATGTACTGTATGTATCATATATATTCTTCCTGAGCAAGACAGGATGGAAGAGTGGTTCATTAAGGGACTGGGACTTTCCTGTTTGACCTAGTCATTAGCATCGGTTTATGCTAATATCCTGGCAGAAACAGGCAAGAAGTTCCCAGAACTTCTGGACAAGAATGTCTTTTTTCCCTCATAAAATTCTTCTTCTTTTCTGCTAGTCAACCTGGTTTTCTGCTCATATATTGTGAATCAGAATTTGCCACAAGTAACATCTCAGAATACTATACCCAATATGACTTCGGGAGGCTCATATGTGTGGTTCTGCCTTCATATCCATAGCGTAGACCTTATATTTATGAGGCAGGGGAGGGATTCAGAGAAAACTTACAGTTAATTTTTAAGGATTTTTTTTTCTTATATTTTGTAGAACCTACTGCCTTGTTTCATATGCAATTATTTCAAAATTGTAATGTTCTGAAAGACTTGGAATTGCTTATTACTGGATTGAATTTTGTAAATAATAGGTGTTTTAGATTACAGTTTTCTACCAAGTTGTTGATAATCAGTACGTTATGTAAATGGTAACCTATTCAGTGCATGGTTCAGCAAACATTTCAGTGTTTAAATTCACCCAGTTATAGTTAAATTGACTCAACTCCACAGGAAATTCTTGACTGTTAGTTAAATCTAAATGAAGGTACACCTTCATGTAATTTCTGAACTTCAAACAATTTAAGGAAAACAGCAAATAGCCCAGGTATCACCTGAAGTAAAATTTACTTTTACCAAAAAATAAAAGAATAAAATAAGATGATCTTATAAAGTATTCATTGATTCATTTAATTTAATTTGGTATGGTATTTTCCTATATGGTTGAATGTATGCTGCAAATAGTGTAATTTCATACTTAAATAAAATCTAAATGTGCTAGAATGATATGTATATGTTATACAGTATAGCCTGAGTTTTATAGAAATTCATAACTGATTTGATCTTACAGTTTTAATTGAGTCTTTGTAAAAATTCATAGTGACCTTCTCTCTAAAAGCATTTTTTCCAAACTGTCCAAGAAGCTATAAGAATTCCTTCCTCTTCATCTCCCTCACCGTAGGGAGTATGTCCCTACAGGACTTCAAAGAACTTTTTCAACCTTTTTCTTCTCACTGACTTTCCCCATTAAACAGTCTCTCTCACCATATTCTGCTCCCAAGTTAATTCTTTTTTAAATTGCACTATTCCAAGAGGAAGGCAGGGGAAAAGAAGTTTCCAAGAAAATGACAATTTTTCCTACCCCATGGCAGCAGCATGACATTTTAGATGAGGACAGAAATTTGGTTATTTTCCACTCCTTGGAACATAGTCACCCTGTCTTAATATTTGGAGATTATTCCCCCTCCGCCCCTCCCCCCCCGAGATTCTCCATATAGTACTGCTTTGTTACATATGGTAAAAAAAGACCTGTCTTATAATTTTTTATTAGTATTGTTTTAATAGAAGCATCTTAAATATAAAAAGAAAAGTAAAATCATCAGTACAAAATGACCACGTCTAAATTTGTTATATCATAATCTATCACAAAATATCTTACTTGTATTTATTTTACATAGAATAAATGTTGTCATCTGAGGGTAGTAGACAGTCAGTGAGTCACTACTCACCAGTAGTCAGTAGTCAGTGAGTCACTACTCACCAAGTCAATATTAGGTAACAGTAGCCTGACTGAGAAGACAAAAATAGGTAATGTGCCTTTTCTAAAAACGACAGACCAAGACCTGAGTTAGTATGAATCCATGTGGCTTCATTTAAGTATCAATAAAAATAAGGTTGGAATGCAATGTTGCATATCAAAACTCTCTGAAGGTAAAAGAACTTACAGACATACATGACTGCAATCACAGAAAGAAAAAAGAACCAGGAAGACGTTTTTCTCTTAGACTGAACTAAAGAAAAAAACTGTAGAAATAGAGTGACAAAGGAAGCCTGTTCTATGTGAGGCAAATTGACAAGGCTGCAAACCAAGACAGAAGAGGAGAACGGAGGAGACAGTGTGAGATCACCCTGAAAAGCAATGGAATAAAATGGGATAAAAAGAGAGTAAAGACATAATATCTGAAGTTATACCAATTGCAACATGTTCAGAAGAGCTATTTAAAATGACATAGTCTGAAACTCCATTCGCCTGCAAGCATCATGCTTAGCTCAATACTTGGATGTGCTAATTGTAATGTTTTAAATACAATTACTATCTTCCATTCTCGCTTTTAACATTTTCTAAACTATTTTGGTATTTGTTTGGCGCTTTTTTTTTCTGTTGCTGTTTTTAAAAGGAAAGGATATTTCCCAATTATTTACTATTGCTTGCTATTATTATGGTTTTTATATCTGATTTGACACTGCCACTCTACATTCAAGTTGCCGTTGGTGTGACATTCCATGCACCATGCTAGCACAGTACTACCACACCATGGCTGTTAGAAAAAATATGAGATAGAAAGAAATTACTAGAAGCTACTGGCAAGAAAAGCAGAAGGTCAATAATGAGTTAAATTAAATGCTAAATAATACATGAAGAAAACGTCACCATGAGGTAAAATACGTTCCTATCTAACTGTCATCCATGCTTGAGAATCATGTCAAACTGCAGAAATGGAATGATTTTATGTTTAGTTTGCCAAATAATTGCCCTGTTCAAACACCAAATGCATTCTAGTTCACATTACAGCTCTGCAGAATCTTTTCATATTTTCCTGTCAGTCTATTCATATTGCAATTTTTTGGCACTTTGCCATTTTATGCATTCCTTAGGAATTAGTAGCTATAGATGTTTTTATTCTTGTCAGCAACCACTTAAGCAGCAGCACATTTTCTATATACACTGCACTGTTTATTCACTTAGCAAAGCACTCCACTTTCAACTGCTTCTCCATCAATTAGACTGGAGGAAAAAACCCAAATCATTCAGTTCTACAGTATTACATAAAGAAAGACTACAATTAATGGAGGGACTTTCAATCTTTCCTGTGCGAAACTGCACCCTGACAACTCTTGTGCAAAACTGAGGGTATTGGGAAGGGGTGAGTAGCTTTTATATTGTGCCCATGAAAAGATATCTCTGAAAAAACCATGCTGCTGGGCAGTGAAGTGTTCCTTAAGAACACGCCACATACAACAAGGAAACATGATCTCTTCTCTATGCTCAAACAGAGTATTTCGAACTGCAAGAAGGTAGTTAACAGTTCTCTGATGGACAAGGAGGTCTGGTGGTCAACGTCCATATCATTGTCTAAACTAGAGAAGAGTTCTGTTGGACAAACCCTTAAAAAAAAAAAAAAAAGTTTCATTGCCTTATCAGGTACTTTGTGCTGTTCTGTTGGCATAATATGTACTCACAGATTCCCATGAAAGTAAACAATGATAAAATGGCTGTGACTGTAGTAGGCTGGACCCTTGTCTAAAGCCTAGTGTTTTTTCATTATGATACTACATGCACCATCAACACAAGAAGAATGATAAAGCAAGCTCATTCCCAGTGGAGAGAAATAGCTATTGAAATAATTCAAAGGTTTTTTTCTGGTTTTCCCTGTCTACACATTGCATCAGTAGACTGTGAAACGTCCTGACATCTCCTATGTAGGGATTCATTCTGGACAAATAGAACTATAATTTCATTTGGTTGTTTTAAGAAGTACCAACTTTCAAAAAATCTACTACGTGACTGACCACCGATTAGTATAGCTATACCATGGATTTTTAAGTTGACTGTGTCACTGAGGAAATAAATTACTTTTATTTGATTACAAGCAGCAGATCCTAATGTAACACTTAAAATGCTAGGGATTAAAGATATGAAGGCTGTGGGGCTGGCTTCTCTTCACATATAAATGTGAAGATCCATTTAATTCCATTTATTTTAGGCATCAAAATGTAAGTGTTGAAGTTAGGAGCTTAATCCCTTACACTACCTGTACAGGAAGAAGCACCTCCAAGGTGCTTCATGTATCTGACAGAAAGGCTTACTCTCCTGAGATAGTTCCTAAGCTACCCTATACCTACGCCTGTCCTGTACTACCTATACGATGTATACTCCCTATACCTACCTGCAAAAAAAGTCACATATATGAACCTAAGTTCCGAAACACTTGTTTTTCTTGCAATGTAGGGCAGCTTAGAAGTTTATCTTAATTGGTTCTGTAGCAAAAAAAAAAAAAAAAAAAAAAAAAGAATGCTTCTTATGCTTCTCATTTCTATGTTGGGTCTGGTGGTTTTATCTAAAATGAGATTCATTTGTATAATATGGGTTAAAAACAACAGGCAATAGGCAGATAAGAATAGGAAGGTGTGCTACAAAATATTCTGAAGCCTGAGATCCAAAGTAGAAGGGATTTTTTTTTTTTTTTTTAATTTTCCCTCAGGAGAAAGCAAGAATGGAAAATTCAATCTACAACTGCCAGAAAAACAAGGAGGGTAGCAAAAGAGGAGGCTATTCTTGTAATCATCCTATATAGCATAATCAGTGTCTTTCCCATTGTGTTGACCCTCTTTTTACCATCTGTAGTGGTGCCAGATAGGAGAAAACCTTCATGCTCTGAATATTTGCTTCTAATTTTAAAACAATTTCTTAAAAAAAAGTTGCTATTTCTTCTATAAGGCAGGATTCTTAGACTCCACATGGTTCAACACTTCCTCCTTTCATTGGATGACTGAAGAGTCTTACAGTTATTACTAGTTATTAAAAGTTTCATCTGAGAATGTACAGTCCCTTCCATCATCTGAATTTCAAAAATACATTTTTGCTGTCTGCCAAATAGGAAATCCAGGTTGCTTGCTGCAGCTACACAGAAAAGGAAAGACAAAAAGGGAGAACAGTATCATATTGTTCCCTGTAGAACTGCTGTAACTAATTCATGTTGAGTATTGGGCTAAAGAAAACCATGAATGTCATAATAGAAAATTCCATTATGTTCCATCACGGAAAAATGCCTAATTCCACATCCCTGACTGAGATGAATGGAGTGGTTAACAGCTTATAGAATTTTGTTCCAGGCTATTTTTGGTCTCAGACTGCATCATTGCATTGGTTTATGTTTTGTTTCACAATTCTAAGGTTTCCTGGAAGTAGAAGAGTTTGAAACATCAACAAGATGAAGAAAAAATAAAGTAAGAATAGGAGAAAAAACCCTGTGTTATAACCCTTAAAACATATGCTAGCCTGGCCTTGAGGGATTGTTATGGAATGTTGAGAGCAATACATTTACTTCAGTGGAAATACAAAATGGCTAAAGACAAGAGCAACTGATCCACTCCTTTCACTTTAATACAAATAATAGGAAAGTCCTAAGTAAAAATGATTTAAGATAAGAGGGAGAAATGATGAGTCTAAATAATATCGTTATAAATGAATTAAACATTGAACTAGACTTCACATCAAATCCTGGCTTTAAAATTAACCCATCCTATGATCTCTGATAAATTATTCTTTCTATCAGATCCTTATTTTTGCCATATTTAAAATGAGTAAAATGTAAAAAAAAGAATAAAAATTATTTAGAATTTAAGGACTTATAGAGCACGTATACCTGCATTCAGAAAGGCAACTACTGTTATCTGCACAGAAGTACAGGTACTAACTAATGTATTTTAATTCACTTTAAGAACCATGCTGAAAAAAAAGAGGGTATCTTCAAGTAAGAACTTGCATAATAGTGCAACCACAGCATGGAGGTATTCCAGAGAGCTGCAGGTTCTCTCAGCTGAAACTAAATTTCAAGTTGTACTTTTTGGGCAAAGCTACTCCAGAAAGGTAATGAATTGGATCTTTCAAGCTCTGCCTTCTCTTCTCCAAAGTCCTCTTCCCACTTGCTTTGGCTGAAACCTATCCTAGGCCTACCTGGCAGTTTATTTTTTAAAATTTTCACTGCTGGGTTCCATAGCTAGCAGACAACCTTTAAGAACTCATGGGTCTCATCCAAAATTTTTTAAGCACTGTGCATGGCAACAGAAAAACATTAATAGGTCTCATTAGTGGCAGAACAATAACTCAAAAATTCTTGGCTTTCAACCCTACTCAGAATCTCCTCCTCCTCTTTATTCAGTAAGCAACCACAGGCTCACTCAATTTCTTTTGATAGACAGTTACAAAGAAAAGCTTTTTTGAGTTGTCATTGGGTTTGCTGAGAAAAATGTTTATTCTCTTATCTTTTCTGCATCTCAAAATTTTCAGTTTTAAATTGTTTTCCTTAACCTTAATGTACCTAAAATAAACAAATACTTGTGGAGCTCAGAATAATGAAGTAATTATTGACACAGTAATAAATGGGCTAAGTAATGAAAAGTTCCTAGGTAAACAAGTTTATTAAACTATTAGAATGCACTGGGAGCTAACGCTATGGAAGATGATTTTACAGCCTAGACCAGTCAGATAATTCTCTTTCTTGCTGTTCAAGCTGTGTAGTTGAAGTCTTAGGCAGCTAAAATAACACTGATCAATCACCAATACCAATTTTGTGTCTCTTTGTCATAAAGCAGACACACTGTAATTCATAAGGAATGATACCTTCTTGTGCTGCAATCTCTTTATTTTTAAAACACCTAATAGAGGCAAGTATGTAACAGATATTCCACGGATGAATCTCTTCTATTAAGCCTCAACAAGGCATTTATGGATGATGCATATGTCTTGACAAAGAAACACAATCCAAGTTTTCACAGGTGTCAGCTCTGTTTTGGAACTTGAACAAACAATTAACTGGGGCACTGAGGCTGCTGTAGGCTTCATCGGCTATTCACAGCTTGATGGTGCACTACATCATTGGGCACAGACAGCACATTATGGAGCTGTGTTCTGCCAGCAAGCTTACTTCATACTTCATTGAAAAGCATATACAACAACAAGATCTCACCACAAATAGTGGGCAAATCTGAGCCTTGTAAAAGACGTACATAATTTTGGAGGCAAAGCCTAGGAAATCAGAAAGGGTTTTAAAAGAATGTGGAGGAATAAAAGGGAAGAGAAGGGAAAATGGAGGTATTGCAATAGAATGAAGAAGATAAGACAAAAGTGGTACAGAATAGTTGAGGTTGGAAGTGACCTGTGGAGATCATCTGGTTCAACACCCTTTTTAAAGCATATCAGCTAGAGCAGATTGCTCAGGGCTGTATCCAGTCAGCTTTTGAATCTAAGGATGGATAAACTGCACCAGAGGGCAACCTGTTCCAGTGACTGACCACGCTCACAGTAGATAGGTTAAGTAGAAATTCCTGTATATCAGTATGCACTCGTTGCCTCCTGTATTTTCCCTGGATACCACTGTGATGATTCTGGCTGCATCTTCTTCACTTCTTTACTTCACTTTATTAGGTATACCATGAGAAGATCCCCACTGAACTTTTTCTTCTCTTCCTAATGCAGCTCAGGATGTCTTCTTCAAAGGCACATTGCTGGCTCGTGTTCAACTTGGTGTGACCAGAGCTCTCAGGGCCTTTTCAGTAAAGCTGCTTTCTAGCCGGTCAGCACCCAGTTCATACTTGTGCTTAAGGCTATTCCTCCCCAGGTGTAGGAGTTTGCGTTTCCCTTTGTTGAACTTTGAGAGGTTCCCATCGACCATTTCTCCTGCCTGTCAAGCTTGCTCTGAATGGCAGAACAACCATTTAGTGAATCAGTCACTTTTCCCAGTTTTGTATTGTCTGCAAACTTATTGAGGGTACGGTCTTGTGCCAGAGTCCAGGCCATTAATGAAGATGTTAAACAATGTTGACCCCAGTATCGACCCCTGGGGGACTGCTCCACTAGTGACTGGTCTTCAGCTGAACTCTGTGTCACTGATTACAATTCTCTGGGCTGTTCAGCCTGGCTGTTCAGTCAGCTTTCAATTCACCTCATTGTCCACTTATGTAGCCCGTATTTTATTAGTTTGTCTGTGAGGATGTTGTGGGAGACAGTGTCAAAAGCCTTACTAAAATCTAGATAACCACTGCTGTCATTCACCCTCATCCACAAAGCTTGTCATCTCATTGTAGAAGGCTATCAGGTTGGTCAAACATTATTTCCCCCTAAAAAAAACATGCTGACTACTCCCAATCACCTTCTTGTCCTTGATGTGACTGGAAATGTTTTTCAGGATTAGCTGCTGCATAACCTTCCCAGGGACTGACGTGAGGCCTGTAGTTGCCCAGATCCTCTTTATTCCTCTTCCTGAAGGAAGGGCTGCTATATGCTTTCTTCCAGTCTTCAGGAGCTTTCCCCAGTCACCATGATATTTTGAAGATAGTTGAGAGTGGCCCCACAATGACATCAGCCATCTCCTTCAGCACTCATGGGTGCATCCCATCAGGCCTCATGGACTTGCGCATGTTGTTTGTTAAACGTTCCCTAACCAAATCCTGTTCCACAGAGGGTAAGTCTGTCTTTCTCCAGACTTTCCCCCTGGTCTCAGAGGCCTAGGATTCATGAAGGCAAATCTTACCAGAAAAGACTGAGGTGAAGAAGGCATTGAGTACCTTGGCATTTTCCATCTACTTTCTCATGAGGTCCCCTCCTCCATTTTGATGATCTCTAAAGATCTTTTCCAACCTCAGCTGTTCTGTGACTCTGGGATTCTGTAGACTTTAGCTTTAACTATATAACACAGCTTTCCAGAGGTTTGAAGATCACTGGGAGAAGGGAAGTGTTGTATTCCTTCATAAAGATTACCCTCCCCAGAGGCTTAAAAGGCTATTTCTGTTTTAAAACAGTGCTCCTTCAAGGCATCACTAAGGGAAATTTTTAATAGCATTGTAATAATGGAAATTGCTTGGTTAATGCCAAACAGCCAACCTGAGCACCTCCTTGAAGAGCAGGGCATGCCCTCATTTCTTGTTTCTAGTGCAAACTCGTGATATCTTTACTTAAAGTTACTGTTAGATGAACCAAAGGGCCATGCTATAACTTTCTACTAACCTAAAAAGTAATTTAAATATTCAATTGTTTATATTCCCTGAGAAATGTAGTGTTTTCTAGCATTGTTTAAGCAACTTTAATAAACTTAGGAAAATAAGAAACACTGATCAAAACATGTTAAATATATCCTTTCTGAGATAATGCTTTCAAAGCTGGTTTTGTACATAGTAAAGAGAAGCAGAATTTCCACTGGTATTAATCCCTGAAGCTAAACCAAATCACAACATGATAATAGAATGGGAGAGAGAAAAAACATTCCCTTTAAAGACACTCTGAAAATCTATTCACACTACAAAAGTAGTGTAGCCACAAAGCTGGAAAAGATTTAACACAGCCTCCAACATAAGCATTAAGGGATGGCACATTCATGAAACAAAGATTCTTGCAAGCCATTTCAGGTAACTATGGAGCCAATGAAAATACATTGTGGTAATATTTGCATCCAGGAAACATCTGGAAAGATGTACATCTTCCACTGCCTACAAGACAAAAGGCAAAGTATAAATCTTTCTGAAGTAAGATGCTGCTCCCAGAACCACCAGTTATATCATAAGACAAGAAAAGTGTACAACAGCCTGAAAAAATATCTATTCACAGTCTGGTATTGAATCTGTTACATGATGATATAATTGAAATTTCCTCATCCAGCATGAGATGGAGTACTGCTAAAGAACTACATTTAATAGTTTCCTGAAATGATTTAAAGGTGTTAGAGATGTGTTGTTGGAAATGGCTAGTTGTTTTTCTTTTTAATCTTAGTGTTTTTCTAGAGTAAAGGCTTTTGTTAACTTTTCTAAATAAAAAACCCCTAGGATTTAATCTTAAATTATGGTCCACAACTGGTATTATTTTTTCTCAAGATTTCTTTTTAAGGAGGGAGACCCCGTGGCTTTATAAAGGAAAAATGTTATTTGGAATGAGTAATCCTTGAAAAACTGCTTCTAGTAGCTGATTTCAACATTTTTTTCTGTTTCACAGAACTTGGCTAAAAATGTTTACCTCTACCTAGTTCAGAAGGGTGGGATTCAGCTAGCCTGTCTTAAACTAACTAAATCTGAGTTAGTTAATGAAGAAAAACAGATTGCATTCCAGGACATAATTCATTTGACTTAGACATCTTGTTAGGATAAGGCCTACCATTTCTTATTCTCTAGACTATATAGTTTCAACAAGATGAACAATAAAATTACCAGACACCCCAAAATTTTCCTCACTGCAAAACGCCAGGTATAAAAAAAATGGGAAACCTTTTCTGATCCCAAACTCCTGGCAAATTCATTAGAGAAATAACAAATAAAGGCAATAATACAAATCTTATCAATGATAATAAAAAATATTGCAATTTAAGGAGAAAAATATTGAAGTGTCTATTTCAAGGAAATTATAGATGAAAAGGGATGTCTAGCAGGTATTTCACATTAAAAACCCCATGTTTCCAAGACCAAAGTAAGATGACAAAATTTATCAAGCAAATTTATCAACTAATTTTACTTACTTTTCTTCTTTCTTACAATACTTACTAAATATCAATAAATTGTATTGTGAATATCCTTCTTGCTCTACGGTTCATAAGTTTATATCAGTTCTGATCCAAAACTGGTGAAGTGTCAAACATGAAGAAGTATACAGAAAGAAAAACAATACCAGGGGAAAAATAATACTATCTCTTCAACCTTTCCATTTTAGATATTAAAGTAATTCAGATACACGCTGTGATGGTTTGAGTGTTGCAAATCAGCTTAAAAATTAGACAAACCCTTGGGAAAAGACTATGTGTAAAAGAGGACAAAGAAAAACCAAGCATACATATTCTAAGACTACAACAGAAAGGTAATAATTGCCACTACTCTCTGTTTTTCACTGAATAAATAATGCAATTTCATATAGACCCAGAATATCTAGAACATATCTCTCTCTCTCAGAATGACTTGTGTTGCTAAAGAAATTTATTTCTCACCATTTCACTATTTTGTCACATAAAAATTGATTGCAGACAAACAACCTTCATCTCCATTTTCATTGACATTTATTGAGATTGATTTTCAGAGGCATGTCAAAAGTTTTGAAACAAAATGAATTCTTTTGTAACTAAATAATAAGTGGATAAAGCTTACCCTTCTTTGTTTCTTGAAGAAGATTAACCCAGAAATGATAGTTGCTTACTCCCACAAGACAGGTATTTAAAAGGAAAAACTCAGAAGTATGGTATTGAGTTGTGATGTTTTGGTTCTCTTCTTGGAATTGAACTCAGTATAATTTATATTTGTGCACAACAGCACTGTCCACTTTTTTGTCTGCCGATGGCATTTATAAATGCAAAAAACCCCAAGTTTTGTATCTTGTACAACTGCCAGTAGTGTCTAGCTGAGAATGCAAGTGATGTAGCATCACAAGCTTAGTATGGAAAGGCAAAAGAATGCTACACATATCCCAGTGTCTTGACTCTGATCATGAACAAGATTTACTTGAAAGAAAGAAGTTACACAACTATAGACAGCAAGTCTCATAATTTCCTACTGAAACAAGTGTTTTCTCAGGTTCTCTATGACAAAAAAAAAAAAAAAAATTGAGTTCTTTGTTTCAAGATATAAATAAATAATCTGGTTATCTGAGCTGTGATGTCTTATGCCTGAACAGACTGTGAAAACATGCAAGGCTTCTCTGGATGCAGTTAGAATCAGAGCTACTTCGTAATTATTTTTATGAAGTTGGTTTTCATGGGAAAAATTGAACCTTTGCAAAATTACATAAGCCTAGTGAAATGTTTCTGAAATGTTCCCTAGGCTGGCATTTATGGCAAAGCCAAAACAAAGGAGGAGCTGAGTGGCTAGAACCCGTCTTAGTGCCATCTGCCTCTGTCACCATGCTGAAAGCTGCTGGAGTCTGCCTTTCTCTGCCTCTCTGGCTTAATCTGTACCACTTTTTTCAGGGGAATACAATCTGGATCCATCTCCCACATTAAAAGAGTACTTCAGCTACTGGGTATAGTGATGATTGATTCATCTGTCACTTCCCTCTCAAGCAAAACAAAAAAATAAATAATCCAACCAGTCATTAAAAGAAAGTGTTTACAACTTTGGCCTTGTTAGAGCACAGCAATATTTAAAAAACATGAAATGTATCATCAGGCAAGGAATACAATTTCCCCTCCACTCTACTTTTGGTCTGAATTATTCCATAACACTATGCACTACATAATATATAATCATTGTAGTATATATGACCAAAGTTACATTTAGTCAATTCGATCTGTACTACTACTACAAAAATTATTTATATATATTTAAATTCTGCTTTTTTAAGCCATCTGAAGTTCTTGATCTCAGTTATATCTTGAAAAAATTACTTCTAAAGTTTAGATATTAAGCTCATTAAATACCTTTTGGGTTGTGTTTTTATAAGGTATAAACAGAATGTTTCGTCCTTTAAATCACGCTATTGAACTTTTTTTTTAATATTTTTGTTATAGTCTTTCTCTTTATCATTTTTAAGTTAACATTTTTTTTTCAGATTTTTTCATAGTGGAATCTTTCCACACTTTTAATCTTTCTTATCATCAGCCTTGAAATCAGCTCTTTCCTACTATATATAGTTAAGGAGGATGACAAGAACTGAATATAACATTCCAAGTAATGCAAAATCATTGTTATAATAATCTCAGTGTATGTTTACTGATTTCTTTTTTCTGACTAAAATAAATTCTAATCATGTCCATAAAAAGGGCAGTTCTGTTCAGATAATAATTTAATACAATATATTAAAAAATATATTAAAAAAACACACAGACTTTGTGAGTAGAGATACTAGCTTATCTAACAGTATATGCGGTATCCTCACCAAATTTTATTACTGACATTTCTTCTAACGTAATACTGAAAGTACATAAGTCCAAGTATATTCATTCCTCTCTTGTACCAAAATATGATGTACTTCTGCTGGAAGTGTGCTTCTAAGAGTAGCAGGAAGATCACAATTCTTCTGTTGCATCCTTTTCTGATATTTATTGTGCTGAGGTTTCATATATTTTATTTTATTTTATTTTATGGTAAACCTTCCTTTCAGTTTGTTTTTAGGCTGAATGCTGCCATCACATGAAAGGTCATATTTGTATCTGACAGCAGAATTTGACTACAAGAACAGTAGTTCATGAAAAAGAAGTTTAGTTTCCTATTGTTGGTGTCTGAAATGACAACTGTATTTCTTTTTGTCATTCCATTACTTAGACAGTTGCTGTCAAAACTTTATAACTCTCTGGAGAAGGTTCACTGTAAGCAGACAGAAAGGATTTACTTCCTCTAACAGTAGCATAGACTTACTTTCTCCAGGTTTTTTTCATGACATAAAACATACTCAGCATTATAATTTTATCAAGAAAAACTTCCTATTTTGTTATACTTCAGTTTTTTTTCATTGAATATGCCTGCTCTCCTTTTATTTTATTCTCTTTTGCTTTGTTTGTTTTGAGCAGTTTAAGGCTTCTGATGTGCTATATGACCTTTATTTGCAGAGTTGTATTAAAGCTTCTATAACAAATCATATTTCTAAAATAGATGTCTCTTCACCATTCTTTTTATGTTATAATTCTTTTCTCATCTTTATATCACACTTATTCCACTTGTCTTTTCTTGGATCTCAGCTGTTACCTTTTTGTAACTTTGGCTGTGCACTGTTAGGAATCCAGATATCTTTGAAAAATCTAACCTCAGTCATGTCTGACACTAGGAATTAGGTAGATTCGAGACTTAGATATTTTATTCAAATGTTACAATAAGCATACTGTTCTATGGAATAACGGACATGTTGTAGAACAAACAAACAAACAATTTGTTGTTTTGTCTTGTTTTCTTCATACTCTTCCTAGCACCTTTAATTGATCACAGTAAAAGCCCTCACAGTAAAGCTGGGAAATAGCAGGAAACAATGTTGAAAGGATAGTCAGTGAAAGGATAGCCAGAACTAAACTGGGAATTTGAAATGCAGGAATGTTTGAATGGCAGTGGAAAAATGTCAGCACAACCCGACAGAAAAGTAGCCCATCTGCAGCTTTCATTTAAGCACTTGCTGTTTCTCAATAGGCTTTATATGTCTATAATAAATAGTAAGGGTTTGCTACTGTTGGGCAAAGAATTAGGGTATGCATAGATTGTAAAATGGCACACAGCTCATTACTCCTGCCTAAACTGACTCCCCATTAGCCTGACAATATCAGACCTTTGTGCAATGTTATTCATTATAATGATCAAGACTGTAAGAAATTATTAAGGATCATCTACTTTGACCTTCTGCATGTCAAAAATCATTACAGTCCCCTAAGCTAGCCCATATACAGCTTAGTAATTTGGGACTGACGAAACCTGTCCTTTGACTAAAGTGTATCTACCATGATAACTGTCATGAAGTCTCAGCTGCTTGTATAGAATATTTAGACGAGAAATATTTAAGAGAAACACTTTCCAGTATACCAATTCCCTTGAGGTAAGAGAAGACTTTATACCAATAAACACACCACTTCCTTGTTCTCAAGAGGAAATTCACACTGGTTTATAGAAGACTAGAACATTGTAAAAAAATCTAATTCTCTGTTTGAATACACTGAAGTCTGAAACCGAAATTTCAGGGACCATGATCATGAAAAGGCAGTTGCATTCAATTTGGTTATTGGCTATTGACTAATTATTGGCAAATCTGATTGGATTCCAGAAGGGGAAAGCATCATGTCATTGTGCTTCATGTTAAAAAGCAGCTGTGGGACACACAGAAGATTTTGATTTTATTTCTCTTGAATCCTTTAAACATTTTCTGCTCTGACAAATTCATCGAATAGTTCTAAAATAAGTATCATTCTCTTTGATTGCCTTTCTGAAAGATTCTGTGAGCATTGATAGACCCAAAACCTAATATTTCAACCCATCTTAGCACCTTTTGATTCAGTATTTACAGGCAAGCTAATCCATCCATACTTTCCCGGCTTCTCCAAGTATCCAAAATATAAATGTATGAGACTATGAAACATGTTCGTAATAAGGAATGAGACAAATAAATTGATTATACTGTCAAATAAGAAATGGTAATGGGCCTATAAGGTATGTATGAACTTGAAAAATGTCATCTGATGATATTTTTAAAATAAAGCTATAATTACTGGGACACTGTCAAGAAAAGATCCTTAGGTTGTCAAGAAAATGTTCTAAGATACAAGTCGGAATTGATTGCAGCAATACTGTAGATTTTAGTAACAGGTTATTGACTTGTGCACTGGCTTGTGATGAAGAACATCACGGAGACTTTCAGTCAGCAACACTATGTGACCGTCTCATGAGAAAATGTGTATTATTCCTTTTGAATAGAATACCTCTGCCTTAAGGACTTACTCCTTTAAAATATGCATTAGTACTCTTTCTTAGTGACATATTCTGTTTATAGTATAATGTATGCCTGGAAGGTATTTTCTTTGGCAAAGAAAATTTTAACTCTGGAATACCACTGAGATTCCCCAAAATGTGAAAATATGTCACTATACAGTATAAGTTCATTCTTTTTTTCTGGAATGAACAGGGAAAACTGTTTTATTCCTAGGAATATAGCAAACCAAGCAACTCCTTGTTGCACTGTCTGTAGTTAAAACCACTTTGATTTTCATATAGTCTACTAATTTTGTTCACCATTAATTGAATCCTGCCTGTAAAATGCTGTGTATTTTTAGAAATAGCTATGCTATTTGAAAGAGCACTTGCAATCTTTTAGGAAAACTAGTGAGTAGCAAGTGAGGTCAAGAGTTATTATGCCCATCATGAATAACATGATATATGCTCAGATCTAGCAAACATTGGCTTCAAAGGGACTACTTTGGTGTGTAAAGTTAAACCCTCATCTCAGGTAGGATAAAGTCATTTTGGCAGCTGATTTTTTTAAAAAGCTTCAACTGTCTTCACTCACTTCCTGAGGATGATTTTTGGTGAAATGAATATGATCTTACTATCTGAAAGTGACTAGATTTTTTTCATAGGAAAATCTAGGTCTTTTTAAAGCTGTCTGCTGAGATGCTGATTTGGAAAGAGAACCAATGTTTTCTCATTCATTGACAAATGAACACTAACAGTTTTTCCATCTCATTGTATCCAACAATTACAAAATTCCTTTAACAAAGAAACCATGTCATGTCATGCACAGCAATGTCCAGTTTTGTGCTGAACTTCTTTCTCAAATTTTGGGTTTTGTAGGTGTGGTGGGTTGATCCCACACAATACCCACCCAGCCTCTCACCGACTCCCCTTTCTTGTGGGACAGGGAGAAGATAGAAGGAAGGAGAGAAGACTGTTGGGTCGAATTAATAGTAGTTCAATAAAGAAAGCAAAAGTTGAGTGCCAACCATTTGGATGGTTTTGTGAGACTGGCATTAAAGAAGTTAAATTTTCCTCAGTCTCATGAGCATAGCTGTATGCCTGACTACATGAAATTATGTGGAAAAAAACTATTGATAAGGAGAACAAAAGACAACATACTTTGGAATCAACAAAATTCAAAGATATAAACAAAGAAATGTGTGTGTTATTTTGTTAGCCAGACTAGAAAATATTTTCCACACATAGGTCCTAAAATCTAGTAACCTGGTTAACACTCCTACTTTTGTTGATGGATTAACTATCAGCTGTGATTAAGAAATATGATCGGAAAAGGACCCCAGTGTGCAGAGAAAGTGCAGGAGACCCATTTGCCCTACAGATCCAAGTGGGAAATACTGGGCTGAGTGGGTCTGTGCCAACCTCCAGACAAAAAAGAGGCTAATCTGAGACCCTGATGTTTTGATGATTTGCTGTTTGGTGGCTACGTTATGATAAATCATTACTAATTTTCAAAAGACCTGTTAAAAGTCCCCTTAAGTACACAGTGTTTATAAGGTCCTTGAGGGAAACGTCTTGCCAGGCTTATATGTTATCATGCAGGTTGCCCATATATGCTTAATAAACAGGAGTCTGCTATCCAGACATCTGGGTTAGCCTTTCAAGTAACTGGAAGATGCAACCCTGTGAGATAAGGAGGAAGTAAAACCTCCATGCATCTTAGTCACTGACCTGGACACTGTGAAAGGGTAATTTGACTGACCATGACTTAATGGCATTTTTCTGTAGTTTGCTTGTAGCTGTACTCTCAGGCTGAGTACATTAAGTCCAAATAAGGATCGCAGAAGTATTGACCAGATCCAGGATAAATGTTTGCAACATCTTCTGTACCTACAGGTGGAAAAAATCAGCCTGGTCATTTCAACCATTTGATAGACAAATTGACTGCATCTGAGGTTACAGCTCTACCTGAAGAGAATAAACATGACTAATAAAGGGATGGCCTACAAAGTTTTGATATGAAAGAAATATCCTTTAGCATATTATCTGACTACTTGCTTCATTCCTGCCATGTTCAATACTAAATAAACCCTTGGGACATAATGGGGAAGTAGGTCAGCAGCTTATAAAAATACAGCCTCTGGTACTGTACAGCAAATTCATCACTTGTGTAACTGTACTCCATGGAATTTGTATCAGAAACAGTGTGGCCAGCAGGACTAGGGAAGTGATCGTCCCCCTGTACTTGGTGCTGGTGAGGCCGCACCTCGAGTACTGTGTGCAGTTTTGGGCCTCTCACTACAGGTGCTGGAGCGTGTCCAGAGAAGGCCAACGAAACCGGTGAAGGGTCTGGAGCGCAAGTCTTATGAGGAGCGGCTGAGGGAACTGGGGTTGTTTAGCCTGGAGAAAAGGAGGCTGAAGGGAGACCTCCTCTCTCTCTACAACTGCCTGAAAAGAGGTTGTAGTGAGGTGGGTGCTGGTCTCTTCTGTCAGGTGGCTGGAGATAGGACGAGAGGAAATGGCCTCAAGTTGCGTCAGGGAAGGTTTAGGTTGGATATTGGGAAAAATTTCTTTACTGAAAGGGTTGTCAGGCATTGGAACAGGCTGCCTAGGGAAGTGGTTGAGTCACCATCCCTGGAAGTATTTAAAAGACGTGTTGATGTAGCACTTCGGGACATGGTTTAGTGGTGGACTTGGCAGTGTTAGGTTTACGGTTGGACTCAACGATCTTGAAGGTCTTTTCCAAGCTAAATGATTCTATGATTCTATGAGTTACTGAGGAATTCTCAGTCTATATACATATAATTGTATGAATTACTGCTCATACTATAGGAATGAGCAAGCCAGCTAAGCAGTATTTTGGTAGTAGTGTGGTCCAATTGAACCTTTATAAATTGCTAATGAGCTAACAAGGGATTATAATAATTTCAGTTTTCAAAACTAAAACAAGAATTACTTTGTAGATAATGTGCTAATATGCTGCTGCTCACATCCCTCCCTCAGCAGTGTCCCAATTCTATTCCAAAATATCAGTATATTGTACACTGCAAAAATACAGCATTTTTAAGCATGTGGAGTCTAAGACTGAGTTTGTGATTTTGTGCAAAAAATAGGCCTATTTCCTATTAAAAATTGGAAACATTCACCTCGTTCTGGTCATATTACGATAAGGTATTGTTGTTTGATCATGACAGTAGTACTGCATGGCATTTTCTGTTTTGGCATGACAAACCCACTGAGGTGGTGGGTTTTTTCCTTCCTTGCTGAACTTAGCTGCATATTTGAAAAGTGATCCACCTGTTTACGTATATATGCACATGAATGAGAAAAAGGAAGTAACTCAAAGCTGAAGAATGAATACATTTCTGAAACGGAATTCTCTAGTGTCTTTTCTGGTATGGCTATCACATAAATATCAAGGCTGTCAGTCATTGTCAAAATGTTACAGTCTATTGAATTGCAATCATAAATAACCCCTTTGGGACATATTTACTGATTTTTTTACTTTAGTCCACAATTACTCTGTGAATCTGGCCCTCCAAAGTACACTAAGGGAATATGTGTGGCTGCAGTATGCTCTGAAACCAGACAACTTTGTTTCTATAACCAGTTACTGCATCATTTTATAGCAAAACACACATAGTTGAAAACTATCTTTACTGGTTAGTGCGGCGACTGAATGAAGCGCTCAAGCTCTCTGTGCAAGATTCCCTTTATTTCATAAAAGGATCAAACTTATATATGTTTCAACAAAGGTCTAGAAAGAACTAACAGCATACAGCCAATACTACTAACACAGGAGCGCATATCTGGCTCTGCTGGGATGTTTGCCAGTCCTCAGAACAGTTAAAGATAAAAACATTCCATACACATACTCGTGACTGTCTTCAGCCACATCTTCCCAGGCCTACACAAGGCCATCCTCCAACCTGACCTTGTAAAACTAGTTCTTCAAAGGCTTGGCAAACATGCTGCACAACAAATTCTAACAGTCACTCTTGAAAACAGATGCCAGGTGTTCCGAGCTGCTCCCACAGTTAGAGTTTAAATGTGTCTTATTTTACTTATTTGCCTAATCCTGATGGGTCTCCGTTACAGTACAGTAAGATTAAAGGCGGGAAAAATTACCTCTTTCAGGAACTTGCATGAGTGGAAGAAGAAACCATGTTTCAGTAACACTGTTCTGGTGCTTTTCCTTTTTCTTTGCTTGTTAGCATCATTGATAAATGATTAGATATGAGCCTAAGAGAGGACAGAACTGCCCTGATGCTCCCAGAAGGCCCTAATTACTTCCCTGTGGATAAAGTGTGCCAAAATGACGGCTGCCATGGTTCTAATAATGAGACATGAAAATTGTAAATCATGTAACAGTTTACAGTACTTTACTGGAAATGAATGTCTTTTACAAAGATCTTCTAGTTGCAAAATGCAGACTTGAAAGATCTATTGTGAGAAGTTGTATCTTTCCCTCTTTCTGATACTTGTTCACAGACTTCTTTTTTTTCCTCTAAAATTAATTAGCTTAGTATGATCCAGTGGTCATTAAAAGAGAAGCTACCTTCTTCAGAAGCTACATTCTCCTCAGTAGCAACAAATACAGGATCTGGGACATCACTAACCTTTACCCTTCTCCCCTACCATGCTCATAATTAGTCATAACAAATGACAGAAAGGATGTAACAAATTAATACAGAAAACTGTTGAAAAAGGCCGCATCACATTTGTTAGATCTTAAGCATGTTTTGCTGTTATTAGCTGCTGTAATTACCAACTCCGAAGCATATTATTATAATGACAGGAGGGAATGAGAAGCAGTGGTTATTAGGCGGTGTATCTGACAGAGTGAATTTATTTACTTTGGGGCCCAATCCAAAATTTACTGCAATAAATACAAGTGTTCTCTGGATTACATTTGGACAACGTTTGAGTAAGACTTACTGACAAATACTGTCCAAGCAGAAATCAACCAGTAATGATTGCCATCTTATTTTTTTTGTCACCATATAAGTAGGTCAGTGAATCGTGTCTTAGTGGCAGCTAGTTTTGACCCTCTAATCTTCAGATCTTGTTCCTCCTGTTCAGTTGCTTGGGATTATCTGTTACTTATATATGACACAGATTTTCAAGTTTAATATACTGATCTACTGAAATTATTTTGCATACTGAGTTTGGTTTAGGATGTTTGGATAAATATTAGATTGGATAGTTTATAGAATTCCTTGTAGTTTCTGTGACATTGATAGATTTATTGTATCCTGACAGAAAATGTATTTTGTTTGCTAACAAATATATCGAATGAGAAAGATTTTACATGTACAGTAAATTTGTTTATATTTCTTGTGTGAGATGACAAATAAAGAAAGCAGACTATAGAAGGAGATGTACAGAAGGAAAATGCAAAATGGACTTCATGGAGTAAACAATGTGACATTTTTGTACCCTATTTTTGTCCAAAATATTTTTCTTCTGAAAGAAGTACCGATAGATGTATTGACATTCCACTTTAAAATATCTGGTTTATCTGAAGGGAATGACTCCCCCAAAGTCCGAAAAGGATCTTCAGCTGTTTTTTATTTACAAGCAACAGTCCAGATTCTGTCTGGATTATGCCTACCTAAATCAGTAAGTGTACATCCCAGCTTCATTTCCATTAACTTCAATTTGATTTAAACTGTAATAGAAATTTTCTTCATATCTATATCTATCTATATATATCTATGCAGAGAAATTACAGTATGATTTAGTAACAAATAACATGACAGGAATTATTCTTTTGCATGTATTTGCTTTTCCCAAACCAAAATCATTTCAGCTTAATCTGCACAGAAAACTTGGACTAATGTTTTCTTTTTACTCTAATCTAATTTTTAACACCATTTCCTGGGACAGTAATTTTCTATTGCTCATTCCTTTTACATGGAAAAGGACCCAATTCTAGAGTTAATACTTTACAATTTTTTTACTGATTATGCATCTTCTCCTTTAACTGAAATTTAGCAAATGATTTAGTGCATGGTTTTATCCTGGCTCTTACCTCATTTCTCAGAAGCTGCCACATACGTTGGTTTGTATTTTTAACATTTGAGAGCATGAAAATATATGGAAAATATTTTTGCATTATAGGTTGCACAAGTGCAATATCTTGTTATTCTAATACTCCTTTTTCATCTAGGCCTAGAAGTTTTCCCACAGCCATATCATGTGTATTCCTGTTCAAAACAGAAACTAATAGTTTTTCACTCTCAGGTAGAAAATAGGTTACCTCTGTACAAAATGGTAGAAAATGAACCAAACAGATTTATTCTTGCGTTTGTACAGAGGGCAGTTAGGGACAGAGCAACATCATGGGGCCCAGGAAACCATGACTTGAGCTAAAGAAAATATCAGACTTAAACTTAGATTTTGGGTAGTGTTCTAGATTTCCCTTTCTACTGCATTACATACTATTTAGGTCATTGCTTTAGAAAACAGGACTTGCCTGTTCTTTCGCTTTTAAATGACATTGGTTCTCTGTGAGCAAAACATGCCATGCTGTAATAAATATACATTTTAAATTTTACTCCCTAATATTTAAGTTAGTTTCTCTGCTGTCCACATTTCTGGCTGACTGCTTCCAAATGTCTATTGGTAGATGGTATTAATATGCTAATGCAACCTGTTTCTTTAAAGAAACTGGTCATAAAAATCATTAATTCATTCTGAGATAAGAAACAAAACCTCAATAGATGCTCTAATTAATATTCACATATGGATTACTTTAATAAAAGTGCTTTATCACTCATAACAAAACATATAAGGTGAGTGTAAGAAGATTATAAGATATCAGCCACCTAATAATGAAGGTTAGGTCATGGATAACAAAGTTTCTATAACTATTTGGAAAACAGAAATAGTAGTGCAAATCCTTCTCACTACGTAACTTCAGAGATTCAGAAAGTTTAAAGGCAGAAGGACTATTCAATCATCTAGACTGTCTTCATATATCTGTAACAGTTCATTAAATTTCATTCACTCATTACTGTGTTGGCCGAGTAATTAGTAAACTTCTGCCAGCTCTTCATTTGGGAGCTATGTCTTTGACTATATCTGTAAGGAAATTACTAAAGTGGAGTCCCAAACTCCACTTCTATCTCTGCAAATTATTGCAATATAAATATACATAATTAAAGAAGGCTAATATACTCTTACAAAAGCGGTGTAGCTGTCAGAGTGCAGTAAATAGCAAAAGTAAAAATAAAACATGAAGTACAGTGAACTGCATGGCACACACTCACTCTGTATCCTGGGAGAACTCTATCAACAGACTGTAATTGAATCAATCTTTATATTTCTTTTCCACTGGATCAAAAGCAGACAATACTCATTATTAGAGGAAATCATATCCTGACTTTTTAGAGAGGAGGGTTGTGTTATTTCTATGACTAATTTATGACTCCATTATTTTATGGAGGAATATATCACTGACACTCCAAAGAAATGAGGTTACTGATACTGAAATGTTCTAAAGCAGTATAATGTAAAAATATAGAGAAGTCAGTATTGTAACTAGAGGATAATTTGCTTCCTTAATTGCAATTTCTTTGATCAAGGTAAAAATTGTGACAGACAATATTTAATTTTAGAGACACATTCTTAAAATCATGCCTTTCTGGGTAGAGTTCTTATGCTTCTCTGCTAATTAGAAATACAAAGTTATGCGTGGTCCTTTTAAGAGATCCTTTAAAAGATTGGTTTTTTTCAGGTTTCAGTTGACTTATTTTTAAAACTGTCTTAACATTTCTTTTTTGATAGCTCTGCATATTTTCTTTCTCAAGTGCATAGTACAGACACAGGAAGAAAGGTGAGTGATGCTAAAAACATCAGCTATTTTACCTTTCACATTGGTTTGCATTGTAGCCCTATAGGCAATATTTATCTTCTATAACCCACATGTAGAAGTAACATTACACAAACATATGAATACCTTAGTTTGATACTAGTGCTGTTAAAATAATACAACTAAAAATATTAAGTAGTTAAAATTGTTAACTATGTTTGTAAATTATAGAATGTTTTATTTTGACAGTTTCTAATACCAGTTTTCCATTGCTCTTAATATCATATTTTCCATTTTAACACTATGTTATTTTTAAGTGAAAAAAGGATTTATTTATGAAGAAAAAAAAGAACTTTTTCTTTGCCTTGGGTCAGAAGATATATTTTTGGTTCAATCAAAAGAAACTTTTTTCAATTTCTTCCTTAATAGTCGTAAACACTGTTGGTCCTATTTTACCTTGCTTTAATATTTCTGACATCATAGCTTCTAAAGAAATCTTTCTCTTCACCTGTGACAGGAGTGTTGCAAGAGGAGTTTGCTTTCCTGGAGAAGAAAAGGTTTCTTTCCTAATCATATGTCGAAAGTTTGCAGTGAGCGATCTCCAGTTTCGTGTCTTTTTTTTTTTTTTTAAGGACAAAAAGTAATATAACCCTCCCTCTATGAAGTTTGCACTGTTGGCAGTTTTCCAAAGTGAGTTACACTTTGAAATGGAACACACAAACAAGCAAAGAAAGCTGGTTTTAATTTTTTTTTCTCTTGGCTAATTTCTAGTCAGCTTACTGTCATAGGTAACTATGATGTATCCATTGCTATCAATCAAAGTAAATGTAACTTAGTCCAGATTTAATTTACAGATGACTAAAGGAAAGAAAGTAAATGTACTACTGTAACTGCTGTCCCAGCTATGCAGCTTAGGATAATCTTATGAATAAGACTTTCTGAAGTAGCACAGATGAACAACTTTGTTAGATGTTGTAACTTGACTCATACACAGTGTATAAAAAAGGAGAGTTCTCATGCTCTAGTTAATTAATTGGATTATGCCTTCAAAAGGATTGACACTTCATATGCCCTCATTCTAAGCATTTTTTAAGAAAGTTTGCAGAATAAACTTCAGGAGAACAGCCTAAATATGAACTTTCGACTTGTTCTATAACACAGTCTTCTTTGGAAAAGGCAGTTTTAGAGTGCAGGAAAAAATGTTAAGAAGATGAAGTGCCATACTTTTATGAAGTGTGGCTCCTAAAGAAGAGATAAATCCTTTGTGGCACTTTAAAAATGTCACTGTCATGATTCTTAACTTCCTTGCTCTGTGAATGGCTTCTTTTTCTTCTCAGATAGACTTTAGGCTAAGGGATTTGTCATTTATACCCTGGACATCTGTAAATACGAAGTATTAGACACAGAATTGTACAAACATTTTTACTAACTAATTATAGATTGATATTCCTTAATACATTAGTCTCCAGTCCTATATAGACTTAGGAATAGTCTGAATATTAATTTAACTCACAGAAGTAGACATGGAATCTAGCTGGACTAGCATAAAGAATCCTGGAAAACTGAAAATACTGCCTCATCTTGGATTGTAATTTTCTCCAGAGAAGCTCTATGTCCTGTATTCATAGGCATGAATACTGTGTCCTGTATAACTCTGAAAACAAACCAGAAAGTTTAAATTATTTCCATTTTTTTAATTTTTCTATCACTTTCCTTGAACAAAACACATATGAAGGACTGAGGAGGAGATTAGTAATTTTGGAAGATCTTTGGACCTGTAAAAATTCCAAATGAACACTGAAATATAGGCAGGCAAAACCTCACAGAAATCCTGAAAACTGTGACAAGCTAAGTATTATATTTAGAGGTTTGCACTGATGCCAGGTTTGAAAAACATTTAACTAGTCTAAGTTTGTAGCCTTGTGGAAATCACTACTGATTGCTGCAGAAAACTCCTTAGGACCAGAGATTTACAATAGTGCATAGTAGATTGTAAAAGGATTTCAACCGAATGAGTGACTAAATTGATTGGCCTGTTAGATGTCTGTAGGTGCGGAGTCTGTGAAGGGTGTACAGGGATGATTAACCATCCTGCCCTCTGAGAGCTGACCTTCAAGCTATTTCTCCAGACTTAAAATTTCCCCTTTTTTATGACGGTTCCTGGATCCTCTGAAATCTCAATGATCAGAAGAATTCTGGTACATTAGGCATTTCATAAAACCTGATAAAATTCGGTTTCTTGGATCAAACTCCCTGCCATTAACCTTAGTAATATTTCCCAGCTATGTGTTTCTGAGGGGAGGTGACAGCACTGGGTGTTTGAATAGAGCTATACACATGCAGGGGCTTGTTGCACATTGTCATATGCCTGAAAATGTTCACATATCAATGGAATAAATATCGAAAACAAGCTCTAAACTACCTTAAGGGCAAGATAATAGCATTTTTATTTAACCTTTGGTTATTAATTCTGTTCCTGGGAGGGAAATAAATGGGGTTTGATGTTTCAGGCAGCTGAACTACTCAAAATCTAGATTTTTATTTAAACTTTGTTGACTATAAAATGCTTGGGGGCAGAAAGAATGGCACTTTGTAACTCAAAATTGCTGCAGGACAAGAAAACCATAGTTGTATCATGAAAGTAATATTTAATGCCACATATTTTACACTGGCCCAGCACTTTCCATTTCAAGGGTTTGTGAAAGTCTGCATGCACACACACTATGTTACCTGACATTAAGCACAGCCAAGAGGAAGAAAAAGATACCTTCTTGTCTTGATATCAGAGGCATGACTACCCAGTATCTATTTATCTGCAATTCTTAAGAAAAAATAGGGCAACCAATACACCAGGTATATAAATCCTTTTTTCAGAACATAGAGAGATCAAAATAAACACCAAGTCACTCTGAAGTGCTCTGAAGCTGGGGAAAAATTTAATAAAGTGTTTAATATTTAAAACTTGTCTAGAAAGAACTCTCTTCAATATTTATGAAACATCTTAAAACTGCACCAGAAATGCTAAATACTGCAGAAATGCTTAAAATCCAGAATGCAAGTCTGTGTCACTAACACCCTTTTACTTAGACAGCTTCTTTGCAAATTCTTGCAGAAGATACACTTTTACATATAAAAACCTTGCCTAGCAGAATTCCTTCTCGATTGCTTAAATAGCTGTTGAAGCACCAAAGATATTTACTAATTACTATTACACAAACTCTGCAATGACTATCTTGTAGCTGATTTAGTTTACAGAATGAAAAAGAATAAAAATCCTCTCATTTCACATTCCATTTTTGCCCAACCCTAATATAAAAGAATCAAAAGGTAAAGATTTTACAATGGTTTTAAAGAAATTTTAGTTGGAAATTAAGAACATCTGATTTGTCTTATTAAGATAGCCAGTGAATAAGAAATGTAAAACCCAAGAGATTTATGGATTGATCTTATTTTCTCCTCCCACTTTCTGAATTTTGTGACTGGTATTTAAGAACTGATGATAATAATTTGGTGTTGTGACCTCTTTGCACCCCCTTGATATCTGTGTGAACTCACCTCAAGTCAGCATCAGCCAGACACTCTGAGGGCAAGACATTGTCATAATGCCTTCAATGCAAGAGCTTTCTGGAGACTTTAGCTACTAATGGAAATAACCAACTCACTAAGTTGGCACTTTGGGGTGTAGGCAAGATCCACCCAGAAGTGATGGCAAGTGATGACAAGAGGAACTTAAATCTCTCCATACGCTTACTAAATTTATATTTGAGGACTCTACTGGGAAATAAATTTATTCAGTTTATGGGCAAGCAATTTCTAAGACAGTGGGGTTTCTTGGAAGGTTCAGTAGGATGTCTACTTCTCACCTCTCTGTTCAGTTTCATGAGGAAATCCAAACTTTCTTCACATCATCTGTTGCTGAAACCAGACCAGGGTCATGTTGCTGTTACTCTTTA
The DNA here is from genome assembly GCF_947461875.1 of Haliaeetus albicilla. NCBI lineage: Eukaryota > Metazoa > Chordata > Aves > Accipitriformes > Accipitridae > Haliaeetus > Haliaeetus albicilla. The sequence continues at coordinate 23,501,727 of NC_091500.1, forward strand.
TCCATAAGGAGGTGTTGGTGTGGTGTGTGGGTTTACTCTCGCTCAGTACTGTCAGTCGACTCGTTGTGTGGGAAGAGTAGAGCAGATAAAGCACACATACACACACAGTGTTCCCTAAAATTTTAATTATTTAAACCAAAAATGTAGTAAAAAGAAATTCTTCACAATGATTGATGCGCTGCAATAGCAAAACATAGTGAACAGCAAAACAAAAAGCAGTACACCCTTCTCTACCAAAAAGAAAGGGAAGCTTTGTTGAAGACAAACAGCAGCACTGGTCAGGGACAGCATCCTTAACCAGAGGAGTCAGTGCTGCAGCAGCTGACCTCTCTGCTTTCCCTTGGTTTCTCTTCTTATAAGGGCAGGGTCTGCCATTTAGACCTCTGTGTTTTCATCAAATATAGAATGTTTACATAGGTTGGTTGTACATTCTCTGTTCACCTAAAACTGATGCTACTCTGCTCCTAACATTTCTCTCCTTCAGTGAGCAGGACTGCTGTACCCAGTGTTGGAATAAACTTGTGTACTGTGAAGTGTTGCTAGATACAGTGTTTAATTTTGAACTTACTGCACAGAATTTAGAGCACTTAATTCATAAGGTTATTCAAATAATTTGTTTCACCATCACTGTTCAAGACTGTGCAGGCCCCATTTAATGTACTGGTATTCAAACCATTCTATGAAAATAGATATTTTATTTTCTTGTAAGCCTTTGGCTCTTGGTGATTACTGCAGTATATTAAAACAAAACCTGGTGAAATAAGGATATGATATGTGAGTGTTTACACATAAGGAATTTAGATACAAAAGGATACAATGCAAAATGAACTTCAGTTATGGGTAGCTGGCATTAAGTATCTAATACTAATTTTTCAAAGTCTTTAACTGATATATTTAATCATAATTTCCATTATGTATCCTTTCAAACATCTGTAGGTAAGAAGCCAAAAGGCTATCACTTCAAGACTCCAGAAAATGAAGCATCTGGTTTCCTGACTATCCTGAAAAAGTTTAAAAAATAACAGCTTTAACTCCAGACCTAGTTCATACTAAAAATAATGAGGCAGTTACAAAAAATGCCTGTATTCTAGTTCCAGTTCCCAAACTGATCCTTATCACAGTCAAATCACATTTTTCCTCATGTTAGTCTAAATTGCTTTTAAACCCTACCCACTTACTGGAGCATTCCTGTTGGTCCTGAATACCACACACAATTAAACTTTTGATTACAAATAATGTATTTTTGTAACACAGTTAGGTGGTTTCTTTTAGGAAGAGGCTAAAGGAAGAGGAGAGAACAAGTAATTTAAAAGCTTTCTCTAATGTTCAAGTAATAAGGATTGTGTTAAATCTTCCAGTGTTTTTCTATTTAGTGCTCACTTAGACAATGCTCTAGGAGATATTACTTATCTTATATTCAGAAACTCTTACTTCATGCCTTTACTATACATCTTTCTTTACCCAGAAACTTGCAGTTTAGTTGCTAAAAATACTTTTACTGAAAGTAAACCTCTGTAAATGAATGGCCCACTGATGAGAGAGAAGGGGTGTGGTATATAGGACAAGAGAGGGTGAAAAGATTGCCAGATCCCCTCTTCTCTCTATTTTTAGCAATATTACTGTTCTTGGTATTCTTCCCCAATTTTAATTACAGAGAAATTTGTTTACACAACAATAAGTCCTGAAATTAGTAATATACTTCAGATACCTGATCTCACAGTATAACAAAAGCAACTTAAAATGCTTAATTCTTGCCCACTCTTATCATTGTCATCCATTTTAATTCAATGACCATATTTTTAAAAGCCATTTCAGATATGCAAATATATGAAAACTTTATTGTTAGAATTTCAATGAGGTTTAAATACAAACCGTAATCTGACAAAAACAATAGTGTTTAGAATTACAAGCAGATGTGAAAAGAATAAAATAGAAAATGATTTTCCTGCTAGGACACTTTATATTGTTAAAAGTGTGGAATAAATTATGTCTTTTGTCAGAATAAGGACACAAATTCTAAACATAAGCAAACCAAAAATGTAGGTTATAACAAAAAGTAGTTGATATGCTGTGCTTTGAAATACTAAATAATCAGTACTTAAATATAAAACAGTGAAATCTGCTAAGCTAGGACTTCACTCAAACAACTGAGATTTTATCACATGAAATTCTAATTTTTCATAAAGTCTAAAAAGGAGAAGAAGAGGAAAAAAAAGCTGTCCTTTCTTTAGAATTTTAAGCTACACATATCTGTTCTGTAGTACATGCAGAATGTGCTAGATGTGGCAAATGTATAATCATTTACAATGTGATCATTTCTGACAAATCTATGAATCTACCATTCATTCCTAATAAAGATGTCAAATGGCTAAGCAACTTATGGTTGAAACTATGGATAGGTATAAAATAGGTTCAAAGTAACAATGAAATGTTTATGTTTCACAGTAAACACTTTGATCCTATTGACTGACATACCATTGTTGTTTTATCTTGCCAGTATGTAGGTTTGTGTAGGGTCCATTTCTGCAAACATTACACTTGTAAAAACATATTATGTATATTAAAAATGAGTATTTATATAACAATTATCTTAAAGGCTAATAGTAAACAAGATAAATAGACTTGAATCATGGAATCACAGAATCATATATTGGTTTGGAAGGGCCTCTGAAGATCATTTAGTTGCAACATCCCTGCCATGGGCAGGGACATCTTTCACTAGACCAGGTTGCTCAAATCCCCATCCAACCTGACCTTGAACACTTCCAATGATGGGGCATCCACAATTTTTCTGGGCAACCTGTTCCAGCGTCTTACCACCCTCATCATAAAAAATTTCTTCCTTATGTCCAATCTAAATCTACCCTCTTTCAGTTTAAAACTGTTGTCGCTTGTCCTGTCACTATAGTCCTTGGTAAAAAGTTTTTCTCTGTCTTTCTTATAAGCCCCCTTTATAAATTGAAAGGTTGCATTAAGGTGTCCCCAGAGCCTTCTCTTCTCCAGGCTGAACAACCCCAACTCTTTCAGCCTTTCTTCACAGGAGGTGTTCCAGCCCTCTGATCATTTTCATGGCCCTCCTCTTGATGGGGTCTAACAGGTACACTTCTTTCTTGTGCTGGGAGCACCAGAGATGAACACAGAACTACAGATGGGGTCTTATGAGAATGGTGTAGAGGGGGAGAATTACCTCCCTCGACCTGCTAGCCACACTTCTTTTGATGCAGCCCAAGATACGACTGGCTTTGTGAGTGAGTGAGTGACTTTGTGGTGCTTGGTTGCTGGTTGGGGTTAAACCACAACAGATGCCCCGCACAGTGGAGCAGGGGAAGAGCATGAAGAGAAAGAAGTGGCAGAGATGAAGTGTTACGAACTGACTGCAACGTCCATTACCCATTCCCCTGTACCACCCAGGGGGAGGAGGTAGAAGAGTTGGGAGGGAAGTTGAGCATGGGAAGAATTTTCTTATGAAGGAAGATTTTATTTATGAACATTTTCCTACATTTAAAATTTAAAAGGAAGCAACTGTTTTCTGTATAGATTCCTTATTTTCATAAACAAGGTCTAATGTGCATAGTGGATGTTTGCATTCAGCTGTCTGGGTAGGGCGGTTATCTGTCTAATCCGAAACAGAGGTAAGGGGAAAGGCTAGGTAGACTTTGTTTTTCCTATGAAATTTCTCACCAATTTGCTCCAGGATCTTTGACCATTGCCTGTCCAGTGCTGTGCACATGTTGGTTTGCTCCCTCACTGACTGCCTGCCTCCAAAAGTAAACCTATGTCTGTCTGAATGAATACTTAGCTTTGGGATGCAATTCAGAAATACTTTATGGATATGCATCAGGCTAGGTGTGGCTCCTAGGGACAATTCTCCAACACTGTCCCATTAAGCCTTTTTTTTTCCTTGTGCTTTCATTCTACATCTCAGGACATGCAAAACAGCAACATATCACAAAATATTTTTGCAATTTTTTGTCTGAGACTATTATTTCAGGTACTTTGAAATGGAAATTACATACACAGAGCTATCTCTTGAGACTAAGAGAGCAAAACAATAGCCCACAGAAAAAAAATGTGTTAAGTGTTATTCAGTGTAGATACAGGTAGTCCACTTCAGATAGGACTTGCTTTATGCTGGAAGAACCTGTGTCAGTTTACATTAATTGGCTTAGGGGTCAACATCCTCCCTTTTTTAGGTACACAAAATCAGCAGAGACAAAGCCAAACCTGTGAGATCTTGCATAAATGGTGACGGGGGACATGATATCACACAGTTCAGAGGTTGAATTACTAAATTTTTTTCAGGAATTTGTTGATATAGAGGACCTTAAGATGGCTTTATGCTGGAACACATGGAAGACTAAAAGTCAGCAAAATTCAGTTCAGTTTCTTCATCGTGATGACTAGATCAGATAAGTATATATCTTCATGATAAAGACATTTTTTGTAATATTTTCTGCACTCATCCTAGACAAAGTGACTTTAGATTTAAAAGTCATGCCAGGATTTACTTTCAAGCTATTGGTGGTTAATCTGAACTCTGTCAATGTAGAACACCAAAGTGAATGCAAAATGGACAAGTGTACTTGTATACTATTGTACACCCCCGCGATGAGCGAAACAGGAGACCTGACTACAACCGACATGGAGAAGACTGAGGTACTCAACAAATTTTTTGCCTCAGTCTTCACCAGCAAGTGCTTTAGCCATACCACCCAATTCACAGAATCCAAAGGCAGGGATTGGGAGAATGAAGTGCTGCCCACTGTAGGAGAAGATCAGCTTTGAGATCGTCTAAGGAACCTGAATGTACACAAGTCTGTAAGACCTGATGAGATACATTGAGTGTCCTGAAGGAACTGGCAGATGAAGTTGCTAAGCCACTCTCCATCATATTTGAAAAGTCTTGGCAGACCTGTGAAGTTCTCAGTGACAGGAAAAGCGAATACATAACCCCCATTTTTAAAAAGAGAAAAAAGGAAGACCTGGGAAACTACAGACCACTGAGTCTCACCTCTGTGTCTTGGTGAGATCATGGAGCAGATCCTCCTGGAAACTATGCTAAGGCACATGGAAAACAGAGACGTGACTGGTGACAGGGCAAATTGTGCCTGACAAATTTGGTGGCTTTCTATGACGGAGTTACAGCATTAGTGGATAAGGGAAAAGAGACTGACATCATCTGCCTGGATATGTGCGAAGCATTTGATACTGTCTGGCACAACATCCTTATCTCTAAAATGGAGCGACATGGATTTGACAGGTGGACCACTTGGTGGGTAAAGAATTGGCTGGATGGTCGCACTAAAAGAGTTGTGGTCAAAGGCTTGATGTCTGGATAGAGATCAGTAATGAGTGGTGTTCCTCAAGGGTCCATATTGGGACCAGTATTATTTAATAACTTTGTTGGGGACATGGACAGTGGGATTGAGTGCACCCTCAGCAAGCTTGTGGATGACACCAAGCTGAGTGGTGTGATTGATACTCTAGAGGGAAGGGATGCCATCTGGAGGGACCTTGACAGGCTTGAGAGGTGGGCCCATGCAAACCTCATGAAGTTCAACACAGCCAAGTGCAAGGTCCTGCACATGGGTTAGGGCATTCCCCAACATGTATACAGGCTGGGTGATGAGTGGATTGAAAGCAGCCCTGAGGAGAAGGTCTTGCGGTTATTGGTGGATGAAAAACTGAATATGAGCCAGTAATGTGCACTCACAGCCCAGAAAGCCAATCGCATCCAGGGCTGCATAAAAAGAAGTGTGGCCAGCAGGTCAAGGAAGGTGATTCTTTCCCTCTACTCTGCTCTCGTGAGACCCCACCTGTAGTTCTGTGTTCATCTCTGGGGCCCCCAGCATAAGAAAGTCATGGACCTGCTCAAGCAGGTCTAGAAGAGGTCCATGAAAATGATCAGGGGGCTGGAGCACCTCCCCTATGAGGAAAGCAAGCTGGGGTTGTTTAGCCTGGAGAAGAGAAGGCTCCAGGGAGACCTCATAGTGGACTTCCAGTACTTAAAGGGGCCCTACAAGAAAGATGGGGAGGGACTCTTTATCAGGGAGTATAGTGATAGGACAAGTGACAACAGTTTTAAACTGGAAGAGGGTAGATTTAGATTGGACGTAAGGAAGAAATTTTTTTGTGATGAGGGTAGTAAGACATGGGAACAGGTTGCCTAGAGAAATTTTGGATGCCCCATCCCTAGAAGTGTTCAAGGGCAGGTTGGATGGGGATTTGAGCAATCTGGCCTAGTGAAAGATGTCCCTGCCCATGGCAGGAGGGGTGGAACTAGATGATCTTCAGAGGCCCTTCCAACCCAAACCATTCTATCATTCCATGACTCTATGACTATGCTGTGGTGACCAGCTGTGAAAACAATCTTCAGCAGCTGAATTTGTTGTTCTGATGTTGGCTTTGGGCTAGCTATTAGTATGAGGAAAATAAAGTAAATGAGTCGATCAACTTTGGACAAAGACTGCAAATGTACTGTATTTGTACAGAGACTGTCTTGCATAATTATTGGCAGAACTGAACTTTTTTTTTTTTTTTTCTGAGTTGATTATCATGGTCTTGGAAGACTTAAACAACAAATGTGAATATTACATGGATCAAGTTCTATTTCTAACTGAAGTTATAAAAAACAGCTGAAGGTATAAAAGCAGTTGAACTATGATAGATGTGAACATACAGAAAAGGCTCATCTATCAGCTGAGGAGACTCTCCAGGACATACCTTTTTACCTTTCTCCAATTTAAACTACCTAATGACAAAATGTTGTGATACTGCACACATGAACACAGAATTCACGTTCAAAAAGATATGCTTTTTTTTCAAATAGGTATGCATTTAGTTTACAGAGCTAAGCAATTAATTTACCACTACTCCTATGCAGCAAAGCACAGTGTGAAAAAAACTATGATTGCTTATGAAACTGGGTGAAGAACACCTTAAAAACTCACATGCCTATGTGCTACTTAGCAGCTCTCACTTTGGAACACTTATCTGCAAATTAGCAGCAATGGTTTCTCATGATGAGGGAATGTGTGGGTCTTTCTGATCAGGAATATAACCTTGCAGGAGAAACGCCTCCATTACTGCTTTAGTATCAGCAGTGTGAATAGCAAACCACTTCAGTTAATGATGCTGTGGATGGTGCAATATTTTTTGTATTATCTAGGTCTGATCCATCTAAGATTTTCTCTCCTCACCCCAACTTGCATTCATCAGCTTCTACTCTCAGGAATTAGCCACAATGAAAAGTAGCAGGAGTCTGTAAATTAGATAAATGCTGAACAGTATTACGCTTGTCCAACAAAGGGAGGTAGTGCAGTCAAATTCTGAGAAAAGGATAAGAAATAGGAAATGCTATTATCCTGTAGTTGTAGGTAGGGGTGAAACACAGAAAAATTAAGTGATTTGATGAAAGTCATCTAAGGCATTGGGTTTTAATGGAGAATTGAACACAGATTCCTAAGCTAACAACTTAAATTTAGCCATTTCTTCTCCAATGGACTGAAAACATTGCTTCTACTTAAAAAATAGTTAATTTTTTACTTAGTAAAACAACTTTTGGTAAAGATATGAAATATGTTTCACAAAGCTGTGCATAACCATATCTTAGTCACACACATGTGGGCAGAAAGCAAATGGTAAAAGGAATAGAAGCATAGAAAATCAAAATCCCAAATCCTTTCACATAATAAGTAAACTTAATTAATTACCAGGCAATAATGTTGTACCTTTCTGGTCTAGGTCTAGAAGTAGACAATAGGAGGTTGTGCCTAAAATATTAACATTTTCTTTTTTTTATGCAGTCTGACTGAATATGCATGTGTTCTTCCTGTAACCCAGTGTCTGTCTTGTAGCCAAGAACTATCTCAGCTCACTTCCCACCTCCTTCCATTTTCTTCCTCTGGTCCCTAATCCAGACTTCTTACCTAGTTTTGCTGTCCTTCCTATCTCCTAACATTTTACATACGCACCATCCTTTTTGAAATATACAGTCTATGATTAGATAATTTTGTCCTGTTTTGCTAGAAAGTTGCCTTCTTATTTCATTGAGATTAATAGAAATTTAGAAATAAGATTTTTTTTTTTTTTTTTTTTTAACTGATGCAATGACATGAGAACTTAAATTACTAGTTTATATGCCCTGGAAAAGGAGAAAGTTTTTTTTTAAATTAAGTCTGATGTTTCTTTCCTAAAGTTTGGTGTAATTTTCAAAGCTTCTGACTTCTGATAGATCTCACTTGATGGTAAGAAATAAATAATCTGAAATCTAGGACAGATCCTTTAAATGGCTTATATGTAGATACAGTTTCAGGTATTCCCAGACAATATTGTCATTAGCAACTACATTTGTCTTTGAATTTGCGATGGCTTTTTGAAAAATGACATTTTTCCCCACTTGGTATTAATATAGCATTCATTTTTTAATTAGCTATTAGTTTTTAGAAAGAAAACAGCATGAAGTACATAGCAGGAATATTTACTACTCCTCACAAATTACTTCCTGCTCTTTTAGTGCATTTCTTCCTTCATCCTCTGAAACATTGGACTTGTTCTATAAAATGATGCAATCTTACCAAATTATCTTGAAACATAATGGCTTATGTTCTTACATATTTATTCAAATATATTTGTCTATCTGTCTGTCAGGGTCCTTACACACTATGGCTCTATTTTAAGAGAACTATAAGTACACAAAAGGTCTAATCCAATGTCAATGAAGTCAACAGAAAGAATCCAACTGACTTCAAAAGTCTTTGGATCAAGCCATAGCTCCTTACAGACATCTCATATTTCATTGTTGATGCAAATCTTAATCAGACAAATTAAGATATTTATGCTTTAGCTTCAGTTGCAAGGCATAAGAGACAATTTAATGACATGGTGTTTAGGTTTTCAATGAGAAAAGTATGTCTAGCAACTTGAATTTTAATAACTCTGTCAGCTTAAATTAAACTGGCAATAAGCTTCAAAGAAGTTTATCTGCTGGATTGTTAAGGTGTGTTATAACTCTAAAATATCATACAGAGTAGTGTGGCATTTTTCAAAGCTTTACATAGTTAACTAAGTTCCATTATCCTCTTTTCCACTGAGGCATGTAAGATAGAAATGCTTGTAAGACAGAAACATAGAAGTTACATCTCCCAAATATTAGAAAGGTGGTTTTGTGAAAGTGTCCTTCTATCAATCTCTTAGCTGTACCTGGGAAAGACTTAGCAGTGACTTCAGTGGCACCAGGATTTCAAATGTACTATTAGATCATTCTCAGACATTTTTCCTTTTAAAACTTCTAATAGCAGGCAGGGAATACAGAGAATGTTCAAACATCACTTCCAATGTACAACATTCTTCACTCTGTTTGAAGACACATCTGAAGCAACCAGAATGTGTTTAAGACTGCTGAGTCTGCATTAAGAACTGTTGAATCTCCATAAATATCTATTCTTTGCTCCAGGTTTATTTGCTATCTTAATTATCTGGAAAGCAGGATAAACACATTGGTGGAATGACAATGAACATTAAATAAATTTGCACAGGGTACTAAACCCAAGGAGGACAGAGAAAGAGGGTAAAATGTTTGTAAAGAAATCATAAACAGCAAACATAATGAAACTGAGATGGAAATGTGGCCAACCCTTCTTGGCCCTCAGAAATATGTATCTACAAGGTAAAAAACCTGCTTGGATGACAACGACATTTTTAAAAGGTGCACAGAAAATGAAGAGTGCAGTATCTCAGAACTCTAGTCACATATTACAAGCAAAAATTCAATTTCTTCTGCATATGCATGGAACCTGCATCATAAAACATTGATGTTTATAATCCTATTTTCTTGAGGGTTCTGATTGTGCAACATTCGTAGGAACATAGAATGGTTTGGGCTGGAAGGGACCTTTGAAGATGGACCATCTAGTCCAAACCCCCCGCCAAGGGCAGGGACATCTTTCACTTGATCACATTGCCCCATGCAGCTTGACCTTGAAGACTGCCAATGATGGGGCATCCACAGCTTCTCTGGGCAACCTGTTCCAGTGTCTCACCACCCTCATCATAGAAAACTTCTTCCTCATGTCCAGTCTAAATCTACCCTCTTTCAGTTCAAAATCATTACCCCTTGTCCTGTCATACAGGGCTTGGTAAAAAGTATTTTTCTCACTTTCTTATTATCCCCCCTTTATATATTGAATGGCAATCATACATCAAAGTCTCCTTAATCTGAACTACACTGATACCTAACACACAGTCAATGATGGTTGTTTTTCTGGGCTACTAGGCAAAAAAAAAATAAATCTCCCACTGTCTTTCAAGAGATATCTAGATATGAAAACAGGAAAAGAAATAAAAAACAACTCTACTCTCCTCAGTTCCTCTAGAAAGGGAGTGTGATGAGCATGTATGGAAAAAAGTGTTATTTCTGAAGGGATGGTGGAATGAAGTTAATTTGTTCTACAGTGGCACAGAATGAAAGACCAAGGATAGCATGTGCTAGGCTATTTCTAGCCACGCAGCTCTCTGTAATGTTGCTTAACAACAGTAGAGTGCACATTGCTGATTTTCTGTCTTTCTTTTTCCAGTGCCAGGCTACTAGCTCACTGGAAAGGTCTAAGGGAGCAACAACAGAACTGATAAATGGTTTGGAAGAGTTAGTTTACGATAATAGCTAAGCAGCTTGCAGCTTATTTGTTAAACCACCAACTCGTAGGTCAAGGGCAGAAGTATACGATAAAATCAACCATACCTTCTGGACTGATTGTGGGAACCTCAGTGCATCCTATGCAAGAGAGAATATTCAGAGATGCATGTGTACTAGATTATGCAGTAGCATTTTAGGGAAAGGAAGGAAAATATTCAATGTATCTCTCTATGTAAGATTTTTCCCCACCCTAATATCAGTAGGCCTCCACAAACATTCACTGGTATACAATTAAAACCTAGAAGATGTAGGTATGCAGCTAAATAGACACAAGATATAACCCAGATAAATAGATAGTTTCATCTATCATATATAGTTAGTTATATAAAGAGATATGTAGATCTATACCTATTACAGAATCACAATATCTACCACAGAATCATAGAATAATTCAGGCTCAAAGGGACCTCAGGAGGTCTACAGCCCAAACGCCTGTTCAAGCAGTATCAGTAATGAAATCGGACCAGGTTGTTCAGGGCTTTGTCCAAACAAGTCTTAACAGCCTCTAAGGCCAGAGACTAAATGACCTCATTAGACAACCTGTTCCAATGCTTGACTGTCTTCAAGATGAAAAAAAATTTTCCTTACAGTAGGTCTGAACACCTCCTGTTTCAATTTTGCCTCTTGTCTTCCCATGCACTGCTATGAAGATACTGGTCTGCCTGGAGCAGAGATTCCCCTGCAGTGTGTGGAGAAGACCATGGTGATGCAGGTTGTCCCTCTGCAGCCCATGCACAACCACAGTAGAGCAGATATCCACCTGCAGCTCATGGAGGACCCCCCGCCACAGCAGGTGGATAGACCCTGAAGGAAGTTGCAGCCCATGAAAAGCGCATGCAAAACCAGCTCCTGGCAGGAACTGTGTCCTGTGCAGAGGAGCCCACACAGAATCATGTTTTCTGGCACGAACTGTGGCCTGTGGGGGACCCACACTGAAACAGTCCATTTCTGGTAGACTGTACTCGATGGGCAGGATTCTCACTGGAGCAGTTCTTGAAGGACTGTCTCCCATGGGAGGCAACCCATGCAGGAGCAAGGAAACAACATGAGGAGGAAGGAGCAGCAGAGATGAAGTGTTATCATCTGACTGCAACCCCCATTCCCCATCCCCCTGCACTGATGAGGGCGGGAGGAGATAGAAGAGTGAAGAAATGAAGTTGAGCTTGGAGAGAAGGCAGGGATATTGAGAAGGTATTTTTAGGTTTGTCTTTTTTTTCTCGCTCTCCTACTCTGTTAGTAATTGGCAGTAAATTAAATTTATCTTCCCCAAGTTGAGTCTGTTCTGCCCACAACAGTAATTAGTAAGTGATCTCCCTGTATTTATCTCAGCCCATGAGCTTTTCCATCTGATTTTCCCCCTCCATTGTGTTGAGGAGGGGGAGTGAGAGAGCAGCAGCTGGGTCTGGCAGCCAGCCAAGGTCAAACCTGCCACGTTATCATGGAAGGCAATCAAGTTGACCAGGTACAATTTACCCTTAGTAAATACATGGTGACTATTCCTGATCAACTTCCTCGCCTTCATGTGCCCAGAAGTGTGTTCTTCCTCTATGACTTTCCCAGAGATCCTAGAAACCTAGGCTGCACTAGTAGAGAGAGAGATGGCAGAAAAATCATCAAGATTAGAGAAAGAGGAGTTTTAGGAAGACAGCAATTTGCAGATAAAACATTTGACACAGACACATTTGTAAGACAAAATGTTATTTACCATACTTGTAGTTAAGGTTAACACTATTCATTTGCCCTACAGATACCATTAATTAACCATCAGTATGGCTCTAATTTCACAAACATGTTTCAAGAAGATATATTAGGTGAAATCACCTGCTGAAATGAAATGTCACTCAGTAAGAGAGGTTATAAATCCCAGCAAGTGTTATTTTAAGTTTTCTGAGATCTCATCAGGTAATGTCAGATCACACCACAGAGTAAAACATAAATTTTCTTGTTGTCATACCAGCTAAGCAGCAATTGTAATGTCCTATGATGTGACGGAACCCCACATGTTCTAAAAATCCATCAAGTCAAAAAGTCACTGTTCCTTTGGACACTCCAACTCTATTAAATCCCATGACACTTTGATAATTTTTAATTTACCTACATCATTGAAGACTGATGTGCAAAGTAAATATGAAAGGTCTGGTTTGAACAAGTATACAATACCCCTGCTTGTACCTCTTTTCTTATGCATCACAAGAAATGACTTGATTTTAAATATAGCTAAGTCACAGGTGACCAGGAAATAATAGCAGTATTGTTTTTCTCTTCAAGTAATTACTTGAATAAATTCAAAAGGATAAATGAAAGTTTTTTTAAAGTTTTTTTTTCCTCATGTTTATTCTTAAAAGTAGCAGTCTTTGAAAGAAAAAGATCTAATATACTGAATATATTTGATGGTATACAGTGTTGAGGACCTCTTCTTTTAAAGAGAAAGTAATTCCACATTCTGTTGTTACTGAAAGAGGAAAAAAAACCCCAACAAATTAATCTTCCTTGCATGTTAAGAGGGCAAAATTACACTGGCCCAGCCCAACGTATTTTTGATCTGCCTATTTTCAACCACCTGAAGAGAAGGAAAATGCAGGAAATTCCGTATCCTGTTATTTTCCCACCATTTTTTTGGTACTCTCATAGCCTATAGCTCCTATAGCTCAGCTTTCCACAATTCCACAAGCCTAGTAAGATTGAAAAATTTGCACTCCCACCAAATAAGGACAGGTGACATACTCCTTATCTCAGTAGTCCTGTGTTTACGGGAAGTGGCCATTTAAACTTGCGTATGTCAGGAAGGGAGGGACTTGGGGGCTACTAGAGCACCAGCTCTTTCAACCATCCCTCAAGCATCATAGATCAGAGAAAAAAAAAAAATCTATAAACCACATATACTGCATTCTAAATCCCACACCTGCATACTCAACTCTGTCCTGTAGTCAGTAATACTTCGCAATTTACCAGAATCCTGCAGATATGATTTTCAGTATGGGCTTTTGCACATTACAGTATCACCTTGAGATCTAACTCCTTAGCTGCTCTGTTAGAAGTCTAGTTCCCTCGATGACTCTCTTCACACTCCAACACCCACATGAAAGTTGCTTCTGCAGAAGCTTTCTCCTTGAAATATCTTGATTTCGTGTTCAGTGAGAGCAATTTGATTGTAGATCTCTCCTGTGTTTCCCTGTACTGTTCTGTTCTTTGCAGTGGATAAGACAGGCCAAGAACAAAAATATTACATCCTTTCATGTATTTTTAGAACCATTTCAAAAAGTGCACATTCCACAGAGATGGGAGCATATTTTGATTCTGAAAAAAAGACAAAAATAATCTTTGTTCTCAAAAAAAGGTTAAAATTTTAAGCTTCCCTCCAAAAAAGAAGGAAACTCATTACTTTTAAGGACATAATAGAGAACATTTATTAAGTTTTCTTAAGGTGTATACTCAAAAGGAAATTAAAAAAAAACCCCAAACAAAGCATACAAGCAAGAAGCACATATACAAAGAGAAAAAAAAGGTACATAAAAAGGAGAGGAACAAATGTGAACCTTGTCAAAGCCCAAGACAGAAAAAATTAGGAACATTTTCAAAAAGGCTGTTGAACATCCTCTAAGAAACTGCTGAACTGAAGCACCTGAAGCAGTTGTAAGACACTTTGCCTTTCTCTCTGAGAACCTATTATATTGTCCCTTCCGTCTAACTGGGCTCTGAGAACTTCCATGTTTCTGCAATATTTTTTTCAAAAGAACACTAACTCCCACTGTCCATAGAGATAGTTTGGGAGGCAAGATGGCTTACACAAACAGGACACAGTAGAAATATATTGGGAATCCTTTAAATACATTTCATTAAGTGGAGAAGTGATGAACTTAGCAAAAGATTAGGAAATATTCAAATTAAAAGGTTAAGAAAGAAAAAAACAATAAAAGTGCATGAAAATCTATGCAGATTTTTTGTTAAATATACTATCTATAAATAGTCTGTTTCTATAGACTCAGCTGATACAGCTACTAGGATAAGCTCAAAATCTTTTTTCAAATAAGTCTACTAAGCAAAAGTATTTTTTAAACATAGGTGTGTGGAAAATGAAAAATTATTTACACTTGAGACAATATTAGGTGGGATTTGATTATGAATTTATTGTGCAAATTTAAACAACATCAAAGAACAGTTGATTTGAAAAAAATGAGTGTTAGTTTTAGATGTATTTAAAAATAATAACTAATTCTTTTTCCCCTCACTCAAACTTTTGGAACCCTAAGACAAGTACATGTTCTGGCATTTGTGACATGTATGCATTAAATCTAATCTAAAGTTTTGTCTTAATGAGACAAAGGCATTATCCATTAATTGTCAAAGGGTATATTAACTTAGTTAATGATCCCACCTTTGACAGATGTTCTTAGAAATCAAATTCACTGCTTGCTAAACTAGACTCGGTAATTCATATTATGGAAAATCTGTGTTTTTAAGATGTGCAGCAGAGTACTAGGTTTGTATATAGGGAACCTATTTTTAATCAGCCTTTTTTTTTTTAACTTATAAATTACACAAGATAGGCTGTGGAGCTGCTGCTAGAAAATATTCCCTTCACAGTAAAGTACATATAAAAAATTTAAATAAGGCTGAACTTCACTGTATATAGTTTAGGCAATAATTCAGCAAGGCTGAGTTCTGAAAAAAAGGTATCGTCTTTTATACTACTGTCTATAGTAAAAATGGAGTTAAAATAGCAACAGTAGATTTTCAGAATTAACTGCACCAGTAAAAGTCCATTAAATGCTGTCTGAATTCTAGCTTACCCAACTTTTCAATCACTTGCTGCTTTAAGATTCACAAACAACTTGGTTTCACCTGGCTAACAGAAGCAGTGGTCTGAGTCTCAGAATCTCTATCTTACATAGGTAAGACCCTCAGCTTGTACCTGAAGCATTTTGAAACATTATGTTCAAAAGCTGTGATATTTCACCAAAGTCTGTGCCCACAAAAGGATCTGTAGACTCATTAGTTCTCTGTCTCATGATTTGGTGCCTAATCCCCAGAATTCCAAAATTGAGGTTGGACACCTAACTTTACAGCCCTATATGGAGAGTATAGAGGCCAGCACTGTAGCCAACAGCACACACAGCCAATGTGAATGACCAAGGAAAGAATTATGAAAAAAATTTTTTTGTGATGATGGTGGGAAACACATCTGAAACTCTCCCTAGCATATGTGTTTGTAAATCTTCTGGACAGTGTGAGCTGTTATCTTGGGTTTTTTTTTAACTTTAAGATGGGGAAAGAGATGGGAGTTAGAAAAAGAACACAAGTCCCTTCCTTGCTTTCCCAACCTCCAAATTTTAATGTTTTATGCATTGGTTTCAGTGTTGTATTCCCTCATATCAAATTGTTATTTTGTTTTTTCTTGGTAGTTTTTTTTTGTATTCTCTGGAGGTAATTTAACAAAGGGCCCTAGTCCCAATTCTGTAGAAAAAGTAGACTTTCTTGTTTTTTAATTTAATTTTATAATTCTTTCTTATTTGAAAGTAAGTCAGGATTACTTAAAAATCCAGAACTCAGATATACCATTGTTATGTGTGAGAAATAAAAATTAAAAAAAAAAAAAAAAGGTGGGAGGAGGAAATGAGAAAGAGAAGGGATATAAGAACATGGTGAGAGATAAAATGGAGAGATGAAGCAATGGAGAAGGACAAAGATGAAAATATGAAAGAGGAGCATGGAAAAGAAAATTATGTTAGACAGAAAAGCTCATTTTGAGGAAATTACCATTAAAGGATCAGAATTGCCTATTCTTTCACTTTGGTTTAGAACTAAAAATATACTAATACCTTCTTTCATTTATTTATCTTAAAAGTTCAAACTCCTATTTTTATATTTTATATTAGCATTTCTTCACAAAGAATAACTGCAGAGAGAAAAATAAAGATTTCCTCTGAGCAACAACATGATTGTGTTATAGGTAAGTTATAGTCTTACCTCTGTTCTGTTTTACCACAAATAAACAGACATTTTTCTTGCCAATGATGCATGATAACTCTTGGTATGAGTTTATAAAATCACCTTGATCTCAAGCATACCTACCAGGAAAGCTTAGTGATATAACTGAAGTTTTAAAACATTCTCTTCTATGTCCTATTAAGTAGCAGGAAACTAAACAAGAAAAAGGGGCTATTGTGATGTAGGCTTTGTGACAAAACACCTTAATACATCCTACAAGATTTATGCCTGTGAAGAAGATATTATGACTCTGTGCTGCCTCATTATCTATATTCCATTAGCCCAATGGGTGGAACATGTAGGTTATTCCAGCTAGTCCCAATTCATTCGGTGCAGTGGTGGCTCTAAAAGTGATGGAGGTGGCTGCTGTGCGGGCTTAGTGTGCTTCCCATCCTGGTGTGTCGTGGCACCGTGTTTGGTGTCGTCCACACTTAGCCTGGTGTGTCATCCACACTCAGCCTGGTGGGGAAGGGGAACTCCCATGATCAGCGGGTTATAGATGACTGGTGGGAATGGACCCTGCTGCCTCCATGGCAAGTGTCACCCCTGTACAAATGTACAACAAAACCAGATACAAGCTCTATTTTGTGTGATAAAATACTGTGGTGGTGTGTTCTGCCTCCCCAACCTAACTTTTATTTCCTGTAACCCCACTCAAGGGAGAACCACCAGTGGCAGTCATAATGCATGTGTCTGGTTGTGATGGCTGCATCTGGCTCAAAGTGCATTCGGGAGAGACAGATAACACCACAATAGCCAAGGGATAGTTGAGCATCCACCAACCAAGATATGGCTGGTATGCAAATATGACCATCAGTCAATCATCTTACTCCTTAAATAGTGGACAGCCCAGGGCCTATCGAGCTCTCCTGCACAGCAGCAGGCTGCATGCCAAGAGCTCCCCTTGAGTAGGGACGCCTCTCAAAGTTACTCCTCGAGGTTGAGAGAATCCTTATTGTGTCAGATATTAGGTAAGAGAATTGGGAATAAGTGCACTAAAACTCTGAAATCTTAGCTAAGTGATATAAAGGATTGATTGGGCATATATAATCCTTTAGACATAAACCATTGACCAAGTCTGGGACTAAGTCTGGATCCAGCCACACCTAAACTCCCCTCTGAGAAGGAGTTTAGAATGCAAAGGGGTCCTTTCTGAACCTCATGACTCAATGTGGGGGTGTCCTTGACAGTTTTGTCTGACCTGTCCTCTATGCAGTAAATAATCAAGGGTACCTTGCTATCAAATCTTGTTAAACCGCTGTCACATTTATTATCAAACTTCGTTAAATCGCTGTTTTAGATCAATAAACATATTGCTGCTTCTCTCTTACAAGTGAAGTGCATCACTCCATCTGCAACGAATACATCAGGCCTAGTTCAGATTTTGTTTGCGGAGGGGACTTTAAAAATTGGTCTGAGAGAAAATAAAAACCTATAGAACTATTAAATCCTTTCTCTTTTACAAATAACTAAAAGGGATATAATTTTTCCATCTCTTAATTCATTGTGGAGAATTTCAGTCTAACTGATGGAAAATTATATTCCATGTATATAAACATTATCAATTACTATAAATGATTGACAACACCTTCTAGCAATCAACTTTCTACAGAAAACCCCAGGAATTAAAGGAAAAAGGACAAGTATGTTTCTTCTGCAGATCAGTATTCTGAAGGTCAGAAAAGTATTTTTGAAACCATCATCAGGCTAATATTTAGTTAGTAATTTCAGCTCTGCAGATTGTATCTAAAGAATATGATCTGTGTAGAAAAGACAAATCTGTTTTACATATGATGAAAGGGCACTATTTGTGTTTTTCAACTTTTGTATAGTTTATCTACTTTGTATTTTTCATTTTAGACTAAAAAACATTGTCCACGAATATATTTTCCTTTGATTTTTTCACCTGAAACCCTGTCCTCAGTTTTGTATACATCAGACTCTCATAATTATATCTTTTTCCAGTTTCACACATTTTGTAGCCAACACTTTCTACAAAGAAACATTTCACACCACTTTATCCTTAAATATATACCAGGGACAATTCTAGCTGCAGTAAATGAGCTGCTGCTACAAAATGAATGTTCATATTAATGATTTCAGTCCTAACGTTGGGATCATTTGCACTCATAGTATATGAGATCATAATTATTAATGTTTTCCCCATTCTCTGACCTCGGATAATCCTCTTTCTTCTCTGAAAGGATTCAGAGGAGGAATTAAAAATACCTCATAAATTTATGAGGTACTAAAGGTGTTTGCCCATTTGAAACTATGAGTTCTTTCTTTTTTTTTTTTTTGTTTCCCTATAATCCCTATAATGATATAATCCCTATAATGATATAATCCCTATATCACTATCTGATTGTTCAATGGTTTTACAATTTTGGAATACAATTGAGCATTTTAAGTTTTTCCAATGAGTTAGAGAAAGTGTTAATAAATTCTGGATGAATTTCTGTTTCCTGTAGAAATTATTTCCCTATACATTACAGAAATTTCCAGACATTTTAAAAATTGCCTTTGTAACTGTTTAGTGCTTTAGATAGTGATTAATTTTTTCACATGCTTAAGAAATTAAAACCTTGAACTAACAAAAACCTTATATACTGATTTCTCACTGATCATTTTCATTAACTTTTTTTCCACGGAATACTGTATTTGGGTAACTTGCAAATACTCCCTTACTCTGCAAGCATATGAGTTGTGTTGCTAGTACTTGCTTTCCTACGACAGAGAAGACAAACAATATTTTTCAGCCATCTACCTCCTCTAATTCATATAAATTTTTACCAATTTGGAGCATTAGTATATAGAATGCATTAATTCATATTTATTCTATGAATCTGAGAACAGTGCACACTCTAATACAAGTTGCAAATGTCTGCATTTTTCACATAACATTTACCACATTTTCAGGCAGCTGAGCCTATACAATAACAGTACCAGGATTTCTTAAAAAAAAAAAAAAATTAAAGTTTTTGGAATTTCTTTTAAATAAATATAGCTCAACATTTTATTTTTTTCCCATGGACCCACTGATTAGAATAATCCACTTTTAGAATTATTATACCTTTTTGTGGCTGCAAAAAGAAATACTTCTTTTGCAATTCCTTGTGTTTTTTCCTCATTTGTGATAACTGATTTCCCTCTGTGTCTTGAAAGAACCTCTTAAAGATTGAACAAGGTGAATCAAATCCTCTTGTACAATAGGGATCTCATAGGTAAAGACTCAACAGGGATCTTACAGATAATCTGTTTTACAAAGGCAAGACTTATCAGAGTGACAGGGTGAAAGAGAAACTAAATTATGCACAGTTCATCACTGTTCTTTTGCCACAAGTATCATTAATGATTTATATTTGCTTGTGACTGGAGAATCATATCTAGGACAACTAATTGTTGACACTCTGAAGCTTTAAATATTTTGTCCATTTATTTTAATGTTAACTATACAAAATAAGTGGTAGTAAAATTCCAATTTATGTCCACTGTTGCCTTCCAAATTATCCATTAAAAAAAAGCAAAGATTCATAGAAATACTGATTTTGATTTCTTATTGGTTTTGCACTTTCATAGTGAAATTCTTTTTCATGGAATGAACATCTTTTATGTTGTATAAATCAGACAAGAATCCTACTCACCAATGCTTTAAAATATACACAATTAAGTATACCATAATTAAATATATATATTCATGTTTTTGGTAGGTTGTTTTGTACAGCTGGCATGACAGTATGTAATGAAAAGTGCTGTCACACAGATAAGAATTCAGACCTCTAGAGAGTAGCTGAGTTGTCTTTGCAATCCTTTCAGATGGGTGGTCTAGCTGTTGTTCCCTACCATGACTCAGTGTTTCCAGAAGAGTTTACATCAGGTTACATTGGTACAGCTTTGAATTTTGTCTCTGATTGTCACATGTTGTTCCTGCGAAGTGGCATAAGGTTTATTGTCACTCTTAGAGCAGTGCATGTCAATGTCATCTTCACACTCATTAAAGTCATGATGTGAGATCACATACATATGGATACAAAACCGCTACAGTTTAACTGTAATAGCACTGATAAGTCATTTTGTAAAATTGTCTCAATATTTGTAATATGTACTCACTGTTCACAGAAGATCATGGAGACATTGATTTATGGTAATATAGTTACCATTCTAATGAGAGAATAGGCAGAAAATCTGTTCAATATGTTAGGCAAAGCATGCTAATTTGATGTGCTAATATTTAAAATTTTCCAAAGTCTTATATTTAAGTTCTATACAATTTCAGAACACTTTGCTCAAAACAAAACTGATTTTTATAAGTTTTTCATCACAGCTAGTCACTGAAGAATGTACAATAAGACCATAATGCTTTTTTGGCAGTATAGATTTCCTGCTATGGCATAACATGTGCTCATACAGCTTTTTTCCTGCTATCATGGCAGTATCTGTTTCAACAGATACTAAATCTTATTTTAGATAGTATCACAGTTGGAATAAGAATGGACATTACCTTATTGTTAACCTATTACTACATAGGAAGCATAATTTCCTTTTTTCCCTTGAAATATTAACTCTGACGCAGAAGTCCATCGTTGTAGTACAGAGTATACAACAGAATTATAGT
Organism: Haliaeetus albicilla; assembly: GCF_947461875.1. Taxonomy (NCBI): domain Eukaryota; kingdom Metazoa; phylum Chordata; class Aves; order Accipitriformes; family Accipitridae; genus Haliaeetus; species Haliaeetus albicilla. The sequence continues at coordinate 23,523,023 of NC_091500.1, forward strand.
GTTAAAAGACATCTTCAGAATGCATTTAATCCTTTTCCTACTACAATTAGCTATAATTACCTTTGTAGAATAATTCTGATAACGCATCAGTGATAATTCCTGTAACTACCAGATATTGGGGGCAAGCGGTTGCCAGAGCATTGCGTCTGCCCACATAAGTGTCTGTATGTATATGTCCCTTCCAGTACATCATTGTTTTCAGAGAACTAAAAATGAAATATTTATTTCTGACAATGCTGTTCTAATAAATGCTAGCTGTATTATCAGGAAATCACGGGTTGCAGGCTCTGAAAGAAAAAAATGAATTTATCAGGGTTCCCCAAAAATACAAGCACAAAATGGTGGCAAAGGCCTTGAAAGTACAAGGCAATGGATGAAGCCAGAGGACCCAGGCCCCCTCACAAATGGTCAGTTACCGGTCTTTAAAGAAAAGCAGCCTCGGGAGTTGGGTATAATTTGCTTATAACATAAGGATAACAAAGAGAACAAGGAAAACGTATCCAACATGAGTAAACCACATATACATAGTCTACCTGGATTTAAAATGGAGTGGTGAGCCCCTGAAGAAGGACATTAAGGTGTAATGCACATTAGAAAACGTAAAAAAAATGACCCTAAGCAGACTCTAGAGCAAGGAGTAAGAAACCATCAACATCAACATTAAACTCCTTTGGCAAATAACTTGGGATGTTAATGACTCGCTCTAACCCCTTCTCTTTTTTCATCGATCTTTGAACCCAGAAGAATATAGGAAAGGTGAACATAACACCAGAGAAAAGAGAAAACTGTACATCAGTTTTAACAGTATCGTTATTGGGAATGAGCTGTAATAATTGGATAATTTGGACTATAACGTTGTAACAGGACTAATAATAATTCTTTGATTGGATTTTTAAGACTTTAATTACACTAGCCATAAATCCTTGGCTTTGCACATAAGGCGTGCTTCCTCAGCCTACATAAAGTGCACAGGGTGGTTTTTTCTGATAACCTACCCTAGATGACTGGCTGTTAAACCTGCATTTGGTGCTATGTCATTCCTAGTATTTCTGTCATTCCATTCTTGAAGACATATGGGGGATAAGAAGCCACAAGTCTCCATATTATCTACTGGTTCATTTCCCTAACATTTTCTACTTGTCTGGTTCCACCACCCCCCAACCTATTGTCCTTTTCAGTGTTGTTACAGAGAAAACATTACACTCTTCTTTGAAGCAGCAAAATATTCTTCTCCTCTTAATCTTGAAGACTATTGTGCTACGCCCTAACAAAGAACTTAAGCTGCTTTGCTTCAATGGCAACCCAATATTTCTTCTCAAGCCCACAGTGGAAAGGAAAACAGTTAATTTTATTCTTTCTTGAAACTATGTTTCATGCCCCATTAGTTCCTAGTTTGTTAAAGTATTTGAAGTGAGTCTGGTCAGTCTCTCCTCAGAAATGAAAATTTCTAGAACTGTGATCATATGCATTGCTCCCCTCTGGACTTCTTAAAATTTGTTTACATCTTAGAAATGCACAGACTGTAACAGATTTCCCCAAATATGACACAGTATCTCAGTGGAAATTTTATCACTGCTGAAGATTATCTTTAGGTTGCACCCTTACACATCCCACAATATCATTTGCGTTCTCTGCAGCAGTATAACATTGCTGATTCAGGCATCTTCTGATACATGGCACCCACCACAAGCTTTTTCTTCAGTCTATCTTGTTTGTCTTCCTGCATTGTTATAGATGATTGTTCTTGTACCTTGTAGTTAGAATTGAAACTCAATCTTTAACTTATTTCTTCTCCTTTCTGGCTGGGAATGATTTGAAGCTCCTTATAACATTAAGTATTTAATGAATAGTAATGAATCCAGAAGTCATTCCTGTGTTGCCTTCTTACATCTTCCCATTAACAGTGAATATGATCTCGAAACTAGTTTTCTACAAATTTTACAGCAGTTTTGTGTAAAAAATGTACAGATAGTTTCACAATCACCTTGCCTATAAAACTGTAGTATGAGACATGTAAATAAACAAAAGGTGTCTTAGTTCTAAACTGACACAAAGAAAGGCAAACAATCATGTTCACTTATCTCAGCTGCAGTAACAACATTGGTGTAGGTCATTATATCCAAGGTTTAGAATAAACTCAAAGTTCACAAGCTGACAAAATCCAGGACCTTTCCAGAGAGAACATGAAGATGTACATTAAAAAACCTGATCAAGTCATCAGTATGCACTGACTTAGTAAGAAGTCTTTTAAAATCATTAATCAGTGATCTATAATTAATACCTTAGTTGACATCTAAACCCACATTACACTGAAGGAATGCATAAGTATAAATCTTTGCATATAGAAAGATGGCAAATATTTTCTCACACCAGCTGCTTAAATGTAATACTGCAATTTGGTAAAGAGTATTCAAAATATAATGTTAGGGGTGTTTTCTTATATCAACATCTGTACCAATCATAAAACAAAATCTTTAACTATTTCCTTGAGTCAGCTGTTTGAACTGAATTTTATTATTTCATCCTCTACTACTGCTAGATGAAGTAATGACCATGATGTGAAATAATTTGAGACTCTGGGCACAATATTGATAAGACTACTTTAAGGTCTTCTAAAATTTTGGAATTCAAGACATACAAGAGGTGGAATTGCTACAACTATTGCATTTCAGAGAAGGGCAAAAAAATGATTCCAGATCTGGAGTAATGAGAGATATGCAAAACAAGACTTGGTATGAGAGTAAAAGATTTAATTCAATTGACTAAACACAGGCATATCTGTGATGCTCCAAAGTAGCTAAGATAGTACATGTGGCTGGCAGATATAGCACCGCATCTACAGGAGATCTGCAGTTGTGCACAGGCTGACCGAGTTACCCAAGAGTGTTACAAGTGGCATTGAGAGCATATGCATAGGCAAGAAGATCCAGCACCTTGACCTTCGTTGACTACAACTGGAATTTGAACACACCAAACATGTAGACATCTGTATTTGTGTTTTACTCTGTGATCTGAATATTGGATCTGGGAGCTCCATTTACTCATAAATGACAAGCTTGAGAGGAGAATCAGTTGGTATATTTAGAGCTTTTGTGAATTTCTACCCTGTTCTGCAGCAGGTGAAAGATTTATCTGCTTTGCCTGGGATCATCTGATATACGTCACCTAATCTGCTTTTTGTGATTGAAGAGATTTTCTCCGCCAGTATGTTTTGTTATCTATTTTTCCTTGCTTCTGACTTCATTTATGTATGCCAGTAAATGAAAAGCTTTGTTTTGCCCAATATTTGGATTTGATAGAGTGTATATAGACCTTATGATCACTGTGAAGTACAAGGTTAATTTAGACCATCACGTACTCTTTCTGGTCTTACATTCTTTGAAATGTGCCATGTTTTCAGTGGCCCCAATCCCAAAATGCACTGACTATGCTTGGTATTTCAGGAAATTTGTGGTTCAGTCACTGTCCACAGTGTCTTGCTGTAGGAGAATGTGGAAGACACTTCTCCATTAGAGCCATACTATATACCTTAACACAGCTCATGCTGCTGAAGGAGGCACACTGTTAGTCTTGTGGTACTCACAAGAAATCTAGGAGCACTGTGAGACTGGTTTGTATACCAGTCCCCTACATGGGATTAAATGCCTACTGCATTCAGTTTACTCAGATACAGTATGATCACTGAAAAGACATGCCTGTCTTGCCTTATAAGGAGTCATAATATAATAAAATAAAAATAAAAAATATTTTTTAAAAAAGCTCTTTCTGCCTTGTCTCTACCATCATCTTAATTGTCTCTAGACAACTATCTCAACAGGCTTACTTGGTGGAATTAAAATCTCTGTATCTCTTTACTGAAACTAGAGATTTTTCATTTGCTTTACACCAGCTACATGATGTTGACTATCACAGCCAGAGGCCAACTAAAATATCTAAGAATGATTGTGTAGTTTAGATGATATGAAACTTTTTGGAAAATAATCTAGGCTTTTAATAAAACAATTATCATAAAATCACAGAATGGTTACAGTTGGAAAGGATCTCTGACAGTCATGTGGGCCAATGTCCCTGCTCAAGCAGGGCCACCTAAAGCCAGTTGCCCAGGACAATCTTCAGACAGCTTTTCAATATCTCCGAGAAATGAGTTATGCAAAACAGGCAGTTGGGCAAGCTGTGCCAGTGCTTCATCACCCTCACCAAGTGTTTCCTGATGTTCAGACAGAACCTCCAGAGTTTCAGTTTGTGCCCATTGGCTCTGGTTCTGCCACTGGGCACCACTGAAAAGAGCCTGGCTCCATCTTTCTACAGACCTTTCCTTCATATATTCGAACTGATTGATGAGATACCCTGAACCTTCTCTTCTCCAGGCTGAGCAGTCCCAGGTCTCTCAGGCTTTGCCTTCATCATCTTTGTGGCCCTTTGCTGGACTCTCTCCAGTATGTCCATGTCTCTCTTGTACTTAGGAACCCAGAACTGTATCCAGCACTCCAGATGCTGCCTCACCAGTCCTGAATAAAGGGGAAGGTTCACGTCCCTCAACCTGCTGGCAATGCTTTGCCTAATGCAGCCCAGGATACCATTAGCTGTCTTGGCCTTTCTAACTACTAGACTTCCATTATTAGGGAAACAAACACTGACTCCACAGCAACAAATTATTAATTTGTATTCTCCCATCATATCTGATATTGCCAACAACTGCCATGTCACCTTAGATTTAAAAAAAAATCTCCACTGATCTGAAACACAGAACTCAAAGGAAATGAAAACCCACAAAAAAAACCCCAACTTCCTAACAGTAGTCTAAGCTGTCAAACAGTATGATTTATAAAAAAGCTGCAAGAGGTTATAAACTAGAGATACACATCAGCAGAACAAACCTTCATAGGCTTACTTGGGAAAACTTAAATACCCAATGACATTTGTTTAACACACTTGGGTTAAAAAGCAAGTCTGAAAGCTTCAAATACTTATAAAATTAAATTTGAAGATGTGGTTGTCTTATCAGAGAACTAGTTAAGGAGGATGCTTAATATTCCGGAAGAAAGGCTGCATTTTGTGCTATTGCTTCAGTGCTGCATGTTGCCTCACTGTGGGAGCAGTAGGTGCTCTGTTCTATCCAGGCTCCTTCCCTTTGGGATGTGAACACCTCTGAAAACACTTTAGCTGATGAGAGGAGTATTTGATATGCAGACTTTTCTCCTCTTCTGTCCCCCTGCCAAAACATTAAAGTGATATGAGAATAAAACAAAAAATGTCTGCTCTCCTATCTGCTTGTGATTACTGAAGGGTAAAATATATGACCTTACACTTGGAACAAAGATTGCGATGATCTTTGAAGGGACTTTTTAAGATCTGATCTGTTTTTCTTTCCAAAAACTAGCTGGTGGAAGGAACATGGGTTTTATTTTCCTTAACTAACACTTCACAGTAATATAATTAAGCTGGTTTAGCCGTAATTTCTAATTAGTGTATGCCTTTTATTAGTCTAGACTAGATAAGAGAAGAATCAGAAGTCTGCCTTGTTAGTTCCTCTATTATGAAGAAAGAAAGGACATCTTATTAGTGAGAGAAGAATGCATGAGTTATCTAGACAGTCAGAAAGGATCAATTGTTTAAAACCCTGGGATGATAAAACTGGAATTTTCTTTCCTGGAAAAAGAAAATTATTTTTTCTTCCTGGACTCCAGATTAAATTTATGAGTACATTCTACTTTCATTCCAGAACTATTGCTCAGCAAGACAGTTTAAAAGGCAAAATCCTTGTCTTAATGATAGCAAGAGCAAAAAAGACATACAAATTAAAAATCTACAAGGTAAGATCCATTCCACATATTTTAGACAGTGCTTGGCTTGAATTTTATGTTTTCAGCACTAAGAAGGAAGAAACTAAATTCTCCCAAAGAAAATGCCCAAGTTTCACTAAACCCAATAGAAAACCTCCAGGTGAGAAACCAGTCTGGTTAACTGAGCTGCTTTTTTCTATCTATGAATGGCACAGCATGTGTTCAGGAACTTTCAGGCATCCCTTGGGACTCATGGTCTATTACACCTCGCCTTCTTTTCACCTAGCTAATGAATTACAAGCAGAGGCTCCCCCTAGCCTTTTTTTTTTTTTTTTTTTTTCCAGAAGTATCTAATATTTTGAGCATTTGCCCAAGTTTTACCACAGCCTGATGGAATTTAAAGCACAAAATAGAAATGCATGGGATGTGCAGCAGCATGGAACATTTTACCATGCCTTTTGGAACTGAGACATTCTGAAGTGAAGATTGAAAAGGTCATGGGACCAGAAAGATCTTTAGTCTGACCTATCTGTGACTGACAAAACCAGAGTCCCAGTCTGCTCCTTGAAACATCTTTATGCTTTGCACTAGATCATGAATGGCTATTGGTAAAAAAAGAGGAGTATCTACCTGAACACAAGTTCTCCCAAGAGACTATAATTAGTGTGAAAAGCTATAGATATAACCACCTTATGAAGTAAAAAAATACAGTGATATTTAAATAACTTCTCACAATAACAATTGGATAGGAATGGTAACTTAACAATGGTGTTTAAATTAATAATATTTAGTATTAGATAAGAAGGCAATGCATGTCTATTTTAACATTCAAACTTACATATTTATTAAATATATGTTTACCAAATGAATCTAAATAAACTGTCAAATAGTAGAAAAATAATTCTTAATATAAGCAATGAACTCAAAATTTTTTAATTTTTTTAATGTAGTATAACAATGACATATATTCTCCAATTAAAGCACACTGGATGTGTTGAAGGCACTAACGACCTAAGAGCAGGTTTAACGTCATCTAATTTTGTGTATCTACCTGGTATATATGTTGATTTGAGCAAGTCATCCTGTACTACTTTGGTAGTTAGAAGAGGGAAATAGACACTTTAAAGGCACCATCTGTAGTGCGTGATGTCACTGCTAGGAGGAGATATATCACACCACCTAAAAGTGCCTAATATTTTCTAATAATTATAATGGATCCTACTATAACTAACTTTAAAGTGAACACTTACAAGATGTATAGTGCTAATACCTTTATTTCCCTACTAGTACTTCTCCATATCCCTATTCAAATACTGTTCTCCCTATTCTTCATTTATCCTTTATAGGGCTTTGCTGACAGTCTGCACAGCTTTATGCATTTGAGTCTTTTATTTTTTAAATGCGTACACACTAGAGAGAATTGCCACAATTAAATTTTGGGTGCTCAAGTTTCCATTGCATGTTCAAATTCACTTTGGTTAACTCACCAGGACAAGCTCAAATGTCATGGACTGCCTCCAGTTATCTGTCAGATAGCTACACGTACCATTTTGTTGGAAGCTGCCTAGGGTAATTTTAATTTTTTTTTTTGGTCCCAAAAGGGTTAAAAATGGTATAACATGGCAACTGCACTTTTACTGATGATTACATGGCACATTCTTTTCTGCAACCTCTGAAAGAGAAGCAATGAAAGCAGTCATGCTTATCCAAACTAAGATGAATTTTCCATACATGACTAGATACATTATATCTTGGGTCATGACACTCATCAGTCAACAATAAACTTAATGCATCAGCCAAAGAGTTTAAATCTTTTTTCTGTCCAGTTAAAAATGTCCAGTGAAAACCTATGACCAAAGTAAATAAATTTATAAAACCACTTCTGAAAGTATTTGATTAATTTTGATGTTCAACGTTTCAATATTAACTTCAGTGACCTTGGTGTTCAGACCTTAGAATATCTGTATTTCTGATATGAAAACAGTATTTAAATGTGTTACTTTGTTTAGAAAAAAAAAATAATCTTTGTGCAGACCTTTCTTTTGATTTGGATCATATCTCGGGGGGTGGTGGTGGGAGGGGGGAATCTGCAGAAACAAAGAGCTCTGAAAACTTCCTAACCTAGTTTTTCTTGACTCAAACATAAATTTACAGGAACATGTATATTAAGAAACACAATGACAAGACCCTTCATAAACAAACAAGCTTCACTTTCTTATTCTTTTCCTCTTAGAAGAGATGGATAGACATAGTATAAGACAATAAATAGACACTTTGTTAGACCAAATATAAGACAAGGAATAGCTACTTCATTCTCTGAATGACTGGCAGATTTTGGAGAACAGAGTTGTGAGGGTGCAGTAGAAATAAAATTTAAAAGACCAATAACTCTGATATTGAGTTGTGCACATTTTTCATAGGTAATAGGTAACAGTGCGGGGACGGAGTTTATGTAACTGATTTATGAATTAGATTTATTTCAACAAATTAAACACAGAAATTTTACATTGCTTAAGTTACTAAACTCATTAAAATTCCAACTTTGAAAGAGTAGGTTGCAAAAATAATGTTTTAGTTAGTGCTATATGTTTATTTTACTACATCATTGCATAATATGGTCAATTACTTTTTTGCTTTAACATTTTACAGTCTGGTTTCATCTTCAGTTCTCCTCTTACAGCTTCTTAAGCAGTTGCATGACTAAGAGAGGAACACTGGTGAAATGGGATACACATCAAATCAATGACTTCTTCAACAGGCAAGGTCAAAATCCAATAGTTCTAGTAAGACTTCTGCTCATTTGCTTGTTGTGTATAAAATTATTAAAGTTTCTACTAATATGTTTTTCTTCTTTAATAGACAGTCGGTTTCATATTCAATGTATAATAACATTATTTAGAAGATCTTATCTTGCTTTTAAGGCTGCTATGTAATACAGGGTCAAAATATTACCAATGTTAAGATGTAATAGACATGGCATATAGAAAGCATCTCTGTGGAGTACTTCTTCCATAACCTTAAAGTCTATGACTCTCTTGTATAACACAGTGATTTAATGTGATCCATTTCTGAGAATTCCATGTTGCCTCATGCTCATGTCATCATTATTGTTCAAATGCTTATTAATCGTTCCTCTTACTCTTCTTGTCACATATCTTCTAGTAACAAAAGCTGTCTGGTTTATAATTGCCTGCAGCCTTTTTCCCCTATTGTTCTAGAGATAGATATTATGTCTGCCTTTTTCCAGTCTTAGGTACTTAATTCATCAGTTACTTAAGCTAGATAACTTAGACAAAGCAATATTGCCTTTATATATTTACTCAATACATGGATTTTTTTTCATGACCAGATCACTAGATTTGTCATCTTACTGGTGGTTCTTGGATTTTTGCCTAGCATATGTAACACATAGATACTGTTTTCACGAATGTGTCCACTAACTCTTTAAAGATCTTGCTATAGTACAATGGTGATAATATTGCCCTTAATTTCTGTTAACCATACTTTCGGGTTACTAGCATTTATCTGTTTCTGACATATTTACTTTATTGTCTTATCACTGTTTTTTCTAAAACCTCTGCTGTACATTCCCCAGTCTTACTTTCATTTTGTTCTTAATAAGAACATTTCATTCCTGTTTATATTTCATTGTCTGAACTTGATAACATAATTACTGCTGAGCTTTTCCCAGTTTAATATCTGTGATCATTAAGGCAAAAAGAAAATGAACATTAATACTTATTCCTTTTTAAAATGTTCCCTTCCCTGTAAAGCATGCTGGTTCTCTTAGTAGAGTTAATTGCTTGCATGTCTGAACCTCATAGTTCTTATTTTCCTATTTTCAGAGATTTGAGGGGAGGTGTATTGTTTTCCTTTCCTGATAGTGAACATGCTATTTTTTTATTCAACATTTTTTTAAAGAAGAAAGTAATTTTAATTAAGAAAAAAATTATAGCAGTGCAGTCAATATAATTTTTATTGTTTGTTATTGCCTAACAACATTTTACCAGACAAGGGAGCTATATTTCATGCACAAAAATATCACTTTGTTCTCACTGTTCCTTTCTTCATCTCTCCATAGCTGTCAGTACTCTCACTCTGGAGAGTATTATTTCCATGGGACTTCCATGTCTTCCATTTCATAATACAGTTAGGGAATTTGAATCAGGAAATCACATCCAAGCAGTTGTTACAGCGAAAGAATAAAAAGAACAAGAAGTTGAGACTTGTGGATCAAAATTGCTAGAAATGAAGAACAAGCCAGTGTTTCTTTCCCAGGTCTGCCTATCTATTCTGATCAAAATGGATAAATGGGAAAGTAGAAAGTGATCTCATCTCCTGGGTCACTGAATGCTGTTTAATGCTGAAACAACAAGTTTACTACCCAACAGTAAAACCCGAAGAGTAGACATATGGTGGAGCAAGTGCCAAAGACGTTTGAAAGTCTCAGGTGATGATGAACAATTCATTAGTTGTAGAGTCCTGTACCCTTTCTGTCCCAGCTGTCCACAGCTGACACTGGGACTGGAAGTATAAAAACCAGCTAACATGGTAAGAGAAGGGAAAAAAGTAAATTTGATAAAAATAAAAGTCTTAGAAAAATAAATGTTAACAATCCTGCATTTGAGTATAGTTTTCATACAGATTTATGACTTGGTAAAAAAAAAAAAATCAATGTCAATGGTACCCAAAGTAAAGGAAATCTATATGAGCTTATGCAAGAAAATTGCAGTGGATAGAAAACTGATGAAGTGACATTTAGACATAGGTTGAAAGAAAAGTTTCCAAGATCAAAAATTTTCCATTATCCTTTGAGGATTATATACAAAATATTTGATCTACTTGTCATGCATGGTATTGACATCCTATCTTTTGACTCACAGCATAGGGTATGTCTAGTTACTTTCAACATCATGTTATTTAGAATCTTTGTATGAGGTTTATTTCATTTAAAAAGTAACGATGTAAAATCTATTCATGATAAGATAACCTAAAATAACTCTGTGTGAAAATCTGTATTAAAAAAACATCTAACAAACTCTGTCAGTATTACCACGTGATCCCCCAAAAGGAAATAAAATTAACATGAAGATTAAAAAGAAAAAAAACCCAGAAAACTCCTCTGCATCATTCTTAGCCTTTGCAAAAGAATCTACTACCAGCACAAGTACACCTTACTGCACATAACTGCTAAAATACAGTGGGACATTTGTTAAACAATATTAATGAACAGTATACGACCTTTGCCGACAATTAATCTTTAAAAGCAGTGAACTAACTTACATCCACATGGTTGACAAACACTGAGTAAATATTACTGTGGATGACATTAAATATCAGCATGTACAAATATAATATACTGAGTGGGATGATTTCCCAAGCGAATAGTCTCTTTGTTTCACTGTGTTAAACAGTGACTGTCAACTCCTAACACCCTTCTTTAGTAGAATTTCCTTGTTTCACAACAGGAAAATATTCTGTATACACCTGATACAAACACCACTTTATTAACTTCTGGTTTGAAATCCTTAGTAGATATAGACAGACACAGTGTCAACCAAAGATAGGACAACAAGATTAAAAGTAAGAAGATGAAGATGAAGAGTGAAAATCTGTTGTTCCTGTTCATTTCTTTTAGTAGAGAGCAAAGGAAATAATAGTAACATAACAATTAGCCAACAGATATGTGGATCAAGTCAGCAAGACAATTCAAAGACAACATTGTTTTATTTCATTGTTACTGAAAATGTAAAAATATTATAAAATTAAAATAAATGAGAACCAGGTCTTACCATAGATTTCTGACACAAGTATGAATTTTCAAAACCTAACTGTTTACAAGCTTTACTAGTACCTGTAGGGTGGAACTAAAGCCAGAGAAGCCAAGGAATAGGTTGCCAGTGAAGTTTAACTCTACTAGAGAAATTCAGAACATGAGAGAATGCTACTAATCCACAAAGGTAAAAAATATCATTCTGGTTCAGACCAGCCAATATATGGTTCAAAGTATATCAAAGATGCATTAAATGCAGGGTCTCAAACCTCTGAGTCTTGACTGAAATCCCTCTAGGTCTTTCTTATTTTGACACATACAAAAAAGAGGATATCTATTTTTTCTTATTTCTGAAATTGAATTTGTTTGCAGTGGCATCTAAAAAGCAATTTAATTTATTCTGAAAGATGGTATTAAGAGTCTGAAGATTTTCTGTATTAATTATTCCACCAGTCTTTAAAAAAAGTGCAAATACTAGATCTTCTGTATGCACATTGTATGTGTGTGTTACTTACATGTACAAATATGTGTACAGATGAGCATGGTATTTATATGCCATGATTTGAAGAAAAGTCAAAAGAAAGTAAATGAGTAATGTAATAGGTGCATGAAGATTAATTGCAGCCAAGATTATAAAAAAGATATCCTTTTATGAGCTCATCAGAAAGGCCAAGAGGTAAGATATGTTTCTTTCAGAATTCACCTGTGAATTTTTTTTGAACCTGAAGTTATTAAACAGTTTTTTAAGAATGTTGCTAGTGACAGCCTTATTAAAATCAAGGAATTTGTATGAAATGAGATGGAGTTCAACATTCTTGGTGGGAAACCAGTAGCTGCACACTTTTTAAACAGCTAAAAGACTTCTTTAGTACATGTCTGCTTCAATACTATTGCATAGGTAGCAACTTCACATGAGTTATAAATATAACCAGTCAGTGTAACACTGAGTGGAACAATTCAGCCCAAGAGAGAATAGAGTACAAGCCACTCTAATAATAATTTTAGGTAGATCATAGTATTCCCTGTAAAAGGAGAGCATATCTGAAATATATAAACATGATATATTATAATGAAAATAAGAATATGCAGTATTTCATACATATATATTCAATTAATATATATGCTACTATATAGACTATATACAATATTCTGTATAACAAAAAAGGACTTTCTGATAATGTAAAAAATGCAAGTACCAACACTACAGCAACTGGAGGCTTATTTTTTTTAGTGAGGGGAGAAGTCCTCTACATTCTTAGTCTGCTACTTCCCTAATTCTGTGAACTCTTATAAAATAATGTATAGCAAAAATGAAAGTTGCATCATGTCTAAAATAGTGTATCTCACTATATGGTCATGTTCTCTACGAGCAGATACAAGTATAACTGGAAGTCATTTAATGTTCTAACAATCTCATATTGTGTATTTGGGGTCCTCGCTAAAGGCTCTGCTATAAACTTGTCCTTGTTTAAATTTCTAAGAATATGATTTTTCAGGGGGCCATAAATAGTGGGTTTTGGTTCTGTTTTTTTGTTGTTGCTTTAGGAGGTGTGTGTGCAGAGCTTTCTTCCTTAAATATTTATGATTATGATGCTGTTATTGTGGACAAAACTGACAATGTTGACTGGAATGACAATTTTACATACATTTTATGTGAGACAATGTGTTCAGTATTAGATAAAGCAGCAAGCCAGCCAGTTACACGCTGGCAAATCAAAAGATTGCTTTTAAAAGACAAATGGATACATTTTCCAAGGAAGAAAGTCCCTAATAGTTTTCCTTTTCTCTTAATCTGATTTTTTCTTCAACAAACAAATGAAGGGAAAACCAAATTACCCATAGCACAGGAAGAAGGTCATGAAAGACTGTATCCCATGGGAAGGACCCCATGCTGGAGCAGAACAGCACAAGGAAGAAAGAGCAGCAGAGGCAAAGTGTTATGAACTGACCGCAACCCCCATTCGCCATCCCCCTGAGCCACTTAGCAGCTGGGAGGAGGTAGAAAAATCAAGAATGAAGGAGTGAAATTGAGCTTGGGGAGAAGTGGGGAGTAGGGGGAAGGTACTTTCAGTTTTGTCTTTGTTTCTTGCTATCTTACTCTTCTATTAATTGGCAATAAATGAAATTAATCTTCCCCGAGTTGAGCCTATTTTGCTCATGACAGTAACTGATGAGTGATCTCCCTGTTTTTAGCTCAACCCATGAGATTTTCCATCTTATTTCCCCCCTTCATCTTGTTGGGGAGGGAGAGTGAGAGAGTGGCTGGGTGGGGGTCTGTCAGCCAGCCAAAGGTAATCCACTACAGCTCCCCTTGATACCTCCAGTAGCCAACTCTCAGACCCACTGGTCTCTCTGGTACCCAGACCAGGCTTATGGCCTCCCCAGTACTTGGCTCCCAAAACTCTTATTCTGCTCACTGGTGAGCCTGACTTGCTCACAGCGATTGCCCACACTACGTACACAACCACACAGTACACACAGGCTACTGAGTATACAAGTAGACACTTAAACCTACTCAATTTTCAGCAAGGACTTCAGTTAGCTAAGGGAATTCATGCATCAAATTCAATTATATGAGATATTTTTCAGCTGACGCAAATAACATTCTTAGTATTATGCATTTCGTGTATTTTTAATCAATATTTGTCCTTTTTATTTCTATCAGCTAGTTTACCGTGACTCCCTTTAGGCAGAATTATAATCCTCTTGTCTCTAAAAAATAAACTTGCTGATAAATTTGGAGAGGTGTACAAAATGTTACACTCTAACTCCCTGATAGTTAGTGAAAGAATGAAAATGTGGGGGTTTTCTTCTGCATTACCTATAATATATCTATTTGTAATAGGAAGTAATATTAGTTTAATATGCTAGTTGCAGTGAAGTTATATTATTTTAATAAATGTATTTTCATCAGCAGAGTAACATTGAATAAGAAATATCTTGTTATAAAATGCATAAATATGTTTGTTAAAATGTGAACTTCCTAACAAAAAGCATGACAACTTTTCTTTTCCCTAAAACATTCCACTGTTTTAAAACTTATCTCTTAAAATAACTTAAACACTTCTGACCTGGATTTATAAGAAGTCAGATAATAGTGATTACAAGTCACAGTTACATAACTTTCTATCCAGAAATCTTAAAGTATTCCACAGCCTTACAAACCAATTTACCAGTTATTAAGAAATCACTAGCATTTGTCTCATAAAAAGTGTACAATGGGCTTTTATATATTTTCCATAACAAATGCAATCAGTTTAGAAGTGAAAAGATTAAAGTACTTCATAGCCATATTCAACTATTCTGAATTACACACATGGATTCTTGTAGTTAACCCTTAAAAAAGCAAAAAAGCTTCATGTTATCCAAACTACAGTAACAAGGAAATACTTGTATCAGAATTGAAAACTGATATATGTGATACGTGGTACAAATACTTTACAAACCAATATTATCCATCATTCATATAGTTATCTGAAGCTCAGCTTCTTTGGGAATCTCATGTTGGCTTGTGCACATAAAACCTTAATCGGACTGACTGGCTTGCATTGGAGTGCAATAAATTTGACAAATGACTCAATGACTAGAATTTGTTTAATAATCTTATGATGATATGTAGCCTTGAAGTAAATCCAAAGTATTGATCTCACAGTTGAAAATACAAAGAAATAAAACAAAATAAACAGCTTGCTTTTTTCATTAACATAAGCAAATATGATGGAAGAAGACTCTGAAATTCAACTTTGCATAAAGAATATGCAAAAAAAGGTGGATATTGCTTAACGACTTCAAATCTTACTTAAGCCTAGGTCTAGGAGGTTTTCTCCTGATTCTCTAAACAGTGGTGATTTCATCTATGACCAAGATCATAAGAATAAATTAATGAAAAAATTAATGAGTGTTCCCTTATTTCAGTCTAAGTCAACTATTTGGAACCATTTTGATTCTCTTATATAGTTCTTCCTTTGGGACTAACCATTATAGTAATCAGTTAGACTCAGGTTAATGGTGAAACTGATGATGTCAGAAGCATCGACACTTTCCAAATCTGAAAACAAAGAAAACATGGTATGTACAAATTTTCAGTAGAACATTTAGCAAATTTGTACATGCTTTTAAACATCTGTTGTCAGTCCACATATATAGCTGTGTTCTCATCTTGGCTAGTGTAGTAGGTAGCCATGGTAGTTGCATGCCTACAACTACCAAAAAAGGGAGCAGTTTGACTGTACGTGGGCTTTCAAACCTGTACATCAAGCTTATAAAACGCCCTTCCCAAAGTTTATGCTGTCAGATGTCAGAGATGTCCTTTTAATGCCCTTTTCCTTGCATCTCTTACACTTTTTCTTTTTTTATTATTATTTTATTTTGCAGTACAGGTGTATGAATGAAAATCAGGATAAACAATTTATGCCTATCACATTAGCTTTAGTCTCCATAATATTGTTCACACTGATGGTGTCTTTTGCTGTCTTTATATGCCTTTTAAAAGCTATTACCCTGATTCTGCATTGCATGGCATTTCGAGTAGCCATTTATACCTGTGCAATGCGAATGCAAACCGAATGTAATTTTATTAGGTTCTGATTAAAGCATTGTTTTGTTCAGGAGTAACTCCCTAGAGAAGGGGCAGGACTGTGAATTATCATGACAATCATCTTTATGAGAAGGGTAGAAAAGGTGAATGAGCTTGTAATGGGATTATCATAATGACCTGTATTTTATACATTTTTTTTCAAAGTCTCAGTTTCAAATGGTTTTAGCCATCTGATTTCCATTAAAGTCTGTTGGAGTCATGTGGCTTAAATACCACATGGCACTATGCAATGCAGGGGAAATAATTATGGACAGTATAATTGCATAAGACTAAACTCATATTGCTTCCAGTAGACGTCCCAGCTGTGTTATCTGTGTAGCTTTCTGTGTATTTAAAATCTGATTTCTCCCCAGTATGAAACAAATTAACAATAGCATGTTTTGGAAACACTTTTATAGCAAATGTGGATACTTCTTTTGATGCTGGAAGGCTAGTAGTTACAGAATAAGCCTAATAAAACTACAATAAACAGGTACACTAGAATGTCTGGTTTTCTAATTAAGTGATAATAGTACTATTGTGCTATTTTATGAGGTTATAATCCTGTTCCCAAACTATGAGGCTGAAGGATGAACACTTTATTCCAAGTCTGGAACTACATTATTGCCTCATAAAACAGTGCAGCAGCATATTATGGGTATGATGTGACTAGGATTAGTGCTACTGTAGCTTTTTGTACTTTTTAACAGTTTAGACAGTCTAGTGAAAATCTGATTAGAGTTATATATCATATATGAATACATAGGGTGAGATGATAATGAGTTTGGAACCGGATAAGTAGGTAAACCCACAAAAGACTGCATGAAACCAAATTCTGCCAATTACTACTTTGCAAATGTATTCACATCATTTTGAAAGGAAAGTAAAAAACATGTGAGTAATAATGCTGGTTTTCTGTTTGCATACAACTGTGGGACTATTGACTTACACTATGCCTTTAGTCACTGAGTGAAGTAAAATGCATAATGCAGAAAATGTTGCCTTAGGGTTGATCTGCAAGCATCTATATTTTGCATAACTCATGTGAATAGTCATAATGAAGTCAATGCAGCTACTCAGATATGTAAATTTACCCACATATATTAGAAGATTCAGGGTCAGAATCATAATTTCTTGTTGATCTTACTTTCAGCATTTTGATATTAGAAAAGAATAAACCCTTCTCATTACCAATGTAAAGCAAAAAGAATATATGTGGAAGGCTGTTGCTGGCTGCAGATTATCCAGTGAAGCGAGGGAGAGTTACCTAGTTAATGGTCAATGGACAAGCACATCACATACATAGAATGACGCGATACACATTGCTTGTCAGCTGTAGGCTTGTAGCATTTGCAAAAAGAGTAGAGATACTATTAAAAAATTAATAACTTTAATCAGTTTTGTTTATTATTTTAGACATTAGAAGTGCAAGTAATAATCTTCCTACAGTTTAACTCAAGATCACATTGGCTGCCTATTGCAGTCTTGCATTCCTCTTTTTAACCAAATTTCCAACACCAATCCTAATATTAAAACAATTGATTTGTTTTTCATTCAAGTTCCAAATTATTTCTTCCAAAATGCAGAAATATCCAAAGAGCACTAATGGGAAAAATGAGAAAGAGAAAGGAAAAAAAAAATTTCAAAATGGCTAGAAATTCTATAAATTAAAATAAAATCTAACTTTTTAATTTATCAGGAATACGTGGTACAATTTAAAATATAAAATTAAGAAAGTTTTTGAAAGACGAAGATACAAAGCACCTTTATAATCATCACATGAAGTGCAGAGCAGGACCTTTTCCTACTGCTACAGAGAAAAGTGGAATGGAAGCTTGGCTACTGTGCTCATGTGCTGGTAAAAGCATCTTGTTCAACATCCCATTTTCTCATGGATAAGCTTAGCTAAATATTATTCAGTTATGAGAGTATATGCAAAACAATATCACCAGTGAATGTCTCTCCTTTTTGTAGAGTTTACCTCATTACTTCCTCTTTCTGCTTCACAGATTTCTGTAGTACAAAATTAATTATTGCTATTTAATACACCAATAATTTAGAATTTGAAAATTTTATATTTGTTGATGTTCAAAATCAGTACATGCTAACATACTTTGCATCGTATAAGGCATTTTGACTTTGGCAGAATGTCCAAAATAAAAAGTTACTTAGAACAAGTTTCTTTGAAGAATGTATCATTTTCTCCAATAGTTCTAGTGTTCAAATGATGTAGATTCAAAAGATTATAGTCTTTTACAGGATAGGACTTGAGGAATTGATTACTGACAGCATGGATATTAACTGTCTGTTCCGCATTTACCAGAAGAAAAACACAGTAAGTGTCTGAAATTAAATATGTATTTTGTGCATTATGGCATCTATCCAGTTCTGAAAGATTTCACTACAAAAAGATTTCAGTATAAAAATTATTGAAGGACAAGCTGTATTGTAGGACTTTTTTCAATATTCAGATCAAGTGGAGAAAAATTAGACAATGGTTCCACCAACTAGCATATCCTTGTTGCATGTCTGCCAGAGAAATATCTCTCTGAGAACAATGACAAATCTGTGAGTCTCCCGGATTTATTTATTTATTTTTCTTGTGTATGACCTGCATTGCACTCCCTAGCTACTATTTAACATTCTTCAGTCTTTTTCCCATGACCAGCTTACTCAAATTGCACATAGCGTATAAAATTTGCTCCGAAGTGGAGCTAAGCTACTGCTGTGGAAACCTATTTTTTTCTTCAGCAAACACAAAATGCTACAGTTTTTCATGCGCATTACTGCTGATACAATAAAGACTGTCTCTTTCCACCTTCAGCTAGATACAACAAGCTGACAGTGTCATATTTCAGTATTTGTGAAGGCAATAGAATGCTTTGCCTTTTACATCACTGTGTAACTATTAAATAATTAATCCTATACCATCCCTGTGAGGTTGATAAGTATTATCCTCCTCTTATAGATGAGGCAGTAAACACCAAAGACTAAATTCTATTGACGTCAGCAGAGGGTTATTAAGGATTTTGTAGAAGATCACGAAGTTAAAGGGTCTCTAGCTCCTAATTCTGAGGCTGGTCCAATGGTCTAAGCTATCTAATAATAAACACATTTTAGTGCTTCTCTTACAGAACCACAGATCATCCCCAAATATACGGGATACGAAAGGGTATAATTTATCCACTGCATATGATGTTCTCCAGGAGGCTATAAACACATGAACTGCAGAATAGTTTCCTTTCTTACAGTTATATTTTCTAGTTCCTTCCTTTTGCCATTGAGAGAAAAAGCAACACAACCTCAAGTCCATTTATTATTTAGGAAAAGTGAGAAGCTATTTTAATCTCCTTCTGATTAATCCTTTTTAGGATTTATCATTCAATTACTTTTGTACTATGCACCATTTGCCTATGGTAAGACGTAATACATGCAGTTTGGCACAGAGTAAATGCAGGAAAACAATAGAATTCTTAGTATTTTTACATGTTATTCAAAAACCAGCACTGCAACCTGAATGTCAGCTGCTAAACATACCATAAAAGCCTATAAGACAATGATATGTAGGAACAGGGTGATGTAGAGCTGTAGAAATCTGATTCAACATGTAATAATTTTAATGGGTCATCATTCTAATAGAACACTGATCAAAAAGAAGGTGAACTATCCTCTTTACCATGCACTTCCAGAATATTTCTATTCACTTGCTACCTCTAGCAAATGCTTCTTGCTAGCAAATCTTCCTTTACTAGCAAATTAAAGAAAGCAGAGTACTAAGGCCAGCTGACACAGAGGGCTTTCATGTAAATTCTTAGCCTCCTAAATAAAGGGGCCACACAGAAAATGCTTACCGGGAATTGTCCCTGGCCTAGAATTGTTTGGGAGACTTCTAATTGGCAGAGATCAAAAGAATGCCAAAGTCAATTCTGAATACTTTTAGAATAGTCAATTGCACTCCAGCACCCAGCAACACTCCCAATAACTTTAACCTACCAGCATAAATATAGCCAAAGAAACCAGTGGTAGATGTCACCATACTGTCAGATAAAATTCTGTCCTCATTCTGCCTGTCTACCTAAATCTTAACTGCATGAGTAAGTGCAAGATGAGATAGGAAGAGCTCTGGTTAAAAGATGTTACAGCAGGTGGTGAGTGGATCTGCATCTCTGAATGTGTGTTGTGGATCAAGTTAACCAAAATGTCTTATCAACATAAACTCAAATATTAACAATTACTCAGGTGATTACTTAGGTTTTGGGTGCCATTTTCTCACAATTACTGACCATTATTGCTGATATCTTAAGCTTTTAGCATAAGGGTGGGTGTTTCATCCCACCTCACTCTGGATGTCTACAGCATCAATATTCATACTGATCATCTAGTTTCCCTGTAAAAAAAGGAAAGGTGGGAGGAAAAAAAAAGGAATTTATAGACCATGAGTCATTTTGTCCTCAAGTGACTGCTAAAACCAAGCAAAATCAGCCATGCCTGGAAGTGCTTATTTGTCCCCAATGACTATGGAGAAGGTCTTTATACAGGATAATTAGATGGTTGTAGATATCTAAAAGTAAGTGGAATTAATTTCACTCGAGTCTAGGCTGCTAGATGTGATTAGCAGAGTACTTTGGACAGTAGAGGGCATTGCCCTGACAGTGAAATGAACTAAGGCCTTCTCCCCCCCCCCCCCCCCCTTATTTAAAGTTCATTTGTTTTTTGGAAAAGGTGTTTGACTCATGCTTTCAAGACCTGTAAGTGGACCCTTTTTAAAGAAAACATTGTAGCCAGATATTTGCAGAGTTAAGACAATTTATTTGTCCAGTTTATAAAGCTACTAAAAGTAGGCTGCCTTTCAGCAGTGTGTTTTCATCAGGCTTTTCTGCTTTACCAGTTATAACAGTCGATCTAACAAACGATACTACCTTTTCTTGGTTTGTCTCATTCACATAAACATTTGTACTATGGAATCTCTTTTGCCTGAATATTTTCCCATAACCAGATTTTATATGCCTTCAGAATTATTTCTGAGAATTTTATAACTTAAATATTTTGATTTATGATCAACACAGGTGTGTATATTCTGTAGATAATAAGGGAAAAGTCAATCCACTGAAGCACAGAAAACCTTCTAGTGTGCAGGGCACCATGCTGAGATTCACAAACAATAAATTTAGTTTCTGACTTCAGGCAAGTCAGCTGATCTACCCTGCAGTGGAAGGTGGTGGGGTAACAAAATAAATTCAGTACTTTGAGGTACTCAGGGTAAAAACCTTTAAAAGTGCATTCATGATTATCAATTGAAAGGCCATTTTCAAAATAATCTTAGTCACCTAGATATGCATTGTGGGGTTGGAGTAGGTGACCTTTAAAGGTCTGTTCCAACCTAAACTATTCTATGATTCTATGATAGGTGGAGTCCCTATCATCAGTTATGGCATTCTGCAGTGCACCCACAAACTCAGAAAACAGAATTTACTGGAGTACACCCCATATCCTTCTCTGCCATGCGACCTGGTCAGCTCTGGAAAAAAACCAAAATCACATCAGTTGATGTACTGTAAGATTAGGATCAAGAGCAAGGACTGCAGGGTCGACTATGACCAACCAGAAGATTACATCTCAATTCTATTTTCTGGTACAGTTTTACCGTAACTTTGTACTGGGAACTAAATATTTCTTACAGCTCAGATACACAATTGAGTTACTGATACTGGAGGCATTACCAAATGTGAACATAGCCTTAGTGACACAATATGTGAACATACTTACCTCATGGCAAATGTAGGGCAAAATGAAGTCCTTCAGACTCAGTAAATTGTTTTAACTAGCTTGTTTTTCTATGGGCTTTCTGCAGTTAGGAAGATACACACATTTAAGTTACTGCAGCTCTATGGACACACAATAAATTTTTAAACTGCAGTAACTCTCTTGCACATCTATGACCCCAGACACTGAATTACAAGAGGGATCATCTTTATTGCTTGGTAAGCTGGGAGATGGGATTCTGAGTATAGGCTTCCTAAAAAAAAAAAAAAAAAAAAAAAAAAAAATTGCAGAATTTTATTTTAAAAAGTACTAGAGCCCTCCTCATGGTGGGGGGGGGGAAGAACACCCCCCCCCCCCCCCCAGTATTGCTGAATACATATGAGAAAGAGCTTTATGACATGGACAGATCATATATTTAAATTCTACAAACTTACTTATAAGTTCCTGTTTTGGGGGGGGGGGGGTGTTAGTGGGGCAGGGGCTGCAGGGCCGGCTTCTGTGAGAAGCTGCCAGAAGCTTCCCTGGCTCCAAGTCGGACCCGCCGCTGGCCCAGGCCGAGCCCGTCAGTAACGGCGGTAGCGCCTCTGGGAGAACAGAGTTCAGAAGGGGAAAAAACCTGCAGTGAGTGAGGGGATCGGAATGGGAGAGGAACCCCTGTGCAGATCCCGAGGGGAGTGAGGAAGGAGGGGAGGAGGAGCGGGGGAGGAGGGGATGCCCCTGCAGCCCGTGGGGAGACCAGACGGCAGGCTGTCCCCCCCCAGCCCACGGAGGGGAGCGGGGGAGCAGATGCCCACCTGCAGCCCGGGGAGAGAGGAGCCCACGCCGGAGCAGGGGGATGGATGCCCCTCAAGGTGGCTGGGACTCCAGGGGGAAGCCTGCGCTGGAGCAGGTTGTGCCTGGAGGACTGCAGCCCGTGGAAGGGACCCATGCCAGAGAAGTTCATGAAGGACTGTCTCCCATAGGAGGGACCCCACGTTGGAGCAGGGGCCGAGTGAGGAGTCCTCCCCCTGAGGAGGAAGGAGCGGCAGAGACAAGGTGTGAGGAACCGACCCCAACCCCCATTCCCCGTCCCCCTGCGCCGCCGGGGGGAGGAGGGAGAGAAAACCGGGAGTGGGGGTGAGCTGGGAAGGAGGGAGGGGTGGGGGGAAGGTGTTTTAAGGTTTAGTTTTACTTCTCGGTATCCTTGTTTTGATTTGATTAGTAGTAAATTAAATTGATTTTCTTTCTTCCCCAAGATGAAAGTGTTTTTTTGCCCATGACCATAAGTGGTGAGTGATCCCTCCCTGTCCTTGTCTTGACCCACAATCCTTTCTTTATATTTTTCTCCTTCTCATCCCACCAGGACTAGGGGGAGAGGAATGAGTAAGCGGCTGCGTGGTGCTCTGTTGTGAGTTGGGCTTAAACCACAACAGTTCCATTGGTCTAGTTTATAGCAGACATCAGTTAGAACTTTAGGAAATATTTATCATACATGCTGTACTCCATACACAAATCATTTTTTAATGTTCCTGACCACATCATGACAATAAATATTAAGAAGAAAATCAACATATAGAGTGTTTCAGGGAAGAAGCTGGTATTATGAAGTTAAATTCAAGGAGACAAAAAGCAAAAGTAAATTTGAGTGAAGAAGTGCTAAGTGAAGAAGCACTAATAGAAAGGAGGACACACCTTCAGATTTGGTACGTTTTACAAAGATAATACAACAACCATTACTTGAATTACAGTAGGTTTGGATTCAGTCTACACATACCCAGGCTAAAAGGCTTAGATCTCATTCTGTTTAATGACAAACTAGTCATTACAGTCAATGGAGCCCAGGGATTCAGTTTACCTTAAAGTAGATGCTCTTATACCCGGGGAACTGAATTGTGCTGCAGGCATCCTTCTATTTATTGATCAGACTTTCATTAACTACAACAGTGGAAAGACACTTAGCACCATGGTAAACATCCAGAAGGTATCAGTCTCCTGATGAATTCCACCCTGTCATGCTGAGAGGCAACATTTACATCAAGGTCCCATCCAGACTAAGGCACTTACTGATACTCCTCCTGGCTCCATTCTCCCCTAAACTCCTGCCTTGAATTCATAGGATGTCAAGGTATGTTAAGGGATGCCACACACTCATCATACAGGACCAAGGGACTTCCCAGAGAAGACACTTGTCCCAAAGTTTGCCACAACTGCAAGTCTGAAAAGCTTCTGCTTCATGTAGACAAAAGACAGTGATGATAGTAGAAGGCTCATCAATAGGACCAAGCTGCCACTGAATTTCTACAGATACATGTAATCTCTTATCTGGGAAAAAAGAATACAGTCTTGTTCTGTGTTAGCCCCAAGGTTGCTGGATACTGAAACAGGCAGTGCTCCAGACACAGGCAGATTTTAGTGATGCAACCCTCAGCACAGGAAAGCACAACAACAATGGGAAAATAATATAAAGCTGAAGCATTGGTAGAGATAAATAAATTGTTGACTCGTTTAATTAAAATCTGTAGAGTTTCTTCATATTTAGCTGCTGGGTGGCAAAGACTTACCTTCACATTTCCTGATCTGTTCCTCAATTTCAGAAATTCTTCTTGAGGACTGCAAAAGTTAACTGAAAATACTACTAAGTAACTATTTTAAACAATGAAAGACTTCTTCCCAAACATCTGAACAAGACTAGTGTCAAGATTTGATTTTGAATAAAATTTGCATGATCTTTCAGCTAATGAGGTTTTGTTTTCATGAATACTACAAAACTATACAACTAACAGGGGTTTTTTTGGCCATATATTATTCCAATCCAAATGGCATAAGGCAGGGTTGAAAGTCTTCTAAAATGTTTAAAGAATAAAATACTCTCAGTAAGGACCAGATCAATTCTACAAGCAATTTAAAAAGGAGCTCATTTAATAATTTTTTCTTAATAAAAACATTTTTAAAAGGAAAGAGAAATTATTGGAAAAGTACCAAATTCAATATTTAAATATAAGGAAATTAAAAATGGGGTTTCATACAATTTAGGAATTTTACTTATTTTATTTATCTATTATCATTTAACTTCATATTTTTTCTGATTCCAGTAATTTCTTCTGAAAATGAGGTTCAGTTCAGGAAAAGGCACAGATGAGCCATGCCTTTGTCATTGCCTGTGCTACATTATTCAATTTTCTGCTTACTGTCATGCTTTAACCCCAACTGGCAACTAAGCACCACACAGCCTCTCACTCACTCCCCCCCATCAGGATGGGGGGAGAGAATCGGAAGGGTAAAAATGAGAAAACTCGTGGGTTGAGACAAGAACAATTTAATAATTGAAATAAAATAACAGTAATAATAATAAAAAAATTGTAATGAAAAGGAAAATAACACCCAAGACAGACAGGTGATGCAAATGAAAACAATTGCTCACCACCAACCAACTGATGCTCTGCCAGTCCCTGAGCAGAGGCCCCCCAGCCAACCTTCCCCCTAGCGTATATGCTGAGCATGACGTCCCACGTTCTGGAATACCCCTCTGGTCAGTTGGGGTCAGCTGTCCCGGCTGTGTCCCCTCCCAACTCCTTGTGCCCCCCCAGCCTCCTCGCTGGTGGGGTGGGGTGAGGAGCGGAAGAGGCCTTGGCTCTGGGTAAGCACTGGTCAAGGGTAACTAACAAATCCCTGTGTTATCAACACTGTTTCCAGCACAAATCCAAAACACAGCCCTGTACCAGCTACCATGAAGAAAATTAACTCTATCCCAGCCAAAAACCAGCACACTTACTTAGAAGCCAGTCTTTGGAACACAAGAAGGAGAGGTAATACTAGGGACAAAAAGAGAAACTTCAGAATGCTTGGAAGGTGTTAAATTTGTGCTTGCTTAGAAAACAGAGGTAGTGTAAATATTACCTCAATCATAGAGCCTGTGAAACAGAAACAGCGTATTTCTTTTAGTCAGACAAGGACAACTTCCTCCTAGGTTTCAACTATTTCTATTTTTAAATTACCAAGTGATGAAAACTTGCACAGATATATTAAATTAACTCATAAAAATATCAGCCAGATGGTTTCATCACAGGAAAAAAACCCAAGCCTTAGGTTCATTGCACCATCTGCCCAAATTTTTCATTTTTTTATTATAATTTTTTTAAGACTGTTTAAAGGTAAGTAAAACTATCTGGCATCTTGAGGGGATTCTGCATGATTATTAGTAATCCATTTGTGGGTTTCATTACTTTTTGATCAAATGCATGGTCTAGAGAGTGGCCAGATGGTGTGAAAGCAAGAACATTTTAAAGAGGAGGGAGATGGTCATTTGGCCAAACAGGAAACTGAGGTGACAGAGGATTGGATTCAGCTGAGCCCCAATATAGACTTCGATTCAAATTATTCTGCACCTTTGTGTTATATGTAAGGAGTGACACAAGCAACATCTCAAAGTCCTTTGTAGTTACAGAATTAATAAAAGAGGTACTGATTTGTAACTAAGAGAAATGTTAAGGGAAAAGCTTGTTTCTTGAATCATCTCTTTTTTGGGAATTTAAAGTGCTTCATGTGGAGCTGCAAGAAGGTTCTTCTACTTGAGCTGCAGTCCTCTGGATGACTTTTGGAGTCTAGCCTTTTTTTTTTTCTTTTTAATTCCCCAAACATTGTTTTTAATCCAACATGGGTGAGTCCAGAGCTTCATTTAACCCAGTGTCCTTTCCCTGGTGTGGTCAGCAACAGATGTTTAAGAGATGTCAAAACTAGATACCTGCATGATGATACTTCCCAAGAACATTTTCTTATCCTTGAACTTTCTGTGGTTCAGGTTCAGCTAAGGATTGAAATTCATCATCACAGATTTACATTGAATTAAATATTAGGTTTTGGTAATGATTTAGGAATGGGCCAAGATACCTCAATGTTTCTATTGTAATAATGCAGATTAATTAAATGTTAAAAGGGACAGAGATATCACATACCAGAAGCCTAAGTCACTCGGTGAGTAATCTGAGTTCCGGTACTTGTGCAAATCACCAGTTCACTGTTTTAGATTCAGTAGTATGTGTCCAAATCTCTGCTCCTCAGAGTGGGTACTCACCATATAGTATCTTCTTCTTCTGAACTCATACATGCCCTCAACTCCTGTAGGTGGTTAACCTATAAACAATGGATAAATAAATATATCTATAAAAATATTTCAGAAAGATCTTCAGAAAGATCTTCACTATGGCAGAACTCTCTGAAATAAAATATGAAGTTTTCTATTAGGAGACCAAACCATGAATATCAATAGCAAATTAGCCTTCTTTCATAGTGCAGAACATGCAAACTCTGTTATTCTTGATACTGTAAGCCTTTTAAAAATTGTAAGTGAAGAGTGGGAGAATAAGAAAGAAAAGGTAAATTTTTCCTTAAAAGTAATATTAAAATGTTTCTGTGTTTACTAATGCACCAAAAAAAAAAAAAAAAGATATAATTGTCCAAGTAATCTAGTTAGTAAACTATTTGGTTGCTTCTCACATGTGCATTGTATAAGGAAGATTTCTGCATAACAGCAAAAAGATGTGTAAATCAAAAGTAAGACATATTGAGATCATTCTTATCTTAAATATTTGACATATCCTTATTAAAAAATGGAATTAAAAATAATTTAAGCATTTCAAGGTTATGAGAAGTGAAAACAATTAATGTCATGCATGATAAACAGGACATCCTTAAACCTTGTATGGTGACCTTCTAAAACAAAGAAGAAAGGTAAGCTGAACAAAAGAAGTAATGCCACGCATATTTACAGTGAATATGAGAGTAGTCACTTGAAGTACTAATATATTTTTACTTAACATTTTAACTGATGCATCCCTCATCTCACCAGTAATTGTTTCCATGCAAGAGAATTGTGGGGTTCTGGAGGAACAGAGTAGGGGAATTATTGTTGTTACTGTTGCACAAAGTAAGAGCATGAAAGACATACAAATGGAAGAATTTTTATTTACTAATTAGAAATCAATTAGAAACAGGAAATAGGCAACAAAAAAATGTTAATTTGATCACAGTGTTACACAATGCTATCATTTATGATGATCCTGTTTTTCTGTTTTTCCAGTTCCACATGTGGAGACAAAACATTCTAAAGTACCAAAATAGCCAATAAGCAAGAAGTCAACAAAATCAGTCAATAAAATAAAACTATATTATTAGCATCAAAATAGTCTGAATCCCTGGGAAATGAATATTATGAGATGTTTTGATGTGTGAGGAGAAAGAATGTTTTCAGTCATGGAACATTAGTGGTAAAAAGATTATTATCCAGCAATCCATAGTTCAAGTACTAATATTCTTTAGCCCTGATTCACACAGAATAACTCCTACTTAAAAATGAATATACTTATGCTTAACAATGAAGTACATTCATTCACAGCCTTGTTGAAATGTAGAAATAAATTTACTAAACTCATCCTTGCAGGATAAGGGCCTTAATAGGAGTAACAAGACACAGAGAGAGATTCAGAGAAGGTATTACTTTGTTACTGAAAAAGCTGGATGCTCTAGGAAATAAAAACAAATTCTGATTTTGACTTCTTTAAACAAGTAAAGATTAGAGTATTTTGTATTTTAAAAATTATTTCTAAATTTCTTAAAATATACATACTTTTCTATATTTACACATATTTATTTATTACATATGTATATAACAAATATAAGTTCCAATCTGTGGAATACATTCCCTCCTACTCAGAAAAATACTTTAACTGAGAATGTAAAGTTATAAATAAACCATATTTTCACAAGATTTTAGTTTTTATTTATAATTTGTAGTTATATGACTGAAAATCCCTGGGTTTAGTTTTGAATGTAATTAGATCTCAAACTAAACTAGATATTTGCACAGT
Source organism: Haliaeetus albicilla (assembly GCF_947461875.1). Taxonomy (NCBI): domain Eukaryota; kingdom Metazoa; phylum Chordata; class Aves; order Accipitriformes; family Accipitridae; genus Haliaeetus; species Haliaeetus albicilla. The sequence goes on from NC_091500.1 coordinate 23,551,760, forward strand.
GATAAGTTCTTTCTTTAAAGGTACACCATAATGAACCATAATTTTTTATTCCTCACTAATTACAATTAGAGTTCATAATTCCAGTATGATTAGCCTTTGATTATCACACTGCTTTGTGAATAACAAAATAATGACTGCACTTAATTGGTGATAGCAAACCATAGATAAAAGCATCACTTTTTTAAACAAGCAAAATATGTAGAATAATATATTAAAAACCAAATCATGTTTTCCTTTATATGCCCTTTTTACCTTCACTCAGTAAAGCCTGAATATGCTTTCATTTGCATCAAAATTCCATTCTGGAAAGTAGTCTAGTTATCTTTGGCCCTAATCACTGTCACAAATTTTATTTGGAACTTTACTGTATGTGGTAATATCATAGATAACATGATTTCAGATTTGTTAACAAGAATTATCAACACACTTTTCATTTAGTTGCAGATATTCTGCTTAAAGGATTGTTAGAGGGAATTCTTACTACTGTACTTGCTAGCGTTATTTAGCTGTAAACTCTGCAGGAATTGATAAGCCTCACAGACATGGACAAAGCTACATGGACCATTATCAATAGCCAGAGATTTTACATCTTAGGGATTTCTGGTGTTCAGGGCAAGTCAACCTCTCCTTCTCCAGAATAAAAAAAAGGCTCTTTCAGCTATTTAAAAGCCACTTCTGTGACTGTCTTAAGAACAAAACTATTGCTTTTCAAAGAACATACATACAAGCAGTCATTTTCTGAGCCAGATTTCATAGAATCATAGAATGGTTTGGGTTGGAAGGGATCTTCAAAGATCATCTAGTCCAACCCCCTGCCAAGGGCAGGGACATCTTTCACATCATCATGTTGCCCCTTGCAGCCTGACCTTGAAGACTGCCAATGATGGGGCATCCACAACTTCTCTGGGCAACCTGTTCCGGTGTCTCACCACCCTCATCATAAAAAACTTCTTCTTTATGTCCATTCTAAATCTACCCTCTTTCAGTTTAAAATCACTGTCCCTTGTCCTGTCACTACAGACCTTGGTAAAAAACCTTTTTCCATCTTTCTTATAAGCCCCCTTTAAGTAGTCAGAGGCCACAATAAAGTCTTGTCAGACCCTTCTCTTCTCCAGGCTGAACAACCCCAGCTCTCTCAGCCTTTCCTCAGGGGAGAGGTGTGCCAGCCCTCGGATCATTGTTGTGGCCCTCCCCTGGACCTGCTCTGATAGCTCCATGTCTTTCTTGTGCTGGGGACCCCAGAGCTGGATGCAGTACTCCAGGTGGGGTCTCACAAGAGCAGAGTAGAGGGGGAGAATCACCTCCCTCAACCTGCTGGTCGCACTTCTTTTTATGCAGCCCAGGATGCGATTGACTTTCTGGGCTGCAAGTGCACATTGCTGGCTCATATCCAGTTTTTTCTCTACCGGTATCCCCAAGTCATTGTCCGCAAGGCTGTTCTTGATTAGTTCATCCTCCAGTCTATACTACGTGGGATTGCCCCAACTCAGGTACAGGACCTTGCACTTGGCCTCGTTGAATTTCATGAGGTTCACATGGCCCCATCTCTCTAGCCTGTCAGGGTCCATCTGGATGACATCCATTCCCTCTAGCGAACCAACTGCACCACTCAGCTTGGTGTGATCTGCAAACTTGCTGAGAGTGCACTCAAACCCACTATGTCATTAATGAAGATATTAAACAGTATTGGTCCCAATAAAGATCCTTGAGGCACCTCACTCATTACTGGTTTCCATTTGGACATTGAGTCATTGACTAACTCTTTGGATGCAACCATCCAGCCAATTCCTTACCAATTGAATAGTCCATCCATCAAATCTATATCTCTCTGATTTAGGGGTAAGAATGTTGTGGGGGACCGTATCAAAGGACTTACAGAGTTTCAGGTAGATGTCATCAGTTGCTTTTCCTTTGTTCACTAACACAGCCACTCCATCATAGAAGGCCTTTGGATGAGTCAGGCGCAACTTGCTCTTGGTGAAGCTATGTTGACTGTTTCTAATCACCTCCTTGTCTTCCATATGCTTTGGCATATCTTCCAAGAGGACCTGTTCCATGATCTTTCTGGGTGCTAACGTGAGCCTGACTGGATGGTAGTTCCCAGGGTTGTCCTTTTTACCCTTTTCAAAAATGGGTGTGATTTTCCCTCTTCTGCAGTCACTGGGAACTGCACCAGACTGCTGTGACTTTTCAAATATGATGAAGCATGACTTAGGAACTACATCTTCCAATTCCCTCAGGACCCCAGCATGAATCTTGTTGGGTCCCATGGACTTGTGTATGTTTGCGTTCCTCAGGTGGTCTCAGACATGATCTCCTCTTAAGATGGGAGGTACTTGGTTTCCCCAGTCTCTACCTGAGGTTCAGGGACTTGAGAGATCTGGAAAGAGTGGTTACCAGTGAAAACTGAGGCAAAAAAAATAGTTAAGTACCTCAGCCTTCTCCATGTTGGTCCTTACTCTTCTCCATGTTGTCACTAGTTCTGTTTTATTTCTGAGGAGCGGTACATTTTCTTTAATCTTCCTTTCTGACCAATGTACTTGTAGATACCCTTATTATTCTTGACTTTCCTTGCCAAAGTCAGCTCCAACTGTGCCTTAGCTTTCCTGATCATATCCCTACACATCTGGGCAACATCCCTATATTCTTCCCAGGATACATGTCCTTACTTCCACTGCCTGTACATTTCTTTCTTATACTTTGGTTCAACCAGGAGGTCTTTCCTCAGCCATGCTGGTCTCCTGCCTTCCTTGCCTGATTTCTTACACATAGTAATCAAGAGCTCTCATGCTCTAAGATGTTCTTTAAAAGCTGCCAGCTCTGTTCAGCTCCTTTGTCCCTGAGGGCAGTTTCCCAGGGGGTCCCATCCTCAAATTCCTTAAAGAACTGAAAGTTTGCTCTCCTAAAATTCAGGGTCTTGACTCCACTCGTCCCCTGGCCCATATTCCTCAAGATCATGAACTCCCCCAGGGAATGATCACTGCAGCCCAGGCTTCCAGCAGTCTTGACATCTCTAATTAGTTCATCTGTGTTGATAAGCAACAGGTCCAGTAACACTTCTCTGGTTGGGCTTTCTGTCACCTGGATTAAGAAATTATCCTCAATGTACTCCAGGAGTCTCCTGGACTGCTTACAGCTTGCTGTGCTGCTTTTTCAGCAGATGTCAGGGTGATTGAAATCCCCCAGCAGGATCAGAGTCTGTGAGAGTAGTGTTTCCTGTAGCTGAAGAAAGAACTCCTCATCAACATCCTCCTCTTGATCAGGCAGCCTGTTGCAAACACCAACTGCAAGGTTTCCTTTGTTGGCTTGCCCTCTAATTTTCTCTAATAAGCTCTCAACCTGTTCATCGCTGTTTTTCAAAGATAGCTCAGTGCAATCAATCCATCTATTTTTCCACATGGAAGGGAACACCTCCGCCTGTCCTTCCTTGCCTGTACCTTCTGAAGAGTTTATAAGCATTGATTGCAGCGCTCCAGGATTCAGTGATATCAATTAGTGGACAGTGGCTTCCAGCTCTTCATGTTTGTTACCCATTCTATATGCATTGGTACAGAGTGACTCCCATTAGGCTATTGACCATGTCACATTTTTAGAAGAACATGCCCTAATTCCATTGAGGAATTTCAGAGATGTTTCCCTGTTGGTTCCTAATACATCAGCAGCCCCTGGCTCTTCTCTGTTACTGAAAACTCCATTCCCTTCCCCTGGTAAGTTTAGTTTCAATCTGTCCTTGTAAGTCTGTCCAGCTTGTTGGCAAAGACCTTCTTGCCCCACTTGGTCAGGTGAATGTTATCAGCTCCCAAAAGATTCAGCTTCTCAAAGGTAGCTTGATGATCATAGAAGCCAAAACCTTAAGTATGGCACCAGCCACGCAGGCAGGCATGGGACATAGAGTCTCTTTTGATGGTTCTAAATTGCCTCGTTCCTGTATCATTAGACCTTACATGGAATAGTAGGAATGGATGATAATCTGTATGGTTCACCAGGCCATTCAGAGATGTCACAAATGTGAGCTCCTGGTAGGCAGCAAATGTCTAGAGAAATTGTCTGTATGGCTAATGGGTGCTTTGGTGCCTCTCAATTTAATGCACTGCCATTGATTTCTGTAGAGAAATATTTCTGTGCAGCACTTCATGTGGCCTGACAACTGCTGAAAATAAAACGACACATCTGGGAACAGATATTAGATGTCTGCCATGCTTTAGAAGTACTTCTGATTTCCATGCATAAATATTCTGTATTACAACACAGTCATGAAACTCGCCAAATATTTTGATGTTCTTTTCCCAACAAGAAAGTACAGTAGTGCTGCCCACAGTGCTGATGAGGTCCTACCAAGAATCCTGCATACAGTCTGGGCACAAACTGTCAAGAGCCTGAGTTTAACCTGTAACATTTAAAAAGAAGTTGATCAGGGGTAGGGAGGTTTTCTTAAAAGAGATGACTAAAGAAAAGTTTATTGCCGTTAATAAAATGAAAGGTAAGAAGTGATGGGGTCACTTTCTATAATCACCTTAGTGAAAGAGAGGGAAAAACTACATAAGAAAATGAACAATATTGTCATAGGAAGAAATTATAGCCATTAATAAATGTGGGCTGAGAATTAGAAGTTCATAAATACAAGACCAACAAATTCTAGAATAACATAACACAAATGCTTTTTGTATATGTAGGAGGAACACTAATTGCTTTCAGTAGGATCTAATATTTTAGGATTAGATCTGTTGGTTGTTTCCACCCTGTGTTAAAATTCAGACATCCTTTCTCCTTCAGTTGTTGTTTTGCACTTAGGCCCTCTATTGCTCCCTTACTCCTCCTCCTCCTTCTCTGACTAGGTCTACCTAATACATCTTTACTTAATCAGACCAGCTAGTCTTTGTCTTTCCACATACGCAACTGTACTTATCATGTAACCAGTCAGAAGCTTTTTTTTTGATTCTATTTCTCTGACCAAGTATAGACCAGTCACAGACCTATTATTGGCTATTTTACATTTTTTTGTTTCACCTCCTCTACTTTCTTACCCTCATTTTCTACCTACATACTAACAAGTTCATCCTGGAACAGAGACTGGAGATTTGGATTGTGACTGTGTGTGTTAATGCTTTCTGAGATTATTCCATACATATTCTAATTCTGCATTTTATGAGACAGAGAAGGTAGTCACTGGCCTGGTATTTCTCTATTCCTTAACTGGACTATATGCTATAGATCAATATTGTTTTCCTCACTTGCTAAAGAGATGAAAAGGAATTAGTTTTGCCAAAAATGTTTAGTGAAAGAAAAAAGGGTTTAACTGATACTGTGCAATAGTATTAACATGTCTTTAATGGGCACCATCCTCAGTGCAAACACATGTCTTCACTTTGAAAAACTGCTTGGGCTTACTATATAGTGTTGCAAGTTACCTAAACTTTACATAGTGTATTGTTATCTAAAAAGGCATAAGTGTTTGAATCATCATATTTATCAGCCGACCAAAATATTTTATTACAACCTGACTTCAAATCCCCAAATTACAGTTTATTTTAAATTTTCATTAAAAAATTTATCAGGACATAAATTAAATGAATACAGTCAGTTGTTCAGTCAATGAATTTAAAATAGTTTTATGAATGGTGCTTGCAATTAATTCCTTATCTGACTATAATTTTACCTCAGAGATCTCCTGAGATTACTTTGTGTGTGTTGTCATGTAAGAAACTTTGTTGAACTGTATTTGATTTCACAAAGAAAATGACAGATATTTTTTCTCTTCAAAGAGAAATGAATACAATTTTCTAGTAGAGTCACCACCAGGTTGCAATATTTCCAGCTACTAACAGATTAGAGCCAGGCTAGTAAATACTTGTAAGCTCTAGTTTGGTAGGTATGCTGTTTCAGTATGAGGTGCAGCTTTCTTTGCCTGTTTATTTTTCAGTTTCTTCTACTAGCATGTACAGAAAGACAAAATATTAATCTTTAATGTGTTCTGTTTATCATCCTTACTCCCGTCATTAAGATAAAAGGTTCACAGAATCACATACACTGATGCAGTCAGTATGATTCTTCCAATTTGACTTTACTCTTCTGCTTAGTGACTAAAGTTCTTTTGCTTCAGGACTATGCATTAAACCATCATTAAAGTGGAGGATGAAAGAAAAAGAAACAAATCAGTGAAGACAGGATTCTTGTAAAATCTTCATTCTTAAACAACACATTTCCTGTAGACCATACAGGAGAGATTTTACTCAGTTCTGATAATTTTAATTGTGCATATCTACACTAGAATAAATGCCCTGAAAGTATCTTAATTATGTACCTGTGTCAGAATTTTCCTATCTAACCTCAGACAAAAATCTCTCTTGATTACAATTTTTTTCAAAGAATGTTAGAATTCAAACATCATCTTACAAAATTCTTTAAACTTCATTACACCCTTTTCGTTATTTGCAAAAGTTATTGATCTACGTGGAGTATGTTCATTTTCTGGAACAATTGAAAGAGTCAGCTTGTAATGTGGTGTTGAATCTCTCATTCATGTTGTCTGTCCTTCACTCTTTCTATGTGAAATGTTTTCCTTTTGTTACTTTTTTGATGTTTAGTTTCAACATTTCAAACATGTTATGCAATAATGTTAGTCATTAGATAAGGCCACAGAACTGGAGCAGTTTAACATCAAATTCTCGGTGTTCCTCTAATGGCTAGAAGATGACCTTGTGATCTGTTCATGCATAAGTTAATGTAACCTAATTGAGCCCCAAAACAACAGCTCTTAGTAATCTTAAGGTATTGACTAAGTGAACAAACCGTTGTACCCACTCAATTCCTCCATTTCTTGATGACAGAGGTGCTAGGTGACTGTTCTTTGGAACTCACTGGACAATTTTCTTCTTGGATAAAAGAATGAATCTTGTCATTAATTTTCTCACAGTCCTTTACAATGAGAAGGGTCTTTTTAATCTTCTGGGAAAAGACATGTTCTTTTTCTGAAATGTCAGAAATACTCATCCACTTCATGAAAATCCTTGTTACTTAAGATATCACTTGCAGAAAACTGATGAGCTTTGTGTGCCAATAAGCCCATTTTTATCAGCATTTTCTTTAATAGTGGGAAAAGTTTGATTTATTTTCCATATTGATACTACCCTGCAATTCAATGTCTATCATCCCACATCCATATTTGAAAGACTGATAAAAGTACTCCATGTACACTTATACTACAGGGAAAACTCAGAGCGACCCAGACCATCAAAATAACAAAACCTTGTTTTTCAGCAACTTTCAGAAATCTGTTTGTAATTTCCTAAGTGACATATGAACCTTCACTCAGTTGCCTGAATAACAACTTATCAATAGTATGTCAGTTCAGGAAATCCAAAATGGTATCTCTTTCAAACAAATCTGAGAAGCTTATGTGTTTAAGTAAGCAATCAGTCCTACCAGCATACATTCTCACACAGCTCCATAAGATGTTTGTCTGCTGCAATAAAGTATTCTGTTTTCTGATATGCATTGCATTACTGAATACATTACTGCAAGATTTTGTCAAAATGGATTGAGAATCAACTTCTTATTTAGCTAGAGAATCCCAGAAAGGGAATTATAATTTAAAAAAAATACATAAATTGTGAGATAATTTACAAGAATGTAACCCAGGCTAACAAGGTTGTAAATACATCATTGTGGAATTTGGGCAAACCATTTTTATTTTCTTTTATTTGAACACAAATATCCAATAACATGGGATCTTTGCAATGGACGTAAAATGTTAGGATTAGAGTCTCATCTTTTTAGTTGTCATCGTTCCTCTAGTGACCCAGATATGTCATGTTCTGAACATCTAAACACAGGTCTGAGCTGTGGAGCTTCCAAGAAACAATTTTCTTCAAAGCTTCAGAATGAAAATGGTAGTAAGCAGTTTTTAGAACTGTCTATCATGGCAAAACTAGACACACAGGAAAGAATATATTAAAAAAGTGGAAAACGAAGAAATAAAATCTATAAGAAAGAAAACTTTGAAATAACTTCTTTTTTCTTTTGCTGAAGGAAAGCTGCCATTTTAAAAAGCAAGTTAAACTGGTTTATGCAACTGATACAATAATTAGAAAAATTATCAAACAAAGCTTAATCACTGCTCTTTGAGTAACACATTGTCCACGCTCCTTGTAGCGAATTAAAACTTCTCCTGTGTAGAATAGCCTAATAATCACTTGTACCTAACATCGTGCCCCCAATCTGCTGCTGAGCCATGTAACATAAATTGAGAATATTGGATTTCATTATTTTGTCATGATTATTTGCTTAGGAGCAAGAGTTTCTCTTTTTAACCAGACCTTATACCATGTATAGTGAATACAGAAGGTCCAAAAAATATCTTTGATTTAGCAGAGTTACAAATTGGGTGGAGAGAATGGAATGGAAACAGATACTCGATATGGTACACAGATCTCCATTAATTGCATCAGGCTTTATTATTCACCTGTCCCAGTTCTGACTGTGCTCAAAGGATTATATCAATATTATCATCACCCATATATATATTGACAATAAATTTCATTTGTGTAGCAATTTCCACAACAATGTCTTGATCCTTACCCATATAATAAATATCTCTACATATTCTTCCAGACTGCCTTTCTGCTTGGTATACATGTATATAATTAAGGAGTAAAGCTGAGAAGACTGAACTTCAGATGCCCCAAAACAAAAGGTTAGTAAAAAGAACTTTAAAAAAAAAAAAAATTAAGTTTTTTTTGTTTTAAAAACTTAAATGCTTAATGAACGAAGTTCTGTGTTTTCTCTATCTCATCTTATGACCATAGTATGTCATCTCAAGAAAAGACTGTCATATATGTTTCTTATCCACCTCTGTGTAGATATGGTCTCACAATAATGTAGAATCAATTTCTACTTTGAAAATATTGACTGCAAGCTGATTAAGGATATACCTCAGCAATGTGATGAGACCAACAACTATCACTTTCTAGAAAAAAAAATCAGCTAAAGGCTCATGTATTTTCTATAGTGATGTCATAAAACATCATTTAAATTACTGACAAGAGACTTTGAATAATGTTCATGAAATCATTCCTTCCAGATATCACTAGAATTTCAGATTATCCCAAATTACAATTATTTTGGCCAGTCTCAATATACAGTTTTTCAGTGAGGCAGCTGCAATGTTTCTTAAACCACTTTTAAAACTTTCACAGATTTTCTTCAGTTATCTGATGGCAAATGCTCTCAACAGAATCTTAGGTACTGCAAATTTCAGCACAACACAGGATAATCAGAATCCTTTCTCTTCATAACTCTTGCTCAACACTACATTCTCATTCTCATTGCATTTCAATGCAGCTTGCACTGAAAATAACTAATGTTACCCAGAGGTCTACATGTCTTTCATGCTAAATTATAATTAAGTTTTATAAAATATTAATACCCAAAGCTAAGTGAGAGAAAAACATTTATAGTCCATTCAGTGCTTTAAAAAAAATTAATGATTTCTATATAAATTGTGACTCTGTATCACTCCAGTTCACTTTGATTTCCAGGTAATAAGACCACCAAAAAAGAGTTGAAAACTTTCAGCTAACGGGTTAATTTTAAACACACACATACACACACACAGCAGTTTATACTTAGAAAGAGAAAAGAAAAAAGCAAAACCCCCCAAACTTTCATTCACCTCAAAGAAAATCTCAAACTCTACTATGTTTCAGCTAGCAACCTTATCCTTAGCAGGTTCTTACGAGTACAAGTGTGGTGGGTTGAGCCTGGCTGGGTGCCAGGTGCCCACCAAAGCCACCCTATCACTCCCTCTGTTCAGCTGGACAGGGGAGAGAAAATACAACAAAAGGCTCGGGGGTTGAGATAAAGACAGGGAGAAATCACTCAACCAATTACCATCACAGGGAAAACCGACTCAACTTGGGGAAATTAGTTTAATTTATTACCAATCAAATTAGAGTATGATAATGAGAAATAATCCCAAATCTTAAAATATCTTCCCCCCACTACTCCCTTCTACCCAGGTGTAACTTTACTCCCGGTTTTCTCTCCTTCCTCCCTGCTGTGGCACAGGGGGACGGGGAATGGGGGTTGGGGTCGGTTCCTCACACCTTGTCTCTGCCGCTCCTTCCTCCTCAGGGGGAGGACTCCTCACTCGGCCCCTGCTCCACCGGGGGGTCCCTCCCACAGGAGACAGTCCTCTATGAACTTCTTCAACCTGAGTCCTTCCCACAGGCTGCAGTTCTTCATGAACTGTTCCAGCATGGGTCCCTTCTATGGGTCCCTTCCCTTCCTTCAGGCACAGACTGCTCCAGCGTGGGTCCCCCACGAGGTCACAAGTCCTGCCAGAAAACCTGCTCCAGCGTGGGCTCCTCTCTCCACGGTGCCACAGGTCCTGCCAGGAGCCTGCTTCTGCCCAGGCTTCCCACGGGGTCACAGCCTCCTTCGGGCACCCACCTGCTCCGGCATGGGGTCCTCCCTGGGCTGCAGGTGGAGATCTGCTCCCCCGTGGACCTCCCTGGCTGCAGGGGGACAGCCTGCCTCACCATGGTCTTCGTCACCACAGGCTGCAGGGGAATCTCTGCTCCGGCGCCTGGAGCACCTCCTCCTCCTCCTTCTGCACTGACCTTGGAGTCTGCATAGGGGTTTCTCTCACATATTCTCACTCCTCTCTCCAGCTGCAGTTTCTGTTGCTCAGCGACATTTCCCCCCTTCTTAAATCTGTTCTCCCAGAGGCACTACCACTATCACTGATGGGCTTGGCCTTGGCCAGCGGCGGGTCCGTCTTGGAACTGGCTGGCATTGGGTGTGTTGAACATGGGAGAAGCTTCTAGCAGCTTCTCACAGAAGCCAGCCCTGTAGCCCACCCACTACCAAATACACACAAACCCAATGCATTCAACCTTTTGCCTCTGTGATTCACATATTTAAGAGTTATCATTAAAATCCACATTCATCACACAATCTTCACAAATTTCATTCACATCAACAAAAAAGAATTCCCCACACCAATATCAAAATAATATCATCATCGCACTAGAGTGGACAATTTACACACATTCCATCCCTTGTCCCTTCACCACAATAACCACAACCCAAATTTCCCATGATTATTTTGCTCTTTAATATCATTCAGTCCATGTTTTGCCTGTTACCTCTCCCAGTTACCATTCTTATCTCGAATTCCTCATGCCCCACATTGGGCACGAAAAAGGACTGTGGTGGGTTGACCTTGGATGGATGCCAGGTGCTCACCAGGTCACTTTATCACTCCTCTCTTCAGCAGGACAAGGTGGGGAGAAAACACTATGGAAAAAACTAGTGGGTCAAGATAAAAGCAATTTAATAAAGCAAAAGCAAAAGCTATGCATAGAAGCAAAGGAAAACATAAGATTTATTCTCTACTTTCCATCAGCAGGTGATGTCCAGCCACTTCCTGGGAAGTAGGGCTTCAGTATGTGTAGTGGTTTCTCCAGAAGACAAACATCGTAATAACATATGCCTCCTGTCCTCCTCCTTTCTCTTAGCTTTTATTGCTGAGCTGACATCATATGGTCTGGACTATCCTTTTGGTCGGTTTGGGTCAGCTGTCCTGGCTGTGTCCTCTCCCAAGATCTTGCCCACCCCCAGCCTACTGGTGAGGGGGATGTTGGAGAGACAGTCTTAATGCTGTGCGAGCACTGCTCAGCAGCAGCCAAAACACCTTTCTAGCTACCAGTACAGAGCACAGCACTATGAGGGCTGCTATGGGGAGAATTAACTCCACCTCAGCCAGACCCAATACAACAAGATGGAAGTCAGCACAAGTTTCGAAGGTGAAACTACAAAATCAAATGTCTCAAATGTTGCCTGCAAAGACAGAAAGTAGTAAAACAGCAAATTCTAAGCATCAGTAAACTAAAAGTTGACATGTAATCAATATATAAAAAACAATTAAATTGTTTCCAGAACTGCCCCTAGCTAAAACCCTTTGTTCTTCTCTATATATTATGCATGTTTTAGTTTCCCTTATTTTAGGAAAAAATACTGAAAACACACCAAAACTAAATGAATAAAATGAATACTTTACTGTGATTTCAGTATTGCAAGTCTTAGAAATTTTTCTTTATTTTTCCTAGACTTTTCTTTTGTATGATTTCTTTTTGCTTTATTTTTATAATATTGGGCAAATCACTTTAACATATTGCTTGAGGTTCCCTGTAAAACTCATGAGAATTGTGTTAAAAGTTGCAACCTAATAAAAATTATTATGAAGGTTATTTAACACCTGAATTTGTTCAGAAGAAAAAAAAAAAAAAGAAAAAAAAAAAGGCTCTGTGTAGTTTCCTTTCTATGTATATTTTCATCTACACAGAAATGTTGGTTCCAATTAGTAAGAAGTATCTACCCTGTGAGGTAAAAGCACATTAGGAGTGAGACGACAAACAAGATTTCAACAAACTAGTTCTACCAGGCCCATACAACTAACTCTGTGCAGTGTTCCTGGATCAACAGCTTTGGAGAGCAGCGACAAATACTTGAATACCCCGAGACAGAGGCAGGCAAGTCTAGGTTCACTTGCTAGCTCAGTATCAGTGCCTGTAGCAGAGCTCATAGGAAGTGAGAAGGAGGCAGTAGCATCTCTGATGAAACGGCAAGAACTATGCAGCCAGGCTTCATGAAGCATGGGACACTGGCTTTAAAAATGTTGGGAGTCACTGTGGGTAAGATTCAAATTAAAATGACAGCCCAAATGGAACATAGCCAAACTTAAATTACAGTAAACTGTAATTTTAGCATAAGCTAATTGCATAATGCTGGGGTTGCTTGAATGCAGACTTTTTAGTGCATACAGCATTCATCTAGGAAGGGAAATGCACCCCCCAAATTGGCTGAAGAATTTTGGATCCACTTATGATTCCAAACCACAACGTTGCCATTTATTTTGGGAGGAGAATAGTTTCTGCTCTTTTTATTGAAGCTGCATACATGGATACAAGAATCTTCTGGCCAGGAGGAGAGCAAGGAAGATGAAACAGGACCAAAAATATGTTCCTATGTAATAATGGACTATGCATTTTATAAAAAAAATTCACCCGGGGTGAGAGGGGAAGTGGGTGGAGGGGGACCACAAAGAATTCTCAGGGACATAACCCATGTTTTTTTCCCTTTCATTTGCATCTCTGTAGATCTCTGAAAGTATGTCCACATGAAGAAACAGAAAATTAAAGTAATATAAAATTATCTTGCTCATACAATTATTTCCAAACTAGTTTCATTCAGCTTTAACTCAGCTGTCTTTGCATAGTACTCTGATGTATCTTATTGCTAAGAACCGGGGCCTCGTGTCTCGGGGTAGCAGGACCTTGCTCCTCCAAGGCTGGGGACCTGGGCTTTTATTCCAGTCTTTCTCACCATTGATCTTTTAACAAGTCCTCTAAAGGCTGACATTCAGTGAAATGTTTCTCTTTTGCAAATTACATTTGGAGACAATATCTATGTCAATCAATGTTTATGAAAGGCCCTTCCTTTGTGAATATGGAAGAACTTAAGCTTGCACTCTCAGTAGTGTTGGCAATGCTACCTTCCAGTGTAAGTATATTATTATCTTCACCACTGTTACCAAATTAGGTCAACAGACCAACCTCACTGTATTTATATGACCACATTCAGTCTCCGTGTACAACCCAGAAAGTCCAGCTGGGAAAGGGTGGCGTAATACTGGGAAGAGATCAAATCATATTTAAATTTAATAAAATATTTCAAATTAAGTTTACATTCTGTGCCATAACAGTGAAGATAATGACTAATGGTTACACTATCTCAGGATGTTTCCTCTCTGATGTTTCATGCTTTTTAAGGATTGGAATTAGATTTAGAATTCAATAAATCCATTTACTGTATTGCTTAGTATTACTTCAACTCAGATTTTTCCACGAGCCCGTAGCAATTGACCATATCTACATTTATAAATTTCCATTCTTTTTTAGGTTCTGAATGAAATTGGAACAGGTACCAGAAGCAGCACTGAAAAAACATGTCCCCATAACTTGTCTGCCTTATCAAGCTAAAATAATTCAACTAATATGGTGCTGAAGTTAATACAAGAAGTCATGGAGCATCTTGGTAAAGCTGGACTTCAGTCCCATTTTTTTTTCCTCTGCTGACTATGTATTTCCCTCTAGTGGGTCTTTTTCCATGAGATGCTACAGCTGCATCATATCTAACTAGAAATAATTACTGAGACGAGAAGATTGCACTGAAAAACTAGGTCAGAAACGAGATGACTGCAAATATGGTCACACTTGGATTTCTACACATTGGTTATATAACTGAAATGTTTTGGGGAAGATTTGCAGAGAAACTGGAAGAAACTACTTCAGGCAGGGGCTGAAAATCCAGCTGTGGGAAAGATGAAAATGCCAAATATCTGCAATTTAATCTTGTCTCTAACTACCAGAAATTTAACCTGGTGTTGGTGAGGGATATATCCACCCCCAAATTTGGGCTTAATAAATGATGCATGCAAATATCCTCCTAAGCACATGCGTGTGCATACACACACAGAGTCATGTAGAGAAGATTTTCTGGGAAACGGAGGTTTGGATCACTTACAAGAGTGTGGAAAGGAAAATAGCAGAGATTGTTCATTATACAAGAGAACACATTGTTTGAACCACATACTCTGAAACAGGTGCTCAGCTGTAGGACAAATAGACTTCTACAACAGGATTGTAGAAGATGGAACAAAGGCAATATTTAATGGCTTCAGGAATTAATTGCTGAACTCATTTGCAGTATAAGTGATTTCCTGTGATGTTGGTCCTTTGAGCTTTCCCTATCCACTACAAATTAAGGCTCAACAAATTTCAGTTCTTAGGAATATGGCTACCCTCTGTCATTCACCCTGTTTTCCTTCCACTTCCATTCATAAGGAAAAAGTAAAATGTCTTTCCAGAGACACTCACTCACCAGGAGAGTTTTCACCCAAAGCTTCTTACACCAAAATCAGCATGCAAATTTGCTTGGGCACACAAACACACAGTTGAATACATATATAAAATAAACCAGCTAGCACAGTTACTTAATGTTAGTCAGAAAGCTTCTCAGCTTCAGTTAGTGGAATTTTATATTGTATTGTGCATTGTGAAACATTTATTATTTCACATCCGAAAGGCACAAAAAGCAGATTTTTTGAAAATATTAAACAAATTGCATAAAGTACATACTGAGAATGTGGTTTACACACTACTGGATAACAAAGAAAATCTGGCTATTAGTACATAACAACTTCATAGTAAGGATGAAAGTATATCAGTGTTTAATGAGAAATTGCTGTTATAACCTGTGTTTTTACTGATGCTCCTCACAGTTAAGCAACAGGGCATCAAGTACACTGCTAAGTGATGTGTGAAGGGCCACAGCCTTATGGCACTGGCCTCAGTTAAAGACTGGGTAATCCATTTCAAATCCCAATGGTTCATGCAGGTATCGTAAGTCAGGAATCGCTGTGCTCCAGTATTAGACTACAACCTTAAAGAATAAAATCAAATGTAGTTTTGAAAAGAGATCATACATGCTTTGCAATATAAATAAAATAACGCACTTCTGATTTGACAGAAAAGCACATTTGAACTAAACAAACCGAGAATTGGACACATAGAGTACAGGTTTACCTTAGCATTTTTCCTTTGCATGGTAAATAATTGAGTGGTAACAAAATCTCAGAATTTTAGAGTTGGTGATAATTAAAAACCAGTTGGTCTCAATTTTGCAGTAAGACAAAGTTTTGTGCTGAATTTTCCTAGGATTTTTAAAAATACAAATTTAGAATCACAGAAAATTAAACAATGCAGGTCCATCTTTGATCAGCTTTTGGCATCATATTTGTTAAGTATCTGATGCCTAGTAAGCACTTTTTAGTCTTGGTTTATTTAGGCATATGCCAGTAAATCATATATCATAATACATTAATTAATTAATTAATTACATTAAGGGACCTGCAGCTGTAAAGAATTTAGTAATTCATGTATAAGTACTTTTTAGATGGAAGGCTTAGGTAAAAACAGAAGAGAAAGGGAAAACTAATATAGTATATATTTTAGATCAGAAGTAGCAGATATAACTTACGGAAGCCATAAAAAACTCATGCTCTATACTTCATGTTCTAGGAATGGTGTGAGTTATTTTCAATTGCTGTATCAATATATGCAGTAGAACACCTTGGAAATGGGTTAACATCTGTCACTCACCCTTGTTTTATTTAGAGACTGGTCTTAAGCCAGTCCTAAAAATTTATGTCTTTCATAAGACCCATCAGTTTTAACTACCTCTTGCAGTGATTCATGAAATGCTTGCTTTCTGCTATTCTTTTACAGAATAAAATGATTTTGACATACTTCTTGTTTACTCTGCATCTCTCCTCAATGTAATTCCTGTATGAATTACAGATAGGTAAATCCTGGAAAACATAGTGCTGGATTTAGTCCACTATATTGAATAAATGGACACATGTTACGTTTGAGAAAGCAGAGTAGTTCTGATGTAAATTTCTAGACTTGGCACTGGGAATAGGACTGTACAGGCAAGAAGTGAATCACATATTCATCTTTCTCACTGAACAGCAGGAAAGAAGTATGTCACAGGAATAATACCAGCAGCTGCTTGAGACTTTTAAATTATATGTGGGAAAATAAAAACATGCAGAATGCTAATTGCTTCCAAAATCTTGTTTAAAACAGTAAGAATATCAACTTTTTTCAATCTAACCATGCCAGCTGAGCTACAGTTGTTCTTAATAGGTCAGTTGTGAAAGTTTCAGGAAGCAAATTTATAACAACAAAAACAACAAACAAAAAAAAGGGAGGTTATAATCAAATATAATTTGATTATAGTCTGTTTGAAGACATATTTCTATGTTTTGATGCATCTTGCATTAAGATTTATAGGGCAATGCCACTTAAAAAAATCCAGCTAAATGAATGGTTTCTGCCTGACCCCCTTCTTCCCCCCCCCCCCCCCAATATTCAAAGTAGCTTGATCTGGCATAAGTTTTGTGAAATTCAGGAGATGCTGCATCAAATTCAGTTGAGACAAAAGACTAATTCAGTAAGCTATGCCTGTTTTTTTCATATTTGAAGTTGGATCTGTGCTTTGAGAAAAAGCAATAGTTTGTTCATATTTTTCAGATCTGTATGTAGTGCTCTACCATAAGGAAAGCTTAAAGAAGCTGTATCTACATAAGTAGTGTAATTAAATATGTTCTAATAAGTATTTCTGAAATGGCATCTTTGGATTTATAATGCTAATCAATGTAAAAGTTTACTTTAGAGCTATTTTGCTAAAGTACCAAATCCCATATTTACCTAATCTTCTATTTAAACTTTGCACAAATAACTAGAATCTACTACTTAATTATCATTGTGCTATTCTCCATCTTAGCTGTCCTACTTTAAAGCTTTAATATTTTCTTACAAGAATGAAGTTGACCCTTTTTAATAAGCTTCTTTTCAAAGATCAAATATATCTGTAATATTTTCTCAATTTCTCTGATTCTGCTACCTGTGCTTAAGTATGTATGAATATCAAATTCTGTTTATTTTAAGTTTACTTTGACACTGAAAGAAAGCCACCTTTCTTTATCTTAAAACATTTAGAAAGCTTTGCTTTTTTATGTTTCTCCCAATATGTACAACCTTATTATTTTGATAGTACAATATTTTCAGGTTGATAATGTCTTTCAGTTTAGATATGTTCTATCTAATGTGTAAATCCTTCTCTTCGGTTTGCTTAGAGGCAAAGAAAAAACAATAAAACTATGGTCCTTTATCAGTTTCTTTTTAACTCTGATGGCACAGAAAAGTAGCTATAATCTTAGATTTTTTTAAGGACCGTCTACTAGTTTAGTCTCATTTTACACAGAGGTCATCAACTCCAATTATCCATACTTAATATAGATTAATTCATTCCAAGCTCTCTTTTGTAATGAACTAAATAATTCCTTCAAAAAGGGAAGCGAGGTATGGAATATGGGATAGTGTACACAATAGTGCTACTGTCCCATCACACATTATCACCTTCTCTTGCAACCTACCCATCTTGCGGATCCTTTGAGGATGCTTCGGAGACAGCTTTCTAGGATCCAGGCTTTACCAGAGCGGGCAGCAGCACCATGAGGCCAGCTGGATCTTGGGGAAAGCAAAGCAGAGGCTGAAGATCTATGCCATGTGTGCCTCTTTTCTGACATTTGCTGAAGTGTGGATGAGGCAGATGAGCCAGGGTGTTTGTGAAGAGCTGAAGTGCAAAGAGTTCTGGGATAGCTTTCATGCTGTGATGTATTCCTGCTGGTATGCAAGACAGATATGACTCATTTGCCCCAACAGACTCAAAGCTTTCCCAGAACAGAGATTGACCTATCTGGTCCCAGAAATGCAGAGTACTGTCAGGTCACCTTCTGAAAGATACAGAAATGTAGCCTTAAAGAACAAACAAGCAAAACATCCCAAATCTTGGAGATTTCCTCCTACCCCTTCCCAAGGACAGATTTTTAACCTGCTTGATGTACAAAGCCATGTACAGCAGTTGTGGTAGAGATTTTTGGATGCCAGCTAGGAAATTTATTGCACAAAGCTTATTGATTTCTGCAGACAAATCTCTTGAAATATCTTAGTCTCTACAAATCATACTGGCTCTGGGACTTTCTGCCTTTAGGTTATAGTCCCATGCAATCTAAAAATCCCACTCCTGTTTAGGGGAGGTTCTGCAGCAAAACACACTCATTCAATTGGGAGTTAACAGAGGTAATTTTAAATCCCTTAACTGAAGTGAAACCATTCATGATTTATACCAGTACAAATGAAATGAGACTTATCCAGCAGAGAAGTAAGGAAGATACTAAAAAGAGGAAAAAGTCCAGCCATGTGAACTACCTGGCAACTGTGTGGAAAAATAACCTGCCACTGAGTCTAGATGGTGGAAAGAGAAGCTTTCTTGTGTGCTTAGAAAGAGCATATTCTGTCCTCTCAATCTTGCTCTGATCTATCAATTTCAGAAGTTTTATGTCCTCACTTGTTCTGAAGGTATTATACGCTGTATATAGGTCCACAAAAATCCAAATCATTATAAAGAGATGGTTTTTTAAAAAATCCATCACCATTTATCTCTTAGTCACAGGTCATCTATTTTCATGCTTTTTTTATCCATACTGTTATAACTCTACATTGAATTAAATTAATTAATGGTGGTAAAGTGAAAAATTATATAGTAATAGTAATAATAATATAGGGCCCTAACCTATAAGAAGAACTCTCGTAAAAAAGGATAAAGGTTTTTCTTTGTACAAATGACATAACCATAGATTTCAATTTCTGTGTCTAAACCCATCTGAATGGAACATGAGGGTGTACAGCAACAAATATAACAGACATGGATTTTCTGCAGTTTCCCACTATGCACTGACAAGGTTTGACTGAGGGCAAAACTGGCAGATGGCAGGGGACAAGTGAAGATGTCTTTGTGAAATGGAAAGAATTGGAAAAAGTGAGAGTATTTATTTGCTTTTGCCATATTATTCATAAAATAATGTTTTAACTTCATCAGAACATCTGTGAATTAAAAATATACTGTTACAAGAGAAGCCAAATGAGTTCCCCAAATACTGAATAAAATTATGTCTCTCTCAGTGAAATATTCCTCAGTGGGTATAAGAAGTCCTTCAGGAACTCATCTTTGCCAGTCGCACAATACCTTTAAGTCTTTATATTGACCTGCAGGAGCACTAGAAACAGATTTATTTCAATGCATAAGTACTGATTCATCATATAAAGAGGGTTTCGTACTAAATATTATGGTATACAAAAATACCTTGCAAAGATCTTTTCTGTCAAACAGTAGATGGCAAGCTTGCTACATCCAACTTTCAGAAAGTGTTTTGCTAGCATTTACAATACAACTGTTATATTGTATTATTATTTCTGATATCTATAAATTCATAATATTTAATTTGTTGTATAAATGATTTGTGTATAAGAAGCTCTACATAGATATCTTTTAAAAATTCTAAAAATATAAATTATAATTAATACTATATAGGCTTACTTCCCTCAGCTAGTTTTTATCTTAAATGACTACATCCTTTAAATCTTTAAGGTTTTTATTTTTATTTGCAAAAATACCTACTTTATTAATGCTAGGGTTTTCCTTAGTGTTTGTATAGTATCTGTATTTCAGCATTTGTCTTTCTATCAGAAGCTTTGCCCACAGCTCTTCAGAGGGATTGCAACACACAGCTAATAATCAGGATTATCTTTAATACTTATGACTGTAAACAACAAAATAGGAATAGGAATATGTTTGGTTTACAATATATCTGTAATTATTCCTTGATGTTCTGGGCATCTGTCTTATCGAATAGCATACTAATCATATTTTTATAGTCAGGGATTGTTAGGTCGAAGTAATGTGGCTAAAGGGAGAAAAGTAAAGTAAATAAAATGAACAGAAGAGAGTGCAAGGAGAATTAAATTCTTAAAGAAATGAATAAACAGGATTAAAGGAGATGATAGTCAGACTGAGAAATCACAAGTTTAAATTGTCTGGGGCCAAATTGTACATCGAGTTGGTTCTTTCCATACTCTTCAGTAGTTAGTCATTTGCTGTCTTGAATATTCCAGAATGAGCATGAGGAATCTGTATTGACTGTAAGTCGTGGAAATTGTTCTCTAACATTAGCAGGAGGTTGTTGCAAGACTGGCACTGAAGTTCATTTACACAGGTTTAGGAAAAGAGCTACACATTACTACTACCTGGCCTTGGGACTTCATGTAGCTCTGCAGGAGGAAACTAAACTGTGGGTTTTTTTGGATTTGGGGGGGTTTTGTTTGTTTGGTGTATGTGTCCGTGTGTGTGTGTCTGTTTGTTTTTTTAACAGAGAAATTTCAAAAATATTTAACATAAAAAATTAAACACAATTGCTTTAAGGTGATAAGAAAATACAGTAAAAGAAATGTTACTTGCAATAATTGTATAATCTAAGGCATAAAGACTTCTTTCAGGTGTGTATTATGTGCAGGGCTAGAGAATAGAAAACAGTATGGAAGTCAAGGACCTCATAGACCATGGAAGGGAGAGTGGGGTTTCTGCTGTTGTTATGTCCTGGAAGCCAGTGGAAGTCCTCCTCGCAGATTTGGTGCTAGGGATAACAGCCTAAAGGGGAGACTAAATCATTCTGACTAACTAGCTTATTTACAAGCAACAGACGTGGTTCACAAAAGTTTTTTGAAACCATGACAGACACTTGTTTGCATTGAAAATATGGGATGAATTTCAATATATTATGTTGATTCTTTGGCTGAAGTAATTTGAAGCTGCTAACTATATTGTTGCCAAACTGATTGCATTCTCACTCTTTCCCTACAAGGTGCATCCGCTAGCCCATCTTTTGTTGTTAACGCAATCTGAGACCATGGAATCTCCATTTTTTTATAGGTACCTCATCAAAGAGATGGGCATCAACCACGTATCTAATCTATGTGCCCAATAAATGGGCAAACACAGAATAATACTTTTCATTATAGTATGAAATACTTTTATTATAGTATAAATATTCAGTGAACTGAAAAATAGTAAAGTACAGGGAAAACAGAATAACATACATACACACATGCAAACAAGTTTGAAATTCCATAAGGTTTGAACATAAAAAAGAGTTCACAATAAAATCTCCAAGTTATAGCTCCAAGTAATATGCCTTCAAGAAGACCACAGTAGGTCTGAAACTTTTTTGGCTTTGGGTTTTTTTTTTCCCAAGTGTACGCTTTTGCAGTGTAGCATAAAATAAACTTCCATGGTATTGCAGCTGTTCTACAGCACTAATCAGTATATCAGAGAGGAATCGTCACTTCTACTGCAGAGATGGAAATAGAATAATAGCCTTAGTGACCTTTTGTGGGTCTTTCTTGTTACTTTCTACTCTTCTCCAACGCAACAGGAGTATCTATTCTGGCTTTATTTTAATTAAACCAAATACAAACAGAAGGACTTTCGTTTCCTATCAATATATACTCAACTGTATGAAATGCACAAAAATAATGTTTAACAATAATATATTTTCTATCATTTTCTTTGCTTATGAAATGCAAACACTTAAAAGTGAAATTCCGTACTTGCTACATAAACAATTTGCAAAACCCACAACTGTCTTCTCTCAAAGCCTCCTGTTAAACATAAACAATGTTTCATATAAAGGTCAGAACGATCATGATATGGTTTTGGAAAATTAAAAAACCAACAACAACTGATCTTATCTTAGAAGAGGATTATATAAAATAAGCATATTTGTTCACATACACACACAAACACATACAGCTTCTAAGATGAACATTTTAGATGTTTAATTCTATTTAGTTTTTTCCATGCCCTAATATATGTAAGGTCCGCTGCGGACAGATCACTGATTAGTTTATATTTGTTTACCTCCAGTAATTTCTGTGTAGTTTCAGAGTTCTTCTGACCCATGCTAATAAATGAAAGCTATATCACATAATACAATTAGGCAAGACTAGGAAATGTTTCATAGGATAAATTTAGAAAAAATAATCATTTTCAGATATATTTTTGAATTTTAGTTGCTATAGTAACAACACATTTCTTCTTTGCTGTACATTTCTTTACCATATACTCAGAGCTCTACGTGACAAAACAACAATTTTACAGTCTACAATTTAGTCTCAAGAAAAAGATTTTCCCCCTCTGGGAGAACATGATTAGACTGGAGCTTACAGAGCTTCTGAAAGTTTGGGGTCTGTCAGCATTTCTGACTTAATTTCAGGGGTTTATGACCTACTTATAAAACTTCTTTATGGAAGGAAGCTTAGCACAGTTGTCTCCTTCTGGAAACATTCTTTAGTGTTTTTAATCAAAATTTTAAAAATCCATTTCACAGCTTAATTTATAGGCAAATTAAAAAACAGTTGACTAGAGTAGTGACTTCTGCTATCAGTTGTGCTAGCTCATAACTTCATTTTTGTGTGTGTGTGAATGAGATAAAAAGCTGATGGAGTGAACAAGAAGCACAGCATCAGTAAAATGAAGGAATTGATGTAACTGGTAAAAACTGAGTAACTTCCTCTGAGCCTTACAAATCTTTGCAAATCTTCGGGTACATGTTATTACACGCCTGCCTATTTGGGTAACAATGTCAAAAGTACATACCAATATATACAATATATATTATATTAAGCTGTAAGAGTTTAAGATTTGTTTTCAAAAGCAAATCAGACATTTAATTCTTTCACAAGCAACTAGGGTCTAGATTCCCATTCAAATTATTAGGGGTTTAGTGCTAAAATATATATGAAGATTTGGGCTGAAGATACATATAAATGCCTAATAATACACACAAATGTCCAGAATGTCCACTGACACCTATTACAACCTGTGATCTCATCTGATTTGGTGCTTCTGAAATTTTAACCAGATGTCTATTTACATCATCAAGGGTACAGATCTTTTCCAAACCCATTCCAACAGGTCAACCAATAGTACGCAATTTGACGTCTGAAAGTTTTTAGCAGGAATATATTGTTTAAATCAAGGAAATCAAGCTAGATAAACTATACCCTGGGAGCTTTCTAAAGCTAACATGATATTTCCAGGTTTGAAACACAAGCATGCATGCTCCTGCATGATCAGCTGGACTCCTTTGGGAACAGCCCAAAAATTTGGACAGAGATGAGCAACAGGTTGCTACAGGTAGTGGGTTTCCTAAAGTAGTAAAAGTTATCTAACTACAATGTGAGCATATCTTAGGTTCTTAAATCACTTCTAAGCCCTGGAAAATATACTTTCCATTCTCAACTTTTACTTTCTTTGTAAAGTGAAAGGATACACTTACATAAACAGACTTACTCTGGTGGTTAATTTTTCAATTTAAGAGTGATCTCATTAAAAGATTAAGTTTTTGAAGAAAACCTCAGGGCCTACAAAGAGTCACCTCATATAACATAGATTCCTTGCTGCAGAATCTTATTTACCAACAGTGAGAATTCAAAAGGGAGAAAGACTTCTGTAACTTGTTTCACACAGTATCTGGGTATTAGGGAAAATCTTTTTCTATACACCGCCTAAATGCAAAGCAATTTCTGGCTGACAAGACTTTATACAACCTAAATATGTTACCCTACTTCTATAAACTGAAGGTAGAATATAATCTCTACCTCTAAAATCTGGACTACAGTCTCTTCTGCCCTGTGTTTTTATCAGAAAAAAAAAAAGCAAGAGTCTGAATAATACAGCATCTCCAGCGATTACCACTTTTGAGCAGATATTTAATCATACCTGTTGAGGGTTCATACCCTTCAAGAGTGGCAAAGTCTGACAGAAAAAAGTCATGACAGTAGTCAGAGATGGAAGCACAAGATCAGTCAGGACCATATATCCTCACAGCTGCACACCAGATAACTCAGTGAGTCCCTGTGAGAGACTGGACGGAGTTAATGCCTCAAACCCCCGTCGTGATGGACAGAGACCGGGGCCCGGCTTTTGCGGTTGAGGGAAGGGCAGAATTTGCTTGCAAGGCTTCTTAACAACACCACATGTGAGGTACTGAAAGAGTTAATGTCTTAAACATAGCAGCGGAGCAAATTCTGCATAACACGAACCTGTATAACAAGGAACCAAACCGCAGGCGAGGAGCCGGTCAGCCACAGGGCGCGGTGGCCAGGCCGGGGGACGCGCAGTTCCCGGTTCTGATGCGCTGAGCGGGGCAGCTCCCCAGGGATGGCCACAGATCAAACAGGGGTCATGCCCGCAGGGAGGGAGAAGCGACTCCCCAGACGACCCCCAAGCCCACCAACCCATTTCCTGAAGGGTCTGAAAGCACAAACTTTGTACATGACACCTAATTAGCCTAATGAGTTTGAGTGCCCGCCCGAAGGAGAGGCAAGGATGACAAAAGGGCACAAACTGAAGCTCCACGTGTGCGCGCCCACCAGAATTGGACCCCTGGGCTGACAAGACCCCTTGGCTGATGGGACCAATGCTGGACCCAGGACCAGTGAAATCTTTCTCTTTTCTCTGTCTCTCTCTCTCTCTTTTTCCGTACTCCCCACACCTCACCCCTTTAGACACAAAACCGCTGACCAAGTCTGGGACGAGGAGCGGATCCAGCTGCCCCTGGGCTCCTCTCTGAGAAGGAGCCTAGAAAGCAAGAGGGCTCTGCTCTGAACCTCCTGACCCAACGGGAGGGCTCACCTTATTCCCTGAATTGATGTATATGTGGTTACGGGTTACTGAGGTAGTTTCTTCTGTTGTGGGAGACCCCACCACCTACTATTACTGCCTCCCAAGTTCAGGCTGCTTCTGCCATAAATAAAATGTTTAATTGATATTTTGGTGTCTTTTCACCTTAATTTAACCCAAGGTAATTCCAAACTCACCACGACCCCTCCCTGGTCTGTCCAGCCCAGGTTGTGACAGTTCTTTACCTGGATCATGGCTCCTAGGCACAATAATAGCACAAATAGTAACTTGTGCTCAGATGTGTTAAGCATATGCATAATAAAAAAAAAGGTAAAAGCCAGCAACTTGAAAATTTTGTAACAGGAATTATTCAGTGTGACATTCCTGCTATTTCTCTCATTGAAATGTTGTGTTTTCAATGAGGTTTTAGAGTTCGCACTTCAGTGAAGTGAAAGGGACGTAGGGGATACAAGTTTCCTGCTTTGCTACTGTTGTTTGAATAGGCTATTCATTAGTGCTTTACTAATGGTTGTGATGGCTGTGTCTTTGCAGTGGAAAAGGTCATCCTATTATAAAAACAGCAGGCACAGCATTTTCTGAACAGTGTTACACACAGGCAAATCCACCATCAGAGGACTCACCACTTTTTTCCACCTGCTGTTTTCTTCTTTTTTTATGAAATCCTGAGTTTTTTGCATTATTGTGGTAGAAGTTTCAACCAGACATTTACAAGCTCTACAACCTTGTTCCTGTTGAGACCCCCTGATCAGATCAGTAGAGGGAGCATGCAGGAATTTCACAAAAAAACCCTTTGATCTCAGTGCTGATGGACACTATCAGCTGCTTAAGATGATTTTTAATGGATGCAAGTGCTGCTTGGTTAGCATAGTTTCAAGCATCCTTGTGCTGCTTTGATGCCAAGGAAGAGATGGGGTCAAGTCACAGTAATTTGCCTCTAGCTTGATTAAAGGGCTGCAGAGACAACTTCATCTGATACAGCTCAGGAAACCTCTGAGACCCAAACACTCACAGGAGAGAGGAGGGCACAAAACTGCTTCTTCCCCATCTTCATGAATAATACAGGTTGCATTCTTCCTAACCCTACTACTGCATGAAGGCCATCACAAGCTAGCTCTTGGAAAGCACCATAATATGTAAAGAATATCAGCAATTAAATGTCATTTAAGTTACATGGATACCTTTTTGATTCAATATTTCTCTTTATACCTTTCTTACACGATTTTTTTTTTTTCTAGTTTGAATAAGAAATGGGATTTACAATAGGAAGAGAACTGTAGAAAAAACCCACTAGGCTAGTCACAGAAAATCAAAGGCAGAAAGGAGGATATTTTTCCTCATTCCCATAAGACAGCTTGGTTATTGACAGTTCCCTTAAGGCAGTGTTCTGGTCTGGAATGTGACTGTAAAACCAACATCTTGGGGTTCTCTCTCAGTGACTTCAGTCTTTCAGCATCACATTTGCTCAGCTTTCTATTTTCCTTTTTTTTTTTTTCCCTTTGTGAATGCCAGTTTCAAGAACTAAATGACCCTTATGCTTCTAGAGACAATTTGAAGTTTTACCTGGTCACAGATTAACATCAACAGTGGAAATTTTGCAGTCCTAAGGGTAGCCTTGATTACAGTAGGGCAGTCTCACTAGAGGTTGATATCAACAGCTAGGCAGTATAAATGCACATGAGGTCACCATTTAGCCTGGAGGATCTTGAACCCTAGTGTAACAATCCAATAGCATAAATCAGAAATCATCAAATAATATTGCACTGTTAGAAAACTTCAGTAAGCAGAGATTCTGGTCTTATATGCCTGACAGGTGGTATAAGAAGAAAAGAACCTGACCTCAGGCTATGTTTGCAGAAATGACAGTTAGGAAAAAAAGAAGCCTACTTTGGCGGGGGGGGGGGGGTGGGGGGGATCATAATAAATTGTAAATCCAACCAATGACATCCAGCATCTTTTCTGAGTAAAACACTTAACCTTTGAAGTCACTCTCAGGGAATGTCTGTTTCACTCACCTCAGGCTAAAGGAATGACCTTCCTTCACTCATCCAGTACCTTGCAGGCTGCAACACAGCCATCCACATTATAATTTTTGTCTTCAAGGAGAGACACTCTCATACCTATTAGTAGGGAACAGATAGTGGTAATGAGGTGTACAGGAAGAGAAATCAAGATTGTGGAATTGTAGACTTGTTCCAGGCAGATTTCTTGCAAGTGAAGCTATTTGTAGCATAAAAAATCCCAAAGTCTTGCAGAGAAGAAGAGCTGTGAGATAGGCAAAGTATTAGTCTAAGAACTTTGTGCTCAGCAGAACTGGGTTTTTGAAGGACCATGCTGGCGTGCTCTAAATGGCACAAATCTAGTCCAAAACTGATGGACTTTCTGTCCTTAAAAAAGCCCCTCTAACTTGTTTAAAACAAACTTGTAGAGAAAGCAAAACCTCTAGAATTGTGCAGATGGACTGCTGTGAACATTTCCTCATGTTATCGTTTCCTTTATTAGGAGTACTTTGCTGAGGGCTCTAAATAAGTTTGATCTAGTTTACACCCTGGGGAATTTCTAGTACTGAAAAATAGCATTGAAGATGTTCACAAAAATTATCTTATGTTATTTCTGTCAAACATGTCTAAACTAGTGTGCTCTAATGGTAGGTGCACTGCACAACTGCTTGGAGGAAAAGGTTCTGTACCTAGCTCTGATACCAATTCATGACAAAGCAGTGACTTTTTCTTTCTGTGCTGCACATTCAAATGAAAATTGTTAGGCTGTTGAGACCACAACATGGTGACAGACCTCGTCTGATCTGATCAACTTTCTTATCAAAGAATCATATATAATGAGGAAAATGATGAATTCTGGAGTCTGTCACAGTTTGCAGAAGGTCCAGATTCACCTATCAGATGATGACCCAGACAGCTGCAGAAAATGATTCTCTGTCACTATGGAGGAAGAAATTATACAGAAATATTTTCTTTTCAGTAGCAAGACATTTATATGTGCAGGAGTCACTCTGAAGATATAACTATACCCCAGATGTTTCATCTTTCACCATTATTCTGTCTTCCTCCCAAGCAATTTGATTTCCTGTAGTACTTCATTGCCCTGTTTATTTAAACTTTCTAGTCTCTAAAAGAGCTGGAAAAGTTTGCTTTCCTCCAATAAAAATAGAACTTTTTTGGTAGAAAACAAACCTAGTTTATTTCTAACAAAGGCTGGAGAACTTGAGTTTAAAAATCCCATTGGCCTCATGCTCCCACTTTTGCGAAGGTCATACTTCATCTCTTACCTTGGGTTGTATTTGCTTTTCCTACACTGTGGTGCTACTTTTTTATTCTTAATGAAAGGAAACATGGTCATGATGTTTTTACTGAATATATTCTGTTTGAGACTGACCATACTTAATGGACGAGTTTCCCCACAGAACTTTAACAGAAGCTGGGTTACTGTCTTCCAGTTTTGAACCATCAACAGCTGTATGTTTCCTTCTAGCTAAATCTAAACTGATACAGAATCTAGGCAATCTATCTTATTCCATTCATTTAAAATGTTATGCTCATCTAAAAGGTAGACATACAGTAATGGCTTGAATTAGCAAACTCCTGAAGGCTAAATTCCACACTTTACCACTATGTAATGCATAGCTATAATAATCTACATTATTCTTTAATGACATTTGTGTACAAGAAGAAAAATCCATTGAAGAAACTTATATTAATCTTACTAGAATGAGTCTAACATATTAAAGAGTGCTGAAAGAATACAATTTAAAGTGACATTTCTAAATATGTAAACAAACAAATGCGTAAAACTAATTTTTTGGTTGTTTCCAAATAGAGGAAGGCTGCAGAGAATGAGAAAAAGTAACAAAGGAAATGTTTATCAAAATCAGGGGAAAGCAATACCTTGTGCTGTATAACAGTGATTTCTTACTCTTTCTGAAGATATTATCTGTAGCAACAGGATACTTGTTTTAGTAGAGCTTACTATTGTTTAGCAAAGAATGGCCCTTAACAAAATGAAAATAATGTATAACATATGACAGTAATTTTCAGTTATTGGTTTGGGGGAGGGAAGAGAGAGTAATGTGATAGTACCATAAACCATGTTTCGTGGTGCAGTTCAAACAGATTATTATTAAGTAAATGGTTATTTATTACAAAACAAGAGTTCACCTGACTACTGCATACACTGAAGAGCTAGTATGTCACTACATATGGAACTAGCCACCCAGCTAAAGCCATAGCATTTAATAGGATGTCAGAAGTTTAGTCTCAGATCTTTAGGGAGAAGTCCTCTATTCCTCTCTATAAACATGAGCTGGTGTACTATTTTTGCTGCTGTTCCCTCATAGCACTTTATCCTAATCCACATTAACCCAGTATATATTTGTGATGTGAGAGTAATGTAGCAGTATTGTAATTAGCTGTAGTAATTAAAATTCAGCATTTTCCAGAAATGGTTGACCGTGTTTTGCATACTGTACATTTTATTCTCTCCTTGTTATTTCAGCTGGCTATCTGACACACACTAAATTTCCCTGCAAAAGCATTTTCTCTTTACAGATTGAAAGACAGAAGGTTTTATAAAAGGCTGTCAGTGTTGAAAGCTCAGTAGATGTAGGGAACTGCTAATTGCATAATATGGTGCTGCAAAGCTAGTTAATTTTCTTAATGAATGCCGTAAAGTAGTTTTCAAAAAGGATCGGGACAGGAAATCATGCTGAGTGACCCTTATTTGGAAATGACTTCTCAGGCAAACAGGAAATATATGTCCAGACCTGGTACCTGATTCTTCAACTGCTGATGCACACCCCCAGCTTTCAGCAAGTCAGAACTTCCAGTGGGAGAGAAAGAGGAGTTCCAGCGGTGGGGAAGTTATGGCTGGGTTACCCCACATGAAGTGTAATTATGGTGGAGTGGTGCCCACTCCCCATGGCAGTCTTGAGGTACCTATGCAAAGATGAATATTCACATCCCAACACTTCCATTGCTTGCAGCCCTGGGGGGCTGAAATGGGGTCCTGTGCTGTGGGTGGGTTGTGGGAGACCCCAAAGGGGCTAGACAGGGAGAGTCATGCCCATTACTGTCCTCAGGGACCTGGCAGTGTACATTCTGAGCCCTCCACCTCTTTTATTAGCCCCCTTCAAAGAAAAGAGCAAGTCTACCATTTTCACCTGAATGTTAATTTAAAAAAACAAATAGCAAGAGGGAGTTTCAGATGCCGAGTTCCTGTTTAACACAATGGAGTGCCTAAGTTCCCTTGTTCAATGCATGGGGAACTTAACTGCCTAACTCTGTATATAATCCCTGGAGCCAGAGAAGAAACTTTAAGACATTTGCAATTCAAATATAACAGTGTTCCTTTTGGATCTGGTCATTTCTGCAAAAGGACGTAAATCTTTTAGTTATTATAGAAATGCTTGTACAATCTATATACTTAATTACTGGCCTTGGGATCTGGTATACAGACATATTTTGGGGGGTAAGAAAGTAGTTATTAGAAATCTAATCTAATACAAAGGAACCATTTATTCAATGGCATGTCTACATATGTTATTTTTATTCTCAGGAGAAAAATTTCTTATTTAGTTGTACCATACATGTACCCTTTCATAACAGTTATTGACAGTATATGTTCATGAAATACAAGATATCTCTACTGTATTTGTATTGAAAATCATCTACAAGTAAACTGACCCAGTTGGAAATACTCTAAGAGAGTATTATTATGTGTATTATGTCAAAATAGTGGGATTCTCTGTTTAAGTTAAGCATTAACCTACACATTAGTGCAAAAAATAAAGTACAGCAGAATTATAAGTTGAAAGTAAAATGCTTTTGACTGCCTTCTGATTACCCCGGCATGTGCCTTTCTCTCCGGCATAATTAATGTGTAGGCTTTTACTCTACTTCTCTGTCTTGCTCTTGGGCTAGCCTCATTGGATTCTAAAATTCATCAGGACCGTGACTAGAAGTGGAAGGAAGCTGGCTATGGTCAAAGTTCATCAGTGAGTCACAGAGCTTCACTGAGCTGTTGAAATGCATACAAAGGTAAATGAAATTGCATATCAAATACAAACTTGGCCTTTTTTATATCTTCAAATAATGGAGGAAAAAATCATCAGCCAAATCATAGGATTTACCTTTTGATACAGCTCAAATGTAATTACTCATCTAGAAAACAAGAAATGCTGCACAAATTATATTTTGAGGGTAAATCATTGAAATCACTGAATATAAGGATTTGTTTTTTATTAAAATCATTGTTAGTACTAAAAGCAAAAGAATAACTATTTTGTATGGAATATATATAACTCTAGGAAAATCACACCCACAGTGTAAACACTCCTTAGTCTTTTTGCACTTGGTAGCCTCCTGTGTTTTATTTTATAACTTAACAGTGCAGACAGTAACCTTCTAAGTTCAAAGGTAAGCTTAAGTATCATTAGGCACTTTTTTTCCAATATGGCAGAATTACACAAACATTTTAGCCTAATAACAGTTTAGTGTCATTGTAAAATCTGTGTTTTATAATACACATTTCACGTTCCCTTTCTGTGGTGAAAAACTGAATGAATATGACTCTCTAGTGGTTAGCAGATTTGCTGAAAACCCATTTAGAAAAAGAAATTCAAGTGGTCTCACTAGGGTATTTCATTAAATACTACCTAATTACCCAAGTGTTTTCTTTTCTTTTGAATATTAGCTGTTTTGTTTTTCTAATATAATTAAAGTTGATTCAGAATATACTAAAGGATAGAGGAATTTTGTGAGGCAAAATAAAATCTGGTGAAACTGAACTAAATTCAAGATTTATGTCAGGTATGGATTTGGATTAATAGACTGACTGGATAAAGCAACTGAAGTAAAGATTCTCCTGAAATATAAATATGCCATACAGAAGAGGAGACAGTTAGTGCTTCTGCTCTTTAAACCCAGGTACTCCGCAGTAAGAGACAAGGAAACATTCCAGCAGAGATGATGGATCATCTTCCCCATTAACTTTTCTCATTGATAAGAGGTCTCTACATTTATTTTATATCACAAAACATAAAGTTCATTATCTCTTTTAGATGGTTATTAGTAGTGACTGTAATGCCTAAAAATAGCCACCCTTCTTAGATTCTTACTATGTTTAAATTCCGTGGATATTAAATGCCAACATAGCCTCTGTCAATCATCATCTTTGATCTACTGTTGTATTGCACAATTATTTTTTTTTTTAAAGGTGTCACCCATGGAGATGTCAGTGTAATACAGCTCATAGTAGTTGAATCCTTGTCTTCATAAAGACAAATGCATCATGTTCCCCAAACTGTTCTTCAGTCTTTTGTATACAATCCTTCCATGCATACGACTTTTCTTCCCTCTTGGTTACTGCCATTTTCAAATCAAAGACTTTGTCAGTAAGCTCTCTACTCCTTTCAGACACAGCTTTTTCAGTACTTTTTCACCACTGACCTCACCATTTGCTCATACTGTTATGGCAGCAGAATTGTGACACATGAATGTGTGTCATATTCTTATGCCATTACCACTGCAAATGTTCTTTTCCATATTCTTCAGTACTTAATTATGTCAACCTGATTTATTCCTTATTTATGAGTGTTGGCTGTTAGCATAACTAAAGTGTAAATAATAAACAAAGGTACATCTGAAGTTATTTAAATTACACTGTTATGTGAGGGCATGGAATACTCCAGGTAATGGATAATGTGGACATTGCAAAGCCGTGTGTGCTGGAATGGGTAGCACTGTTTTTTTGCAAATGGGTGCCTGCAGCAGCTGGAGTATTAGGGAAGTAGCGGAAGAGTAATATGATCAATTAAGTTTCAATTGACTATATCTCAAGGAGTTCACAACTAAATGCCGCAAAAGCTACAGAATTCAGCTGTGGGGAATTTGATGACATTGTATTAGACTTCAAGTGGGTTCTGAAGACCCTTTTTAATTTGCCTTTCACATTTTTTTGCATTTGCTTGAATATTTGTGGATGTGATCCAGCATAGAAAAAAAAGGAGCTGAAAATCAAACTGTGCTATGTAAAGCTCCCTCAGTTGTGTAAGGGTTCTTGAGAGGTCATAACAGTTGACATCCCCAGAAGGACTTATTCTACAGTAAGGTTTCACAAGTTCAGTCATGACACTAATGTCTGAACAAAATATTTTTGAAAATACCATCTACAGAGAGCAAAACTTTTCCTCTGAGATTGGATTAAATGCCCCAAATCTCAGCTGTTTTCAGACACAAAACTGCTGAAGTCTCATATAGGTTCTGATTTCATTAAGAAAAGCTCACAAACCTTTAAAAGTCGTTCTTATCTAAATAAGAATTCTACAGGAGGGAATCAAAATATATGGGTTTGGTTTCTCAAAAACAATGTTTAGCATATACTGGGGGGAGGGGAGCGCTTGGGCCCAGAGAAAAGAGTAGCAAGGCACAAATAGAATCATTTATGTTTTTCCCACTCCATATAAAACCTATAGCTGTTAGGCTGTGTCTTTGTTTGAAAATATCTTGATTCAAGCATGTCTCATCTCTGGTTGAAAACATTGCTATAGACTCTTAAAAACAGAATTTGTAAAATAAATCAGTTGTTTAATTATAGTGCTTGTATCTTGAATTACTGATTTCTGTTCAGATTGCCTCATTTGCCTGACAAGTTTTACCCTCCCTCCTATACCTTATTGCATCTAGTGTAGTTTGTCATTAGGAATACTTGGTAGATAGCCTGCAGAAACATTTCCTGCCATTACCCAGATGGGTTATTCAATAAGTATGCACAAGTGACCTTGTCACTCCTATATTTTCAAATGTTCTTTTAATCTGAGAGTTAATCAAAAGACTCTCTATTCTTCCAAATATAATAAAGATATATTCATCTTAGGTTCTGAGCACAACTTGGGCAACAGTAAGAGAACCGTATTTTGATTATTTATTCCAGAACGCAATTTCAGAATTCGAACTAGTGCCTATCTAAGACCGGTAAGTTTCAGTGAAGTGCTGCAATGGGAATTAGGTTTAACAATGTTTCAGTACAAGCACTTCTGTCTAGTAGTGACAGATTGTTATGTCTCTTAGATAAATTCTTTAAAGAGAAATAGAGCAAAAAAAGAAAAAGTAAATTTGAAACGAAGTTTGAACAATTTTTATCCTAGGCAAAATGGAAAATTTTAAGCTGGTAAATTTTGTAACTCAAAGTAAACACAAGAGAGCTATTAAGCAAACCATATATATTTTCTAAGGGAATTTAAATACCTATATCATATGTATATGATATTACTGGTATTTTTTATTTTTATTAGACTAGCATTCAAAGGAAGCTTAAGTGTGAAACTATTGTTGTATTAGGTGCTCAACAAATATATAGTAGAAGATGATTCCCAAATTTTGGGTTTTTTTCCTTCTCGTAGTATGGATAAGATCCTTTCAGTGGTTTTGTTTGAAAAACTTAGATGGGCTCCTCCAAAGAATGTAATAATCTGACTAAATGTACACATCTATATCTGAGCAATCTGTATAGACTCCCTTTACACTCTACAGAGAAAAGATGTTTTCTACTATGTGATTCATCTCAGTTAACAGTTAACACCTGAAATAGGTCCGTTCAAATCTGCCCTGAATATGTCTGTTTCTCTCCATTGACTATAAACCAAACCCAGGCTGAGTAATTCAAAAGCACATGCATATGTTTTAGGCAGTTAAGTGAAATGAATCCCATACCTTGAATCAGATTTAAGGTAATTAGGCAGATGATGTCTCTGGTGCATCAGTTGTGCTTAATCTTGCTGTGGTAATCTAAAGTGTTGTCCCTCCTGTCTGTTTCAGGATTTTGTCTTTACCATGTAATCTGCAGAAAGGAATGTTTCCTCACCTCAAGCTGCTCTGTCAACAGTGCAGAAATAGTTTCCCTTTTCCAATCCATGGCTTCAAACCACCCCAGCCTCTTGACTTGCAACTGTGCAAATAAAGGATACCTTGTCTGCTGAAGATTAATAATTAAGAGGTTTTCTTTATTGTGTTTGAGACTGGAAATCACCATTCTTTGTGTAACCTGGCAGATTTTACTGTTGTTACCACTGATACCAGATTACAATTTAGATTTCTAAAACTAAGAGGCTATAAGGAGATATTTATAAATAAGCACATCATGGTACTGCAGCTCAGGCCTCTCTGTTTCCTGTTCAGTAATATTTTACTATCATGTGTGACATTTTCCCTGAATATTTTCTGAAGAAATAAGAGCCGAGAGAAATTTAGTGATATGTTTCCAACATTTACATTAACATTTTAACGATGCATTATATTTTATGGTCTGGAGTACTTTAGGTTTAAAACCAATGGAACTGCACTGATAAGGTAGATGTGCTGTCATTGCAAGGGCAGGCCAGGTTCATTGGAACTTACTAAAGCAATTATACTGGCTGGTAAACAAATCTATGCGTCTCATGAATTGGGATGGTGTTATTCACTTTCTTTATGTTAAGGAATATTTTTAAGTACATCTGATTAGAAATTGAACTGGGTCCTTAACCTGTGAAATATTGTCAGAATTTCAATAGCTCTTGTTGTACTGCTTGGAGTTGTACAAATTATTTGTCCTTTACTTTTTTAAGACTATCTTTTCCCTTTTTTGGTACCTTTTAAATTTTCAGACATGGCCTACAAGGAAGCATCTTAGCTTAAGTATAGACTGTTTCATTACTTTCTCTGAACCGTTTTGCACCTTATTTTATGAAAGTCTTTCATCCCTTCTTCCCTTGTATATTGGCTGTAATTCACTTTCATTACAATACTTTGGCAGTAAATTCTACCTTTTAGGTCTGGCATTCTTTTTAGGACTCCCCACAATAGTCATTTTGTGGTTTTTTTGTACTGCTTATTAGCACTAATGCAGTACTGGCCAGCTGGGCCCCTCCAGAAGCACTTGGCTGTTGCTGTACTAGAAAGAGGTTATTAAGTCAAGAGTCTACATTTCTCAGTCTTGCCTGTGAAGCTGTTTTTACATAAGTAGGTAAACATGCATATGTTTAGATATCCATTGTCTATTTCAATGAGCTCTTTCCAGTCAAGGACTGGTGTGCTTCAGGAGGATGATACAGATCACAGCCTTCTGTCACCCAGCAAAACAGACAAAACTCTTCTGTGGGAAGAAAGCATTTAACAACATGGATAAGGAGTCATGCTGTGCCAGAGAAAGAGCTTAAGTTTTCAAGGCACTGATAAATTAGCCTGATACTCTGTTATGGATATGGAGACACTGATTTCTACATGATGATGCTGTGGGACTGCTGGATGTGAACTGAATCACTGGGGAACCTGCAGAACTGCTCTGGGAACATGTTATGCAGATGAAGAGAAGAGTTTGTGTGAAGACAAACAAGATCTGATAAAGGTTATTTTTCTGGGACTCTGTACTACCTTAAAGCAGCATTCAAAGTTATGCTCTGCTAGCTGCTTCGTGTTGAGTCATACTTCAGCTTGGACCCAAGTTGTCTGTCCTGTCTGGCTTGGCTAACTTGTTCAAAGATAATTCACAGTTCACTATACTTTATAGTAATATATCTGGTTTTAATATTTGAAAAAACCCTCTTCCTTTTCCATCTAACACTACAAGAACAGGGTGTTTAATGACAAATCAGTACACATGTGACTGTGTGATTTGCCAGACACACATTTATAAAACCCCTACTAATTTAATGTGCTACATTGTCACCTATTTAAGATATATTGACATGCAGTAAAACAGAGGATGATAACTTAACAACAATCTATCCAATAGCCCTGTCACAAACAGATATATTAAAAAAAAAAAAAAGGTCCCCCCTGGAAGGCCATATTTTTCCTGCTGCATTCTGTATTACTCTATAATTTCAGGAAGGCATATTTCAGTTTATGGGGTTGTACACTGACTACTTTTAATACAGTGTTTATTTACAATATTATAAATAGAGTGAGGTACTATAGAAAACACATTCAACCTACAAAGCATATATTCTACATCTGTCTGAGTCAGCTATGGTAAAATAAATTCATAGGAGAGGATTCATCTGACCAAATGTGCATATATGATATCCAGAGATCTACTCTATGTAAATTGCACAAGGCCCTCTCTGTAGTTGATGGAGAAAGCTAGGCGTTTCTAGCCTATACAAGAAGTGTCCTTTAAAGTGCGATGAATCTTACAGAGGTGTTTTGATCTAGCTACAGAGTGCAGAAGCAGTTTAGATAACCACGTCAAATATAAACAATCAGATTAGAGACCTTTACATTTCAATGGACGAAACCTGCATGTTGTTTTGTGTTCAGTTCTGTGCACTGACTTCCATTTAGCTGGGCATAAAACTGTAAAATCTTTAAGATTTTAACAACTTCTCAAAACAATACATTTATTTTAAAGTATGAATAACAAGTGAAGAATGTCATGTAATAAAAGCCCACTGGGCGGTTACACAAGGCAGGAGAGTAGGGTTTAGACTGGTAATAGATGAGGAGGGAAAAGGAAGCGTGAAAGAATGTGGTATTTAAGAATGAGTTACTCTACACTGTTCCATCAAATATGTTTTACCTGACAGGAAAAACATTGCATCACAGCTGTAATTTTTAATGCATGTTTGTGTGCAATGCTATTCAGTGTTGAAAACAGTTCATTATGAAAACATGAACAACCACTGTGGTTTGAAGATCATTTTGTTGACAGGGAAATCATTTTAGTAGTCTAAGCTTTTCTTTAGGTATTACAAAAGCATAATCAGAGCTGCTAAACACATTACAACTGAGACAACTTGCTTGCAGAAAGACTTGCAGTGATCATTTATTTGACAGGGAGGTATTGGAAACAAGAAAGGCCAAAAGACACTTGGATGATAATTTAGGTGTGCAGGCAGAGTGCAAAACCAGATAATCTTTAATTCATCTGCAATGATTCTCAACAGTATAGTTAAGTGAACTCCTATTTGGTATTGATTTTAAGACATGCATGATTTCTCTGAGGAGAAAGAAACTTTGTAACATGATCTAAAGTTTGTAGAGGAAAAGTCAAACTTTTAAATGTATCTAAATAAGTGTATCTAAATGTGGCATCTATTCATATTCCAGAAACTCTTTGACACATATTTATTGCACTTCTCACTAACTGATCCAAGGAGCCTTGCAACTCTAAAAGATGCACAGACCAAAAGATAGATCCAGTACATAGTTTAAGCAATATAATGTTCATTGTCTAATGACTGTGATTTGAGCATCTGGCTCAGTGCCCACATTCCAAGCAATGTGTGTGGAGAGTTACATTCTTCAGAATGAGATCCACAATAAACAGTAATTGACAACTGTAGAGGTAACTAGACTTCACAAAGAGATGCTGTCTACAAATATATTGATTCTCATCCTCTAACTAGTTCTTGCATATCTAGCTAAGTGCCAGGAGGCACTACTTCCTTCTATTGATGTAGTTAAAAGCAGAGAGTGGTGGTTAAATTATTTCCTTAAAATGAAAGCATAAAGGGTAATCCTTGTATTTTTAAATTCATCTTTTGCAGCCTTGTGTTTCTTACAACCCACCTTCTCAATCCTTGTCTCACCACATGGACATTTTTTGCACTGAAGTTCACAATTCTCAGAAGACTGTGCAAACCACAAATCTGTAGACTTTGAGGGTAAAAGCAGACTGAGATGGTAGAATAAAAGGGCATCAGGACTTGTAGTTTTCTCTTTTTTTCTGCAATTCTGTACTGGAGAAAATGATTAATACCCACTGGGCCAAAGACAAAGAATAGAAAACTTTAACCTTGTGATTAGGACCTAAAGTGGGATTCCATACTTAATTTTTAATTCAATCATTTTTGGTACATTTTGCATCTTAACAACTGCTGCATCAAGTGCTCCAGCTGACCTCCAAGGTAAACATCCCAATCAAAAATCCTAGTGTAATTCCAATTTCCTTATGCAAAATAGAACACTTTTCACAGGAGAGTTGAACAAACCAATAGCAAATGAATCACATTCTCTTTTCTGACAGATTAAGTGTTCCTGTAAATATGGGAGAAGCAGCAATATATCGTAGCTTTTATAAGACTGACATTTCGGTTTTGGTAAGCAAGCTAGGAAAACATTATCTAGATGAAATAAGCATATATTGGGTGCAAAATGCTTAAGTATGGAGTGAAGGAATATGTCAGGATGAATCTGGATTTTCCTCTTAACCTCCAAAAAAATTTGTATTAGAAATATGCCTTTACTGATGGCTCTGTTGCATATTTCTGTTAGCCGTACTCTACAAGTTCTTTAGAAAGTCTGGCAGTAGCATAGAAGGAACAGATGACAACAGCCTGATACATGTAAGGTTCATGAAAAAGAGGGCTTTTCCCATGCAGCCCCTGGGAACGATGTAACAGTTAAATAAATTTTTTAAATGTAATGTAAAAATTCAGTGTTGACGTTATGAGCTTAGTAATGTAAACATTGTACAAGGTGAAGTTTTAATTTGTTGGAATAAATCTAAATAGTATGTACATTAGATACAGCGTGCTATAAACTCCCAAGAATAATCTGCCCTCTCAAAACTATCAAAGACATTTGTATAACAGAAAAAGGATGTAACTTTTTTCTAACTTAACTGTAGATGACACTAAATGCTATAGGATTTAAGACTCTCTGGTCTTGCAGTAGGCAATACGGCTAACATCTGTGTCATGCCTGTCAGTCTCACATGTATAGGAATTTTTTTAATGATGGATTTCATTATTGTTGGTTATTTTTATAGATGTTTCTATGTATTTAGATTAGACAAAGTTGATGAAATAGGTCTTGTATGTGGAGAAGTAAAGAAGTACCTTGAAGAAATGCGGGTTTTAATTGTGGACACATCTTGCAAATTGTCTTCTAGATTTGTTATTATTTTATTTGGAAGCTTTTGTCATGCCAGAGGATCACAATATCAGCTCCAGTCTTTACTTCAAAACCATAGAAAATCTTTGATTGTGCTGATTCCCAAACACAGAAGTCAGTGAAGATGAAACCAAGACAAAGATTTTTGACTAAAAGTTCTGGTCCGTAAAGTGACCTGACAGCAGGTTTCAGGAATCTGTTGTCTCCCATATTGTTGAAGAAATGCTCTGCTGCATCCCAGCCCAGCTAGAGTTTTTCAAAGCATTGTGCCTGGTAAACAAGATTAAATACAAATGAGAGTTTGTTAGATGAGAAATACTCTGCAAAATATTGACGGGTCAAAAACAACCATAAGTGTTACTGAGTTGGTTTTAATGTTTTTGTCCTAGTGCAAATTTAGATTACATTGTGTCTGGAATATTAGCTTTAATTATATAGATATGTAATGTTAACTTTGGCATAATACGCCATATGCTTTTAAGAAACTAAAAGCTTGTTTCTGGGTGTAGTAGCCTACAGCCAAAATACCCAAGGAAGGTATCTTCCATTTCTTCTGGACTGCTGAGTACTTAAATGAAAATTGTATCCTGTTCTGGGGAGGAGTGATCCTAGTTATTCATGACTCTCTTCGAATAACCAGATCTTTGAGTCAGACTTGCATTTTTTTGGGCTGTGAATCTTGCAAGTGTTCAATATATCTTGATTAGTGACTGTTCTGAGCTCTGGAAATGCAGAGGAGTTGTTGCTTACTGGATATAAATAGAATGGATCCATGATATTCGAGAAGATAATAATTCCCATGGCATTCAGCTCTCAGTTCTGTTGCAGACTGTAGGCAATCAGGATTGATGAAGCAATATACACCTCTCTGTAGCTCTCTGGGGTTGGATTTGGCTGCTGTAATGGAAGGGATGAGGAAGGTTCTCTTAGCCTGCAGAACAGTTTCAGTATGAACTTTGAAGAATTCATTATAATTTGTATTGTCCTTATTAGCTTTGGGGTTTCTCCTAGCAGTACTTGAGCTTTCACCTCTCCCACTTTATCCTGCCTGCGGTGTCATAATAGTGCATGTTACTAATAAAATGTGGTTGATGGAGAAAAAATATGTAAATGGAAGAAGCTAGTGCAAAATTATAATGATTGATTGGATTGTCAGCTCTTCATCCAGTGCATGATATGTCTGAATCTGAGACCAAATTTTGGTGGGACTGGACTATTTGGTGGGACTGGCTTCTTAAGAGTCCTTCAAATGTCGTTTGACAAAACTAGTAGAAACTGACAGAGCCATGACTTTGGAGTTGGCTCAGATTTATTGTTCTTTCTTGAGACCTCAGGGTTTTGTTATTGACTCAACAATAGACCATCCAAGAAAGTCTATGGCTTTAATGTCCTTGATTTTGAAGTCTGGGATCAGACTTAGCCCACTGGCTTAACCATAAATGATGTCTAGCAATCCTAATGAGGCAAAGGAAGACACAGCTTCAGTGTTTTCCTTCTCATGTCCTTGCCACTTTTAGATTTTCTTTAGACAGGAAAAAATCTGTAATGTTTCCACACAGGTTTATGGCCATCAAGCTGTATGTGTGGTTATACTGAATGCAGAATAATGAAAGATATACGATTTGAATTTAGATAACTTTTGTGTTCATTACTACACTGCAACAGATAA
Source organism: Haliaeetus albicilla (assembly GCF_947461875.1). Taxonomy (NCBI): domain Eukaryota; kingdom Metazoa; phylum Chordata; class Aves; order Accipitriformes; family Accipitridae; genus Haliaeetus; species Haliaeetus albicilla. Next base: position 23,593,541 of record NC_091500.1, read on the forward strand.
AATATCAGTAACAATAACAAATAAACAAAAAAGATAAAACAGCTACCATAAAGATTTTGTCCAGTGCCCATTGAAAAGCCATTCAGACATGCTAACTGTAAACCAATGTATGTTTAGTTCATTTTTTTTTAATTTAAAGAGACAATGTTGCACTTGTACACATTTCCTAGTTATTAAAAAAGAATATACATATGCAAATTATATTCTTCCCAGTTGGCAGGATACAATGCATAATGCATTATTAGCTTAACATTCAATTAATACCATCATTTACAACCCATTGGAAATAGATAATACTAACAAGTTATTATATGTTGAAGTAACAATAAACTGCCTGAGGTGTAACTGAAAATGAAACTATGTGTTAAAAAATACTAACTAGGATTCTGTAAATAAGCATTGTGTAGAAAACAATTGCTTTGAAATGGAAAGTAGTCAACTAGTCCAAACATTATAGAATTTGGCGAATGCTACTATTCCAGAATGTACTGCAAGATGGTGTCTAAGACCAGATCCTTCTTCCAGTATAGTGTTATGCCAGCTTCACTGAAGACATTGCTAAAGCAAGGTCAGTCTCTAACTGGAAGGATCTTGTTATTTGCTCAATGATAGACTATGCAAGAAAGTCTATGGCTTTAATGTCCTTGATTTTTGAAGTCTGGGATCAGGCTCAGCACACTGGCTTAACCATAAATGATGTCTAGAAATTCTAATGAGGCAAAGGAAGAGGTAGCCTTGGTGTTTTAGTTCTCATGTCCTTGCCACTAGTAGTGGGTCTTTTTACAATTTATTAGAATGTTACCAGAATTAGCCATTATTATAAATTAAAACCTCAAATAATCTTATTAATTTTGTATTGATATTATAGACTGGAATCTGTTCAGAGGTTTGTAAGGATATATTGGAAATTTCTTCATCAGCTTGTTTTTTCAATGAACATGATTACATCATTGTGTTTATAATTCATATACCTTTTTAAAAGTTGCACTTTCAAATAATTTGTATGTTAATAATACAGCAGACTCCAGACAACAATTCTAATCCATGAATTAATATGCTTGGAAGAAAAAGAAAAGGAGTGGATCAGTAGCCAAGAAGGAACAAATAGTTGTTCAAAGAACAAACAAACGTAAGGTGCTGGCTCAGCTTCAATCTTGATTGCACAGGATAGAACATATTCAGCAGGCTCCAGCCTTGGTTTAGCTACGTAACTATGGAAGAGCTGAGCTATGTAACTATTTAAGTCAAGTCAGGAACATAAATAGTTGTAATTAAAGCTCCTATAAATCATTACAAAGAAGGATAAAGAGAAAACATAGATCCATTGCTTAATGAGGAAGGTGAACTAATGAGTCATGATCTAGGGAAGACTAAAGCAATTTGACTGTTAGCTAACATGGTTGGGCATAAAAGAACAACAAAATAATAGAATCACAGGTCCAAATAGGAAACTGATAATTTAAAGAATGTTTACTTAATCTAAACATTCTAAGTCAGTATGACTAGTTTAAATTAATCTTAAAGATCTGAAAGAATTACCTGAAACAATTTGATCTGTTAATGATTTCCAAAAATGCAGGGAGGATGTACAAGGCCATACAATGTATGACAATTTTAAGGAAAAAAAAAAAAGGCATACCAAGTGTCCTGGTTTTGGCTGGTATAGAGTTAATTTTCCGATTCTCTGCCCCATCCCACTGGGTGGGGGGGAGTGAACGAGTGGCTGTGTGGTCCTTAGTTGCTGGCTGGGGTTAAATCATGACACTAAGAAAGTACAAATTAGTAGGTTATTTTCAGTATGAGACAAGATACTGGAACACATTCTTAAATAATGAATTTATAAGAATTGCATAAGAAAAATCTAAAATGGGTATGTAGAGGATAAATTATATCATACCAATCTAATTTCACTATTTGACAGAGTTGCTAGACTTGTGGATAAGAAGGAACTATTAGATGTGGTATGTCTTGACACAGCTTTTGAGACAAACTGTTCTCTTATTCTCAAGAGCAAACTAAGAAGCAATGGTCGAGATAGATTAGACATAAATTTAAAACTTTAGTAAAGACTACTTACCAATAACTCAATGTCAAACTGGGAGGGTATTTTAAGCAAGGTCCCATTGGGACTTTTCCCGAGTACTGTTCAATGATTTCATTAATGACTTGGATGATGGACAGAGTGCACTTCTATAGTCCTGGTACAGCATCTCCCTGTGAAGGAAAACAGCATGAGAATTCAGAATGACTTTGGGAAAGTGTCTGATATCAATACAAATAAATTCTGTAAAGGCAAGTTTATGTTCTACACTTAGAGAAGAAAAGATCCAACATATAAATGCAAAATGGTGCTTAAATAGCTAAGCAGTTGTACTATAGTAAAAAATGGTCTGAAGTTATAGTGGGCTACAAATTGAAGAGGTATCAGCAATGTGATGCTAATAAAAAAGGGTAGATAAAATTCTGAAATGTATTAGCAAAAATGGTATAAGTAAGGCATGTGATGATAATTGTACCCATTTTGATACTGAAAAAGCCTTAAGGAGAGTCTGATAACCACTTTGGGGCAAAATACTTTATGAAAGGTGTAAAACAAATTGGAAAGCCCAGGGAGAGTGACAAAAATACTTTACGTTTTAATTTTCAGCAACAGTGATTTAGGTGTCATGCAAAATGTTTTAATTCCAAAGACAGTAATGCACCGGAATATTTTACTTACACAGGAGTTGTAAAATACCTTTCACTGAAGATTTTTAGAGATGTATCTGTGAAAGGAGTCAGGGGTCTATTGAACACAGGTTGAAAAGATGAAGATGAACAAGAAAACCCCTTGAGGGAGGGATCTGAATTTCCATGATTCTATAATTGTTTGACTTACTCTCATCTTCCCCCTACTTCTGAAATGTCCATGCTTCAGTGATGTTCTCTAGTGTTTAAAAACTTTATAAAGAGCTTTTTGATTACATCTGCTTTAGTTTATCATCATCTCTATGACCTTCTGTTTAACATAGGACGTAAAGCTACACCCGTGATTCCTATACGATATGTACTTTCTTAGTGAAACATATTTGAACTAAATATTTTAATTCCTCAGGTATAGTAATGCCATCAACAGGTTGATTTCATACATTTAACTAATACTTTATACCACTTTTATTCTGTACACTGATGCACTTCCATCAAGACTACCTCCAGCTTATATAGCCCTCTGAGCAACTTCAAGTGTATCATACTTATATAATGAAGAAGTACAAGATAGTGCTACGTCATATACTGGTCTAAAGCTCAGGACAGAGAACAAGTAGTTTCAAACTAGTGATAGGTTCAAAATACCATCCCGACCTGTTCTTCTGAAATAAGAGCACTACCCTTAAAAGTGCTTCTCAGCTTTCTAGTGTGAAATGGACTGTAAGTTTGCTCTGTTTACTCTCCATCTCTGCTATGTTCCTTAAGTAGCCCAGGCCAGGAGGAACTCCCTGTAGGAGGAGAAGCAATCTAATAGACTGACTGAGGAAAAATTTGAGATACAGCAGGGTGAAACAGAAGAATCTACAGCCATGTTACAAGAGGCTTTAGGTTAAGCAAAATTTGAGAGTCAGGTAAGAACTGGGCAGAGTTCATTGCAAATGAGAAAGTTAACCAACTTGAATGAAACAAACATTGGATGCCAAAACTCACCAGAAAGAGAAAGGAATAAAAAAAAAATTTATGATCTTTTTGTATTGATCCATGTCTAGTCATTTTGAGTTTTCAGTTGAGATACATAGGAAAAAGAGTGGAAATACATGACACATTTCATACACTGACACCCCATATTCTCCCAACTGTTTTTAGGTCAGGCAATTCCCTGATCTGTTATCATTTGTGTATTTAGCAGCCACCATTGGATCTCTCTTCCATGTTCTTATCAAGTCACTCTCTGAATCCTTATTTTAAATTATTAATAAAAAAGCTATTTAAAATTATTCTAGTTTATATTCTAATAAAATCTAGTTTTTATGAACTCAATGGCCTTTTAGTTTTCTTTTTGGTTGCATAAAATTCACCATCACAAATTATCCTGACATATTCATGGTCCTGTGCACTAAGCAAAGGAAATACGCACAGAGACAGTTAAGTATCAAGTAAGAAAAGTAGACACTGGAAATTCGTAGGTATTACAGATAAAACTATCTAAACTATCTTTTCACTAGTGAAAGATTGTTGCTGATACTATGTTTTCTATTATTATCTGTGTGTTTATTCTAGAGAACATAATATTTCATTTTTTTACCACATCCTCTGACTTTTTCCTTATTGTAATGGACCTCCTAAGAGGTTATTGATTCCTGGTCCAAAACTGTATAATTTTAATCATTGCTGTATTTCTTGCTTACTTCTCTTAATCCCTGAGAACCCTAAACAGGACAATGGGTAATAGCTTTAAATTGAAAGAGGGTAGATTTAGATTAGGTGTAAGGAAGAAGTTCTTCACTGTGAGGGTGGTGAGGCACTGGAACAGGTTGCCCAGAGAGGTTGTGGCTGCCCCATCCCTGGAAGTGTTCAAGGCCAGGTTGGATGGGGCTTTGAGCAACCTGGTCTAGTGGAAGGTGTCCCTGCCCATGGCAGGGGGTTGGAACTAGATGATCTTTAAAGGTCCCTGCCAACCCAAACCATTCTATGATTCTACATCTATGAAAAAAAAAAAATATCTGGAGTACAGCAGAGATAACATTTTTCTATTTACTTTCCCATAGGCTAAAACTGGAGAGAAAGAGAAAATGAATTTAAACATCCCAACTTCTTTACATTGTGGTTTATTTTCATTTACTTTGTTTTCTGCATAGGAGGAATTAAAAGATACATGAAATAGGATGGCTAAGACAATATGATTATATGGTGGGAAACTGAACACAATCTTCTAAATTTGCTTCATTTTTGTAACAAATTATTACTGAACAGTAACATCTGTTCCTTGGCTGTAAATATAATAAAAGTAATCTTGCTCAATACTAGTAAAAAGAAAATTATACTAATATGAATTAAAATCAGGCACATGATTATTGAAGGACATTTTGAAAGTTGACTGTTTTGTTGAACTTTTTTCTTTCTTTTTTTCTCCTTGGATGAGCTCGGAGAGTAAGAGTAAATCTGTATCTTGGACAGAATGACACACAGTTCAGCCATGTCATCTACTACTGTGAACATAACACTGCTAGAAGAGGAAACTTGGTATTCAGATCATTTTATGCTGACATACAGCGAGTAGATAATGGTCTTTCTCCTGCCTGATGGAGTTTGGGATTAAGATAATTAGCTAATGGAAGCTCAGTCATGATGAAACAAATGTGGTTCTAGTGGGCTTGAGGAAGCCATTCATAATAAACTGAAATTGGTATCAAAATTTTTCTGTTAAAGAAAAGGTGGGGCCACAGTGAGGCTCTGGGACCATTAACTGGATGCCAGTGAATAATACGCTGCTGCAATGGTAGCATACTATATGCAGTAGAATGCATATACAAGTATGACATTTTCACAACATCAAAACAAATATACTGATTGAATTAGCATCATAAGGCCTCTTATTTTAGCCACTGCACTAGGATAGAGTCCAGGGACAGCAGTGAGAGTAACAGAATTTTGGAAAACTTGACTTACAAAGAAACAGTTTGTTGTTTATTCTGCTGCAAGAGCGTCTGACTGGGGCACAGTCACAGAAAAGGTAGTTACAAAGAGGAAGGAACTAACTGTTTTCATGTCTACTGCTAACAGAAGGAAAAAGAAGTCGACGAGTTAAATTCTTACTAATAGGGACAATAAAACTGGTAGTTTGCATTATTTGAGGCTTTGAAGAACTGGTTAGACAAATACGTGTCAAGAATCATGTAGGCGTGGTCAATCCTACCAGAAAAACTAAACAATGGGCTAGCTGACCTTCTGAAGTATTCCGTTCCTTCCAGACATATTTGTCCATGATTCCTGAGGATATGTCTGCCTCTGAAATCACAAAATTTACCTGCTTTTAGTTCTAACATAGGTTATCTAGGCCTCCTGTTGTACACCTGCCAGCAGAAGAGATATTTTCATCTGCTGTAGTACCTGAGTCAATAAAACCAAAATGGTCTTTCTATATATCCCTGAAAAACAAATAAAGGAATGACAATGTATTTTTATATGCACTGTACTCTAAAATCTTAACAAATTCTCATGGCTTAAGGTGTAAGTTTCACAGCTAGGATTTTTTACGTCTGAAAAACACCCAACAAATCTGACTTCCTTAATTGTTCATTTATTTATTATGACATATGCGACCTAAATAACATAACTTTTTTTTCTTCAAATTTCTTTAGAGCAATAAATACTTTGCTGAAAGTGGAGAATATGTTTCACTAACTGGAGATAGGTTCTTCAAAATAAATCACAGTATATATTCTTGAGGAGACAGGGCTAGGAGAATGTAGTCTTAGTATTCTTAATCTAAAAGGGAGACTTATTTCTCTGTACTTTTGAGGCATGTTCTGTTTAATAAAGATGAGATAGGAATAATATTTCTATGCAGTCCACTACTGACTTTTGTAGCCAGAGCTCTGCATATTATGAACACATCATAAATTCCCTTTACCCTTTTTTATCAGTAAATCTAGTCCCATTTTCTATGCTAATTTGATATGACATAAGACACTTTCACTGAAATTATATTCATACACCATCGAAAAGAGCAGGTGCTCTTCTAATTGTCTCTTTATTCCTCTAAAGGGAGAATCTATTTTGAAAAGTTATGCACATATCCAGGCAATGTGAGAAAATCCATTGCAACAGGATGCTTCATTGGTATATTTTAAGTAGCCAGTCCATGATTCTATTTGTTTTTAAAAAATTCTTTACATTTAAAAAATTGATTCTTTGACCACAGTCATTTATATTTTCTTTATACTCTGAATGGAATTCTATTCTGTCTTAATCTTATCACTGCCTGGAAATGATGAGTTTGCTGAGACCATCTGTTTAATCTTTTGCTGAAATTACTCTAATTTCATTGGCAGTATCGCTGAACAACAGTGCCTAATATGAGTGTGTAGTGGACTCAACAACAAAAAATTATCCAAATGATGTAGTTTTGATTTTTAATCTGATTTGAACACCTTATTCTTTGGGTTATTATGCTAAATTGCACAAAGGCTAAGTAAGATATAACTTATTGCTTAAAATTAGCTTCAAAAAACTCAATCTTCTTCATGAAAAATTGTTGACAGAGAATTCAAAGCATTTCTTAAAGGTAATGTGTAAGCAGAACTGTTCAGGTTTTTTCCAGTCATCCTACATGACATGTAGTGAACATGCATGCACTTACACAATTTTCTGTCATCTTTTCAAGAAAGAAGATGGTTTAGTGCACTGTTAACCTTTCATTTTTGAAGGATCAGGTAACAAATTCTTTCTGACCAGTGCCCTACTCTTGTTTCACAGCCAATATGGCCCGCTCCTTATTGTAATGCCAAGTGTAGTTTTAAATTTGAAGTGAAATACTAGCTGAAATTAGTGTAGATGTTTCAGAATTCCTGAACAATGAAACAGATGAGCAGGCTACATGGCTTCCTTTTCAGGTTGTCTAACTTGGGACTGAAGGAGAAAGGGACAGACTAACACAAGAACAGAACAGTAAGCTGTTTCTGATCCACAGATAAAGGCGAGAAACAAGTCTGAATGAAAAGAACAGTGTCATTACAGACATCATCAGAACATATATTATTCTGCTGTTTTGCTGCTGTGAGAGATATTAGCATAGTTAGCATGGTTAAACCACAACATCCATAAGCTGATATATGGTTGTTGCGGATGGACTCATGCACTTCACTCGTAAGAGACAGGTAGCAATATGCTTATTGATATAAATCAGTGATTTAACAAAGTTTGATAGTAAATGTGACAGTGGTTTAACAAGATTTGATGGCAAGGTACACTTGATTACTTACCGCATAAAAAATAGGATTAGACAAAACTGTCGAGGACACCCCTACATTGAGTCATGAGGTTCAGAAAGGACCCCTTTGCATTCTAAACTCCTTCTCAGAGGGGAGTTTAGGTGTGGCTGGATCCAGACTTAGTCCCAGACTTGGTCAATGGTTTATGTCTAAAGGATTATATATGCCCAATCAATCCTTTATATCACTTAGCTAAGATTTCAAAGTTTTAGTGCACTTATTCCCAATTCACTTACCTAATATCTGACATGATAAAGATTCTCTCAACCTCGAGAAGTAACCTTGAGAGGCGTCCCTACTCAAGCGGAGCTCCTGGCATGCAGCCTGCTGCTGTGCAGGAGAGCTCGATGGGCCCTGGGCTGTCCACTATTTAAGGAGTAAGATGATTGACTAATAGTCATATTTGCATACCAGCCATATTTTGGTTGGTGGATGCTCAACTAGCCCTTGGCTATTGTGGTGTTATCTGTCTCCCCTGAATGCACTTTGAGCCGGATGCAGCCGTCACGACCAGATACATCCATTATGACTGCCACTGGTGGTTCTCCCTTCAGCGGGGTTACGGGAAATAAAGGTCAGGTTGAGGGGGCTGGGGGGAGCACACTGTCACAATGGTACAGTACATGGATGAAATAATTCTCTGTCCTTCTTCTCGATCAATTTTTCATTACATTATTTAAATATAGATTTAACTTTTTTTTTTTAAGGCCTTTTCAAAACAGACACCATAACGTAAGTATTTTCCTACTGTCATGTAGATGCACAGGATTTTTCTCTGTAGAGACAGTTTCTTCTCTAATCCTGGAAGTTTTACCTCTGCAGCCTCCTTATAATGAAAGAGTGATGAGTATCATCACTCAAAATAATACAAACTTTATATAAAATGATGTCTATAATTTTCATCAGAATAACAAAATCAAAACAGAGTTCTTGTATTCTAGAAATGATAATGAAATGCATTATATCTGGTGTTTAAAGAAGAGAAAAAAAATAGGGAAGAAATACAGAGTAAGACTGAGAATGTTGAAAGGGTGGGAGGAAGAAAGGAAAGAAGGAAGAAGGGAAGAGACTGTATTCAGGTTTTTTTCATCTTAATGGATAACTTATTATTTCCCAACACATTCTAAAATTACTATAGTATTAATATCTAAAATAAGAGGAAAACAAATTTGGTTGTTCCATATAACAAATCCCAGAATGATGCGTAACAATATGTTCATTTTACAAAAACCCAGAATTAATCACATTTTTTCAAGAAGAATTAAGCATTTCCTTAAATTGTCATTATAGCTAACAAGGCACACACTTTGAGAACTTAAGGTAATAGGTGATATTTTAATTAATATTGTAATAGCAATGAATTATACATGTAACTATTTTAAGCAGCTGCTTCCTACTACCGTTACTTATAATCCAGGTAGGAGCATTTGTATTACATAAGAAGTACTTGTACTGTTAACCTGTTGTGTTTTATATAAAAGGAAGATATTACTCAGTTGTAAAAGCATAGTACTGACCACTGAGAAGACATACCAAACACCATGTGTTTCACCCTAGGGAAATTAGGCTCAATAGTTGCCTCTTTCTTGAGAAAACACATAAGAATATACAGAACTTCTGGACCGGGAAAAGACCATCTGGACTAGCTTTACTGCTTTTTATGTATGTATCTTGTTTAGTGCTGATTGCATTATTCATTGTAAAACTTAAAATATATACTCTGCCTTGTTGTCCATAAAGATATCTCAGTCTTTACAAATATGTACATTGTATAAGCTTATGTGAAGATGTTTAATGATGTATTTTAATCTACAGGTTAGTCACAAACAATCTCTTAGGGGAAAAAAAAAAAAAAAAAAAAAGAAAGAGACAGCTTCTAAAAATATGTATCTGGAGAAAGGCCACATCAGAAAAGAGCATTTTTTGTCCATGAGAACATCACCTTACCCAGATTCCATCAGTCTCCAATTTGTAAAGACCTGAAACAGGTCCATCAGGTTGTGACTCTCAGAAGCCCTGTCAGAGAAGACAATTCAGTGGTATATCTCTGCAAATATAGGTAACAAATACGATTTTGACTACTATTAACAACATGAGAATCCGGTATAAGTGGTAAAGAGGCAGCCAAGCAAAATATTGGTGCTTTGAAGCTACAAGTACAGAGTGCTGCTGTTGCTTCATAGTAGAGCTGGTTCACATGGGACAGTAGGGAATGGGATTGCAGCTTCTTGTAATCAATGCAATGCAGTTTCTTGAATTTATATTCCGATGACAGCTGTGAAGAATTTATTTTTGAAGTAAAACTTAAAAAAAAAGTAACAAAAAGGATAATTCTCAAAATAAATAAGACCAATCTATACAACATAAATTAAAAACAATTGTAAACTGCACAGGAGAGTAATTCTACTCTGGGCAGAAGATGGGGTGCATTTTCACACAATTTGAGATACACCAAGTGCTGGAAAGGCACAAGTCCCTCCGCACCTTCACAAACCTGAAGCAGTGATGAATCAGTATTGGCCTTACATCAGCTACCCATCCGGTAACTGATATCAGTACTCTAGACTTTCCTGATATGAAACAGATTGCAAAGGAACCATGCCTTGCACCAAAGCAATGATTGCAGACAAATTCCCAAACTTCTTACTTATTAAATGTCTATACTAGGACAGGTGCTGTCCTTCAGGTGGTATAAGAACAAATGGTACTACTGCAGTTATGTGAGCAGGTTCTGACTGCAGGATTTCAATTATTTGAATGTTATGTGAACAAAACAAAAAAAGCAAAAACACTTCCAGCTTTTAACAGTGAAATATTTTATTAAACAGATTAAATACATTTTTCAGTTGATATTTTGTCCCTGGTAAAATGTTTCAATGACTTTGGTTAAAACTTTCCTTATTATTTCTAGTCTTAACTAGTTCAGCTTCCTTTTCCAACCTTTTTTCCATAGATTAAACTGTGTCTAAGACAGAAGTGGAAGAATGGATCTGGCAAAAATTACCAGTCCCAGATTTCCTGGATGCAGACACACTGGAGGTGAAGACAGCTCAGAAACTGTCTCATGCATTGCCATGGGAGAAACTGCAAGACTCACCTCTGCTGCAAATTCTCAGCATAAAATGAGAACCCACCTTTATTGTTTCATAAAGGACGCATCCAGCTAGAACCGGACTGAAACTACATGCCAGACTGCCCTGTACACCAATAAGAGAGCATCCACTGCAGGCAGCATGAGAAGCTGGCAACTACACTGTTTAAAGGAGCAACTATGGCTTCTTCACCTCTCTTAGCCTCTACCATCTTAGCCTTTCTCCTCTATTTTAATTTCTTTAAGCTCACATGGGCTACAGTTTATCCCTTTGCACTATACATAAAAAAACTAGGTTTCTATACAGACTCAAGTTGAATCTGACTGAAAATACTTTCTTATTGATTAAAAACTATTGGTTGTCAAAGATAGGATGCAAATTTTTGTTGTTTATTTGAACCAAATACATTTTGACCTGTTTCTCCAATGTCCTTTGTAGCACATTCCTATGTGTAGCATATTTTTGGTCCTACATCACATTTCTTCCTAGATACTTTTTTAGGAGAATAAAATCTACTTTGAAAAACAAAATTCCTCTCTTCAAAAGACTTTAGTTTGTTATCTAGTAAAACACACATGATTGGCAGAGTAATGATGATATAATCCTCTCATCATTTACAAAGTAACTGTGCATGCTAGTCCATTGTATAGCTTTGCTACTCTTGCATGTTTTTTTAAACTGTCTGTTAGAGTAATTGGTAGACAATGTTATAGAATACTAACCTCTACATATAGTTGAAAATCCTATTAGAGCCAATATGATAGATGACAGAGTCCTTGAATTTTGTGTCTGCCTATTAGTCCATACTATTGACACTTTCCTAGTTAGTTCTTGTCATACTTCAGGAAAAAAAATCAATATTTATCACGTTCCACATGAAATCTAATGTAAACGAGACCTTGGAAAGGATAGCTCTTTGTGCCTTATATATTTCTTAATATGTGAAAACTGCAGCTAGAGAAAAATAGTCTCCAGAGATTTACCTACTTGAATAAGTAACTTCAAGGTAGTATGCTCTAGCCTGTGAGTTTATTTCCATTACAGCTATGTGAAGCTTAGTTAGTTATCTTTGCAGATGCTCACACAGACGTTTTCTTTGATTTAGGGTTGACTCATACACATCAAATTCCAGTTGAGCTTAAAGGCTGTTTGAAAGCCAGTTCTCCAAGGGCTAATGAGAACAAGGTGTTGTTTTCAGATTTAGTTTCACGAGTTTCTGGAAAGGACTATGTCGTAGAATAACCCAGTTCTTCAGGATAGAATTATTGCAATATATGCTACCTTGGTTTCTCTAAAGAATTCAATTTTGTATTTTATCTGTGTGCGTTTAAAATTTATTCTATTCTCAGTGCTTCCATTAGGCACCAAGTGTCTAGGGAAGAAAAAAATCTGTCTTGATCAATTACTTGGTTCCAATTTTTGTTTGTGTTTGTTTATTTTTCAGTCTTTCTCTGACAGAATGGAAATTAACAGCTAGAGTAAGTTATCAAGCTGGAGAACAGTGTGCTTTTCTCTACTGATTTATCTTACTTCGCGTTAAGCTGATCACCACGATACCTATGGTTCATAAGGAATTCTTTCCTAGGTCAAAATGGCAGTTGCTTTGCTTTTGGCTTGTTTAATGGTCTTTTCCCTGTAGCCTAGGAACTCATTCACTTCCGTTTCCTACTTGGAAATGTTGCATCACTAAATCTCTTTTACTATAGGGACCTTGTAAGACAATTGTAACTTTGGTGCCTTTGATCTATTTTGTTCTGAAATCTGGTACCGGCACTGCACACTGATATCTATAATTGAATTCTACCTCAGGTGTTTCTTAATAAAAGTCAATGGAATTTAGTCTTCTGCATTATTTTTTTAAATACGAATTACATTTTTTAAGCTTCCAAATACTCATTAAATTTTTTACCTGTAATAAATTGCCTACCTAGTATTGTATTTTGTAATCCCATCTTCTTATTTGAAGCTTGTTTCATTATGCATGAAGTGAAATGATTCCCCTTTATTGGGGCATTTAAAAGATAATATTGTATGTAATTTTATGAATACACATTAATTTGTCTGAGTTAGTTTAAAAAAAAAAAAGTAGTTATGAAAAAAATGAGACTAGAGAAAAGTTTTTGGATTACAGTAAAGATTATACCTATTCTGAAATACAATACCTACAAATGCCCCAGAGCCAGAGGCAGGTAGCTCAGGAAGACCACAAAAAGATATGGGAAATAGTAAAAGTTTGAGAATACCAGTTCCCATGTATTTAAAAATTCCCAGTTCCACAAAGAATATATAAGACATCAGTCATTGAGGCAATAGACAGAAAGGTTCTTTTTAAAAAGCCCAAATTATACTCTGAAGAAACGAAGACTCAGAAAAAAATCAATTCCATATAAATACAGAAACTCCTCAAAAGTCTATTTAAGAAAAGGATTACTAATAGGTAAGTCCTTTATCTAATTATTTAAGCTTACTGTATGAAGGATTTTAAACTTTGGAAGATCTGCTAAAGGGCTTCTCTATATATCCGGGACAGTGTATGAAACACTGTTTCTGTCAAGGACAATACTTTTTAACACCTACTGCTCAGTACATAGCTCGTCGGGTGGGCTTCCACTATTTACAACAGTCCAACAGTCAAGTCAATTAATTGTTTGTTATATTTAGTGCATTGCTTTATAAAATAAGCAAAAATTCTGAATTATAGTGAATAAGGAAACATCTGAGGTTTTTAAAATAATTATTTTCTGGTTTAAGAAACCTAAATTGTCATAATTCAGGATTTGAACAAGAGTTATGCAATATTTTATGCAAGGAATTCTTGGGATCCGTCACAGTCATCATTACCATTCAGGAGTGTTAAAAAACCCCGTATTTTTATTTTTCCAGAGTAATGCATCATTTAGAGCAAATTCTGATTTGATGTAAAACACATTAGATTTATGTTTGTGACAGGCCAAAATAGATTCCATCAGTTTTCTGATATGATGAATAAATCCTCTTAATGCTTCTATATATTGTGTTTTGTGATTTCCAACACAAGGAACCTGTCCTTTATTTGCTTATTTTTAACTTCTGCTCTTACTGTCATTGTTCTAGTGCCCTGAACTGACTTATGATGTGAACAATGGCATGCAATATTTACATGTTTGCAAATTAAGATAAAAATTGTCAGTGTGGTACTTTACTGCCTTAAAAGAACCTTTATTAAAAAAAATCAGCTATCAGAACAGTTACATCTCTTGGCTCTTAATATGTATTATTTATTGATACTTGAACTTAGATTGATTAGGTTGAAAAGCTGTTGTCCTTATTTCAAGGTTAAATGGAATAAGACATTTGACTTTTGCATCAATTTTTACTATGAATTTTCTGTATCCTTCAACTAATTCCATTTCTCTACACAAAGTGTTTTACTTCTTTTTGCATCAGCACTGAAGAAACTTTACAATTATGTTCTCACTGCCACAGATTCTATCAGGAAGATATCACATATTATTAGAGGTGTCAAATTAAATGCAAAAATATCTTCACATCTCTAAATTTGTTGGCATAAGTATAGTACTTAATTTTCATCTAATGTGCCACAAAATGATCACAAGGACTTTCTGACAACGTCTTATTCCTTTATGTTGATAATAACAATTTTTTAAAGTTAGTTTAATCTTTCAATGAGCTATTAAATTATTATGCTAAGCAGTTCATTTAAGCAGTCCCTAGCTGCTCAGTATTAATTGTGCAAATCTATTCCCAAAGCCTTCCTATAGCTTTTTACTGCATTTGACTGTTAATATTTATGTGTGTTCTGAGGTTGTGTGAACAAGCAAGGCAAAAGGGCAGTTTGGAGCCCTCTGGAAGCAGGGAGGAGAACACACTCTCTCTCGGGCATCTATGGGGCTGCTTAAGGAGGACAGCATGCCAGAGGCTGCAGAGGAGCCGAGAGTAGGCAGCCACAGCACAGATGTGCTCGCAATATACACATCCTAACCTCCACAGGAGAGTACGCAAAGTTCACCACAGCTCAGAAGGTCATTGAATTGAATGGAAGCAATGATTCACCGAGAAGAATACAGCAAGCGGGAGAACATTTGTTTATAAAGAATTTTTATTTCCAGCCATGATCCTTTGAATTTTGCCTCTTTTTAAATTTAACATTTATAATTCATAACATAAAAAAAAAAATCTTACTTTTGTTCTTTGGGACTTTGTTATGAAGGCCAAGGCAGATCCATCATAGGTATTTCACTGACCAAGATCCTGTCACAAAACTTTTTTACTCTTTTTGACTCAAGACACTATGACCTAAAGATCTATTTTTAATTGCATTATAATATTTATTTTCTTCTAAGAGGATTTCTTGAAAGGAAATTAAATTTGGTTGAGACAACAGTAGAGCTTTCAGATCTGACATACGTGACTACTGAGAAAATAAGCATAGTGGTAGCTAAAGATTAACCTCCTACGGCTCAAGGCTGATTGTACTGTTCGTGGTAAATGAAGTTTCACGGTTTTGATTCATATCTGTCTCAGATTTCAGTTGTTGATTCAGATATCATATAGTGTATCTGTGATAGACATGAACAATAGTGTTGCAGTCATCACAGCAGCTTGACAATTCATCATTCTGAAAAACAAGAAAAGGAAAAAATCTTTGTTTTTCAGGATTAAAAGAGTGGGGTGGGGGGGGTAATTTCCCCTGAAAAGAATCAAGTTGCAGGAAGCATCAAATAATATGCTTGTTTCTATTGTTTTTTCTTACTTAGTGGATTGCAGTTTTTGTGAAGGATTCAAAATCTTGAACAGTTCCAGTATTGTTGATACAGCCTGCTGCTTCAATTTTTTTCTCCATAACATTTACATGATAGTTCCCTGTTTTAACTGATTACTTAAATCTGATTGACTGTTTAACTTACAGAATTGTCTGTGCAGCTGCTCATATATCCTCTGATTCTTTCTATACCTACTAAGTTCCTGTTTAAGTTATTCAGATTTCTTTCCTTACTTGTTTTGCTTATAGCTGTGAATAAAAAGAGAATAAGAGCTTGCAGCACACTGAAGTTATTTTCCAGTGATGGTACAGTTCTGCCTTAGTCTAGTCGGGATTATGGAACTAGGCTTTTAAAAGAGTTGGACTGTTGACTATTTGCTGCTGGGCTGATTTAGAAGTATTACCTACAGGTTTTCTTTCATATCTTCTGGGCTATTTCCCATGAACACTTTTCAAAGCATCTTTGGCCAAGTTCCACTGCTGAAGAATACATACTTATGTATCTCCTGGAGGTTTCTTCCCATTTCCTATAACACAATGTGACACTTTCTATATTTAAAGTTAATATTGTATCTCACAGTCCTCAACTCAGATGTGCATTTTGAAAAACAAATCTCACTAAGGCCTCAAAAAACCAGAAGTCGGGCTACTGGGTAAAGTTTAGACTTGAATTTCCCAGATGAGACAGATACACAAGTTTATAGAAAGCACATTCAGGTCAGTGATTATAAATAACTAAAATTGGGGTCATTTATAATTCATCACGATGATATAAATCAGCACAATGATTCATATGCACATTTCCCAGGTTTTCAACATCTGTTGCTTAATATTTCATGATCATTAGTCAGCATGGCTCATCAGTTGGGTTGCCAGCATTTACAGTAGCTGATTGATCAAATCAATGACTTTGTTTACTCCACTCAATTTGGCACATTGCTTTGATCACTAGCGTAATGGAATAATTCTTGGTTTGGACAAGATCTTTACCAAGTTACTGGATCCCTTTAAGTGGCCTTGAATTCACTTACAGTTGTTTCATCTAGAACTTCATGGCCTAAAATGGGCTTCTGCTGACTCTCTTTGGAAGTTCTGTCTCAAAAGTCTAATTTAATTAGAGATTGCTTTCCAGCTGGGTAAAGTATGTTGCCTTTTGCCTTTATAGTAGGCATCTGGAAACCCTGAAAGCTCTTGTCTATGTATTTATTAGGATTTGAAATTTTCTTTTGGATGACATTTGTATCAACTTCAAGTGAAGCTGGTGTGCAGATGTCTGCAAGGTTTCTTGTATGACAGTAACAAATGGGACAGGCTTTGAACTGTGTGAAACAACCACCATAAGGCAGGGCAAATGATGAGCTTAACACAGTATTTCAGATCTTGATGCTTCTGCGTAGGTGCTTTGAGAAAGACAAATGCTCTGAAATGAAATTTAAATAATATGTCATTCCAGATTGAAACTTTTCATGATATTTAAATTCTTATTATTGAATATAGAATCATAGAATCATTTAAGTTGGAAAAGACCCTTAAGATCATCAAGTCCAACTGTAAACCTAGCACTGTCAAGTCCACCAAATCTCTAATGATACTTTCTGTATAATATAGATCAGAGTGAAATGTAAACATCATATTAAGAGGCTCTTGAGGTTTCCAACCACTTTTCAACTTTCAAAGCCTTTACTGAATCTAGCTAACTTCTCTCTAGTTTCGGGTATTGTTTGTTTCTGCCACAGTATGATTGTTCTGATCCATAGCAACGTTCATTATAACAGCTACTATTTTTTTCAACGGGATACATATACATTAGATTTCTCTACAGATCAGTTTTAGGTTGGTTCTGTCTTTCACACTGTACAACTTACTGAGTTTCCAATATTGATGGCTATGTTCTTCAAATTCAGCAAAGCTAACAATATATACCTAAGGTTGTATTTACTGTAATGGGGAATTCGCACTCAAATCTATTCCTTTATAAAATGTAAATGTTCTTTGATAATAACGAAGACAGCTAAAAAATGTCATCCTCAAACCTAAATATGAAAAGAGCACTGACTTGTAAAGGTTATGAGCTAGTTCTATTAGGGAGCATATAGAGTTACTTATCGTTTATTCAAAGGCTGAGCTCATATTTATGATGTGTAAAAGCAAAAGAAAATCAAATAAAAATATGAGGAAAGCAACACTTACTTCATATCTGAAAATTTCAGTAGTGAATTTTAAAGCTTTTATTATTTTCATTGAATAGCACAGTAAGACTAGTTTTCTGGGTTTTCTTTTCTCATTTGTGACTCCCCATTTCTCAGCAAATGAACAGATACACATTATTCTTGCCAAGTTCTTTGTATTATTTGGACCCTAAAATGAATTGCTTTCATCTCTAAAAAAACGTAATAAAGTATTGTTATTACTTGATACTTAGAAAGAGACAGAATCTGCTTTGTATTTTATAGAAGTAAATTCCTCTTGACAACATGAGTTCAGTCAGCCAGTCATAGAAAATTAAGCACTTGGATCATTGCCATACAGTGATTTTTAATGGAAGTTACTAGGAAACTAGTTATTTTCTTGGTAGAAAATGAAAAATAGTGTATAGCTATTTTAATCTTGTAGTTATATTTTAGTTTTTCCTTTTTAAAAAAAAGAAAATTATTTTAAATATTTTAATCTTTAAAATTACTCAGAATAAACACTGATTCCAGTAAAAACACTAACTTTTAATAGCAATCTGTTTTTATCCAAAAACAGACAACTAAAATATAGTATTGTAATATCATACAAATCAGGGGGTTTAACTGAAAAATGGAAAAAAGTATTAATAAAATTTAAAAGAGGAAGTACTTCTTTTGGTTGAAAAATGTATTTTCTTAGAGAATGTTCAAAAATATTTCATATACTTCTAGCAATTTTGCTAGTATATGTACTACCATGAGCTGCACATATTCATAGTTTCGGAAGCATACTATAGAAATGTCTCGGTCTCACTTATCTCCTTTTACTATGATACTTAACAGTTAGAAGCTTTTATTTCTAAGATGCTCTACAGATGTTGGTAAACTAAGTCCAGGGTTTTAGTGACCTGCTTTTGGCCATCTTTGTGGTCCTGTGTGCAGTTATAGTGGTTTAACTGAACTTCTTGTGATATGGGGATCCACTTATGCTAATATTACTTAAATTCTGGGGACTGATTCACTAATACCTGTGAAGAAATTTGAAAGCGAAATGTAGTTTAATTGCCCACAGACCATCTGTTCAGTTTATCTCCCAAGAGAAAGAAATAGTTCAGCTGCTTTCTCCCTCTCGCCAAAACCCATAAGCAAGTCAATAAAATCAAGATCATTTAGCAAAATTTAATCCACTTTGCAGTGACACTGCATTTTCTTGTATCTTCTAACCAATTTTAAGACATGTTCACACATGCCATTTTAGCTGCTACTGTAAGAGCCCAAAGACTATCACCATCTCATTATACCTAGTACCTGCTTGATCTTTCCCCCAAATTAATACTGTACCAAACTTCAGCAAAAATTTATTATGTGATTGCTCTGAAATCACTGAAGTCACAATGAACAGAATGGGTTAGCTATAATATCAAACCTTCACTGCCACATTTTTACTGAAATGTTTGAGAGGCCTCAGAATCATAATAGAGAGTGAAAAGGGCAGTTGCCACAAAGAGGAAAGGAGTGAAAAAGGCAGAAGTCAAGCCCTTTGCAGCCAACTGAAAACCAAGGCCAACTAGAGTAGTTGTTGAAATTGTAAATGTCAGTCCCAGATGTACCATGAACTGGTGCACCAAAGAGGATAAATTGTGTGCTTACCTTAGAGTAATGTTTAGAAAAAAATGATTTTTTTCCTCATTTGGGAATTTTCTCTTCTTACACTTTTAATTCCTGACTTGGACTTCTGAGCTAGTTATTGTCTTCCAGAGCTGACAGCAAATAAAAATGGACATGTACTCAGTAGGTTGTAATATATGACTATGGAGCTGACTATGGAGAAAATGTTTCTGTGAGTAATGAATTCCCTCTTCTCCAAGTCTGACAGGAAAATCTGCTCTATAAACCTTTGTTCCTCAGCCTGCCAGTAGCTGAGACAGTACGTATCTGTCAAAGACAAAGTACCTGAAACTAATTGCACATAACTCTAAATCTTTGTTTTCTCCACAGCACTTCTAAATTTGCACTTAAAAAAAATAAATATTAATATCTCTCTAACCTTTTCCCCAGCCTGTATGCTTTACTGTAAACCAGAAAGGACATCTTAGAGACTGTCAGTTCTAGCTCTGTAAGGCAAAAACCTGGTTTGAGAAATTATAAGTCCTATGCTGGACTCAAAGGTATTTCATTCCCTGTCTGCAACAGTAGATAATGGAACAAAGGCAGCTCTTGGGCTAGATAAAACAAGAATTACCAAGTAGAAAAAAGACAAGTCATTGCCTCCAGATGTATTTTGTAAGATCCTTACTCAAAATCTGAAATTCAGTTTGTGGTGTCTATGCTTTAGAAAAACTATTTACAAATTGGTCTGTCTTTTAGCACTCTACCTTTTTTTCCTCCTGTATTTTTTCCTTCTGTCTCAGCCATAAAACCTACTTTATTTTGACAAATAACTGGTAATGACGATCTGGAAAGGAAATTAGAAAAATCACAAATTACTTCAGTAAATGTGAGTGATTAATTCAATGGAAGGCACATAAAGAAGCTGGAGTGAAACTGTTTTAGTCCTTCCTTAATCTACACATATTCCACTTTTCCAAACCTTGAATGACAATATCAGATTACCACTATGGTGTCATCACGGCAAACTCCAGATGGCATATAATAACTTTAGAATTAGTATGGCTGCTGTCTCCCATACCACTAGCTACTCAAAAAAGATGAAGTTTTATATTTATTAATTCTTTTCATGGGTAATACAGACATTATAAAACCCTTCTTCTGCATCTTTCTCTATTAAATTTTGGTAAATGACTGATCATTCTAGCTTTTTTTTTGTAACGCAAATACCATGTTTCTGCCATTTCCATGGCATTTAGGATGTATTTGTGCTATCACAGAAATATCAAGTTGACCTTTCCATATGGTATTTCAAGTATGTCTCAGTTTTCTCTTACACAGTTTTAGACTTCGTTAGGCACAAGGGCTATACTTATGATTAACCTCTTATTACTTCATTGTGTTGGCACATATTGCTCCCAGATTCAGCTCATATTTTTATTGCTTAGCAGGAGCCCTTATCCAAGAACGTATCTATAAGTATGGACAGGGCTGGTGGACATGACAACTCTTTTGCTTAAGACTAGGCATTAAAAGAATTATTAACCTTCAAGATGAGGCTGAAGTAAGACTTCAGATAAGCAGCGTGGTTGTTTTTATGTGTATACAATCACTGAAGAATTGGAATTCTTTTTAATTAAGCTGTACATCTGTAGTAAATAAAATAGGATTGGAGTAGCCATTCAAGAACTGAGCCAGGAGTATCTATGCTGTTCAGCGTCACAAAATTAACAAGATATAAAAACAAAACAGTGAAACTGTTTGTATGGAGTCCCAGAATTAAAAAAAAAAAAAAAAAAGGAAAAAAAAGTTGAGATTGTTAACAAACATCTCTGTCTTTTCTTTGATTCCTGTAGTATATGGGAAATTTGTATTTAGGGAATATTAATGCATATATGTACATAAATAAATGGATTGCGTATCTAATTCTTCCCACTATTTTTTCCTTTTAATATAAGCAATCTCAATCTGCAATGGAAGCAAGTTAGTTATTTGTGATGTAACAGGATTTTGGAAGACCAGGCTATTCTAAAGTTAATCAATATCAATAATGAATTAAAAGCCAAATTTGACTGAGTAGAACGCAGTTCACATCTCCTTTGATGGGTAGGATAAACAGCGTTAAAGCCACAGATCAACATTACAAAAGCACGTGAGCATAGCAAAGGTAAGTGTGTTCATTTTCATCCAGAAAATTATTTTGAAATATTTTAAAGACTCAAATGGAAAGATCACATTTTTGCCTTAGTGAACTGAGTGTGTTTTAATGCAAAAGCATCTTAAATATTTAGGTATTAAAAACAGATTAGGTCTGACTGATTTTCTGATACTTTCACTCCCATTAGTTTTGGAAATACTTGCAATTACTGATCAGTAATGTAACATAAAAATGTCCCTACAACTCATAATGGTAATAACATAGATTTGCCACTTGTGCTCTATTTACTATACATTTGTACTAGTAGTTTATATAAAAGACTTCCTTTTTCCTGTCCATCAGGCTGTTGATTTCTTTCTAGTGTTAATACCTCCAAGGATCCTTTTTACTCTTTCTATCTTCCTTTGGAAGTTTCAGTAAGTGGGTTTTTTACTGAATCTGAAAATTCTTTAAATGGATTCCTAATACCAAATACAAAATCCATCTATAAATAATGGAAGGAGGTAGACCATTGATTTACAACAAAATAAATGGCAGTACTAGATGTATATTGACTCCTAGATTTGTAATTGGGTCTATTAATAATAGATGTTAATATTAGATTAAAGATGGGTTACATAAATAATGCAAACATGTATTAGAAGGAAGTGCAATAAAACTCAGAACTGGAATTTCCACATATGTAGAAGTCATGAATCTGCAGAACTTGGTTAAGAGTGTCAGGGAATTTGTGAAGTTGCAGAGCAGACACAGCTGAAAGTCTCATTTTAGACTTTGTGTTTTCTGTGCGTTTCTGTTAACGGCACTTTGTTTTAACTGTGATTATTCTACTCCAATTTTTATTTTACTGAATTTTTATTTCCTGTTAGATTATCAGTGAACAGTCAACAACATGTGAAAGGCACCTCAAAAACTCACACTGATGATAATGTATGGTGTAGGCATCTCTATACCTTCCAAAACCTATCCCTTGTGCACAACTTAAAATTCCTGGCATAAAAACTGTTAGCTGAAACTGGTTTGCCTTGAGTTGGATTGTGGAGCTTTGTTTAATTCTGAACTATGCTGAAAGAATGTCTTCCAGACCATAAGAATGAGAAAAGATTTCTCTTTTCACCTATGTTCCACATCCTGTTGTCTTTACCTTCCAGACCTTCTCTGATTCACGTCAGTTCCTTGTCTCTGTACAGACATTGCAGATTCTTGCTATAGCCCAATGGTATGTAATCCTCACTCTGTGGAGGAAACGGTTCTTATCCGGGAGTGAGAAGCAAAGGAGTGTTCAAAGGACTTATGTCCTCTTGCTTCTGTACTGGACTCCCATTCTTTATTCTTTGACAGGAAAGATAAGATGTTATTGAAATAAAAGGGTTGGTTGGTTTGTTTGTGATTTTTCTGGGTTTGGATTCTGGGTTTTGGTGGTTTGGGTTTTTTTCATTTTTTTTCTGGGGGGAAGAAGGAGGTATCTTAATCTTGTATCTGTGCTCCTGCTACTACTTTAATTGTTTTCTCCTCAAATTCTTTTTCCCATTCCTGGACAGACCCTACTTTGTCATGGATCTTCCTATGAGTTTGCTACACTAAAAAGTTTTTGGTCTTTTTTATGATGAAATATGCGAATAAATGTAATAAAGGAGGACTAAACCCCATTTTCCCAAAGTTACATCTCATTCCTTCTTATTTTTCCTGTGCTCTAAATATTCAGCAGAACAGCT
The DNA here is from genome assembly GCF_947461875.1 of Haliaeetus albicilla. Taxonomy (NCBI): domain Eukaryota; kingdom Metazoa; phylum Chordata; class Aves; order Accipitriformes; family Accipitridae; genus Haliaeetus; species Haliaeetus albicilla. The sequence goes on from NC_091500.1 coordinate 23,617,008, forward strand.
GGAGGAAGTGTTGAAGCTCCTAAATGTAATAACTTACATAGATTTGAAGTGGACTTTTTGTACACAGGCTTATGAATACCATATTAAAGTGCATAGTGTCCTCAGTAATCCCATAGACAGCAAATGCAAAAGAATTACAGGTCACTTGTGTATTCACTCTGGAAAATTTTGCCTTTATACATGAATGGAGGTTTGGAGATAACCCATGAGCACTTTGAAACATCTGAAAGGACCCTTCAGTTATTTCTTTTGCCTTATTTTACTATTCAGAAGATGAAATGAGCATTTCAAGGTGATGCAATGTATTTTTTATTAGCAGCAAACAACCTCAAAAAGCCTGGAAGTGGACTAATCTAGGTCAGACTTCAGGAAAAAAGAAGTGTAAAAAGGTGTACCAAGTTGCAAAACTGGTGAGAAATACCTGAATAAGAAAAGGGAACCTATTTCATAAATTAAGTCTATTTCATGTTATTTTATTTTTCCTTGTTTCTTTTTCATAATTTCAGAGTTCTTGAAATTGTCTAAAGGAGAACTTGGTGTTATGGTGGACTGGATTCCTTTCATTAACTCAAACTCAGTAGCTGTGTTTCCCCATCCTATGTTTTCTAGTACATTTTCATTTTGGACAACTACCTCATCATTCCCTGTTGTCTTTGCCTTTTCCTAAGATTTTTTTCCCACTATTTTTTTTTTCTTTTCTTTATCACTTCCTCCCCCCCCCCCCCTTTTTTCTCTTGCCTCATATATTTCCTCTTCAAGAAGTGTACAAAAGACGTTTACTAAGTGATACCGGTGCCTTTCTATTACTGAATTTTCATTTACTTTATAAGAACAAAGAACAAGGAGATAATGAAACAAAAAAGAGTAATTCAAGAGACAGATGTTAAAGGCAGAAGCTGTTAGGAACAAAAGAATAGAAAACAATAGTATATAATTGGGGTAGGACCTCTTGTTCTTTCCCCATCTTTTGTTCTACAAATCCAAATCTAGGAACAAAGTCTGCCCTGCCAATTTAATCCACTTGAAATGAGTTAGATTTCCTTGGCAGACACTAAAGTGAGATGAGAATCAGAAGTCGAGTATTTAAAAGGTCAACTTTAAAAAAAGTGAGATTTGACAAAACAATCCTCTGGAAGCTAGAAGCAGTGGAAAGGGGAGGTACTAGTTGCTAAGTAAATAAACCTGTAGGAGTACAGAGTGCTTAGCAAAAAAGTGTGAAATATCTGAAGCAGTAAAATCAAGTAATTACATTTAACAGCTAGTCATGCCCCAAAGGCCAGCATGTGGCCTGAATGTACATGCAGAGCAGGTAGCAAAGAAGAGAATGTAGCCCATGTGGTAACTTAAGGGACAGACGTAAAGGAGAGCTCTCGTGCAGGTTGTGCCTACAGGATACATACTCTTCACTCACAGAGACACCTGAACTAACTTTGAATGATTTAGCTTAGCCACCAGAAACAGCATTAACTTTCTGTTCAGAATAATTAGCACTGATGAAAAAGAAGGTATATTCACCTGTGCAGAATAGTAGATAGTGGAATAGTCCCATAGAGCAGCTTTAAACATGGACTTTTTTTTTTCATTCCCCTACACATACGCATTTATTTTTATTTCCTTGGCGTATGAGCGTGCTTTTCTTTTACTCACTCCCTAGTATATTCTGATGAGGAACACAATGTAAGACTCCATCTATACAGCAGGAAAGAAAATCAGCCCAATTCATTTAGTTATGAGAAACCTGCATCCAAAGCATTACTTCAGAAGCTGGGTTTAGATTGTGGGAGGATGAGGAAAATCAGTCTATTTTCCCTACTTATTTATATTCCCATATATATTTATATATTTATATACTAAATTAGGGCTGTTCAAAAATATAGAAAAATTATATTGATATGTATTGGAAGTAACTAGATTTAGGAGGAAATTTAAGTAGTATTATTGCCATAAAGATTTCTGCCAGGAAACACGGAAATTATATCACTCAGCAAAAGACATTCACCAGCCATTAAGGGCATTTTGTTCTACTCTGGCATGGATCAGAAGTAGCATACATATACCTGTGAAGTTATTTGCATCATGTTCTCAAAACAGACTCCATTAGAGGTGCATTGTTTGTCATTTCAGAAGTTCATGTTAGAATGTGTAAAATTGTGTGCTAGTTCTTAAAAATAAGCACTACACTTTCAGATTACAATAAGGCATGAACTATGGTACACACTTGCTAAACTCTTGAAATTCAGAATAGTCACATATTGATGCACTTTGTGCATAATCTTCTTCATGAGAGGGAATAAAACCACATTTGTTTATTTCTTTTCTTCCCAATAATGCAGGTATACAACTTTCAGCCTAGGAGATACATAACATTGTCCTAAATGAAACTGCATTGGTTTCTGTGCAGTTATTTCTGATTTACACCAGAATAAGTGAGATCAGACTCGGGTTTTTAGAATATTTATTTATACTTTGCACACGTATAACAGATGTAGCAATAGCGTTCTCATAATGAGAGCTGCAGTGAGAACAGCACTTTAAGTAGGATATATTTACAAAGTCTGAAATATTCATGTTTCTGATTGGAACATGCAAAGACTATAATGGAGTTTAACATACCACTGAAAGATTAGATTAAATAAAGCTGGAGATACCCATAAACATCATCCCCTAATTCAAGAGCAATGCAAATAGGAAAGTAAGATTTTTATCACATTTGTTTAGGACTTTATATTAAGAGTTAAGATAAGGCTTTTGAATGGCTAGGTCTTCTAGGTGTGAATGATATTCAGCTTTATGTGCTCACACTTATTAAAATATGTCACCCATTGTCTCTGTAATGTCTGCCAACCTAAAACAGAGTATAATGAGGATGTGTAATGCATGCTGATGATTATAAACTGTATATAAATAGTTTACTAGATTAATTAATTTTTTTGACATTCCCTTGCTCGTTCAAGTACTGTAAGTAAAATTTATATTTTTACCAAGGATGTGCTTGTTTGTATAACTGTCCTCTTAAGTAATTCAGTTCGGTATGAGTAACTCAGCTTTGTAATTATTATAAAACTGGTATTTATCTATGCTGCTCTCTGAGACAGGACAGGAATGATGATGAAGGCTGATGATAAGGCTTCAAAATAGTTAAGGAACCTGTAGGAATAAGGTTACTCACACTGGTGTTGTGGCTACTACTGTTATAGCTGGATACAATCTGCTCCCTAGGTGATAAGTACAGGCACTAACTGGCTGATGTGTGAACTTCAAGCCTTAACTGATGTTGCACCTTGACCTCTACCTTATATGTTTTGCTTTTGATTTTTTCTACTAACTTTGCAAGAAAAAAACCCAGAAATCTGGCCATCTGTCTGGGATTTCCAGATGGCTAGTGGTCCAGCTAGGGTGGAAACTGTCAGTCTTTTAGACCACACTATTGATTGTCCAGAAATCCAAGACGAGTGGCCGCAAGCTAAGTCAACAGTACTTCATTTGTGAAGATTTACTCTGTATGAATCAAATGCATTCAGAACATACCAACTACCTATGTGCTTGATCTGCTTACTTGCAGCAAATCAGGCAGCAAGTCATATGAGTTTCTACCTGGGTTCCGATCCACCAAGCGGCACACACAAGAGAAGTCTGATATACCTAGACATGACAGACTCAAAGTATGGGGTTGCAATCAGTCTGATGTGGCCAGAACCATTACGACATACTGCGCTTTACACAGATCAATTGTTTGGTAAAGTCTGCAAAAGCAGCCTTAAGTTTGAGAGTTCCCAGATGGTAATATGGGGGGATCCTGGTCCTTAAGAACAGACCAGTCAGCCACATATCCAGAAATCTGGCCTGCTTTTTGAATTACAAAATATTGACAGGTCTGTGATTACACCTAGAAAGGCCCTGCAAAAGTCTATCCAGGACTGATGTAATGGACTAGGAGCAATACTAGCCATTTCTTCATTTGCATATCCCTCTGATCATCTCCAAAGCAGCTAACATTTCTTAAGGTTATATTCTTATGCAAATGACAGTTTAGCTTTAACAAGCTGTGTAACCATAAGGTATGTAAATACTGTCTAATTTAGGTACGATAGCATACTCAAGTTTTCCAGTGCACTGTATTCCCTCCGTTCCAATTCAGTAGCAGGTTGCTACTTACTGTGTGACTAATTCCATCTGTTTTAGTTCTTACCATTGTTTTTCATATTGTATTTTCTATTGAGGATTCAGTATTTCTTGTATGTTCAGATATCTTCTAGATATTGTGTGTATTTCATTCCCTGTCTCTCTCTTCCACTGTATATTTCTTCTGAGTCCTCACTATTCTTCTTCAGTTATGCTTTTTCTGTTTTGTGGATCATGAACCCAAAAGCACATTAACCTGAAGTGTAAGGCAAATCATACTTGACTAATCTGTTGGCCTTCTATAATGGAGTGACTGCATTGGTAAATAAGGGAAAAACAACTCATGTCATCTATCTAGACTTCAGCAAGGCCTTTGATATGGTACCCCACAACATTCTTGCTGCTAAATTGGAGAGTTAGGGGTTTGATAGGTGAACTGTTAGATGGATAAGGAATTGGCTGGATGGTTGCATCCAAAGAGTTGCAGTCAATGCCTCAATGTCCAAATGGAAACCAGTAAAGAGTGATGTCCTTTATGGGTCCATACTGGGACCAATACTATTTAATATCTTCATTAATGACATAGTGGGATTGAGTGCACCCTCAGCAAGTTTGCAGGTGACACCAAGCTGAGTGGTGTGGTTGGTATGCTGTAGGGAAGGGATGCCATCCAGGCTTGACAGGCTTGAGGAGTGGACTCATGCAAACCACATGAAGTTCGACAAGGCCAAGTGCAAGGTCCTGCATATGGGTTGGGGCAATCCCCAATATCAATACAGATGGGGTGATGAATTGTTTGAGAACAACCCTGTGGAGATGGACTTGGGGATGCTGGTGGAGGAGAAGCTGGATATGAGCTGGCAATGTGCACCTGCAGCCCATGAAAGCCAATCATATCCTGGGCTGCATAAAAAGAAATGTGGACAGCAGGTTGAGGGAGGTGATTCTCCCCCTCTGCACTGCTCTCATAAGCCCCTGCCTGGAGTGCCTGGAGTACTGCATCCAGCTCTGGGGCCTCCAGCACAAGAAAGACATGGACTTATTAGAGTGTGTCTGGACGAGGGCCATAAAGATGATCAGGGGGCTGGAACACTTCTCCTCTAAAGACAGGCTGAGAGAGTTGGGGTTGTTCAGCCTGGAGAAGAAAAGGTCTCAGGGAGTCCTTACTGTGGTCTTTCAATATATAAAGGGGGCTTAGAAGAAAGACAAAGAAAGACTTTTTACCAAGGCCGGTAGTGACAGGGCAAGGAACTATGGTTTTAAACAAAAAGACGATAGATTTAGATTGGATTTAAGGAAGAAGTATTTTATGATGAGGCTGGTGAGACACTGGAACATGACGCCCAGAGAAGTTGTGGATGCCCCATCATTGGAAGCGTTCAAAGTCAGGTTGGACAGGGCTTGGAGCAACCTGTTCTAGTGGAAGATGTCCCTGCCCATGGCAGAGGGGTTGGACTAGATCTTTGAAGGTCCCTTCCAATGCAAACTCTTCTATGATTCTTTGATTCTATGAAATTGTTATATACTGGTTTTATTTTATTTACACTAATATAAAATCTGTCTCTCAATCTTGATGTGCTATAGTAATTTATTAAAGGATCTCCATCCTCAACATCTCTCTTATTATAACCACAGTAATGCAACCCACCTAAATTCACCAATAAAAATTTCTTGAAGTTTCAAAGTAGCCCGAAGGCATTAGACACCTAAATCCTATTCAATTTAATGAGATATGTGTGCCTAAAATCTTCAAGGTTTTTGAAAATCCCTGCCTGGGAAAACATTTGGATTTTCATAAAATCCTCTATTTTAAAACCACAGCTCACCACGTTCAGCCCTTGACAGTATCTCAGAGAACTAGATGCTGAGCAGATTTCTTCTCTATGAAGAATTTCTATGTCATGAGCCCCTTACATAACCAGATCACATATACAGGTCACATTCTCAAGGCTAATGAGGTTCAGGTGATAAAACTGAGAAAAAAAAGTTACAAGGCAACTAAAACCAAAGCCTAAATTATGGCTGCCTAAAGTCATAGAGAAACAGAACCAGAACTCAAGAGTTTCACTGCAGTGTTATTAATGGCAGGACTACCAAATATGCACTCAAGCCTTTTCTGTAAGATGCATAGAAAACACATAGTTACAGGACATATTTAAATTATGCACATGAAATTAGTGTATGCTGTTCCTATTGAATTAGATGGTAGTTGCACCTTTTACTAGAACAAGGAGGTATCGCTACTTTTGCATGATACATCTTGAAAGTGTACACACATAGAAAACATAAATATTAGTATGAAAGGAGCTGAATAAAATAAATGTAATAGCCCAAGCAATCAAAAAAATGTGAAAGGATTGCAAAGTAAAAGTTCAAAGAATGCTTACAGTCTTCTGCCCATAGCTGAGAATACCAAGTTTTGATGCACATTTTCAGCTTTAACAAATGAACGATTGATAGTGTGAAGCTGATTGTTATTCCAGTCACCATTGTCCTTGTTGATTTTAGCTAGAACTCTCTTCTACTGTCAAGATCAGTTTATATTCAAGTGTGTCATAGTATCTAGTGACAAATGCAGACAGCATTGAGATATGGTCAGTATAATTTGCAAGCAGTGACCTTGATTAAAGATTTGTCAAACTGCCTACTTAATAATTTCATTCTCCAGTGTCATTTCAAGTTAAAATAATATCAGGAATGGTTAATCCAACCAGTAACATTTTTATGGTTAAATATATGTCCTTAGAATAGATGGATTTTGGTTTACTTAGTACTGTGAATTTCTCTGCCTAAATCAGTAGCAAAGTAGCCTGGCATGAATTGTTCTAGGTCTTCCCTACAGCCTTCTTTTTCAAGCACTCTGCTGTATGTTTATGAAAGATGCAGGATTGACACAACTGTGAAATTAAATCTGCCATTTATTTTCCGGACACAGAAAATACAAGTTGAACAGTGACAGTCAACGTCTCTGCACACAAGCCACGTACTGTCTTAACTTTCTTTCCAAGGGGCCAGCTCTGCATCTGCAAGTGTGTTTGTCCTCCAACATTTAATCTTTAGGTCGTCTTGTGGAAACTGCCAACTAGGTTGTCCGTTCTGTTGGCTCTCTCTGTAATGTTGACACCTCTCCATCAAACAAGGCATGACTGATTCATTTAGCATGTTAATTTACAAGTATTGTTTGTCTCATCTGCAACACCTATATTCCAAATTATGCTTCATATGTCTATAATGAGATATTTATAGTACCTTTATTAAACTTTGCATTATATTTTGTATATAAATACATATACATAATTACATATATAATGCATATACACATACATATATCCATTATATATATCCATAGTATATATATGTATGTATGTATATGTATATCTAAAATATACAGCCAAGTAGTGTTAACAAGAAAAAATGTTCTTCTTTTGTGTAGAAAATTCCTTGTGCAAAACTGAGCATAAACAATATAATACACAGAGCAGCCATCACATTTTCATTGTGGTTTATGTGGTCTTGTACAGGATGCTTTATTTGTGAATTCATTCATTTCCAGGATAATGCAGAGAAAGCAAACAGATAAAGGTATAGTCCTGGTTATGTATCATATTACTTTTGAACTGCAAAGTAGCACTGCTCTACATGTCATATTTTAAAAAATAAAATTACCACACGAAGAAATGTCTTTCAAAATTTGCAAATACTAGGTCAGATCTTGACATGTATAAATCAGTGAAGCAACAATAGAGCTGCAATGACTTTTGCCAACCATTACTTATACCCGCTAACTTACTTACACCAATAAGTCTATAACTTACTAAATCTAAAAACCAGAATGATTGTGCTATATACATCCATCTAAATATACATGGTTCAGCTAACATACTAATACATTTTCTTGTTACCCTTTCATTTTACACCACTTAGCTGGCAATAATAGATTAAAGGATGATTGTAGAGAAAGTCACTAGACCAAATGACTCTCAAATGTTGAGAATAGAGATCAAGTGTTTAATTTAAATGTTAGAGTCCTTTTACAAAAAAGTATGGGGGAAAGAAGTGTTCTTCATGGAATATTTGATTGGTAAAATACAGTATTTTGTATAATATCTTTAATAAAGCCTACATTCTAAACAAGGATCCAAAATCACTTCAGTCAGGCATTACGTTAAGAATGTGAGAGGGAGGGAGAAATTAAGATGCAGATGCAAAGGAGAAAATATTTTTACTGTGGCTTTTCAACTGGATTGGGTTTGCATGGTAAGGTTTTGGTAGCAGGGGGGTTAGAGGGGTGGCTTCTGTGAGAAGCTGCTAGAAGCTTCCCTTATGTCTGGTAGAGCCAATGCCAGCCGGCTCCAAGATGGACCTGCTGCTGGCCAAGGAGAAGCTCATCAGCAATGGTGGCTGTGCTTCTGGGATAACAGATATAAGAAGGAGAAGAAGTTGCCACACAACAGCAGTTACAGCCAGAGAGACGAGTAAGAATATGTGAGAGGAACAGCCCTGCAGACCCCCAGGTCATTGCAGAAGGAGGGGGAGGAGGTGGTCCAGGCGCTGGAGCAGAGATTCCCCTGCAGCCCGTGGGGAAGACCATGGTGAGGGAGGCTGTCCCCCTGCAGCCCAGGGAGGTCCATGGGGGAGCAGATCTCCACCTGCAGCCTGACCCTGTGGGAAGCCCGCGCTGGAGCAGGCTCCTGGCAGGACCTGTGGAGAGAGGAGCCCACGCTGGAGCAGGTTTTCTGGCAGGACGTGTGACCCACGGGGGACCCACGATGGAGCAGTCTGTGCCTGAAGGACTGCAGCCCAGGGGAAGGACTCACATTGGAGAAGTTTGTGGAGAACTGTCTCCCATGGGAGGGACCCCCCGGTGGAGCAGGGGAAGAGTGAGGAGTCCTCCCCCTGAGGAGGAAGGAGCGGCAGAGACAAGGTGTGAGGAACTGACCTCAACCACCATTCCCCATCCCCCTGCGCCGCCGGGGGGAGGAGGGAGAGAAAACCGGGAGTGGGGGTGAGCTGGGAAGGAGGGAGGGGTGGGGGAAGATGTTTTAAGACTTAGTTTTATTTCTCATTATCCTACTCTGATTTGATTGGTAATAAATTAAACTAATTTCTCCAAGTCGAGTCATTTTTGCCCATTATGGTAATTGCTGAGTGATCTCACCCTGCCCTTATCTTGACTCATAAGCCCTTTTATTATATTTTCTCTCACCTGTCCAGCTGAGGAGAGGGTGTGATAGAATGGCTTTGGTGGGCATCTCGTGTCCAGCCACTGTCAACCCACTGCATCAACGAAGGTGAGCTGTTGGTAGGATTGATAGTTAAGACAAGCTCATAAAAGTGAGAAACTATTTAACATAACTGAAAAGGAGAAAAAGTGTAATATATCATGCTATAAATTAGTATCATCACAACAGAAACGCATATCCAAATTGTTTTAAAATTTATGGCCCTTGTCTTAAGTAAGATGGAATTTGTTCCTCCCTTCTTGCTAAAGCAGTTAACACTGGAGATACCTATGAGTTACTTAGGTAGCTCATATCATCAGAGATCTGTTCAATCAGTTTTGTAGAGTTCTTCATAGCGTATTTTAAAGGAGAACAGTTAGAGATAAAAATGCCATTGGAGTAGATCTGTCAAAGCCTATGAAAACAGTAAATGTGGGCTCCATTTTATTCAGGAATGCTATGCCAAGTTCTCTTACATCTAAATATTAAATGATGACTTCACCACCTCCATAGTGTCTGTTATCCACTTAACACCACACAGTGTAGGACCCACACAGAAGATAGGCTACAGTCTGAAGGATGTAGGGAACATAACCATCCTGACCCTTACTCTAGTCTTACAGATCCTTCTCAGTCAGTCATGCAGCCCATTTGCAGATTTTTATTTTTTTTCTCTCTCTCTTAGAAGAACTACATAATAGCAGCCAGTCTCCTTCAATCTGTCCTGGCTTCTCCTGGATACTTTGTGAATACAGAAGCTGGTGGTTGATAAATTCAAACACTAATAAGCAGACCTAGAGAGCCAAATTCTACTAAGACCTAGAGAGCACTCGCTGAAACTTTCTCTGAGAACTGCTTACTTCACTAACGTGATAGGGACTCTAATACTTTTTCGGCAAACTACAATTATTACAGATACCTTTAAGTGTGAAATCGTGCCTTTCAGACTTCCAGTTTGACATGCCTATTTTCCCTACAGGTTAAATGCCCCATGAATATAATGAAGTATATAAGCTAAAATTCAATGAAAATTACTCTGTAAAGGTGCCCAAGCTAAAATATTGCCCTTCACTTTGTAAATGCATTAGACGTACATACGTTGGTGTCTTTCCAGAATTTGTATTTCACTGCATTTCTGTTCATTACTTTAAATATTATGTGCACAGAGGGACATTATGTTTTCAGGGGAAGATGGAGTGAATCCTGCATGAAGTATGTATGCATTACTTTCAGTTTGATAGAGTCTATGGAGATTCAGGATATTGTCTATAATGGATATATCCAAAGAAATAATTTGCAGCTGTGGTAGTGTGTGAAAGGTCATGATTCAGGACAAAAACTAAAAACAAAATTCCACACTAGCTTGAATGAATTCTAGAAAAAAAGAAACAAAGAAAGAAGTTCCAATTCTGAATAATGACAAATGTTATTACTTCTTGAGACAACATGATGGCAGAATGTGATATTCATTGGCATTACCTTCTTTAAAGTTTTTCTGCTTCTGACTGCTGTTGTGTCATGTGGAGCTACACATAAAGTCTTCCATGGAAAACTGAAAATATGTATAGTTTTGTTTTTCTTCATCTAATTAATAAACACAGCTTTATATAGATATTGTTGCATATTTCAAATTACTTTAAAATATTGTACTTAATGGTTGATATTTTTTCTCATGTGTTGGTACCAATCAAAATGAAGAAAACAGTGGCTTTCACTCTTCCTGGTATTTTAGAGTTTTCAAGCCCAAAGGCTGCCTTTCCTTTATTTTGCCTAATTCTTATTATGTAAGCAAAGTACAATGAATATACATTGGTTTTTAGTGAGTATTGTAGCAGTCCCATAAACATTCATTTCTGAGGGATTCAAGATATGCTTAGGAGAATGAAAGCATACAGGCTGCTCCAAACAAAACCGTGTGAAAAGGATTAAAATGAAGATTATGGAGTCCGGCTCTAAAACACGCTAAATCAGGTAAGACCCTAGAGACCTTGCACAAACCTACCTGCTACTGCAAGAAGCAGTCACACTTTATAATCCCATGGAACTCTTAGATTAACACCTTTTGCACTGCTGTAGGAGTCCAGGGTTTCAAAACCCTCTGAGGGGCTGGGCTGCCTGTGCTCAAGGCCAGCTCTGATATAGTGCAGCCATTCAATGAGTAATCAGGCTGCTGTGAAGAGAGCTGTGAGAAGCTTTGTCAGCCCCTCCTTCACCCAAGAGCTGCACTTAAACTCAGGCCCTCACCCTTGGTCCCTGCCTGTGCTATTTTGGAGTCATGCCTGTGCTTGGCCATATACCTCACTGGTCCTCATCCTGACCTACCTCATCCTGACCCATTGACTTGACTTCCCGGCTTGATCTTGGACCTGTCTCATCTCTGTGGACTTGCCTGGTAGTCACTGGACTGTGGCTGACCCATCACACAATCACTGTTCTCCTTGCTCCAGACCCAAGGGTCTGGCTGAATCAGCAAGGTCATGAGCCATGTCAGCCTCGCTGCTGCTCTCTCCTCTCTGCTCACCTTCCCTTGAGTATCAGTCCAGTCTTGCTGCTGTTGGACACTCAGTGCCTGACACCATGAGCTACAACTGAATTCACATTTCACTGCTCATTATTATTGGCATCTGTCGTTCACACGTAGTGTACCAACCCAGCTTTATTTGTCAGAAAAGAGAAGTTTGGGTAATATGTTGGCAATACAGGTTTTCAGATGTCTTTCCATCAATGAGGCTGTTAGGAATACATAAGGAATACCTCTTATCTCTGCCACAGTGTACATTTTTAGCTCTGTATGGCAGCAATCATGTGAAGATGGGCTACATACTGTTTTATTTTGCTTTTCTTCACGATCAGAGCAAATACGCCTTACTGCCACACTGTGAAATTGCCCTGGTGATATATGTGTCACATTTCATTGCTGGAATCTCATCTACCAGGCTCGTTTCAGCTAGTGCATTGTATTGGCCTCACATTCCCGGGACTGCATTTTTGGTAGCTATAAACAGAAGTTATACATGGATAGAAGAAGGTAAGTAGCATGTCTAATTGTATGTGTGTGCAGATCTGCCTGCATTCTGGACTGCTTATTGAAAAATGTTCAAGAGGATTTCATTTGGACTTTGGACCAATGTATGTATCAATAGTAACCAGGAGAACCTGTGTGCTTTGGGATTGTTTGTCAGTGCCCCCTAATCGTGCCCTGTATCAGGGTAATCGATGACACTTGAGTAGATGGAGACTGATCTGTATGCTTCGGTGGTTAAAAAGTGCTCTGCCTGCCCTCTTGGTAGGTTAGATCATATTTCCAATGAAACATTATAGATAATTTTTAAGATCTCAGGGGTCTGGACATTTAGATAAGCTGAGAATGCTTATATATTTATCAACATCAAACTCACCCTTCCAGCCTCTAAGCTTGTCCATCATACACTACTAAGGGGTTTTTTACTATTTATGTTTCTTCTGGTATATATATTTTTTGCTACTAATAAACTATATATATGATGAACCTACCAGGTTCATCAGGCAGATAACATAGTGAGAAAGATGTGTTTAGAAAAAAATTTCTTTTCAAAAATTAGTGTAGAATCTTTTCAAGTTATTCACCTTGTACAGACTTTACTGTTATAATACAGTCAGTAACAGGCAAATAGCGACATTTTCATAGGATATTACTGTTTTGAAAGTAGCTATCATATTCCTCTATGCTTTATTCTGCAGACTAATGTCTGCTTAGCTCCTAGAACATGTCGCTATTGTACCAAAACCCAGCTGTTACGTATCTCTCCTTACAGTGGATTTTAGAAGAGTTTTGATTTCCTTAGAAAGATTTAGGGATGAAAAGATATGTGGCCAAATTATAATTGTTATGTAATTTTCTCTCTCTTATACATCCCAGATCTTCGTTGGACAGCTGCCCAGATGGAAATAAACAAACAAACAAACAAAAAACTTCATTATATTGGCAATAAACATCTTGTAATTTGAATAATAATTCAAAAAGGCAGAGCTGATACGAATAGATAGAGTGCATTATTTACTTACCATAATGCCTTATTTCTAATGAGTCTGCCAAAACTTTAATAGAGCGGCATGAGCAGGTGGTATTAAATATTAACCTTGACAAACACTGTCTGCAGCTGGAAAACCAACAACAGCTTTTACTCAACTTTTTCTCTCAGAAGCGATATCTGAAATTCTATTGCAGAAATAGCATATGTTGTGTCTTGTCATGTGTGATTAGACTGTGTCAGCTAAAACTTAAAGGGGAAAGAGTCATTGCATGTACACTTTTCTGGGTTAAAAAAAAATAATGAAAAAGCAACAGATTAGATAACTGCTTTTTAAAGTCATGTGTTGATACTAAGTTTTTGCTTTTTTTTTTTAAATATAACATCAGCAGAACCATTAACATAATAAGCAAGAGTTAGCAATCATGCCCTTCACTCACTAAGTAACAAGCAGCCTTTCTCAGTCAGAGCTGGTGGTATTTTGAAAAAACTACCACCGCTGACCCCATCAAACCAAAGAGCAAGTAGTCTTTTAGAGCCAATGGGAGGTATCAACTACTGGCCTTGAAGTTCCAGTTTTTCAGAAGATAAACATTATTAGCATATTAGCACAGATGCATTGATTGGAATTGGTTCAATGTCTTCTCATCAAAGTTTACCAAAGAGTTGAAGTACCCTCCTCTATAAGGGAGAGAGTCTGCACAATGATTTAAATGTAACCTGATGTTAAACTACTGTTGTATTCTTTAGCTAGCACTGCAAGTAAGGCTGAAAAAAAAATTCCCTTATAATACTGAAATCTAGTCTTCTCAAGTCACACCAAATTTATCTGAGATTCAGAATCTCTTGTGTTTGGGTTGAGTAGGAAATGAAATAGAGAGTTGGAGCAAAGTGTTTATAGTTACACTTGAGGAATAGGAGTGAGAAACTAGAGAATAATCAGGCATCAGGCCACCAGGCCAACCTAAGGATAAGTTACTGGTGAATGATTTCTATAGGCCAGGAACAAGGGTCAGACATCCTTATTCTTAAAGCTGAACCTTCTTGCAGTGTCTAATGTAAATGACTGTACAATCCTCTCCCATCTTGCTTTATGGATATGGGAGTAATTACATATATTTTGTCTGTATAACATTACACTCCAGGTGTAGTCCAAATATGCAATACTTAAAGCTTGACAGCCTATGGGCACTGGTGTCTAATGCATTATCTTCTATTCTGCTCTGCCTCTCAGAAAAGATACTGCTTTCAACACAGCAATTTCTTAGCTTATGCCTTTCATTATAATCTGAAAAACTCTTCTTCAGGCTGAATTAATTCTTTATGCTACAGCACCCAGTTACATGTAAGTCTTTGATTGTCCCTGCAATGACTCAGGAGTTTCTCAGAGACAACCCTCCCAGCTCGTCAGATCCCTGAAGCTTAGCTCCACAAAAAAAACCAAGAAAACCTTTTTTAAAATATCTTTTTTTTTTTTTAGTGGAATTTGAAATGCTGAGTTAAGGGCTAAGTATAATACACAGAGAATGAGGAACTCTGGGTGCCTCAGAAAGGGATCCATAAAATCCAGTACACAGAGAGATGCCCTCTCTTCAGGCCTAAGCTGTTCAGCAAAGAGAGCTAAGCAAAATTTTATTGCTTTCACAGAGTATGTACATATCTACAGCCTTGAAACACGTTAATGGGGATTCTCAACTTTAAAACACCTGACTGTGTGTACTCAGTCGACTGTAATAGCACACCTACCAGCTGGCTCAGTTTGTTATATTAAAGAAACAGAACCAGACAGAGAAAAACCAAAAAAGCAGTTGACATGGTTGAACTGTGGAGCAATCCTATGGGAGGAAAGAGTCTTTGGTTCTCATCTCTACTTCATGGATTTCTTACACATTTTGCATTAAAGGAGAGACTGGATAAAATGCATAAAGTTGGGGATGGAGAGGACCTAGAAAGCAGGTTGTCTAGTCCTTGTGCTGTGTTGTAACCACTGGCTTACTGGGTCAAAGGTAGGTATGATTGGATGAATGATTTTCAGTGATAAATGTGATAGTTCTGCTTTCTGCTCAGAGTGCAGCTAGGCTGGCTTGCAAGCATTACAGCTGCATCGTACTCCAGGAGGTGGACGTGAGGGAGAGAGAAAAACATTAAGTTGTCCTAGGCATTGGTTAAACCCACAACAATTCTGGATATCCATGACTGAACAAACATAGGTGTCAAGAAAACTCTATAGGCAGTATTTTAGGTATCGGTGTCCTCTTAGCTCAATAGGCAGACAAGTGAAGGGGAAGAAGGAGAAAGTGCATGTGTAAAAGTTTAAATAGTATTATTAGGCTCAGAATATTAAATAATAATGTAGGTTGTACTTTAGTCACTACCGTGGCTTTATATGACTGGTTCAACATCTTTAAAACAGTAATGTAAGTGTAGTATAAGACAGCATTATCCTGATGTAGTAGGATAGTAATATCTTATCCAGCTGAAATAATTCCCAATTTAGTCTGTATAAGTAGTGCCTGGAACTTCAGAGGGTTGGCAGCATCTTTGTTGCAGCAAAGCCTTTTAAAAAGGTAAATTCAGTTTCACAACTATATAATCTAATAATCATTGTGAATTGTTGAAAAATATTACTTATTATAAAGGTTTTTCTTATTCTGGAGCTCATACACAATTCCAAAAGATGGAACTGAGTACATCAAAATGGAATATGTTATCAATAGCAAAAGGATTATTCAGTATGATCAGTATTTTGGCATGGAACTTCAGGGCAGAACATTTGGCATTTGATCCCATAGTCTTTCTCCCTGCAAAATATGCATTAACTTCAAAGGTGGTTTTGCTTGCGTAAGGACTGCTAAAAATCAACCTTTTGAAAAGGAAATATAAATGGCATATAATTCAACATGCAAAGAAGTTTTTTTCTTTTTAAGATTCAGAAAAAAGAAATGGTAATAGTGCTACCAACACTATAGGCTAGGTCCCATTTTTGTTACTACAGGCAATATGGAAGGGCAGAGGAAATAGTGTTTATACTAAAATTCTGGTTTAGTATCTGCAATAATATTCTGTAATACAAGTTTAATTCCCATCCTACTAAGATTTATGTGTACGCTTAAGGGGGCATCAAATGAACTAAGGATATACTTGTAGTTTAACAGATTGAAGTCTTATACTTTGTTCAGAACACTTATTATTTCTGCAGAGAATTGCATGTGCAAATGTCTTAAGCATGTTTGAATCAGTGTGAAGAAAGATATACAAACTATACTATGAATAAGTATTAGTGGTAAAAAAAAAAAAAGACAACTAAAATATTCTTCAATTAATTGGTCTTCTTCAGAATCAGGTAAGTTATGCTTTTCCCCAAAATGATGATGGAAAACAGAGGGAAAGAACCAGATATTCTTTGTAAATACTGTATGACCAGTTCTCCAAAACACTTCATTAAAACTACATGAAGGTTATTATCAATGCAGTTGTTGAAGAGGCAGCTTATACTTAATGAAAGAACTTTAAATACAGATATTGGCAGACAGTCAGTTATTGTTTGGCTTCTTGTATGAGAACAGTTCTTGAAAGATCTCCTTAAATTCCCATGGCTTCTGACTACACTTATAAGATGCACTCATGCTTGCAGATATTCAGTGCTCTAAGTGGAACAGCAGGAGACAAGCCTGAATCTTATTCCTTATTTAATTTGAAGCGGGAGCTGACAGTAACCTTTTACATATATCCTTGTGAGAAGCAAGCACTGAAGCCTAAAGTCCTTTTAGCTTCTAGTGACAGCTTTTTTGGTATGACTTCACAATGCTCTTCGTGCTATGTTAACGCACAGCTTGATGAAGGGTCCACAGCTTAAATGTGATGTTTTTAGTCTTGTTGGCACAGTTTTCTATTCATCAACTGAATAGCGGAGTGTTTGCTAAGATTTATTCTCCTGTTGTCCGGAACTGCTACAGACTAGTTCAGATGCTGGCATTTCCTTCAAGATGCTAGCAGACTGGTGGCAGTTTTCATTAGTGTCCCAAAGGAAAACACAAGTTTTATGGACATGTAACATTAAGATTTTCTTTTTGATTACTTGTGATTATAAGCTGCAAACTTTGCTGTGCTGCTAAAAGATAGGAACTCTAAAAGTTCATAAAGAGACATGAAAGGAACTGGAAACACAGCCGAAATGAAATTGCACTATTACACCAAAAATAGTATTTTCTGGCATTAGGTAATAAGAGAAAAAAATTTCTTATATTCATTCGCTGTATCTCTTTTTGGACGTGAGATTAACCACCACCATCAGAAAAAACATAGGTCTCCTCAAAGTAAAAATGTGGTATTGTTCAGCGAAAAACATTGTAAACAAAATATTTAAATATTTAGAAATAATCCAGATGTAAGGCTTTCATATTCTATCCAATTTTTTACCTTTCTAATAATTTTGGTAATTTCCCCCTCCTTTCTCTTAAAGAATAAATTTGAACCCAACATTTTTGATACTCTTATATAGTTCTGGGTTCTTCATTGCCTAATCTTATAACAATAGGCAATAAACAGATTATTGTGAATTAGTAGGAAAGTATAGAAACATCTTTAATACAGTACAAGAGCACGTAGGTTTAGAAATTGTGCCAGTGTGTGATATAGTCCAAATAATTTCCTCTAAGACTTCACTATTATTTTATACTATTTCTGTTTCAACTATAGGCCCTGTGCCAAAACCAACAAAAAAACCTTGAAAACTTTATTTATCGTCTTCAGCAATGCTGTGGACAACGGGATGGTAAGCACCCTCCCCACATTTGAAGATAAGAACAAATTGGCGTCAATGGCTGGTACACTGCAAGAAGACTGACATCCACAGGTACCTCAAAAGTCTGGAGAAATGGAGCAACAAGAACTTAACGCAGTTCAACAAAGACAAATACGAAGTCTTACACCATGGACCCAATGTAACAGCATAGGCTGGAAACAGACTGATTAGGCAGCAGCTCTGTAGAAAGGGTCCTGATGGAGAATAAGCTGAACATCAATCTTAATGCACCCTTGCCTTAAAGGCTAATGACACACTGGCTGCATTAGCAAAAGCATAGCCAAGGGAAGTGCTTATTCCCCTCTGCTGCATTCATTAGGTGGGATGTGGAGTACTTTGTCTAATTTGAAGACTCTCAGTACAAGAGAGACTAATAAACTGGAGAGAGTCCAGTGGAGAGTTGCCAGGATGGTCAGGGTTGTGGAGCACCTGACGCATGAGGACAGGCTGAGGGACATGGACTTATCAGCCTGCAGAAGGCTAAAGAGAAATCCAGTTACAGTCTTCAACTATGTAATTGATAGTAGGGGAGAAGATGGAGCCACACTCTTCTCAGTGATGTGGAGCAAAATAAGAAGATATAATGGTCACAAGTTGCAGCAAAGGAAATTCCTTTGTGATGTATGAGGTCAAGCACTAGAACAGAGTGTCAAGAGATGTGCCATCTTTATTCCTGAAGATTTTCAAAACTTGGCTAGGCATGTCCCTGAGCAACCCGATTCAACTTGGAAGGCAACCTTGCTTTGAGTAAGGAGTTGGACCAGATGGCCTGCAGAGCTTCCTTCCAAACTGAACTGTTCGATGATTCTGTTATTTAGAAAACCATTCAATGCTAGATAGGTTGTAAAAGAATGAACAAAATGGGAAAAGCAAGTTCATGGGTTTATTAAGACTAGAAGAACCACTCAATCAGCTAGCTTGACTGCCTATTCATACGTATCGTAGTGAAATATATTCCACTCAGTTACAGTCGCAGTACCAATAACTTGTCTTTAACTAAAGCATATTTTGTACTTGGCAGTAGCATATCTGTGTGGTAAATACAACAGGCATTTCAGGAAAAAGGCCTGGTGAGTGGAAGCACCAGATAAGTTTGGTAAATTCTGCAGCATTGCAAAATAAAAAACCTGGAAGGAATATTTAACCCATTATTTTGCTTTCCACTTTGGTCCTGCCTTTTCAAAGAATTTTTCCATTTCACTTTTTACATTTGATTAAAAAAAAAAGAGTGAGTTTCAATTGTATTGCAGGTAATCAAAAAGGGTGAAACATTGGAAATAGGGATAATTTAGACATCTAGACTACAGTGTAGTGTCTGTGTTCTGTAATTCATTATATCTGCTATAATCATTCTATTTTCTCATGTATTTTGTGATGGCCTCAGTTCTGTAAGACAGCATCTACCTATTCCCTCCATATCTTCATAATTACTGCAGTTTTCTTCACATTTTATGTCAAGGTGAAGGACCTGTGTTACATCAAAGTGCACATGAAATTTTTAAGGAAAATATTACTTTCCAACCTCTTTCTTAATTTCCTACTAATGCTTGTAAAACTTACAGTAAATATATGTTTAATTTACCTATACTTTTTGAACATCACATCATCTTTTACTGTCTTTCAAAACATTTTATTTATAATACTATTTGCAGAAATTGATACTAATAATATAAATAAAAATTATTGTTTCTATGTTTTCTGGATAAGAATCTAAGGGATAAACAGTACTGACACTACTGTCTTATTAAAAAGTTTAAGAAACATATGATAAGTGAGTTGTAACATGCAAGCAAGATTAAAACAATTCTGTTATATTATCAATAAATTTACTAAGGGGCAAAATTATATTTGGAAGGAAAAGATGAGGGAAAAGGCAGAAAATTAAGGAGATCAGAAAAGAAATTTTATTTCTGAGTTTCTGGACACTAGGCAGTTTATATGTAAAAATCTATGTTTTGTTAGCAATCTTTTGCACTGTAATGTCTTAGGCTGTTTTATTGTTATGGAAGAGAGAGAAGAGGATGACAGAATGAGCACAGTCAAGTTTGGCCTATATGACTATTTCTTCTTTGACAGTATTACTTTTCTCCATTAATTCTAGCAGCTTAAACAGTGTTTGAACTCTTGAGGGTGGACAAGCAAGGGAATGGGTTGTTAAATTTAGGATTTACAACATAATCTACAAAATATATACATTTTAAATTAACTAATGATGTAAGCACAATTAATCAAATGAAATCCCCTGAGCTAGTTTGTGAAGTCTAAATCAAAGGGAGTGTTTGAACGGAATGATTTATACTGGAAGTATGATTGTCCTTGTCTGACTTATTGTTGGTGATTAGTGAGAGGAAGTCATTAATGACTGGAAAAGGCAAAGGGTTTTTATGCTATGTGGTAGGAACATTTCCTGCCTATTCTGTTTTCATCTCTCCACCTTGAATTATTTTTTATGGTCATGGTTTATTTTTAATTATAAAAACATGCTAAATTGCTAGAAATTGCTGCACAAAAAGTCGAAGGGAGATTCTCATTCTACTGCTATGGTGGCAGACAGATGCCTTTATTTACATCAAGTTTGGGTCCTGCTTTGATGAATTTCCACTGTGTTAAAGCATCCATTAAAATATTAATTAAATGCACAGTGGGAAATCTTGGCTTGACTTAAGGCATGAGCAAACATAATTCCTTATGGCTAACTCCCAGTCTTTATCAGTTATGATAAATTAAACCCACACTAATAGGTCAGCAAAGGGCAGTCCAATGCATAAGCTACAGAAGAAATTTGTGTTCCTCTTTTTCTACAGCTCAGGATAGATGTAGGTTGCTAAGAGGAGGAGGTTCTTGGCAATTATCAGAGTTTTTAAAGAACAGGTTATAAAGGCAAAGGATCTGTAATCCAGGCTTAAATTTCTAGGTGAGATATCAAGAAAACTCTACACTATCATTTTCCAATATGTCATTTACATTTAAGGTACATGATGCATTTGGGGCACAATATGCTGTTCATAGTTGATTGGATCCAGGTTTGTGTGTTCATCAACAAAAATATTAGTTACTTAATTTACTTGAATTATTCATGATGTATCTCTTCTATTGTCGTAACTGTATTTTTGACCAGTGTTAACGAGAAAGAGACAGAGGAGCCTGAAAGCTTTCCTGCTGTTAACATCAGCTGGCAGCCATCTAACAGAAATACTCATTTCACAAGGGGCTGATTTAAAATAAATTAACATTGGAAGATCTTCCTCACAGAAAATCTAGGGGAAATCCTGAAACTCTAATACAGGGAACAGGATACCAACTTTTGCTTCCTCCCTCATGCATGGTTAGAGAACTGTGACTTTCCAGTAAAGTCAGCTGTGGGACCAGCTGTGGCAGGACAAAGGACTGAAAAAATCCATTAAGGCTTGTGGGGCAAAAATGAAGAGCTGATTTGGCAGAAAAAGCAGATTTCTAATAAAACTTTACATGACAGCTCTTCAGAAGCTATCAAGGAATCTTCCACCCCAAGGAAGACATCATTTTTGAAGAAGAAACATGACAGTCAGATGAAATGCAGACGTGTTACGTGGAGGTTTCAGATAAGTATATGCCCATACACATGACGTCGTGATGGACACAGGTCTTAACCAATGTAATTGGTTAAAGCAGTAATTGGGAGCTGCTATCAGGGAACATGCATTGAGTTAATAAAGCTGTTAATAAAACCTAATTAAACTACTTTCCTGTATCTTGTATCTCTCTACATATATACAGAAAGTTGCATACTATGGAGTAAGACTGGCAATTAAGTTACATTTATGTAGTGCCTTTATATTTTTATAGTCTGTTTATAGTTACCAGAACAATATTCAGATTTTTTTCACTGAGAATATATGCATACACATATGTACTTAAATATATATATGCATATTTAACTGTCTAGAAGAGTTTAGGCATGACTATTTTCTGTTCTGGTCGTGTTGAATGGAAGTATTCTTATAAGCTGTTCACAGTGTTTACAGCTTGGAGATTAAAGAGTAACAACTATTTCATATATATCTTTGGTGTTTTCTTATTCCTAGTAAAAATGCATACATACAAGTCATGACTTTGGAGGAAATCCACACCGATCTGTGAACTCCATGTGAAGTATTGTTCTGCTTTTTGCTTTGATTGCTTCTCACATATACATTTAATAAATTGTTTCCCAACAAAGAGAGGATAAAAATTACCTTTCTCAAAGCTTGTGTTAGTATGCTTTTCTCTATAAATAACAACCTACAGTGTACAGGAGGTTAAGAATCATCAGATTCGTTTTCCTCGTCTTCCCAGGCGCTCTCATTAGTTTAGCTTCCGAGAATTTTACTTGCTTAGCTTGTTCAGGCATTCAGTTAAACCTTCCCCGTGAAGACTTAGTTTCTTCTTCCAAGAAAGACTGAGACTTTAGAGTCATAGTTTGGATTTCCCCCATAGGGCACTTGCTAATTTCACTGTTGGGTGACTATTGCCTTCAGCTCTTTCGAGCCTGCCACATCGCTGAAACTATGATTTGCTCTTGTCTACTGTTCCTGCCTGTGACTGATACCCTGTTATAGCTAACACCTTGGCTTGGTACATAACAGCAACTTGTTTCTTATGCATGCCTATTTCTTCTCTTGATTTATTTATTTATTTATTTTATTATTATTCCTCTGAACCTTCATTTTGGGTTCAAAAGTTTCTGCTTGTCCATTAGGCAGAATCCCACCGCTTACTGCTGAATTTTTCGTTACCTTTGTATGTTTACTGCCACAGCATGGTTTGTTCTTTCATTACCTGATTTGATTCTGCCTTGCAATTTGACATGTTCTGCCATTAATATAAGCCCAGGTCTGAGTTCCAATTGCTCATCACTGACTATGGGTACCAGTACACCAGCTGGGTGGATGACTTTGTTGATTCTCCATAGCTAAGAGTATGAGACATTTCATATACTGCTCCCACTAGGTGGGAATCAACAGTTGATTTGGCAGGCGAAGGAGATATCTAGTAATAAAATTTTACTTGACAGCTGTTCAGAAGCTATCAAGGAATCTTATACCACAGGATGAAGAAATATTTTTTGAAGCAGAAACATGACAACTAGATGAAATGCAGCTATGCTACACAGAGTTTTCAGATGAGTTTGTCTTTACTGCCAACAAAAATTTATTTACAGAATGGCATCAGGGGCCCAAACAGCCCCTATTTACAAAGGGAGACTGTCTGGCTCTGTGAATGCATGATGCAATATGGAATCCAAGCCACTTAAAAAAGGAGCTGTTACTACCCCCATAGCCCTTCAATAAATTGCAGACATTTCATTTTAAACGTGTTTAAAATACAAGCTAAACCTCCTATCTTTTCATAAGTAATTGTACAGCAGTTATGTACTGTGTTACAGCCTCAACAAGATATCGTCTCAACAGCAAACCTAATGCAGACTTTATCCTATAGATTAGCACAAACTAAGCTTTGAGACCACATGCAGGTACTAGTTTAAAGCATGACATGTACATATGCTTGCACAATCCATTACCTTCCTTTCTCCCTCTCTTTCTTCCTCTCTTCCTTCGTTCCTACCTGAAAGCCATTACTGACCAAAGCATTTATATATGGTCTCCAACCCTACAAAACCTGTACAGATGCTAACCTTCCTTGCTGAACAGCAGTTCCTTGACCAGTGTAGTTGTTTTTAGCTAGCAATGGTAGCCCCTTCTACTTTGCCATGAAGAGTATAATAGCGGCCAAGCATGGGGAAATGAATGTCTGCTGCTAAATACTTTGCAAAACGTCAAAACTTTTTTCAGCTCTAGGGGCATGATCAGGAATTCCGTAAAAACAGTCCTAGATTGGATTGAAATTCTAGTTATTCTGGTGTCTGTGGAGTTGACAAGCTTCGATTCTTTTCTCTACTAATGGGAAGGAAAGAAATCTTATCTCAGGTGTGGTTCTGGTGAATTAATTTATGCTCTCAGATAAAAAATGGTGCATTGTTCTCCAATGAAACAATTTTCATTATATTAGACATAATACAGTAAACAAAGCACCCCCACATATTGTGAAATCTTCTGTTTATTTTTTCAGCTTTGATTCATGAAGTTTCCAGCCACATATTTCTAAGCCAAAACCTGTATCATTATATTTAAGATCGGCTGTACTACACTATACACAGTTCACATATAACATATAGTGTGCATGTTCATACGCAGCAGTGGTGAAAACAATGTTTTGCTAAAATAAGATGCATTAGACGCAAAAGATGCAATTTTTGACCTCTTGGACATTAATGCAAATTCCAAATATTTTCATTAATTTGAATAGCTATAAATCCACAGAGAGGAACATTAGAATCTGTTGCTTAATCAATGTACTGAAACTGTGTGTATTTGTGAATTCTGCTTATGCCTACATATCTAAAACCTATGGAGTAATCCTACAGCCTCTGCAGCCTTCATTTATTGAAGGAGAGAGTCTGAAGTTTTCCATGAGTAAGTCTAGTGATATATTTCAAAATTGCAGGTGATTTATGACATAAATGTATGAGCCTTCTCACTTCAGAATCAGTTTCTTTCTGTGGAATTCCTGAGAGACTTTTCAGTCTCAGAAGTAAGAATTGAATAGGACTGTATGTCACTGACAGAACCAGATAGAAGGTAGTAGTAAGACAAAGAGCATTTTAATTTTTACCAGGCTGAAACTGAAACTGTCAATTCATTGCATTTCAAAATTCATAGTTGGGACTAGCACACTTGAAAACAGGAGTTTGTATTATGCCCCACAGAATTCACCTTAAAAAAAAAAAAATGCTATGACATTATTATTTCTAGTGACATTTAATTACAAGAATCAAACTGTTATGTATTGATCTTTCATATCACAAGCCTTGATCATATAAAGATCAAATACCATTTTGTGGAAGATTTTGCTTATTTCTACTATTAATTTCTTGCAGAGATAATTACATGTTTTACCACTACAAAAATCTTTCTTTTGACAATTTAAAAAACCAGAAGTATTAAATAGTATCACAGAACAATTTGCAAAGCTATGCCATTATTTCTCCTCTTATTTCCAATGGCAACCAGGAAACAATGAGAATTTTGGAATGCAAATCCAAAGAGGTCACCTAATCCATCCTCTTTTCCTAAATTAGGTCGAGCGATTACCATTAGGACTCTGTCTAACCTGATCCTACAAACCCACAGTGAGATCCTACAGCTTACTTAGAAGACTTTTCTGCTTCATAACTCACTTTCCCTTCAGAAAGGTTCTCCTGACGTCTAACCTTACTCTTGTTTTAACAGTGTAAATCCATTACTTCTGCCCACCTCACCCATGGGAACATTGCAAGCTTTAATGTGGAGCCATTTCTTGCCTCCCCTCCATTGGTCGATGCCTCTCCCATTTTCTTCTGCTTAAAATATTGACAGAAACCTAGGACTCAGTTCAGTAGTTTACACATATATACATCATGCTAAGTGCCCTAGATTATCGTAACTGTCCTGCAGCTACAGCTCCAGAAAAATGCACGGCCTGCCTAACATCTGCCAGACCATGTGTATGGTGTTTGGCTACCACAAAGCATTCAAATGGCATTAGCCATCAAGGCATGGGCAACTGAGCTGGACCCCGTACGTAGCCTAGCAACGTGCTTTTCCTTGAATTTGACATTTTTTGTTAACAAAACTAGCACTAGCTTATGCCTGCACCTCGCACTGGTTGTATGCTGCAGGACATTGAATTGCCAGAAGAGACCAGTCTAGCTCATTTTATTTGCCAGATGGGTTTAAGATACTTTCTCATCAATAAGAACACTGCATCCTCTGTGAAGATTCCAGCACCAGGCAACAACATACCCTGAAGGAATCCTGTTTCCTTGTGTGATACCTGGTTGCATTAAACAAACTTTCCCAGAAGGCTGAAAAGCACAAGGTTGATTTGTTTGACTAGAAGAGGTGGAAAAGGGAAAAGGGTCCGAGTTAGTTGTCATTTGTGTTCAGTTCTAATAATCAGAGGATTTTTGTCCTATGATTCTTTCAGAAATTACTCCACACTTACAAGTACACGTCATACCTGTTCCTTTGTCACAAACAGTAAATAACATTGTGAATTTCCACTGTGAGTGTTTTTTTTAAAGTGAGAAAAGATCAGAATGTTAATA
The DNA here is from genome assembly GCF_947461875.1 of Haliaeetus albicilla. Taxonomy (NCBI): domain Eukaryota; kingdom Metazoa; phylum Chordata; class Aves; order Accipitriformes; family Accipitridae; genus Haliaeetus; species Haliaeetus albicilla. Next base: position 23,643,330 of record NC_091500.1, read on the forward strand.
GAGCTGACACTTTTGCAGATGGCTTTTAGATCACATCATTTTAATTCAGGATGTAGTTTCTGATTCACTAGTAAACACAAAAAAGATTAAAAGCAATTTTAAAGGGATGATAAAGCACTGAAAAAAAAATATTCTTTTCCAAATCTTAAATTCAAGTTATTATTGGAATTAAATTATTTTCGTTCAAATATACAGAAGTCATCTACATTTATTTCTTTTCTTGAAAGCATTTATTTAAATTCTTAGTAATGCTTCTTTAGCTTTATAGTATTAAAGAAATTATACAGGATTTTCTTTGTTTTTTAAGCTGAAAGGAAAAGATCTAATGAAAAAGAAGCTGCAGACCATGGCGAAATAACAAACATCTTTAGTTCAAAAGAATATACATATATATGCGCACACATATATGTTTAACATTATCTTAATACAGCTCATTTGTATTTCTATATCATATTAACTACCAAGCAGGTTTTGATCATTTACTACTGCTGAGGTTAACGCATTTAGTTAAAGCTAAGTGCTCATTTTCATATCAGAAAGTGACTATTCAGTAACATCTTTTGTTCAGTTTACATTTGTTTTAGCATATCTGAAGTTTTTAGTGTTAATGTCTGGTCTCCATTACAGAGTGGAGAGTGATTGGTTATTAAAATGCAAGGGAAAATAAAGTAGAAATTAATTCTTTAAATTACTGTCAGAATTTTGTGAGACTCCATTCCACCATTCTGGTGGAATAGTATAAACTGGATCTTAGTAACCGAGGTTGGAGGTGAAACGGATTTTGTACACTGCGTGAAGAGCTACTGAGGGTTTTTTTTCCACAAAACTTAATAGCTCAAATTTTGTTTCAGAAGGAGTAACACGGAGGCTGAAAGCACACAGTTCTGAAATCACGGTAAAGTTTCCGTCCTGGAATAAACTGAAGGGAATGGTTGGAAACGTTTGTTTTTCTGCTAATGATCTGTCATAATTAACACTTGCATCATGTTTTGAAGAGGAAAAACACAACACAAGGTATTAAGATTGCCTTGCCAAAAATGTTCTTCGGTGAAATTTGTGTTATACCACCTTTCTTTATTACTGAGTTCATAACTCAGCTGACTAGAATTTTGGCCAGACCACTGGATTCTGATCTCTGCTAGACCTGAGATGCAGGCACCCTTTTAAGAGCAACTAATGTGAGACTTCCCCACAGCATGATAAGAAAGTAACCCATATCCCTGCCCATCCTACGATGACCTAAAGCCTTTTGTTGTTATGCACGTGCTACACGCACAACTTTAAAGGTAACATTAGTGGGATGAATTAGATTCACTGGCTGGTCAAAAAGTGTTGTCTATTCAATAATAATGCAAAATGAACAGTAAATAAGCACATTCTAATCTCATTTGATAACTCCTGCTCGTTTTCTCTCTAAGAACTAGGGGTTTTGTTGACAAAATAAAATGAGAAAGTCACACATGGATAGTTTTTGTTTGAGAAATTGAAGAGAAACTTCTAATTCTTTAGAGTCTGGTTCTAATGCACTTATTCATGTTGAATAGATCCTTAAACAGTAAATAATCTCAGTAAGAAAATTAGGCCCCCATTTAATTTTAAATCAATACCTATGTACATTTTAAAAGCAATTAGTGAGCAGCAGATTGTGATTGATTATTAAAAGGTTAGGGAAAATAAAGTAGAAAGTAATTCTTTAAATCACTACCTGAATTTTATTAAACTCCGATCTTCACTCATCATAAGACTTCCTTCTTGTTGTAGAGAAAAATAAAAACATTAAAGTGCTGTTCCTTTGCTGTCTTAGAGAATTAGAAAACTAGGGAAAAACAAAATTGTAATAAACATGAGAAAAAAAAGAAAGAGGATAAGTAGGAGAGAGATAGAAAGGAACTCAGTTTTAAATAATATTAGTTCATTACCTGTACAAATAAAGGAAGAATTACTAATGTATATTTATATCATGTGAGCTACCAATTTGAGCACAGGATTAAGACTAACAAATCATAAGTTTCTGAGCTATAGCACCACTTACAGACCTGATTTACATTTCAGATTAAGCAGACCTCTTTGGTGAAATTAATTCTTTTTGCAGAAAGCCTGAACATTTGACCTGAATGTGAATAGGCTATGTAGATATTTGGGTATATAAACATCTCTAAATCTCTACTAGTTTGTAACCTCAGTTTATAACTGAAATAGTGATGTGTGATACAGCCACTCTGTTCCTGAACTCCCTCCATGTTACTCTTTCCTTCTAATCTATGTAAGATTACCAATATTATCTTTCTTATGCTTAACTGGAATATTTACACATCACACAACTACTACACGGCTTTTCTCACTTAGCATACAGGTAAACCACAACTTATATGGAAGGCTGCTTTTCTTAATTTTTTCTCAACCTGTAAAACAGGACTGACAGCTGTCTAAAATTCATCTCAGTTATGTAAGCAGACAAGACAGGATCTGAAGGATCTAAAAATAAAATAAATTAGCTCACCTTTTTTCATGCCTTCGCAATTTAAGGAGTTCAGCTTTTAATAGTACTTTATCAGCTCAACTCCTCCACCTTTGAAATAACACTAACCCTACAATTATCTTTCTATGCATTGACTCCTTATCACACACTCTCCTCCTCTCACCTTCTATTATTTGTCTTCAAACCCATGAAACTTCAGCTGCCAGGACTCTAAGTGCAGCAACAGCCTTTGCCACCTCTTTCCTCCCTTCCTGGGAGTTTGCTCTGTGCTGAGGGTCAGCTCTGTATGACAGAGCTGTGTAGCCTCAGACCAGGCTGTGGTGGGACAGCTGTGTGAGAGAGCTGTGATAAACCTTGTCCAGGGCCCCCTCACCTCCCTCGGGAGGTGCAGTTGCGCTCAGACTGTCACCTTTACTCATTCTCTGAGCTACTGTCTGGGTGTTCCTATTCCTGGCCATGTACCTTGCGGATTTTGTAATTTTGACTTGCTGATTTGACTTCTCACGTTGAACTCAGACCTACCTTACCACTATGGACTTGTCTGGCTATTATTGTTCTGCGTCTGATTCAGGTTACTATCCCTAGACACGCTATCTTTGCTCAAGTGCTGTGGGACTGCATCCTTCGGTTATGAGGACCCTGCTTCTGCCTGCCTTGTTGTGACCCTTTGCTCCCAGCTGGCGTTCCTTTGAGGAGCAGTCTGTCCTTGCTGCTCCCTGACAACCCCATACCTGCATTTCTGCAGCGTGATGCCTTAATTCTCCGCTCTCCTGTTGTAAATTCCAACAGCACCTCGCTCCTTCACTTCTGCTATAATTTTGTCATTGTTTTGTTGTCATCTCCTTCTCTTTATCTTGCACTTTTCCCCCACCCTAATGCTGCCCTGTATTTCATCGCCCAGTTTGAGATTTACCTGTGACAAGTATGATATAGACAACTTTCACTTCTAGCTGTAGAGCAGGACTCACAAATCTGATTCCAAATCTAAGGATGTGTTTAAAGACAGAAAAAAAAATGTGTTGGTGCACAATTTTGTTCATTTGTAACTTCTCAGTGTGAAGTTTTTGTAATCTACATGAATTCGAGTGTGATGAGATTCTTGATATTAACCGAGCAATATACTATGATACATTGTAATAGGCAAGTTGTAGTAATCAGGATTTACACTACTGGGAATAGCTCTACAAAGTACAAACTAGCAGAAAATGTATAAAGCAAGCTTAGGTTCATAGCTTTATGAAAGATTGTTTTGCAATGTATTTGACTTCCAAAAATGCCTCTACAGTGAAGAAAAAGTAGAAATCAGCTGCAAAGAATACTTGCAAGGATATTTTCTTTTTTATTTCTTTTTTAAAATTTTGTTCCAAAATTTTGAAGATTCAAGTATTTTTACAGGAAATAGGAGAATGGAAAAAAAACCCCCACAAAACAACTTGTAAAAGCTTTTTCTATAGCTAGTAAGAATTTTGAGTTAGTGTATACATAGATACTGCCAAGTATCCTAGGCAGATACTTAACCACATATTTGTTCAAATCCTTAGTGTTTTCTGCATGCATCCAAAAATCAAACATTGCAGTGATGAATGCTGCAAAGACTAATTTTTAGGTAGCAGACCCCCCATAGTGGAAATCAAGACCTTAATTAAATGTCTAAACTGGGAGAAATTGGAGAAATGCATGGGAGAAATTGGCTGCCTCAGAACTGTGTTTACCGTGCTGGGAGCATACACAGGCAAAGATGCACATCTTGCCCCTTGAATATTGATTTAATGTAATATGATTTTAGGAGACACCCAGATTCAAATTGAAGAAAATTCTTTAAGTAGGCGCTAAAGGTCTGTTTTGTATAACCAGTATGCTAAGTTATCTTTAATTTTATTTTATTTTTTTTAATGGAGATAGTGTTACAATTTTAAACATTGAATTAGTAGATAGAGCACTTATCTGTGATGTAGAAGATCTGCTGATAATTCTGCCTTCTGATGGGATTGAAAAACCATAGTCTCATTTTCTTGACAGTTTTTTCATCTTTAGGTTGCATATTACAGAAAAGATATAGATTTTGACTGAATTTGTTCTACTTTATATAAAAGAACTGAAAACTAATTTGGCCAGAGAAGGAGAATGAGAGTGAACATGACAGTGTGCAGTAGCTACAGTAATCCTCTGGAAGATGGGGACAAGATGGTCCAATTTTTGTTCCACAGCCTGATTACAAATTTTGTGTGAATAGGTCTTTCTGCAAAATACATGTCCAGTTTTTGGCATAGGGGTCAGAATCCACTGTGCAGTCCAGTCACCACTCTGGCCACCAGGATAGGGAATGACAGACTTAATCCATCCAGCTTTGGTCATGAACTCCTGTTTTGTTGCTCAGCCTATATAATCTGTGGATGCACCTTGATGTTTTGGAGAATTCAGCAGCAAAACTGCCTGACCATGGTCAGGCATTCACACCTGTAATGCAACATACCATTCTCTCAGTTGTGTCAACATGATACTGAAACCGCACTGGATATCACTTCAAGGAACTGGTCTTATTTTCACATATAAAGGGGAAATAGATTGTGCAGAAACAAGTGACTAGTCTTTATAGGAGGCAGGTGAATGGGACTCTGCAAGGCTGTTTTGCTGCTGAAGTCCCATGTATCATTATATCATGGCTTGAGACACTTCAGGTACAAACACAAGTAAAATTTCAGGTTCCTAGGGAACCTTAATGATGAAAGACAAGAGGACTGCAGAACTTGGGTCCTTTCAGGTTGCAAAAAGTGGGATTTTGAAGATCTGAGTCTTGGGTTTAGGATCCATATTTTAATGTAGTTCACCAGAAATTCAGTTTAACTCAAAATACTAGAACTGCTCAGAAGCTTGATATACCATCTTGATTCAGGGTTTCCTTTAGTGTGAAGTACTTATTCTAAAGTTAGAGAACTGGCAAGATTTTGCTAAAGATTATATTTGGAATCTTTTGTTAGTTGCAGTAACACCAAATCTCATTAACAGGTTTTGGAATTTGGTAATTCCTATAAGTTTCAAAAATAGAAAATTAATTTTGTTCTTTTTTGTAAACTCCCCATTCTTCTGCTCTTCTTTCCTTCAGTTCTTCTGCAAACCTTTATTCAGAAAGCATTTCAACATGGTATGAAAAGATATTCAGATATGCTTATCTTTCAATTTTCTAATGGAATCCTTGACCTCCTGCCATTACAATTACAAATTGAATGAAATGGTTATGAATTATTGTAACTGGTCATGGTTTTTGAAATATAGTTAACTATCTAACAAATGAATGATGCAGGCAACATGTTGCTGTTCATTCTAAATGGAAGCAAAAGTATGCAGAGATTAACACTTAAGCAGGTTCAGCACTTTAGCGATCTGATTGTATTGCTTGTAGTATGAACTGATAGGTTCTGATTATACTTCTAAATGGTGTATCTATTACTTCACCCACTTTAGTGCTGTAAATAAAAACATTTTCTTTCAAGAGTGAAACGACTTGAATTGTGATTCAATGATTTACCACAGAAGATAAAAATGGGAAAAGTGATCTGTCAAGCCATTTATGACATTAAATGTTCATTAGCTTTTTTGTCCAGCTTGAGGGATCCCAGTTCACTTTATTGCGTGTATTATACCAAACTGAAAGATCAATGTGACTGACAAAAGTGTGATTTTCTATTTCATAACTTGCTAATATTAGCAAATATGAAAAATATCAAAATATGTTAGGGCAACTTCTATTACTAATACATTTAATATTGTAGCAACATGCTTCGAAACATCTAATTTCTATTCATTTAGCTGATGGTTAATGTGTTAGCACAAATTACTTTTAATGCTTTTCCTATTTGACTTTTGTTCAAATTGCTCAAAGAAAAAAATGCTAAGCTGAAGAAAGGTAATTAAATATATGGAATACAGGTGATTATTTTTATGGATTTATCTACGTCCTTTTAATAGATTTATTATTTTTAAATTGTGGTTTGAATTCTCCCTATTTGATCATTTTGCAAGTCCAGTTGATCTAACTGAAGTCTAAATTTGTTTCTCTGCAACTTCTTTATAGAAATGTGGGAAATAACCCACAGAAGTAATTTGTGTTCCACAGATGAAGGCCAAGAAATGCAGCAGAAGAATAAGTGTTAAATTTAGATTGTTACCTAGAAGATATGGCATTTTATGACCACATAGAGAAATTTGGGATTCTAGATGTGGTTTTATTTGTCTTTTAATGATCTTAATAAGAGAACATTCTTTGGCCTTCAGCTTTCTTGCTTTTTCTCCTAACTTAACATTCATGTAAAATACTCTCAAAACAGCTTAGAAGTTGCCTTCAATCCAAAAGGGGACAAATGAAAGTTTTTAGATGATTAGGACTTCAATATCATTTTGTCTGATAGAACAAAGAATGCTATTGAAATTTGAATTAACCTTTTTCATTAGCTCTGCTAATAATATGTACACGAGAGGAAAAAAAAAAAAGATGGAAATTTTTTCTACAGTCAGGAAGTATTGAAGCAACAGGCAAAGTAATGTCAGGATGGTGAGAAGCTGCAGTTTCTGAATTATCTGCCTCATGCTGGTTGCAGGAATGATGTGGAGTTGTCTTTATCTCACTTATGTTCAGAGACATTGTTATCCATTTTCCTGCCTAAAATGTCTGCTTTTTAGGCTTGTGTGAAGAAGTGTCTATGGTCTGAGGTCCCACTCCCATTGCTGGCAGTTAGACACCAACCCCCACCCCCCAGAATAGGGAGTCCCTCACTCAGGAGAAGAGTTAAAAATGGTGTTTAATCAGGACACAAGCCAGACTGTACTGATTGGGTGTGCTGATCAGCAGCTGGTCCCTTTCATCCCTTTATCTCTCTATTTTCCCATGCTCGTTCCTACGGAAACCACCTCAATCCCTTTACCCAGTTTTCATTCCTCCCCTGAACACCCCATAATCAGTCTTGCACAATCTTCAAATGCTCTGATAAGCCCTATGCCCTCGAGGACAGACCCCCCTTAGTCTGTGAGGTGCCCTGGAGAGCTGCCACAGCTGACTCATGGTGTGGGGTGTCCCCTGGCCCCTGGGGCTGAGGATTACTTGAAACAGACCTTGGGGGACCTGGGGTGGGGGTTGCGTCTCCAAGTGGGGTATTCAGGCCCCCTTGCCTGCCCTGGGGCCTCTGGGCTCCTTTGTGTTCATGGAAATGAGACTTTAATCACCTAACCTTTCACTGTGTACTTGTCAATAACAAACACAGTCAGCATAGTCACAAACTGATGACCTGGTGAAATTAATGATCAAAGCTGGGGTTACAGGAAATCCTGTTTAGCATGAGCTTAGTTGCACAAAAACATAAAAATGTCCTTTCTGGTTCAAACTAAAGGTCCATTCAGCTTAATAACTCTACTATCTCATCATCAACTTCAGTAAATAATAAAAATGTAGGAAAGAATATAAAAATAGAGTATAAACAGTATATCTTCCTCAGTGGTTTTGGGAGAAAAAGAGGTTGCACCTGGACCATGGCATCAATGGATGTTGCTTACCTAGACTTTAGTAAAGCCTTTGACACAGTTTCCCTCATCAATCTCCTGGAGAAATTGGTTACTCATGGCTTGGACAGATGTAATCTTCACTGAGTAAAAAACTGGCTGGATGGCCAGGCCCAAAGACTGGTCATGAATGGAGTTAAATCCAGTTGGCGTCTGGTCACAAGTGCTGTTCTCCAAGGTTCAGTATTGGGGCCAGTTCTGTTTAACATCTTTATCAATGATCTGAATGAAGGGATCGAGTGCAACCTCAGTAAGTTTGTGGATGACACCAAGTTGGGAGGGAGTCTTGATCTGCTTGAGGGAGGAAGGCTCTACAGAGGGATCTGGACAGGCTGGATCAATGGGCTGAGGCCAACTGTATGAGGTTCAACAAGGCCAAGTGCTGGGTCCTGCACTTGGGTCACAACAACCCCATGCAGCTCTACAGGCTTGGGGAAGAGGGGCTGGAAAGCTGCCCGGCAGAGAAAGACCTGGGGGTGCTGGTCGACAGTTGACTGAATATGAGCCAGCAGTGTGCCCAGGTGGCCAAGAAGGCCAAAGGCATCCTGGCTTGTATCAGAAATAGTGTGGCCAGCAGGAGCAGGGAGGTGATTGTTCCCCTGCACTCGGCACTGGTGAGGCCACACCTCAAGTACTGTGTTCAGTTTTGGGCCCCTCACTACAGGAAAGACATGGAGGTGCTGGAGCGTGTCCAGAGAAGGGCAAGCAAGTTGGTGAGGGGCCTGGAGCACAAGTCTTATGAGGAGCGGCTGAGGGAACTGGGGTTGTTTAGCCTGGAGAAAGGGAGGCTGAGGGGAGACCGTATGACTCTCTACAACTACCTGAAAGGAGGTTGTAACAAGGTGGGTGTTGGTCTCTTCTCCCAAGTAACAACTGATAGGATGAGAGGAAACAGCCACAAGTTGCACCAGGGAAGGTTTAGATTGGATATTATGAAAAATTTCTTTGCTGAAAGGGTTATCAAGCATTGGAACAAGTTGCCCAGGGAAGTGGTTGAGGTACCCTGGAGATATTTAAAAGATATGTAGATGTAGCGCTTAGGGACATGGTTTAGTGGTGGACTTGGCAGTGTTAGGTTTACAGTTGGACCAATGATTTTAGAGGTCTTTTCCAACCTAAATGATTCTACAGTCAAACAGTGGCAGATGAAGCTGTTCTCCATGAATTTATTTAATCCCCCTTGAATCCAGAGATAATATTGATTTTCTTAGGTTCCTGAGACAGTGAGCTTCACAATTTAAATGGGGCAGAGGGGGAGAACTTATTCCTTAATTTTAAACTTGCTACCCACTCATTTCACTGGACACCCCATGGCTTTTATACACAGCTGTCATATTTCCCTTCACTTTCATCTTTGCCAGGCTAGGCTGAGTAATTGTAGTTTTGCACCATCTTTCTTGACATTTCTGACCATTCTTAGTACCCATACTTAATTTGTCTTTCCCTTTTGCAGAGTGAGAACTGAAATACACAAGATACTGCATGAGTGAGTGCATTAAGGGTTGATGTGCTAGTTTAATGATGTTTTCTGGTTTATGTCTCACCTTTGATGAGGTCAAGAGAGTAATTTGGTCTCTGTGCCAGTTTTACAACTGCTATGTTTTAAGGCAATCAACAGGGGAATCTGATACATCATGTTTCCTGGTGGTAGCACAAATAATTGAACTGACATTCACCAATATTTTCATATATGTCATAAATCAGTTGGATAAAGTTCACAGTTGCCTTCTTACAGTTATGTGTGGGTATATTAGATAGCTGGAGCTCTTTTGTCAATAAGTGTTATGAATAGCAGCAGACTCAGTGACAACTGACAACAAGGCCTTTGAATCCCTAAATTTCTAAGAGAAAATGATGCAACTTCTCTTGAACTTGTTTCTCCATTGGTGTAGTGGACAGGTCTTCATAATAAATATTTTTGTATACTTTGTATTTTTATTCTTTATTCTTATTTGAAATATATAGCATATATCACACACAATATGCTATATACAGTTGATATTTTAAAATATATATAGTATTATATTAACATACAGCTATAATTATATGTATTAATGTATATACAAGTATACATTTTTTAACATTTTGGAGTTGACACGTCTGACCATAACATACATTACAGAAAGATACATTTTTAATAATAAAACAAAATCCAGATGTGTCATTTTTTCAGAGCTACGGTGGCTTTGTTTAATCAGTTTACAAGGGTCTGTACTAAGCAGTAGTTACTATGGAAACCTGAAAAGATTGGAACTCAAATAAATGTGTTGCTTAATAGTATGATGCTGAAGACTGATATTCAAAGTGACAAACCTGGTGTCTAGTGATCATGAGAACCATCTAAATTAAAGAAAAAGCAATCAGAAAAACATAATCTTCTCTTCCCCCTCTCTGCCCCCCCAAACCCCTCCCTGAAAAAACAGAAGTACTAAAGGAATAAATGAAAAGCAGAGTCTTATAGGGAGGAATAATATTGTGCTCTCAGGAAAGAAAAGCAAATTGCTAACAATATCCCATAAGGTATTTGTTTGGTGTGCAAAATGTGGACAGGTCTTTTGGAGAAGAGTTGCAATGACAGCATGGTATGAAGGAAGAAAGAGTTTAACGTGTCTATACATTCACTAGCAGAGGTACTAAAATAGCTTGTCTTTTAGTGCCAGATGTTCTTTAATGGCACTTGACTCTATGGCTCTATTTCAGTTGACATTGAGTATGCAGCTGTTTTATTTCTTCCATGGTTAGCTAAGGCTGAGGTTTAAAGGGGGCTGTCTGTCTGAAACACCATGTGGATAGAAAGAAATTGTGATGGCAGGTTGCAGTGAATGCACAAGGCGATTTGAAGAAGTGACATAGTCATAGGCTCACCTGAAGGAGCAGAATGATATTATTATCTGCATGTGTCATCCAGGACTCTTTTATGTCTTTCATTACTTTGTCTGCCTGAACAGCTCTGTTGCAATACGTAACAAGGCGTACTTCTAAAATAAAACAAATCTTAAGCAGCCTGTTATTTTATTCCTTTATTTAGTTATATTCTGGAGTTTAAGCTTCCTAAATATTTTCATTTTCTACTGTTCTTGCATCTCTAGAAATAAATAAATAATATTGCCCACTTTCTCCTATGTAGGACAAACTCTTGTTGAACAGAAAAAAAAACCCAAAAAGAAACTACTACTTCTACCTCCAACAGAAAATGTTGGGGATTCTGCTTTCCTAAGCCATGAATGTCAGAAATCCCCTAGAAAAATTTGAGAGGATTATCTAGCATGTATAAAAACTTTCTGAAGTCACACAAGTTTGATAATAATTTCATAAAGAGATTTAACCCTTAGGATCCAAGGCACAAGGTGTTTCAGAATTGTTCAATTTATAACTCAGTTGATGTAGATCTTCAGCATCCTTTGACTCTTGAATACTTTTTTCTGTTTAAACACTTGCAGCTATTCAGTGAGAGATACTCGTTGCCTTGGACTAATGGATTTCTGCCTGGGGCATTGTTTTAATTATTTAGGGTGTAAACATTAAGACATAATGGGTCTATTTTGATCCTTCACCAGAAATGATCTCTCTTTCTTTTTCTTCTCTATCTTATTATGCCAAATCATTCCAGTTAGGAATGCAAATGATTTTCCAAAGTTAAAAGGAAAACACATTCAGGTAAGCAAACAGGAAAAGAAATTTTTATAGCTTATGATTTTGAAGTTAGCTCATAATTTTGTTACAAATAACCCTGGAAAGGCACAGTTGGTTTTGTGGATGATAGACCGAGGAGTGTTAGAAAGAGGAATCCTACCCACTGATCTTAATATGGCATTTCAAATCTATAAAGGTGACTCCTTAAAGACTGTCTTGTTTGACAGATGAGGGATATAGTTTAAGAAAATTTCACCTCTCAATTGTGTATGAAATTAAATTTACATTCAAATTAATCTGTACAGGTACTGTATCCATTATCTGCCGTCATTATCCATTTAGTGTTCTGGTAACTTTGACATGAGAAACAGTCCTACTTTGTAATTCATCATTGTTGGGACAAGATCTGCAGCTTCATTCTCCATCTGTATTAAACTTGAAAGCTGAACATTTAATCCCTTGGTGTTCCATTTTACTCTATTTTGTACTTTCTTTATCTTTTAAATGTCCATTTCCATATCATTTCATGTAAACAAGCTAGGATTTAAGGTGGTAATCTGCCAAAAAGTCACAGAAGAAACTGATTTATAAACACCGTAGACCTCATCCAGTATATTTATAATGTTTATTTTTCCATCGTATTGTGATAAAAAAGCAACATATGTTTTATTGTATCTTGTAGTCCACCTTCAATAGCTCACCATCCATCCACTATTAAAACTTCCTATGTCTTGTCTGTTATGAGTAGCAAGTAGGAGGGAAAATGCATGAGTGTGACAAGAAAAAAAGGATATTCCTTATAAAACTGATCCCTTATCACCTCACAGGACATTTTCACTTATATGCCTGGTTTGTGATAACATAAATCAAATGATTGCAGAAATAACAGCGACATAATTCCCATTGCTTGCAATTTACGAATTCAGCTAAACATGGCAACTTTTTTGCTTCTGCATATCTTATTCTGACTCACTGGGTCTTATTCTTGGTTATACTTTGTTCCAATCATTGGATCAAGATGCTCATGAACACTGGTAAATACTTTTAGTAATAAATCTAAGCAGAGGAAAGATTCTTTTTTTCTTCTTTTGCAAATATTCCTTTCTAAAACATGTGAACTGAAGGCATTGTATATGTTACTGAAACAAGTCAAACATGTCATGTTATTAGACTGTTAATGAGATGATGTTTCTTGTTAGTGTGAAATAACATTTCTTAAATAATATTTTTGTGATTAATTTTGTTCTTGAAAGGTACTGACTTGCCAGGCTTCTGGCATATATGTCATCAAAGTAATTTTCTAAGGCATTAACTAATGCAGAAATTGAAACTTTTATTTCTAAAGATGACGAGCTAAAGAATGATGCTGTCAATGCTTCCAGCCTATTACTTTGAATAAACTCATAAAATCCTTTTACCTGAATAATTAGAAACAATGTAAAATTACATTAATTCATAAGAAATAAAAATTTCTCTTAAAAAAAAGGAAAAAGAACATTGATATTTATTAAATGTCTTTTAATAAAAATTCACTTTTTGGTCAGTAAAGGTGAAATAACAGAACTATGAGGACATTTAAACATCTGACAACAGAGCATGGTCAGTATAAATGTTTTACATAAAATAACAATGTGATTCAATGGAATGGTTTAATATGATTATAGAAACCAAACATTTTTAGGAGGACTACAGTAAGCAGGAGAAAATAAAACAAAAATCAAAATTATGAAGGAATAAAACAGTATTCACATTTCATATATTTTGAAAACACCAATGAACCTAAGTAAGTGAACTGAGGGGAGGAAGGATGGCCTCCATTTTAGGAAGAAAAATGAGTGAAAATCTAGAGTCACAATATAAGCCTACCATGAGTCTCTCAATAATAAATTTAACAAAAAATGTAATTTTAAATTCTAAACCAAAATATATTTACAGATACTTTTTCAAAAGCACTGAAAAAGAGAAAGAATTTTTGCAAGCAACAGTTGCAGAAGACAGAAGTAACTTCTGCAGAATACAGGTTAATTTTCAAATATCTTAACCAGCATGCAGCAGAGCTGATAAAAAAAAAAAAGAAAAGAAAAAAAAAGAAAAAAATACATACTAGTCCAAGAGCTTGAACCTACTAATTAAACTAAAATAACTTTTTAAAGCAAAAGGAAAAAAAATCTTGAGAAGAAAAGAAACATATGTGTGTGGCGTAGCAAGAAAAAAACACTGCAACAACCCACACAATTTCAATAAAGTTGGAAAACAAATATACAGAAGTTTTAAGGAAGGAAACACAATATAAAAGCTAGAGTTCAGCTGAGAATTGTTCATCTAAGATAGCTATATTTTTTCTTACTTTTAAAATGATCAATGGAAATTTCATATCATAAACTTCCATGAGTATCCATTCATACAAAAATTTTCTAGCCATGCTATTGTGAAGACAGAATGTGAAATATTTTGCTGGAAAATATCATGAATTCCTATCCAAGACCACAGGGATTGTACAGAAAGCCAAGGATCTCTTGGAAAAGATCTGTTTCTGTGGTATAGGTTCACAGCTAAAATAATACGACTGCAGGGCCCCTTGATCCTGTGATGTCATTATGGATGAGATATCATTTCTTACAAAAAAAAAAAAGGGTTATGCTGTTCAATGTGTGAATGAGCAAAACAAGGCAAAGAGCAAGGTCCTGCACATGGGTCAGGGCAATTCCAGGCACAAATACAAGCTGGGCAATGAGTGGATTGAGAGCAGACCTGAGAAGAATGACTTGGGGGTGTTGGTTGACGAAAAGCTCACCATGACCCAGCAATGATGCGCGCTTGCAGCTTAGAAAGCAAACCATGTCCTGGGCTGCATCAAAAGAAGCGTGACCAGCAAGTTGAGGGAGGTGATTCCCCTCTACTCTGCTCTCATGAGACACCACCTGTAGTTCTGTGTTCATCTTTGGGGCCCCCAGCATAAGTGGGTCCAGAGGAGGGCCATGAAGATGATCAGGGGGCTGGAGAATCTCTGCTATGAAGACAGGCTGAGAGAGTTGGGGTTGTTCAGCCTGGAGAAGGGAAGGCTCCACGGACACCCTATAGCAACCTTCCAGTACCTAAAGGGGACCTACAGGAAAGCTGGAGAGGGACTTTTCACAAGGGCATGTAGTGATAGGACAAGGGGTAATGGCTTTAAACTGAAAGAGGGTAGATTCAGGTTAGATGTAAGGAAGTTCTTCACTGTGAGGGTGGTGAGGCACTGGAACAGGTTGCCCAGAGAAGTTGTGGCTGCCCCATCCCTGGCAGTGTTCAAGGCCAGGTTGGATGGGGCTTTGAGCAACTTGACCTAGTGGAAGGTGTCCCTGCCCATGGCAGGGGCATTGGAACTAGATGACCTTTAAAGGTCCCTGCTAACCCAAACCATTCTATGATTCTATGATTCTATAATTGAAATCCACTTGCCTATATAAAGAAAAATTTAGAAGATAAATACTAGAAATTTGGTTATACCAAGCAAGTTATCTAACATTACACTGTACATGCAGCATTCAAAATTTTGCTACTTACGGTAGCCTGTACCCAGTGAGATACCAATGTCAATTTTAAGTTATAGTCGTGCATTTTCAAATTTCTGCGTTCATGCATTTGCCAAGAATTAAAAGATTATATGTCTGGTGAAACAGAATTTTATATCGATAGCAAATACTTTTTACCTCATACTGTGAAGATAAATTTCCTGAACTTAAGAAATCTCACTAGTATGATGATCACTGAGCACAAAACACACATCCTTTTAGGTATAAATATTGTCATAGTCACTATGAAAACTAGTCATTCAGGTAGAACTGCAAAAATAGTAGTCATGACAAGCTGATTTAAGCAATTCTTTAAATTTAACAATGAACACAATTGTGGTGTTGAAAGCAATGCGTCAAGTGAGTATAGAATTAGCCAGCACCAGCACTTCTGTGATTACTAAAATATTTGGGATGAGAGCGAGTTCAAAAGGCAAGCAAGGAACATAGTAAGATTAAATATAGTTCTTTTTTTTTTCTCTCTCTCTTGAACGTAAAAGGATAGCAAAGAAAAAATGTGTTCAAAAGAAATATGTTATGAATATTTTCTTACTGAATGAGGCATAACAAGATAATGGATCTAGAATACCATCAAGCCCAGAATTCACTGTCAACTAGAGCTCTTTGTAACTTTTCACTTTGCCATGACTATAGGGAGTAATTTTGCCTGATCTTATGAGAACACAGAGAACTTTGCAGACAGCACAGTAAAAAAACATGCCTCTTTTACTGTCAATATATGAAAATGTAGATGGGGATGAAATAAACTGAATTTTGGCTTCTCTGTTGTTCACAGGGGATAGCTTTTCAAAGGAAAATTATATTTACTGGGATTTTTTGTTGAATTCCACAACAGCTGGACATATTAATGTTAAACTGCCTTAACGTTCTAAGGTAATTAGAAGTTTCTCAATTTTGATCATTTGGTGTTGGATTTGCACGTTTCTGGATTGCTTATTAATACCACTGTGAACCAGTTCACACATGGGTAGGCAAACACATTTGAAAAGAGCACCAGCAAATAAGAGCCCACTAGAACTGACTTTCTGATGATGGTACCATAAACACATTGTCTTTTATCCCAGATTGTGTGACTCTCAGGCCATGGCTTGCTAGTCTGTGTACTGGGGAATGATAGGCTTGTAAAAGTACTGTTGTATTTTTCATAGATCTGTTAGGGAAGACCAGCCTCTGTACTTCAGATTAGCCATTGCCCCAGGGAACAGCCTTATAAGAACTGCCATGGGACACCATGGTCCATGCCATCATTTATATTTCAGAACTGTAAGAACAATTTATTATTTTCATTTTCCTTATGTGTATCAACAGTGGCAGTCATATCAAAAACCAATGGCAAAGGTATACCAGGGCTATATTTGGCAGAAGAAAACATTTTTGTTCAGTACAGACCATAGTGGCATGTACACACAGATATGGAGTCAAAAAAAGCTTAACTGGTGTGTTAAGTATCCTCATAGTGATTATAGTGAATAGCCAGGCATGGTATGTAGCAGCAGATTCCTGAAAAATCTGATGACTTATTGGAGACCTTAATGTTCCAACAATGTGTAGAGGTGTAGAGAAGGAAATAGAGGATTGGGGAGGCAACACTGGTGGAGACACTGTAGGAGAAGTGTTGGAGTGCAAAACAAGATTCCCAAGTAACACTGAGATGCAGGTACATGGAAGAGCCAGTATTTTTACTTCTACTACAGAGCTGCCGGTTAGTTCAGGACTGAAAAGATCAAAATTACCTTGAAAATTATACTCAACATTAATAAGCTACCCGGCCTGTGCTTTACTCCTGATGGTGGAAGTTTTTGTGGTAAAAATGGGCTTTGTTCATGTAGCCTGTGTCTACATTAATAAAACATTCAAGGACCATCCTTTTGCTTTGAGACCAAGTGACATGACGTGGCTTGTGTGCACACAGTTGAACACTCTCACTGTGCAGAACAGGGAGTCTGCATCCACAGAGAGAACTGGAGATGGTCCCTGACACACGCGTCCTCCTGAGCTATGCCTGGATAATGCCCCAAAAAGTTAGGTGGCCCAATCCAAAAGAGAATAGGGAATGTGCTACAAATTTTACAGCATAAATGGCTGTAGGTCACTACTTAGAAGCATGTCCTGATCTGTTTCATTAACTAGTATAGCCATAGGAATGAAAACAGAATGTAGTTTAGGATTAGCTTTCCATGGAGATTTGATCTGACAGAATCAAACACATTTGGAGATTATAGTCCATTTAAAATGGATGCAAGCTCCAAACCTGGCTCACTGAAACTGGTGAGCCAATTTCTTTAAGAGGAGCTGTATTCCTTTCTGGTAGTTATCAAAGTCAATGCAGTCTTCAGTTTTCTCCAATGCCTGCTAGCAAATATAGTATTAATTTATAGTGAGACGTTGCTGTCTATTTTGTGAATATAATGCACAACTCTCACAATGCTCAGGCAAATCCAGTTTTTTCTCTCTGACCCTAGAGTGCTATGGCTTACTCTGCAGTATTAAACAAGTTTCCAGCTTAGTATGGCACAGCTTAGTAAATCAGTATGCTAGGCATTATAAATGTCCTGTTCACAGGGCAAGAATTCACTTATTTATTTTCTCTTTCATGCCCTTCATGTGACTGTTAATACTCAGAGAAATGGCTCATCCAGCAGCAGACATACTTCTGAATTTGAACCAGCCAGAGTCCGCAATCAGTCAGTACAGTGCAAAAACCTCTTGATTGTTTTGCTTCCTTTCTAAAAGGGCCTCATCTCTAGCAAATCTGGCTAATTCCATGTATTCCCAGTGGAAGCAATTAAGGCATTTCATCATCAAAGTTTAACTTCTTTGGAACTGGGTTCAGTGGGATGATACTAAGCTCCCAAATCTTTTTGAAGGAGTTTTGTGGCATACAGAACATTAATTTGTTATATTTGGCTGTTTGCTACTCAGCAGCTGCAGCTGTTTGTTGTGGTGTTCATTACTGTCAGTTCTGATTCCTCTTTTCGTGTTCATCACATTGTCTGTGACTGTCTACCAAATCTGGCCTAGCAGAGTGCATATTAGTATTCTGGTGGTCTAAGCTATCCAGGTGATAAATAGTAAAATACTAATCCTGTAGATCTGACAAACCTTTTCAAACGTGACCCTCAGGACTACAAGATTGAAAGCATAGCATGATTTAGAACAGTAATCTCTTGTATAAAAGTATTGTACAAATGATGAAAAGCATGGATTATGACCATGCCTTAGGTCATGCAGTATCTTCTTTCACATAGTTACTGCTTGATGTAAATACCAGTAATAGATTATTTGCTGTTTCCATCTAAAATTACACAGCATCATTATTATAAATGAGGGAAAATCTAATAACTCCAGGTCAAAAAATCTGCCTTGCATCTGAAACACTAAAGCAGCTTTAATAACCACCAGATTTTACTAGTACACAGGCAGGATATAGGCTTTTTATATGATAGTAGTGTGCTAAAGGAAAAGCATTCACAATAGTCTGTCCCTGGAGAAGTCATTATCAGGTATCAAAAAAAATCCAAACATAACTGTGACAATCTCATAGCTACAGTTACTGCTCTTTAAAACTTCTTGAAAAATGAAGTAAAGGTCTGAAATGAAAGATTCTGTCCAATTCCTTTGCAGGCATGAAAGGTAGGAACATCACTTGACAGGTAATCTTTCTCTAAAGGTTATGAAGACATAGAGTGTTTGTCCATATCCAAGGAAAGTGAGATGACACGGGGTCAGGTGAGAATAATGTTATGAGGTGACCAGAACACTCAAAAATTGTCCAAATGATTTATATTTTGCTGACATTTGAGCTCTGCTATCCACTCTGAACAGATCAAGAGGATGTAAAAAAAATTAGATTACACCTCTTTAGTTTGTTGATCATGTTGAAAACAAATAAGACCTGTGAGACTGGCTGTGCACCTAGTATGGGAGGAGGAAGAACGGTTTCCAAGGGTAGATGTGAGATGGTGGGCCAGTATATAATGGCAGTGGATTGAAAAATTAGCATTTCATTGCAAATATGAGCAGAGATGTTTTAAAGAATAACCCCAAATTACAGTTAAGGAGGAGTTGCCATGATGCTTATGAAACAGAAATGCTGTGTGACATGATTTAAAGGAAACTCTGAGTGTTAGCATGTGGGAATTTGATTGTGCCTGCATAACTTCCTATAATAGATTTTCTTACAGCAGAATTTATAAGAACATAGATATGACCAACATAAACCAGAACAAAAATATATTTTGAAGGGATCTTGCCACCAAATTGGCCAATAGCAGACACCTATTGATATTAAGTATTTCCTATACTAGCAACATGAAGAATATTTCTCTTCTGTGAACTCATCCAGTTTCAGTGTACCTTGTGAACTTTTACCATCTACTACACCTTCAGTCAAGGAGCTCCATAGTTTCTTGATATAGTAAGGACCATTTCTCTTTGACTCCTTTGGACCTTGATTCTTACTAATTTTGTCTGATGCCTCCTAGGTCTCATATGAAAAGAACAATCATTACCAAACCATCCTCTTCATGTCATTCATGATTTTATAGACTTCTGTCATAGCTGTCCATGAACTTATTTCGGTACTTTCTCCATTCAGCTACCTGTTTTACTATTCAGTAATAGGGTTGTTAGAATAGGTAGATTTTATGTCTGAAATCCTGGTCTCGGTGCAAGTGAAATTCTCAGTACAGTCACTTCAGTGAAGATTTTTGCCTGAATGAACAGAGCAGAATTAGATTTTGAAGTGTTTAGAGAAGGAAATTCATTTCTATTTAGTAAAGAAAAAAGCCTGGAAAATGGAACCATGGGGTTTTTTTTCTCCACTAGTAACTTCTGCTTGATTCTGTTGCACATATCATTAAGGCATAAAAAGACTAATAAAAAACTTAATTGGTCTTATCTAAACATAAAGGAAATGTGTTTATTTCATTTATGCTTACTAGGCTAAAGCTTAAAAAATGAATCATCTTGCTTTCATAGTACTAATTTTGATCCAGTACACACTATTTGAAGTTAAATACAAATCATATATGATAGTTTTAATATGAAATCCAGCATTTTCTATATAGAAATTAAAGTCAAAATAATACAAGAGTTCATCCTGAGATGAATACTAGGGATATTTGCCTCTTAATGATAACCATTTTCCTTCTCCCTCCCTCTGTTTTAAGGAAATTCTCATATTTCATCTGTGTGTCACGTGAGTAAGGGAAAGGTTGAAATGGATAGCATGCACAAAAAGATATTTTTTTTAGGGGGTGAAATCTTGCTGAATAGACCTAAACTTTTGCTCTTCTGACAGTATTCTCAGGAGCAAATTTCCTATTTCCCCATTCTACACCAAAAGCAAGGGTTGTGGTCAACAAAAATGAGTTCATCACTCTGGTTCACCATGGGACAAATAATTTTACCAACATGGAGAAGATGGTGTAGAGCTATGAATGGACAGTCAAGGTTCCCAGAATGAAGGGAAAGAAAACCAATGTAAGCCAGCTTTCTAGATGAGAGAAATACATGAGAAATCAGAGCCCTAGAAGTTAAACACAAGGCTCAAAAAAAAAAAAAGAAAAAAAATTTCATTTCAGTTTGTCTTGAGACTGGAGTGAATTCCACAGTTGAAATAAACATTTTGAATATTTGAGATTTTCTATGTAAAACTGGGAAGAAATCAAAGCTTCTGGTTTTTGCATTTGCAAGTCGGGTAAGTGAGTGTTAAATACAGGAAGAAATTAAACATACTTCATGGGGTACACAGAATAAATTATTGTCATGTATTGTCACTAATAAGTTTTACTTCAAAGGACCTCTGAGTACTATTTACAGGATAGAGTTTTGAAACAAGGTAGTCATCAGTGTCTTGAATTTCTCCCAAGAAGCCTTATTAAAGCTTTCTGAAAATCTTTATTCAGGCTTAACACTCAGAAAATAGATGACTCTGATCCTTAAGAACTTTGCTGTGTTTTCCTTTTGTGGTGTTTTGAGAAGATTGCGGAACGACTGCTGGCTAGTGGAAAAGGGCCTTTAAATTTAGAGGAGAACTAAATGTGAGTTTCAGGGAAGAACTGAGGTGAGGATTGAGACTTTATCAAAAATTATCATGGGTCCTACAATAAGACTTCTGCCTGAATACTGAGAAATCTGGTCAGTGGGAAAAAAAGAGGTGGAAATCAGTAAAAGAAGATGTAAGGACATTCATTCCCAGGGGGGGATTTCTGAATGATCAGCTCTCATCTATCTTAGCTAAAGGCTGTTTTATTTCTCCAGACTGACTTGTGTACCAGACCTGATGTCAGACAACAGTAATATATATAGCAGCTTTAAACCAAGAGTTTGCTGGGTTTTGTTCATTAGGGTTTTTTTTACAAACTTTGTATAGAAATAATAAGAGCACCCCTGAAATGCCAAAATGCAAGTTTGGAAAGTAGTTGGCTGTTAGTCTATCTGCCAAAACTGCAGAATGTATTGCTGCATGTAGTTAAACTTGTTGTGCGTAAAAGTTATGTTATCTTACAATATGGACACTTTGATGGCCAGACTTCAACAGGTAAGTATGCAGTACAGACACAGTGATAGCTATTTAAGATTGAATTTAACAAATGCTTATGTTGATACGAGTGTATTGTCATTTTGTTAATATGATTGTGTTGGTTACATCTTCACTCTGAAAATGGCAGTGGCAGTAAAGACTGAGCAGACACGTGGTTTTATATGGATGAGCAAAGATAGTAATGGCTATCTAAACATGCTGCAGTTTCTGAGGAAGAAGTTCCTCATTGTTCATGATAGACTGTCAGCTGTAAGACAGCATGCAACTAGGGCAAAACAAAATAAAAATTATTTTAACATACAGTCTAGGAATAGGAGGCTTGAGAATGTTTTGCAGATAAGAAATGTGGAAACACAAAAGACAAAAACCAGACTGAAGTGGAGGCAACAAATGAGTATCAGTGCATTACCCATAGTCATTCACACAGATCATTTGATTATAACAGCAAATTGAGTAATGTTGCTTTCCAGAATTCACTCTTAGCTGAAGTGAAACCTCTTGGTAACACTAAAGCTTCATGTGTCACTAATAGTTTATTACATCTTCTTTCAACTGAAGAGACAATTAAGTCTCAGTTGAAAAATGGCATGTTTTTCTCTATGGCATTAATACCTCAAAATATAGAAATTCCAAAACGTTTCAAAAAGTCATTTGCTACTGTATGGTCATAGGAGAGCAATCTATCATCTGCCTGATTGTTTTCAAAATAGAAATGAAAATTGTTATAGAAATACCTGAGAAAGTAAAAAGATCCTGAAAACAAATGACATGAGATTTAATTATATCACTTGCAGAAGATAATGCTGTGCTTAGTAGTGAATGTAGAATCAGTGATTTTCTTCTGGTTAATTTCCCAACTTTTTATAGGCTGTATCACAGAGCAAAATATACTACTGATAATTCATCATCTTATCCTGAAGATTGTGTAAAAGATGTTATAAATCTTTGTCTTCATCTGCTAAAAGCATTTATAATTACTCATTATTTCACTTCCCCATCTTTGAATATGAAGGAGTACTGAAGTATGTTCCTAAAAGATGAATGCTTGAACCCTCTAAAAACATCTGAAAATGTGTTTTTCAATAGTTAGGCATTATTTCTGAATATCAGATGAGGAATATAAAATGAAAATTTCTTTGAGAATATCAAATATCAAATGGTGGCAACAGCTTCAAAGACTGGATATCATGAATATTTTTTTAAGTCCTTGGCAGTAGGCTCAAAATGTTTTGTTTTCTTTATTTGTTTCATTTTATTTTGTGATATAGAATTAAAAGTAGAATGAAGAAGGGTAAAAGACTTTTATATGTACTGGGCTTTATAAAATAATTTCCCTGAAGGATATACTGCAACAAAGAACTGTTAACCAAATTTTCTGGTAGTAAATGTACCTCCTCTCTTCAATATATCCTAAGAAAGCAGAAGAAAGGGAATTTCATTCAGTGTTATGCTTTATTTTTCAAAAAAACTGATATCTCATTTTTATTTCAGTAAACAAATATTACAATAATGTAATTCAGCCACTATGAAAAAAAAAAAGATGTTTTAAATACTCAAGCATTAGGAATTATAAAATAAATACTTGAGTGTTCAATAGTAAGTGAAGTTTTGAAACTTGATAAAAAGATTATAAGGATATGTTTGTATAAGGAACTGGGAGATGTGTTCATGTTTCCACCACCTTCTGCAAGGAAAAGTCTACTTTCAGAATTCAGTTCCTGATAATAGTGGCATTTATTACCTCTGAGGTAATGGTGGAAAGAGTATTTTCTCTGTGAAAGATTAAGAAACTTTCTAAGTACTGATTCTGTTAAGGCCAAGTTTAAAATTAATCTGGAGTCACGCAAACTGATTAAAAATAGTTCTGTTGAAATGCATTAAAAATGATAATAAATACAGTTTAAAACAATTTATTTATGTATATAACTGAATGTAAATTTAACCACATCAGAAATGCATAGAAGAGAAAACAGTACAAGACACAAAGGGGAAAGGTGTTTTAAAATGAACTTATAATTACAGCATTTTCCTTATTTTACCAGTTTTATTACAGGTAAGCTTGCCCTTAGCTAAGAGAAGTCAAAGCAAAGGATAAATATAGTAAAATCTTGTGAAATGGGAGATAAAACCAGAGTTACAGACTCAAAGACTGACTGAAAAATGCACTAAGATATGTCATCTATAAAGACTCCTCAAACCTGTGATTCTTGGGATAAAGAGGAGTGTGGTCACTACAGAAGTTGTCCAACAGTACAGTACTTTCTCTCATATAATGTGTTTGTGTGCAGAAAAGTAAGAATGTGCTAAAATCTGAAAATGCTAAACTTAACAAGGTTTTGTGGGTTTTTTTTCTCCATTTTTTTGAGAAAAAAGAGCAGAGAGAAATTTGGCCCTGATACTAGGAGCTACTTGACATAAGTTAATGAACTGTGAGTGTTGTTGATACAAGAATAGCATAATTCCCATAATATTTTATTATGGTGTCTGTTGAAAATTTAGAACTCCTCGGGCTATTTGCTAGGATTGTTTTGAGTGACTAACAAAGTGCAAGGTTAAACTGTAATAACAACAACCACAGTAATAAGATCATAAGTAGTGGTACAGAACTGATAGAAATGTAAATGAGTATTTCAGATAGTCTGTAAGAAAAAGGTGGTGTTTAATTCATTAGTGCTCCAGTCTTTGCTGGAGACAGCTGCAGCACTGTTGTTAGCTTATATCTCCATTTCTATTTAATGGACCTGTGACTGTGTGGTAATAATTTCAGACTAACTAGATAGAGATGAACCTACCAAAGTCACAAATGTTGAGTTAGGTCTCCTTCAGCCTGCAGTCATCTAGGGAAAAAAACTCAGCATGCCAAGCATCCTGATTTTAATGCTGTGCTACTGCTGAACTACTTCTGTTACTCATGCCAAAGAGATCAGAGGCACTCTATTAACTTGAAAGAAAAGGAGAGCTACACAGTAAAACTTAAAGTCTGCACCAGCAACAAAACATCAACAAAAAGACCTTTTATAGAAAACCAGAATTGCTCAGATTGGAAGGGACCTCTGGAGGTCACCTGATCAAAACCCCCTACTCAAGCACTGTCACCTAGAGCAGGTTGCCCAGGACTGTGTCCAGTCAGGTTTTGAATCTCTCCAAGGATGGAGACTCAACCACCTCTCTGGGCAACCTCTTTCCAGTGTTTGACTGCCCTCACAATAAAAATAAATGGGGGTTTTGTGTTCAGATGGAATTTAATGTGTTTTAATTTGTATCCTTTGCCTCTTGTCCCATCAGTGGGCACTACTGAGAATAGTCTGGCTCCCTTTTGCTCATTCCCTGCCATCAGGTATTTCTACACATTGATAAGTTCCCCCCTGAGCCTTCTTTTCTCCAAGCTAGAGAGTCCCTGCTCTCTCTGCCTCCCCTCATATGACCAATGCTCTAGTCCCTTAGTCACCTTTATGGTCCCTTGCTGGATTTGTTTCAGTATGTCCATATCTTTCTTATATCTCTTTCCGCACTTACATCTTACTTTATTTCCTGTAGCAAACCTTTGCTGCCTGGTTCTCCTGCAGAATCCCTCTAGGAAGGACTAATTTCTAATTCCAGGCAGCAGAGACACAGTGGAAAGTGGAAAGTCAGGAAAATTGTCTGAATCATCATGGCCAGCTCTTTGCTTGAGGCCTGAAATCAGTATTTAAGTTTCCTGAACCCTACAGGGACACTCAGAGGAGACAAGGCCCTTGCAGAGAATGTAAATGAATTATCTGAGTTGTTCCTTGTAGAAGAAAACTCTTGAGGTTCTCAAGCACGATATTTTTGGGATGTAGTGGGGAGGTTAGGGTGTGACTCAGATCTGTCTGAAATCAAAGTTATTGTGGAAGTGTTGTGGTACAAGAGTGAACAAACAGTAAAATTTCACTAGGACTGAAGATAATTTTGAACCTCTCACTTAAAATTCCCTTTATGTCTGAAAACTGGAGGATGGCATATGTGACACTAACCTTAAGAAAAACCTGAGGTATACAGCAAAGTAACTGGAGGGTTGTAAAGATTACTGGACACCCGAATAAATTTTACTTATGTTTGGGAAAAGCCAACATGGCTTCTGTGAAGCAAAGTCATGCTTCAGAAAATTCTTGAAGCTCTTTAAAGAGATCAATAAACATGTGGATATGGATGATCTGGCTAATAATATTAGTGTCTCACCCAGTGCTTTAAGAAAATTAAAGATCTATAAGAGAGGAGAAATGAGAAAAAAGGAATATCATAGTTGTGATAACATTGCTTCTGCATTCACTTGCATGCTTATGACACCACTGCTTATCTTTCTACCTTCTTTAGATGGAAGGAACTGCCCCTCCATGTGTCTTTAATCCATTTTTCAGAGGTACTGAAGTTTTTATAATTTAAAAGGACTTTCAAGAGACAGAAAAGTTCCATGCAGAAATCAGTGAAACCCAAAATATATGATGCTTATTCTGGAACATTATTTTTTATTTATAAGGAGAAAAAAAAATGTCAAGTAAGTGGGAAAAAGTGCATAAAGCAGGAATCATAGAAAAGGTTTTAGGTTTCCGATAATTTCCAGCAGAAAAGTACTTTTTAGTCTTCTCTTTCAGGTACATAGTGAGACATTTTTATTTCAGGCAAAGGGGTTCTAGGTGAAGATAGCTTCTTTGCTAGCGACAAATATTCTGGGCCCATGGGCTATTCAAAGCACAGAGGTGATCAAAAAGTGACCAAAATAGATAGAGACTGCATAGCTTTTAAAAAGTAATTGTGTCATTACCATGCAAATCCTTGCAATTTTGTCACTTAGTTGAACCACTCAGCCAACTACACTAGGAGGAAATATATCAGTATTGAGAAATAGCTACACAGTGATTTTGTAAAAAAAACCAGTAATACAGCATAGAAGCCAACATACTTGGGAAAGCCAGTGATGCTAAGAGTCTATATCCAAACAGTAACAGAAATACTGATGCAGCTAATTTTCAGAGCATTTAAAAATAATAATTAGTATATCTTCACAGTTAATAATTAGGTAGTGCAATAAAGCCCTCTCTTTTCTACTGTTTTTTGCTGCCTTTTTTTTTTTCCCCTTCAAAATGGAAAGATTGTCTGAATAGACAATGGTAGTTTAAAGAATTATCCCTAACAGATAACTTAAATTCTTGTGCATTTCTAAGTTGGCCTGGACAAATTCTTTCATCAGCAGTGAGTTATTTGAAGACGTCTAACTAAACATGAAAAATATTCAAAACATTTCTACATTTAGTTAATTTATATATATATCTCTCTCCAATAATGGTTAGCAGGGCCGAGCCTCTATGCTTTCTGCAGAAGAAGATTGGTAGTATTCTTGAAACTATTACATTGTTTTACACAAGTTAAAGAAACCAAATTTAATAAAAGTAATTTCTAAAAACCTCTTTCCAACCTCTTTGTGGCTTTTGGCAAACTTGAGATTCTCAGGTTGACATTGCTAAAGTTACAAAATAGAAATTACAGATAAGTTACAGAATATATTTGATGATTTATATTTGTGAAACGTCATCTGTGTCTGAGCCTGCTGATGCAAATGATGCGAATTACATGAGTACAGACAGCATGCAGCTGAGAATTTACAGAAATAGGTATATACTGTGCAGTATTAAAGTCCTCAGTGATAACCCCAAGATGTGTTTAGACAAAATTAGCCTAAAAAAATTCAAATATTTGATAGAAATATATATTCTGCATTAAATCTTCCCATTTATCTTGTGTCATAGGAACCTTGTGGAATGTACATGAGAGAAGAATTCCCTATATTTGTTTTCTTTAAGTTCTCAGGTTGTTTGTATCCAAGTAAGAGTGTTACCATGGTTTAGGCACTTGTATAATGCAAGATGTTTGAAGTGTATGTTTGAGTAGAGTGTTTAAGCATCATGTACATGGAGCTAGATACTGCAAGCTATCTGTGATGAAATTAATCTCACCTAACTGTAGACATCTGCAGTGCAGACAGCTACAGCTGAACTGTTTGGAATCTCCCTACAGTCAATAAAGAGAAATAGGTCCTTTTAAGGTGCAATTTTATCTGACCTAGTTTAGACATCCACATTAAGGTGAGATGAATTAACTTCCCAAGGTGACTGTTTCATTTCACAGATTATAAAGAATTTGCTGGTGAATACATGCTACACCTGGTTTGGGAATGATACAGACACTTGGCCCCCAACAGCTGGCACCAGACACACAAGGCTAGTTGACACAGTTAGCTGAGATATAGATGGCTATATGGTAAATATCTGAAGTGATGTGGTTCTTTAATCTCCTTACTTACTTTGTAACTGTTAAGGGATGTTAAAAGCATGGCCACCACCTCCAGCAAACCTGACGCAGGACTTCTTCCTGCCCAGCCACTGCACTCAGGTCCAGGTGCCCTGAGGTCTCTGCCCAGGCTGAGGGACACGGCTGTCCCTTTCCTATCTGCAGGCTCCTTCAGCAGGAAAGCTGACCACGTACCCCAGAGACCCACACACAGAGGAGAGTGGCATGGCTGGTCACACAGATGGTCACAGAGAAGGCACTGCGTCAAGAGCACCTACATATGGGACTCACACCAGACACAAGCACAGCCAGCCAAGTCCCTTCCTCCTCTTGAGCTGGCAGAGGTCACTAGTGCAGGCACGCATACGACACTCTCCAGGTTTACAAGCACGTGCACACTCATGGAAACCCCAGTTATTGGCACAGCCCTTCTGTCTGCCTTACACCCTTGCCCAGACCCCAGACCCTTTTACCACCCCACAGGTCCCCTACTTGCCATCTGGTCCAGCTTGGTTCTCACTGCAGACAGACACAAGCACTCACACGCTAGTCCCATGGGCACCCCACACCCACGGATCCCCCTGAATACCAGCACACACCCTCTGCCCACCTGATACCCCTGCCCAGACCCAGTCCTTCCTACTTGCTGGTGAGTCCAGCTAAAGTTTGCTGGGTATAGAGTATTCACCACACCCCCACGCACACCCAGTTTGGGGATGATACAGACACTCACCCCCCTCCAGCAGCCGGCATCAGGCACATGGACTGTGGCCCATGGTCGCGCTCCACTGGTGCTGAGCCCTTCACTCACCTCACTCATGCTGGTCCCTCCCACGAGCTGTTTTTTGAGACACACACACCATTCCCCCACAGTGGCTGGAGGTTAAAGACCCCCACCCACTCCAGCCACTGACACTGGTACCCCATTTACTCCTGTAGCTGACATGACAGGCCAGGGGCACCTACACCCCCCGTCTGACTCCAGTAGCTGGCATCCAGTCCATGCACGCTAGTCCCCCAGTAGCTGCCAGTCCTTGCAACACACACACATGGGGTAGAGGGTGAGATTACACAGACAGATAACTAAGGAAGAATTTAATAAGAAGACAGGACAGACTGCGGTGATCAAGCACAGGGATCAGTTACACATCAGTATACAAGAGTGCCATTTTACACGCGACCAGTCCCTTTTATACCCTATCTGTGTGTTCTCCTCTTTGTTCCCTACCCTGCACAGTGGCTCTCCCTTGGCATAGTGCCACTGACCCCATCTCCAACATCCTGCACCCTCAGGGTTGCACCCTTGTCAACTGGAATGTCCAGGATTGCCTGCAGTTTCTTGATTGCCCGTCAATCAGTATGGCTGATCAGGTTTGTTTCTTGTCTTTGTTTCTGCTATGTTTGTCTGTTAGGTTTGTGTCTCTATGCATATTTAGCTTATGGCTTCCACCTTTTCCTCAGTATCCCATTGGACAGGGACCTTCATCAGACAATCTTAATGAAATAAACATTCCCATATTCCACATACACTTATCGATCAGTGTGAGTGACCAGGTCTGGTTCTTTTTACTGCCTCCCTTATTTGTCCATCAAGTTTGTGTTTCTATATGTTCTTGTTTATGGCTTTCCTCTTTTCTTATTACTCCCTTTTGCATTAAAAAGCTTCTTGACCAGACACCCTTAGAGGAGCAGATGCTCTCTCCTTCCACATACCCTTACAGTGTCATTATGCTTAGTTGAATCATTTGATTCCAACATGTCTTGTATGATGTCGTTCTATAAAACTGGGAAAAATCAAACAGCTTACCAGCATATCACTACAGTCATAAAATTTGGAAAATATTGTATTTCACAGCATGCCCATTCCTTCAAATTTGATACAGCTTCATATTTTTGTATGATTAGGCTGAAGTAGAGCCTGAAGTTTTGAGAGCCACTCAACACTTACTAAGGAACTCCCTTTGCAGTATCTGTTCCTCCATGGCAAGAAAGTATCAGAGATTTCCACAACTTTTTAGGGTACACAGTTTAGATAGAATTATGCTTTTCTTGAGATTACATATCATTCAGCACTAGTCAAAAAATTGCCAGACGCGGTTAGAAATGTGACCTGCAAAAATGTGACCATATCCATTCAGTGACCCATTGGAACTAGGTTGTTATCAGGAACTGTGAACCATATGCATTCCCATACAAATCTTCCCCAGTGAGAAGGGGATCTCTTCAACAGCAATGCCACTCATTATACCTCAGAGGGAATGGGTCAGCTCCTAAAATATATATTGTCAAGAAGAAAGTGGCATACAGGGAAATCTACAGGTGTAAAGCATAGTAATCTATAGATTTTTATGTCTGGAAAATTTAATGATGGAGGTAAAAAAAAATGCTCTTACTTCGTATGGAAAGATGAGTATATGAGACTTCACAGAGATTTGTGTAAGAATATTTTAAAGAAAATATCAAGTCCAGGAAACATTTTTTTCCCTTGTTAACATTGCTGTGCTTGTCTTTTTATGTTTAATCCTTTCTTTGTTTCAAAATAATACTTTATGGTTATTACACACTGAAGTCTGATTAAAGCTGTTCATGATAAACAAGGGGCAGAGCCAATGACCTGTAATACATTTCAATTCCCTCAGCTGTAATCCATCAGTTCCAATTAGCAGTATTTGGATATCTTCTGCATGAGTATGTGGATACATGTAATTACAGGTTTTAATAGCAAAGAAATATTTTCAAAGGCAATATATGAAATGACAACCAAAGACTCTAGAATACTGACATAATATTTCTTTATTTTCAGGAATTTTCATGCTAGTTTGCATCGGGCTAGCAGATTTTTACTTCACAAAAATCTCTAGTGAATGGAGCCATTAAAATTTCTGTTGAGATAGTTCACAGCTTGAAGATACTTTCTAGATACAGGAAAGTATCTTAAAAGAAGGAACTAAAGTAAAACCTCAGTGGTCCTTACATCTTTTCTAGGGGAAAAATGCTGCTGGAAAATCATAGCAGTGTTAAAATGAGAAAATCCTGTGGCAGTAAAACAAAGCAAAGCAAACAAAACAAGAAAATAAATACAGGGAAACCCACACATAATGTTTTATTGTTAAAACAGGTATTTTGTTTAAGAGAAAACTAATTATTTCTGTAAAGCCTGGATTCCAAAATCAGTAGGCAACTTACTTGATATGAACCTGCTTAATACTAGCAAAGGTCTGAAAGAGCATAAGAGTTTCAGAGAAGCTGATCTAGTTGTTTATTCTCCTACTAATGCTGGAGCATGAGTCCAGAATGCTGTATTAGTGCAAAGGTCACTAATATATATAAAGCGAGCTTTCTAGAGAGCTCACTTTTTATCACATTAATGAGTCACATTTATCATTGTCTTATAGTTATCAGTTCTATGAAAATACATTACTTAAATCATGAAAACCTCAATCAGACTTTGAGCTCAATTAACTTCTGAGACACGTGTTACTTTGCTTCACTGAAACTGGTATAAGCAATATGAGAATCGGTGTCTGTGCCTCTAAAGGTACACTCATACTGTTGTTATTCTTGGATTTGATCCTATGTTTTAAGGTTTCATCTGAGATTTTGTGAAATTTTAGATTTCCTAGTCTGGGTGCTCCACTGGGTTCCAAAATCCCCAGCTGTCCTAGGGTCAATGGTATGATAGTATAATGAAGCAAGTTGTGTTGTGTTTGTTAGATAGTTTCTAGCCTAAAGAAACTCCATTTTAAGTAGTTTCCTTTTTTGTGCAGTAACAAGGGTCTTTCAAGTTAATTTTCTTTCAGTTGGCTAAAAAAATTACTAGTTTTACTTCCCATTCTCTTTGTTCTGTCTTTGTGGCCACCACTGTCTGTATAACTGTCAGCCCTTCGAACTCAGTTTGTGAAGACAGCAAGAAAAGGGAGCAAAGCTGGAATGACATAAGTGGTATTTATTAGATACCTGTGGATGTTGCAGATCACCAAAAATTATTTAACTACAGGTTTGGATTTCACCATTTTGTTCGCAGGAAAAGGAAACTAAAAAAACCCCCTATATACACATAAGGTGAGATTTAGCTTGTCTAGCAGGCATTTTAAAGTATAAAGTCATAGGGAGTCTAAGTTCTTTACAGAAGCAATGAATTAAAAAAAAATCTCTAAAGGCTGATTAATCTCAGCCTAAAATTACATGTCTAAGGTAAGTAAACTTCATCACCAAAAAAGAGATGTCTGGTATCAGCTGTGGGTTTCATAGCAACATAAGTTGCATGAGGCAACATAAGTTGAGGTAAGACGACACTGGCTCTGCAGCCATTCTTCATCTGCCTCTGGCTACGTCTTTCCACCTTCTCCCTTGTAGTGACACTAACAGTCCCACAGTTCTTTGCTGAATCAGATCGGTTTGTTAATCATAGAATCATAGAATTGTTTAGGTTGGAAGAGACCTTTAAGATCATCGAGTCCAACTGTAACCCAACACCACCATGCCCACTACATCATGTCCTGAAGTGCCTCATCTACACGTTTTTTGAACACCTCCAGGAATGGTGACACCACCACCTCCCTTGGCAGCCTGTTCCAATGCCTGACAACTCTTTCAGTAACGAAATTTTTTCTAATATCCAATCTAAAATCTTTCTGAAAATGAAACCCACAGAAGTGCTTGTTCTTCAGCTAAGTCAGGGGGCTAGTGCTGTGCAGCTCCCCCAGCTGAGCTTGAGGAGGGCAGGATCACTTCTTGCAATGAGCTGGTTGTATGCTGTTCCTTTTTCAGCAGCAGCAGCCAAAACCCAGTTTTGAAACGGATTCATTTCACAGCAGTCTTCATACACTGTGGTGCTTACAGAAATGATGGAGCTGTGGAGAGAAAGCCCAGAAACAGCTGGAAATGAGGTGCCAGTGCCTGGGAGGAGCTGCTGGCCAAGACCTGATACAGATCATATAATTACAGTGGTATATGTTGAGGCAACAAAATAAATTCTAGCTTAAATGTCTTGCTTGCTCTCAGTAATGTGTAATAAGAACTAAATGGTATTCCTGCTCAAAATGAAAAGTCGAGAGTTGAACAGAATGCAAAAAGAGATGACAGCTCATTGTTAGAAAATTACCCAGTTAATGCAATTAACCACTAGTATTGAACGTACAGGTTAGCATGGCGTTTTCACTGCTTTTGCTTTGACAGATGAGTTCTATAGATGATTATCTTGTCAGTCTTGTCCAGAAAACCATGCTTGCTACAAAAAAAAGTATGTAAAATAATCAACATTGATTTTTAAGTTGTAAAGTCAGAATGAACTACGGAGCCAAAAATGCATATTTTAATTTGTAA
Source organism: Haliaeetus albicilla (assembly GCF_947461875.1). Lineage (NCBI taxonomy): Eukaryota > Metazoa > Chordata > Aves > Accipitriformes > Accipitridae > Haliaeetus > Haliaeetus albicilla. The sequence continues at coordinate 23,676,745 of NC_091500.1, forward strand.
TAGTTAGCCCACACTTTAAAAACACTGATGTAAAAATCTCATTAAAAGTTACTATTAATAATATATTCTTTGAAAACAAGCAAATAATTTGTTTCTTTTTATACATTTGGGACAATAAAATACAGAAAACTATTAAAATAAAATAATTTCCTCAAATTTATTTTGTAATGTATATTCAGAGGCAGGACTAGTGTTGAGAGATTGACAACACAGTTCACCTTATACGGGAAGAGTTAATTATCCCTTGTCAATTAGACACTAAATCACTGAGCTACAAGCAGCTGGTGATGCATAACCATCGTTATAATTTCAGACTGTTGTACCATTTCTCCTAGTTTTATTTAGCAGTTTTAAAGGCAGAATAAGATATTTTTATGGCAGGAAATTTAGTGAACATGTGGAAATAAAAAAAAAAAAAGTAGAAGAAAGGGTACTATAATTTTAAACTGGGATGATGGTTATGCACCACCAGCTGTTTATAGTTCAGAGATTGAGAATCTAATTGACAAAGAATAATTACTGCCTCTCTAAACAGGGTTAAGACTGCTTTTGGTGTGATAAGGTTGGAGAATGGCCATACGAGGAAGGACCCAAATGTTTGACAGAAATAATTTTGTCTTTTCCTTCTGTTTAATAGCTTTAACATTTGAGGCTAAATTCTGTTCTGGTTTGTATCTGTATATCTCCACTGATGTCAGTGGGTTTGCCTTTGCGTAATGGGATTTGGAAAAGTGAACTGACTTTGCATGCATAATTGAAGCAGAATACTACACTTGTGATGTATTTGCATAGTGGACTAGCATCCCAATCAAATGCAGACCTTATTCTGTAACTGTGGTTAAACTAGAGAAGGATCAATGACATTGTGACAAACTCTTTTCCCTTTCTCTAACTGAAGATTTTCTGGTTGATATTTGACAACAAATCTCAAGAAAGTCAGGCTGCCATGAAAGGAAAATACCGCTGAATCATCTGACAGCACAATTTGAATAGTCATTGAACTAAGGTCCTAGAAACATTAAAATATTTGGCTAGCTATGTCATTTGGGAATGACATGAAAACCAAAGTGAAAAAATTCCCATGACAGTACAGAAAAATACCTTAAAAGTAATTTGGGGTACTTGTAGAAAAATGGCATAAAACATGAAGGCCACTACCCAGTTCTGCAAAAACTACATAACAGTATATCATATTGTCTTTGTATCTCTCTGCCTTCCCTTTGAAAAATTTTACAGTGGGAGAAAGGTGTAAAAATATTAAATTCCTACAAGCTTCATAGAAGTGTATGGCCAGGTGAGGAGAAAGACCTCTACAGTGACATTTTTATAGTTTGTCAGAGATTTCACTTGAAAGGCATCACTGTATGTTAGAAAGCCTAATTTCAATTTGGCTTATTTTCAAATTATTATTTCCTATGATTTAATCCTATTACAGAGTAATAGTCCCCCTGTTGCCTGTGTATACAGCAGTCAAACAGGTGGGTAATAGTCCCCTCTTGCTTGTGTATACAGCAGTCAAATAGGTGGGCATATTATATATAGCATGTTACTGTTCTTTCATTGATAATTTCATCAATGTTTATCAGTCAGCCCTTAGTCCTTGTTTTGTAAACCTTTCCCTCCATAACTGAATCACTGAAGTTGCCCTTCTGTAGGCAAGTTTTCTTGGCCTACAGGCTTATTCCCCCATTTCCTCTTGTTGGATTCACAACAGTTCCATGTAGAGCAGTATTCCTGGTCTTTAATATTCAGCATGTAGCCTCTTACTCCTCCACATAATACTTGAACCTTAGACCAATTTGCCATCAGTCAACTAGATATCTTTTTTGACATCACTGCATTCCAGTTATTTGCTTCCCATTGATTAAGTGCCCCAGATTCTTTCTCTCTCTTTGGTTTATTACATTTCTCAAGCAACCAGATCTTTATCAAGTTCAAAACATGTTCTTACCTTTAAAACTGGTGTGCAGAATAGCTAAATATGTCTGAAACTCTGCAAAACAGCTAGAATGAGCAATTCGCATAACAGAGTTTTCTACAGTAAAGGTAAAAGTCTACCTCTACCTTTGCAAGGAAAAGTGCTTCCTCAGAAATTAAAGGAAATAAAAGAATTAATTTCTTCAGGAAGTGACTTGATTTTCAGCTCCAAGTGTAGCATACATACCTGTGAGCTTGCTTTCATTAATACATAAAGCAGCATGTGTGCATATGCACTATATGCAACACCCTTAAACTATATGTAACCATATCTATAACAGTATATATGAAAAAAATAAATCCCTACTAAAATAAAACCTGATGCAAAGTCCTCTCTCTGAAGAAAAGATGAAAGAACAACTAACTCATACAAGATGATAGTCATGCCATTTTATTCAATAATAGCAAGCATTTAGAGTGCAGCGTAAGAACCTATATAGACTCTTTATAATTATCATAACTATCCCTTATAATTATCATAATTGTCTCACTGTTTCCAAGCTTTAGGCCACAAGATACATTCTAAATAGTTCTTAATTCATTAGGTATTTTTTCTGAAATGAGACTGCAGGTAGGGCATTGTGCAGTTACATATAAATAAGATTTGTAAAACATTTTTTTGTAAAAGAAACCAATTACATTGAAACTTGAAACAATTCTACTTTCATCCTCATAAGACATTTCTATTCTTCTTAGATAAAGTTGATTTGATCTTAATCTGTATTTTTGGGTTACTCAGTATCATTTGTGATTTTAAAATGTTGACTTTTCCTTCCAGAATGCATTTATAGAGAACAGGTAAATTTTCTGGCTTTCTTTTACCTTCTAGCTGGCAAGACTGCAAGGTCATACATTGATACAGGATGTTAGCTGTCACATCCTTACTTTGTTACCCTAATGAAGAATCTGGTGGATGGTGATTCTGACCCAGTTGAAAGATATTGATGTTTCTTTAAGACATTTTCTATATTATTCTTTTGGGAAATCATTCCTTTTATGTTTGGACAGTCTATGGTTCACTGCAAAGTATCTGCGTGAAATCAAAGGACCTATCAAAATGAAGACGACCTACCAAGATAAATTTATTAAATATACTTTTTTCACAAGACATCTCTTTGAGTTTCTGTCATCCTTTCCCATTTGCATTACAAAAAACATCAAGCACACAGCACTATAAGTGAAACTTTTAAAAGGTAATCAGATGGGTATTTCAGAAATCACCATTTTAGTTCCTATTCAGAAAACATAATGAAAGTGCATTGAGGAGGAACACTGAAGCTGAAGAAAATAAAAGGGAGAAGAAAATCCAGAAAACATAATAATTTTGTTGTCTCCTAAGCCAGAATGAATTTCACAAAAAGATGTACTCTGATTTATACTTTTTTGAATGCAAAAGCATTCTGAACCCTGCTGGGGGAACACAGAAAGGTATCAAACTCACTACCTACTTTGCTACCCATGACAAAAACATCAGACAGAAGAGGTGTAAAACTGGCTGACATTGCTGCCTCTCTGTATTCAATTCAACTCCTCACACTGTGATCCTCATACTCCATACCCCAGAGAGTTTCGCTGAACCATGGTGGTGGTCTCAACCAAGCTCTGTGGTTTCCAACTTCATAGCTTATTAACCTCCCAGAGGACCTAATCATCTTTGCTCAGATTTACCATCCTTCACATCCCACCCTTTCCGAACGGAAATTATTTTACAGGTCAGTAAAAGATTTAGTCATCTAAAATAAGTTCTGCATCAAATCTGGGGAACAAGTCTCGATCAGTCATCCTGATGATATGCACTTTATGTAACTGTGGATTTCCTGAAATTCTATTACAGCTGTTCAGCTACTCTAAATTTGCCTAAAATTGCGAGTCTGTGTATACCAAGCTCTTCATCAGTGTTGGCAAGGCTGGGTCAGTAGTGTAGTTCACACCTTAGCTGAACTGACTTCAGAAACACGGTGCTTTTTCCTGCAGAGCCTCTGAGAACCTTAGGTAGTGGCAAACTACTGTATGCAGCACTGAGCTTCACACAGAGGTAGCAGATTGGCCACTGCCATTGCTCTTTGAAATTAAAGAGAGAAGATGGCAATGATGCTGTTCACACAATCACAGAAGGACAGATTAGTTCAGGTTTTATGGGAGGGCTGGAGATCACCTAGTCTAAATTCTTTGCTCAGGACAGGGTCACCTAGATCAGGTTGCCCAGGACAATGTCCAGTCGGGTTTTGAATATGTCCGAGGATGGAGACTCCACAACCTTTCTGAGAAACCTGTTCCAGTGTTTGGCCAGCCCCATGGTAAAAAAAAAAAGGGGGTTCTTATGTTTAAGTGGAATTTCCTGTATTTCAGTTTGTGCCTGTTGCCTCTTGTCAGTTTGCTGGATACCATTGAGGAAAGTTTGGCTCCATTTTCTTAGCTCCTCTCACCCCCTCCATCATGTATTGAAACACTTTGAAAAGATGCCCCTGGGTCTTCTCTTCAGCTTTGCCTTCTAATATGAAGCGAGCAACAACCCCAGCTCTCTCAAACTCTCCTTCTATGATAGATGCTCCAGTCTCTTAATCATCTTTGTGGCCTTTCATTGGACTTACTCTAGTAAGACCCTATCTTTCCTATATTGGGGAGCCCAGTACTGGACACAGCACTCCAGATCTGTCTCACCAGTGCTGAGTAGGGGGCAAGGATCATCTTCCTTGACTTGCAGGCAATGCTTTTCCTAATGCAGCCTAACATGCTGTTGGCCTTTGCTGCAAGGACACTGCTGCCTCATGTCTGACTCATCCCTCGGGACTTTCAGGGTATTCTCTGCAAAGCTGCTTTCCAGCCAGCTGGGCCCCAGCCTGCATTGGTGCTCTGGTTTATTCCTCCTCAGGTTCAGGAATTGGCATTCCCCTTTGCTGAACTTGATGAGCTTTCTGTTTGCCCGTTTCTCCAGCCTGTCCAGGTCCCTCTGAATGGCAGCCCACCCATCTGGTGTATCAACCACTCCTCCTGGTTTTGCCTTGTCTGCAAACTTGCTGAGGGTGCACTCCGCCCCATTGTTAAGGTCATTAATGAAGATGTAAAAACAGAATTGGGCCACATACGGATTCCTGGGGTACACCACTAGTGACTGCCCTCCAGATGGATGCCATGCTGCTGATCAGCACCCTCTGAATCAGGCAGTTCAGCCAGTTTTCAATCCACCTCACCTCTTCAGTCCCAGTCTTTGCACTGTGATGACATCATACCATGAGATTCCCACTTTGACACCGCCTGTTCTCTGTTTTACCAGTGCTAGTTTGTCTCTCTTCACAGTGCTGAGTTAAAGCCTAATCTTGTGACTGCTGACAGCCTGCAAGAGGGAAATACTGTGTTGAAGGCAATCAGCAAAACCACTCAAGTATAATCAACAGCATGCATCAGTGGCTATATGCATGCCTGAAGAGACCAGGAAAGAGGCAGGGAGGCCTAGAGAACAGATTGATTCATGGTGAAAATTCATGGTGAAAATATTCAAATGCCATACTCATATTAAGCTGAAAGGAAGAATCAGGAAAAGCAAAAGAGATGACAGCTCAAGTTTTGAGGCAACAACATAATCAGATGTCAGGCAAATTTCAGAGTGCCATAAAGTCCATAACATTCAGCTCACAGAGCTGAGTAGAGTTGAAGAGGAATCTGTGCATCAGAGTTTGTAACAGAGAACAGGCAAGATCTGGATCAGATTGGTAAACAGAAATAAAAAAAATCAAAAGCCAGGATAAGATTTTAAGCTCTAGGCACTCTCCAAGCTCATGTGCTTTTTGGGGATGGCACAGGTAGCTGTGTATGAAATTTTGATGTGGGACTGCGGGGCCTTCTTTAGTCTCTGGAGGCCAATGAATGGATGGTTGAGAATGGTCATTCCACTTTCCCAGGGAAGCAGTCATAAATTTTCAATAAATGCCATCTACTAATTAGATACACCCTTATGTGTACCGAAGGAACTAGCTAAAGTTGAGTTTGCTGTTGTCTTTATTGCAGTGTAAAAGTCTGAGCCTGAACAGATTACAAGAGATCTCGGGATTTTCTCTGTGCTTTGTTCTTTGTGTCTGTGTAACCTGATCACAGGATGCACAGCAGAAGCTGCTGTGTTCTCGCTGAACAAGACCATCATCTTTCCCCATATACTTCCACTACCTGTCTGAAGATACAGATAACATGAGTGTCCTGTGTGTCTTTCATACAGGACTCAATAACTACGTAAAGTATCAGAGTTCAGATGTCTACTGCCTTTTAGTACGAATGGATTTCTTAATTTTATAATTATTCGAAACCTGTTCTGGATATCTTTTATGAAAACATGGCAAAAGGTTTTATCCAATCGTCTATATCACTTGCTAGTGAGACTATCCTTTTGCTAAGAAAGATGTTGATTGCATCTCTGGGTAGGTAAGTATATTTTTAATAAAATAATAGTAACAAACAAGCGGTACCCTCTGCTGGAAGAAACATGCTAAACCGTATATCAGCAGTGGACTCTCCTAGATAATATATAGGAGGATTAATAATAGAAAGTTCATGTATCTGTATGGCCACTTTGAATACATGCTAATTCTCTCTGAGTTTCATAATGTCAGTACACTTTCAGCTTTTCATCAATAACCTCTCAAGTTGCAAAGTAGATCAGTTACCATCTGAGTATATATAGTGCTGTTTGTTCAAAGTGCCAAATGACTTGCAATGTGTGCAGGTGGATCTGGAGAAGCTAATGGTATTGAACTCATATGCAGAACTAGAGAAGTGAAAACTTGTATCTGTCACCAGTCAAACTTCTGGCACATGGATCTCCCTTCAGATGCTGCACAAATTGCTACAGCAGACTCTATAATGTGTCAAGGCATGCCAAAAATCACTGTGACAGAACACTTGGAATACTCCTGCTCTCAATATCCTGAATCAACCAACTTTTGTCCTTGATCTTTTAGACTTTTCATTGAATTGTTTTACATATGAAGGCAAAGCAGCCATTCACATTATGAATGATCAGACTAACTTCCCAACACAGTCCAGTCTTTTCCATCTTAGGAGGGTCTTTCAAGAAAAGTAAATGATCAAACCGTAGCTCAATATTCAGCGCAATTATAATAGAGATCCACAGTTTGTGTCCCATTTCAAAGAAATTTTTCTTTCTTTTAAAGTCTGAGCTTCTAAATTCCTGTGTGCATCAGAAGAAGCTGGGGAAAAGTTGAAAAATAATATCTGAGGCTAGTCACTGAGGGTGGCATTCACTTTATTTCATTTTAGCTATCTGAAATCTAGATGGCTAGGCCTTTACTCAGCACTTTATTACAGAGAGAAGAGAGAGAGAAAAAAAAAGAGAGAGATTTAGATAGCTACATAGCTAGCCATCCCATTATCTTAGACACTTAAGGATGGATGGTTTGAGGAGGGGATCCCTGTTAGATGTGATTATATTCTTTTGTTGGCTGTAGAAAAAAAACTAGGTAACTAGCTTTACCAAGATTCACAGCTTCTAGATGCCAGCCATCATCCATGTGAATCCCATTCCTAATGTCTGTGCAACACAGTCATTCTTGCTGTGGCCTTACTTTCAGCCTGTCCAGGCTAGCTGCTATCCATGTCCCAAGGAGCTTTATTCATTCCTGTTTCTGTTTCCTATATTAAGTCTTGTTTACAGAGAACACTTTTTGCCCTTTTGAAGCTTTATCATGCTATTAAAAAAAATAATCCTGAAAAGAATATTTAATGTCAAATATAGAAACAATCCTTAAAGCAGTCACATTCCTTGCATGATTGACTAGTGACAGTTGCATCACTTTGCCACTACTCTCAAAGTTTCATTTGCTTAAAACCATCAATATTTTCTTGTACTATGAGAGTCTTTCATGTTTTGTTGATGGCTACACAGTATCTAAAATACACTTTAAAATGCCAAAAGTCAGGTTGATTACTTCAGTCTAGGATGGTGCAGATATGTGAACAGTGAATGAAAACTGACAAACTATATTCTAAGATCAGTACTGTAAATGAAAGAAGTAACTGCATCTGACATTTAAGGGGGGGAGGGGGGGAAGAGACATTTGTGATTAGAGCCAGAGAGACTGATAAAAAGATCAAGTACACCACAGAGGTTAGACTTAAAAATTATAGTACCTGGTAAAGAATACTGAATCATCTCTATTGCCCTGACTCCAAACGGACAGTTATCATGAATTTACAAAAATCCAGCCGTTTTGTTTTTTTCCTAGTCTGCCATTATTTCCATGAACTGCACATATTGAAAAATATTGTGAAATTTCATTTCCAAATAAAAGGAAGGAGGAATGTCTACTAGAAGTCAACAAAATAGCCATAGCAATAGACTGAAAAGGACTGTCTACTAGAAGTCAACAAAATAGCCATAGCAATAGACTGAAAAGGACAACGTTATAAGTTTGCTTTCCAGAATGGCTTCCAAGAAACAGGAAAAAAACCAAAAATCAAACAAAAAAAAAAAGTAAAGTTTTATTTTGCAAAGGAAAAACATCACACAGTAAAATAGAATAATTAGAGTTGTCTGTCTGAGGTCTGAAAGTAAATCAGCTTTGTTGTACGCACACAATGTAATAACTAAAGGTTTATGGTACCAACTGACTTGGTGCTTTCTCATAAATAACAACCTCCATTCATTATCCCTCTGTAAAACTGTCATAAAAAGTGTATGCCATTCATGTTTTGCAGCTTTCTTGCAAAACCATTAAGGTTACAATTGAAAAACAATGCTCATAATGTCTAAGACGCAATATGTTGGTAAATGCTTTACATTTAAATATGTTAATTAAAACTCAGTATTTCATTATGAAAGACATTTTATTAAGTTTGAAAGATTGCTAGAATAATGATCTTCATGTAGAAAATAATTTTGTAAACAAAGAAACCATAAGTATTCAAGATTTAGAGTTAATTCTTTCTCTATATACACCCAATTTTCAAGCTGAAGTCAATGGGGCAGCAAGGAAGGCTATGAAATTGTTACGATACTTTGATACTAAACTTGGCTTAAGGTATTCTTTTTTTAATTTACAGATACTACACAAAATATAAGCATCAAAGAAAAAGGATTTAACCTTAAATTGTTAGTATAACAAAGCAACTCAAAAGTATTGTCTTTATTTTTACTGTCTTCTGGAATTGTGTGAAAAAAAAATCCTAAGTTTTTCGGTAGTTTCCTGTATACAGGAATGCTGAGCACTTAGGTTTTTCTCATAATTTAATCAGTTTTAGCTTAGCATAGTTGTACTCAGTACACTATATATACTTTATGTTTTATTAAGCAATAAGACAAAAACATTCCTTACAGCTATTATGCTCTTATTTTAAAAATAGACATGTAAATTCAAGTGGAAAGATATTCACTTTTAAAGAATCTTTTCTCAACTTTCATAGAGATGTTTTGGGATCACTCAGGAATAAACTTTCTTCAGTTTTTCTTCCATTAATTCGCAGTGATATTCTAACAGTAATGGAAGTGTCGTGGTTTAACCCCAACCATCTTGGTTTTGTTTTTTTTCAAATAATATTTTGTCACCTAAGTAATGTGTCCCATAAATCCTCTCTATGCATGAAAAACGACCTTTCTAAAAATGCAAATGTATTAGCTATAGATACAACAATAAATGTATTACTTTTTTTCACTATAAAAACATAAAATAAGACTTGGGCTATGGCTTACATTCTCAGAAAAACAAAGCAAACACCAAGACATAGTCTTGGATAAAACAAGCATTTAGCGCAAAAAAGGGGTAATTAGCATGATGCCAGAAGTTACGTTCAATTTTCTTACTTGAAATTGGACATGTTAGGAATTTGCCATAATATTTGGAAAATTTAGACTATTTTTAAAGATTTTTACAACTCCAGTAATGGCGTCACAGCAATGGAGTCACAAAGAGCTATGATTTTTTCCCTGTCAATCTACTTACGAAGTTATGAAGGCAAAGAAGAATACCCAACAAACATACCACCAGTTTTGCATAGCAATGTGAAATTAAAAGAATTAAAATCAGATTAAGAATTCAATCTAACATTCAGCACACCCCACCTCTTTTTAATTTCTGACTGAAATAGAAAATCAGAAATCTAATCAGAAATAACTTCTGATTAGAAATGTCTCCATTTCCAAAATAAATGTTTGGATGAGAAAAATATGCATAATGGCATTCGATACCACTTGGAAGTATAAAAGTACCCTGGAAGTGTACAAAGTGAAAATTACACCTATTAGCCTAGCTTTTAAATAATATTTGATTTGCAAGGATATTACAAATTAACACAGATAACACCCATTCCTCTTCCCATGTCTGTATAAACAAATCTGTAAGGGTAATGAAATGAGGATAATTTGCTTCTTAATGCATGATCCTACATATGGATTTTTTATATGATCATTACTGCAGTCAAAGTGAAAGCAAGAGAGAAATACACCTTTGTTACCTCCACAGTTCTACAAGACTTGGCTTCAGTTTCCATGGTTTAAGCAAACATGGTTTAAATACTTTAACAGTTGTTTGAATTACTAAGTATTCTTTTTAGTTTCATATTTGAACTAAAACCCCAAGTGATACAGCCAACACTTCTTTGTTGGGTTTGGTCTGCTTTTTAAATGGCATCACAAGCTGATCAAAAATGGCTTAGGTCAAATGACACATAATCTCATAATTTGCTGGGGGAAAATTTTAAGAAAGACTCTGACCTTCAATGAAATCTGAAATTGGGAAAGATGGCATTCAAAACACTAGAAAAAACACTACCGAACTCTTATTTCTACCCAGAACATTCTAAAATACTGCTTAAAGTAAAAAATGAGTAAATGAATGCAGCCAAAGTTTTGCTTGGTTGCTGAGTTCAAAACACTTATTCATATATGTTCAGGTTTTTGAGGATGTCACTATTACTGTAATTGCCATGATAGAAAGAAAAACAAAGAAAAAGATTTATGACTTCTCCTTATACAATGGAGTTTCTGGCCAGACATATCAATTTTTTTCCAAACCCACATTTTTCTTTGTCTCTGTGTCTTTCTATTTCCTCTGTCAGTGTTAGAATAATCGAACAGCAGCAAAGATAGCAGCCTAGAAATCTCAGAGTCCCTGTCACTAGCCTGAAATCTTGCAGCATCCCTACAGTTCATCCAATTAGGATTTTTTTCAGAGCATGTTCTGAGACTCTGACCCCTGATATACAAGCTCAATTTGGAATAAATGCCTGGAAAACTTGGAATGTTCTTGTGAATTGAACAACTTCATAAAAATTACTTTGCTAGAGCTGTTACTTGTCTGACCCTCTTTCTAGTGTGTCATATTTATTTTATATGCCAGAACCAAATCTAAGTCAGACATTTTTTGTCATGGGCCTCATTGTCAGGACCTGGAAAAATATCTGCTTAGAATTTTTCTGTCAGTTATGTTCTCTATATTTAAAAGTATATATATTTGCCACAGAGTACTTGCTTCATTTTCAATATTTATTCAAGCAACACAAAAACAGGCTTTGAAGTGAATTGAAATCCATCACAGCTTCTTCTGAGCTGCTAAGTAAGCCGTATTCTTTAGGAAAATGCTTGCCCAAGCCAGCTAGGGAATGCTACAGAAATAAGTAGTAAGACTGGATGTTTTTGTTGCACAGTTAATGCCATGATTCCAGTAAACAACTGTAATTTCCAAATACAATTTAAAAAAAAAAAAAAAGAATTAATCGTAAAAAAAAAAAATAATTTGTACTGATAAAAATTCTATCTGAATTAAACTTTTCCCCACTTTATATTCTGCAATATTGAATCCACAGTCCTTAATGGAAAAAACTCTTTTTCATCACCCTTTAAAGTTTCTTTGAGATTGGTACATTTCCACAAAACAGTTCCAATCATTCAACATTTTTAGACAGGAAAATCACCTCCTAAAAAGTCTCTGGCAAACTCTGGAATACAGTGATTTATTGTCTGTCTAGATCAGACAAGATTCTTAAAGGAGAGATTAAAACTAACCTCAGACTTGATGAACATTTAAGGAAGATCTAGCTCATGTGGAAAGAGGTGTTTTTTTTCTGCGTAGTCATCTAAATTCTCTGTGGCAATCTTACAGTATCAGGATTTTTATTTCCCATCATCATAACTCGACATATATTTCTTTCCTGAAATATACAAGAATGTACTGCAAATCAGGTCAGGAAATTACAGGGAAATATATTGAGAACAAGAATAAAAATTGTTTAGTTCACTGAGACACCCATTCCCCAAAGACAGTTATTTTAAAATTAGTTTTAATTATTCATTCTAAAGCAGCCATCCAGTTCCTGAATGTAGCCATAAAATATTCAAAACTTGGTATGAGGAATGACAAATGAAAGTCTTGTATTGTACTTTTTAAAGTGCATGTCTAACTTCAGAGTTGTTATCAAAAATGTTTCTCACTAGTCTTTGTGAGACATAAGAAATGATATGTGTCAGCTATAATGGAATGATAAGAGGAGCCTTAAGTCCTAACAATTTAAATATAAAATTACTAATTTGATTTCTACCTGAAAGTAATTCTGTTATGTACAGAAGACAGTAAATATGTATATGCCATTCTGAGCGTACAAAATTTCATTTATTTGCCTACGACATTACTATATCAGCCTCCTACATCCTCTAAGATTTCTGATGATCTTATTTTCCCCCATCTCTGGGACTTCCAGAAGATTATTGCACTCTGCTGGTGTCATAGCTCTTGTCAGATGGCACATGGATTGCAATCATGCAGTCCTTTTATCCAACAGTAATTTGACGTTTCTGAGCATGAAAGGAGATGGGTTTTGAAATCCAAATAAATACCTTATTTTGAACATGGGATGTGGAATCTGGTTTCAGAGATATCTTGTTGCTCCTTTCTGTCTAATCACAATTAAGATATTTAATTATTTCTGATTTAAGCACAGAAACTAAACACATCTTTTCATCTTAATTTTTGGTGAAATTATGAAACAGAAAGAACCAATACGTCAAGACAGTCCTTGCCACTGGTATTAAGAACAATTTGATTAAAAACAACAGGATATTTGATTTTCTCTGAAAGCAAACATTGTATCTATGCGTTAACATGAAAATGGATATCTTTAATCTAGGCTGATGCTGATACGGGGGGAAGAACAAAGAATCAACACTGTGTTACGAGTTCAGCCATTCCTCTTTTTCTTTGATTCCAGAGATCCACAGACCACTAAATTACACTGATCACTGTAATGCATAGGTTCCAAGAAAATAAAATAAACTCAAATATATATAGTATGTTTTTGTACAACATATATATATTTACACATATTACATGTATAAAGTCCTGGAAGCAAGTACTTGCTGAGACAAAATCAGCTGCCTCTGCATGTGTTGATTAGTGCATGGAATAAGAACAGAACATGTCTCTCAATTCCTGCATTGACCTTTTGTGCATTTTGGCAAAAGATTAATGATAGTACCCAGGAAAACTCAACTGTTACTATTGGTGTAGGCAGTTGGGGACAGAGTATTTTAGGAAAGGATATTCTTACTAATACATGTCACTAAATGGAAGAAATGCAGGAAAAGTATGAATTTGCATCCCAGTAGTGACTTTCAAGCATATTTTAAAGCAAGTTAATATAGGCAAAAAAGCATGTCCAAAAACATAAATAATGGATGATTGCTGTGCCTCATAAATCTATTAATCAGTTAAACTAATTGAAAAACTAGCCAAGGAACACTGAGTAACACTTTTCCATCTAATACTGATAATGTGAGAGGATTTGTTATGTAGAAATATATCATCATGTTAATTTCCAGCGATCACTGTATAAAGCTGAAGTTTTAATACATTGTTGCCAAAATAAATTTTTATATTAGGATTGAATATTGTTTCACTTGATGTGGAGAAAAATTTTTAGGAAAATATTCAATGGAATACAAACTTATATTGTACATAGCTATCATTAATATATCAACATTTATTTGAAATGAGATAAACACCATGTAAAAATGTCCTCTCACTTCTGGAACCACTTTTTGGCACAGCATTTTCTAAGGATTGATTCTTAGTTCACATGACTCCACATTGCTTTTGCAATAGATATCTACATAGCTATAACTTTTCACTACTTTGAAGCATCCTTTTTTGCCCAGAGAAAGAAAGACTCCTCTTTGTGAACAGTTCATCAGCTTTACCCTGATGTTGCCAAGGCTCCTTTTTTGATTTTCAGTTTTACCTTTTTTCCCTAAGACATCTACTTCCTGTTTCTCACTTCTCCCTTGATTTTAGGGCAAACATACAATTCTGATGCAACACTTCCTTTTTTCTTTTTCTTCAGCAATGTTTCTAATAGGGATAGAAATTTGGATAGAAATATCCCATCATTCTGCAAAAATATTAGTAGTAAAAATTATGTCAGGTTGGCTATGTACTAAACTTTCAAATTATTTTTGCTTTACCCCCCTCTTTTCCAGTGTTTGGTTTGGGGTTTTTTTGTTTTGGTTTGCTTTGGTTTTTAACATATGGACATATCAAATATTCAGAACATTGGGCTGTTATTTTACTTCTTTCTTCATTTATGATTCTATTCCTGTTTCCATGGCTCAGGACTCACAGAGGGCATCGCTTTAACCACACTAGTTTATTTTATTCACTGTGAACTGCTTCCCTTCATACCTCAGCTAAAGGTCAAGAGGTGATGTTCTAACACCTCTTCCTCTTTGTGAATCAGATGGACTTGTTGTTTCAGCATGAATACCCTTGATAGACTTCTGTTGATTCTTGTAAAAAATTGTATTTTTTCTGTTTTCTTAGTGAGACAGTCTAATGGACTACAGCTGTGCATCAGTACATTGTGTCATCTATGTCTTTAGACCAGTTATTTTGCCTGTGGCATTATCAATTGATATTTCATATCTCAGAAAGCTGTACAATTCTAGGAGTCTTCTAAAACCAACCCATCCTTTTTTTCATGGCTTTGTATCAGAGAAAAAGTGCTAATTATATTTGTGAGTTAGAGACCCATCATAAGCAGTTTGGTTAATATAACAGTAAGAAAAGAATCTTCGAAATAAAAATTATTTTTAATTATAACATTAAGCCAGATTAATTCAATTACAAATTTTCACAGCCTCATTTATATCCAGGCCTTTCCTGTCTTTCAAATCTTCAGCCTTTTCTGGTGCTCTGCAATAAGTACACTACAAACATTCAGGAAATGTTTTATTCAAGTCCTTTTCTTCTGCTCATTAGATATAATCACAATATTTGTTGGGTAGGCAGGGTAGATTACCTCATGTAACTTTATACATATGCGTATGTCTGTTCTGGACTGCTCAAAGCCATGCAATGGTCAATTAATCCCTGTGTCAGCCATTCATTCTATAATAGATTGCATCTCATCTTGAGATGCTTCTCTCTATAGACAGTAGAGAGAGTTTGCACAATTGTTGTAGACTAAACATTTGATTTTAGATAGCTAATTTTGGTAAGATTAATCCAATACTTGCTGCCTTGAGGAAAGCTAACTACTACTTTCAAACCCTAATGGAAAAATTGTCATTAACACAGCTTCAACTGTTTGCTGCTGTTCAGTTTCTCCCTAAATCTATTTCTTGAATAACATCTATACTTTTGGTTGTCAGACTGAACCCATATGCATTCAAATCCCCTGGGTTTTAAGAGATTCTAGACTGCCTTTAACTCTGCGTCTTTACAGAATATGGATACGTGAAAATCACTGTCTGGAACTCTTTAATCAACATTAATCTTCCTTAGGATTAAGCTCTTCCCTCTGCTGAACTTTTGCCCAAGATCAATGCAGTAGGACTTCCCACAGACTCACAGAAAAATCCAGGCTGGAAGGGACCTCTGGAGGTCAGCTAGTCAACCCTCCACTCAGAACAGGCCTAACTTTAAATCAGTCATCTCATACATTAGCATTGATATTCTCAATTTATTGTGGTTGTTCTGGATCACAGTGTAATACTTTAAAGAGAAATCAAAGCTAAACCCAAGCTTTTGGAATTCATACATTTTACATTTATTACAAAGTAGTTAGGTTGCTATGCGTAATGATCAATGCCTACCACATGTAAGAAAGGCTAAGTTTCAGTAAGTTTCAGTTGTTATAGTAAGAAAAAATCCCTTCTGACCCTCCTCCGGCTAAGCTGTCTTTTTCTCATGGCTTGCTTTGTTGACAAGGGCTCTCGTTGAAGGTGGTCTGTCACACTGTCCTACATCCCTACTACCTATTCTTGCACTGAGGTTATTTAATCTCCCACTATATCCAGTTCTGGAGGTAATCAGCAGCTGCTTGTCACAGAGTCATTAAGAGTCAGTGCTTTTCCTGATACTAACCACATTTTCTGAACAGAACAGGACCATTCTGTTTTGATGACTCCTGGATGACTTTATTCGTTTTATCAGACATCATCTACTCTTACTAAAAAATGGAGATCTTAATCTGTACTGAAGGTTGCTATCATAAAGGATAGTTCATAAACCAAAAAGGAATCCATGGGCTGACACATACCCCCAGACCATCAGAACTTTATTTTCCTTTTGGTAACCCAAATCAAATCTTGGAAAGTTCTAGGCAGTTACGTAAATCAGACCTTTTGAACAGGAGCTATGGATTAACAACAGTATTTCAAAACAGGAGAAAATTGCCTCCAACAAATTTGATTTTTTATTTTGTTTTGAAGATTCATTTTATTCAATAATTTGTGACATAGCACCTTTTAGAACCTGGGAATACACTACTGTCTGACACCTGCTTTCTTGCAGAAGATTTCTGGAGTAAAGGATTTAAAAAATGTGGAGTTTTCTCATTTTACAGATGAGAAAAGTTACTGGCAGTAGAAAACTTTATTAACAACACAGCATGAAGAAAAGTCCTAAGAAAACGAAATATGCTAGTAATACCAATACATGGCATACTAGGCATCACTAAAATGCATTTACTTAATCCAGGAACTAATTGTTTTCATTGTAACTGAATTCAAAGAGATCATCTCAACTAATAAATTAACTCTTTTATACCACTAGCTACTGGTTTTATCTGTGACATTACAGTTTTTAAAGTCTTAGCTATACAGAAGTAGCTCCTGCTAGAGAAATAGTTTTCAATAATACACAATATTCAGTATACTAACATTTGATGCCTCTGTCGTATTTCTGGCATACTTTTTTTTCTCACAGCCTATTTATACAGACTTTTTAAAAATCAAAAGCCATTCCTACAACGGGCTCCTTAGGTGGTGGATATCAGCATAGTTACCAATTATTGTGGAAGTGCAATTGTTTCTACCAGATCAGAATCTAGTGCTTTTTGTCTAAAAGCAGGATTCTAAGAAAGGAATATCAGATTCATTTCAGAAAGAACCAGAGACTATCGATTCTAAATGTCTGATATGCTGTGTTTAAAAGATCAAATTTTTTTATTCCTTACAAATAAATACTTGAACAGTCTCACAACTATATAAAAATATTGATAGTTATGTTTTCTACTTAATTACCTAGTCAGCCTTTGAGTAGGTACACCTGACACTGTCTTAAGTATAGAATTTTGATACAGCAATGGAGTTTGCTTCAAACTGTGGACCTGAATCTGCCAAAGAGCAAGACTGTATAAGTAAAAACCTCTGGAAGGAAACACGAATGATGGCTAGATTATTTTTTTAAGTATTCCTGCTCAGAAGTCGTTTTGGTTTCTTTTTTTAATACCTCCTTCATTGTCAAAAGAGTATTTAGTCTTATACTGTATTTTCTGTAATGAAAACTAATTTTTAAGTTTACCTGTATTTCTCATTAATTTTAATAGACCTTTAGTTTTTTTTAAAAGCTATTATAATTTTGCTTTCCCATTAACATTAGAAAGATTTGCAAGGATAAATAACTGCCCTGAAATAAAGTTAATCAGGGATAGAGACATGCTGTTGACTACAATAGAAGAGGGATAGAGATCAATGCTCTGATTCAAACCACTTTATAAAAGCTATTAAATTTACTGGTGAAACTCTAGCAAACCTGATCAGCCTTTACTGAAATAGTTTTACCTGAAGGGTGTTCATCTGTCCATTAATCACTATTTATGTGGGTATAGGTAAGTCACTCATGGACATACAGAGAGTAAGTTTTCGATCAAGTGTGTTATCGACTTCACTGTCTCATTATAATTATATACAACTCAAATCTACTGATATTATGTCATTATGTCAGGTTTTTTTATGTCATTATGTAGTCAAAACATCGAGTTACTTCACTAGAATTCAGATGTTCAGGTATTTTATATAAGAAAGGGATTATGAATTAGTAATAAGCTTGTATATTTCCTTTTTTTTTCCTCTGATTCCACAGAAACACATTTGTTTAAGAAGGAAAGGATTATGGTAGGGAAATTAAAAAGTGAAAAGAGTATCTTAGTATGTTTAAATCCTCCTGATATGCAGAATTATAATTTGTATATTACAACATAAATAATGAGATTCACTTGAAATCATATTGACATATTTCTGTATTTAAAGGAGCCACTCTAAATCTTTCTTGAAATGTATATTTTACACTATTCTTTTTATATTTGTTGGAATGTCAAAATTTCTTTACTTTGTTCCTGTGTAGTCTCTTACGATGTTCTTTTCTGACTTAGAGTTCAATTGTACATCAGGACATTTTTCACAAAAGCAAAGTTCGGTGCCATCTTTTGAAACTTCACATTTAAGTTCTTTGGCAATACACTGAATTGTCCTAACTGTTATACTGTGGCAATGACAAGAGGAAAAAATATTTTCTTTTCTGTCTCTTCATTGGAATGGAATGTCTCTTCAATGGAATCTTCATCTTCCATTGCCTAAGCTCTCTTTGCAATGCAGTGCAATGCAGTGTTCGATACGTTCATGCTTTACCACTCTTATCTGTTCTTTTCATCAAGAACAGATTGTCCTTGTTAGACTTTTGCTTCTTTTAGAACATCTTTCTCATGCAAGTATGAATAAAATAAAACAAAAAAGCCTTTTTTGCGCCTGTCAGTTTGGGGGAGTATCTAATGATCTTTATCCTAGTTCTGCCTGTGCAGAGTTGCACATAAGGCGTAGTGAAAACAAGTTTTATCTGTATTATGGATGTGCTGCTTGCTAACTAGTTTACTTATGCTACCCACTGTTGCTATTGCTGATGTTGAAGAGGAACAGAAGTATTAAGTCTATTTATTACATAAGGATAAATCTAAACTCTACTTGTAAATATATGACCATATTTCTGTATCTGAATAGAATCCCCCCTACTTCATCACTGAAGTACAGATTTTAGTTCCTCATTAAAGTACAGCTTTATCTAGCTCTGAGCTAATGCTACTGTTTGTCTTCATAAACTGTAAGGTTTAAGGTTTTTTTAATGGGGTGTAAATGTTCTTTCTGATTCTTGGATAAAAGATCCTTGGCAAAATCACTTAACACTTGGTTATTTGCTTCAGGCTCTACAAGTGACTATCTTTAAGCTCAGTTAAAGCTTTGCAGAGTGGAAAGAGAACTTCCAGGCAATCTTATTTCCTTGCCTACACCACAGGCAATAAGAAGTGTAAATGGGGCACTCAGCAAATCACCTAGTGAGCATTTAAACTAATTAAAATGTGATGAAGACTGTTTTGAAGATCTCAATTTATAATTTATATTGCAGTGGAAGTGAAAAATCTTAAAGCTCTTTTTTTCTTGCAAGAGTATCTCACAGGTCTGACATGGTAAATTTTCTCTTTATCCAAGAACTACTTTTTTTTTAGAATGTTATCTGGGCAGAAATTGAAAAGAAATAATATGTTAGATCTTTGTTATCACAGAATACATATTGAAAGACTGCTTGGAAAATGTGGATATTTGGAAACCTTGGAATATTTTCTTAAGTGAAAAGAAAAATGTCAGAGATTGACTGGAACAACTGCTTACTTTTATCACTGAAAACCCACAAATAGGATGAACTACTTCCTGTCCTGTCATATGACGACTCCAGGAGACAGTATTGGGTAGAACACAATCAATGTGGAAACACATCCAGAGAAGAATGAAAGCTTTTACACATTTACTTGTCCTTGATTTCCCTATTCTTCTATTTCCAACCTCTATATACATTTATTTTTCTTTTTTGAGAGAAACCATACTGTTTTCTGGACAAAAATGAGATTCATGATAAATTCACTTAGGTCAGGGTCCTGAAAGCATCTGGTCTGGAAACACTGGGTAATATGCCTATGAGACTCCCACAGGAGTCACACCCTATCAGAGTCCCACTTCAAGAAACATGAAACTGTGTAGTGGTGCAGAACATAAATGGCTTCCAGCTAAACCCCACAATATTAGGGTTTTTTTTAAGACAGTCCTGTTATTTATTTTGCAGAAGAAAGGAAAGATACTTAGGGAAGGAAGGAAGGAAAAAAGGAAGGAAGGAAGGAAGGAAGGAAAAGAATGAGGAAGATACCCCATTCACTTACGGAGTAGATATAAGACAATGAGAAGGTTTCCAATTCCTCCATTTGACAAAAAAAAAAGAGTCCAATTTTATTTTCTTCATATCAATGATATAATTTTTGGCACTTTGGGCTCCCTTCTACAGCATTTCACCAGTTTTCAAGACCTTTTAGGGGAAAGAGTCATTTTAGTTTCTCCTGAAAATTTGTCCATTGCATGGTGAAAGGACTAGAGTGCATAACTTATGAGGAGTGGCTGAGGATACTAGGTTTGTTCATCTCAGAGAAGAGGAGACTGAGGATGTGAGGAAATGTGTCAGAGGAAGTTTAGATTGGATATTAGGAAAATATTCTTCACTGAGAAGGTGGTCAAGCACTGGATAAGCTCCCCAGGAAATTGGTCATAGCCCCAACCCTACTGGTATTCACGAAGTGTTTGGACAATGCTAGTAGACATATGGTTTAATTTTCAGACTGCCTGGTGTGGAATCAGGACTTGGACTGGATGATTCTCACAGGTCCCTTCTAATTCAGGATATTATATAATTCTGTGATGTTTAGCTTGACCTTACCATCGTCATGAAGTGGCTTATTCACTTACATTTGGATTTTCTTACATGTGTCTGCTCCTAGTCAATTTTTATACCTGGCAAGGGGTATGCATGCTTGGCTTAGTCTTGTGAATTGTTTTTTTTAAGATCTAGATTTTTTTTTTCCCATAGAGAGTATTAAATCTTTTCTTTTATTGTATTGCAATTCCTATTATTTCTTTTACAGACACAGAAAGGGGAATAAAGTCAGGGAGAGGAACTTTCCTTTCACTCATTGCTTACTTGTAGGAATCTGAACACACAATAATTCAGTGTAAAAATACAAACAGCTAAAATTAGCTGTTGCTTTTTCTTTTTCTGTCTGTAAACATACCTGAACTTTTACATTTGCTTGAATTATACACTGAACTTTCAAATGACAACTGCAAAGTACCTAGAACCTTCTAGTATCAATCTTCCTAGACTGTTTGGTGTATGGACAATGTATCTTCACTTATTATGAGGGAAAAGCAGTTTAGAAAATAGATTCAGGTAAGCTCTTAAAATATCTGCACTGAAAAACTCTAGAGGTTACTAAGGAAATTGTTATTTCTTGGGTATGCTATGTTTGACTTAACTGCAAAATCAGCTCACTCTTGCTGCTTCAGTACAGCCAGCATTGCTGACAATCAGAGCTGAGATGCCCACAACAAGAATAGGATTTAAAACATTTTCCTCCATCTTTGTATGGATATTTTTTCCTATTGTCATATGTTCATCTGTCCATATTTGATCAAAGAAAGATGAATCACATTGAAATCAAATTGCAGTTTTCCCCTCATTAAGTTAACAGTCTGACTGAAGAAAATAAAGTTGTTGATATCTTTTCATTTCCATCACTTTTACTGACTTCTCATTCCCTTGTTTACCTTTTAAACTGTCTTACTTTCATTAAATTAGCTTCCTTCAAAGCTATTTGCTCTCATTCAGTGTTAAATCATATTAATCCTTTTGCATACAGCTTCATATCATGCTATTCCAGAAGCCACCTTTCTCAAATTATTCAAGGCCTCTAATTCACCTATTTTCTGAATGTTATGCCATCAAACTCAAATGGCAGTGAAGAAGGTACTGAGTATGATTGCTGCTTAGCTGTCAAGGCAATCATTTCTGTAGAGAACTAGACTAGACAAGCATGCAATTTTAAATACTTTTCTATCGTGAGATTATTATAAAATACATGATGCATTTAAAGAATTGAAGAAAAGTTGATATTTCTGCTTGTTGCAGATACCTGTCTCTGATTAATTTAAATAGCTTTATTGGTACTTTTTCTTCCATAAGTCAAAAAATTATTTTTAAAAAATCTCTTTCTGACTTTTGGACTAATGTTACACTTGTTTTTTCTCTGCTCCAGTGATTTTTATTGTTATCTAAAACATTACTTTTGTCTTTTGTTTTCTATACATTTATTGCTCTTTCATTTTTCTCCTGCAAAGTAGTTATTTGCAACTTATGAACTGAAACTTTGCAAACACTTATGGAATTACTTTATAACAAAAGTTTACACAAAAATGAAATAAAAATAAAACAATGCATTTCTCCGAAGCCTGTACGTAAGACCCCGAACTTTGGAAGTACACTTGGTCTCCTGTCTCTCATGTATTCTACTCATAAAGAAAAACAATGAAGAGCAACAGCATTGATTTTTCAGTCATCATCCCCACTGTGCTGCTATTGCCATAGACACTAAACTGGGGCTTCTCAGGGATATTTTTTTTTCCTCCAGTGCAGGCATTACTTGATTTTCTGAACACAATAAACCTCCTTGTGTGTGTAGGGTGGGGAGGGCACGGGGGCATTCTGTTGCTACTTCTCACTCTGCAGTTCCTTCTCACTTCTCCTGTATGTATCAGTCATTAGGAAGGTTGTTAGCCTATTAAGCTTTCTTTCTCATATGCTCCAGACCTTCTAGCACTGTCAATTTAAATATGCAGTTTTTCTCCACAGTGATGTATTGTGATTTCTTTATACCTTAAGATTAGGAGAAAAAAATGCCATTTAGGATGAGAGCCTAATAGTTGAACGAAACAAGCAGTGGGCTAACAGATTAGTTTGCTATCTGATCTATGGAAAGAGATAACTGAGCTTTGACCATCTAACTTATGGGAAAAGAACCTAGGCCTGGCTAATGAGAACTGAGGGCACTGATATGAAATTCCTGCTTACAGAAATAGCTGTCAGTTATCTAAACACTTAAAAAGCATAATCAGTATTGTTTGTATGCTTATGAAATGTTATGTTGGGCTCTAAGCTACTTTAGCATTTAAAAAAAATGGATCTGTACTTAGCTAAATAGAAAAATTTGAAGTGCTCTGTCTTAATTATTGTCTCATAAATCATAGAATGTTAGGTTGAAAGGAAGCTTTAGAAACCCAGTGGTCCTGCCCCACTCTCTGCTCAGAGCAAGGGACAACTTTGAAGTTACACCCAATTTCAAAGTCAAATAATGTTGTTTAGGATCATATAAAGCCAACTGTTAACATCTCCATGGACAGAGATTCCACAAACTCACTGAGCAACTTGTTCAAGTGTTTGATCACTCTCATGGTGAAAAAATGATTTCCAACATCTAATTGGAATTTGCCATTTTCCAGCTTGTAGCCATTGCCTTATGATCTTTCACTGTGAACTTCGGAGAAGAATCTGGCTCCGTCTTCTCTATGTCATCCCATTAGGCTGATACAGGCTGATTAGTTGAAGGGTACTTTGTCATAATTCTGCAGTCACTCTTGATGTGCTTAGGGTCTTCCTTGGCAGTATCATTGGTGCCACATAGCCGATAAAGAGTAACAGTTTGAAAGTCAGATAAATCTTGGCAATGCCTCTGCGAACATTCTGGATCTGAACTCCTGGCAGGCAATAAACCTCCTAAGGCAGATAATATGGTTGACAGATGGATGTCTCCATCCACTATCTTCCATTGTTTCCTGTTGGTGCTGACGGGTGGATCAGGCTCAAGCAGCTCTGATGCTACCCTGAGGAGATTTGTTGCTTTTCAGCTGTTGCCAGCACCCTATACTTATTCTGCTAATGCACACCTGCAAGCGGAGAAGGAGCTTCCCTCTGCTTGCCGATTTTGGGACTGTCTATCCCAAACAAGTGTATGAGTGCAACCTCTAATTGTTCCTTCCTGTATGCAGTAAGGTTTTCAGGTTTTTTCCTCTCCAAGGGCCACTCCAAAGAATCTTTCCACTTTCTGTTTGCTGTGTCTTATATTACAGTGTCTGCTTGCTTACCTTCATTGCTCCTTGACCCCATGGCTCAGTGCCTGGGCAGATGCATCTCCCTTCTGTAGCTCCAGCCGCATTAGGTCTCCCGCGAACCGGGGGGGTTACACCAGCTGGTACCCAGGAGTGTGCTCTGTGACACATCAACACTTTCACACGGTGACAAGGCAGACCAGAGGTCCCGTGACTCCAGAGGTCCCGTGAACCCTCAGACAGAGCTTTTGGGCCCCTTTACATCCGCTCTCACACTTACTGCCAAATGCCTGTACCATTCTCATTGCTGCTGCTGCTGAGTGAGAGGTGTTCAGGCACTCCCTATCACTGCTGCTGGGAAGCCCATCTCCTCCAGTCAGCAAACAGCTGAAATCAAAGGTATACGCACCTCTTAATGAGGAAACAGCACAGGTAAATCTTCCTTTTCTGTCTTCAACAAATACAAATGACTTTTTCTCAGTTGCTGTTACAAAAACACATTAGACAGCTCGATCTTTTCAATTTTCAATCCTTTTAAAGTAATCTTATCTTTACTCTGATGCCAGCTCCTGAAAACTTCATGACTCTGTAAAATAAAAGTGTATAGACCAACCAGATAATGTGGCTGAAGTCCATCTCAACTCCCCATACTCCTCCAGAATTAACTCAATATTAGGTATTCACAGTTACCAAGCAATTCTTGTATTAATCCATTAAAAAAAAAAATAAAATATTGACCTATTTCTTGCAGCCACAGCATGGCACAATCCCTTCTGCACTTATCTTTTATATTTCACTTACACATCAGGCAATTATTTTCTTCCTTATACCCCTCAAAGTATTATGAGTTTGGTAGTAGTTTCCATCAAAGAGTTGCATTTCCCACATCGATTTCTAGATCTTTACCATTTTATCTATATGAATATTGTATTTTAAATGAACTTAGTTATACTGTCCTAATTGGGGTGAGTGTCTCTCCTGTGCTGAGATTTACACAGCAGCAAGAGAGAAATAGCATGTCAAAGATCAGTTCTTATCTCTTTGAACATTTTCCCTGGTTAGTCACACTCTTGGTTGGCAGCTCTCAGTGATGGGATGATCATACAGCAAGTAACTGCTACGTGGTTCCCTTGCAAGGCTGCACTTGCTTCACTCAGAGCACGCAATGACAAGGATGCTTTACCAGGTAAGAATTCCTCTGGACTATGTGAGCAGCAGGTTCAATAAACACATTTCATTCTTTTACCTAAAATCATTAATTTTGATAATCACCAGTTTAGTATGTGGACATATAGGCAGGAATCCTCACACCTCTCTGCAGTGGTATATTAATTTAAGAATTCTAAAGGATATTCTCAATTTCAGCTCAAAATTAGAATTAAGCAAAATTGGGTTCATTATCAAATATACACACACATATATGTATACATAAGGCCAGATACAGAGTATGCACTCAGTAAGGTGTTCATCACGTTGATAAATTTAAGCATGCTTTAAAGGTGCTTGTAAAACTTGTATTTCAATTCACTCTGCAATAAAGCCATTTTTAGGTAGGAAAGCCAGACAACTGCATGTTCTCATGCTGCTTTAGACTTCCTGTTCAAAGGTGTGTTTTAATTATATTTTGCATACCTTTTTGAATAATCATTATGCAGTATTCATCATTGTCAGAAGGTATATCAGACATGCTGCAGCTTTTAAATGAATGTCAACATTTTCCTTACATAGCTTGACTGATCTATGGGGGTTTGTTTGGATTTTAGCAGTAATTGTGTTGCTGCCTGAAGTATTTTTCTTTTATTATGTCAGAAGACAAAACTATGTATCTGACGCGAGTTAAGACAGATGTTATTTGCATCTCAGATATCAGTATTAAATGTATTTCAGTAGTTTGTTTTGCTGGACATGGAAGCAGTCCAATGTAAACCAGTATATAGTCATGATTAAGTGCCAAAAGCAATCCTAACCTCAGCATATAGTTATATTTTCAAAATCAGCAGAGCTAGTGGTAGAACCTCTTGGTACTAATGGAGAATGTATGACTTTGCATGGAACACTCCTTTTACCTGGACCAGTGGCTTCAAAAACATCTGAAGAATCCCTTGCAATCCTTGCAATGTAAAATAATAATAACAATAGCAATAGCAATAACAATAATAATGGAAAGTAAAAACTTGTAGTTATAAGATGCTGCTTCAAGTTTCAGAGTTCTTTGTCTTACAACAAAGCACGCAAATCAGTACAAATCAGTTTGCCTCAAGACTTCGCAGAGTATTTTGATCAATTTTCTTTCCCATATATTTTGTTTGTCTGATTCTGGTAGACATGAGTTGTGTTTTGCATTTTTGCCCAAATACAGCAGTAATTGGTTTCTAGCAGCTACTTTTTGGGTACTGTATAATACAGACTTTTGTTTTATTCAGTAGCTGGAAAGGTGTTACCAGTCTAATTTTTTTTTTTTCCACTCAAGGCTGACCAAACGATAAAGAAAGATCTCTTTCATCTAGAGTTAGGCTAACCATTTAAACTCACAGATTAAACTATCCACTTTGTATTTCGGAAGTAGGGATAAAATCTCTCTGAATACTTCACTGTATAGTATTTTTCTCATTGGGTTGTGAATGTGTTATGTATGGTTCACTTCTTTTTACTTTTACAAGAAGTTACATCAACACCTTACCTTGGATATTTGTTGTGCTGGGAGTAGTTCCTACAAGACTGTGGTCATACTTCCTGGCATTAGGCAGGATGTATTCAGCAGCCTGGGATTACCTACAATACCAATTATCTTGAACTTTTATATAGTTCACCTAAAACCAATCTGTTATCCAGTGAACATAATTTCATCTTTTCTATAAAACTAGAAGTTAAATTTGCAATTTTTTCCCTACCAGACTTTTTCTAGTTTTAATCTTTCATTTGTTCATTTAATTTCCTAAGTGACATACTATATTATGTCAAGCGAGTCACATCATAGTTTGTTACATCACATTACAAT
Source organism: Haliaeetus albicilla (assembly GCF_947461875.1). Classification (NCBI taxonomy): domain Eukaryota; kingdom Metazoa; phylum Chordata; class Aves; order Accipitriformes; family Accipitridae; genus Haliaeetus; species Haliaeetus albicilla. The sequence goes on from NC_091500.1 coordinate 23,703,966, forward strand.
AGCTAATGCATTTTGGCAGGTGTAACCCTTTGGGCCCATCAGTCACTGAATTACGTTCTTTATAAACTTCTTTATCATTCTGTGTGTGGTATGCCTCTTCTTGTAATGAATGCAAAATGGTGTGTGACCAAAAAGTAAGCACACTGAAAAGAGGACAAACAGTAAGTGACTGAAAAACTTGTGGAATAAGTTGAAGAGCTTTGTCACTGAAGGGGAATGCACTTCCACAATAAAATTGTTAACATTTCAATAGTTCCTGTGATTCCTGTGATTCATGTTTGCTATTATATTTCAAATACTCATTTGAGGGACCAAATTATACTCTGAATCAATTTAGATTTAACATATTGGTAATGAATATTTTAGGTGAAATTTTAAAATGAAAGCATATCTTCATACATAAAAAAAATCAAAGTCAGAGCCATTGTATTCCTTCACTTAGTGTTAAGGGTGTTAATCTAGATTCGAGATTTTAACTGTCACCTGACACCCAAAGGAGATAATGAAATAATTCCTCAGAATTTTAATGCTAATATTCAAAGAGGTTTTTTGTATTTCAGAAGTTCTAAGGAACAGGAAGAAAGTTAAAATTATATTAGCACTTTAAAGATGGATGACAATGGTCAGAACCAGATTATTAGAATGACCTATAGTGGTGGGTTGTCCCCAGCCAGCAGCTAAGCACTCACCAGCCACTCGCTTACTCTTCCCCAGGAGGATGGCAGAGAGAATCAGAAGGGCAAAGTGAGAAAAACTTGTGGGGATATAGTTTAATGAGTGAAGGCTAAAAAAACCAAAAAACCACCCTAAAAACGAAAAAAAAAAAGGATACTAAGGCAATCTCTCACCACCTCCCTCCAGCAGACTGGTCTGGGTCCCCAAGCACTGGCTACTTTAAAAAAAACTACACTCTCACCCAGTTTTGTAGCTGAGCATGTCATATGGTATGGAATATCCCTTTAGTCATTTTGGATCAGCTATCCTGGCTGTATCCCCTCCGAACCTTCTGCCTGCTCCCAGTCTATTCACTTGCAGGGGCAGAGTGAGAAATGGAGAAGGTCTTGATGCTGCACAAGCATTGGTCAGCAAGAGTTAAGACACTGCTGTGTTATCAGCACAGATCTAAAAAACAGCATCAAATAGGCTGCTATGAAGAAAGTTAACTCTATCCCAACCAGACCCAGTACATTGATACAGCATTCAATCAATATGAAGTAATAAAAAAAATACGCTGGTCAATATGGTCCTATCAAACATAGTAACCAGCATTTGAAAAAGTGCCTCAGAAGGCAACATGCTCCTTTCTCATAAAAACATCAGGTACCCTCAAGATGAAGTAGGGGTAACTAAAGGACACTGACAAAGACCTATATATAGCAAGCAAACAGCATATTTTTTAATATAGCCAGAGAAATATAAAGTCACCCAAAAGGGAACAAGAATATTAATGAGTGATCAATCCACAGCAGATTAATTGGCCAAAAGTGGGCAACCAATTTGAGCCATATATCACATGGGAATTAAATGATCCTTCTCTATGTAAACAAGAGAAAATGAAGTAAGCAATTATTTTGTATGGGCATTGATGTGGATTCCCACAGTCCAGGAAAGGGATGGATACACTTCAATAGGTTCAAAGAAGAAATACAGGATGCATAAAAATTGGAAAATATGTCATAAGTCAAAGAACTGTTCATCCTTTTTTTACTTTAATATAGAGAAGGTATAGGGAAGTTCTGATTGTGGATTAGAGCTACTGCAATATTGCAGGTTAATTGTGTGCATATAAGAGCAGATAGAATAATAGAACTTGCACCAAATGTCAGAATTGAATTTTTATGTTATTAACATAATTAAAATGAAATTTTAAATGAATGTCAATTCTGAAATGACCTGCTACATAGAATTAGCAAATGGACAAGTTTTTATCCAATTCAGACCTGTTTTGGGACTAAAATGCTGACTAAAGAATCCTACTGTGGGATTTGCAAGACTGCAAGCAAATATTTGTATTCACTATGGCATACTAGCACAGGCAGAATAATGTGGAGGCTATGCCACAATCATTGTTGGGTGCAGTCCTGAACCATATACTACAACACAACATCTTCTAAATTTTGTATGTGTTTAGGAGCAAATCTTTGGCTAGCCCTGTGTTCTGCAGTAGAAAGTGACTATGATTTCCAGACCACACTGTTTTTCCAGATACTGTAATTAACAATTCCTATTTTTGAGAGTTTCCCTTTCACAATAAATGATGCAGTGCAGTATGGTTGGCTCAGATTTGACATGATGTATCTGTCTGCAATCTGTTAACTGAAAAGATATATGCAAACTAATGCATTTTTCTAAAGTATGGCTTCATGGGCACCTGGCAGCCAGCCAAGCTTAACTCACCACAGCCCATCAAGTCTCTTCACCACTGTACTTGCACTAATCTGGGCCATGACTTTCACAGGGCTGAGGTTTAAAATTCAGTGTAGCCAAGAGCTTCTGCAAGTAAAGGAAGCACAAGGTCAGACAGCTTTCAGAGAATTTTTTTGTTTTATTTTAATGTAACCCTCAGGATCAGCTGAACAATTATTAAATGATTCTGTTAATTTACATCAAGGTACTATCTATAAGCAAACACTTATTTAAGAAACTTGATTTTTTGTCCAACCAGGTTTTAAAATGTTTTTCTTTTGAGTAGATGTATATAATGCAAAAGATTGATCATTTTTCTTATTAACTCACTTTCCTTTTCTTCTTATCTTTATAGTTAGGTATCATTATATAGAAATTTCCAATAGTTCTTCTTAACCTCATACTAAAGGTTAAAAGTGGGGAAAGGCAAAGTCATTATATTTTACTTGAATAAAACTCTGACCAAATTACTTGAAATAGAAATCTTTGTAATTGATTTGAGTCATTTAGATATTCACATAGCTTTGCGCTGTGTGAACAGATCCTATACAATTATTCTAATATTAGTGTACTAAGTTTTCTCTTTTAACCTTAGCCTAGATAAAAAAACCCCTTCCACTGAATTTTTCAAAAATGATCTTTAATTTTCAGCTGTTCTCCACTTTTCTTGGAGAGTAGCAATCACCCTACCATGCTCATGAAGAAATAATATAGCGCCACATTTGATTAATTGTCTCCTTAAAGACACAGAAATCACTTCACTTGTTCATATCTACATCTGTAGCTGTTATCTGAAGTCAAAAAAAGGAAAAAATGTAGCAGCTGAAGGAGTGGAAAAAGAAGTCAGATCAAATAAAATCTAGACATGGACTACAGCATTATCAGAGATAAATAGTGCAATAAAATGTGAGGAGGTCTCATAGTTTAAGTTTCACAATTGAAAATCTGGAGATTTCAGTGACTCGTGTGAACTTTCTCTAACATAACATCAGATTTGAGATTAAAACAATTTTAGGTGAATATTCAAATAACAGCTATCACCAAAGCAGTTATACCAGATATAGTCTAATCCAGTTCTTAGAAATTCATATAAGTGAAAAGACAAACCAAGGTGTAATTTGAAATGAATGCAAAGATGCCTTTTCAAAACACAGTATTACTTTAACTTTTCTAAATCAAGTTATCAGCTCAAGCAGTTTTAGTATTTATTTCCTCACAAGCTACAGGAATTATTTCATGTAGTTGAAAGGGCAAATGTGGGTAAAATATAACAATTTCTCATGCTATTTCTCCCAGACTGTAAAAGCTTCTCTGAACTGTCATGAAGTTACAAATAGCACCACTTAGGCTTTCTTGACAACAAGTACTATAAAAAAAAGATTAAGATTTGCTTTATGGTCACAGATACCTCTTTTAGACATCATAATCTCAAAGTGATGATGCAACATGAAACAAAGACCCAGAAATCAAATTTGTTAGCATATCTTGATCCTAAGCACATAATATTGTGTTTTAAAAATACATTTTTGCCTGGGTAGAAGAACCTGAACATCTAACCATACTAAGAAAAAGGAGTAAAAAGAAACTAAAAAGAAATGGGAACTGTGCCTGCACACATTTATTTGAACCTAATGTTACTTCATAAGAAGGTGTTATTTTGATTTTATATCTCACTGTAATGTGAAATTTGTTTCTTTTGTTTCCCTTCCCATTTCTTTTAATGGTATATCTTCCTTTAGCAAACAAAATAGGCTTTGCTTGCTTTATTTTCTCAACTCTGCCAGAAACAAGCTCGCTTTCATTTCAGATAGGTTTGGTTGGTTGAGGTTTTTTGGTTGTGTTTGTTTGTTTGTTTGTTTGTTTTCAGGTACACCTATTTACTTTTAATATGTTGAACTTTTCAGACCATTCTGTGCTAACATGAGTTATGGCTCCCTGGCTCCTTACTTACTTTATATGACATCAGTTTCTGCCTGCATTACTTCAGGAATACTTCATTTACACTAAAAGGGTGTCTCAAGCATAAAGTCATTAGAAATGTTAAACTCATAACACCATCTTCCTGGAAGTTCCTATTATTTCAACAGCTGCCCAGTTTTTTATACTGACATCATCACTATTTTAGTAGAGATTTGGTAAAAAGAAGACTATGCTAACTTAAAGAGACATCAGCACACAATTGCTAAACCTGTTCTATCATAGTATATGTAACACCTTGTGAATTTAAAGAAATAAGGTTATAGAAAGTAAATGATCATTAAAAACTCTTTGAGACCATTATATTTTGTCATTTGTAAGATAAAACTAAACCTTGGTATCTAGGATTTTTTCCTGTGTAATATATTTTAGTATGTTTAGCTCTGCAAAATAAATCTAGAACTAACTTTCCAAATTAAGAAAGGATAAGTCCTAAATATAGTCTAGTTTATAAGCAATTTTCAGATGCAGAAGTGTACTTTAAATAAAACTATGTAAACTTTAAATTAAACTAGATATTTTTAATATAAAAACTTTAATGGTACTGGGAAGGAAAATAATTTCTCCAGCTAATACATGAGTTTCTGTGGATTTTTAACAGTAAATGTTACATGAACATAAGAAATTTTGAAGTGGATCACAATTTTCTGTCCAGTTCAGAATTCTGACTGCAGATGTGGCTGGTATACAAGGTGTTTAGAGTAAAAATATGAGGAAGAAGATGAGAAAAAATTGTTCCTTTCCCTGCTATTTTCTCTAAGCTTCTGGGAATCAGCACATCAAATACTTCCAGAGATGGAGGTTGCATGTAGATCATTGCTTTTGACACTACCAACTCCATTAATTTCTTAGTACCTTCTTTACCCTTTTTATACTTATGGACTTCTTGTTATACTGTGACAATTATTCACCCACTTTGTGTTGAAAAATATTGCTTTTTGTTTTTAGCCTGCTACTTAACAATTTCATATTGGGATCACTGGGATTCTCCGCCCCCCCCCCCCCCCCCGACTTTTCCTTGCTATTCTTTATTATATAGCTTTCTACCTAGAAAATATTTTTGCCACTGCCTCATTTAACCTCTTCTCACAAAGAAGCTGTTCCATATCTGTGATCATATCATTATTACTATTTTTACTTTTTCTAGTTCTTTGATATCTTTTTTGAAATAAAACATGATACATACAGGTTTTAAGATATATTTTGAATTTCAGTAATAATATCTGCCATTAGGAGCACAGGAAAGCGTACTTTTAGAACAGAAAGCATGATTATTTTCTTACTTATCTTGTTTCGCAAAGATGTTACTGCACTAAGTCACAATAGTTGTTCCTTGTTTACAGACCTGCTAAAGAAGAATCATAACCACAGTATTGGTTTTGACAACGTTTATTTGCACTACCTCCAGCTATATTCTCTCTTACAAGCCCATGGCTTTTCTGTAGTGAAAAGAGCACCCATGCATCCTTCAACGCTGAGGAATGTTATAGAAAAGGCTGTGATAACTGTTCCATTTGAAATACCTGCTACAACTGATCTTCTCAGAGGCACATACTGCAGATTTAAAAGTTGTATTTAGGTTTTTTCCTAAAAAAAAAAAATAAAAATAGTCTGTTGAGTTTTGTGGGTTAAAAGTAGTTCCAGGGCCAGCTACAAGGACTTCAAATGCAGAAAAAAACCACCCTTAGCTGAGTCTGTAAGCAAAGAGCTCAGTGTCTATTCATATTTTGGGTAGAAGCTGTTGTAATTTTAAAACCTTTCATTGTTTCCAGATTCACATTAATGTGTTTAGAATTAAATTTGCAGAACAATTGGGTTAAGACAGGATAGTCACCACACGAACTGCAACACAAGAGGCCACCCTGGCTTAACAATGATATTTTGCGATTGCTTAAAAGTGAAAAAGAAGCATGCCAGCTATGGAAAGGCATCCAAATAGCGTTGAGGACTACAAGAATCTTGCTCAGGCATGCAGAAATGCAGTAAGGAAGGTTAAGGCTCAGCTAGAACTGAAAGTGGCCAAAGATGTCAAGTACAAGAAAAGGTTCTTCAGGTACATGAGAAGTAAGCAGAAGCACAGGGAAGACATAGGACCCTCACTAAACAGGGCAGGGAAACTAGTCACTAATAATGCTGACGAGGCAGATGTTCTCAATAGCTGCTTTGCCTCTGGCTTTACTGGTATAGCTGGAACCCAGATCACAAGATCAGGTAGCTACAACAATGCATGTGTTGACCCACCAGTAGTGGAGGAAGGACTGACCTGCAGCCTCTTGCAAGGGCTCAATACACATAAATTCATGGGCCTGGGCAGAATCCACCCCAGGGAGAGAAATGGCTGACATTGTTGCGAGGCCACTGTCTATAATATTTGAAAAGTCATGCAGATCCGGGGATGACCATGACAACTGGAAGAGGGCAAATGTCATACTCACCTACAAGGGCCCAAAAGAGGACCCAGGAAACTACAGACCCATTAGTCCTACTTCAGTCCCTGGGAAAGTAATGGAACAAGTCCTCCTGGAAACTATTACTAACCAAATGAAGCAGGTGATGGGGAAAAGCCAACACGGATTTACCAAGGGCAAGTCATGCCAGACTAACCTGATCACCTACAACAAAATAACATCTTTTGTCGACATGGGGAGAGCAGTGGATATTGTTTACCTGGACTTCAGCAAAGTGTTTGACACCATTTCCCCCAGCTTTCTCCTGGACAAACTGGAAAAATACAGATTGGATGATCTGTGAGATTGGGCAGGAGATTGGCTAACAAGTAGTACTCAGAGCATGGTGATCAATGTTTTTTTCCTCAGGCTGGCAACCTGCCACAAATAGGATCCCCCAGGGATTGATACTGGACCCCATGTTGTTTCAATATCTTCATGAATGGTCTGGATGATGGGATTGGAAGCACCCTCATCAAGTCTCCTGATGACACTAAACTGGGTGGTGAAGTGAGCACATCGGAAGGGAGAGACATCTTAGAGAGACCAGGACAGGCTGGAAGATTAGACTTAGCAAGAACAGTATGAAGTTTAACAAAGACAAGTGCAAAGTTCTGCATGTGGGTCAGAATAACCAAAGAGCCCAGTACAGGCTAGGAACTATGTGGGTGTGGAGCAGCCTTGCTGAAAGGGACCTGGAGATCCTGGTGGGCAACAAGCTGAACATGAATCAGCAGTGCACTGCTGCAGCAACAAAGGCAAATAGGTTCCTGGGCTGCATCCAGAGGGGCATTACTAGTAGAGACAGAGACGTGATCATTCCACTCTACTCAGCACTTGTCAGGCCACACCTGGAGTACTGTGTCCAGTTCTGCTCCCCACAATTCAAGAAAGACACGGACAGACTGGAACTGGTCCAGAGGAGGGCCACAAAGATGATCAGAGGACTGGAGAACCTGCCCCATGACGAAAGACTGAAGGAGTTAGGTCTTTTCTTCCTGAAGAATTAAAGTCTCAGAGGGGACCTCATCAAAGGATTCTAGTACTTGAAGGATGGCTACAAAGAGGACGGAGGCTCTCTCTTCACAGGGAGCTACATGGAGTAGATAAGGGGCAATGGGTACAAGTTGCACTGAGAGGTTTCACCTCAACATACTAAAGATATATTTTACAGTGAGAACAGTCACTGGAACAACCTCCCCAGGGATGTGGTAGAGTCCCTATCACTGGAGGCTTTCAAGATGTGATTGGACAGGGTGTTAGATAAAGTCATCCAGCCTCCCTTTTCCACAGAAGGTTGAACCAGATGGTCTTTCAAGGTCCCTTCCAGCCTGGGCTATTCTGTGATTCTATGAACCGTGTAGAATTTAAACCACTTGAATATCTCTTATTTTGTACCAATAAGTCTCAATTTTATAAAATAGAAAAACATATGATTTTATTCTTTTTCCAAATATAAAACATTTCCTCTCTAAAAGATTTAAAGGACATGAAAGCATAGACTAAGATTCAGGCATGAGATGCTTGTGATATGACTAAAAAACCAGCCACCTCTATAACAACAATTGCAGAAAGGAAATTCTCATTTGAGTATTTCAGGGCAAACCTCAGGACTATTTAATATTTTAAAGGTATCCTGAAACTATAGTTACAGATCCTTTTCAGAATCTCACATAAAAAAACCCTTTTTTCTCTAATCCTCTCATTTAGTACAAGCACTATCCAATAACCTTCTAAAAATATAAAACCAGAAAAAATCACTGTTTTGCAGATTTCATTTTGAATATCTAATTAAAAAAAAAAAAGGCAAATATTTGCTTTACTATTTTGAAGATATGAACTACTCCACTACAATTTTAACTCAGGTGTGATAAAAACTGTAGTCAAACAATGAGATTACCTCTACTGACACTACACACCTAATATCCATTAAAGCCATTGTGCATATGGAAACTGCATTCAGGTGGAATTGATCATTTATCTGCAAGTTTTTAGGATGACAGGTTAATGCTTATGGGATAACCTAGCATCTTCATTCTAATTCTACTGGTGGATAACCACTGTTTTTAATGCTGCACATCTTGTTGAGAGTGGACAACATGAGTGAATATTTACTTTTCTAAACTATTAGGTTGGAAGAGCTAGTAATGCTTACATTGTAGAGTCCAGTGAGAAAATAAAGAGAAAACATGTCTGAGTGACAGGACTGAGGAGCAGACCACAGTGAGTGTGTGAACTTTCTAGCTTTTGCCTTTTAATTCTCATATTGCTTGAGATATCTGCTAGAACATACTGTTATTAAACACACGGAGCATTACCATAATCACATAATCACAATCATATAACACTCCAAGCAGAAAAAGGACTAATTTCCTCAGTAATCATCATTCCCTTGATCTACAGACAGAATGCTGTTTTCTAACACTGTCTGGTTCTCAAATCGAGAATTTAACTTAGCGTAACTTAACTAGAGGGATATCTGTATGTTCAGTGAAACCAATAATCTTTAAGCATTAACATCCTCCATAATTTTTCTAATTCCCTTTTACTTTAACCTTTTGTCATAATTCTGGTTGTTCAGTGGAACAAAGGTCTTCTGTTGCTAGCATTAATATAATATTTCTTTCAACAGGTCCTAGACTGAACTCTCCAGACATTATTGTAGTATAAATAATAACAGAAAGCACTCAAAAAAAACCCAGAGAAACATTAGGACTTCACGCTTGTATTTAATTAGTCTTTAAATAGTTGGTCATTACGTATCTTAAATTACCTTACTAATTTCATAAGTTCATATAACTTTAAGAACTTTATTTTGTGGATTTTTATGCATAATTCAGCAATAAGTTATTGACAAATGAGACTCTAAAACTAAACCAACTTACTTTCAGAAATTCACAAACTTTGTGCAATGCACTGGGATCGAAAATTTACAGCTCAAGTTTATCTCTAATTAGAACACAGAGATCAGCCAAAATAGATGTTTGATACACGACTTCCTCTGTACATTTAAATTATTTAAGTAGCACTTGAAAACTGTAGTTCTAAATTTGTGGATGGTTTCTTTTAGAATGGCTTATCAATATGCAGAAGTGCCAGTATGCCAATTTCTTCTTGAAGCCAATTATAACAGCTACTTTCTAGGTATACCTTACTTCCTAAAAAGCAGGGAAGAGCCACTCAACATCCATATTTGATATAAACAAGAACAAGGAGGCTATAAGGAGAGAAAAAACAAACTATTGCATCTTATCTGTGAAGTTAATATCAAATTACATGATGAAGATATAAATAGGGGTAATATTATACATGTGGAAATAAAATTATACATTAAACTAACATTTTATTTTATTGAGGCTGATCAAACTTTATTATTCTCAAAATGTAAGCAAGAATATCCTGAAATTTTAGGATTATTTAAGATTTGAGGAACTCAGTTCTGTCTATTTTGTAAGAAATATTCACAGAATTTCATTTGTATTGAATGCTTTGCGTGCTGAATATCAAATGTCAAATACAAGGTATCTGTAAAATATGTTATTAAGCAAACATTTGAAAAACTTATTGTGTAAATAGCCTAACCAATGTTTCAGTGGTTTGAAAACTTTTCAAGCTGTGTGTGTGAAACAGTTGAAAATGGCTGAATTCATTTCCAGAGTGGCATCAATGAAAAGACTGGGTTATTTTAAACTTCATTTAAAAATACAGTTTAGGTTAAGCACATTGTGTAGCAAATATATGTCTGCTTTTACACAGCAAACACCAATCAACAATAGTGCATCTGAATTTTCTGTGAAAATAAAATATTAATCTATTGCTGGTTTTACACATTCATGTTCTACATGTTTCATTAAAGAAAGTAATGAAATTTTCCCACAGACATTTCTTCCATGATAATACTAAGTTCCAGAATTTATTGTGTCAAGACACAGTGGCATAGACTAACATATTTTATCTTTCACCCACTGTGGGAAAATAACGGAAGGTGGGTGAGGAAGATTGTAAACACACTCAAGTGACTTGCAGCTGGGGTGTTGAAACACACATATATACTAATAGTTGTTTAGTTTTGTGTGCTTGACAAGTAGATCATCTGTGTTTAGATAACACAGGCTCAGAAGCACCTTATCGAACATGCTTGAGATTCCTGCCCTGCTGGGGGAAAGATCAAAGCATGGTTGGAAACTACGCCTGCGCGAATCCCTGAAAAACAAGTGCAAGCAGCAGGTTCAGTGATCCTCTAGCATGGACCGAGCTCCACGGTGCCTGCATCCTGACTTGTGCTTGCTTCTGCCTGCATGCCTCTTCGGGGATCCCCTGGTTCATGGGGTAATGAAAATAAAGTTACTCTTTGCATTTCATCCATAGTTTTCTGGTTGTTCCTGCATCCTGCCTGTGTCAGCTCACGCACTCACATTCTGAATGTTAAGTATAAAATATTTTGTTGTGATCATTTATTACATTTTTCAATTTATTTCAAGTGAGGTTCTGTTGCACAGGTGATGATCGAATTTTGAAAAGAACAGAAATACATAAAAATGAACAACATAAGAATTTAAAACTTTTAACCTAAACTTTGGTCATGTTGTCTGTCTAGGTGGAACACATTTGCTCTTTACAAAGTTGTATTTCAGCAATAGTATCCCTAGGTAGCCACCTTACTTCCCAATTTCTGCTGATTTTTTTATCCTGGCAAAAACTGCACATGACATTCATATTTGTGGATCAATAAAAAATGCTGTGAGGCTGATGACTTTGCTTATTTTTTACATTGTGGCTCCTGTTGAGTGAGTAATGAGAATGACAGGGCAAGAAAGTGAAAATAACTGAGACTGGATTTTTTCAGAGCAGCTTTGCAGCAGGCCGGGAAGTATAAAGGAGAGTCTTTCAGAAAAGTGATTCCCCATATACCTTGGGTAAACAAGTGACAAGAACAGCAGCTCTTCTCCCACACTCTGTTTGCCTGTCTTCCAGATCACATTCTTCCTGGTTTTCCACTTGAAGCCGTGCTATTTCTTTTCAGTTCTTCTCTGCAACTCATTTCTTTTTCCTCTAATTTAATAGTTTTTATTCTGTAAATCCCTTTCCTCAAAATGTACCTGTTCTTTACAGAGTCCTCCTAGGTCCTTTGTTTAATCATGCTTTTTTCTCTTCTACCCTTTCATTTTCACTGTTGCCTTGGTACTTTCTTGTCTTTCTCCACTCACTCCTTCCTCTGGTATTATGTGCACTGCTATTCCCTTCCAGTGTTGTCACCTCAGTTTCACCATTTGGTCTCTGTCCACTTATGATAAAGACTCACAATACAAAAAGGGCAGAGAAGGCTCCTCGCTGATTGCTCAGGAGACAGGGAAGAAATATCTTCCTGCTGGCCCAGCTCAAAGCATGCAGCTGAAATCTCTCTGCTGCCTCATGTCTCACTGAGCAATTAGAGAAAGGACCCACTTCATACCTCTTGCAAGCTTCGGCTGTCTCTTCTCTCCTCCACCTGTTCCAACAGTAAGTTCTTTAATGCCTTTTAGAGGCAGCAGCTCAAAAGTACTTTGTCACAGTAGTAGATGATGTATGTTATGAACTGATTAGAAAAGAAGTGTATGTTCTTGTTCAGGTCAGATTAAAGTGGCCACCTAACTGAACGGGTTGTGTTGTCAAAACTGAAGATTGCTAGAAATAAATTTGCAGTTATTTTGCACTCATCATATATCTGTCATGCTGCATGGACATGTATTGTAAGCATAATGTTGGAAAGCACAGAGATTACATTTGGTCTAATGGAACCTGACAGACACTGAACAGGTTGGCATTCAGTAGCTGTCCTTCATGTTTCAAATCTGGGGACTTCAATGTAACTCCAAAAAGAAGACAGGAAATTTGTAGAAATTCAGCTGCTATGTTATCAATATATTGATAATTTCCCTTGAATTATGTGCAGTAGTGTCTGCTCCATTAGTTATTTTATAATCCACTCAGATGGAATTGTTTTAGAACGTGCCTTCTGATCTTGAAAGATAAAAAACATGATGAATAGCTATCACGTAGCAAAAAAACAAACTAGAGGCTACACACAATTACAGTGACAACAAAGACAACTAGATGACTACTAGCTCTCTTTGAACATGTTCACATTTTGCTGAGTATGGCAATAATTCCTGAACTTCTTTCATGCAATATCATTGTCTGATATCCTTGCCTCCTTTTTTGAACACACTGAACAAGGGCTGTATAGCAATAACTAAACACAAAACCTTTTTTAAATTTAAAAATATATTAATTGGATTCTTTAAATTAAACATCTTTGTAATGTTACAGATCATTTCTCCATCATTTTCAAACTGCAATGATAATGCTGTTTACAACAGCACACTGTAATACTGATTCAAACTAAAGGTCGGTCCCCCCACTGATTGATTCCAATGCTGGCCAGAAGAAGAAGGGCAACCCTCCTTGCTTTCTGCTCTTCATGGGTATGTTATGTTGGCTGCAGTCAAGAGACTAATATTTCTCAACAGTTTTCCCTCACCTCTGCACCCTTCCACCCAAGGAGAAAGAAAACCAGAAATCCTCCCCAGCTGCTGTCACTGCATCACCATCAGCTCTCCGTGAGCTGGGCTGTTGCAGATATCACTGTCAATACCAGCCACATGGAAACAGAACTGCCACACACACAGGAGCTAGCAGCTGTGGGGACATGGCTCTTCCCAGGATCCCACCAGTGAAACATTAGCATCTATCACTTGAAAACATGGGGAAAATACACAGAAACATGGGGAGTCTGTGGCCGCTTGTTGCTCCTTCGTATGAACACCTGCTTAGCAATTCTTATTGATTGAGTTGAAAGACCTCCTTCCCAAATAATTATTTCTATGGCCCATAATATTTCAAAGTTTGTTTTTAAGGCATATTTTGTTCATTTGTGAAAACGTGTGTTGTGACCAGGGAACTAAGGAAAGTAATGGTGATGTTTGCTTAACAAATTATAAGACTGTATTCTAAACTGTGTTGGGTTTACATGGCAAGGTTTTGGTAGCAGGAGGCTTGCAGGGATGGCTTCTCTGAGAAGATACGAGGAGCTGCCCCCATGTCTGACAGACCCAGTTCCAGCCAGCTCCAAGACAGACAAAAAACACTGTTTCAAAAGTAGCTGGGAGAGAGGAGTGAGAATATGTCAGAGAAACAACCCTGCAGACCCCAAGGTCAGTGAAGAAGGAGGGGGAGGAGGTGCTTCAGGTGCTGGAGCCGAGATTCCCCTGGAGCACTTGGTGAAGACCATGGTGACTCAGGTTGTTCCCGTGAAGCCCATGGAGGTCCACGGTAAAGCAGATATCCACCTGAAGCCCATGGAGGTCCATGGTAGAGCAGATATCCACCTGCAGCCCATGGAGGACCACACAATGGAACAGTGGATGTGCCCTGAAGGAGGCTGCAGCCTGTGGAGGGCCCACACTAGAGCAGGTTCCTGGCAGGACCTGTGGCCCATGGAGAGGAGCCCACTCAGGAGTAGGTTTGCTGGCAGGAGCTGTAACCCTGTGGGGGACCCACACTGGAGCCGTCCCTTCCTGAAAGACTACACCCCATGGAAAGGACCCATGCTGGAGCAGTTTATGAAGAACTTTAGCCCATGGGAAGGACACATGCTGGAAAAACTTCATGGAGGACTATATCACGTAGGTGGGACCCCACACTGGAGCAAGGGAAGAGCATGAGGATGAAGGAACGCCACATGCAAAGCATTATGAACTGACTGCAGCCCCTATTCCTCATCCCTCTGTGTTCCTCAGAGGGAGGAGGTAGAAGAGTTGGGAGTGAAGTTGTGCCTGGGAAGAAGGAAGAAGGGTGATGGGAAGATGTTTTTAGATTTGTTCTTGTTTCTCATTATCTTATTCTGTTATTAATTGGCAACAGATTAAACTAATTTCCTTAAGTCGAGTCTGTTTTGGCAGTGACAGTAATTGCTGAGTGATCTTGCTCACCCATGAGCTTTTTGTTGTATTTTCTCCCACTGTCCTATTGAGGAGGGGGAGTGATGGAGTGGCTTGGTGGGCAACTGGTGGACAGCTGAGGTCAACCCACCACGTAAACATAAGGATATTAAATAGAAGAAATGTGTATGCATGATCTTGTTACAGGAATTCTTACCTCCATCCTTAATGCTTAAGGCAAGAGAAATGTTATCATTGTTTTAATCCAGTCTTCATTTTGTAAGACATTTCCCAGTTCCTGGAAAGTGTTGCTCCATCTGTCAGATAACCACATGCACGGACAGAGTCTCTAGAATGTGAAGAAAAATTTTTAATGCAGTCAAGCTTATCAATAGGATCACTCTCAAAAGACAAATTTGTAGTTTCAGCTTCCCATGATCAAATATAATTAAGATAAAAGAAGGTGAAGCGAACAAACAGGTTTAAACTTTCATAATGAGACAGCTAGTAAATCTATTTTTTCCCCCGCCCCTTGTACAGCAAATCCATTGAGTACAGTACATCATCTTCTTTTAGGCATTCACTGAAGAACAAAGCTAATGAGATAGCATAAAGAAGCTTTAGACAGATTGGAGGAGAATCGTTTGCTCAAAAAATTCAGTTGTGTTTTATCAAGTGAGAGTCAACTGCTGGTTTTTACACATGTTGATAAATCGAAAATCAAATACAATATTAAGTATGTTGCCTTTTTATGACAGCAACCCATGATTTGCTGAAGGAAAGTTGCTTCATTGCACTGTCCGTTATTTACTATATAAAAAGGACACACTGAAATGTGCTACAAGAATAGTAGCTGAGAAATTAAACCTTAAGTGTATCTCTGACCCTTTGAATAAGACTGTCTTTTTCTTTTTAATGTTCCATTTCAGAAGTTCAGATCAATGTAATTTCCATCCTTTAAGATAGCAATTATGATACTTTGCCAATTTATATAATTTTTCATCTTACATCAGTAATTAATCATACCAACATTCAGTCACAGAGTTTTAAGTAATATTAGCAACTTTTTATCAGTGAAAGTAACAAATGCATGTTCAGACAAAACTTTACTTCATTTCTTGATAATCTTGTATTCTTTATTGCTGATTTTATATAGCTTGTAATATCATTGCTATGGTCAAGACATACGTGCAACAAATGGCTACTCTATCCTTCATTCTAGTGAAAACGGTTTATACCACCCGCAGCATCATGAAGAATGACTCAAGATAAGAATGTATTGTACATTGCTTGTATTATGTAAATTGTACGTTTCCTCTAAAATCTTTTTACCCCAAAGTTGTTTATTTCTGCTTTTTCTAGTTTAAATTTGAGATGTGCATGCACTAAGAAACATCTGCAATTTGATTTGGTCTCACTAGTAATTAACAGAGTTTATTGGAATGAATCTTTCTGGCAAATATGGAGTTGTTGAAAAGAATAATCCATCAGTTATAAATAGCAAATTATCTGGTGATTGATGCACTTTTTTAAATCATAGGACATGAAGTGTAAGCACTTTAGTTGAGAGGAGAATGGCAGACTTCTAAGCTATGAAGTGTTCCAGTTGAAATTTGAAGGTTGTATGACATGTGTGCCCACTGCTGCTTAAAATAGTTAAAGCAAATTGTTTCAAAATAAGATGGAATTTAGCCCAGTGGCCTATAAGGTGGTTATATTTGCATCCTTTGGGGAAAAAAAAAAAATACAAAAACCCAAACAACAAACCCCAGATCTTTGATATCTAAAATTGAATGCCTAAAACTCTTGGACACTCTTAACCTTACTCGGATGCAACTGTCTTCATCAGTAAAACACTATAAATCATAGTAATTCACCTCATAAATACCTCACCTTGTAGTCAGGTAACAAACAGAATTTAGTTAAAATTTCCTCAGCACTCTGATGTTATTATGAGGAACACCACAGAAAATTCCAGAAGAAAATTATAATGCAGAACATGCTTGCTTACAGTTTGAATCAAGAATCATTTTTCATTCAAAGGTTTCTGCTGACGGATTTAACAATAGTTTGGATTATCTTCAAATTCACTTTTAAGCACAGAGCAGTATCACAAGCATACATTTTGGCCTTAAGTATGATTGTCATGGTTTAACCCCAGCCAGCAACTAAGCACCACGCAGCTGCTCACTCGCTGCTCCCTGCCACCCAGTCGGATGGGGGAGAAAATTGGGAAAAGAAGTAAAACTCGTGGGTTGAGATAAGAATGGCTTAATAGAACAGAAAAGAAGAAACTAATAATGATAATGATAACACTAATAAAATGACAACAGTAATAATAAAAGGATTGGAATGTACAAATGATGTACAGTGCAACTGCTCACCACCCGCTGACCGACACCCAGCCAGTCCCCAAGCGGCGATTCCCCGCCCCCACTCCCCCCAGTTCCTAAACTAGATGGGACGTCACATGGTATGGAATACCCCATTGGCCAGTTTGGGTCAGGTGCTCCGGCTGTGTCCTGTCCCAACTTCTTGTGCCCTTCCAGCTTTCTCACTGGCTCGGCATGAGAAGCTGAAAAATCCTTGACTTTAGACTAAACATTGCTACGCAACAACTGAAAACATCAGTATTATGAACATTATTCTCATAAGGAACTCAAAACCATAGAACTGAACCAGCTACTAGGAAGACAATTAACTCTATCCCAGCTGAAACCAGGAAAATTATGTATTTTATGAAGCCTGTAATTTTTTCCTGCCACTATTTTTGTTCACACAGGGTCGGTCCATGTCTGTGATCCTCCTACCACTGATCTCAGTTTTTACAAGAACTATATAGTGATTTTTAGTTATTCAGGGCTAAGTTTGAAAAAAAAGAAAGTAGATGGCCCTAAATCTTATGAAATGATAAAAAAACCCAAACAACCAAGCAAACAACTACTGCTATAATTGAATAAGGACAGAGAAGCCAAGTCAATCATGTATTCGGGGCAGGAGGCGGGGGGCAGAGTAAAAACAAAAGCTAAAAGTACTCACATTCCCCAACCTACCTCCACAGCTGCTCCCATTATCCTTCCAGCCGAGCAGGCCAAGTGTTTTCATCAAGTTTTTCTTCTCCTTAGAAGTTTTACTTACTCTGAATGCAAACAGGTAGGGTCAAGTGTTAAAAATGACCCATCTCATGGTGAATATGAAGTGCCCAAAATATTATCATTCATAGAATTATAGAATCATATAATGGTTTGGGTTGGAAGGGACCTTTAAAGGTCATCTAGTTCCAACCCCCCTGCCATGGGCAGGGACACCTTCCACTAGACCAGGTTGCTCCAAGCCCCATCCAACCTGACCTTGAACACTTCCAGGGATGGGGCATCCACAACCTCTCTGGGCAACCTGTTCCAGTGCCTCACCACCCTCACAGTAAAGAACTTCTTCCTTACACCTAATCTAAATCTACCTTCTTTCAGTTTAAAGCCATTACCCCTTGTCCTGTTACTACATGCCCTTGTGAAAAGTCCCTCTCTGGCTTTTCCTGTAGGTCCCCTTTAGGTACTGGAAGGCTGCTATAATGTCTCCCCAGAGCCTTCTCTTCTCCAGGCTGAACAACCCCAACTCTCTCAGCCTGTCTCCATAGGAGAGGTGCTCCAGCCCTCTGATCATCTTCATGGCCCTCCTCTGGACTCGCTCCAACAGGTCCGTGTCCTTCTTACGCTGGTGGCCCCAGAGCTGAACACAGTACTCCAGGTGGGATCTCACAAGAGTGGAGAAGAGGGGAGAATCACCTCCCTCGACCTGCTGGTCACGCTTCTTTTCATGCAACCCAGGATATGGTTGGCTTTCTGGGCTGCAAGCGCACATTGTCGGGTCATGGTGAGCTTCTCATCAACATTTATAGAGGTCTATCATTGATAGAAGTGTTTTAATTGAACTGCTATACAGTAATTTAGAGACATAAGCAGATTAATAAAAATTTGCATGGTTGCAAACAGTTGACAATTATAAAACTTGAAAAATCAGTTGCATTACAGGTGGTTGAAATATATTCATTTGTCTCACAAATTTCACCTAGGTCTACTCGTATCTTTGGAGCTGACAAGCATTAAGACACTGACTGTCTTTGCATTTCTCTGAGGGAACTGGAATTCAGAAGTTTCTGTAGCATTTCTCCTAGCTTAAATTAATACATTCTCTCTCTTATGCAGGATAGGTACTGTAGACTCTCAAGATTTATTTTTTTAGTCAATATTGAAAAATACATTATGTTCCATTATGGCCTAGATGGGGATTTGTTCAAACTACTCTGTTCTAATTCTTAATCAACTAACCTGAAGAAACTGGGAGGAAATCTGTTCTAATTAATTTTGGATGCATTTCCTTGAAATATATAACAGCACACACTGAAAATCAATTATTTAGCAGTCAATCCCTATTGTTATCACCTTTTAAGTAAAGAGTGTGTAACAGTGAGGATTTCACAGAAACAATATTTATCATACCCCCTCTCGAAAAGTGCATCCCTCCCTGAAATTTACGTAACACTATGGGAATTCCTACCCCTCTTAGTGTCTTGATGAATAGAATACATGATTAACTTGTGTGTTGGTTAACATTTCTGTCTTGCTGGAGCTAGTTCTTATTTCCCCTCAATTTGAGATGTCAGAAATGAATTTAGTGCTGCCCTTGGATATTATCTCAATTATGGGATTGAAATAACTTAAACTAACCTCATGAATGTAAATGTTTTAGACAGAAGCTTTCATGACGAGTAATTCAGGAACACTGAAATACACAGATGTGCTACTAAGACACTGCTTTAATTTCCGGTACTAATTACTTGATAGAGATTTTATTAAAATATGTGTTTTCTCCAATCACATAAACAGAGTCCATGTTCAGTGGCTACTTTTCTATGTCCCCCTTCTTCCTTCTTTGGAAAATCAAATAAGTAAAATATATACCTGACTAAAGGAGTTAAGCTGTCAGGATAATTACATTTACACAAATAGAAGTTGTGGTAAGACCATGTGTCACAGAAAACATGAATAGAGACTTTTTATTCATTTCTTTCCATAGGTACATTTTTGAGCATTATACTTAATTATAATTAGCATGTTCAAACCAAATCAACCCCCCCCAACGTTTTTTTCAAACAAGGCACAAAAAAAGGGGAACTCATTGCCGCATTATATTGTGGAAAGTAAAATATTTATATGAATTACAATCCAACAATTAGTCACAATCATTCACAGGGCACTGATCTGGATTAAATCAAACTTGAATTATTTTCCTGATATATGTTATTGTGCGGTTCTGTGAATACACACACTGGTACAAGTGTGGCTGGAAGTAAGAAGGTAGAAGAAACAGGAAAGGATGCAGAGGGCAGGACAGACTCCTTCAGTCTTCACATCGCTGTGATACATTTACCTACTGACCCACTATTGCCTGCTGTCCGAGACATGATACTGGGTAGTAAGGACCTATGTTCTGATCCTTTATGGACCATTCTTGCATTCTAATGTAGTGTATTTGCCTGTGGTTAAAGGCCAACCTGAACTGTTGGATAGACTAGAAAATTATTAAAGGCACACTCCATGTGTTGTGGTTTAACCCCAGCCAGCAACTAAGCACCACACAGCTGCTCACTCACTTTCCCCCCAACCCAGTGGAATGCGGAAGAGAATTGGGGAAAAAAAAGTAAAACTCATGGGTTGAGATAAGAACAGTTTAACAGAACAGAAAAGAAGAAGAAACTAATAATGATAATGATAACACTAATAAAATGACAATAGTAATAATAAAAGGATTGGAATATACAAGTGATGCACAATGCAATTGCTCACCACCCACTGACCAATGCCCAGTTAGTCCCTGTGCAGCGAGTTCCGCTGCCCCCACTCCCCCCAGTTCCTATACTGGACATGACATCACACAGTATGGAATACCCCATTGGCCAGTTTGGGTCAGCTGTCCTGGCTGTGTCCCCTCCCAACTCATTGTGCCCCTCCAGCCTTCTTACTGGCTGGGCATCAGAAGCTGAAAAATCCTTGACTTACTCTAAACACTACTTAGCAACAACTGAAAACATCAGTGTTATCAACATTCAACTCATACTGAACTCAAAACATAACACTGTACCAGCTACTAGGAAGACAATTAACTCTATCCCAGCTGAAACTAGGACTACCATGACTTTTTAATTTTAATGATTTTTCTCTGAGAATCCTTCCATTTTACCAATACTCACCTGGTACTCTTAGGTTTACTAACTTCAGTGCAGTTACATTCTATTTTATCTACTGTATCTAAACCAAGAATTCTGTCCAATATACTTTTTAAAGTAATTGAGATCTCTGAGTTTTACTGGGCCTGTGTTTATAAAGTGACAACTGTTTTCAGACATAATTTATTAGCCTATATGCTACCTTCTATCTATGTTTCTTTAACATTAATTGAAGCAGAAATAAGTAAAATTGCTGTGCTCATAGTTCAGGTTTTAGGTCACCATGGAAAAAGACTGATATTTAAAAAAACCCAAACCTACAGATTCCTCCTTCTTATGGAGGCTTTAGCCCATAATTTTTCTGTGTCAGAACACCCAGTAAGCAAGACCTGCATGTACTGACACTGCAGTCATTCAGCACTTTCATAATTCGGGTTTACTTGGATTTGTTTTAAGCAAAATGTCTCCAGTGTATTTCAGAAAAATCTCTATAAAACTCCCATAAAATCCAATGGACTGGTTCATTTTTCACTAAAGGCAGTTCTGAATTTTTTATATCCTATTGGCTTCAGTTGAGTCACTTCCTACTTACATTGCCATGTCCTAAGCCAGAAATCAGTCTGCTATGTCTTCAAAAGAAAAACTGAAAAAGTCTGTTCATAAGATATTTTCCTGCCAAAGTGATTGATAGAACATACTGCCAAATATTTTAGTAAGGGGTTTGTTTGTTTGTTTGTTTGTTTGTTTGTTTTTTCCCAGCTTACTTTTATAGCATATGGCTGTGTACAGAAAGAGTAACACACATCAAGTCTTTGAACTCAGGAGAAACCAGGGCAACATCCTGAGACACTGGGAAACAGCACACAAGACCAAATGACAGCAATTCAGGAAAATAGGGGAATGATAAACATAAAATCTTTCTTTAAAGAAAGTATGAAAATACCAGTAGAGGAGTATATCTTTCTCAGTGGATCTCAAAAGTACCAGATACCTCATTTTGTTCCTGGTTTTTCCTGGACAAGACAAAGAAAGTCTTGTCTTTGCTTCTACAGCTTTTCAACCATATATAGCTTTGATGTTTTTGAAATACTTTGCAGAATCTGCTCACATTGTGAAGGGTAACTCAGTTTAACAGCAAGCATTTGCTCCATACTTTCAGGAAACAAGCATTGTCACACTGGAAGAATGCTTGTAGAGCATCTGCAGTAATTTTTAACCATAGGGATGCAAAACATCACATCAGTTTAGGCTAGCAACTCTTAGGATTTGAAAGTTGCTAAAAGGCATCTGTATTCAAAGTGGTAGAGCTGCAACAGCTGTACCATGATGATCAGCATAAAGAAGAACTAAGTACATCTGGTCTAGTTGCTGAAATAATTTTCAGTTCTACTGTTGAATTCCTTTTGTCTGATCTATGTATTTCAGGCATTTTTATCTTGGAATCTGACATCATTGGTGACAAACTCTTATAGTTTGACAAGCTTCTACATTTATTAACTGAAAAAAGGAATAAACTATCCATAGCATCTCTGCTTATTCATGGGATGCAACATACAACCTCAAACCTGAACCAGCAAGCTTTGGGACTGGAAACTATACAGCTACATTACATACGCCATTGACCTAGCTAATTAGACTGCATATGGTGTCACACTAATGTATCAAAGAGTTAAACTGCTATCAGAAACAGAACTAGTTCTCCATGGAGCTGGGCTGTGACAGCTGGTTCAGCATGCTCTGGTGTTGTGAACACCTGACTTTAGAAAAATACGGGTGGTAATATCATGGCTGTTCTGTAAGCAAGAGCAGAAGGTCTAACTGTGCAACTGATGACTTCTGATTGTAGTTCTGGCTAGAAGTCACCAGCCTATATGCAAAGACCTACTCTATCATGAAAGGAGGCCTCTGTCTTCATGGTTGATAGGAGCCCGAGATCTCAAGCAGACGGAGGTGTTTTCCTACACCCTTGGGTAAGGTACCTGAGCCTAAGAGAAAATGCAATAGTCCTCTGGCAGAGGATCAGCAGTCTTGATACACTGGGCCTGTGGGTCTCATCCTTCCTTCCAATCTAGCTTCTGAAGATGATTGGTACCACAGTATTTATGCAGTTTGGTCCAGTTGGGTGTATCAGGTGTTCTTGGAGAAACCTTTCCAGATGGATCCTTTAGGGGAATTTGTCAGAGTGATGCCAGGTTTCTAGATCTCCTCAGATGTGGAAAAAAAGATACCTAACTGACAAACCTATTAGGACCAATTTGGAGCTCAGCATGGAAGGCAGAATGGACCTGGTGTTCTTGAGATCACAAGCCTGGAGCCAAAAGCAAAAAAGTCAATTAAATCAATTTCCTGCCTAGCAAAATCTTGTGCATGGGGGGTAGAGGTGACAAGCAGGCTTCTGTCTGCCTTCCTACTCAACAACCACCTACGGAGTGCCAGCAGCTGGGAGATGAAAATGAGAACTAGAAAGTTAATGCAGAAATTTATGAAGATGCAGAAATTGGTGAAGTACAGGAAAAATGGAGGTGGTGTTTGAGGCTGCATGCAACTTCCAGTCAGTGCTATGAAGGTGGTGACATGCTGCACTGGTTGGGTTGGCCAGCTCTGGGAGATGTGGTAGGCATCTGCTACAGACAGCCTAATCAAAAAGAGGAATTGAACTGCACATTCTTAAGAAGGGTGAGATGGAGGGTCCAGGAAACTGCAGAATGCCCCGTCTCGTTGTCGTGGTTTAACCCCAGCCTGCAACTAAGCACCACGCAGCCACTCACTCACTCCCCCCACCCCCACCCCAGTGGGATGGAGGAGAAAATTGGGAAAAGAAGTAAAACTCGTGGGTTGAGATAAGAACTGTTTAATAGAACAGAAAAGAAGAAACTAATAATGGTAATGATAACACTAATAAAATGACAACAGTAATAATAAAAGGATTGGAATGTACAAATGATGCGCAGGGCAATTGCTCACCACCTGCCGATCGACACCCAGTTAGTCCCCGAGTGGCAATTCCCCCGTCCCCACTCCCCCCAGTTCGTATACTAGATGGGACGTCACACGGTATGGAATACCCCGTTGGCCAGTTTGGGTCAGGTGCCCTGAGTGTGTCCTGTCCCAACTTCTTGTGCCCCTCCAGCTTTCTCGCTGGCTGGGCATGAGAAGCTGAAAAATCCTTGACTTTAGACTAAACATTACTTCGCAACAACTGAAAACATCAGTATTATGAACATTATTCTCATAAGGAACTCAAAACCATAGCACTGTACCAGCTACTAGGAAGACAATTAACTCTATCCCAGCTGAAACCAGGACACTCATCTCAGTCCTTTGTAAGATTATGGAGCAAAATGGAACAAATTCCACAGAAAGCCATTTCTCATCACATAAAGCATGAGCAAGTGTTTGGAGACAACCAGTATGGATTTACCAATGGAAAGTCATGCCTGACCAACCTATTAGCTTTCTATAAGAGGAAAGCCATGGATGTCATTCACCTTTAGCTTAGGAAGGCTTTCAACACAGTCTAATATAGCATCCTTGTATGGTCAAAGATGAGGCAAGAGGCATTTCTCCCAGATATAATCAAAAAAGAAAAAATCTTAATCAGAATACCAAGTATTAGAACAGGTTTCACTAAGATTTTGTCACATGTAAACTCTCTGCCTTTGGAGATTTTAAAAGTTTGGGGATTAAACCCTGAGAAACCTGATGTAACTTAGAAGTTAGACTGCTTTAGACATCCAGAGGTCATCCCAACCTATTGTTTTTTCCCAGTGTTTCCATGACTGAAGTCTAAAAATCAGAAAATGAAGACATTTATCTATCTTAAAAGGTAGGGCCAGATGAAAGAAGAGATGAACAATTTAAGACTGGAATAATATGTATTAGAACTCCAGTTTCAAACTAAAAACTTTGGTGCCTGCATACTTGTTTTAGATCTATTCTTTAGATTTTTGTACCTTCCCAGAATCCACATAGAGATCTGAAGATGTTGATCAGAAGACTATCAAAATATGTATATCAGATGTATGTAAATTTACATAAACAGGCATGCCAAGCAAAAACTACAACATTGGTCTGATCTCACTCATTCTGTATCAAGTATAGGTTTATGTGTTGGCATCTGCTATAAAAGTTATATGTGTTTGAACTGTATTTACATATTCAGTATAAGCACTTCTTTTTTCAGATATTTTTCCGAAGACCAGAGAAGACCTTTCTTGACACCAGAAAGGATATTTTTCGCCTTCATACAAAACTTGTCATTCCATAAGAAAGACAGGGAGAAAGAAGAGGATTTCTTTTCTTTTAAGGGTTGGAAGATTGAAACAGTTTGAGAGGAGTACACTGCTAAGCCTAGTATGAATAAAATTTCACAAGTATCTAGTTCATATCTTTTGTTCATGTGCTCAAAGTTAAAACTGATTGCTAGATTTGGAGTTAAAAAGAATGATTTCTCATAGATCAAGGTACTATCAGAGGGTTTATACTGGGCAGGAGGGGAAGTTAGTCCCATTTTTGTAGATTGGGATACAGTCTGTTTCATAATAAAAACTTGAGAGTTTAGTTTAACAAATTCCTATAGCTGTGATCTAAGATGTTGGGTAGGTTTTTGCTGCCTCCTATTCTCATCTAGCATACTATAGATTTTGTGCTTTCTTACATAATTTGGTGAAAACAGCTTAGAAACATTTTTTTTTCTTCATACTGCTTTGAGTAGCAGACATTCAGAAAGCCATTCTCAGCAGGACACTTAGTTGCACTGGACTCAGATGAATTCCTTCTTTTCGGTGTTCCAGTAAATAGGAATTTGACACAAGTTCTGGTTCATATGGGGAGCATCACTAGTAGGCCAATGCAAGTATATGAGAATTGCAAGTCATCATCGATCTTTTATTTGTGAACGAGAAGGTCAATTCCTAGCCACAACTTCTGGCAGAAACCTGGACTACATCTATTGCACAAATTTAAACCATTTGATAGGTTCATCATTCTGCTGGTTTTACATTCTAATTCTACCAGATCCTAAGCCACATGGGCAGATCTCTAGTATCAGTCTCTTATATCAGGCTGTGAATTGTTTTGGGTAACGGAAGACTTTTTTTGGTCTGCGCTTATACAGGTAATAGGATCTTCATTTAAGGCTGATGTAATAGAGTTTGAGATAAAACAAATACATGACACGGGCTCCTAGTGGTAGCCAATATAATTTAGCCTCATATCATACAGTAGGATGAAGATTATTGCACTCTTAAGAAAATTGTACCTTCAAAATGCCTGTCTGAGCACAACCCAGGGTGCTCCCCAATAAATATAAGGCACAAAAGTATTATCAAATACAGATATTTCTCATTAGCTTTATTGTTAGACAGGTTTAAGAATCTTATTTAATTTCCAACACTTACAGTGTGTTGATTTCATTTATGTTACTGAAATAGATTATAAAAATTCTAACATTTATGAAGTTTTAGCAGTTTTTCCTAAGGGGGTCCTGAGAAGTAAGATCTTTGAAGACTACAGTCAGCCAAGAACACATAACTTCAGGTAGAAAATAGTAATCAAAAGCCTTAAGTTTTATCACTAAAACTGGAAAACTTCGTCTTGCAGTATTTCCTATTCTGTTTAGAAAGTTGCTTTATAGATCAGGTTGACTTCAGCCCTGGAAAAAACAACAACATCAAAAAAGATTCCCACTTAAAGGGAAAATAACTTTTACTAATGTGTGAGTTGTTTGGGTTTTTTCTCTTTTTTTTTTTTTTCTTTTTTTTTTTTCCCCCCTGGCAGTCTCTATGACAGACTAATGCTGTTCTGAAAAAGCATCTGAAGGTCATATGCTTTAGCTATGCAGCAGGCTCATCTATTCAGCAAAAAAGCTAGGAAAGCTGTTTGAAGCCTGCATAATTTATGCAGGTCAGGGCTAGACAAGATAGGAAAGGAGAGTTTTATCTAATGAGATTATTACTAATGAGCTCATTATGCAGATCTTTCCCTATGCAGAACATTGCTCCTGATTCTTGAAATTCTCAGCTACACATGCATGCATGTATTTGTACTCACACACACAGAAATACCTTCTTTAGATTAGAAAATGGCTTTGATGCCCGTTGGCTTATATTTTTACCAGTTATATGTTTGATTCTCTTTGCTCATGCGTTTATATCTATTTACATATCTTAAATCCTTCATACTTAAACATAATTGTTATTATTTCTTTCCTTTTCTGTGTTGTTTTTCTTTTTGATCGAAAGGGAATAATCTTCTGGTTTTATTTCAGTGGGGGCAGCGTAAACTCTCTGTGACACGTCCCAGGATATCAGTCTCCAGTAAGCCTGGCTATGCAGCTATAGCAGGAGCAACCTGCTAACTGATCTACTGCCTACTGGGAAACAGTTTTACCAAAGTTAATTTTAAAAAAAAGTTTCTTTTTCTTTTACATAAAAATATAGTCTTTCTGCACCATTCTATCTGAGAGCTAAAAGTCTGAAAGGAACATGTTTTCCTTCTGAAGTTCTTCAGTAGACTCTCTAACAGGTACGCAGGCAAGATAGTCATTTACTGCAGGAATAAAGATTTAGTAAGTGAAACAGGCTAGATCCCCGCTCCCTGTGGCTGCCTGAAATGCCTCTTCAGCCAGCAGGTGATCTTGCAGCAGCAGCAGTTTCTCACTCTGCTGGTTACACTGAGCGGTTCCAATTAAGGAGGAGGATTATCCCCTGCATGGGAGCTGGCAACAGCTCTAATGTCAGAATCATCAGGCTGGTCACACAAAAATATAAATTGTGAAGATGAAAAGCACTGGCCTGATTGCACTCCAGCCAAGAAAAGGTAAATGGCTGCCTAGGGTAACTAGCAAAAGCAGCTCTGACAACAGGAGGTTGGCGTGGAAGATAGCTGGCATGTCTTTTAAATGTATGCCTGGGTATGTCCCTTCACGTGACGGTGCTGCGGTTTGTGCTCAGAAGTATCCAAGAACCACTCCTCGCACAGGCTCTGCAGCCGTGGAAGGGGGACTCTTGCCATTGTGCCCTGTCTCTTTGTTTACTTCTCTAACCACAGTAAAACATAGACTCATCATTCAACCTGATTTTAGATGCTCATTTAAGATATCTGCCCATTTTTAGATATTTTCCTAATCAATGAAAAGGAAAAGAGAGGTTCTTCAAAGGGCAATTGGAGTTGCTTAATATTTGAATCACTGAAAACATCTGTCTCTCTCTGCTCACTATTAAAAGACTGAAAGTTAGATGCCTTGGTGACTAAAACTGGCACGGTGAATCCAGGCCTAACTGGATTCCTATTGCTAACATGAAGTTAGTGATCTACTACACCATTAAATTGTCTTTGCAGAAATCATATGATGAGACATGGAATGTATGGGCTACAGACAAAAATTATAAATACATTTTCAAGTTTTACAGAGATAATCTAATCAGTTTCTTAAGCCTACAAAATATAATTCTAATTTTTCTTATTCTATTTAGCTATGCAGGGAAACAAAACTAAATGGAAGTACTTTGTGCCTCATCATGCCATGCCAGGCTACATCAAGTTTATGCCTTCCTCAGTTCCTCAAAGAAACAATATCACTCCAATTGAAATCAGTGGGAGTTCATGTCTTTAGAAAGTAAAATTTGATTTATTTAAATGGAAATCTGAAGAGCCTGCTGATATTACAGATTCACTACTTTATAGTGAGCAGTTCAAATGTGGATGGGCCAGGCAATTTATTGATTAAATAAAAATGAGAATTTTTAGCTTTTTCATTGTGTTCAATATACATTACATACCTTATTTATCAGGGACTTGTTTCCATAATAACTGCCAGAAATCTTTTGCTCATCTTCTTTATGTTTATGAAGTGAAGATAAATCTAAAACATTTTCCTTTTGGGCAAATTGATGCTACAAGATATACATTAGTCTGATGCCCCTGTAGCAGGGGTCCTTTATTTCTGTCCAGTATCTCCTGCTGCACATATTTGATGTGCAGCACATATGTAGGCAATTTCATAGAACAAAAAAGATGAGTTGTTGTGAAAAGATATATAGGTATGTAAGTCTGATGTGTCCTTAATATGCTGTATCTTTTACACTTTGACAGATCATTGCTGCAAGAGCTGGGAACAATATTCAGACTTTTCATAGGCTCCACTAAACATATTTAGTATTGCTAGATGTTCTTTCAGTTTCATCCAAACTAAGCCCTAGCAGGTTTGTCAAACTGAATTGTATCCAGTCATTTCCAGGAATGCAAGTTCTTAATCTACTGGTGTTCAACAACTGATCCAGACGCCAAAGTTAGCCCAAAATATCTTTTCATCCATTGTGTTCCCATTCTTTTCTCCTGATTTAGGACGGGATTCAACTGCTTAGCCATGAAAAACTTCATTTTAGATGCCTTAGAATATCTCATAAATTCAGATGAACTAGAAAATTTGGAGTTCATGGCTACAAAAACTTTGATATATATCTATAGCTATCTATATCTGTATCTATATCTTCCTCTTGTGGTTAAGAGAGTTTTTCAAATATTTATCAGGAAGTCTTTCCTGTTCTGCACAGAACTACAAAGACCTTTTGCCATACAAAATGACACCTTTTGCTCCCCAAAGCAATATAAGTGTCTAAAGTGACTAGTCAAATTCTTGTTGCCTGATCAGTTCCCAAATTGCCACAGATCATGCAGTCTTGTTACCCAAACTGAATTTGCAGTCAACAGTTGTTAAACAGATATCAGATCCTTGAACTAGTATTTCTGAGAAAGTTAAAAGTATAACTTTTCTTATAAAACAAGGATCTGATTCAGTCTTCAAGTGCTGCCTCTAAACATGACCTTGAACATCTGGGGATTCTTTCTATTCATAAACAGGTGCAGAAGATGCATACAGCTGTACAGAGATACCACAGTCTCGACAAACCAAAACCAAACACACAGAAAAACCTCTCTTACTAACAGTGCATGTGGATGTATTAATGTGTTTTTGTCTGACTCACAGCTGATCTAGTTCTGGCTGAAATTCTTGTCTCTTCCATGCTTATTGTTACAGAACAGATACACAAAAGATTTTCTGAAACAAAACAAGACAAAAAATCAACAAGAAGTTGGGAACATCTCCACCTTAAGGAACACTAGTAAAATTCACTCATTAGAAAGTTTTGTCTGGAGAGTTTTATTAAAGTTCTCTTTTTGAAAATCCCCTCATCTTTTCAGTAACAGCTGGCTTTAGCACTCACACAATGATCTGATAACCTAGACTGATTGCCTGTTATGGACATGGGCAAGAATGATGCTGAGGTGAGCGGCAAGTTCCCGTATTTGTGCTGTTAAACAGACAATCACTAAGAGAGTTTTCAGAGCAGATTGGGAAGAAAAATAACACTTACTTTACTGCATGATGACTAAAAGACCCAAAGCCTGGAATTATATAGGAGGAAAGAACAATTATAGATAAGTAAAAGAAATCAATATGTAGGTTTTGTTTGCTTTTCACAGGATGGCAATGTCCACTGTGGGGGAATGGAATTGTGCAATTGCTAGTGTAGTCTACAGATGACTTTTCTGATGAGGAAGAAGGTTATTTTGATGTGAGGTTGAAAGATTTAAAAGTTATTGTAGAACTGCTCAAATAAAGTCTCTCTAAAAGTGAGCAAGGAAAAGCTGAACCAGATGAGGCACAGCAGTTGAGATGCAACAACCATCTCTCATTCTTCAAAATGCCTGAAAAAATCTTGTCATTTTTCCCTTTTTAGCAGGCAGTAGCTGATCAGAACTGGTAACAGATTTTCAACAACAGAAGCTGTGAGGCTGCTGCACTGATTAGATGGAAAGCACCACTAGGAAAAAGAAAATCCTTAGCAGCAAAAATTATAAATTAAGGTCAAAGTCAACCATGGTATGGGGACATGATATTCCAATGACTTTTTATAAAGATTGCCCAACTCAGCAGTGTCCAAATGACATTAGCTACCAAATTCCAATCAAAATTATTTAAAAAGCAATGAAAGCACCTCAGGCAAAGAAACTATTTTAAATTTTGCAGTGACCATAAATAAACTTGCACAAGATTTTGGAACTTTAACCAGTGGTGTGCAAATATTTTTTTAGACCTAAAGTGATCCTAAAACTAGTTATATCTTTCACAACTATTTTCTATTTTAACTCTTGCAGTTTCAAGTGTTTGATTACATTAAAAGTGGATTTTGTTAGTCGAAGGAAAAAGTATTCAAAACAACCTATGTATATTATGCTAGTGCTTTTCTTTTATATGAACAAATATATTTTTAAAAAGGTAAACAGATTTGTGTTTCTCTAAACCAATGTATTGATGTACAAATTTCCTATAAGCGTTTGTATGGTTACCAAATGAATGAATTCATTACAGCCTACAATTTCTACATTAAACGTTGCCCTAGACATTCTGTTAGAATCATCTTTCAGTGATCTTAACTGAAGAGGAGGCTATAATGTAAGTGAGAAATAAACCAAACATTCACAGGTAACTTTCTTCATGTGAGTAGATCTTTTAAACTCCAAAGGACCAGTGGTCATATATAATTATGTGTATTTGCAGTTACAAATTCCTGTCTTTAGACATGAAAGAAATGTCATCGTTGTTAGCCTCGCACTGGAAAATGTTTCGCGTCCCTAATTAAGCAAACCTCCCTAAGAGTTTTCAAAGGGTACGGTCCTGAAAGAAGTGGGGGGTGGGAGGTGGTGAGGATGGGGAGGGGCAGAATATATGGGAGAGCTCAGTTCCCTTTTTGCAAAGCACAATGACTGTGTGTGTAGAAATGCCAGTCTGGTCTGATAGTTTGTAACCATAGCAACTCCTGCAGAAGCCAGAGGTGAAAACAGAATGTTAGGGGTCTCCTTTCTCCAGACCACTGCAGTGGAAAATGAGCAAAAGGGAGAATGAAAGACTGTAGAGACTTTTTGTGTCCCAGGAAGTTCACAAGATAAGTTTCAAGAGTTATTCTTTCCTGTCCTCCTCTGCTGAGTCCTTAAAAAGTTATTTAATTTATTTTTTTTTAAAAGAAGCCATATTCAAAAATAATATAATTAAAATATTTGGGTGGAGGACATAAGGTTAAAAGGGTAGAGGAACCTTCACTAAAGCATTTAATTACATACAGAATTAATGCATAAGGAATGTTTTCTTCCTTTCTTAAATATATATAACCAATTAAATGGTAGGGAACTATTTTTTTTTCAGCCATGAGATGTGAATGATATTAGTAAATGCTTTTTTTTTTTTTTTTTTCCTGTAGAGCAAGCAGTCTTCAGAATTAAAATAAGTACTGCAGTTTGCTGTCTTCTACTTGTGTGCCCAGGGTCCTTTAAACATTTTGGAGAATCCAGTTTTTTATAGGGAATTGCTTTTAATAAGCTGATTTTCTGAGCATTTATTCTTCCAGTCTATTTTCTAGAAGGCTTTGTATTTTTTTCATTCAAAAATGAATGAAAGCTCAAATGAATTTGCAGCTCAAAATTTCCAAAGGGAGGGGGGGAAATTTTGCTTATCAAATTTTTGCAGTGAATGCTAGCTCCCTATCAGCTCTATGCTGTGTTATTGGGTTCATTGACTATCCAGCTAAAGCATATACACAGCAGGCATCTGTAATCACAGAATCCCAGAATGGCTGAAGTTAGAAACTACCTCTTGAGATCATCTGATCCAACTCCCCTGCTCAAGCAGGGTCACCTATGGCAAGTTGGCCAGCACTGTGTCCAGTCAGGTTTTGCATATCTCCAAAGAATGGAGACTCCACAACCTTCCTGGGCAACCTGTTCCAGCATTTGACCACCCGTTAATAAGATCCCCCCCTTGACCCCAGCTGTCTCATCCTCTCTTCATACAATTGGTGCTCCAATCCCTTAATCATCTTTTTGGCCTTATGTTGGACTTGTTCCAGTATGTCCGTGTCTTTCGTGCACTGGGGAGCCCAGAACTGGACACAGCACTCCAATTGTGTCACCAGGGCTGAGCAGAGGGCAAGGATCAACTCACTCGACTTGATGGCAATGGCAATGCTCCTCCTAATGCAGCCCAGGATGCTGCTGGCCTTCTTTGCCCCAGGGGTGCACTGCTGGCTGATGTTCTGCTTACTGGCCACCAGGACCCCCAAGGTTCTTCTCTGAAGAACTGCTACCTAGCCAGTTGGTCCCCAGTGCATACCGGTGCCTGGGGTTATTCCTTCTCAGATGCAGGACTTCACATTTCCCCTTGCTGAGCTTCATGAGATTCTTCTTGGCTCAATTCTACAGTCTGTCAAGGTCCCTTTGAAAGGCAGCACACTCATCTGGTGTATCAGCCACTCCTCACAGTTTTTTTTATCATTTATTAACTTGCTGAGGGTTCACTCTGTCCTAGAGTCCAGGTCCTTAATGAAAATGTAATACAGTATTGGTCCCAGTATCAAAACTAGTAACTTGTCTCCAACTGAACTCTGTGCCACTGATTACAACCCTCTGGGTCTGGTGGTTCAGTCAGTTTTCAATTCACCTCACTGTGCACTTACTTACCTAACCTGTACTTCGTCAGCTTGGCTATGAAGATGCTATGGGACACAGCATCCAAAGCCTTACTAAGGTTGAGGTAAACAACATCCACTGCTCTTCCCTCATCTACCAAGCTAGCCACCTCATTGTAGAAGGCTATAATGTTGGTTGAGCATGATTTCCCTTTCATAAATCCATGCCAACTACTCCTAATGACTTTCTTGTCCTTCATGTGTCTGGAAATAGTTTCCAAGAATAATTGCTCCATCAGCTTCCCAGGGACCGAGGAGTGTCTGAGTAGCCTGCAGTTCCCTAGATTCTTCTTTTTTTCTTTCTTGAAGATAGGAGTGACTTTTCCTCTCTTCTAGTTATCAAAAACTTCTCCCAATCACAATGACCTTTTAAAGATAATTGACAGTGGCATTGCAGTGACATCTGTCACCTCCCTCAGCATTCAAGGGTACAACCTGTTAGGCCGCATGGACTTATGTACGTCCAGTTTGTTTAAGTGCTCCTTAACCTGGTCCATCTTCACTGAGGATAAGACTTCCTCGCTCCAGACTCTCCCTCTGGTCTCAGGGGCCTGGGAGTCCTGAATGCTGGTCTTACAGTAAAGACTGAGATGAAGGCAGCATTCAGTATCTTGGTCTTTTCCATGTCATTCGTCAGGAGGTCCCCTGCCCCATTCTGCGGCAGGCTCACATTTTCCCTAGTCTTTCTTCTGTTGTTTATGTACTTGTAGAGTCCTTTCTTGTTGCCCTTTACATTCCTCACCGGATCTGACTCCAGGTGGACTTCGGCTTTCCTAACCTCATCCTTGCATGAATGGACAGCATCTCTTTACTCCTCCTCTGTCACCTGCCCCTGCTTCCATCTCTTGTATACTTCCATTTTGAGTCCGAGTTCAGTTAGGAGTTCATTTAGTAGCTCCTTGCTCATCCATACAGGTTTCCTGATGATTTTGCTCAATTTCCTCTTTGCTGGGAGAGACCTTTCTTGAGTTTGCAGGAAATAATCATGTACTTAATTAAAATGCTGAGACAGTTGCAGATGATTACTTGGCCTTTATAGTGACACACAGGTGATAGACTCAGGGCAGGGTAGACATGACATCCCTTCATAAAAGCCATTCCGGTACACCAGTGTTACAGAACCACATTAACTCGAATTGAGACCCATGAACAGGAACCCAAAGTATACAGTGCTCTCTTCACCGGTATCTTAAACTTCACATTAGTAGTAATAATGTTCTGGTTATTACCTAGCTCTTTTCAGTCTCCGATCTCTGCTCCCTGCTTTCTTCAAAATTACAATTTGATTATGTTATTGGATTGGAGATGGGGAAAAAATAGGCAGTATATGAAAATTATTGATTCTGATTCATAAACATCATGGAAATCTGAAATATCCACTGTCACGCATTTTCAGCAGAATGCAGGACAATTCTCAGAACCAGGAAATAAAGAAAAATCACTTAAAAATCTTTCATTTTTTTTTAAACAAAGGTAATTTCAGGCAACTGAAGTCTATGCATGTGTTTTCTACATGGAGAGAGTGAGGCTGAATTTATTGGATAATCTACTTAATGAATTATTTTACAAATAATTTGTTCTGTTCTGGACACTATTTTGAAACGTAAAGTATACAAACCCTAAGTAAGTACTAAAAACAAAATTAAAAAAAATCCAAGGTACATGTAGCAGCATCTCAGTTTTTCCCTTTTCCCCTGTGCTTTTAGAACTCTTGTGGAGGCATGGCTTTAAGCTGAAAAACAGGGCATAGCTTGAAGCAAAAATATATACTAGGTTTTGACGAACAGATAAATAAACATTTCTTCAGTTGCCTTTTAATTTTGAATCAAAATAGGGTATTTCATGGCTAGTTCTTATGGAAAAAAATTCTTCAGTGTTGCAAACTTTTGCAGCCAGGGTAGTGTATAAATCATGGGTGAGATTAGGTGTATTTGTTGGTACACCAGATTCTGTTCTTTCTGCTTTATCAGCTGCCACCCAGGGGTTCTTTTCCCATTTTCCACTATTCTTTTTTTCATATTTTTTTCAAAACAAAATGCCCACATTCACTTGTAGCATTCCCTTACTTTCTCTTTCCCCACTCTCTCTTACCTGACAACTCAAATAAGCTTAAACTTATAAAGGGAATATGGCTCATTTTTATTCCCCTGAGCTGGACATGTACCAAATACAGGTAATATTTTGCCAGGCATGAGATAGAACATTTTTTAAGTCTTTTATTTACATAAGATTTATACTGAAAATGCTGATAGTTTAATATATTAATTAATTTAGTGTTTTGTAACCCTTCATAAATATTACAACTTATTTGAATTTTCACCATACAAACAGAAAATTCCAACCTGCCGTGCAGGGCATAAAGAAGTATTTGAACTCTATAGTTCAGGTTCAACTATTTAAAATGTCACAGGCTATGCTCATGCTTAAGGAATGCACATATATATCCACATTACAAGAAGAACAAACAAAATGTAGACAGTTGTAATCTACCATATCCCACATCTTACAACTGCTGATTTGGGGGCTTTTTACAAAATTGAAACTTCAAAAAAAAAGCCCATGAAGAAATCTGAAATTCTTTTGGGAGGAAGTTGGCTTCACTTCTGTGCAAACTTGAAAGTCATAGCTATATACTAAAGTCAATAGAAATTCATCAGTGTTGAAGCTTCACTACTTCTAGTCTTTTTTTCACAAATTTTGCTTTGGGTTTACAGATGGGTCCAATTTCAGACGGGTCCAACTTCAGACAAATATGTGAAGTTTGGGTTATATCTATGTAGAACAATGAATAAGCAAATTCTGCCAAGTGTTCCATTTGTTAGGTTGAACTTACACAGATATACTGCTCTCAGGACCCAGACTAGCTCTGGACTCTGCAATATAGATTTATGCCTAAAGGCTGATGGGAACAGAAGAAAACATTTGTAGAAAGTGGAAATGACACTGCAGCGAATTTTTTAGCTCTAAAGATGAGAGGGAATCATTATGATTCTGTCTGCTAAGGAAAGGGACAGCTGGAGAGGTAATAGGGACTTTGTTTCATTTGCTGTATACATTTCAGTGTATACACTTTCTCTACAGTCACACTTGTATTTACTTCTGATGGGTTTTTTTGTTGTTGTTTTTTTTGTTTGTTTTTTTTTAATGAAACCAATACAAAAATATCACTATGAACTGTCTTTTAATGTCTGAAAAATCATGGCCCTTCTGTGGGATAAAAGATTCCTTTATTTTTCACTTAAAACTATAGGGATGTGCACCAGGGTTCCATTACAGAGCAGTCTAATTAAATGCATTTGGAAAGGTCCAGTCACACCAAACTTTGATTTTAATACCCAAAAGAAAGCTGCAAGCCATAAGCATTTCTCCTAAATGGCCAATTCTTTTTCTTTATCTGAATCTGAACCTAGCCAGGTTTTTATGAGATTTGGGGGTTCACCGTCAGGTGACCACACCGCTCCACCTTCCTCAAGATATTTGCATTTTCTCAATAGCTGTTAGCTCTTGAACCTAAAGGAAGAAAAGAGAGTCACGGATGTGTCTGTGACAGTGCTCTGAATGGAACAACTAATGTGTCAAGGGTCTACTAGGTCCCAGCACTATACCCTAATCTACTCCAGCGCCAAGGACTGCTCTTGAAACTCACTGCCTGACACACTAAAAATGTACCTTGCACCATCCTCCTGTCCTGCTCAAATGGTGAGAGTAACTCCTGACCCTGGGAATAGGTACATCATAGCACCCTACTGAAGAGCCAACACTGTTTCAGAATATCTGTAAACTACAGGAGCAATGGGGATAGCAAAAGGTGTATATGGGAGAATGAACTAACACCATGTCACAGGAAAGGCTCTGGTTGTATGATTTCAATCATTCAGGAGTGGTTAATTGCCACATATCTTTATTGCATAGTAATGCTTACTGGCAAGAATGTCAGTAGTCTTAACCTTAATGGTGTTATTTGGTTTACATCTTCATTTTTGTGCCCATAACCAGAGGTTGCAAAGGGTCTTAGCTCCCTGCCTCCATCATAGCAATTCACTCTCGTGACTGCACATGCAATACCACATTGCCTTCATGAATATCTAGGTTTCTCTGCAGGAGAAGCAGACCCATACCATCTGTTCCACTTGTCTAAATATAGTAGCTCAAGAGGAATGTACAGTTGCTCATTTATCAAATTTTACAAGTACCTGTAAAACAAAATATTTTGTCTGGCTGAAATCCCTGTCTCTAGCTCAAGAGGTTTTTTTTCTCAAATAGCATTGAATAGTGTAAATAGCTGATGTCAGCAAGTCACACTCCAGCCACTCAGAGTTTAGGGACTTATTAGAGAAAGTAGGATTAGATAACTAACAAGTTCCTAGTGTGCATGTTCAAGCCAAAAGCAGTACTATTTATCCCCATTACATATTTATTTTTCAGCTGGAAAATATGCTCAGCAACTCCCCAACCTGAAAGAAATGTTTACAATTTTCTTTTCTGACAGGAAGAAGTATTTTCTCATTTTGTCTCATCATCTCTCTCACACTGCAAATGACATGATGATAATCACATTATTTGCACTGCAATTACTTGACTTGACTAAGTAATGGAAGCACGGCTATTCTGAAGAAAGCTGAAAGTAGTGAATCTTAGATGTTACTGGGAAAAGAAACAGGCAATTACTGTTATTTGGCAGCTGAACTTTCCAGTTGAACAGGAAATATGAAAGGGAAATGCCTAAATCCGAGGCTGCAAACTATTTCTTAAAAAAAAAACAACAAAAAGCCACAACCACAACCAAACAAAACCTACGTAAATTAAACATTTACCTTCATGGTAAAGGAGGAAAAATAGAGAATGCAAAAGGAGAAAGCTGAGTTCAACACATTTGCAAATATAGTGGGCACTGAGAACTCACACTGACTTCATCGACTGCAGTGGTACCCAGAGAAATCAGGCTAATTCATCTTTACATAGCAGAAGCTAAGAGAATAGAATGTGTTTTTTATGAGAAAATATACTGATATAAATCTAACTGGAATAAAAGCACAGCACCAGAGAATTGAATTATTCAAGCATATATGAGAATTTTCAGGATGAAGGAAAAAATCAAAGTCTAAAAAAAAAAAAAAAAAGGCTTAAAAAAGGATTTCTGTGTGACTGGAAAATACTATTGCTAAGAAAGCACACACACACAGAGTTATCACAGTCCAGGTGTTATGCAGAAAATTATTGCACACGAGTTACATGTGAATTGTTCATTTTCATGCTTAATGCACATGGATGCTTACTGCAAAATGGAGACGAATAGGAAACTTCTAAGTAGCCAGGCACACTTGCAAGCCAAATGAGAAAAAAAGACATTTTCCTCCCTCAGAACACGTTGTGTTCTTCTGAGGCCAGATGTCAGCAGAGAATTGTACTATTTGGAGTGCAGACCATGAGAAGCTTAGTCCCTTGTGTTTCAACTAGCATTTCGGCTATCAAAAGACAGTGCCATAGCTTCTCAGGCAAGCTGCTGGAAATATGAACAGTTGTACCACTATTGTGTTTAAGCTGAAGAAGAGGCAAAAGAAGAACAAAATATCACAGAATTGTAGAATTGCAGAATCATGTAGGTTGAAAGGAACTGCAGGGAGGCTCTAACCTGGGAGACTTCATAACTGAAGACCAAGGCAAAGGCAGCAGAATACCTCAGCCTTGTCTGGGTCTGCTGTCACTGAATCACCCACTCCATTCGGCAATGGTCCCACATTTTCATGGCTTAGTCTTTTCTTAATAATGTAGCAGTAGAAGCTTTTTTATTGTCCTTGATGTCCCTCGCAAGGAACAACTCAAGTTGAGTTTTGATTTTTGTAACACCAATCCTACATGCCTGAGTAGCATTTCTAAATTCCAACTTTTGTTACCTGTCCTTATTTCCACCTCCTGCATACTGCATATCTAGAGTGGAGTATTTTCATAGCTTATGGAATTCAGAAAACTAAGTTTGACCAGTTGTGAAGGTGTGAAGGCAGAGAGTTTTAAAGACTACCTCAAGAATTGAAGTAGCATTCCCCAACTGGTCTGTTACAAACTGAATTTGTTGGCACTGAGGTCATTTTTTTGCATGGCCAGTCATAGATGATAAAGAAGCTGATAACCCATTTGCATGGGTTTAAGATGGTATTAGATTCAGATATGCATTCCAGATCATATGGAACACACCCACTACTAAGCACGTTATGGATTTTCCTTTTATGGAAATGGAATCAGAAAAAAAAAAGATCTGTAAAGTTTATTTTTGGAGGAACTTAAGAGAAGTTAATGAATGTTGTGTATGTTAATACTAAAAAAATCATTATAGATTAGAAATTACCTTGTAGTTGGAGAGAAAAAAAAATCTTTGCTAAGTTAGAAATTTGCTAAATATTGGATTGGTTTTATAATTGTTTTATTAGTGTGGTGTGTTGACCCTGGCTGGATGCCAGGTGACCACCAAAACCGCCGTATCACTTCTCCTCCTAAGCTGGACAGGGGAGAGAAAATACAACTAAAGGCTCATAGGTTGGGATAAGGACAGGGAGAGATCACTCAGTGGTTACTGTCACTGGCAAAACAGACTCAATGTGGGGAAATTAGTTTAATTTATTAACAATCAAATCAGAGTAGGATAATGAGAAATAAACCCAAATCTTAAAACACCTTCCCCCCACCCCTCTCTTCTTCCCAGGCTCATCTTCACTCCCAACTTTCTCTCCCTCCTCCCCCCGGCAGTGCAGGGGGACGGGGAATGGGGGTTGGGGTCAGTTCCTCACCCCTTGTCTCTGCCGCTCCTTCCTCCTCAGGGGGAGGACTCCTCACTCGGCCCCTGCTTCACCGTGGGGTCCCCCCACAGGAGACTGCCCTTCATGAACTGCTCCAGCATGGGTCCCTTCCATGGGCTGCAGTCCTTCAGGCACAGACTGCTCCAGCGTGGGTCCCCCGTGGGGTCACAAGTCCTGCCAGCAAACCTGCTCCAGCCTGGGCTCATCTCTTCACGGGGCCACAGGTCCTGCCAGGAGCCTGCTCCAGCGCAGGCTTCCCACGGGGTCACAGCCTCCTTCGGGCACCCACCTGCTCCGGCGTGGGGTCCTCCCCGGGCTGCAGGTGGAGATCTGCTCCCCCGTGGACCTCCCTGGGCTGCAGGGGGACAGCCTGCCTCACCATGGTCTTCCCCACGGGCTGCAGGGAATCTCTGCTCCGGCACCTGGAGCACCTCCTCCTCCTCCTTCTGCACTGACCTGGGGGTCTGCAGGGCTGTTTCTCTCACATATTCTCACTCCTCCATTTGGCTGCAGTTTCTGTTGCGCAGTAACATTTTCCCCTCTTAAACCTGTTCTCCCTGAGGCACTACCACTGTCGCTGATGGGCTCAGCCTTGGCCAGCAGCAGGTCTGTCTTGGAGCCGGCTGGCATTGGATCTATCAGACATGGGGTAAGCTTCTAGCAGCTTCTCACAGAAGCCATCCCTGTAGCTCCCCCACTACCAAAACTTTCCCACACAAACCCAATACAATTAACTACCCATACATACAAATTTTAATAATCATGATTTTCATGCAAACTAGATCTAAATTTTCCACAAATGTAAATGATATACTAGATATCATAAAGCATTAATCAAATATGGATTAAGAAATGCTTAGTGAATGAATACTTGAAGTAGATAAAGTAAAAGATCATGCCTATTACTATGATTTCTTGGAGAGGATCCAGGACAATGGTTATTAACATCTCAGTGTCCTACTATATATGAGAGTTAAAAAACCAAAGGGATGAATATGGACAGTGGGATGGAGTTAGCCTTATTCTATTTTTGTGTTCTGAGACTTGCTTGAGTAAACAGCATTCATTTCAATAATAATGAACTGTAACTTATGCCT
Source organism: Haliaeetus albicilla (assembly GCF_947461875.1). NCBI lineage: Eukaryota > Metazoa > Chordata > Aves > Accipitriformes > Accipitridae > Haliaeetus > Haliaeetus albicilla. The sequence goes on from NC_091500.1 coordinate 23,745,353, forward strand.
TAATTTCTGCTGACATCAACTTGTAAATTCCTGCAATAATTTCAGAGTGACTATTCATCTGGGCAAGCTTAGCAAAGTCAAAGTGTCTAACTGATCATTTCTAAGCAGATTGGCAACAGCATGGACTCAAATTTGACAGTATTATATTTTAAGTAAGCTTAATGATCTAAGTAAATAAAATCAGAGGTCACTTTCAAAAAAATTTTCCACATCAATCTGTTTAGTCTGTATTAAGATCAACCCAGAATGAGCTCCTACTAAGTCTATAAGGTTTCCACTTCCACTCATTTACTAGACAAAGTGCCTCTTCCATGAAAAATATGTAAAGCAGTTATAACCTTTATAAACAGGAAAGTAAATCACCCATCAAACATCTCAGATACATATTTATTAAAGAATTCCCCTGATGAGTTTGTGGAGCTTATCTGGTAAGAAGAAATAATTCCCATTTAAAATTTGCTATGCTCTTTTGTGGGTGGTAGGTCTGTATGCAAGATGAAGCAGGCAGCAGAGGTAACGGTTTAGGACATGTTGCTCATACTCCATTGTGTGATTAACAGTCTGACAGGTGTTGAAAGTGGAGAACACAAGTCTTTGTTTGTCTGTCTGTCTGTCTATCTATCTATCTATGCATCTATCTATTTATCCATAGCACTTACTAAAGTTTAAAGTTTCCAAAGCAATTATGTTCAAAGCAACAAGCACGGTATTTGGACTGACAAAGGTTGTAGCTATAGCAGATAAAGGAGAACTCAGGCTGAAGCTGAAATTTGGAGACAGTAGTCCAACGTATCTGCTTCTGAAAAGACCTAAGGGAGTTTGGCAGGGAGGGAATCATCAAAGGTTTAAAGTCTAAGGACATTTACAAAGAGCAGTTCTTTATGGAAGCTCCCAACTCAGTTATGTATGTGCCCAGTCCTAGCCATACTAAATATACTTTCACAAATTACAGCTTGTAGCAAAGAGCCTTTTAAATTGTAATAGCCTTGCACAGACTAAATGGCAGCAGATCAGGCCATAATGCCGCAGATTTTGTATTCCCCTGTATTTTAAATATAGATTACATCTACATATCTATAGTATCATCAAAAATAACATTCAGAAAAGAAAATGCTCATGTATATATATTTTAATAGTTAGTTTTAAGACCTCTGAAATGTTTCATAATATTACAAATGCCCATTGCATATGTTGTTTATGGTCATTTCTACTTTAAGTGGAAGTAAAGGCCCTAGACTCTGCAAACTACAGAACTGAATATACCTGTGGCACTTGCAAATGCCCTGGGAAACAGAAGTTGTTGTTTTGTTTAACTCTCTGTTCTGCACGATCCTTGTGTTAAATTGTGTAGATTTGCATCTGCTTATGCTGTATTATGTGAAGTTTTGAAAATAGATTTAACCTAACACCAGCTCACATATGAAACATATATTTGTCTAGTGGAAATATATGAGAAAAAACCTAAAAAGAAAAAATGAGAAAATGTATGCATTTTGAAACTGATGATTATAAGGGCCTGATTATTACCACCAAAACTACCATGCAAAAAGCTGTATAACCAGGATTAACCAGCCTGGGAATTCCATCACTGCAGACAGTGCATCATACACAAACATGGGCTGTTCTTCACTATCAGTAATAATGCTGATTCCAAACATTTTAATATTAAGCCTAGTGTTAGATGCCTCATAATTTGTGGTGTAATTGTCTTTCTAGACAAACAAGGCACCTTCCACATAGCTACTAGCTTTCTCTAGTTTAGTAGGAATATGTCAAGTGCTATAAGCAAGACAGAGAAGAATCACTTTAGTCAGCTGTGAAAATTGATATAACTGGTTTAATTCACATGTCCACACCTTATTGAAGAGACAATGGATTGCACACATTTTTGAAGAGGATGTGGTTGAGTATCCGAGCAGACCGCTATCTGTTTATATTTCTGTGGCAGCTGCAGTGTGGATCAGATGGGCTCTTCTGCAAGGAGGGGCAGGGTACATGGTGGTTCACTGACATGACGTATTCAGCCAGGGATCCCTTGAGCATGGAGCAGAGGGAGCAGACTGGTAACACCAGGCTGCAGGGAGCCTGAACTTTGATAGCAGGCTCAGGCATTCTAGAGACTCTCTGAAACAGAGAGCAGGATCATACTTGATTTATTTGTAAACATTTCTTTTCAAATTTAATGGAGAAGCTTTTAATTTTCAGTATTTACAGATCTATCATGTTCTAAAACATTCTTTTTTACTCTGATAAAATCCGACTTTAGAGATTGCAAGCCTTCAGTGGTTCCTTCGATTTTATTGTGGTCCAGCACTGCACTATCCATCACTGTCATCTGGGAAGGTTAGAGTAGAAAAACACATATAGATACACATACCCACAACTCACTCACCAGTCCCACATATGGCTCTTTAAAACTCTAATTTTCTCAACCTAACAACAGACTAAAAGATAATACTCTACATGTAATGGCTAAGTTGCGGCAGCAAAGTGCAGTGAATAGCAAACAAAAAAAGCAGCACTCCCTTCTCTAGGGAAGGTGACAGGGGACATTGCAAAGGTGTTAGGGGACCTGCTGGCATTTAAGTAAAAACTTTGATCATCTCAGCATCCTTAACCCAGAAAAGCAATGTAGAAAGAATTCTTCCCAGTCCTATTCAAGCAGGATCTTTAAATGCCTTTATGCATTCTTGTTATGCTCTCTGTTTTCACCACATGCAGGATGTTTTATGTATTTTGGACACAGACTCTTTGTTCTTGTTCTCCTTGTTGTGCACTAAACTCGGTTCAGCTCTACTCTCAAGGTTACGTTCCTACAGTGACCAGCAACAGATCATTTTCAGCTTGTGCTTATACCTTTGGAGGCCTCTTATACCATCCTGTGTCTGTATTAAGGCCTCTGCTGTCATACTACTGGGGGTGTTTGCTACACCAGAATCTTTTTTACTCTATCCAAAAAATTTAAGAAAAGTAGATGAGACAAACCAGTCTCCCTTCATGCTGGCTCTGGCCAAGGTCCCATCACACTGACTTGGCAGTATATTAACGTACTAAGTTGCTACATTTTGACTTAATACACGTTTTTTTCTGCCAGCTCACTAGAAACCACACTTATTCCTTGTTCCTCTACCAGCACTTCACTGCTGATTAATTACCCTTAGTTTGTACATAACCATGTTGCAGTCCATGAGGATGCATTTTAAGCTATGCCCTCTGTAGGGATTACAGGTGTAACATAAACTGTAAAGAACAGAAATTTCACCAACCTTCCTAGGTAACAGCAAAACTAAATTTTCCTTTCTCATGTGTTGGAAAACTTTAAGAATTCAAAATAGGACAGTTGTGCTCTATCTGTGGGCTAGCATGACTAGACACAATGACGTGTTTATACCAGGGTCTTTTTGCAATATGATCAAAGTCAGGACACAGACCCAAGCACCTACGCAGAATTGCATATACTATAAACTATTACCATGATCCAAGAGGTGGTTTCAGCTGGGATAAGCTGGGCCAGGAACCATCGGATGCAGCTATCCTATACAGTAGGAGAGTTCAGTTACACAGATGTAAACCATGCTATCTCTGTTGGCTTCAGGGTTAAAGAATGGTCAGCAGTCCATTTTCTTTACTAATGTCAACATTGTTGATGATATACATCTGTATGCAAAAAGCATATATCTAGAGAATGTTATTGCTACAGTTCTAGACTCTCATATTGCCTCTTCTTTACGCGGGAAAGCCTGCGCTGGAGAGGCTGTGACTGAAGATCAGCCTACGGAAAGGACCTACACCAGAGAAGCTCGTGAAGGACAGTCTCCTGTGGGAGGGACCCCACGGTGGAGCAGGGGCCGAGTGAGGAGTCCTCCCCCTGAGGAGGAAGGAGCGGCAGAGACAAGGTGTGAGGAACTGACCCCAACCCCCATTCCCCGTCCCCCTGCACCACCGGGGGGAGGAGGGAGAGAAAACCGGGAGTGGGGTTGAGCTGGGAAGGAGGGAAGGGTAGGAGAAGGTGTTTTAAGATTTGGGTTTACTTCCCATTATCCTTGTTTTGATTTGATTGGTTGCAAGTTAAATTGATTTTGTTTTTTCCCCAAGTTGAGCCTGTCTTTTGCCCGTGACCATAAGTGCTGAGTGATCCCTCCCTGTCCTTGTCTCAACCCACGAGCCTGCCTTTCTATTTTCTCCTCATCCCACCGTGGCCAGGGGAGAGGAGTGAGTGAGCGGCTTTGCAGTGTTTTGTTACCAGCTGGGCTTAAATCCCAACAGTCTGCCATATTAGATCATCTGTCTCACACTGCAGTCTTTAGGTACCCATAGAAAAACCCCACAACTTTTTTAGTCTAGTTTTTATATAACAGCATTTCCTATTTTAAAAATGATAAAGATCTGCTGTTGTTGTTTGATCATTGTTAATGCAAAGACCTAATTCAGGATTTCAACTGTAAATGCACCAGACTCGCAGTTTGATGTAAGCAAAATAAAACTAATGTAATGTAAATTTGACAAGTTTTCCTCTTCAACAAACCTAGATGTATTCACGTGTATATTTACGGCCTCTGAAAGTTTCGGACCTCACTTTCACGTCACACATATTGAGCATTACAATGTTTGAAAAAGGAAGTTTTTTAAAATCTTATTTCACAAAGTAAATAACAAAGGTGATCTCTGTCCTGGCCTGACATAATAACCATGGTCACATGTTTATTGTTCTGTCTGGAAGTATCAATGTATTCAGTTCATGATGTATCTTTCTGCACACAGATTTTTGGTTAGAAAAAGACACTTAGGACGACTCAGGATGCCCTGTATTGCGTACACCATGGATTTTCATCCACTGTGACTAGCATCAAGCCTGCAGTTCTTTCTTAATGTTGTTATGTGTGAAACAATGATTTGCTGGGAAATTAGGGAAATTGCATTGCTTCTGATTTTTTTTTCTTTGAAATTAATAAGCTTTTTATTTTTCTTTTGATTCATTATTTTCAGCTTATTTTTCAAAATATTTAGCATTCAGTGTCTTTCTTCCCCCATTGCCTTTTGTTTAAATCAGCAAATTATTTTCTGCATAGAAAATGTTTTAATCCAAACAAGAACAGTACTTTCTATTTCTATACCAAGAGGCATAGATTATATAATAGTCAAAATGCAACTAAGAAACCTCCAAAAACTGTAAATAATTTTTAAAAGCTTTTTTCAATATATAATTTTAAATTCTGTCAGGACTGTTAATCTCTTCAGTTATATTAACCAGTTTAAATACTAAAGACACACCTTAAACTGCACTACCTACTATAGTGGAAATCAATGCAAGATGCAATGTCCTAAAATCCTTCATTTGCATTGCAGAATTCACTGCTTAAAACTGAGAAGTTTTGCCCAAAGGACATTTTTGAAAAAAATCTCCAGGGTAAAAATAAGGAATAATTAACGGAAACATGTTCATCTCATTGTAATTTTGTTCTCCCTTTCTTCAATGCATATGATGATGAAAATGGTATTTACTCCTGTCCTCTATGAGATTTAATAAAAAATACAGTTAATTTGCCTTTTGTTTGCTCTGTGCTGCTATCCAACTGAAAAGTATGTCCATCAGGTCTGTGTTAATTAATTCTTTCTACTCCAGAGTAGTAGGGTCTGAGTTGTCACCTTATGCCACCATGAAATTCTGAATGACAAACTGGAATGAATATATAGTTGGGAAGAATATGTTATTCTCTTTAAAATTATCTCTTCTCTTTTTGTTTTCCTTTTTCTCTGCTTCCTTCTCATTTTTCGTCTTCATGCATTCATTATTCATCTTCATTCTTCCTTTGTTCTGCATTCTGTAACCAGTGCGTACTTAACGGTCAGATTGGCCCTGTAGCTCAAACAACTGTGTCTCAGGTAAGAGGAATAACTTATATTTGGGCAAGAAAATTAGCAGTTGGTGGGATTTTTGTTTATTGTAACTTGCAACTTTTTTTTCCATTGTGGGGCAAGACATGTTCAATGATGGTTAGGAAGATCGTGGCAGTACTATATCATGGTACTGCTATGACATACAAGAGGCTGAGAAAAGGAATGTGTATCATATCTCATGACCTACATGTTTTCTGCTCATGGTGTGCTTTGAGCCTGGTTGTAGTTCAGCTTGTCTCCAACAGGCTCAAGAAGAACCTTCCTTGGGCTAAAAACATTGTGGGCTGGGTTGTAACATGCTTGGTCTTATCTGTGCCTTAGCTCTTCCAGCTGCTTAGACTGATAGAAGTGCTCTGTGTATACCCGAACTTTTCCTGGTGATAGAGGTTGAGATTCTGACATGGTCTGAGTGCATGTTTAAAGAGTATGAACTTTAATCAAGTCTCTATTTCAAAACAAATACAGATCCCATCTGCAGCTAACAGAAAGGTGTATGCTGAGTCTGCTCAAGTATTGTGGCTAAACTGTTAACTACTGCACATTCTAACGCTCCACAGACTCCATATTATGTAAGTACCTGGTTAGTAAAGGAACAAGAGCTCCATATTTCCCCCTGGTTCCCCAGGCACTTTGTATTCCACCTGGTATGTGACAACCAGCACTGAAGAAGTGCAAACTGCGTTTTGGAAACAGGCTCAAAGGACTTTATATAGCACACCTTTTTGAGGTGTTTCCCTTGTGTCTGCTCTGCATGGACAGGACGCCTCAGAACATCTCATCTGCCTGGTACAGCTGAGCACCTGAACACAGCACTCTAGAGGAAAGCGCCTTAGCCTGCAGCATTTTAAATGAGTTAAGACTAGATTGCATAAAAGCAGGAAGGCATACAGTCACTTACATAGCCAGACAGCTGGCATTTCACAGAGAGCTCTTGCACACCTACAAATCAGGGATAAAGACCTTCAAGTGTCTGTAATAGTACAAAAAAATATTAGGCTGTTTCATCTCATGTAAAGGACGAATATATCAATATTACAGAGGTTACTTGATAAACTCTGCTTGATGTTGCAGAATGGCTGACCCCCATTCTCCTATGCTGTTACGAGTGTCTTTTGACTGTAATTAACATACAACTTGTACAAATATTTTGTTTCTTCTGTTGCCACAAAATCATTGTTATTTCCAAAAACATATGAAAAGGCTGAGACATCATGTTTACTTCCTTAATAGATATGTCTCCAAGCATAAGATTTATTTTATTTATTAATAATCTGATAGCGTGATAGGTAGAAGATGCTAAAATATTTCTATTACTCAGTTTTCTGAACAGATTTTCAGTTCTTCAAAAGCACATTATAAATTATAAAATACCAAATATTAATTTTGTGTTTCTTCATTCAAAAATAATGCTATACACTGAAATTTTATCCCTGGTGATATGACAATATTTTATCCTTTCCTTATTACTGCATACATTTCTGGTTTTGTTAGCATTATACTTAGTCATTTAGACATAGCTAGTTTGAAGTGACATTGTGACTTGACTATACTTTTGCATGTGTTCTAATGCCTTGCAACTGGACTGTTGTCTCATCATGTGTGCACAACATGATGTTGCAAAGATGCTAGTATTGGATTACCTACGATCATCTGAAACAATGTCTCCTTTCTCTGTTGGCAAACAATAGGGTTTCTGCTTCTTAACCTAACTCATGCCACAGGGAACTACTCCAAGGTATCACCACAGACTGTTTCTATATGCTTTTAGGAATTATCAATTTTATATTATTCATTCTAACACCAGGGATACCAGCCTATACCAAAATCATTACCTCTCAGTCATACCCAAGTTATTTTTGAGCTAGCTAATACAGGTATTAGAAGCTGCGTGTCAATGGGAGCACAGACCTCTACCTGACATCATCACTTGACTATTTACCCATCTACTCATGTGACATTTGCAGCACTGGGTTCAGCAGTCATGCAACCATGCAGCATGGAGACTTGGACTATTTACTTAGATCATCCGAGCTCAGATATGTCTAAACATATTGTAAGCATCACAAGACAAGTATACTTATGAGTGGTGTTTTGTTTCATCCCTTAAAGCATTACAGTGGTGCTATGGCTTCAAGGTTTTCTAAACCTTGTCTGATACTTCAACAACTATAATAAATGAACACCACAACTGCATGCAGTGTTTTTGTATGTTTGTTGCAATATCAGGTTCACCAGAACTGTGTGAATAACTGAGAGAAATCACCTCAGTATTCCCACTTGCTACATATCCCTTTCACCAACCCAGCAACTGTGCTAGATGATTTTTAACTACAGCACTCTGAGGGTTTACAAAGATTACGACCTTTGTGACTATTGCTATTTTTTCCCAGGGATCATCATCATTCATTTCTCCCAGAAATATAATTTTGCATTTGCCTATATTTTTAAAGGCATTTTGTTCCATATGTGAGAGTTTGGGCGAGATGTCCGTGTAAAGCATAGGAATTCTGTTTAATTCTGTCCACCTCTTTCTTTATTTAGCATACGTTAATTCTCTGAGAATTTGAAAGGTTAAATGTAGACCCACAGTGTATGGTTGAGCCCCTGGGCAGTCAGTATGTTTTCCTGATCTCTCTGATACAGGATGTCTTTTTGCCATTATTTGTCTTTCAAATAAGACTTGCATTATCTGAAAGCATCATCAGACGGAAGTCTGATGTCTAGATAATTGATACAACTGTTGAACATTATCAGGTATAATGTCAATATTAGTAAGACCCTACCAGAAATGGTAGGGTATTGTGTGAACTGTCCACTAACAGTTTGGCAAAACGTTTGAACATGCTGTTCATTGATATTTACATTAATTCTTAATCAAAATAAAATGTAAATATAATACTGAATGTATTCCAAAAGCTTTAGTGTATCTTTTCAGTTACAAATTTTTAAGCTTGTCATATTATAAAAGTAGTTGTGTTTGACAAGATCCGTAAAAAAAAAATATTAAGATGACACTCTTCTTTCAATTGTTTAGTAAATTAATCCTCTATGAATTTTCCTTAATCTCCCTAAGGATTTAAGTCAAACTAGCCAACTTCTAGCTAGTAGGTCAGCCTCCTTTATTTTTTCTGAGAACTGACACAATAGCTTTCTGTCTTCTGGTAACACCAGTGGGCCAGAGTTCTCTTTGGGATTTTGTCATTCAAGTTTTTTGAGACAGCTAATTTAAAAATTACTATTAGTGAATCTTTTTAGTATTTCCATTAACTGAGTGGAAGACTGGCAGCTTGTGGGAGGATTTTTTGTTGTTTTTTAAGAGAAATCAGAATATTGACTTACGTCTCTGATTATGTCACCATACACAGGTGATAAATTCTTGCATCAGACTACATGATGGAGAATTGCAGGAAACCCACCTGGTGTGTGTCTCATTTTCCTTGTGGCACTCTGGGTGGGTAAGTTCTCAGATCTATAACTTGAGATGGGAAGATATGTAATCTTTAAAATGGGTAAAAAGGACAATACATTTTTTCTAGGGTTGTCCTAAGAAGCCTAAGACATTACTTCCATTAAGAGTTTTCCATAGCTCTGAGATTATATTGTGTGCACTGGGTTTTCTTTGTTTATATTCTTCGTGGTTTAGGAGGACATGGAAAAGGGCAGAAACAACATGCTACTACTAGTAGTAAAATAGTGTAGATATATAATATGTAACAAGGTAATGGATTTTTCTGATTTTCAACACTCTTTTTTTATATGTGACTGCTATTTATCTACCTTCACTCCATTTGCTTTGTACTTTTAATTGTTGCTTTTATTTCACAATGAACCAGGATGAATGTTTAGATGAACTGTACACCCGAATTCTGCAACCTGTCTTTCTTCTTCAAGTATTACCCATTTCTATTCAGATTCTATTCAGGTTTTATGAATAGCAATTAATGACACATTTAAGAAAACTAGGTAATGAAGGGGACTATGATTTGTCTTGTGATTTGTCAATGATATTTATATTTTTAAATATTTCATTAGTGCTTCTGTACATACTCATGAAAATATGTAAAGACAGTGTGGTTCATCAGTCACCTGAATATTTGGCAGTTAAGAGCTCATTTCCGAACAGGCAATCTTAAAAGAAGCTTTAAGATTATGACAGTTTTTATACACCGCTTCACACAATTTACTGAATACGTATAGCATTTATCCATTTTCTCTTACTTTAATTTGTCACTGATACTTTCTGGTTTATATCTCAAGCCAAGTCTCTCTATCCTGTTTCAGTTTACTTAGCATAACACAACAAAAATAAAATCTATTTGCTTTTATGACAGATGTAAATATTCCTATGTGAATGTTCATAAAAGTAATTTAAAGATGAATTACAATAGTCACAGTAACAAAAACCTAACTTTGCATATTGAAATAAATTGTAATAGTCAAAGAACACTAAATTAGTGTCAATAAGAATAATTAAAAAAAACTGATTAAATAAAAAAGGGCTAAGCTGAACCCATGTATCATAAATCAGAGAAATAGGGGAGCAAAAATCAATGCACCTAAAGTGATACATTAAAAATTTCCCCAGAATGCACTTTCAATAAAATATTGAGCAGGTGAGCTTTTTCATCTACTGCTCTTTTATGAAGTCTTAAAAGTGTCTTCATGGGGAAATCTGGCAGCAAACCTCAGTCCTTTCAATCTCTACTCACTCAACCATCTCAATTATTTCCTCTTTAGCATCAAATATTCTGAATGACAGCAAAGGTACACAATTCACAGTATATTGCTGTCTTCACTGGCTTTGGCAAGATCTTGGACACAACCTAGAGTGTAAAAATAGGCTGCATAATGTTACAAACATTTTTATGTGCTTTCTTTCTCTACCTTATTGTTTTCTTCTTCCCTATCTCTGTCTTTTTTGCCTTTGATAAAAAAAGCCAGTTTAGTGAACCAGGACTATTTTTATCACAGTGCTGCTGTGAGCCACAGGGAAAGAGCAACTAAAAAGCGGTCTCTTAAATAGCCTGATGTTTCTACAAGTTTGGAGGGTCTTAAAGGAGCAGTTCAGACTGCCTGTTGTGTGCGCCGTTCTTTTCTCCAACCTTTTGTGTAATTTGTCTTGTTCCATCTCGAGTGAAGGAAGATCTGACTTCAACAAGGACAGCAATAAAAACAGCTTTTGACCTTCTCAGTTAACCATTGGGTAGAACTGATTCTGCCTCAGGGCAGGAACTAGATGACCTTTCCAGACCTATATTGTAAGATTTTCTACTATAACATTTTCTCGTTTTCACAAAAAAAGAAGTTATTACCATCTATATTACCATCTAAAAGACTGTCAAACAAGAAGCTTTCTTTAGAAAAACTCTTAACAGCTAAAGTAAAATGAAATAAGGGATATTGCAAAATGAAAGCCTTACTGAATACTGAGCATTTTAAATACCTTAATGAATTCTTGTTCTAGGTGTCTAAGAAAATTACACAGGTTTTTGATGGTGACTGTAAATAGGAAACCGAGCAGACCAATATATTATCACCTGAGACACAAACCCACTCTGAATTCCTTTGTGTTCTATAGTGACTTTGCAAGGACTTGCAAACCTAGTTTTGGGGCTCACGTAAGAAGCAGGGCCCTGCTCCCATCCTAACTGGTAGAAAAAACAAAATGAGCAGGTACTGGTATCACAGGCAACTGCTGAAGTTAGGACTTTTTTTTATTATTATTCTGTTTAAAGTTTATGCAGAGTTTGAGATAATAAAATAATTGTGTAACTATGAATCAACAAAAACATAATTAATGTCCCCTGAGTGGCTCTGTCAGAAAACCCTCAGCTCAAGCCTGCGCAGCAGGCTTATATGCAAATAATGCTGGGTAAAAATGTATGCTCATATTTCGGAAAGAATATGTTTTTATCATGTGCATGACATGAAATGATCAAAGTAAAATTCTAGATCTGAACTGTTTGATGGAACTTGTGGAAGTTTTCCACTGAAGATACAGAATATCACACAAACTGAATGAACTGTAATGAAGGTTTTACATGGCACACTGCAACACAAAAATCTATGTAACTGGAGAGACCAGAGACGGCAATAGTCATAAAAAGCAACAGCAAGCTTATTAAACCAGAAAAAGCATGCATGCTAATCATGTTTCTTTTCCACAAAAATAGTCTTGTGTAAAGAATCTCAACAGTAGATGGAGGCTGGTGGTAGTGAGAAAGGGAGAAAGGAGCTGGGCATCCATTTGGTATTCTGGGAATTTCTTGACTTTGGAATGTAAACTGGGAACATAAAGGGAAACAAAAGGTGTAATAAGGTTGAAAGATATTTGTTCAAGGATGGCAACACTGAGATCTGTGGAAATTGAGGCAATGGACTGCCCTAAAAAATTGTTAGAGTGGGTATTTCACTTATTATATTTATATTGCCAATTTACTGGGTTTATGCTTTTCTAAAGTTTTACAGCATTTGCCTTCCATTTGATAAAAGTTTTGCCTTATAAACAGATTATTCTTTTCATCTGAAGAGGCAGCACCATTGTGTTTTTTCCAGGTACCCTAGGTGGCTGTGTAAACTGATCAGATTCTACAATTCAAAAAATAATAGTAGTAATCCTTCAGTCCTGGATATTTAACCCAGCTCTATAGCTTTATAGTCCATTTTTTAGATGTCCTATTTCTAAACAAATCAATGTGCACAGAATAAAGAGCCCTGATCTACAGTCAAGTGCCAAATCAATAGAGAGATTCTACCCCAGTAAACTGTAGCTGCATTCACAGAGAATTTGCTGCTTAGGATTCCAAACCAGTAAGCCTGCACTCGGTTGCATTGTGTATACTGAAAGGAGATAAATCCGTTACTTTCTTGAATTTCTTAGAAGTTAATTTTTTGTCTGGAATTTTGTTTTAAGTCAGATTTAAATCCCATGCATAATATCTAATTCCTAAATACTGCATTATTCTGGCTCAGAATAATTCAAATTCACTTAAACTTTCATTCTCAGATCATAAAGATAAAAATATTTGTTCAAGATTTTGTACAAACTCCCTGAAGTTGTTATACAAGAATTTGGAAAATATATTCATGACACAGGTCAAACTGTTTTTTTTTCTGTCAAATGCATGCTGTAATTTTTGAATGATCAGTATACATGCATATAAAATACTTCAGAAAGATTTCTGTTTTCCTATTTGCTCTCATCTTCACTGTTATCAGTGTGGATTTTTTTAGTCATGCCTGATTTTTCAATGAAGAGCTTGTTTTACTATCTATAGTTATTAGAAAGTTGTTTCTATTTATCTTTTCCCCTGAAATTGGAAGAACCTGGATTCAAAACTATGAAAAATATAGTTGTTGGGTTTTTTTAAATTTACATTTCTTACTGAATGAAGTCTCAACAATACCTGCAAGAAGGAAAAGGGTACTTTATTTAAATGCAGAGAATTAACTCTTAGCGAAGTTGTATTCATGAATCATGTTGCATGGTTCCACTTGTTAGACCACACCTGGAATACTGCATCCAGCTTTGGACTTCCCTTAGCAGAAGGAGGGGGATTTGGATAAACTGGAGTGAGTTCAGAGAATGCCACTAGGATGGTGGCAGCTCTCCTATGAGAAGCAGAGGGAGCTGGGTTTGTTCATCTTGAGCAGAGATGGCTTCGGGGCACCTGACAGCAGCCTGCCTGTGCCTACGGGGGGCGTTGCTGAAGAGGCAGAACCAGACTTTCCACAGAAGTACATGGTGGGAGGATGAAGGACAATGGCCACACGTTGAAATAAAAGTGGTTCAAATTCAGGAATAACTTGCTCACGAAGACAACAGCCCAGCAGTGGAGGAGGTTGCCCAGAGTACATCCTTGGAAGTTTTCGAGATCCCCCTGGGTAAATCCTTAAGCAAGCTGCTTTAGCAAGAGGTTGGTTCAGAGACCTCTTAAGGTCTCTTCCAACCTGAATTATCCTATGATTCCATGATTCCGTAGTTCCCACCTAATTTTTGTGACTCAATCTGCTGAAGAAACCCTCATTTCTTTTTATGTATTTTGAAGAATTTCTTGCTTGAGGTCTTCAGTGGCTGCAGTCACCTTTAAATTTAATACTATTTTAATCTATCAAAAATAGTAGGATAAAAATGCTCTTTTTTTTATTTATACATTAAATATCTTGTGGGAATTTTGTGTCTAGGTTGTGAGAAAAATAAAAGACTATTTTGACACTGTTCTTTTCACCAAAATGCAAATTAGGGTTTTTTTGGTTCAACAATTGTATTTAAAGAAAAACTCTAAAGGTATTAATCCTAAAGTGCATCTATAATAACCTCAGACTGTCTGGCTCATTTAAGGCAAGCTCGCTCTAGGGAAAGCTGGCTACCCATGGGAACGTTGCTTTTCTGGAATGAAACTGAACTGAGAATATGTTAACATATATTGTGCCTGCTTGTCTGAGGGTGGAAAATGTATGCATTGTTTGAGAATGGGCTAAGTGTTAAAGCCCTGTGTAGTGTATAAGTCAAATGAGATACAGTCCCTTTGGGAGATCCTCTTGGAGTGGGTTATCCTCTGAGATCCCAGCGAGAGCTTGTTGAAACAATTCAGAACTGCCCTGCTATAGAGCAAGCTAAAAATGAAGTGACATGGAAGATAAATGCCTTCATTTCAGCTGTGATAGAGAGACAGAAGCAAACTGTACAGTTGTACAAATGATACAACTAAGAAGAAAGTGAGAAATTCCATTAACAATGTAATATTAAGCTATAATTGGACAATCATACCATCATTATGAAGCTGTTCATAAGAACAGCAGCCTTGCAGTAAATTAAATATGATTCAGCAATCATGAACTGATTCAGTTGATGTTAAACTGCAAGATAGACAAAAATAAGTCTATAAATAATCCTTGGGATTTTAGAAAGTCAAACTTTGCGATGCTGGGCAAATAAATTAATTAGGCTGATTGGTTTGGGCAAATCAAAGATGTGAATTCAGAGAAGACCTGGAGGAACTCTTACTTTACTTTTAAATAAAATGTGCCAACAAAATTAGAGCATATATTCAAAGAGAAAACTAAATACTTGTATGAAAAGGCTTTTCAATATGAATAATCATGTGAAAAAGAATTTAGTAAGAACAGAGACAAAAAGAAAAGGGAAAAGGGATTCATTAGGAGAAAGACAATGTTTCAGAGGTTAAAGAGGTAAAGACTAAATACTTTGAAGGTCATACCCTAGCATTAGAAACTAAAACATAAAAATGTTTTTTTACACACTAATCATTATACATTATTCTTTACATAAATAAAGAGGGGAAACTAGACAAGAAGGAGGCTTCTCTATACTTGGAATTAGAAGGCAGCAAAGAAGATCTAGAAATGGCCAAAATTTTTAATTAATCCTACCCTTGGTGGGTTTTTGGGGTTGGTTTTTTGTGTGTGTGTGTTGCTTTTATTTTTTAATTTGAGGGTCACTGTGAAGGTAATATACATTATCTGCTGCAAACAAGAAGACCATGATACAAATTGCAACATAGAAGTTAGAAGCAAAATTGTTATTTCTTAAGTGTGAAAGAATTGAAGAGCCTGGTAACATCTATTCTATGATGTTGAATGAATTAGCACATGGCATTACAAATCTAGTAGAAGCCATTTAAAATTAATCCATAAATCTGGTAGTAGTAAATTTGTAGAAGAACAAATGTAGTATCAAGATAAAAAGCATCAGGGAAAGTAGATGATCCAAGTAGCTTGTTTGATTATAACACTATGCAAAGCATTAGAGCAGATTTTGAACAAGAACTAATTAGGGGCATAGAGGTAAATGGAAGTTACATTACAACATGGCTTTATCTTATACAGATTATGTCAGACTAACTTAATATCTTTTAGATAACTGACTTCCTAGAGAGGCTAATAAAATAAAGCTACTCTATTCAGATTTAAGCTAAACATTTTATAAGATTTCTTGAAGGCAAATTAGTGTTGAACATGGTGATGACACTGATTAACACAAGGTGTGAAAGAAGTTTGTTAGGAGGGTGACTATGCCCAGGTATACTTAAACAGCTGGACAGGCTGAAGAAAAATCAGTACAGATACCTCTCAAGCATCAGCATTGGGACTGATTGTATGTACTATATTTGTTCATGACATTGAGATGAAAACTATGTATATGCTTGAGAAATGTCTAAGCAACAAGGTGCTGAGACCGCATCAAGAGGATTTGATCATCCTAAGGAGAGAAATCACACGAATGGAATGCAATTTAATACTGCAAAGTTCAGAGGCATATTTTCAAGAATTATTAATAAAAATTTGCTACAAAAGGGACTTTATCAAGCTGATGTAATGAAATGAGTAAAAATATCTGGGTATACTTGTTGGAGTTGAGTGTGAACTGCCAGAGTGATGCAGCTATGAAACAAGGCTACTGCTATTGTAGAATGCATCAAGCGACACACTCTTCTGAGAGAAAGGAGAATGTAAATAGTATTACACAAGGCATCAGGAAGGCCTCATCTGCAATACTGTGTACATCTCTAATCACTTCTCTTAGAAATTATTAAATTGGATCAGATTCAGAGAAGATATATGATTAAAGGAATAGAATATTTACCTTACAAAGAAAAGATTAAGGAGAGCTCTGTTTGTCTAGCCTTGCTAGGGAAGGTTAAGAGGGGATATGACTTTTTATAACTACATTGAGAGGGGATATATCAAGGCAAGAAAAATCCTTTAATTTTAAGAATAATATTAGTACATGATGAATGGTTATGAGTAAGTTTAGACTGGATATTATAAAAGGTTTCAGATCATCTGGCCAATGAACTTCTGAAATAACCATCTGAATATCTTTGTGAGGCAAAGAATCAAAATTACTTTAAAGTGCAGTTTGCTAACCCTATAGAGGCATGTGCAAAAAAATTCCCAGAGACAAGAATACTTTGTAAAATTGTGTTTTACTGCCTCTGTGCAGTTTGAAAAGATAGTGTAATGTGGTTGGGGCTTTTTGTTGTTACTTTGGAGGCTTTCTTGCAAGCCATGTGTGTTTTATTGCATTACATAGAGCTCATTGGCCAAATCGGTTGCCTATTTACACTCTGGATAAAATTGATTATCCAGCCTGGAGTCAGAATGTAATTTTTTCCAAGATTGGATAGTCAAGGACTAGTAAGGATTCCTTTGGTCATTCTTAAGTGTTGGGTGAGATCTTTACATAAAACTGTTATGAATTTTATTTCATAAATACCTGAATGGACCTAGATCAGCCTTGATCCTTTCTCTTTCTGTAGCTCACTGGAGATGTCGGGTTTCATGGTCTACTGTACATTTCACATTTAAGGTATTGAGGTGCTTTTTAGGGTTTTGCTGTGTGATGTAGTTGTTCTGTGGGCCTTTCCACACTCAGCATCTAAGGTATATTCATTTTACCTAATTTTAAGTATCTTTAGCTCTGAGCAACTCAGTCTTGACTGTTTTATAGTCAGTAGAAATGGGGATGTCCAGACAGTGTTTTATATGATTTAATTTATCCATATAGCCACCTTTTAGACAATTTGAGCAAAAAACTTCTTCCTGTATTATTTTGTGCTTGAAATTTCAGAAGACAAGATTGAACAAGCCAGGAGGTCCTCTCTACGCCTATTGTGCTGCATTGCTAAGTGACTAACTTGCTCTTTGTTTCAGAAGAGTAGAAAGAACCTGAGTATTAGCTTGCATAGCATGGTATAAGAGATTATGGAGGTGGACAATATTGGGCAAGTCTCTGGTGTTCTAGTAAAAGAAAAGCAGAGAACTTGGAATATATGTAGCACTCTTTTGTACTGCTCTTCCTTTTAATTTCATACTATCAGTAAACTTGATCACGTAGCCACTTACTTCCTTTCCCACAGTCCTTTTAATTGGTGGTGTAGTATAAAACTGAAAAAGTTAGAAAGGAGGGCTGCCTGGAATCCTAGAAAGCAAGACTTGTCTGATTGGGCTGTACACTTAACTTTATTCTTATCTTTCCTTATCTAATAACTTTTCTGCCCATTCAGTAACTTCAGCAAACGGGCAAAGGCTTTAAAGATTTGAAATTTCTAAGAATATTATGAAAACCAGGAGCTGGACACAAGATGAAGATCCAAATCAGTGTCTCTAGTTAGGAAGAGTCAATTGTAACTCAGCCTCTTACCTATTTCATGAAACAGCCTCCAGCTGGCAACATACTGTCTTGTCAATCTGTTTATCAATATGCTTTCAATATGCATTGCTTATTGTATTTCTGTGTACTGGGTCTGGCTGGGATGAAGTTATGAAGTTAAATTTCTTCATGTTAGCCTGTATGGTCCTGTACTTCGCATTTGTGGCTAAAACAGTGTTGATAACATGCCAGTATTTTGTCTGCTGCTGAACAGTGCTTGCGCAATATCAAGACTTTCTCTTCCCGCCCACCCACTGGCTCCCAAAGTCAGTAAGGTGCAAGTGGCCAAGAGGTTGGAAGTGAATATAGTCAAGACAGCTGACCCAAACTGACAAAAGGGATATTCAGTATCGTACGATGTCACACTCAGCAATAAAAAACTCAGGAACAAGAGGATGAAGTGGGGACATTCATGGTTATGGTGTTTATCTTACCAAGCATTTGGAGGCCCCGCTTTCCAGTGGTTGGACACCTGCCTACTGATGGGCAGTAGTGAATGAATTTCTCTTTTTGTTTTGCTTGTGAGCACAACTTTTGCTTTTATTATGAAATTGTCATTACCTCGATCCACGAGTTTCACCTTCCATTTTTCTCCCCATCCACAGGGAGAGAGGAGTGAGATAAAGGGAGGATGGGTGTTTGATCTGCTCGCCAGGGTCGGTCCACCACATCCTATAAGTGAAGGCATTCCTCTGAATCAACCGTAGCTTTACATTAACCAGCTGACAGGATGTGTGAACCGGAGACATGAGGGGAAGAGCAAACTGCCAACAAGAGAGAGAGGTGAGAGTACTGGAGGAGAGAGTAGTAATTCCCTGTCAATAAACAGAACTGTCTCAGATATTCAAATGTTGTACTTATTTACCTTCCTAGTGGAAACTGAGTTTTAGCTAACAACTTCAGTCAAACAGGACAACTTAAAGAAAATGTGAAAAAACAGATCCTAATTTTAGTTACACTTGTAGTTATTAATGGGACTGACATCAGAAGCTGATCCAAAGACTTTATATTAATCAAAATTTTAATAGATTCAGTCTCCAAAATTGTAAGAAAATATATTTGTTTTCCAGTCCATTTAACAAACATTTGCATTTCAAAAACCAGGCAGTGGGTACATTAAAACACTTCTAAACAATGGAGATATTTTCGTTAATCGTATTTACTTCCATTTTTCCATACTAGAGAAAAAAAAAAGGTGTAGTTTTGTAAAAGAAATGCACACCACAAATATTTATTTACTTGAAAACGATGGTTCTCCCTATGCTCCCCAAAGCCAGAGAGAAGATGATATTTTGAAACTTAGATAAAACATATCTGCTAAGAACTCAAGAACAAGAGGACACATTTTGTCACAAACCAAAGAGATTCTTAAAGAAACCAGTCAGCGCTGGGAAAGATGCTTCCTGTTACAGCATATCCTGCAGGGAAGGGATGACATTACCATGAGTATGGACTTATAGAGTATTTCTTATAGAAATTAACAATTTCATTCTAAGATAATAAGATATAACCACAGACAAAAATTGAAAATATAGGATTAAAATATCGTATGTTGCAAAATACCATTCTGTTAGGCACTGTAACTTCACAATACTCCTCTGTGTGTGGAAGAATTGACACTGTCTTGTCTTTGGAGATTAATCAAACCATTGATATCCTTTTAAATAGTTTGAGCTGTGTGAATTATCATTTCATTTGTAGCTAATTCATTTATCTGTATAAATACAAAATAATGCAATTTAATAGAACTGCAGTGAATATTTGTGATCGTCAGTAACCAAGGATTTATAAACACGAATACATGAAGAATCAAAAGAACGCTCTAAAGCCATCCATTAATTTTCCAGAGTTGCACTTACTTGAACAGCAGTCTGGATATTGTTTGGCAGCAGCAAATTTTTGTGAACTCTTTTGTTAAGCTTCCAATTAAAGAAACTGATCCTTACCATATACTGCAAATTAAATGTTAGCAAAAGTATGTTAAGTCTCTATTATTTTTAGTTTCCACTTATGCAGAACAGCTGGTTTGCAGACTCCTTACACAGAGCCCCAGAGGAATCAAAATCTGTGCACAGCGCTATTTCGCCATCTTCTCCAGCTAAAATGCGTTTCAGCCTGTTCTTTGATCTAACTTCAAGTGGAGGGCCAAAGCAAACAGACAACATTTGGGGGAAAAGCTGTTTAGGTAATTTGTGATATTTGTTCTTGGTATCTCTTTAAATGCAAGAAAATCTTTCTTTCCTAGTAAGGAAAAGGAGGAGTGGAAGAGATGCTGGGTGACGTTTCAAGAGTCTGAGGGCTGAGGTGTGGAACGAAAGCCCAGTGGGAACCATCAGGCATCTGCTTTTGGCCCACTTCGTCGTCTGACTGAAATGACATCTAAAAGCATGGTGAGCTAGGGGAGGAGGGGAGGGAGAGGAAAAGGTAGGTGGCATTTTTACAAACATTTATCCAGTTCCAGCTGACTCCAATCCACTCACCCCAGGGCACAGCTCAGCCCTGCAGACAAGGTGGGGGTGCCTCGGGGGAAATGTATTTTAGAAAGGGTAAAAAGCTGCACAGCAGTGAGGAGTGAGGGAAAAAAGTGTGAGAAACATCCCTACGAGCCCCAAGATGAGAGAAGAAGGAAGAGGAGGAGGTGCTGCAGGTGCTGGAGCAGATACCCACACATACAGGAACTGGGAATGAAGGACTGAAGCTGAGCTGGGAAGAAGAGGGAGGGAAAGGTGGTGTTTTAATTTTTTTGTCTTTTTTACTCACTGTCCAGATCTATTTTTAATGAAGTTAATTTTTCCCAGTTCAAGTCTGTTTTGCCAGTGACAGTAATTGATAAGTGATCTCCCTGCCTTTACCTTGACCCACAAACATTTTCTGTCTTACTTTCTCCCCCTGCCCTGTTGATGACAGGGAGTGAGAGTGGCTGGGTGAGAATTTTGCCTTTAGGCAAGTTTAGACCACCAGAGTGTATAAAAATAAATTCATTATACATGGGATTTGGAAAGAAGAGATCTTATGTAATTTTTGGCCTCCACTTTATCGTTCTGTAGAACTATATTTTTGTTTAGTATTTTAAATCATTATTGGATATAGCAAGGAGATACATTTTCAGTGGAGTTATACTGCACAGACACTCATAGAGACAGTGTTAGAAAAAAAACCATTTACTGGGATTTTTGCACAGGGTAACACTCCCATGGGGATCAGATCCCTCAAACAGGATGGCCAGTCACTGTCCAAATGGTGACAGGAGTGTCTGCTGCAAGGATCCTTGCAGCAGCATCTTCAGTTGGGTTGGGGGAGATTCCCTGAACTGCAGTTTGGTTCTTATAACCCTGCTGGCCCATGGTCCTATGTGACAATTCCAGCACATGCAGGATCCTTTCTTTTGGTTGTGTTAAACTATGTAGAAAACATATCCTAAGTATCTTAACTGTGTACAAAAGACTATCTGATGGGACCATTCCTGCAGGGACAGTTTCTACAGACTGATTAAAATTATTTTTACCTATGTACAGTTTGGGCAATTCTTTTCTCTGTGGTAGGAACTACCTGCATTTCTCCTC
The DNA here is from genome assembly GCF_947461875.1 of Haliaeetus albicilla. Classification (NCBI taxonomy): domain Eukaryota; kingdom Metazoa; phylum Chordata; class Aves; order Accipitriformes; family Accipitridae; genus Haliaeetus; species Haliaeetus albicilla. The sequence goes on from NC_091500.1 coordinate 23,766,989, forward strand.
CAGGATATTAATTAGCACATCTAAAGTCACAAATAGTGTCTAACAACTGGCCTAAGCAGAGCAGGAGTTGCCAGGGGGAATTTCTGGCTCTGCCTGAGGTCCTACCCAGGAGTCCCTGTGACAACCAGTTAGCTGCCCTGTCCTCTGGCCTGGACCCTTGTCAATCCCCTTGTTGTGACACTGCCTAGAAGTTCAGCAAACTCCCTGCAAATCAGTTCATTGTGTCATCTATGCAGAGACTAACTGGGGCACTCCTGGAGCTTGCTTAAGATGACTAAGTGCACTGGAAATGCACAGAGGCACAATTCTTACGCCCAGATACATCACAGTTGTATGGAGCAAACCTCTGTCAGCTTCAGCTATACAAACACAGTATCACTCATATATATGTGCATATATATACATCTTACATATATTATTAAAAGAATCTTTTGAATGCTTGAAGCTCCACCTCTCTTCTTCCAAAGTGCTTATGCCTAGGAAATATGCATGAAGTTGATCATCTTTATGACTGCTACCCTTCTCTTATATTTTGATTGATGAACCACCAGGTTAACAAGATATTAAGATGGACACGTCTAGAAAGATATTGTTTACACTCATCATAAAAGTCTAGTTTCACAGGAATATAGGCTTAAAAGGAATGTTTGCATGTTTAGATAGCGTTTAGATAGGTTAGTATCCAGGTTATTTGGGTTCTGTCCCTTTGCTCAGAATTACTTATGTAAACTAGTCAATCCTTTGCTTTATCTTTGTCTGACCTGCACACCGAAGACACTGGTGTTAATAAAAACTTCCTGTAACTGTTGGTGTGTAGAAATGCAAATGTTACTTTGACTGCAGAGGGGGATTTTTAGTCATTTAGCAAATAAGAAAATAAGAAAAACAGAATTAATTTTGTTCAAATGCATAGAGATACACAGTAACTGTGTTCAATTTGCTCTACTCATACCGTGCCTCTGGTCATGACAGAATAAAAGGCCATATATTTTCTAATAAGCTTTCCAGATGTTTCCCTAGGAATTTTCTTTCTATTCAGTCCTACTTGAAGTACAAAGTTGATATGTTCTGCTTTTACTTACCCTAGTATATATCATGATCATGATATAACATAAAGCCTGAATTAATTTTTCTGAAATTTGAAGCAGTATGGGAGAAAAAATGCCCTTTTAACTCGGATTTACAGGGATGCTACATTTATACTTAGTTGTGAGTAAAATTTAGCATTTTATTTTAAACTCGGATTCAGACTCACTTCAAGCTTCCAATTTACTGTGAAGCATGATTACATCTGAATATTTTTATACCTAGCATATGCTTTTTTACAGAATGAAAATATAAATTTGCCTTGTTCTATAAACATAAGTCCATGTTTATTCATGACATTCCGCAACTAATATTTTTCACCTGATAGGGATATTAAACTTTTGTTATGTTTTATAGCTACCCTACTCTTTCATCTGGTTCAAAACCAGCTTTAATGAGGGAAAATAAGTCCTATTTGTAGTGTAATGATAGAAAGTTTTATGATATTAAGGTCTCTGAGCTTACTATTCATTATAATGAGGTGATTCCTAAATGTGGAAAAATGTGTCTTTATTTCCATCAGATGTTGAGGATTAATTTTTCTGAAAAGCAAAGCTAGTCATGTGTAAAGTCGTAAGTTTATGAAGCTAGCTTTGTATTTGATTATACATATATTTATATGTGTATCTAATAATGCTTTTCTGCTTGTTGCTTAGGATATTTTCCATGCATTTGAAAAAAAATAGTTGAGATAAATGTTTTTGCAAATCCATGCTACATATTAAAATGCTCAGAGTATTATTTCTCTGAATAATTTAAAAGATTATTGAAAAGTGATCCTCTTATCACTAATAACAAATTTCCATTTTGTGAATCATTAGTAATTCAGATCTGTCAGTTAGTGGAACATAGGTATTTAAATTGATGCAAATAATTTAATTTATTCTCACTTAATAAACATCTAATTCATTAAAGACCAAGCAGCTTGATAACTTTCAGTTAAATCTGTCTGAAAGGGATTTTATTTGTTAGAAAGGCTTTGTAATGCCCTGAATAACAGCCATGCAGAAGGTAGCTGTCAAGTCATATAAAACTTGCTTTGGCATCTACACTTGAAAGTAAAAATAAACATTACATTTATTAAAAGCTGTAGCCTACCGTATATTGAAGAAGAATATACAAAGAACTTTCTCATTTATTTTAGTCACTAAAATGATACACTACTCGGGGGATAGAGAAAAGAAAAATTGTGATGAAAACACAATCTTCAAATACAATTTTTAAGACCTCACGGAGATTGGCAGAGTATTTGTGCCACAAGCTACAATTAAATTAGTTGCCTGTGCCCACAGAACTTTTCGGGGTTACAGCATATGCTTCTGCTCAGAATTAGCTCTCCCATTTCACTGTCTTGATCTCTCCACTTTCCAAGCATATTTATGGGAAATTATTTCATCCTGATGTCACCATAACCAAATCACCTAACTTTTCATTTATTTTCTCCTTACCAAAGCTTAAACATTTTTTTTTTTTTTCCTATAGAAGGCCCATCTCAAAAACCTCTTCTTACCCAGAACTAAAGATACGCTGGAACTATTTATGGAAATTGTGTCTAGTGTTGGACCACTTCAAAACATTCTGCAGAGTTGTAGAAATCTATTTGTACTACTGCCCATTTACCTTAACAGGGGAAAGGTTAACAGCTTCAGACTTGGTTCATATAAAGTTTCAGCAATGCAAATTCATGCTTGCAGATGCATCCTGAATTTGCTCAAAAGGAGGAAGACAATGGAAATTTCCAGCAGTGTCTGATTCCTTTCTTACAGGACAGTAACACTTTAGATGAGATGTGAAGATTCCTGCAGGGCTTGTAGGGCTTTAGGGCTGTAAAGTAGCTAGTTTTTTAGCTTTTGGGTAGGTTTGATTTGGCTTTCCTTCCCTAGTACTCCTGGCAACAGGCTAAGTAATTTTTTCCAATACTATAAAATTAACTTCACATAATAGTGGATATACTCAGTTTAAAAGCATGGATAGAGCTCATCTACAGATTCCCAAAGCTCATATCCTCTAAGTGATAACAGGTGGCAGAATCTCATCTTTAAGAAATGATGGTCATCTCTGGGGACCTCTGTAAGAGATACATATGCAATAAACATGAGTGCTCAAAATCCATTAAAGTAAATGAAAAATCTCACAAGGCACAGTTGACATCAGTAGGTTTTGTACATAACAGGTGGGGAGAGAGCTTCAGTGGATGTAAGACTTTTGGCTTGAGGAGAGGTCTGACACTTCTTAGCTGCTGAGAATTTGTACAGTAATGTTCAAAAGAACTTAGAGAGTAGCCACTGGTAAGAGACCAGTTATTATTCAACCACTAGACCTCTAATAATGGAATGCTATAACTTTCCCTCCATTTAAACTGAAATGACATTCACATTCCTTTATCTCTTTTCATACTTTCTTATGTGTTTTTTGTGTAAGCTGTCTTTTTCTGTTTGTCCTGATTCTAAAAAGCATGTAGACACCAAGAAAGGCTATATTTCTGAAAGCAAATAGTTTTTTAAACTCTAAGTGCTGGTTTTACAAATGCATCTTGCAAACATCCCCTCTTGCACTGATGGGGAATGCATTTAAAATGAGATGAGATATGCAGAGCAAAAATATTCCCAGCTTTGCACAGCATGGAGGAGATGGAAATAACATTTCTCCAAAGGCTCAACATTGCTGGGAGGATGAAAGCCAAAGCAACAGTCACCTCTCTACAGGAACATCAGTACTATTTATATGCACTGTCAAATAGTTCTTTGCTGAAAAATCTGTAAGAAATCCCTGAAGTCTGAATAACATCTTAAGTGATTTTCATCACCAGTGACCAGTGATCTTGGAAAAGGAAAGAGCAGATGATCATATTATGGGAACCACAAGCAAGGACAGCAACAAAACATGGATAGGTGAAACTGCTACGTTCTTTTGGACACTCCCAGGGAAGTGATTTACTTAAAAAAAAAAAAAAGGAGTGGGGAGGAGGGTTTGAAAGCCCAAACCAAAAGGATACAGTCAACCCTTCTATGGGTTGCTGAGACAAAAGCTAGATACAGCTCAGTTCATAGCCTGTAGGGCTCCTAGGCTGAAGATAGTCCAAGACAAAACAAAGGCAGTAAAAGAAATTAATTTGCTAGATGAACGACACTGAGTTTAGGGGCAATATAGATAAGGCCTATTTTCTTACCTATCTTCACTTTTGCTTATGAAGAAAGATATTTTATAGCAAAAAAAAGCAAAGCACTAAAACCAGGATTGAATCACAAACTGAACACTTCTACAAGCTCTTCTTGAAAACTTTGCAACCTCTGTAGCTTTGTTGTCTTGCTTGCTTTATCTTTTCTTTCCTCTTGAATCCCTCCTCTCCTGGATGATGTTTATATCATCCTGACAATGCTCAGTGCAATAGACTGAGTGATGTGTTTGAAATGGAATGTCAGATTATATCTCTGCTATTGAATTTCCGAAACAATTTTAAAAGCCAACAGAAAGTCACAGATCAGTAATGGATAATCTTTTAGAAATGCATGCTTAGTGAAAATTTTTGCATTTTAAAATCTACTGCTTCACAAATCAAAATTCTGTGTTATAGAGAAAAACTGAGATCCATCAGTAATTAGATAAATGTAGAGAGAACACACCTTAGCTGTAAACCCAAGTATTAGAGCTTATTGTTTGATTAAAATCTGAATAGTCCACTTAGTAGATCCTTTTTGCTCTCTCTCTGGCTTTTGAAAATGTAGAAAGCTGACAACCTATTTTCTGTCTCTTGATTTGAAATTTCTAGTCACTATTTACAAAATTATTCTGAAAAGTTATTAATTTTAGTAGCCATTTTTAAAAAATGTGGAAGATGGTTGAAAAGCCAAATAAATTTAAAATTATTTTCAATCCATTGGTTGACATGCTCCAAGGATTCTAAAATGTTAGTGGGGCACAGCCACTCTAATTCTTTATATGATTCTGTCCTTAAATATTAAGTGGCACATATAAATACCTACAAACCTACATGAATTTTCTACAATATAATTTTTAGAAAATGTCCCAGGTAATGAACTATATTATATTTTTTATTAATATTTAAGAGTTTGCATTAAAAACTAATGTCATTAATCTGTAAAATGGAAAGATGGGAGGTTTTTTTTAAAGGATACCATTTTCCTTCAGAAATTTTGTGTACTTCCTTGAACAGTTAATAACATGAGTGGTCTGGCTTTAGAAGACATAAGATAAAAAAGAAACAAGAGGTAGTCAAGTTGTCATTGCCTAAATTGCAAATCTAAAAAGATTTAATGCAATTGCACAATATTGTTTATTTTTAAAAGCATCGTTAAGAGTCTGTTTCATACAGCTTGTTCACTTGAAGAGAAAATGTGTCTTCTCAAACTCCAAAATGTCCAATCTGCTTTAAGACTGTATTTTGTGTGCACTCAAAATTCCCATTAGCATTATTAAATCAGGAATATAGAGGAATCATGATACTCTTCTCTGTTCTAGAATAATAATGAGTTAATAGTCTTGATTCTCAGTAAATCTGTAACATAAGTCTGGGATTCATCTGACCAAACAACAGCTAGTCAAGGTTAGACAGTTAGTCTAAGATAGTCTTCTAGGCTTCTTTATCATCTCTGGAGTTGCCTCTCTCCTTTGGGCATTCCATCCCATTTCATATTAAGTGCCAAAAGCCATGGAGTAGAGACACATACACTTGCCATTGCATGTAGAAAGACCATGTGTGACTAGTTTAGATTTGGACATCTTACTTTTTAGACAGCTGGTGCTGGGTAAGTCACATCTTCAGTGTTTTTAGGCTTCCTTATCCAGATTTTTAAAAAATACTTTTTAAAGATAATAATGGAAAAATTAAGAATATGAATAAGTAATAATTTGAAATACTAATACGGTGGCAACCTTTCAGTAATGTAATGGTGCTTTGTATGATTAGCATAAATTTGGGGTTTAAAAATATCGCCTAGAGCTTTCTGGCTTTTTTGAGTGGGTAACTGGAAATTGTTACTTGGGTTATATTTTGTTTCTTATAGGCTGTGGCAGTCCGTTTTGTACCACTCTAAACAGAAAGGTGAATTTGCTTGCCAAAGCACTCAACAGGATTGCATCGACTTGCTTAGGAGAGAACCAAGAATAGTGACAAATTTTAAGTGATTATATTTTTCACAACCAAGAGAAAAGGTAAAATGAATGCAGTACCAGAAGGCAAACAAAAATACAGAGTTCTTCCACCAAAATCTTTGTGTTTATGTTTGTGTCTCATATAAAGAACTTCTCAGGAAAATCTGTGCTGCAGGAATAATGCATCTCCGCCAGTGTTTGATCTGGGAATGCTACCTCAAAACTTCCCTCTTATAGCTGAATTATCTTTTGAACTATCTCAGAAATCACTCTTTGCATCTATTACTCTATTTAACCACCCCACTCCTACTAAGTATTGTCATGTCCCAATTTCTCAGGACAACGACTCAGGTTTGCTGATTCCCAAGTCAGGACTAAGGTGAAACAACTCCAGGGATCCTTTAACTCACAAAACTCAACTTTTATTCGCTCACAACAAGAATTGGCATGCTCACCACAAAAATTGGTATGCTCACAACAAAAATTGGCATGAAACTACATCAGTAAACTGTGTAATGTGTGCTAACCATACATCACCAAATATATACTACAGGCCTTGCTTATTTGGGGGTCAGTTCAGGGAAGACTATAAGGTGAGCCCTCCCATTGGGTCAGGAGGTTCAGAGCAGACCCCCCTGCTTTCTAGACTCCTTAGAGAGGAGCCCAGGGGCAGCTGGATCCGCTCCTAGTCCCAGACTTGGTCAGCAGTTTATGTCTAAAGGGATGAGGTGTGGGGAGTACGGAAAAAGAGAGAGACAGAGAGAGAAAAGAGAAAGGTTTCACTGGTCCTGGGTCCAGTGTTGGTCCCATCAGCCAAGGGGTCCTGTCAGCCCAGGGGTCCAATTCTGGTGGGCGCGCACACGTGGAGCTTCAGTTCGTGCCCTTTTATCATCCTTGCCCCTCTTTTGGGTGGGCACTCAAACTCATTAGGCTAATTAGGTGTCATGCGTGGTTTGTGCTTTCAGACCCTTTGGGAAATGGGTCAGTGGGCTTGGGGGTCATTTGGGGAGTAACTTCCCCTCCCTGCAGACATGACCCTTGTTTGATCTTTGGCCGCGCATGGTGAGCTGCCCTGCTCATCTTATCAGAACAGGGAGCTGCGCACCCTCCAGCATGCCCTCTGTCCTGTGCTCATCTGTGCTGATGGGCTTCTTTTCACCTATGGTTCCTTGCTATGCAGGTTCATGGTTAGATAGAGTTCGTCCCTAGGCAGAACTTGCCCCATGACAATGTTTGAGTTGTTAACTCTTTTGGTCTCTCACAAGTATACAGAAAAATTCAACTAGATTAATAGGAAGAAGTTGAAATACTAAGGAATACTAAAGAAAAGGGTGGAAGGAAAATGGTGGAAAGGATTGGTTTCAATATTGCTATTGAAATGTTTATTGAATAACTTTGTGTTCTGAATTATCTCGGTGTCATTTGTAGCTGAAAATAACTGGACAAAGCTGATTAATCAGCTAGTGATTCTTGGACAGTGTTCTTTTCTGTTACAGAACCGAATAACCTGGAATGGACATTTTTGTTCAGAAGGCAGATTTCTGTGAACAATGTCCTTTGAGCATCAGATCTGATTTCTCCCCAGCCTTCTCTTCATACTTATTGAAGAGACCTGAAAAGAGAGAATGTTTCATTTGCTTCAACATATATAGGAAGTCTGCTCAGTTATTTATAAATAAAAGTTTCCAGGGTGAAAGTTTGGAAAAGGCAACAGAAAAGTGCACTAAGATAAGCTTCAAAGAAGCAGAAACCATGACAGAATAAGAAAGCATAGAAAGTTTTTCTTAACCATTAGGGCAGCTTCTAATCCTCATCTAAACATGGGGTTTTGTTCAACATCTCCCTGAAATTCTGAAAGAATTCTCTGGAATGAAAGCTGCAAACAGATTTGAATTAGTAGTTTGTATTCCTTGCAAGTCTAAAAGAGATGCTGTTATGTTCATGGCTCAAACCATGATTTTTATGCCTGCAAACTTTGCATTTGTCTGGATAAAGGACTTGCAACCAAGCCCTTTCAGAAGATAATGAACATTAAAAAAATGCACACCATCCAAACACAAGGTTTAGCATGTATTTGGCAGATGAAATCAAACAGTACTTACCATTACAAAAAAGTAGACCTGGTTGAAACTGAATGCTCAGAAATTAATTTGTTTTACATTTATATCTCAGTGGCATTGTTTTTATCAACTGCATATCAGCAGAGAAAATTGGAGAAAAAGGGGAGAAGGGCAAATGAAAAGAGAATGCTAAAATCTTTCAACTGCTTTACACCTGCTTCAATTGATTGTATAGTTAAACAAATCACTCCTGCTAAATTACAGGTACACGGCTTATCAGTTACTACTCATGAATAATTAATATTCCTTATAAATCATGTTTTTAATTGTAAGGGACACTTACGTAAATTTTAAAACGTGGATCAAAATGTGGTTTGTTAGACTGGCTGAATGCCAATATCTAAATTCTGTGTACATTAGAGTGACCCTGAACTCTTCACAGTCTCCAAGAGTCTCTCCAAGCTGTCCCTGCATAGACTGGGGTGGATCATGACAGGTCCCTTAAGGTCATCTTTGCCCAGGTTTAAATCCATATTGTCAGGTCATTTGGCCATGGTCACAGCAGGGCAGTATATGATATTATTTTACTGATGCCTGCATTACACATTAGGTAGAAACATCATGCCCTTAAATCAAAATAGTTGGACCAGCATGTTGCATCTATTGCTTCACTTCAGTCCTTCAAATAGTGATCCTTCCCTCTTTTGTCCTGCACTCAGATGACACATTTCTAGCCATGGCTCTCAATGGTAAACAGCAAATGTTGTCTTTTCCTGGGGTATAGCCTGAAAGAAGTATAAACACACAGCAGAGTTTGGCCGCTGGGCTGTTGCAGAAGCACAGCAATTCCCTGATGATATCGTGGGTTGCAAAGCTCCTCAGCTTGGGTAACCCCAACAGAAAGACCAATTACTCTAAAACATTGCTGAGATTAAGTTGTGAGGTAACCTGTGGATTGGGTCAGGTGAAGGATTCTCAGGACCCCCAAATTACAAAGCAGCATCTCTGGTCCTGGAGTTATTACAGCCAAATGCTTAGATCTTTTCCCAGCAGGGAGATGGTGATGAGCCACTTAGGCCTTTTTGTTAGTCAGTGGCATAAGAACATTTTGAAATTCCTCACGCAAATGACAAGGCTGGCTTGTTGCCCCAAAGAGCCGCTTCAGATCTTCACAGTGAACCTTATCAGGTTTTCTTCTTTCTCTCTGATTATTTGATTTATTAATGCCAGTTATAACCAGACATTATGACACCAAAAATGTCAGCATTTATGGGTTAAAATTAACACAAAATTGTGTACCCTTACAAGCTCATTACAAATGTTTGCAAACTCCCAGTACTCCTCCAGAACTGCAGTAGCCCTGTTTTCTAAGACAGTTATAACAGCCTTATATTGCCCTAGAAATGCTTTGGATGTGCTTCACCAAAGTTTTTGTAAAGCCCATAGCCTTTTATGTAGGTTAAAGATAAGGCTACATGTAAATGCTTATTAACTGCTTATTAGGAAGAAATTTAAAAGGCAGTGACACGTGCTAGGATAGGTTTGGCTTGCCTGCATCATCCCAGTCTTCCAGCCACACAGTGGTCATACTCTTACTATTTACAAGTGTGAGCCTTAATTCAAGTTATTCGAAGGCTTGTGTCTAAATTTCTGTGCCAGAAACTTTTCCATTCAGATACCTTAATGAATCATACAAGCTAGTGGGAAGGCAAAATGAGTAATCAGGGGGCTAACAGGAGTTCAAGGGTATCTAATATAGAAGAAAGTACCCTGAGAAGGTAGGAAAACCTGTGCACAAATCTCTTTTATCATGGCCTCTGTGAGGCTTGCAGCACTGGGAACTGGAACTGCCTCATAATTTTAAAATGAAAGTAACTGCTATAAAAAGGTATCAGAAGAAAAATAAAATTATCCAGGCATAGAAAAACTCTGGCACTGACATCATGCCAGGGTAAGCAATTAAGTGAGTTATTAGCACAAACTGAAATGGCATTACTATATCTCATTGTTAACTTGAGGAATGAATAAAATACATAAAAAATCATAATTCTGAATTGTTTATCCAAATTGTGATATAACAGTGCTCAGTGACAAGAGATCAAGGGTTGATGGGAGTATTAGCATTATAACAAAAACATAAACTGATGAGACCTTTGCTTCTTTCATGAAATCTTATCGCACACCTTGAGTACAATAGAATAAAGGTCGAAGTAGAGGACAGTAGTTCAAAGACAATGAGAGTCAATCAGTGCTGAGGAATCAAGACAAAAATGTTTAGAAAAAGCCTAGAAAATTGAACTTTTCTGCATATATAATCCTAATCTGTTTAAACCTGTATAAATATATACATACATAATCTATAAATATTTAATAACTGAAAAAGGTTTGACTTTCTTTTACTAATGGCATATGATGGTGAAACCAGCTACAATACCTTTATATATATTTATAACCTTACTACTTTTATATTTAATTATTAAAATGTTATTAAAACCTTGAATTTAATCAAAATTCTTGATATGCTGTAAAACACACTTGGACTCCAGTTTTTCAGGAGGAAGATCAAATGCATATTACAGTTTTATGAAAGCAATGTAGCTAACAGAATTTAGTGCTGATCCCAGGGACATAAGATATCCTTGTTCAGGTGCTAAAATCTTCCTCCAAAACACTTCTTTATGGAAGGAATTGTGCTGAAGGTCTAATTCTATTTTTACTTTCTAACTAATCAATATTGTTTCATCTCATTTCTTTCCTGAAGCTAAAAAATAATAATAAAAAAAAAATCTGCTGGGTTGTGGGTAATTACAATGGGCAAGGCAGTGGTGTACTGGTTTATTGCTCAAATAATAAAGAAATAAAGCAGGATAGCAATAAATATCAGTACATTAGATGTGCTTTGCACAGTAGCAACAATTCCAGAGAAAAGTTGAAGGTTTGAAAACCTAAACAGTCCATGAAGAGCAAGTCAGCTGTTATAAATTTAAGGAATAATTTCTTTTGAAAGGGACCCTGGCAAGTTATCTGGTCCAACCCCTTGCTTTAAACAGCACCCATTTGCTTGCTCAGTGTCTTCGCCATAGTCTGTTTATGAAAACCTCCAAGAGGTTTCACAATACCCTTGGGCAAACTGTTCCAGTATTTGACCAGCCACATTGTGATTTATTTATATTTCTAAAATCGAATTGGAATTTTTATTGATATAACTGTGTTTACTGCCCATTGTCCTTTCACTGTGCACCTGCGGAGGCTAGCTCTGTCTTTTCTATAACTATCTATTTGACTGTTAAAGACATCTGTAAGACACTCCCATAGTCTTTTTTTTTTCTAAAGACTGAATTTATCCAGATCTCTCAGCATGTCTTGCTACATCATACGCTCCACCTTCATAATCATCTTGGTGGCTGAACTCACTCCAGTTTACCAACAGTTTTCTTGCACTGCAGCACCCAAAACTGTATTTTAATCCTGTACTTAGATCCACTGCGATGAATGAGTATACACTCTGAGGATCCTGCTTGCACCATTTCATAATCATGCATATTTTGCTCTGAGAATTAAAACAGCCTGAGTAGTACTCATCCTTTGGTGTGTATCAGTTACTTCTACTGCAAGTAGAGCTTACCCTTAAAACTTCGGAAGCTGAAAAGAAGTTATGTAAATAAATGACACATGTATAAACACTGCCTGTCAGGGATATCTGTTTGATATTATTTTTTTTCATTTGCTAAACACATATTTCTTAATCTTTGCTAATTGCATTTAACACAAGCTGCAAATGTAATACAATCATTTTTAAAACATAAACCATGAGGTTTGTAGCCAGAACTCCTTGATAATCTATGCCCTATCTTCTGAGGTACCTAAATACAGCTAAAAGGTGAAATATCTGCTGCTGTAACTTCTGTTAAATCTGATTAATCCAATATGATTTTGGATATTTCCAAGAATCTTTCTGAGGCAAAGTTTTGTCCCTATATTGTCTGCCCTTACTTCAAGAGAATCCTTGGAGAATTAATATGAAGGGTAACTAACCCAGTCTCAAATAATACAGAAAAAAGTGAATCCTAAGGATTTTCCTGGAAGTTTCTGACTACTAACATTTACTTAATCAACTCATAGAAATGATCATGCAAATTCTTCTTTTTATTATTGATTTTTCAGGTAAACGCAGGGACAGAGAGATAAACACCTTGAACACCAAAGATTAGAACTTTAATAACTTGTAAACTTGCAGGTGAACTTCACCTGCAAGCCCTTTGGTTTCTGGTATGTCTTGCAGAACAGCTTGCATGAACCAATATTTGATGGATTAGCATGAATATTGTGTAACTGAAAGTAGCTTTCATCTTTGGAACGTGTAGCAAATGATGGAACCTCCAAGTAGGAAAGTGCAGATCAAAAGGAGAAGCCTATATTTCAATTAACTTACTCTGATGTATTCAAAAAGAAGGCACTGATATGTTTAGATCTATATTAACTGCTTAATAACAGCCATGTATTCAATTGCACACGTGTTTGTAAGACAGGAATAGTTAATACAACCTGGTTAAAAATCAAAAAAGCCTAGGGGTATAGAGAAGCTTATACTGATTCCATTTTACAGAGGTTGGTAAGAAACACTTTTGATGTTTAGGAAAGTTTCATTTTTTTTATCCATCTCTGTACTCCACCAAGTCCACTGGAAATTAATTTCTGTAAAAACAATTTTCACTACTTACATTGTCTTGCTAGTATTAAATTTTCTCAGTAAATTTTGCCCATAATTTTTCCCAGTTTTCATAACCCTCACTCATCTTAAGCTTCTGTGGCCTTTATATGGATGAAAGACCTCTAAAAATGATGAACAATTGTTTTATGATCCTCAAAGGCCACCAAAAGAAAAATATGGGCAGCCCATTTGGGCAAGCCTTTCACTTCAAATTAGACTTTTCAGATTCAAAAAGAGATCATGGTTAGTGTTTCTAACAACAGCTACAGATCTAAGAGAATTAGTATATAGATATCTTCATCCATCACAAGTGAGAAATCAGTTGTGAGCACAGTCAGTGCTGTTTCCTTAGTGTAACTTGATCTACTGCCACATCACTTAAGGTCAAGGAAATTTGAAGGCTGCCTTGAAAACAACTGTGCTTACTTACTCCAGAACTGCTGAAGTGCAAAACTTGAGACAGCCAGCAAAAAAATATCCATATAAAGAGATGGCAGTGGGGAAGAATTATTTGTTTGTCTGTTTGTCTGCTTATTACTTACTTATTTTGGGGAAAACTATAACCATTGTTTCTGTAAAGGAAGGCAAACATACTAAAGTTTGAAATGTCAAATAGCAGAAAGTCTTATAGTTACTAATAGTCTGGAAGATTCATACTGGAAATTTTCTGTTTTTCATTCAATTTAAAGATTCCACCCTTAGCCTACCCTGTAGCTACTTCTCTAAATATTTAAAAATATCTGACCTTTACATGGATGTTGCTTGATCTTCATTCATACTGACATACTCTCTTTCCCAAGTGCAATATATTTTACTATGCTTTTCTGATTTAATACATTTATTTATAGTATGTTCTTGGGATACTAAAGGTCTAATTAGAGCCACTTCTCAGATGATCTTTGAGCTTGTTAGTAAAAATAATTAATTACTAGGCTTAATTAGCATCTGGCTTTAGAGGAGTTGGCTCTCTTTTACTCCTAGCTTTTCCTAAAATCTCTTTCATGAGGAATTAGAGTTCGAGGTCAGTTAAAAACTGTAGCCCAGTCACTTGAGAAATCTGAAAATATTTTATACAGATTTCAGGGTTTAAAAAATCTATTTTGTTTCCTTCCTACATCTTTATTGCCTTAATTCACTTATTTTCTGTCAGAGGGTTAATTATGGAATTACAACTATAATATGAAGATATCAGATTTAATATTCCCCTCTTCGATGTCCTTCAGAATTGCCAATATGACAGGGTATGCATCAAATCTATAATCTTCATAGGAATCTAGTTTTGAAAAGGCAAAAATAAATACTGCTTCCCAATACCAAATTACATGTCAGAAAAATATTTATAGTTAATGCTATTTTTCTTTGCTATAACACATTTTTTGAAAACATGGTACCTTTATTAATATTTTTACCATATTACTTAGTATTAATGTACTGAAGCTGTCTGAAACATTGTTACTACAGAAGAGTTTCTTACTGATGGCAATGAGTCCTGTATCCATTTTCTGACAGTGAAACTCTGGAAAATGTTTCTCCTTTCACATGATTACAGAGCAAGGAAAGCTGTCCTAAATCCAAGATGTGAAACCCCATTTCTTTAATGCTAGCCTTTCAGGAAGTAGAGTTGAAGTAAATTTTTACTTCTTATTTATAATACATGTCCCCTTCAATTTGGAAGCTTCACTTCTGTGATGCACTTATAGAAAAAAAGAATGACAGGAATACAGTTATGGCTTTCATAGTTTTCCATGTTACCAGGCATCAACATAAGGTGTGTCTCTTTATTTTTCAATCTTAGTAATTGGGCTATCTTGCTCATGCCAAAATGACTAATTAAACTTTAGAGAATTCTACTTCTTTGCTTTCTTCCATGTTGAGGAACTGAGTTATACTACTTAAATGTGTTCTTGAATTTCCTTCATGGTGTCCAGTTTTCTGGCATCATGATCCAAAAATTTTGCAGCCTTCTTCAGAGGACACGAACACAGGTAAAAATGGAAGTGTCAAAAGGATTGCTGAATAGTTGAATAACTATGTTTCACTGTAAGAGTTTTGATTACATTTTCATGTCTAGTCTGAGAATTACAATTGCAGGTTTGGTTATTCAAGGTAGAGATCAGAAATAGAAAGATATTGAGCTGGTTGACCAGGTTTATGGTAAGGTTTTTCATTAATTCAATAAGCAGTGTAGTGGGACTATGTGCATAAGAGCTGGGGTACCTAATGAGAGTAAGCCATGAACAAAAATAAAGTGCTGATTGGACAGAAGTTAAGAAGAGCACATTAAATTACCTTCTGATTTCTTCCTGGTTTTATTTTGGAATATCCCACTATGCAGTGATGAAACTGTATTTTAAATGCAGTAAAGGAATTGACCTGTCTCTCAATAACCAGTATTGTCTCCAAGTTGCTGAGGGACTTGTTTCCCTTACAAGTTGGCTACATCCTTTTATTAATAAAGATGCTAATTATCCTCATGAACCATGTTTCCAAATGTAATCTGAGCTCTGGGAATGCTGTGGAAGCAGCACAGCTAGACTCAGACCCTATTTATCCAGGATCACTCTAGATGATTTAAAATTGATTTAAAGCTCAGTACATAGGCCCAGCTTGGAATTAATATTAACAAAAGGTTTTAGTATTTGTTTAATTAAGCCAGTTGAACTCTCAGCTTCTTCGGAGTACTGTGTCGCTCTGAACAAAGACGTGACCTTGTTGTGCAGATAAAGGATTGTCTGATGGTGGTTTCATATCATGCTTCTCATCTAACTAATATGCTCAGCAGACTCCACAAACTGGGGGGATTACAACAGCTTTCAGTGCTAGTTCTAAGAGGTGAAGCCTAACCAAAAGCATCACCCCCCAAAAATGAGACTTCAACTAGAACTGCCCATCTCTAACTGACTAGATTAACCTGGTATAAGTTGGAAAACAAAGCAATAAACAAACTGCAGACTTTTCCAACATGTTTGAGGCAGGACACCAGAGGGTGATACAAACCTGGTGATGGTCACTAATTAGTAATGCCAGTGGTGGCTTAAGCCAGTGAGCTGATATTAAAAACAACACCCAAACAGTTGAAAGGCAGGAGCACACGGGAATGCATGCAGGTGTGTCTGGCACCATGGGGAAGGCTGAGCCCAAGGGATAGCTGCTTGGCATGGGAACCAGCCACTGGCCAGGGCTTGGTACATTAACCCTGGAGTGAGAGTCCTGCTCCTCTGGTCTGTGGTGCTGCTCTAAACTGGACCAGAGGGGCTGGTTTGTGTGTGCCACAGAGCAGAAATCTTAAAATAAACATCAATAATCACATATTATACCTATTCCGTTTAGCAAATGCATTTTAGATTATAGATCACTGATTAATGTGGTCTGCTCTTGCAGCCACCCCACCTAAATACTCTGAAAACTTGGAATCGCTTTTGAGGTATGGAGGAAAGACAAAAGAGAAAAAAACAGCCTATTGTAACTACAGTATAAAAAAAAACCTGGTCAAAATAATAGTAATAAAAATTCAGCACAGGAAAATTTGTGTCAGACTGTAACACCTGTTATGACAAAAGTGCACACATAACTAAAGGAGAACTCCAGCCTACTTTGTTCTAAACCTACAGTCATTATAGCTGACATGAATAATTCACTTAGATTAAAACAAAAACGGATGTTTATTTAGATGTGTCAATTTTCGGTGTCTTTAAAAATAGTGTTTATAGGGGAAAACTAGCAAACAATTCTACTCTTACCTTTTTTTTGGTGGGTATATGACTAATCACAGTTAGAATTTACAGGCTTACTAATAAGTAATATTTTATTTTATTTTTACCTATTCTGCACATTTAATTCAATGTGTGTTCTCTTTTTTCCCCACTTTCTCTTTTTTCCTATGTTAGAAGTTTAGCCTTTGGGTAAAATAAAGAAAGTAATTACTTTTTGTCAAAATCGTGCAAGAACATAGCTCTGAGGTTATGAAACAGACTTCATTAGTAACGTATGTCTTCAAATTTTGCTATTATTTTAGCTGCCCTGAGAGACCTTGAAAAATGAAACTTAGCACTAATGGACCTGAAATAATACTTTTAACTTAAGTATAGACTTTTGTATGGGTTATATTATAAATAAGAAATAGTCTGCCTTTCACAGAAGAAAATGCCAAAAGTTTTACAAATGAAACTTATTTGATTTGGTGCTCTTTAACTGCAATTTAATAGCAGTAAAAGCATCCACATGGTTCCATCATTAGTAACGGTTTCCAATGAAACACTACAAAGAAATTTTTAACACTTAGTTGTGAAATCATTTTGAATCTTTCTAGGGACGGAAGAAATTGCTTAATCCAATTCCTATAATTCTAAGTGGTTAGAAAGTCTGAGTGTTTAATTTATGTCCAAACTTCTTTTTCCTGTGATAGAAAATTTGGAAGTTAGTATAATATCTTTGTGGTGGGTTCACCTTGGCTGGACGCAAGCCGCTTTATCAATCCCCCTCCTCAACTGGAGAGGGGGAGAAAAATATGATGAAAGGATCATTGGTCAAGATAAGGATAGGGAGAAATCATTCACCAATTACTGTCGTGGACAAACGAGACTCAACTCAGAGCAATTAATTTAATTTATTGCCAATCAAATCAGAGTAGGGCAATAAGAAATAAACCCAAATCTTAAACACCTTCCCCCCACCCCTCCCTTCTTCTCGGGCACAACTTCACTCCCGAATTCTCTCCCTCCTCCCCCCGAGCAGTGCAGGGGGACACAGAATGGGTGTTGGGGTCAGTTCATCAGACAATGTCTCTGCTGATCCGTCCTCCTCACAGTCTTCCCCTGCTCCAGTGTGGTGTCCCACCCATGGGAGACAGTCCTCCATGAACTTCTCCAACATGGGACCTTCCCACAGGTTGCAGTTCTTCACAAACTTCTTCAGAGTTGGTCCTTTCCACAAGGTGCAGTCCTTCAGGAAGAGACTGCTCCAGTATGGGCTCTTCTCCATGTGGTCCCAGGTCCTGCTGGAAGCCTCTGGAGCACAGGTTCTCCTCAGGGTCACAGCCTCCTTTGGGCACATCCACATGCTTCAGTGTAGAGTCCTCCCTGGGCTGCAGGTGAAGATCTGCTCCACTGTGGACCTCCCTGGGCTTGGGGAGGACAGCCTGCCTCACCATGGTCTTCCCCACGGGCTGCAGGGGAATCTCTGCTCCAGCACCTGGAGCACCTCCTCCCCCTCCTTCTGCACTGACCTTGAGGTCTGCAGAGTTGTTTCTCTCATGTATTCTCACTCCTTTCTTCTGGCTGCTGTTGCACAGCATAGAATCATAGAATCATAGAATCATTTAGGTTGGAAAGACCTTCAAGATCATCGAGTCAACCATCAGCCATGCCCACTAAACCATGTCCTGAAGTGCCTTGTCTACGTGCTTTTTTAATACCTCCAGGGATGGTGACTCAACCACTTCCCTAGGCAGCCTGTTCCAATGTCTGACAACCCTTTCAGTAAAGAAATTTTTCCTAATATCCAATCTAAATCTTCCCTGGCACAACTTGAGGCCATTTCCTCTTGTCCTATCACTTGTTGCTTGGGAGAAGAGACCAGCACCCACCTCACTACAACCTCCTTTCAGGTAGTTGTAGAGAGCAATAAGGTCTCCCCTCAGCCTCCTTTTCTCCAGGCTAAACAACCCCAGCTCCCTCAGCTGCTCCTCATAAGACTTGTGCTCCAGGCCCCTCACCAGCTTCGTTGCCCTTCTCTGGACACACTCCAGCACCTCCATGTCTTCCTTGCTGTCCTGGTTTCAGCTGGGATGTAGTTAACTGTCTTCCTAGTAGCTGGTACAGTGCTATGTTTTGAGTTCAGTATGTGAAGAATGTTGATAACACTGACGTTTTCAGTTGTTGCTCAGTAGTGTTTAGACTAGAGTCAAGGATTTTTCAGCTTCTCATGCCCAGCCAGGGCACCTGACCCAAACTGGCCAACAGTGTATTCCATACCATGTGACGTCCCATCTAGTTTAGGAACTGGGAAGGGGGGGGCAGGGATTCGCCGCTCAGGGACTGGCTGGGTGTCGGTTGGCGGGTGGTGAGCAATTGCCCTGCGCATCATTTGTACATTCCAATCCTTTTATTATTGCTGTTGTCATTTTATTAGTGTTATCATTATCATTATTAGTTTCTTCTTTTCTGTTCTATTAAATCGTTCTTATCTCAACCCAGGAGTTTTACTTCTTTTCCCGATTTTCTCCCCCATCCCACTGGATGGGGGGGGAGTGAGTGAGCGGCTGTGTGGTGCTTAGTTGCTGGCTGGGGTTAAACCACGACACTTGTAGTGAGGGGCCCAAAACTGAACACAGGACTCGAGGTGTGGCCTCACCAGTGCCGAGTACAGGGGAACAATGACCTCCCTGCTCCTGCTGGCCACACTATTTCTAATACAGGCCAGGATGCCATTGGCCTTCTTGGCCACCTGGGCACACTGCTGGCTCATATCCAGCCAGCTGTCAACCAGCACCCCCAGGTCTTTCTCTGCCAGGCAGCTTTCCAGCCACTCTTCCCCAAGCCTGTAGCGCTGCGTGGGGTTGTTGTGACCCAAGTGCAGGACCCGGCACTTGGCCTTGTTGAACCTCATACAATTGGCCTCGGTCCATCGTTCCATCCTGTCCAGATCCCTCTGTAGAGCCTTCCTACCCTCGAGCAGATCAACCCTGCCTCCCAACTTGGTGTGATCCGCAAACTTGCTGAGGGTGCACTCGATCCCCTCATCCAGATCATTAATAAAGAAGTTAAAGAGAACTGGCCCCAATACTGAGCCCTGGGGAACACCACTTGTGACTGGACGCCAACTGGGTTTAATTCCATTCACCACAACCCTCTGGGCTCGTCCAGCCAGCCAGTTTTTTACCTAGTGAAGAGTATACTCGTCTAAGCCGTGAGCCACCAGTATTTCAAGGAGTATGCCATGACAGACAGTGTCAAAGGCCTTACTGAAGTCCAGGTAGACAACATCCACAGCCTTTCCCTCATCCACAGCAGTTTTTTTCCCCTTCTTAAATCTGTTCTCCCAGAGGTGCTACCACCGTCACTGATGGGCTCAGCCTCGGCCAGCAGCAGGTCCATCTTGCTGCCGGCTGGCATTGGCTCTATTGGACATGGGGGAATGTTCTGAAATTTTTTCACAGAAGATACCCCTGTAGTCCCCCGCTACCAGTATCCTGCCATGCAAACCCAAGACTATACTAAAAAATTAAACTTCACCTTATTGGGATAGATTACAAACATTGCTTAGTACTTATTTTGGTCACAGAACATGTTTCTACAGGGTTGTCAAACTGAGGGCTTTGCAAAACAATGGAGGAAAGTATCTCACTACACATTCAGTTCTTCCTGCTTTCTAATCAAATTTGTAGATCAGCATTGGTATTTAAAATTTAGTGCAAATATTAGTTCATTCTTAGAATGTCTATTAGAAAAGAGTAGTCCACAAATAACTTCAAACATGCTTTTCTTTTTAATTAATGCAACCAAGTGCAAGTATGTAAGTTCAGAATTTCAGAGTCTGAATTAGTCAATAACTGAACAGAGGCCAGTTTTTTAAAACTTTTATTTCCATTGATACAAAAGCACACTAAAATAAAAAAATAAATCTTCTCCATAGATATTCTTTTTGGTCAAGTGTACATCTGTTCACTCTCAAAAATACTATATTGCCGTCGTTATGAAAAATAGCAGCTACTTTATCATTAAAACTGATGCCACCTTTCTATGTAGTACTCAGTTTCGTGTAATTTGATTAGGACACTATCTTATTTATTGACATTTTTTACATTTTAAACTGTATTTTACATGCATTTTACATACATTATAAAGAAATAATAATGGTAAGAAGTTGTCCATTTCATGTTGGTCTAACTTTTTTATAAGATGCTGGTCTCTCAGACAAGTCCCAAGGCTTACCTAGTTAAAAAAAATAGCTTCTCAGGTAATGAATTTCACATGAAAAGCAAACAGCTCATCTGCTTTTCAGCTACAGATGGATCTCTGAATACACTTTAAATTGTAGTCTTTGACCATTTTTAAACCTGATCTGAACATTTAAAACTAGATCCCCCAGTTCTAAATGTTTCAGGTAGCAAAAGGCACAATAATGTCCCCAGTGAGATATCTTCAGCTCTGGAATTGACTATTATTCTGTATATCCCAGGCAAATGGCAAGACATATGTTGACATAAGACATTTTTTTTTTTGTGGCAGCATAAGCATAGCAGATAAAACCAGAATTTGGTGACTGAGATTTAATGCTACAACATTATACTAGTCTTTCAATGCAAATGAAAAACAAAAACCAAAAACCCACAACAGCAAAAAGAACCAAAACAAAATCAAGTAGTCCAACTGTTGCCACATCTATGCCTAAAAACTTCTGATCCATTTTCAAAATTCTTAAGTTTCTCGAAGACCTGAAAGTCTCAAAGCGAAATAAATATATGAAAGTCTGGTGCAAATTGATGGCTATGAGCAGGGATACCTATATTGATTCCCCCAGCAAAGAGAGATGGGGGAATCTCAGCTGTTAGAACTCGGCATCCCAGAGGCTCCCTGGTGTACCTTCTGCCCTGCCAGCACCCTGCCAGCATTTCTTGCACTGCCCGGTATCAGACAGTAATTGGGGCTATTCTAATGAGAGGTGAGGATGAGTAAAGGGCAGATAAGGTGGAGTGACATGAAGCAGCAATGGGTAAGAAAATTGCTTTGATACCTGAAGGCATACCTTCTTTTTGGTTTGGTTTGTTGTTTTTTTTTCCCTCATGTAATATGTAACTGTAGAATTAGGGCTGAATTAGCAGGTTAGACAAACTTCAGGGATTTTGTTTGTTTGGTTTTGTGGTTTTTTTTTAAAAGTTGATTAGGACTCTGGAAAAGGACAATCTCCATAGCCCATACAATTGCCAACTATGTCACCTCTTCCTTCAGTCTTACAAATCCACCAGGACTGGCTGAGATGGCTGATAGAAACGCAGGGAGGGAAGAAAGCTGTGACTGTGTCCCACGTGTCCTTTCCCTTGCTTGGATCCTTCATCTCTAGCAGCAGGGAGGAGGGCTGCAGGAGGGAAATTTTCTGAGCATGCAGGCAGCAAGGTCATGGCTACCTATTAGTGAGGAAAAGTAACTTCTTTCAATACCCAGCTTGTCTGGGCCAGCGCTGATGAAGAAATGCTGCTCTAACTGTGGCTAAAGGGTCAAACGGTCCATCTGTTAGTCTGTGTGTTTTTCTTTCTCACTCCATGCCATGCAATTAGCACCTCTGTCTGTCTGCTGTCCAAAACAGCTCCTTTTTTGGTCTATGCTTAAAGCCAACCCCAGATGCAGGTTCAGTTGGATACCCTATTACAATTTTGTATTCAAATTGTTTCACAGTGGGTTTAAAGACTGGATAGATCAAAAATAATTATTTCCTGTCAAATAAAAAAAAAGGAGAGTGTACTGGAAAGAGTGAGAAGATCATGTTGTAGTCTACTCACTTATTAAGCTATTGTGAAACTTGGAAAGAATTTAAATAAGTATCTAAATTCTTGAAAATGCTACTACTGTAATAATTATTAAAATAAAATTTATAGTTGCATATTCTGTGAACAGCAGAAACCCTCACCAAATTAAAATTTAAGTTATCTTTGATATACGAATATTGGGGCAACTTTTGCCATACTTATCTGCACTTTCAACCCTGTGTTTTACATCCAATGTAAAAAGCGTATTTAAGAGTAAAAAATTCAGAAATATTTTGAAGAATGTTTTTTTGATTTATCAGGATAAAAGTTGTTACATACATCTATATGCATATATGTACATATGTGCATTTCTCTTTCTCTTTCAATATAAATTAGCAGAGTTAGAAGATTACTAACTTCATTAAAGGTTTTATAGATTTTAATCCATTATGTTAAGATAATTATTTACATTTACATTATACACACATTTATAAAATATATAAAAAAAAGTTTATCTGTGAAAATGATCATACTGAAATACAGTATAATCAAATTCGTTCAATATAGTTATTTCAGAATCATAAAAAGGATCACTATCACAGACAAAGGTGATAAAAAGGAAATGTGAATTAATTTATTCAATCAAGAAAAATAAAACAGTTTGGAAGTTAGGCCGTATACAGAAAAAAAGAACCTGTTGTTGTCTGGTCTTGTAAGGTATAGGACTGAGGAAGTGAGATTGAAAGAAAACAGCTGAAATTTGGAGACTAGCTGTGGCAAAGTACATTAGATAGAGTGGGAGTTGTATCTATCTGGATATCCAACTTAATCTACAAGAGTTAAATTTTTTCTCAAAAGCATAGCTACTTATTTGGAGTTTATTGTTGCTCAGTGGATATTATACTTAGTCTTCATTAATTTTTGTTTGTTTAATAAAATACACCATTCTTTTTTCAAAGTCTGTCTTTTCTATCTTCCTGTCACAGATTTGCCAATTTCAGTCATTATTTACAGAGAATTAAACACTGTTGGCTTGATATTGAAAACACTTCAATTAATTGTTCTGAGTTTTGAAAACTGTTTTAATTCATATTTATCAAACAGTTTATAGTTGAAAACAGATTTTGGTATCATATTTTATGACAACATATATTTCAGCTTTATAATGTTTAGTATCACAGAAATACAGGGAGGCAGGATTAGCCATAACTACAAAAGTGAAATGGAACAATGTGCCTGAACTGCACAACTTTTGGTTTTCATTAAGTTGTGAATACAGGCTTGTCTTGGGGTGAACTGTAGGATGTCCTTTGCTTGAACACACCCATATTTAATTGCTTATTATATTTTTATTCTAATACTTAAAATTTCTATTACATTCATATGATCATAAGGGAATTCTCCTGTGGATGATTTAATACCAGTTAATTCACAAGGAAGCTAAGGTCTTTGCAACATAGTAGTAGGTACGTGTTCCTGATTCTTGTCTCAAGCACTGTGAGGTAAAGAACTTTCAATCAAGGCTTACTAATAGGGCTTTTAAATGAAATGTTTATTTTACTTTGTTCAATTCTACCTCAGAAGGATTAGTCTAAATCCATTATTCCATCTCCCATATTTCTACAGCTAACCTAAAAGCAAAACTCCAAAATTCTAAGTAGTTTAAGGAACAGGAGAGCTAAGTGAAGCCTGTATTTTATGGCTAGTGGTTTAACCATAATAATCTGAGCTATTTGCTCTTTCTTCCTTCCCCCCTACCCCCCAATGCCTGCAGTAACCGGCCATGACCCTTTTAATTATTTATCTTAATACTTTTTACTTATCTTTTATTTATCTTAGTACTCTTTACTTTGCTAGGACCTGCAGGCTAGGAAAAACCATATGTTTCTTGTCAAGACATCTGCTGCCATTTGACTAGTTTGTGAGCCTAAAGAACTCTCTCTTTCAGCTGCTGGAGATGAAACAATTGTCTTTAGGAGAGCTCTGTGAAGAATTTCCATACCCTTTGTACCAGATATTGTATTGGGCAGATCTCTTATTATTCACCTCTTAAATTCAGCAGAAACTGACCAATCATTTAAAGTAGTTAGAAAAGAGGTAGAAAATGAAAATTATAGAAACAGAGACTGCATGATCACACAACTTGTTTCCATAGAAACCCAGCTAAAAATTAGAAGCTCTAAAATATTTTGTATTTAATAATGAAAAATAAGAAATATTTACCCAAATCACTACACCTATACAAGCAGAGAAAAAAAAAAATCAGAGAAAAAAAAAAATCCAAGCAAAAATGTTTGTTTGGACATTATCTTGAGACATGGCTGCAATAGAATCATTGTGTCAGCAATGCTTCATGCAATAACCCTGAAGCTCTCATGTGACCAATCAGGATAACTCTGTATAGTCTATAAAAATATATAAATAAATTGGTGATTTTATAATGGTGTTTACTTGTTTGTTCACCTGTCGGTTTTTCAGCTGCAGATTTTTTGAGTTTGCAGAAAAAACATTTGACAATGATAGCCAGCAATTTTTTTCTTTTTTTTGGGTTGGGGAGCAGGGGGAAGACCAGTTTTGCAAATATATTTAAGAAGTTTTTGCAAATAGATGAATTATTTAATTTGCATTTTCATTTCTAGTTGTCAGAAATAGTATTTAGGTAATCTTATATAAAAACAACAAAGTTGTCGATCTGGTTTCTGTCACAAGTTCTTCAAAAGATATATCAATGTATCTATAGTAGTAGAATAAAATCTGTTGCCTGTCTGATCATATTCTTGTCTACTTCTAGTGTTACATTTCCCTTACTCATGCAAATAGTTTTCTAGAAGTAGGAAACCGGCGCTCAAAGCAACTTAATCTGGTGATACTCATCAACTGCAATTTGAGCAAATTGGTCTTGCAATCAAGCCTCACTGACAGTTACCAGATGATCTTTCATTGACTTGCTCTTATTGCCAAGTGCATGATCATTTATTAAAATGACAACTTGATTATGATGAAAGCAAGTTAATATTTTTCTAGTAAACTCTGCAAAAAGGCTTAAGAATTACTAGATAAAGGCCTCCAGGTGATTATTGCAAGAACACTACGGCCTTGCCCTGACCAAGAGCTGAGTGACCGAACATCATGTGCTGTGGCAGACAGGACAACAGAAACAAGACCTGGATGGGATGTGCTGATGTAGGGGTGGTGGACCAACACATGACAGGAGAACAACACCTGAGACTGCTGGAAAGGCGCAGTGCGATAATCACCATGGACTGATTTATTGATGACCTGTGCCACAACCTCCCACACCCCAAGGATAGAGACTGGAGGAAACCATGTACAAGCAGAGAGCCCATGTCGGGGCTGAGCTGCTGGCCAGAGCCTGATACTGAGCCTGGCAGGGCAACTGCTGTGTTTCCTCAGGCTGGGATGTGCCAACCCATGGAAATGGTGCCAAGGCTGTCTCAGCTAACTCCCACTCTGTGTGGATGCGTGGGTGAGTTTTGCGATGAGGAGGTACCAGTTCTTTTGGGATCGCAGGAAGAAAAGCACTGATACTCAAGGATGGTTATCTGTTTTATTGTGTAAAGGATAGAAATTTTAGAAAAGATGGTAGCAATCTTATGTACCTCCTGATGCTGGGAACCCTGGCTGTTGCAGTGTTGGGTGACACCCTGCTTGTGGACCATGGCGTGCAGCAAAAAGTTCCCATCTGTGGTGGAGTCAGCCAGCCTCACTGTTTCTCACATCTTTATAGTATTCTGCCAAGTGAACAAAGCTGTCAGTCTTCTACCTGTACAACACCAAACTTTCCATGTGGTACATGGAGGTTCACTTTGAGTGTTATGCTCTTACACACCTCCATAAGAATGAGCTCTTATGGGACATAGTTAAAGGCAGTGCATGCTGACATCACAGTATGTGCTCAGGTTATATAGCAGTCACTCAAACGCTAACATATAGGTTGCTACAACCAAGGTCTATGGTTGCATTCTGCCTATATTCTGCTTGAAATCAGAATCTACTTGTTAAAATGTCTTCCTTCAGTGCCCCACGATGGCGTGCATGTGTGTGTCTGCATGCCCGTGTGTGTGTGTGCATCCATGCCAAGCTATTCCTGACACAGCCTCTCCCTTGCTTGGTCCACTTCATAAATGGATCATAGCAGTGTCTACGGATGGGTGTGCCTTTTTGCCACATGGCATTAACTTTTGCAGTATATTTCAAACTAGAATGCTGCTGTAGGATGACATCTAGACCTGGCATCTGAAGTTTCAGTAGTGATTAAATAAACTCCAATAGTAAAAGCTTTTCAGTTCGCTGCATTTGCAATTTATTGAAGAGACATGTAGCACTCTAATAAAGCATCTCTGATTTTTTTTTTCTATTTACACTTCAGAGTTCTTAATACAACTTTGGCTAGAATTTATTTAATCAGTTGGTTGATCAGTTGTTTTTTAAGTACTGACATAAGAGCCAGAACTGAGGATTTCATGAAAACACATATTGCCAGAATCGAAACTTTGTAACACTGCCATAGTTTGGAGTATCTTTTCTATGATCTTGGAAGAAACCCAAGCACAGATGTAGGCTGAAGGTTGTGTTCATAGTACCTCAAAGATCCATATCTATCTATTAGACCATGCTTCATAAAGTGACACTGAAAATAGTATCATAACTTGGGATGAAGACATTCTCCCTGGCTTTTCCGGTCTTGATGACTGAAACATGAATAGATATGTCAATGATATACATAAATCTTAAAAATTAAGCTGAAGTTTCTCTAAGTTTTAAGTTTCTTTTAGTGCTAAGGGTAGTGGTAGAAATTATATCCAGAAGTATTTCATAAGTGGAGTTTTACCTCACAAATTTGTCTAATTATAATGGAATGAACTTTTATTATACCTCTTGTCTCTTGACATATGACTTACGATTCTAATGTCTATCCTTCCTTGAAGTTTTAAATGAGTCACTGATCCACAATGCCACTTAAGATAAAATGTTACTTGCATAATTCTGCTGTATTGGCTGTGATCATTGCAACAGCAGTTCCATAAAACCCAAAGTGAGTAAAGTGTTGTGTCTTTAGACAGATGACCTGAGACAATAAAAATAATTAAAAAAAAAAAAATCCCAAGCCCCTTTACCATTTTCCTGTAGAATATCCTATTTTCAAGCTAAAGTGTCCAAGTAGCTTTCCTATTTCTAATTATTCCCCACTTTTCCAGTTTGATTTATTTACAGCTTCTGAATGTCCTTTGTTTTGCAAGTAGAGTTTTATTATGAAGTTTAGTGCTGCCCCCCCCCTTTTTTTTTTAGCTATACAAATTTTAAATATTATGGAGCAGTAATAAACAGGGGTGCAGAGAAGAGTCTTACTTAGAAGAGAGGACTCTATTATTTATAGAGTATACTTTAGCAGCTCAGCAGCCCAAAGGGGTACAAAAAGAAATGTGGAATTTCAAATTGAAATAATCTGCACTGAAATACCATTAAGAATTCTGATCTAAAATTCTTTTGTTCTGCAGTCCAATGTCTCTCCATATGCACACCTGGAACTACAGCCAGCTCCAGAATTTTGCAGTGGTAGCTCTACTACATATCAGAAAGTCAACAAAGTGTGTTAATGGCCTCTGAGTGGCATCTCTTACTATGGACAGATAAGGTATATGTTCTGCTGTCACACAACATCAGAAATAAACAGTCTAGGTTCTAATATTCAACTGAACCCCTGAGTTGCTATATGGAAGAGAAAAACAGCAACAATCCTTGACTTATCTTTTCCATGTTACTCTCAATTTGATAGATATGTGTCATGCCATCCATTTATTGTTTCTTTTCCAGATTGAAAAGTCCTATTTTTTTTAGGCATTTTAGATTTGGAAGCCTTGATACCTGGTTCTGTGCCTCTCTGAGTTCTACCTTACTGTTTTTGAGATGGGGCTTCAAAGTACTCACATTGTTAAAAGGTGAGTATGCCCTGGATTTACTGCAGTGGCATAAGTGTGGTTTTAGCTTTTTATTTCATTCCTTTTCTAATATTCCAAGAATTTAGCTTGCTTTTTTGATTACTAACTAGTGATTACTGAGCTAATACAAGTATGGATATGCACAATACATTCCCAATAATACCTCAATCTTCGTCCTGTAAAGAAGAATGAATTCATCTTTTTTTTATGTTACACATGGTCAAATGTTGTCCTGTAAAGTGGATGATGTGTATTGGCTTTGTGTGGCAAGGTTTTGGTAGCGGGGAGGTGTTACAGGGGTGGCTTCTGTAAGAAGCTGCTGGAAGCAGAGAGAGCCAATACCAGCCAGCTCTAAGACGGACCCACCGCCGGCCAAGGCTGAGCCAATCAGTGATAGTGTTAACGCCTCTGTGATAACATTTTTAAGAAGGAAAAAGTTGGGAAGGAGGGAAACAGCCTCCGGAGAGAGGAGTGAGAACACGTAAGAGAAACAAGCCTGCGGACACCAAGGTCAGTGCAGAAGGAGGAGGAGGAGGTGCTCCAGGTGCTGGAGCAGAGATTCCCCTGCAGCCCGTGGGGAAGACCATGGTAAGGCAGGCTGTCCCCCTGCAGCCCAGGGAGGTCCACGGGGGAGCAGATCTCCACCTGCAGCCCGTGGAGGACCCCACGCCGGAGCAGGTGGGTGCCCGAAGGAGGCTGTGACCCCGTGGGAAGCCTGCGCTGGAGCAGGCTCCTGGCAGGACCTGCGGATCTGTGGAGAGAGGAGCCCACGCTGGAGCAGGTTTTCTGGAAGGACTTGTGACCCCGTGGGAAGCCTGCGCTGGAGCAGTGTGCTCCTGAAGGACTGCATGCCATGGAAAGGACCAACACTGTAGCAGTTCGTGAAGAACTGCAGCCCGTGGGAAGGACCCACATTGGAGAAGTTCATGGAGGACTGTCTCCTGTGGGAGGGACCCCACGCTGGAGCAGGGGAAGAGTGTGAGGAGTCCTCACTCTGAGGAGGATGAAGTGGCAGAAAATAATGTGTGATGACCGTAAACCCCATCCCCGTCCCCCTGCGCCGCTGGGGGGGGTTGGTAGAGAAATCCAGGAGTCAAGTTGTGCCCGGGAAGAAAGGAGGGGTGAAGGAAAGGTGTTCTGAGATTTGGTTTTATTTCTCATTACCCGACTCTGGCTGATTTGTAATAAATTGAGTTAATTTTCCCCAAACTGAGTCTGTTTTGCCCGTGATGGTAATTGGTGAATGATCTCTTCTGTCCTTATCTCGACCCACAAGCTCTTTGTTATATTTTTTCTCTCCCCTGTCCAGCTGAGGATGGGGGAGTGATAGAACGGCTTTGGTGGGCACCCGGCGTTCAGCCAGGGTCAACCCATCACATGATGTATGAACAGGGGAAATGACCAGAGATATGCTGCAAAGCCTCACGTTTTGGTGTCTGGAATCTATAAAACTGAACCATGTTCAGGGACTGTTGAAAAATATGCAAATGAAAAGTTCTTTATATGGTGGGTGTAAAAGGTGTTGGTAATATGTCTTTAAATTATTTGTAAATTCTTTTGGTATGATTACTTCACCATTTCTTAGATCTAATATACTGTTAGCTGAGTTGTATATATTTCTAGTTAAAAGTTACATGTCATTTACTCCGTAAAATTGATTATTTCTTTTCTTCATAATACAATTGTTAAAGCAATGGCAAAGAACATAACGCTGATGATAAAATGGACTGCTATAAAATATTGTAAAATAGAGAGTGATTAAAGCCTAGCAAAAAACATAAGGAAAAACCAGCATGTAGCTACTGAGACTGTGAGTAAATTGCTTGTTTAAAAACGAAAAAAGGTTAATGTCTAACTTGGGGAAAATGGAATTGTTTGATAGCTCAATAGAGAACTGACCCACCTGTATCTCAGGCTTCAAACAATATGAACGAACTAATATCCTAAATTGCAAAAAAAGCTTTGTGGTTTTAGTGAGCGTAATGGTGGTTAACCTTTTTAAGCTGTTGCATAAGCTAAGAGTTTCTATTAAACCAATGGAGAAAACATTTACATAGATTGTGGAAACTGCACAAAATCACCTAGTCCCTAAACTGCTGGTGACTTCAGACTGTTTCCACTTTTATAATTTTTTTTGAAGTGGCTGAATTAAGAAAATTAACAGAGCATTGCTGGTTCAGAGAGCTTAAATGATGCATTAAGGGACCGGTTAATGCCTGTATGTACAAAAAGAAACAACCGAAAAGTGGTTATTAACTGAGGGTAATTTAACCCTACCACATGCCCTAGAATTTTTGTATCAATGAAGACAGCTACTAATGATGACAGGGAGATGCATCTCTATTATGGAATCTGTCCAACACTCAGGAAGCAGTACAAGGAGAGTATGCTCAGATGCCATGAGCTTCCCTTGTCTTCTCATGATGCAAGTAATTGTCAGTCAGTCAGGGCAAAGTACTATTAAAGTACAGTAATGTGAGGCAGAAAAAAAGCAGGTTATTTCAAAAACATAAGCAATTTACAGGACTACAGAAGTGTGTATGTAAATTAATGAGTTTGCAAACTAAGATTGGATTGAACTAAGAATGATATACATTTTATTGGTTTAGCTTAGGTGATAAACGACATGTTCAAATTCATTTACAATTTAAGAAATAAGACTTAAATTGCAGCTTATTACAAGGTTACTTATTAATTGTAATTCACCACAGGTTTATTGGACATAAATTAATCCATGTAAACCTGGATTTAAACTGTTTATTAAACTGCTGTCTGCTTTTATCAGATAAAAGTGGTACAGAGCAGGTCAAAGCTAAGACAAAACATAAACCAGTTTCTAAATACAAACTCCACAGCATCTTTTTGACTAGTAATGTATACCAAAATTACCAAAGGGAAGTATTATATGATTGATGTTGGCCAATATATCTTTATCTGTTAGTCTGCCTCTTTGGTTAGTAAGGAGAAAGAAAGGCTCCTCTAGAGAATATTTAAAATGTATCTGTACTGTTCTGTTGGCTTGTCTTTTTTGTGCACCATCCTCTTAGCCTTCTGTCCACATTTGATGTATATTTGTCACATCCAGCCTCTAGTCTAGGGCAAGCAAAGCAGTTCTCTAGCCAGAATAGTTTAATTATTATTAAATAGTTTAGTTATGCCTGGATTCCTTGCATTATATCTGCTGTGTCCTGTAAAATAGAAAATATAAATAAATCCAGAACTCGCATAACTGGTAACAGAAACCTTGGTCATGAAAGGCATGCAGTTATCTAAGATTTGACTTGACATAGTGCTCCCAGAAGCCATACCATATTTAGGCCTCCTGGTTATTTGAGTTTATTGTAACTATATGACTTCTTCATACTCATAAATTAGCTGAAAAAGAGCTTTGTCTATCATGGAAAGAATTTCAGGACAAAGAAAAACAAATTGAATGGAAAATTCCTGAGAAAGTTCATATAAAAACGTGCAAGAATTAGAAGAGAGGCTTAAACCTGTCTTCTTGCAATCACAGGAAAATGTCCTTGCCTTTGAGTTACCTGTTATTTTTCTCTACAGAATGCTATCCTAGACCTAAGAATAATGTCCTGTAGAAGGCTGTATTAAAACTGATACACTTGGCTTCCAAAGAAAAGTATTACAAATCAGGTCCACTTGTAAAGGGCAAAAAACCCCCCAAATGGGGCATAAGCCATGTCAGCCCCCTTACTGGAAATTAAAAGAGGAATTATTGACACCAGAGTATTTTGGTGCAAGTCTCAGTGCAAGATGCTTCCTTGGGCAGTTAGAAGAGTTTCCTGCCTATTCTATAAACTCAGTGTCTGTGAGGCAGGTAGATATTCTGTGCGATCTTTTCTTAGGAATGGCTCCCTTCATGGATGAGATTTGTAGCTCTAGATATAAGAAATCTGTAATCCCTAAGGCTTTCAGAAACAGGTTTATATGAGTTTCGTTTTGGCTAAAGATGTGTTATTGAATTCTTTGCTTTTTCCTTCCTGTCTGAGAAACACAGAGGTTGCAACAAAGGGATGGAAATTTCTGTGATAGCTCTATTCCTATAATTCACTAATCTATATAAATGGCACTGTGAAGAATAGCAGGGTTTAACATGGGAGTAGGATCTTTGATGGTGTAAATCCACAACTCAATAGACTTATGCAGATTTATACCATTTGAGGTTATTGCCCTTAGACTGCTAGAGGACATTTGCTGGCACACACAGATACCTTCATTTCACAGTTAAATTAACTTTGCAATTATCAGGATCTGACTCATTCCCTAAAAAGCCCTAATGATACGTATGTTACTGATTTACAAGAAACCACATAATATCAATCAGACGCTGGCTATTTTTAAAAGAAATAAGTCTTTCTTTATGGTGGGAAGAGTTCTAAGTTCCACATATCAGTATAGGCTGCAGGTGCTCAAGACCTCAGGAAATAAGGACATATATCAATTAAATATGTCGATAAGCATAAATACTGGACTATTAGAGCAATAAAGCAAGGAAGTAACATTTCTAACACACTTTTTCACTCTGGAAGTTCAAGCTGTAAAAATGTACCTAATACTGCATTTTATTATTTGAGAAATGGTGCATTCTTATGCCCACATAAATATAAAAAGAAACATACATCTTCTGGGCAGAAGATATGTTTGCAATCCAATAATTTGCCAACTTATGTTTAATCATACTGATGTTGAAATATTTTGTTTTATTTTTAACCAAAAAACCCTAAGATAAACATCTTTTATTCAGAGCTTGAATTTGTCATCAGAACAGCTTTTTCTCTTTTTCTTTTTTCTTTTCTCTTTTCTTTTCTTCTTTTCTCTTTTCTTTTCTTTTCTTTTCTTTTCTTTTCTTTTCTTGTTCTCCTATCAGTGTAGCTCTTTTCTGGCATTAACATCTAGTAATTATGACAATTGCCACAAAGATGATCAGGGGGCTGGAGAAGCTCTCCTATGAAGACAGGCTGAGAGAGTTGGGGTTATTCAGCCTGGAGAAGAGAAGGCTCCAGGGACACCTTGTAGCAGCCTTCCAGTACCTAACGGAGGCCTACAGGAAAGCTGGAAAGGGACTTCTCACTAGGGCATGTAGTGATAGGGCAAGGGGTAATGGCTTTAAACTGAAAAAGGGTAGATTTAGATTAGATGTAAGGAAGAAGTTCTTCACTGTGAGGGTGGTGAGGCACTGGAACAGGTTGCCCAGAGAGGTTGTGGATGCCCCATCCCTGGCAGTGTTCAAGGCCAGGTTGGATGGGGCTTGGAGCAACCTGGTCTAGTGGAAGGTGTCCCTGCCCATGGCAGGGGGGTTGGAACTAGATGACCTTTAAAGGTCCCTTCCAACCCAAACCATTCTATGATTCTATGATTCTATGATATGATTCTATGATGATTAAATTCTTTAATTTTAGTAACTCTGTTCAGCCAGCTTAATTAGTCACTTCTAAGTACACTGTTGATCAACTTACTCTTGTTTTATTTGAAAAAAGAAAACTACAAAATATTCTTTATTTTTGTTCTAGCATTTTTGGTGATGCATTGGCATATTTCTAGATCTCTCACTCTGGCTACTAGGTTCACAAGTGTACCTGAAAAAGAAGCGACTTTATAAACAGGAAAGCTAATAACGAAATAAACCAGACATAAATATACAAGGATACAGAACTACAGATACGTAGCTTTTTTAAATGTTAACCAGACCATAAGCACTGTGGAATAACTGGTTTTCATGAAAGCAGTCTGTAATTTAGTATAGAATTGCATCTCATCTCAAAGTGCAAAGATATTGTCAATTACCTTATTTTATAATGAAAAGTTCTACGTTGAATTACTCTATTAGCTGTTAATCTGAATATAATTAAAATTGTATTTTTTGAACAGCAGTTTTATTTTAACTGTTTTAGTAGTTTGCTTAGCTAAACACTGAATTTTTGATTGTACTATCTTTATCAAAATCTACTTTCACACCACTGGATGGGAAAGTGTGCTTTGTTTTCTATGATTCAATAAAAAGCCCAGTCCTGAGCCCTGTATAAGAACAAAAGTGTTGTTAGCAGCTTCAATAAAAAGTCTAAGTCACCACTTAGATGTATTGAATCTGTACCATAACATCAACACATTAATAGCCTAAAAAATAAAGTTTCATGAGAAGAATTGTAATCTGTACATCAATTTCATCCCATGGTTTAGCAGTTCTAACAATACCCAGTTTGAGGCCAGAAATTGCTCCTTCTGTTGCTTTGTGGGCAGTCTGGGTGCAGCTACGCCAGTAAGCTGCGTAGGGGCAAGGCGCATCCTTGAGCACTGCCCCTTGGTCCAGAACACCTTTGAACTGTTGGCACAGTGCCTCGCGTGGTTTTGGTCTGTGTCTGCTAATACTAATCCGGATAATACCCAGCCACAGTTAAAGGATATCAAAAGCCAGGAACCACCCTGAATAAGTAGTATGAATGAAACCATCCTGTATTTGCAGAGAGAGAGATCAGGTATCTGGATGAAATTCCTGCTGCACAGTTTGCCTTCAGGGACAGAGAATAGTCCCTGGCAGTGCTTACTGCTACAGACAAAGCCTTTTCTGCTTCACATCCAATGACTCCATGTGGATGTAGTGCTATGGGGCTAGCTGAACCGAGGGCATATTTGGGAGTCTGGCTCAAGTCCCAAATATATACAGATAATTAGAAAGGCTGGGTAGACATAAAGTGTGAGATCCATGTCACCTAACGTATTTAATTTCCTATTAGTCACCAGTTTGAAGCAGTCCCTCTAATGCATCTGAGTTTCCTGCCCTGTCAAAGAAAAGGCATAGGGTCTTTCAGGGTCATCTGAGTGATGTTGCTTTTTCCCTGGCCAGGGCACAAAACTCGGCGAGCTGCACTTCGTGCAGTATTTTTAGTAATAGATATAGAGTGGAGCTGTGTGGTTGCTTTTACGACCTACATCTGAGCACTGACCTACTCTTTATAAATTAGTAAACATTCATCCTCACATCACTTCTGTGAGTAAAGGAGATATCCTCCATTTACAGGGGTATAACTGAGATGCAGAAAGATTAAATAGACTAGTCTCAAAGCCTACTAAAGGCTGCTATTGATTTGAATGAGAATTAGATCAGGTCATTTGTGAATTAACTTCCTCAGTGAGTGTGAACATCTGTCTAAATCTATTTATAGAGCTAATACTATAACCCAGGCATGTCCCTTAATTTCTGTACTGCTATACTTCCCTAGGAAAAAAAAAAAAAAAAAATACCCTGTTATCTTTAAAAAAAAAAAGTAATAAAGCATACATTGGGAACAATGTTTTGTTTAACTGAAAAAAATTTTTAGAATATAAGCAAAAAAAGTTACATTTTGTAACTTTTTTTTGCAGTAATGCAACTGTAGTTGAAGTGGCTATTTAGTATTTTGACATCATTTATATAATATTCAAACAAACTGACAAAATAAGAACTTATGAAAAATCATGCAAGCCAGGGGAAATTAAATTATATCTGCAGAAGAAATGCTGAAATATACATATTGATCATTCCTGTGAGTCAAATTACTTTAATATCTTAACAATAGTCCTTTTAAATTCTGAATTCATAAGTTGCTCTGAAACAGTGAAAAAGAAGAAAGGGATTTTATATTCATTTTATAGGAAATCTGTTGCATCTTTTCTTCTTCATATAAATTACAGCAGCGTCAAGATCCAGAGATTATTGCAAAGTCCTGAAGGCATCCCAGAGGAAAAGATGACAGGATTTTGTGTATATTTTTAAGCTATAATTATATAGAAACATAATAAGAATTTCTTAGGAATTATTTTTGGGGGATATGAAGACCAGCTTTGATGTTTTTAACATTACATGACCCACTTTAGTGGCACAGTTGACAAGTATTTCAGTGACTCTAGAGACATATGATTACTAGAAAGAATGCAGAACTGCACACTGGTAATTTCTTGTTGTATACGATTGTACTGGCTTCAAATGCAAGAAAAGATTATATTTCTGTGAAAAACTATTCCTGGTGAAAAATAGTTCTTATTATAGAAATATTGGAAAGATGGTGTGATAGAAGAAGATGGGTGTAAAAACAAGATCAGAGTGGATGGATTCTTTCAAGTCAGAGTAAGGCTAAATAATTCATTATTTAGTATATGGCTCAGTAGATTAGAATTTCTTCATAGGGTGGAAAGACTACTGCCTTCAGACATTATATACTTTTAGTGATTTATTTATAAATATTATACCTTATTCTAATATCTCAGTGAAACTTTCTAAGATATTGTTGTTATTATTTCATCTCTAATGTTTTAATGAGTTTAACATCAATAGACAATTTGTATTTCTGACTGTTAGTGAGTTCCAAGAAGTACTTACTGCAGTAACAAGATTCCAGATGTGATAAGGGTCAATCACTCCTCAGAAACAGATTCTGATTTTACTGTTCTATAGCTAAAATTCTCTGCCCCCATATTTAGCTGTTGCTAGTGGCATGGTTAGAAGAAGGTACTGAGGGAAGAGACCTGAGGGCTGATGAAGCCTTGCCATTACAGATATGCATAACATTAATTTTATATCTACATTACAGTCCGTCCCTTATCTCAAAGGCAGACATTGTTCAGCACTGCTTCTGTTAAGCTGAATCAGATCTACCATTATACAAAGTTCTTTTTGAAATTTTGGAGCTAATGTCGCAATAGTTTCCAAATTAGGAAAAGCTATCCTTTCTGACCCATTAAGCCTGCTGAAGTTTGCCTGGCAAGTGATACATGGGCTGAGGATGTCAGGCTGATTTCATCCAAACATTAATACATTTTTTATGAACTGAGAGCCTAAAGTAGGTAAATAGCACAGTAAAGGTGGCAAGCTAAAATATAATTGTGAAAAAGTTATGTTTATGGAAGAATCAGTTTCATAAGGTAATTTATAGTAATCCATTTTGATAAAATTAGACTCTGCCATTGAAGGGAAAAAACCCAACCTGCAATATCAGAAGCGTACAAATACAATATGGTTTTTACTAAGGAAAAAAGCTACACATTGGTCATTTTAGACCAGCATGTGCAGTATTTAACATGTTTTATTCCATGTCATGCCTAATATCTTGTTAGGGGATCCGACTGTTGAAACATTTATGGTTACTTACTGCATCTTTTCAGCGCATGGAGAGACATCCACACTCTTAGCTAAATTCAGAGATACATAAATAAAACTCTTTCATTAGGAATCATCTCCTTCACTTAATGGGCTAGTTAGCAACTCTTCCCTCCCACAGATGGCTTTTTGGTACTTTTGATGAGAAATTTTTCTTTCACTGTATCAGATTTTAAAAATAATCAATAAAATTTCTTTCTGTTCTACTAAAGCAAAATATATTTATTTTTCATACTGTATGACCCTACAACTTTGGAAAAATACATGATGCAAACATGTATACAAAGTATAAATAGCTTGTTACTGGCTCTTAAGACTGATGAAAAGGACAATGAATCACTGGCTGACAATGGTTATACTGCCTTAACAGATAATGTTTAAACACTGAAATTGTTCTGAACAAGATTAGATGACATTATAGAAAGTTTTTACTCCAATTAGATTACAAATCTAAATACAGTAACTTCAGGTTACTACAATAATAAGATTAATCTGTTTTGTGTGTAACGGGTGAAGCACTCAACCTCTGTTTATCATTGTCCTTTTATCTCTAAGTCTGGACTAATATATCTTTGCTTTCTGAGCACATCGCAAGTAAGTATATATTGAGGTGCTCTAAGGCTAAAGGTGCTACAAGTGCCTAAAATAGGTTCTCTTTCTTCAGGAAAACACCCATGGATTTTTCATTCCAAGACATTCCATTTTAATGACATTCACTACTAAGATGTCAATTTTTTTGTTAGAAAAATGTACATCTGAGTGCCACAAGGAAATTTTTGTGTTTTCCTTGTGATGTACATTGTGATAGCAAACTAATAATTGGTAGACTGTGACACTGGGGCACAGAAGAGCTGGTTTCTCATCCTGGTCTAGCTTTCTGAGTGATCTCTGGAAAACCATGCTCCTCTTAAAACTTCATTTTCAAAACCTGCAATATATTGATAACAAATCTGTTCAGCAGTCTTTCAGATAAAGTGATTGATCTAAAGAATGAAATATATCAAATGTTTGTTTAATTTGTCAGAAGAATGGGAAATGCTTGCTACTTTCTCCACTGTCTCGTCCTGGAATAACTTATTCATTATTTATAGAGTGTTAGCATTTGAATACATCAATTCTTAAAAGAAGGCAAGGAGAGATATTGCTGAATTTTCTAACTGCTGCTTTCCAGAAAGCTTTGCTACAGAATATTCCTCATTTATACAGAGGACATGTTTTATTGATTAAAATATGTTTAAAAATTTATTATGTTGGGTTTATATAATGACAAAATTAAGCATGACTTTTTAGTAGAATTACTCCTCTTCCTGAATGTTAGGGATGGTTACAAAGCTGTAACATAAACTGCTCCATAAGGTTTTAGGGTAAGGTTATGTACACAGAGGCAATTTTGGTATATTTATGGCAGTGCACTGAGAACACAGCAAACCCTTGGCTATACCTGAGTACATAGACTTAAAGCAGCAGTGGAAGCCTCAGCCCACTGGAGGCTGGGCTTTCTGGAGACTTCATCCCTTCATCCTCAGAGTCCGCAGCTGTAGGCACCTGTACATTTACTGGTTTTTCAGTCTGTCCTGCCCTGCACAGCACTGTGGATATGACTGTGGGGGAACAGAGCTTTGTATACAGTGCTCCATGAGTTTACATAGCCCTAGAAAACAATCCTCCTC
Organism: Haliaeetus albicilla; assembly: GCF_947461875.1. Taxonomy (NCBI): domain Eukaryota; kingdom Metazoa; phylum Chordata; class Aves; order Accipitriformes; family Accipitridae; genus Haliaeetus; species Haliaeetus albicilla. The sequence goes on from NC_091500.1 coordinate 23,806,196, forward strand.
CTGCTTGAGAGTGCACTGTCCCAGTTCTTCGGCATTCATAGATCATTTAGTGGATTGCCATGGTTTAACCCCAGCTGGCAGCTAAGCACCATGCAGCCACTCACTCCCTCTCACCCAGTGGGATGGGGGAAAGAATTGGGAAAAAAGTAGAACTTGTGGGTTGAGACAAAGACAGTTTAATAGAACAGAAAGGAAGAAAATAATAATGATAGCAACAATAATAATAATAACAACAATAAATGACAATAATAATAATAAAAGTATTGGAATACACAAAACAAATTATGTACAATGCAATTGCTCACTACTCACTGACAGATGCCCAGCCGGTTCCTGAGAAGTGATTCCCCCCTGGCCAACTCCCCCCAGTTTATATACTGGGCATGACGTCACATGGTATGGAATATCCCTTTGGCCAGTTTGGGTCAGCTGTCCTGGCTGTGTCCCCTCCCAACTTCTTGTGCCCCTCCAGCCTTCTTGCTGGCTGGGCATGAGAAGCTGAAAAATCCTTGACTTAATATAAACACTACTTAGCAACAACTGAAAACATTGGTGTGTTATCAACGTTCTTCTCATACTAGATCCAAAACATAACACTATACCAGCTACTAGAAAGACAATTAACTCTATCCCAGCCAAAACCAGGACATGGATGCAGTTCTAAGAAGGTAGAAATTGTCCTTCCACTTAGCTTTTGGAATACACTGGTTATATTTTTCATTACCAGGCCAGATGATAAACTATGCATACTCTACCTCTTTAAGAACCTATTTCAGCCCTCAATGTCTGTAGATACTGTTATGTGCTATTTAACATAATAGAAAAGTATATATTTATTAAAAAAAAAAATCTGGTTATTTCACAATCGAACTGGGTCATAAATGTATTATGCTTTTTTATGATGATGTATTTTATGATGTGATAGGCAGTCATAAAATGTGCTTTAAAATATGAATTTGTAACTGAAGTGATAATCCTATTTCTTTTAGACAAATTATGCCTAAAAAATGTGTTATTAGTAAATGAATGCTCTAGATTGTTTGCACAAACTTTGTCATTGTCCAGACCACATTTTCATTCAAAATTCTTCTAATTGGGCCATCTTACCTGCTTCTTGCCATTGCTTAAATTGTAAATGTGTAGGAAAGCAATCAGATATTATCCTTGAAAGAAATGCAGCAAATGCTTAAATGTAAAGTGACATTAGGAAAAAGTTAAGTGCATTCTTACCTGCCTTTTAATAGTGTTGTCTGAAGGGAAATTACGGAATAACATCCTTATGTCAGCTCCTCAGCTTTTTGTAGACGTCCACTCATGGCTAATGTGGAATGTACAGAAATTCTATTTTTGTACTACTTTTCTGCTTGATGGGTAAATACAGAGCAGGTTGTTAGGTTGCTCTTGGCCTTGAGACTAGGAGCATGTCAGGTATGCCTATGGTGGCTCCAGTTCATTAGGCTGCCTGACTAAATCAAGCAAAGCAAGTTAAACTTAAAGACCTGGCAAGGATCAAAGGACTGTGGGAATGTGCAACACTTAGGTTTAGGGGGAAACACCAAAGGCAGTAAGAGGGTGAAATCAGGTTGGACTGGGGACAAAAAAATGTTGGAAAACAGAGGGATAAGAGGATAAAAGAGACTGAGCTGCATGTAACAGGTGGCTGATCAGTATGCTTCTGTCTGACTGAGCCTTGTGCTTGATCACTGCAGTCTGTCCTATACTCTGAATAAATCCTGTATCTAAGTGTCACCTGTGTGAGTACACTCTCTACTCTGAGCCTGTGTGTGAGCACAAGCAAATGTGAAACCAGACTAGCAGGTGAATAGGATAAGAGGTCTAAGTGCCAGCAACTGGACTTAAAAAGCATGAGCTCAAAGGGTGTGCTGGTTTTGGCTGGGATAGAGTTAATTTTCTACCTAGTAGCTAGTATGAGGCTATGTTTTGGATTTGTGCTGAAAACAGTGTTGATAACACTGGGATGGTTTAGTTACTGCTGAGCAGTGCTCACACAGGGTCAAGGCCTTTTCTGCTCCTCACCCCACCCCACCAGCAAGGAGGCTGGGGGGGCACAAGGAGCTGGGAAGGACACAGCCGGGACAGCTGACCCCGACTGACCCAAGGGATATTCCAGCATATATAGCTGGGGGAAGAAGGAGGAGGGGGGGAGGTTTGGAGTGATGGTGTTTGTTTTCCCAAGCAACCGTTATGCATGATGGAGCCCTGTTTTCCTGGAGATGGCTGAACACCTGCCTGCCCATGGGAAGTGGGGAATGAATTCCTGGTTTTGCTTTGGTTGTGTGCATGGCTTTTGTTTTACCTATTAAACTGTCTTTATCTCAGCCCACGAGTTTTCTCACTTTTCCCCTTCCAGTTCTCTCCCCCATCCCACCAGGTGGTGCTTAGTTGCTAGCTGGGGTTAAACCACAACAAGGGGCCAGAGGGTCTGGGAAGTCTGGATAGTTCAAGTGTCTGAAACCAGCTACAGAGGGGGTGTGTGTGTATTTGTGAACCCTAGTGAATGCCAGTCCTCATCAGCCAGAGAGGAGGAAGATGAGCAGGCCATCTGTGATGCTTATATTTCTGTGAGGAGTTTGTGTTTCTGTGGGTGTTGGTAAAGGCACTGCTCTCTGTCTGTCTTGATCTGTGTGGCTGGCCATGTTAGTCCTGTGTGTGCCTTCCTGTGTGCCTGGCTAGTGGCCAGACTGGGGACATGGCACTGGAGCATCCTCACATGCATGGTGCTGGGACTGGAGAAATCCTCTGGGTCCTGAAGCCCACTACTTTCATTTACCTCTTAACATGCTTCTTCATTTGACCATTTTACACCTTGTGAATTTACAGAGCCTCAGCTACCTAGAAAAGGTAGATAGTATAATTTAGTCAGATAATTCTTTTTCACCAGCTTGGTTAGTGAGAACCTCATGTCATTAGAAGTCCTACAATTAGTAGTTAACAGGCACCAAAGGCAACAATTTTTGCCCTGGTCTCCTTGGCAGCTCTTTGCAACTGCTGCGCATCTCGGCATGTCTGTGCAGGACCTTCCCTAGCAGAGCCAGTATCAGTATGTTTTGACTGTGGTACTATTAGTGTCTCCATGTGTTAGTTTTAAGATCTTGTTCCCTAAACAATCTAATGTGTCTCAGGTAGGCTGAGATGTCTATGGCCACCTTTATTAACCGAAGCCTTCTCTCTAATGGATTCAACTGACCGATTTTTTCCAATGAATTATATATGGGCATAAAACTCACATTTGAAATTCGCAGAAGATTCCATCTTTCAGTCACTGTCACTGTCTAGTGTATATAATAAGATATGATTTTGGCTGTAAATTATTCCAGTATGAGGATATTTATGAGGTCTCTTCCACCCTCCTTGCATGAGGCATACTTTACCTAAATGGGAACAGTGATGCGGTCACTGTCCTTCATCAGGCTGCATATTGTCATGAATCTTAGAAGCCTGAGAATTTGCCATAAAAATTAATTTGAATACGCACAAATACACAGAGATAACATGCTCACATAAGTTTCAGTTTCTGAGGAAATCAGGATAAAATGGCTTCATGGAACATTCTCACTTCTACTCCTTCCTTGTTATTCGTTTCCTATCAACGGAATCAATTTTAGGCATAAGGCTGGAATAGCCCTTGCAGAATAGCTTCGAGGTAGTTTTTCTTTCATGTTCTCCCCCTTAAGAGGCATGTGCCAAGCCCTTGTCTGCTACTTTGCATTTCCACAAGGAGCTCATTACACACCACACTGGGGAAAGCTTTCAAGATTTACTTTTAAATTTTTTATTTATCCATGCTTGTGGTTTTTTTCTGAATTCACAGGTTGACTTTAAACATTTCAGTCAAACTCTTTAGATTTGAGTGCTGAAATTCCAACACTTTGATAAAAATGGCCTTACTTTCTGAGCTAATGAGTTCCCACTGAAGTCAGTGGAAATTCTTGTTACTCACTGTTTCTAAAAACCTACCACTTTAATACAAGTGTTTAAATTAGGATCAGAGGAAGGATTTTTAAAAGTACCTAAGGGACAAAGTAAAAATCCCATTGAAAAGTTACTGAACCTGGTGAGCTTAAGCAATTTAGTTTCCTTTGAAATTCCCACTTTCAGTAATCTAAAATTAGAGCCACACTTTTTTAAAAAAGTGAGGCATCTGCCATTTCAAGATTTTGGAAATAATTTCTTTCCACCTAAAGGAACATGATAAAATAGAGGCAGGAAAAGGATAACATGAAAATAAATACTACGACGTTGAGAACATATATAAACATTTAGACAGAAAACTGTTACAAAAGTAATTGGTCTTGTAGGTACTGATAGCAATGAAAAACTGAGCTCTGTTTAAGTAAATTCCATATGTGATTTTAATATTTTAAACAGCTTTTAAGCCTCCTAAGCCTGAGGAAAGAATTTAGCCCATGTCTGCACATTTCTGAGAGGATTCTGTAACCTCTATGTAAAGCTCCTATATTTGGGGTTAGTGTCATCACCTTCGTTATTAAAAAGGGTGATTATAGCTTTATTTTGAAAGGTACCTGATCCTATTGGAGTGAATCAGGGCCAGTTTGAGATCAGGGTCCCTCAGAGCATGTAGAGGTTATTCCTCCTAATTCCAGTGTGTTGTTAAGGCAGTAGATAGCCACAGCAATTTTCAAACATCATGTTTCTGGGCTTGTGCAGAAAGTTAGTACTGTAGAGAATTTTTAAAGGGTTCATTACCAATGGTATTCAAATTTCTATCAAGTGAAGTGATAGCTGAATAGCAGAAGCACAGGTAAGACTGGATGCAGAGGAAAAAGCAAAGGGCAAAAAGAAAGGACTGAATCATAAGTATGTTATTGGGCACTTTGATTCTGCTCAAATTCTTCTATCTTTCTTAATATCTTATTCCTGTACCTCTTCCAACTGTGTCTTTAAGGATGGATTTGGTGGTCTTTGTTTCAAAGAAAAAAATGATTCAAAAGTTTGTTAATATTTAAAGGAAATTTTGTCTCAATAATAATATTGTCAGCCTAGCCCACTAACAGCAATTAAACCCCCTCTTTTTACAGGGGCTAGCTGTGTAAAAATTACTTGCATTACTAGCACATTTTCTATCCAGACTCGTCACAGTTTGCAAATTGTTAACAGCGTTAAAAAAGCAGTGAAGAAGTGAACAGGGACAGAATTTAAACAACCCTTTCTCCTTCCTTGGTTTGACTTAGGCACGCTGTTACAGTGAATATGCTCGTATTACTACCAGCTATTCTGTGACAGAAGCTTCCATTTTCTAAGGCTGTTAACAGGAGAATTTCCAAGTACAGCCAGTTCATATAATAATTTTTTTTCAATGAAAACAAAAAAGAAAACATATTCAAAATCCCTGGGACTCTGGCAAATAGAGTGGTTAGAGTAATTCACTATTCTATGGTGTTCAACAGCTGCATCACATAAAGCATTCCTCATGCCACTGGCAGAGGAATAACCACAGGAAGTTGTTCAATCAAGAAAGGTCATTCTCACCTTCCAGGAATGTGTTCTGCTAAATTACCAGTGGTAGTGACTGGCCCTAAATGAAACCTCTTATCAGCCTTAAGACATTTTGTAATTTGTTAAAAGTAATATTTTTAAATGACTGAATTTTAAGTTTAATAAAGTTTGAAATACTCACAGTAACTATTGCTATATGTGCAACAGTCTTCTGGGGAAAAAAAAAGAAAAGAAAAACATTAAAATAGTATTAAATTTGCAAAGCATAAAATGCATGTATAAAATGATTAGAATAAAACCCCACTCTTCTGAATGCATGAGTGTACACACATGTTGTACACAGATTCTTCTGTATTCGGAAAGCGTTACCAATCCTTACCTGACAAGCAAATATTGATGTGTTCATTGTCATTCTGAGGAAGTACTTCAGAAAATAAAATTTCATTTTGCCAGAAACAAATGACAGTCTGGTGATAGGTGCTCTCAGAACATGATGAGACAGGTCGTGCAAGTGTGGCTTGATCGTCACAGTGAATTTAGGGTAAGGTAGCTGAGAGACCAAACCATACCACTCAGTGACATAAAATCTAACATTTATGGCTATAGTGGGTAGATAGTGATTTCTAGTCAAAGATTTATGTTCTACAACACAAACACACTTCTGCAAGCTCTTGGACACCCATGAATATGTTCTCACTGCTTATCCATTTATTGCTTTTTAACTTCGATTGTCTTTATAAAAAAAGTCAATGGCCTCACTAGTCCAAAGCAATCCCAGACCAATTTATTTGACCTTCTCCATATCTAAAGTCGATTAGGCATTATTATCTAGATCGCTATCCCCTTCTGCCTCCTGCCCCGAATACGTTGCAAGGATGTAAAGAGTGCATCTGGGCTTCATTGTTTCCTTCCTGAGTGTCAAAAACTATAATGGGGCAGAGGTAGACCAGATCATCTGGGCAAATCTTCCATATAACTACTACCTGTTCTGCTTTGTTATTCGAGCATCAGATAGAGTTGGGCAGATATAGCCCAGGTCTCATTTATTCTGAGCAGTGCTTTTGTGTAGGCTTCACTTTGTGACACCATGGACTAGAAGTTTCCTGGTTGGCTACTCATGGCAGAAGTGCCCCACTCTAATTCCTGGGGGACAGAAGTAACCCTAACCTTACTAGATGAGGCACTGCACCACAATACCTGTTTGTGATTGGACATGAGCAAGTTATAATTTCCTTATTTTCTCCTGTATACTAGCACCTGTGCAAGCACGATTGTGATTCAGAGAGAAATCAACACTTTCCCAAAAGGCTGGGTTGATTCAGGCTGTAAGCATTTTAAAACCATAGATTAGCACAGAAGGTTTTTTTCAGTTTAGCTCAGAAACATAAATGGAAAAGGTGAGGGGCCAGTACTCATCCATTGCATAAGAGTGACTTGGCTAAAATGTAAATGAAAAAGAGTTTGATTCAATTCCCTCCTTAGTTCAAGGTGCATCATATCTGATCCAGTCTTTTGCATGGAATTCTTTGCATGCCCATCCCAGAGTTTAGTTCACTGACTGCTTGATCAAAATCAGTCTGTATTTCATTTGCTTTATTGGGACCACTAATAATTACATGCTTGGCTGAAGACTGACTCTCCATCTCTGCTCAAGACTTGTCCAAATATTTTGCAGTCAACTGAGTAAAGCACTCATGTGAGAAGCAAGGAATACGTCTTTCAGTTTTCTAAGGCTAAGGTTGGAGTTCAGTATTGGCTTGCTACTCTCTGAGTGAATTAGGACTTTGGGCTAATTGCAAGATGTTGTTCCAGCAGCTCCTCCTACAGAAATTGTGACTTGAAAGCATTGAAACATTTTGACAATAGATTACTTTAGATGTATGTTCAGCATGTAAACTTTTTTAATCACTCTTCGTAGTCATTAATCACTGTTCATCACTTCATCCTTCCCATATGTCATATAAGAAGTGTAAATATCTAAATTATGTGTTCTGAATCACACTCCTGAGGCCAGGTAGCTATGTTTTTAGACACTGTTGTCTACATTGGAAATTTCTAAGTGGGGTTTCTGTATCTCATGTGGATACTTACATCAAACATTTAGTCAGGAATTAGAGCCCTAAGAATTCAATTCCATATTTGCTTAAATCCAAAAGATCCTATGAAGTAAGATGTTTAGCAACAATCCGAGTATGCAAGTTTCTGAAGACTTCTGAAGACCTCTATATTGGAAGCAAAACCAATTGAAAAGTTGTTGCTTAATATTTCACAAAGGCTTTCTAGCACATACCTCAAAGGCTTAAGTCCTAAAAGATTCCAACAAATGTCATAATTATATATGAATCTATTTCATTTTGCGAATTACTGATAGACATCCACCAAAGCACTATGCAACTTCACAACAAATTACAAGCTGTATTACCAGTCTATCAAATACAGGAAATAAATATATTCCAATAGTTTGCCCAAACTGACCCACTAAAAACTGACTGCAAACACAAAGCCCACAATTACGCATTTATCGTTTTTACCAGAGAATAATGGCATACACTGCAGAATGTACTACTAGCATTTAATTTCTGTAGGACACTGGTGCTACAAATGCTCACTATACTTGTATACATGGAGCTTTGATGTTCACAAAGTCTTTTGAGCATGTAATTGGTAGAGTTCAGTGATTCACAGCTTTCTAATTTAGCTGGTATTTTGGCAAGTTATTAGCCAGCTGCTGTTCATTGAAGCAGATGTTATGAACCATGCATAAAATTGTCAAGGTTACAGTTAGTACAAAGAAAGCTCTATCCCTCTCCTGTCGGGGTTTGTGACAAAACTTCTACTGACATCATCAGAAGAATCAGCTTCAGAAACTGCGTGTTTGTTGCTCAACCTTATACCCCATTATTTTTTATTGTTCCTGAATCTCTTCTTTCACCCTTTCCTTCTCCTCATGGCCAATTTTCTTCAATCTTCCTTGTCATATTAGTGCAGTTTGTATTTTATTTGCCAGCTCTTAGCTTCTAGTCTTCTTTCACACTGATTACTGCGCTTGAAAACATCCTTCAGTCAGTATTTTTCAGCTCTTCACCTCTGCTTCTTTTACTTCCTCTGACATAAACCTGAATAATCAGTAGGAGCTATTTTTTTCTGCCTTCTACAATGATCATTCTGCATATCTCAAAAGCAATAATAGAACAAGCCACAGTATACTAGTTCAGAATAATGGACCTGTTGAAGCCCAGATATTGCTACCTGTTTGGGGCAGGAAATAGGATTTGTCTTTAGTAGATTTTGTTCGTTGTAAATCACAGTGTGTGTCTGTACAACTACTGTGTAGAGTGTGACTGGGATGGAAAAACATGTAGTATTATTTCACTAAAAGATGAGATGATCACTCCAATATATGACTTGTACTTCCTAATACTTTCTATAAAAACATATTGGAAAATGACAATGTATGAGATAGGTAGCAAGAGCTGAGTTTAAGAATTGGGACATTAAAAATTTAAGCCACCTACATTTTACCTGGATTTTTTTCTTTCAGAATTAGTTATTATTCTTTCTATATTATTCTAGCTTAGCAATACAGTGGTACAATACGAATTTGAATGATAAGTGAATTTAAGTGAAAAAAGATGCATTTTCTGTATCTAGGGCTTGCCTAATCATAGGTTCATATGATCTACGGCTACTTATATAGTTGCTGCTTAAAGACTGAAAATAGTTACCCCTTATAACCACTGCATTGATTTCAGCTGAATTAACTAAGGTTTGAATTTGGTTCTGTGTTCTATTTTGCATATAGAATATGAATAAATATTTGAGACCTACCATTAGGCTATTAAGTACCTTTACAACACAGTAATTTATTGATATTCTTTGTAATCCTGTCTTATTCTTATTCATATTCTTAATCTTCTTATTATTACTATTTACTTATTTTTACTTTTAGGTCATTAGACAAAACCAGGATAATCTCCTTGTATAAAAAAACCTTCTTTCTTTTTTCCTTTGTATGCTTATATTTTCAATAGGTAACTATTCATATACCTAACTCATCATTTGCACATAACTAGGCATGATCAGTTCACATACTAATTGCATTCAAATGTCAGGTGTGCTATTGTGATTACTTTTTTCCATAGGCAATTTAGAAAATCATAAAATGAATATATGCTGCTTGCAATGCCACAAAATGACCTTCTGCTAGGTATTCTCAGGCAGTCACAGTACAAAAATGATCTAGCTCTTGAAGTCCTGGATGAATGAGACAGAATAACCATGACCTCTTTATAACTGATCATTTTGATGCCAAAGGAAGTCAATCATAATACATTTTAAATTAAACCTTGAAGAAGTCCTAAATTTATGTTCTAAAAATCTGTATGATAATTTGGTAGGAGACTTGGTATAAAGTCAGACACTATTCTCAGATGAAATAAAGGCAAAAACTCAACAGATGATGAACCCTTGATTTCAAATGTAGAAATCTATATGTAAAATGCTTGATGGAAATGAAAATGAATGTTATGTATTTGGAGTGAAATCAGAAGAAGGAACAAGAGTATCTGTATATGCAGAGATGGTGATGGCAGCTAAAATTTACAGAAGCCATTTGAAATAACCAAATACTGACATATCAGTTTCTTTTGGTCAGAAACATTCATGTGTCACTTATAAAACTTCTTGGAGAATTCTGTAACACAATTGTTGCTAGTGGGCATATATTAAAAATTACTTGAAAGGTACAAATTCTGAAGCCAAATACAGTATTGCTTTTCCATATTCTGCAGCTAGTACTGAAAGAAAGTCTCTACTAATGCATTTTAACTAAGCATTGATTATTCTTTCTATATACTGGATTTAATTATAAAACTATGAACAATTTGAAATATACTATTTATCTGAAGTGTCATAGAAAAATTTGTAGTGGCAGTTAAAAATTTAGTTATATAACTTGTTTTTGAAAGCATCTGATTGCCGAAGAACTACTTTGGCAATTGTTATGAAATTTTTATCATTATGAAAATGTAATATAAAATATTTATTTAGATAAATTACAGATTGCTATTTCTTTTTTAGTACCCTAAACAAAGTCATATAACCAACATTTATTTGCTGTTTAAAAGTAGTATGAAAGTAGTGGTAGTATGAAAAAATGTCCTCAAGCAGTGAATACAATTATTCAAACTAATTAAGATGGAAATAAGTGTTAATTTCTAGCTTTTTAAAACTATAATATCAATATGTCAACTTACAGGTGTGCGTGGAGAGAGCTAGTCATTTCATTGCTAGCTGCCTTATTTTCTTCCATATGGAAAGCAATTGTGCATGTTGTACCCTCAAAAGTATAGAATCATGGAATCATAGAATCTACAATTACCAAATCATAGAATCATAGAATGGTTTGTGTTGTCAGGGACCTTTAAAGGTCATCTAGTTCCAACCCCCCTGCTATGGGCAGGGACACCTTCCACTAGAGCAGGTTGCTCAAAGCCCCCTCTCACCTGACCTTGAACACTTCCAGGGATGGGGTATCCACAACCTCTCTGGGTGACCTGTTCCAGTGCCTCACCACCCTGATAAAAAAAGAAAAAAAAAAATCTTGTTATATCTAATCTGAATCTACCCTCTTTCAGTTTAAAACCATCGTCCCTTGTCCTGTCACTACAGACCCTGGTAAAAAGTCTCTCTCCATCATTCTTATAAGCCCCCTTTACATATTGAAAGGCCACAATAAGGTCTCCCCAGAGCCTTCTCTTCCCCATGCTGAACAAACCCAACTCTCAGCCTTTCTTTAAAGGAGAGGTGTTTCAACCCTCTGAACATTTCATGGCCCTCCTCTGGACCTGCTCTAACAGGTCCATGTCTTTCTTGTGCTGGGGGCCTCAGAGCTGGATGAAGTACTCCAGGTGGGGTCTCACCAGCATGGAGCAGAGGGGCAGAATCACCTCCCTCGACCTGCAGGACACTCTTGGTTTTATGCAGCCCAGGATACAGTTAGCTTTTGGGGCTGCAAGTGCACATTGCTAGCTCATGTCCAATTTTTCATCCATCAGTATCCCCAAATGCTTCTCCACAGGTCTGCTTTACTCTATTCATAACCACTCATTGCTGGTTTCCATTTGGACATTGAGCCATTGAATGCAAGTCTCTGGATCCAACCATCCAGCCAATTCCTTATCTACCTAACAGTCTATCCATCAAATCCATGTCTCTCGCATTTAAAGGTAAGAATGTTGTGGGGGACCATATCAAAGACCTTACAGAAGTCCAGGTAGATGGCATCAGTTGCTCTTCCCTTGTCCACTGATGCAGTCATTCCACTGTAGAAGGCCACTTGGTTAGTCAGGCACAATTTGCCCTTGGTGATGTCATGTTGGCTGGCTCTAGTCACCTCCTCATCTTCCATATGCTTTGACATGTCTTCCAAGAGGACTTATTCCATGATCTTAGTGGGCACTGATGTGAGCCTGACTGGTCAGTAGTTCCCAGGGTTCTCCTTTTTACCCTTTTCAAAAATGGGTGTGATATTCCCTTTTCTGCAGTCCCTGGGGACTTTGCCTGACTGCTGTGACTTTTCAAATAGGATGGAGAGTGGCTTAGCAACTACATCTGCCAAATCCCTCAGGATCCCAGCAAGAATCTTGTTGGGTCCAATGGACTTCTGTATGTTTGGGTTCCTCAGGTGGTCTCAAACATGATCTTCTCTTACGATGAGAGGTACTTAGTTTCCCTGGCCTTGAGGTTCAGGAACTTGAGAGATGTGGGAAGAGTGATTGCTAGTGAAAACTGAGGTAAAGAAATTAAGTACCTCAGCCTTCCCCATATCACTAGTTCTCCGGTTTTATTTCTCAGGAGGGGTACATTTTCAGGTCAGCCCTGAAATGGTCAGGCAGTTGGACTAGATAATTGTTGTAGGTCCCTTCCAACTGAAACATTCTGTTCTATTCTATTCTATTCTATTCTATTCTTTAATTTCCCTTTTCTGTCCAAAGTACCTGTAAATGCCCTTCTTATTACTCTTCACATTCCTTGCCAAAGTCAGCTCCAACTGTGCCTTAGCTTTCCTGATCATATCCCTACACATCTGGGCAACATCCCTATATTCTTCCCAGGATACATATGCCTGGTTCCACTGCCTATGCATTTCTTTCTTACGCTTTAGTTTGACCAGGACGTCCTTCCTCAGCCATGCTGGACTCCTGCCTTCCTCGCCTGATTTTTTACACATGGTAATCAAGAGCTCTTGTGCTCTAAGAAAGATTTCCTTAAAGAACTGCCAGCTCTGTTCAGCTCTTTTGTCCCTGAGAGCAGTTTCCCAGGGGGTCTCATCCACAAATTCCTTAAAGAACTGAAAGTTTGCTGTCCTAAAATTCAGGGTTTTGACTCTACTTTTCACCTGGCCCATATCCCTCAAAATCATGAATTCCATCATGGCATGATCACTGCAGCCCAGGCTGCCACCAATCATGACCTCTCTAATAAGTTCATCTGTGTTGGTAAGCAACAGGTCCAGTAACACTTCTCCTCTGGTTGGGCTTTCTGTCGCCTGGATTAAGAAGTTATCCTTGATGCACTCAGAGAGTGTCCCGGGCTGCTTACAGCTTGCTGTCCTGCTTTTCCAGCAGATGTCAAGGTGATTGAAATCCCCTGGCAGGATCAGTCTGTGAGCGTGGTGCTTCCTGTAGTTGAAGTAAGAACTCCTCATCAACATCCTCCTCTTGATCAGGCGGCCTGTAGTAAATACCAACCACAAGGTTTTCTTTGTTGACTTGGACTCTAATTTTCTCTAATAAGCTCTCAATCTGTCAATCACTGTCTTTCAAAGATAGCTCTGTGCGATCAATTCATCTTTTTACACAGAAGGCAACTCCTGCCCCAGTGTCTCCTTCTTTGCCTGTCTCTTCTGAACAGTTTATAGCCATTGATTGCAGCAAACCAGTCATGTGCTTCATCCCACCAGGTTTCAGTGATAGCAATTCAATCCTAGCTTTCTAGCTGCAGAGAGGCTTCCAGCTCCTCCTGTTTTTTACCCATCATACATGCATTGGTATAGAGCCATTTCAGCTGGGCTATTGACCGTGTCACCATTTTAGATGAACACACCCTAATTTCTTTTAGGCATTTCAGAGGTGTTTCCTGTTGGTTCCTAATACATCAGCAGCCCCTGGCTCTTCCTTGTCACTCAAAACTCCATCCCCTTCCTCTGGTAAACTTAGTTTAAAGCCCTCCTTATAAGCCTGGTTGATTTGTTGGTGAAGACACTCTTGCCCCACTACTACACTACTGCTTCCTACTTTTTTGAAGTACAGAACAGTAAATCATTATATCCTTAATTTCTTTTTATAGCACAGTATTAAAATGTTCTAAGTACGTTTTCCCTACACACTGATAAAAATGAACTTCACAGAACATTTATTCTATTTGCCAGATGGCCAGTGGCATCCATCTATGAAAGGCATGAACTCCTTTATCTGGAAAAGTTTTATGGACTAGTTTTAAACTCATAGCTCCATCTGTGTTGTTGTTCTTATTGTTTGGTTTTCCATGTTAAACAATAGAGGAAAGATGCACATTTGAGTAGATTCTATAAAACTTGTATAGGCATTGACAGCTACAGGTTTAAACAGATCCAATTGCAGCTTACTTTTATTTTGATTTATATGAGTAAGAGATCTGTATGGAAAAATTATACACCATTCAATTGATTTAAATTACAAATTCAACATATCCTCTTAATGTATATCAATATATTGCAAGCAAGCAGCACCAGGCCGAGTATATATGGGTGGAGAGCAAGTCTAAGCACAGCTAGGTGCTCCACTATCACTCTGTTCTGTTCATTAGGAGACTGCCATCGAATCTTAATATATCCACAGTGAATCAGAAGTGTTTTGGCCACTACACATTATGAAAAGTTAAAGGATAAAAGATGACCATCGCAGAGAATACCTTGTTGCAAATATTAGCAAATAAACTGTTGCTTTTTTGACTAATAGCATAATTAATTTTCTGTCAGTTATTTGAGCACTTAGTGAAAAAAGGCTTTCCTAATTTTAACAAAACAACCTTTTCATAGATTTTCTGTTATTAAGTATGTTTTTGTTAATCTCTGTCATGCACATTAGTACTATAATTAGGATATTTTCACATGACATGGCTGGAATGTTAATCAACAGCATTTGGCAAAAAAGCACCAAGGAAGTTTTCAAGGTTTTATACAACATTTTCTTTGATTTTTTTTTTCTTTCTTTTTCTGCATGAAAAGTGGATCCCATTAGAAGAAGTATTTGTAGCTGCTGAAAAGAATATTCAATCAGTTGAATTATTTTAATCTAAATTAATGTATATATTCATTCTCTATTTGAATAGAAAGTAATTTTAGCTTAACTGAACACTGACATGTAGATACTAAAAAAGTATTTTATTTTCAGGTGTTTCAACATAAATGCAAATAGTATATCAAATTTCTTCTAACTGTAGGCACTTTTTCCTTCCTTGAATTGTTGGAGTTTATTCAGTACACAAGGCCAATGCTCCATACCTTTAATGCAAAACTTCTAATGCCATCAGATGCAGGCTCCTTTTCTGTAACAATGTTGATTATTTATGTTTCATGCTTCATCTCAACATTTTCAAATTAACAAATGTTCTGTTAGATGGTCTGAAAAAACCAGATACTGAGGATTCATCATTGTTAAAGATCTTATGGCAATTTCTGATACTTTTCTGAATCTATTCTGCTTCACATTGTTGTGGGTTAACCCCAGTAGGTAGCTAAGCAAAGCACCACGCTCTCCCCCACCCTAGCTTCCAGTGGGACGGGGGAGGAGAAAAGGAAGAGTAGAAGCTAGAAAACTCATGGGTCAGGATAAAAATAGTTTAAAAAGAAAAGGAAAAGTGGAAGAAGAAAGAGGGAAGACAAAACAAAACAAGTGATGCAAACACAATCACTCACCACCTCCCACAGGTAGACTGATGCCCAGCCAGTTCCCAGGTGAAAGATAGCTAACCTCCCTAAATATGCTCTCCTGCATTTTACTACTAAATATGGTTTTATATGGCATGGAATATCTTTTTTGGTTAATTTGAGTCATCTTCATGGTTGTGTTCCCTCCCAACCTCTTGTGCAGCCCCAATCTATTCACTGGGGGGCAGAGTGAGGGACAGATGGCCTTGATAATGTGCAAATACTATTTAGCAAGGGCTAAAACATTGGTGTGTTGTCAGCATTGTTTTGGTCACAAATCTAAAAGACAGCACCATACGAGCTGCTGTGAAGAAAATTTAACTCCATCCCAGCCAAATCCAGTACACACATGTGGGCTATATTCTAAACAAAACATAAGATTCCCTTTCAGTACCAGTACATTATGACAATTCATACTAAAGGTTTTTGCCTGAACAAGACCCAAAAGATTCAAATATTAGTTATTCAACAGGGAAGGGATAGATTACTGCAGTTATAAGGTGATGTCTAACAATCCTGCTTGGAAAGCGAGCCTCCCAAAACAAAACAAAAACCCTTACTCTGGCTAATGCAGGTAAAAGTTTAAGAGCTCAGGGTCCAGATCATATCCTGCAATTTTAACTCACAGTTGCATTAATTGGTGCACCTGACCTGAAGCTGAAAGTGTTAATTGGACTCCTGTTTAAAAGCTTGATAATGCAAATAGCTGAACAACATGGAAACAGGCATCGAAAGTTAATGCATCCTGGCTAAGCAGCAGACACTTTCTGTTGAATCTACAAATGTCCAATATTTCATGCTTGACAGTGTCGTTGCTGAGTCTCAACCAGATGGAATTCACTTGTTTAATTTGTTTGTTGATGCAGATGGGTACTGACACAAAGCAGTAAAGGGAGGGAGTTTCATGTATGTGAGATGATTGCAGAAATGAAACAGACCTTCTATCATTTAATCCAAATATGTGTTATCACAGTCCTCAGATAAAACAATCATTTTCCTAAACATACCAAAGTCTATCTTAAAAGCAACTTTCTTATTACTATTACAGTGAATAAAAATCTGTCCCAAAAGTAGATTTCTTTAACGGTTAAAAGTCTTCTAATTTTTGTCTAGATATAATCCTTGTTTCACAAATGAAGTCACTGGCCTGTAATTTAAATATTTTTTCTAACTTTTTAATGTTTGCACTCATGCATTCATCAGGAATAGTCAGATTCATCCTTTCTTTTTGCCAATCTACAAAAGAAGAAAAAAATCATTAGATGTCTGTTTTATTTTGGTAGTCATTTTAATGGCCCTTTTCTATATTTATTCCTGTGTCAGGTACTCTGAGGTATCCTTTCTGAACACCAATCATGAAGGGAATGCAAACATGGAACAGAATTTTGAATGGTATTCCAAAGCAAGGTCTCCTAAAGGTCATGACACAGTGGTTCTTATTTTTCCTGATTCCCTTACATCAAGGCTTAACCCCAGCCGGCAACTAAGCACCACACAGCTGCTTGCTCAGTCCCCACCAGTGGGATGGGGAGAGAGAATTGGAAGGGTAAAAGTGAGAAAACTCATGGGTTGAGATAAAAACAGTATAACAATAACACCACCACCAACAACAAAACAACAACAGCAACAAATTATTATCGTTATTATTATTATTGTAATGAAAAGGAAAATAACAAAGAGAGAGAAATAAAACCCAAGACAGACAGGTGATGCAAATGAAAATAATTGCTCACTACCAACTGACTGACGCCCAGCCAATCCCTGAGCAGCAGCCCCCCAACCAACCTTCCTCCTAGCGTATATGCTGAGCATGGTGTCCTATGGTCTGGAATACCCCTCTGGTCAGTCGGGGTCAGCTGTCCCGGCTGTGTCCCCTCCCAACTCCTTGTGCCCCCCCAGCCTCCTCGCTGGTGGGGTGGGGTGAGGAGCGGAAGAGGCCTTGGCTCTGGGTAAGCACTGGTCAAGGGTAACTAACAAATCCCTGTGTTATCAACACTGTTTCCAGCACAAATCCAAAACACAGCCCTGTACCAGCTACTGTGAAGAAAATTAACTCTATCCCAGCCAAAACCAGCACACCTTGAAAGACCTTTCACATTATACTGTAACACTGCATTTTTCCTTATCACAGCTGTACGGCAGAAGCATCCCACAGCCATTCAGTGATGGATTAGTGCTCCCAGGTCCTTCTCACCTCAGCAGCTTCCAAAGCTGGCGAACTCCATGAGAGTAAGAGAGCAAAAGATTTTTTTTAGCAGTCTAAATGTAAATTAATTTTCACTTTGCCAATATCGGTCAACTCACTGGTGACTGCTACAGTGCCTTTGTGAACAAAACTGACAGCCAGCCACAGGCATTTTCCAAAATTATTAGACTTGGGAGGCTAAGTCAGTTTGGGGCATGCAGGAGAAAAGAATAGCTTCTTCTAGGAAATAGAGTAGGGTTTTGATTAACACTGAAATATTGCCTGTGGGCAGTGAAGACCAGGTTGGCTCTGATTTATGATAATTATGCCAAAAGGCCAAAGAGTACAACTTTTTTCTCTAACTATGAGGTAGAGTTACCACAGCATTGAAAATCAGTAGTTGCCTCAAAACAGGTAAAACAATAGATATTTTTTTGGCAATTACTTAAGTATCTGTAAACTCATGTGTTCTACTATTATTATCCGGATGGATGGTAAATGGAAGCTTCTACAAAGATCCCACCATAAACTGGTATTGCCAGTTTGACTATCAGTTAGAATATCTGGAAACAGAATGGCTGAAAAGAGATTTTGGTCTTGAACGTAGCAATACTGTACAGCAAAATTCTGTTGACCTCCGCCTTTAGCATAGTGAAGTTCGCAAGAATAAAGTAGATAAAAGTGGCATTGCACTGGGACCATGTACACAGGAATTTCCAGATATGAGGAATAATAAATTATGGACAAATTATTTATGATAAAGGAATCCCAAAGATATTCTCCTTAAAGAAAGCTGTCTAGTAGCACTCTCTGCTGCCTAATGGAAATCCTCAAATAACCAATAACTATGTCAAAGTCAGAATTGTTCAATAAAACCTTTTTGGCTTTCAAAAAAAATAATCACATGACATATCCATATAACACAATGAAGGAAGATATTTCATTTCACAGTAACCCTGCAGAGTATTTAATACTTCTGAAAGCAAACACTTTAAAATCTGCAGGATCATCTTTATTACACTTTTGAAAGAGCTAGACAAAGTAGACTCTGGCCAGAATGTGTTAAATTTCAATAAGTCTTTTTAACATTGAAGAAGTTCCAAAGAGCTAAAAGAAAATGAAAGCCATAAAATACATAAAATGGGTGGAGATTATTTTATGAGGAAGTGGACGCTTGCCATCTGAGTATCAATCCTAGGTGCAATCATGTAAAGTCTAATGGAGAATTTAACTGCTGAAGATAGATGAAGAAATGCTGCAATTAGTGTTAATCAAAATGTCTTTGTGAAAAAACATATCTTGCCGAACTAAATTGATCTTGTTTTCTGTGAAATTACATCATTGAATGCTAAATCTTTTAGACCATTTTTAATTGGGAAAACTGCACACTGTCTGAACAAACTATTTGCACAGATTCATGTGTCTATATATCTTCTCTCTTAGGCATATAGCTAGATCAACAAATGGAAAGTCTACCCAGGAATGAATGCATTTCTGATTTGCTGTGTGAAGTACTGACCTGAACTAGCTACATCTGTGAACAATGTTATTGCTATGCAAATGAGTCAAGGTAGAAAGTGGCCACGTAAAAGACACATGGTGAACAGTATAAAAGTTTACCCCTTTGACAGCAAAGCTTGACTCAAATAATCAGGTCTGTTCCACATGAATTGACTTGTCCTGCTTCCAAAATTAGAATATTTTCAGAGTACTGGTCCTAATCTATAATTTACTTTTGCATTGTTCTAACTATCTCAGAGACTAATACTTTTGCAGATCCCACTGACACTGCCACAGAAAAACTTAAAAAAAAAAAAATCTGTCTGCTTCCTAGTATAAAACATTCCTAACAATAGCTGACTTTGCAGGTCTGTATGGAAGGAAAACATATAAACTATTAATGTGACAGATGAATTAGTGAAGTTATCTTTTGGTCAAACTTCTATGGATACTTCTCTATAAATAAAGATTCAGGAAAATATTACAACACTGTAACATTAACATGAAGGACAATAAAGTAAGAGAAGTCTACTATTTTATATTACACTGATACATGCACAAGATGACTATGCAATACATCATGTTATTGAGAACTATGATTTCCAATTAAAAATGGTCAAGCTACATGCTCCCAGTTTCAATTTAAATATCTTACAACTGCAGACAGCTGGATCAGCAATGGCTATAAGCAAAATATCAACATTTGAGGAAAATACGTCATCCTTAATGTCATTTGCTATTATAAAGTACGCATAATGATTTCTACTACAAAAAATACTCTGCTCCTAAACTGCCATTCTCTCCCAAACAAACATAACAGAAAACAGAGCATTAATCTACAATAAATGGCTATTTCCTAGTTAGAACAACAGCTGCAAATCACCAGATTTTTAAACTACAATATTATCACTGTATATTATGCAACACTTAAAGTTATAATGAAACCTTACAGAGCACATTAAGAATACTCACTGTAGTTAAAAATAATATAAAAATAATATATAATAACTATATATAGTATATAAAAATATAAAAACTTCCTACGTCAAAGCACTACTTGATAACTAATCAATTGATAAATTAAATATATGTAATATACCTGGTATTTTAGGAAGGCAATACTCTTGTTGCTACATTGATAAATGTGATCATTAGAAGCAAGATTTGTCCTGTTTATAAACCTACAGTACTTTGTTGGTACATGAAAAACAATTCTATGACACAATGGCCAATAAATGCAATGTTGCCCATTGTAGGTGTGTTTCAGTATATAAATTTGTTATTGTTGTAATATGATTATGTTTTAGAGCATAAAACAGAATGGACAACAGCCTGAGTTAAACTCAAACACAGTCAGCTTAGTGTTTTAAAGTACCAGCAATCAAGAAACCAAAATTGTTCACCATGATTCCTTGATTGTTGTTTGCAAAAGAATCATACAAAAATTAATTTTTTTCTAATACGTATATAAGATTGACATCTTACGACCCTCATAAGGAGCTGAATCACAATCAGACTGAATTCTGTTCTGGCCTTAAATTTGTCTTCACTATGGCTCTGATTCTGTTCCTTTTCCTTCACTTCAGCATGAGTGTCCCTGTTTATGAAGCAATATGTTGCTTATAATGTTTTTTAATGATATTCAGAGTGCTAACAAAATGAGTAGAACAAGGTATAATTCTGTTACAGTAATTGTAACCAAAGAGTAAGAGCCTTTTCCACTGTCATCAGGATTTTCTTAAATGATACTGAAGCTGTTTAACTATTTAAAGCACCTCTGAAAATGTATCTCCAGAATTGTGTTTGATGTTCTTGATTTTCAGAAAATAAAATGTAGGTTCCAGAATAGCTTGGTGCAAGTTAGTGGGCTAGACCTTCCTTAATGTTCATTTTTACTCGATTTTCTTAAATGATACTGACGCTGTTTAACTATTTAAAGCACCTCTGAAAATGTATCTCCAGAATTGTGCTTGACGTTCTTGATTTTCAGAAAATAAAATGTAGGTTCCAGAATAGCTTGGTGCAAATTAGTGGGCTAGACCTTCCTAAATGTTCATTTTAACTCTATTTTATTTCTCTAGAAGAAAATAAAACAGATGTTTATGAATCAAGCTAAAATAAATAATCCCCTCAGTATGTTTTATTGTAATTTTAGATAAGGAAAAATAGCTGAAGTTTCCTCAAGGCATTTTCACACACATAGTCCAACCCAAGCTAAATATCTTACAGACTGTTTTGTACTCTTGTGTTTGGGCTATTGAAGTCAGGTTTCATTCTGTTGAACTCCAAATAATGCTACAGAAAAATTACTAAAATTTCAGTCAAAAGAAATAATTCCTTGAAACAACTCATGGATATAGCTCTCATTATTTTAAATACATGGGATCTTGGTTGTGCTTTGCAGGACTCCAGGATTAAATACTGGCAAAATAATTATGGTTATTAACCGAGGCTACTTTTTTAATAGCACAACAGGAAAAAGTAAAATACAAACATCAAAGAAAAAGAGGTTGAAGACTAAGAAGTAGTTACTTCTGTTAGAGATTATCTTTCTGTTGTCTCTGTGAAGGATTTTCCTGGCAGTTACACTATGAAGAATATGTCTAACTTTGAGTAACTGAAGTACATATAATAATAAATTACAAATAAAGCAATAACTTGTACTGTTTACTAGATGACTAAAATAATTAAATGACTGGTAAAGAAAACTATTTAAGACTTAGTGAATCCTGTCTGGTAGAAAATAATAGTAATTTAGAAAAAAAAAATTGGAAAAACCTAACCCTGATATATGAAATTGAAGTATTTGTTGTATGAAATAAAAGTATTTATATTAAAAGAAGCCATTCAACATGTTTTGAGAAAAACAATGAAATGAGCATTAATATCTTAAATCTAAATCAAATTCTGCTCTATCTTCTTATTCACTGTAATTTAGCATGTTCCTTTTCTTCAAGAATATATAATGTAAATAAAAATAAGCAGAAGAAGCTGCTAGCTTTCTGAATTACAATAGCATTTCAATGACTGACTAGCATTATTCCAAGAAAAAAATAACCTAAACTCTTCAGGGGCAAATGGAGAAATCCATGGTTTTTTTCCACCAGCATATGCTGACTTGCTGGTGATGTTGTGATTTGTTCTACCGTTATCAATTTGTTTTCTATTCCTCTGAGCCATCATATTGATGCCTGCTTTGATGGAAAGTAAGGCAAACTGTCACTAGTGATATGAAGTTAAAGATGAGAGAAAAAAAATGAATTAATTCCGAGTCCCTGAATTAAAACAAGCTTCAAAAATTATCCTTTAATAGTACATATTCTTAAACCTGATTGAATATATCCATATTATGAAAACAGATTTTAAAATTATTATTAAAGTTAGTATGATTAAAAAAAGTCAAATGTCACACACATGTTCAGCAAGGTCAAAAAGGAGGATCTGGAGAAGTACAGTCTTAATCAGCCTCCTGGGAGCCATTACTGGGAACATAAAAGACAAGAGGACACATACGAGCTGACTGGGAACAGCCAGCATGGATTTACCAAAGGCAACCTCTGCCTGACGAGCCTGGTTGCCTGCTGTGATGAGGTAGATGACTCTTTCTGTAGGTAAATGGAGAGCAGTGGATGTTGTATACTTTGACAGAAAGGCTTTTGCTACTGTCTCCTATAGTACCTTTGTGGTCAACCTGGTGTCATATGGACTGTATGGTGGATGGAAAATTGGGTGGGCCATAAGATGCAAAGGGATGTGATTAATGATACCAGTTCCAACGGGTGGCTGGTTTCTAGTGATGTTATTCATGGATTGTTACTGAGGCCAATACAGTTTAATAACCTTGTTGATGTAACAGATTACATACTCAGCAATTTAGCAGGCAATGCCAAACTAGAGGGAACAATTAACTTGGTGCTGTTCAGAGGAACCTCAACAAACCAGAGAAATGGGATGGCAGAAAGTCCATGAGTGTCAGTAAAAGAAAATGCAGTCTTCATCTGGAATGAAATAATTTAGTGCAACAGGACAGATTAGGTGTTGTCTGGATAGCAAGAAGCTTTACAGAAAAGGATCTGGTAGTTAGGGTGAACGCCAAATTAAAGGTGAGTCAGCCAGATGCCCTTGCAAAGAAGAAAGCCCACCACATAGTCTGTTAGCAGGAGAGTAGCTAGACAGTTGTGGAAAGTGATTCTCCCTCTCGATTCAGTATTTATAAGAATGTATTTGAAGAGCTGTGCCTAGTTTGGACTCCACATTACCAGAAAGACCTGGATCAAGTGGAATTAATCCAGCTGAGGTTGATCGAGCTGATTAGGGTTCTGGTGCATGTGTCATGTGAGAAGACACTGAGGAAATTCACCTTGTTCAGCCTTAGGAAAAAGTAAGCTAAGGAGACACATTATTGTTGTCTAGAACTATATCATGGTATAGGGAAGATGGAGGCACATGTGATAAGACAAGAAGCAACAGGCCCCAGTTGCAACACAGGAAACTTTGATTAGATGGAAGGAAAAACTTTTTCACCCTGACGGTGGTTAGAGTTTCCCAGAGAAGCTGGAGAAACCTCCATCCTTGGAAATGTTCAGAACTTGGGACATAGCCCCGAGCGACCTGCTTTAGTGGGACCTGCCTTGAGCAGGTGGTTGTACTATACGACATGTTTTGCTTTCTTTCTGAAACATCTACAGAAATAAATTACTATACTGAGAAATGAGTATTTGTTTTATTTTTATGATCTTGTAAAGGAACAGTCAGGATTAAATTGCAAAGTAATTTCACTCCAAAAAAAATTATTTTAAACTCTGGAAATTTTAGACAGTTGAAGGGAAAATACACAAAACATTTATTTCTTTATTGTTAGAAAAAAATGTGATTAAAGTCTGAGCTGGTGGAATTTTCTATAGGTAAGTTGTCCTTCCAAAATTAATAGTTCAGGTTTTTGAGAAGGCAGTAACAAAAACTCCAAGGTAAAGTTTAATTTAAAAAAATAATAATCAGGATATTCTTTCTGAAGAATTCAGTAAATCATAGCATATCAGTAATAAATTTTACATATTTTTCATGGGACTGAATATTTCAGAGCAGACATTTTTAGCAAAAATTTGACAAGATTTATATCAGTTATTAGGAACATATATTTTTAACAACACATTAAGTGAAATGAAAAAATAGGTTCTACTCTCTATTAATATGACATTATTGGCCACACCATTTAGGCTCTCTACTTTGCTTTGAAATAGCAGTCTCTTTATATATAAAAGTTTGGAAAACTGGCATGTTACTGATTTTATAAATTCTTACAGTTTGAAATTGCTATGTGATTAAGATAGCTAACATTTTGCAAGCAATGAATTTTAAAGGGATGATTTCCTAAAAAAAAATGTTCCACTTTTACTGAACTTAGATATTTGTTCACTTTGACTTCTGAAGCAATGAAAAAGCTTCAGGAAAAGCTGTGAGATGCACAATATTCTATCAACTTGGCCATCTAAAGAGTCATTGCAGTAATCTAGGATTCTGAGTTACTGAGATTGTTTGAAAGAAGTAATAGAGTTTATGGTTCAGTTGGGTGTAATTTGTTAATGCAACTCTGGTATTGTACATATGAAAAAGGCACAGCTCATCATAACTTTATATTGAATATACTGCACAGTTTTATTATGTATGGTAAATTCATGCAACAGTGCCAACTTTATATTGTTAAATTGTGAAGTAGGGTGGGAGCGTTGTAGATGGTCAGATACATAAAAAAGAAATCTAGTTCTACAGTAGTTTATTCTGGTCATTGCCATCTGGGATTTACGGTGTATTATTTATTTGTGTCTGCAGTATTTTAATCTTTGGCTGTGGGAGTTGTGATTTCCCATTGCAATATGCTAATGCTTCACGTGTTAGTGATAATGGCAGGACTGTAGATCTAGGAGTGTTAACTATCTTCCTTCTCATATCGATCTGGGATTTAAGACCTACTACCTTAGTGTTGTACAAAATGGCACTGGACGATATATAAGAAAGGTTTTGGCTCTGAAGTTATTTCCTTGCTCAGTGTGGGTGAAACTCTGCTCTGCAATGAAGAGCTAATTTAACATCTTCTTTACTGTGTTAGCCTTAATCAGATTTTATCAACTCTGATAAACTACTTGGTACAACAGTGCAAGCTGAGTAAGGTCTGGCAAACAGCATTGTGTTGAACATGTTTTACCCTTCACTTAACCCTAAATCATCCAGCAGTAAATATGGCAGCCCTTTCTTCCAGCATGAAGAAGGGCATTCTTAGTTTGTCTTGAGAGATGTACTTTTATCAGTGTGACATCATTCTATGTGATTAAAAACAGCTAGCAAACAAAGAACAAGGTTAAAGCTAACACAGAGTACTTTTCCAGTGTCAGAGAGCCTATCTGGGCCATGCCAAGGTAAGTTTTTGACCAGTAGACACTGTAAAACTCACTTCCAGATTATCCCTCACATATGATGCGACCTGGACAATAAGTGTTTTCTCTAAGTTTCTTCTGTGACTTAGAGGTAAAATAGGGTAAAATAACTTACTTTTCTTTACTAAAGTTTGAGAACATGAATGAAAACCAAAGCGTAAATGCAAAATATTGCCATTATCCCCATCAGTAATAGAAGTTCTGCTGTCTGAAATGTCCTAGTCTGTACATAGAATTCCTAACAGAAGATAAAGTTGGAAAAATATGGTGTCTATTTTAACTTGTAACTTGACATTATTAATTTCTTCTCTTCTGTACTTCAAGGATCAAATGTGGCCGTCTTTTTAATAATGAGATGTATGTAGCAAGAAGGATTAACTGAAGTCTCAATGTTTGCTGAGTACCTTCTTTAATGGGCTGTAATGTTCCTTTGACATAGGTAATTAGTCAATTGCCTGTATGATGCTACAACTGCTACTTCATATAGCATCAGTAGTTACTAGTCTATATCTGAATTTTAGCCTCAGTAATCTAAATTAAGCTTTTGCAGTACAGGGAAGAGTTAAATGAAGGTGAGGAAATCTCATCTGGGGACAGCTGAAGCACTACTGTACATAACTTTTTCCCTCTTTTCCTACATTAGACAACTTTGTTCTTCATCAGGAATTTATATAAAACTTTCTGCTGATCTTCATTTAATTGCAGAGTGATCCACTGAAGAAATCTAATAAAAGAACCAAAACCCTCAGCTACTTCTTTTTTTTCCTTTCAACATATTTTACTAATTCACACTTCACCATTGCATTCTCTGTTGGGACTTACTGTTTCTGAAAAAAAACAAAAAACAAAACCATTTACAAAATTTAAACACTTGCTTTGGATTAGTGCCAATACTCTTCTACTTGATAAGAAGGAGGTTGGGCTTTTTTGGTTTTGCTTTTGTTTTTTTAAAATTTTTATTATTTTTTATTAATAATAAAATACGTACACCTTCCAGGAAAAGAAAAAAAAGAAACCAAGTACCCTATTGTCCTGTCTTTTAAAATAGAAATAAGCGCACTGGTTTTGTCTTCCTATATTATTATCATAACTGTGTTCAACTCTTTTTTGGCACTCTATACACTGCAGCTTGTTCTTCACATCAGGTTTGTTTTTTCTGGGTTAAAACTTTAAAGCAAATTTCCTTAGGTGAAGATGTAAGATGCCATGGCTAGAATAATTGCAGACAGAGCCAAAATGGATTTTTTCTGTTGATGGCCAAAAGTCTAGTGGCAAGTAAAACCAAAATCCATCTTATTGAGAATTTTTTCTGTCCTAATTTGCACTTTTCTTTTCTCTCTCATTTGTTTCATCAGCTACTTTCCACTGCTTCTTTGATAATTTCAGTCTCTCAGTTCCCTCTGGGTGACTTTTTAATTTCCTCATGTCTTTCTTATGAGACAAAATTAGAATATAAATTTCTCTGTCTTCTTCACTTATTGCTTGGAGACTTGTTAGCTTACTTTACTACACCTTATGTAAACATGAAATACCATGTAATGTATTTTTATACTCTTTATTGTATCTCAAGCTATGTGGAGAACAATTCTGCCTTTGTTTTTAAGACTGGACTCACACAGTTCATTTGTGTTAATGGTTAGGCTCCCACTGGACTTCTTTAATATTTGTATCAGGGCTGTGGTAGCTAATGTTAATCTATTAGCACCACAGTATAAAAATTACTCCATAGTTAAAAGCTGAACTTTACTTCACCTGTCCCCATTAGAGGGCAGAAAAGATTTTTAATGAGATTATGGACTAATAAAGTGTTAGTTGAAGCTATATCAGGAAGTAGTTTCTAAAGAAGTGAAGAATCTATTAATATATTTAAAAATGCATAAGCATGAGGGGAAAATATGTATATTAGTGGATCCATAGCCCTGCTCACTTATTAAATATACAGTTGTTATCTTTTTTCAGTCTTCTGGCATTTCTGAGATTTTCTGTGGCTTCTTCCTTTAGTACTTAGGTATTTTTTCAAATTAGTCACCCCTGATGTTCACAATATATTGAGGCTTACAGTTGAGATGTATAGCCCATGAAAACTAATTCAGATCTCTGAATGAAACGTGTATGTATGAGTTGCCATTTCAAATGATAGCTTTTGATCTTAGATCACTGCTTGCCACTGAGATAACCAGCATAACTATTCTGTTCTGTAAACTTCCAGAGTTTCAGAAGAATATCGCCACCTGTTCTTTAACCATAATTAAAAGGAGCAAATGCCTTTCTCATTTAACAGATCTTAAATTCCTGAGTTTGCTTAAACAGAGCATTTGCCAGCAAGCCATCATCTACACGTGTCTTGATAATATCCTACTCGCTCTGTATTTGTCTCTATGCAATATTTTGTTTCCTTTTCTTCTCATGTTACCCTCTTCTCTTGCAGTGTCATATTATCCTTTTCTGCATCTGAAAATAAAATATGCAGATTTGAATATAATAATTTTTATGATGATATTTAACAGACAAGATTCTCAGATGCTATCAAGTGCTATATCTTGTTTTATCAATCATCTATTGAATGACTTTATTGTCCCCAATATCTGGTTGCTATTTTCATCTGAAGAGCCTTGTCTTTTATGAAGGAAGATGCATATTTTACATTATGTTTGTATTTAAGGAAGTTGCATATTTTACATTATGTTTATATTTAAATTCTTATAGATGAACTTTTATTTGGGATTCAGTTCAGAAAATTTCTGCTGGTGGTGTATGTGATACCTAGAATCTCTTGTCTCTCAATATGATTTAGTACTAACAGATTTATCCAGAACTTCCACCTCATTATACTAGAGCTGTCTCAGTCTTGACTGATTGTTTGGGTGATATTAATATATGAAAGGTGAAGAATTTTTATGAAGATAAATCCCGCTAAGGCTGACATTTTATTAACTAGTTCTAGAAACTTGTTGGATATTGCTTCTTCTCTAGCAAAGCTAATTAACTTTGATAAATAACACAATACTAACATCCTTGAATGTAAACACTTTAGGCATTACCATATATTACTTTGAATTTATAGTTTGATCAGCATTTACACTTCTTAACAAGTTTTATTTGTATTTTCTGCTTAGTATCATTACGCTGAGTTCCACGATCAATAGGAGCCTACGAGATGTTAAAAAATGCTTTTGTTATCCTAGAGATTAATTATAACAATATGCTATTTCCCCAGCCTGTGCTGTTCTGAAGTTATTCTTGATACCTGATGTTGCTTTCAGATTTTTATTGACTAGACTTTTTTATCTTCTCATTTCTCTTACCAGTTTTGCCCCTTGATTACCTGTAAAATTGTACACTGGAGATATTTTTTGGAGGGGTTACCTATAAGGCCATTAAAAGATGTTGCCTCATTTTTTTTTTTTTTTCAGATTTACTTTTATTTATGTCTCTAATTATTTCCTATTTGAAGAAATTGCCAACTTCATGATTTGTTTTCAAGTTCATATAAATTTAAAACTACTGGATTAGGTTTATGACCCGTGTTTGTGAAATTAGATTTTTATTTATATCCTGAGAACTTCATCCATTTTAGTCCTTTGTCCAAACTGTCAAAGCATATATTTGATACTGATTTTAATCCTGTATGAATTATAAACTGGCTCTGGTCATGCAGTAAAAAGCATGGGAAACAGCATTAACACCATATGTATTATTTTATGCGGTATCTATAAAGTATTGTGCCCAAAGTAGACATTGGACAACCATAGTAAATATTCAAGAAGGTAGGACCTACACAATCAATAAAATGATGGATGCAACAATCAGACGCAGTCTTTTTCAACAAATAGCCCCACAAATGAGGAAATTACTCTTCAGAAAAGCTATATGGATGGCACTCCACTATTGGATGTTCACCAGGCTGAAGACCATAGGTCCTTTGGATTCACCCACAGATGCCATACTTCAGCATCAGCCAAACCCACTTTGTTACTTTGGTATAAACCCAATGACATTTAAATAACTTCTGCAGAGATGTTAAGGTGTGCAATGGTGGAATCTGAGAGTAATATATGGCCATCTATCTCCGTTTCAGCCTCTAATAATATGGCAGAATAAATCTATTTTGGTTAAAATCAAAGTAAGATGGAAGAAGTTTCCTTAACTCCAGTAAATCCTCTGTTTATTTTCCATTGTGGCTAAGGCTGTCCTTTAAGACTGCTCTTAGAAATCTCTTCACTGGGAATTTTAACGAGCCCCTTAAAAAAATCTGCTTTAAATTTCTACAAATTAGTTTTAAATTTCTAGAAATCCTTCAGCCTTTATCATGCTCTTTACTCTTTCAGAAACACACTATAGATTTTCAGTTATGTAGTACTCAGCTAAATCAAATGTTATTATCCATACATCAATCTGTCCCTGTCTTTTTGACTGATTTCTCTGTGCTGATTACTGTTTATACTTCTCTCAGTGCAATAGCAGCTGTTAATTTTACTGATACATCCACTGTTCTTTCTTACTCATTATAACATTGATGAGGAACTCCTGTTTTAAATTCAGCCCCTTTGCTGTCCCAGGAAGATTAGATGCATTTTCTTTTAAAAACAATAGTGATATTACAAAATAATTATGCTAAAGAAATTGTTTCCCCTGAGGGCAGCCCGGCCTTGTCTGCGGGGCTGAGCGGTGCCCTGGGGTGGGTGGGTTGGAGCCGGCTGGAACCGGCTGGAACCGGCTGTGTCCGGCTCGGGGCAGCCCTGGCCGCTCCTCACAGACACTGCCCTGCAGGCCCCCCTCTGACAACATCTTGACACATAAAACCAATACATTTGGTAACTATACTCCACTTTCTTTTGGAGAGCTTCTAGATTAGAGATAATGATGATGATGATGATGATAATAATAATAATAATAAAATAATAAAAATAATAATAAATAACAACCAACCTCACTCCACCTTTTTTTGTGTTACTTGTTCTTGGTTTCAGGCAAAATATTTAGGAGTGAACTGTGATTTAAAAGCTCTCCCTGCAGATCAGAGCTGGGTCATGATGGGGTTATGCTGTGGGAAGGCCTTGAAAAGCACCTACTCCTGATGCATTCACTATGTGCAGAAATATTGATCTATTAGAGGTGTCGGTCTTTTTTAATCCTCATAGATTGCACTTCACTGCAGTTGGGATAGGAACACCTCAAAATCCCAAAGTAATATTGTTTAAACAGAATAGCCTGTACATGCAGCAAAGGTATTATCTCAGACCATGAATTGTGAAGGGATGTTTGAAGCATAGAGAACTCATATTTTCATACATTTTTTTCTTTTTCTTTTAAATTTTTTTTTAAATGAATAGCTAACTTTAAGCCACATACTTAGAAAGGTATGCTTTATTATAATTTTGGAAGAATTGCAACCTATTTACAGTAGCCAGCATTATTAGCAACTAATGCATCATCATTGTGGCGTTGCCCTAATATTATATCACCAAAATTATTTTTCTAGTGATGAAATGGTGTAATACATCAGCAAAATGCCACTACTGCTATGATATGTTTATCTTTAATTTAGCATCCACTGGCATAAACAGGTTCTGAGAGTTCCAGTTTAAGCAGAAATAATTGTTAGAATAATACAAACAAGTTCTTTTATATATATATATTTCATTTAAATGAGTTTATATGCATTCATTTAAGTAAAGCATTTGGAAGAGAACAGATTTGTATGCAAGGGGATATTGCCTTCATAATAGCAGAGAGCAATAATGATTCAGATTTTAACAGCTGCATGAAAATGTATGCTTGTATTAAAGTACATGAAAGAAATTCTTTCAGTGGAGCAGCTATAGAAAAAAAATTCAAATTGAAGAGAAAGTACCAAACGGCTCGATGGCTTATTGTTAATGAAAGTTTTAGGAAGTTATGTATCCTGAGATACAATAGCTGAACTTTATGTGTATACATACATATACATATGCATATACACAAGTTTTGATAAAACAAAACTCTGTGTATGTGTGCGCATTTGTAAGTGTGTGTGTGACGATAGCATTCATGTTTTACAATTTATAAACCCTTCCATTTAATTTTTACAGCTGTCCGTTTTAGCTTTTAGGCTGCAGTTTGTTAGATTGATTCTCAGGCCAGGAAAGATCGTTTTGCAAGGATTCAGCAATCTACTTGGTTTTCAAGAGCAAAATACATCTTCCTTCCATATAAAAAGTTTATAACTTTTCTGAACAGCACTAGAGACTGAGCAGAAAGTGATCAAGACAGGAAATATGACAGGAAAATATCCCTTAGGTAACCAAAGGTCTACTGGGGAACAGATGAAAACCAGTTATGTCTTTCTACAAGTTATAGCTGCTTTAAGAGTGTACACAGACTGTGTTTTATCGTCCAACATTCTGTTTAATATCTTCCAAATACATTGGTAATGTTAGGAAGGACAGAAAACTATCTAATTAGGAGAGACACTTTTTATGCTGATTACATTTCCAAACCCTGATTGATGCAGGACCTTGCAAAGTACCTAGCAGATTATACTGATAACACCCATTTTTGTATTTAACAATGCTTATCCATTGCCTGAGAATGGGGGATATTTAACAAAGAAAGTCCCATTAAAAGAAGCCATCTGTATGATAATATAGACACATATACACTCATTTGAGTATGAACTAATCAGAAAATTCTAATGTCCCAACTGTTTAACCTTTCAAACACAAGAGCTGTTTTTCCCCTTTTCGTGGTAAAAGTCTATGCTCTGCCATCAAAATGTGACAAAATATTCCAGCAATTCACACATTCAAGTTAAATCTTGAGAAGCTATTTATAACAATAAAATCAAAGTCATGGAAGAAAAGAATGACCCTGAAACATTATCCAGTCTATCATTCCAACCCAAGGCAGGATCAGTCCAAAAAGGCAGCTGTCTAACCTGGCCTTAAAGACCGTCAGATTCCAGTCTTCCCAGGTAATTCAGTGCTTCTGAACACTCAGCATTACAGAGGTTAATAAGTCTATCTGAAACTTTTGTACAGCAATTTAAATCTTTAGCTCTATTCATTATATGAAGACTATTATTATGTCACCTTTAGATAAAATGGTTCTAAGTTCAATTTACTGAAAAAGATGTTTTTTTCAGTTTTTTTCTCTTAGGTCATGTCTTTAGACCCCTGATCATTCTTACAGCTATCTGCAGTACCCTCTCCAATTTGTACACATCTTTCTTAAGTGCAATAACCCAAACTGACCACAATGCCCCAGCTAAAACCTTAATAATGTTGAAAGATTTGAAGGATTATTCACATTTCATATAGGTTATACTGATATTTAAATATGTCAGAATAATGTTTGCCTTTTGCACAGGGCATGACATTGGTAGCTCATGTTCAGCTTGTGATCTAGTCCCTCCAGATCCATATCAGAACAACAGCTGCCTAACCAGTTGTTCCCCATCATGTATTCATGCAACTGACCATTACCATCTAAGAAAATTGCCTTGCACTTGCCTCTTGTTAATTCCATCCTATTTTTTAAAAGACCATCTATGAATGAAGTAGAACATTTATTTTTTTGTAATTTGTGTGACATTCAGTGTGGTTGCCATGTGGAAGATGAGAATTTGCAATCTATTTATGCCTACAAAGCAAGAATATGGGTCATAATAACATAAGGTATAAACACAAGGTTAAAGCAGTTGAGGATATGGGAAATAAATGCTACAGAAATAAAGAACAGATGTAAGTAGTCAGTCTGTACCATCCTGAATGCTATGCGGAAAATGTATCAATGATAAACACTTGTGATATGTATTCAATAAAGAATTTAAGAATTAAATTAATAATGTAGTGTAAACATGCAGTTAGGTTGTTTTAACAGAGTCTGGAAGTTATATACTTTTATGATCTGCAAAAGATATAACCTGGGCAGCAGCATGGAACAAATCTTCCCAGGGCAGAGGTGGCACATGGCAGTGAGTGAATAGGAACTGAAAAGGCAGAAGAGACAGATGCAGGGCCCAAACTTCAAATCAAGCCAAAGACAAGGGAGCTCACGTTTCAACTTTAAACCATCATATATGTACAAAAGAAGCTATGCCTTGGAGAACTGATTCTATTCTTGCCTGTGATTTACAGGTGTCTTGATTGACATCTGTAGGCTGGAGTCTTGAGCACTGGCCATTGAGCACATAGTATGCATTTACCAAGTAAAGCATAATACTGGTGATATGTTCCTTTGTTCCTAGGTTTGCAGACGCAGTCTTCAAGAAAAAAAAACAACAGCAGCTTCAGCATTGTTTAAGTTCTACCAGTCATAAAAGGAAATCAATCAGATATAAAATAGAACTGCTTAAGCTTTATGTGTGGTTAGGATGGTTTATTCTGGCAAATAAGCTCCACCAGAAAATTTCCTTCCAGTAGGATGAGTCTCCTTTTGCCATTTAAATTCACCTTACATTCAGAATTTCCTAATGGTGCATTGCACGTGACTGCATTGGAGTTGAGAACCGACTCACCATCTCCAAGGTGGTAAAAGTACTCTGGATAAAATTACTTGCTGCACATCAAACAGCTAATTTTTTTTTGTTCAGAGGGCCTGAATTGGAGTGAGGCAGACTGGATGACACTTACTGTAGGTCCTTATCCATTCTTTTGTGAACCAGCTATTGATATTTTACAAAATGGGAAAATACCAGGCTACAGTGTCCAGCTGGTAGACTTCGAACACCATCCTTCCTAGCTGCACAGTGGTCAAGCTTCAATAGTGGCATCAAATTCCCCAAAAGATTGTGGTACACTCACTAAAAATACAAGTTATGTTTTACCTTTGTCACAGATTGAACCCAGCCAGTAGTCAAGCACCCACCCAGCCTCTCGTTCCCCTCTCCCATGGGATGGGGAGAAAACGCATGAAGGCGAGAAAACTCGTGGGTCAAGATAAAGACAGATTAATAGGTGAAACAAAAGCTGAATGTGCAAACAAAGCAAAAAGAGGAATTTATTCATTACTTCCCATTGGCAGGGAGATGTTTAGCCCCTTCCTGGAAAGCAGGACCTCAGCACATGTAACAGTTTCTTGGGAAGATAAACACCATAACCACAAACATTCCTGCTTTCTCCTTCTTTCCTTGAGCTTTTGTTGCTGAGCATGACATCACACGGTATGGAATACACCTTTGGTCAATTTGGGTCACTCCCAGCCTACTCACAGGGCAGGGAACAGAGTGAGAAACAGAGGCAGCCTTGACACTGTGCAAGCACTGCTCAGCAATACCCAAAACACTGGTGTGCCGTCAACGCTGTCTTTCCAAACACAGCAGCACCATGTGGCTGCTACAAAAGAAGTTAACACCATTCTAGTCGGAGCCAGTACAATTCCCCACCAAAATCTGTATAAAATAGATGAAGCATGATGAGCATGTGTCTAAACTATGCCTTTTCAGCAGACTTTAGGTGCAAGACTGACTATTTTCAGTACCACAAGGAGTCTTAAGTAGCTAATAATTGTCAGAGAATCAGTTCAAGAAAAACACTCGTGAAAAAAAATGTTATGAAGTCCATCTCAATGCCCCTTTAGTTTTAACTGCATGGTTGCAGGCCTGCCAGCCCAAATAACCTTTTTACTCATGAAAAGCCTCACAATGGCTTTCTCTTTTCTCTTCTCTTTTCTTTTTTTCTTTTTTCTTTTCTTTTCTTTTCTTTTCTTTTCTTTTCTTTTCTTTTCTTTTCTTTTCTTTTCTTTTCTTTTCTTTTCTTTTCTTTTCTTTTCTCCTTTCCTTTCCTTTGTTCTTTTCTCTGTTTTTTTTTCTTTTCTCTTATTTTTTCTTTTCTTTTTATTCACATTGCAAATAATCTTCAGAAGTGCACAGCTCATTCAAGTGGATGTTGACTTGAGTACTTATGTTTTTGATCTGCAGACTCCAATGTATTTACCTAATGGACCTAACTACTTTCAGGGATGTTACAGGTGGCCCATTAACTTTTTAATTGCATATATCCTGAGGGTGGCAAGAAAGAAGACTACTAATTGTATCAGCTCATTAAGTCTGTTTTAAAATTGGTGACACCAGATATTCTGAAAGAAAAGATATGTTCTAACTATCTATTCTATAGTCTTTTCTACTGCCATAATTACCCAGGGACCAAGGAGAACACTGACAAAATTTATATTACCTAAGATAAGTCAATGAAAATAAATAGCTTTTGCTCTGCTGTTCTCAACTGAAAACAGAAGTAAAAAAATTGAAGGACTTGATGAAAAAATGCAACTTTTTTATGATGTTCCATATATGAGTCTACTCTTGATGTCTAAATAAAATAATATCTGTAACTGCAAGTTTATAATTTAGATATAGAGCTACTTTGAAAAAAAGGAGATGTACTAACCTCAAAAAGTCTTATTAAAAGTAATGTAAGGACAGTAGTATGATGGAAAACTGATCCTAGATAGGTTCAGAAATTTTGAAGGCTAGTGTACAGAAGACAATTTAATTGCAGTTAATCACAACAGTAAGCTTTAATAGCTTTTATATTACAACATAACCTAATTGCAGAGATGTCCTTTCAGCTGCCTGTGACCATATTCTGATTTGTGCTGATTCATAAGCTCTTGTGACTACAGAACAAATAGAGTATGTTACACCTCAACTGGAGTTTATCTTCTTTTATCAGATAGAAGACATACAAATGTTTTTAGATGGAATTCTGTAATTCACCTAATCAAAGTCATAACTTAAATCATACAAGGTTCCCAGGAAGTTAGTAAAAATGCTAACTTCATGCAAAATGTTGTTCTTTAGTCCCTCAAAAAGCCTTGTAAATTTTATAAAATTTTGATTGTGGCTATAAATGAAAGCAAAAGAAAAATGGCAAATATTGAATAGGAGTAGCTATAACATAGTCAAAAAAATTGTTATTATCAGTTCTTTGAACTGAAGAACAGATACAGAAAGACACAACTCTGGGTGAAAATTTTTTACAGAAATGTTTTCTTAAAAAAATGCAACAAAATATTTATTTTTATAGCATTTTAAACAGAATAGTTGTCAAAATAAGTAATTTAGATTTTGATTTGTTCAGTAATGTCTCATCATATCATTTTAAATCTACTAATTTCATATAGAATTTAACCTTGTCATTATCTATATACATTTATAGTAAGCCAAAATACTATATAATAGACATAATAAATATTTTAAAGTATTTCATTACACATTTATTGCAACATTTTCATTATTTTCTGTTGCCTATATGTACTATAATGTGTTTAAAAATGAGGAGAGAAATAATAAAAAATACGAAAGTTTCAGTATTTTTCAAAGATGTTTCAATGTTTCTAATTTTTTAAAAATCTCTTTTAATGATAACATTAAAATTTCTCTGTTTACTGATTAAAAAATTACTTTTTTACTTTTAACTCTAAGAGTTATTATATTCTGCAAATACATCTCTTGTTAATGGATGTCTTCTGTTAATAACTGATTAATTTCAAAGTGTAAAGCAGGAAGAAATGTGGCAAGGGGGAAGGGAAGGGAAGGGAAGGGAAGGGAAGGGAAGGGAAGGGAAGGGAAGGGAAGGGAAGGGAAGGGAAGGGAAGGGAAGGGAAGGGAAGGGAAGGGAAGGGAAGGGAAGGGAAGGACACTGGATGTAATTTTTTTTAAAATTCACTTTTAGAAATAGTTCTATGTCACTTGAAATTGTACCTCTTCATCATGGGGATAGAGACTTAACTCAGTAGCTGTCTTCCCTTGAGACATGCAGTGACAGTTTGTAACTTATTGGAACACTAACTTGGTTAGCAGAGGACTTGATTTCTTTTAAAATCCTTGTTTTCTTCTAAAGAATTTTGAATAATTGGAGTCCTCATTTCATAACTTGGAAAATACGATCAAGATTATAGAGATTAAAATGCAGTAGGCCATAGCTGAGAAAAACCTGCCAAGGGTGAAAATTGCAGAAATACAGAACTACAATACCTTTTATTAAAGCTCCACAAAAGGGCAATGGGAGGGCAGCGCTGCCCAAACATGCCATTCAGAAACGAGGCATAACTCAGGAAGACTGTATGGATAAAAATCCCCAGAACAGGATTTCTGTGACCAGTGATAGTGAAGATAAAATGCTAAAATCATGGATAAAAATTTGTACTGCTACAAATGGCTCAAATAACCCACAATCAAAGCTGTCACGTATACAGATGACTCCTTTTCTTCAACAGCTATAATGATTTTAACCTTTTCAAAAAACATCTTTAAAAGTTTCCACAGTACCCCCCAATTCTCGGTTAATGTCTTTCATGCAAAGAAATAATATATATTCAACCATGTGCCCTAATAGAATTCTTTTGTCTTCTAAAAAACTAAACAAAAGCATATGGCCTTAAAGAGATCTGTGTGTGCTTAATTGCTTTGTTTTCTGATTCTTGTTAATTTTGCCCATTTTTCACTCCTCTAAACATTGTTTCATTGTGCCAAATACCATAAGGAACTTGATTACTTTTCTAAAGGGTCCAAGAAAGTTATTCATCTATCTCAAATTTAGCTATGTGTCATGGTTTAAGCCCAGCTTGAAATAGAGCACCACAAGACCGCTCACTCACTCATCTCTCCCCCAGAGCCCTGGTGGGATGAGGAGGAGAAAATATAAAGAAAAGCTTGTGGGTCGAGACAAGGACAGGGAGGGATCACTCCCCACTTATGGTCACAGGCGAAAGACAGACTCAACTTGGGGAAA
The DNA here is from genome assembly GCF_947461875.1 of Haliaeetus albicilla. Lineage (NCBI taxonomy): Eukaryota > Metazoa > Chordata > Aves > Accipitriformes > Accipitridae > Haliaeetus > Haliaeetus albicilla. The sequence goes on from NC_091500.1 coordinate 23,844,473, forward strand.
AAAACAAAATCAATTTAATTTACTACCAATCAAACCAAGACAGGAGAATAAGAAGTAAAACCAAATCTTAAAACACCTTCCCCCCACTCCTCCTTCCTTCCCAGGCTCAACTCCACTCCAATTTTCTCTACCCCCTCCCCCACAGCAGCGCAGGGGGACAGGGAATGGGGTTTGGGGTCAGTTCCTCACACGTTGTCTCTGCCACTCCTTCCTCCTCAGGGGGAGGACTCCTCACTCATCCCCTGCCTCACTGTGGGATCCCTCCCACAGGAGACAGTCCTCCATGGACTTCTCCAACATGAGTCCTTTCCATGGGCTGCAGTCCTCCAGGCACAGCCTGCTCCAGCGCGGGCTTTCCCCTGGAGTCCCGGCCATCTTGGGGGGCATCCATCCCCCTGCTCCGGTGTGGGCTCCTCTCTCCCCGGGCTGCAGGTGGGCATCTGCTCCCCCGCTCCCCTCCGTGGGCTGGGGGGGGACAGCCTGCCGTCTGGTCTCCCCACGGGCTGCAGGGGCATCCCCTCCTCCCCCGCTCCTCCTCCCCTCCTTCCTCACTCCCCTCGGGATCTGCACAGGAGTTCTTCTCCCATTCCGATCCCCTCACTCACTGCAGGTTCCCCTTCTGAACTCTGTTCTCCCAGAGGAGCTACCACCATCACTGATGGGCTCGGCCTGGGCCAGCGGCGGGTCTGACTTGGAGCCGGGGAAGCTTCCGGCAGCTTCTCACAGGGGCCATCCCTGAAGCCCCTCCCCCACTACCAACCACCCCCCCAACCCCAAAACACCATGGAAGAAATATGTCCATTAGGACAATCCATTCTATCCTAAGAATGAAGTCTTAAATAGGTAAGAGGAAATGTTGTCTAGAAAATGGTGTCTCTCTGTTGATCTGGTATCAAACAAACAATATAGAAAAGACACCTGAATTCTAGAAGGCTAAAGTTAGATCATAGGTTCATAAGATAATTCAGATGGAAAGGACATCAGAAGGTTTCTAGTGCAACCTCCTGTCCAAAGGGCAACCTGCTCCACTGTTTGGCTGTCCGTATGGTGAAGAAGCCTTTCCTTATACACAGTCTGAACCACCCCTGTTTCAGCTTATGTTCATTGTCTTTTGTCTTCCCACTATGAACTCCGGGGAAAAGCCTGACAAGCCTTCTCGATAATCTCCCTGTAGGCACTGGGAGTCTGCTTTTAGGTCCCCCTGATCTGTCTTTTCTCCAGGCTGAACAAGCCCAGCTCTCTCAGCTTCCCCTCACAGGGTAAGTGCTCCAGGCCTGATCATCTTGGTGGTCTCTGCTGAATTTGTTCAAGTTTACTGATTTCTTTTTTGTATTGGGAGGGTGGGGGGGGAAGGGGCTGACATTAAGCAGCATATTCCAGTTGTAGGCAGAGCCAAGTAAAGGGAAATAATCACCTCTCTTCATCTGCTTCTTGCTGCACTCTTGTTATTACAGCTCCAGCTGCTGCCAGGGCTCACTGCTGGCTCATGCTCATGCTTAGCTTGCTGCCCATCAGGATCCTCAGATCCTCTTCAGCAGAACCATTCCCCAGGTAGGCAGGACCCAACCAAAACCAGGGGGCATCTGATATGCTCCAAGGCTGGGCTGCCATTCAAAAAAGACTGGACAGGCTGGTGGAATGGGCAAATGGGAGACTCATGAAATTCAGGGAGGACAAGTGCAAGGCCCTGCACCTGAGTTGGGGCAACCCCCAATACCAATAGAGATGGGGTGATGAATTCATTGAGAACAGCCCTGCAGAGAAGGACTTGGAGATACTGGTGGATAAAAAACTGGACATGAGCTGGCAATGTGCACTTGCAACCCCCAAAGCCAATTGTATCCTGGGCTGCATCAAAAGAAGCAAGTAGAGGGAGGTGATGCTGTCCCTCTACTCCATGCTGGTGAGACCCAACCTGTAGTACTGCATCCAGCTCTGGGGCCCCCAGCACAAGAAAGACATGGACCTGTTAGAGTGGGTGCAGAGAATGGTCATGGAAATGATCAGAGGGCTGTAAAACCTCTGCTCTGGAAAAAGGCTAAGTTGGAGTTGTTCAGCGTGGGGAAGAGAAGGCTCTGGTGAGACCTTATTGTGGCCTTTCAATATATAAGAATGATGGGGAGAGACTTTTTACCAGGGTCTGTAGCGACAGGACAAGGGACGATGGTTTTAAACTGAAAGAGGGTCGATTTAGATTAGATATTAGGAAGAAGTTCTTCACTGTGGGGGTGGTGAGGCACTGGAACAGGTTGGCCAGAGAGGCTGTGGCTGCTCCATCCCTGGAAGTGTTCAAGGCCAGGTTGGATGGGGCTTGGAGCAACCTGGTCTAGTGGAAGGTGTCCCTGCCCATGGCAGGGGGGTTGAACTAGATGACCTTTAAAGGTCCCTGCCAACACAAACCATTCTATGGTTCTAAAAAAAACTTATCCCCATTATCATCTATCAATGTCCAATAGAGTCTGCAAAATCTAGGTAACACAACCAGATGTTATTTTTAACTATGTATTGTGTGAAGTTGCTCTTTTTCTGTGTTTTGAATCTGCAGACTGGTGGTTTTATTTGATACCTCCTGTTCTTTTACTTAATAGAGACAGCTGTTGTCTGTTGACTTTAATATCCAGGATATTAAAATCTTCTATCATATCCCTCCCTGCTCTGCACTTGTCTTTTCCAGACTAGTCATCCTGATTATATCTTAACACTTTTCATGAAAACTAAGTCATACCTCTGACCACCTGTGAGGTCTCTTTGTTTTCATTTTCTACTATATCTCTTTTGAACTGGGATTCCAGAACTACATTGGGTATTCAAGGTGCATTTACTCTGTGAATTAATAGCTAGAGATAATGATGTCTTGCTCCTACTTAGATATCTCGCCTGCTTAGATTCTCACCTGCAACCAAAGGCACCAACATATTTTTCAAATCTTGTCTTGAATGACCTAAGTCTTTTTGAAAGTTAGATTATGTAATGTCAAAATCAATTTTGAGATTAGAATTAAAAATACTGGGCAATTTCAAAAATGTTTGCTTACTGTGCCCAGATGTCAGAAATAAAGCATAATATATTAACTTGCTTATTTGAGGAAATTCATGCACAGAGGGATAGGGGTGTCTATTTACAGTGTACTGACAGGAATTAACCTTCTGTAAAGACACTTAGTGTGCTCTAGGTGTGAAACATTTCTCTCCATTTCTGGAGTAGAGTCAACCACTTCATGCAGAGGAATTCTTAATTCACAGTGAAAGTATCCACACAGGGAGTTATTGAGAAATAACATGTATACTGCAAAAAACCACTTTAGCTTACTGAGCATTTGCCTCCTGATTTTGGCAGCCCCTTTGATACCTGAGCAATATGGTAGACAAAGAATAACAGCTCTTGCTCATTCGAAACAGAATATCTGATAAGCCACTGTGATCACAGGTGTCTGCTCTGACAGCATGGCATTTTCACAAAGACTATTTCTAGTAACTTCTTCATAACATTTTTACCAAGTTCTTGACTCCTTACATAAATTTTTCTTGCAAACCCAGCATAAGGTTTTATGTGTCTCTGGACATGTAGGTTCCCCTGTAGTTAATCAGCAACTGAACAAAAGAATTTGAGGATCTTAACTTTGTATTTAGATGCATGAACTGATACTGGCTACGTTTAGTCCTCTTCTTAATTTGGGTGAAAGAACTCTTTGTACTCAACTATTGAATATGAATCGTGGCCAATAATTTCAGACTGTTGATTTTTTTTTTCCCCTTCAGAAAATTATGACTGTGCCAACAAGAAAGACATTAACTGGAATGATCTTGTTCTTCAATAATTTATTGAAAGCATTTCTTAAAATACTTAAAATATTTCATAGCAAGTATAAGCAGACAAATTTTAGGGACTGTAAACTAGTAAGTGAGCAAAACACTCCTAACAGTTCAAGGCTCCCTTTCATACATAAACACATTGTCTTAAAATCTGCTTATTTTTACCTAGTTAATAATGTGTTTTTCTTAACAAGTTTCTCTCCAAAATTTTAAAAGCATTCAAGACCTCAGTTTGTATGTCAATAAATGCTTCCTGAATAAGACTGAATGCTATTATTTTGTCCTGACTTTGGGAAGTCTTCAAACCTTTCTGGAATCAGATTCATAAATCACACATTATATGAACTAGAATAATAATAAAAAAAAAATAAATTAAAAAAGGTAAAGGGCTTAGCAGCCAAAATAACATTAACATTCCCTGGAAAATTTTTGGCTTTATACAGAATAACAGTTTCAATGAGTAAAATTTCTCTTTCATCACTTCTGTCCAGCCATTTCATTGCACTCTGCTTAATCATTAACACTCCAATAAACAACAGGGATCATTAGAAACTGTCTGAAAAAATCAAGGTCAAATTTGTTCCTTTAGGATCTGAATTGAAACTTCCTATTTAATCCAAAAGGAAACATTTCATTTTCATGCATTTTTAAGAAAAGCAAAGGTTCACATGCATTACAGACTGATGGTGTATATTCTCTCTTTTCCACCAACCAGACAGAATGGGGCATTTGAGTTCAATTCAATCTTTTTTCTAAATGAAATTAAGCTATTAAGTCCATGAAAGAAACAGCCTAGATGATATTTTGTTATATTTTTTGGCTTTGTCTTCTTTTGATACTCTTCCACTTTGAAAGCCTGACTAAAACAAAGTCCAAAATATAGCTGTGCCATATATTGGAAATATGATTTACCCACCAGGCTAGAGAATCAGTCCCATGACTGATTTTATGCTTCAATAACAAGGAAACTTTTTTTATAAAAACTGAGGCAGATGTAGCAGAGTACTAGAGATGTAAAACAAACTCTCCTATGAATTATTAAGTAAAACACTCTTCTCACAAATGCAAAAATTAGTTGAGCCCCTTTGATGCAGAGACATATGGGAAGGTCTTCCTTTGTTTTCATGAATCCAAATATTTTTGCTTCCAATTTAAATAGTTTTGTGGATTCAAAATAGATTTGCACACAGTTCTCAGGATGACCAAAATTATTTTGTTGAGAAATTAAAAATCTACGCAAAAAGCTCTTAAAAAATATAATAAAATCCTATATTAGCAGTTAACCACAATACTGCATAGGGTGTTTGAGCTCTCAGTAATTTTGCTGGAGTTGTTCACTACCCTTGCACCAATCAGTCATGCCAAGCAATGCTGAATAAAACAAAGACTTCACCCCAACCACAGTTTTCCTTCACTTATTGTGGTTTCTTGTATTCTGATGATATACCATATTCTCTTTAAGCAGGACTCGTGCTTTCTTACCCATCATACTGATCATGTATGTATTAAAATCCTGTTGTTCTCAGTTATCATTACTTTAGAAATTATAATATTTCAGCTTCTTGAGGATCTTGTTCTCTTCTTTCCTCCTTTCTTCCTTCCTCTGTTCCCCCGTTTCCCATACTGTTCCTTCTCCAGACCCTTGCCATTCCCCTGTCCCTCAGCACGTAGCTCTCCTGTCCTCCCGCATCCAAATACCATCTTGCAAGCACTTTAGTTTTAGCCACAACTGACCTAACCTGGCAGGTTAAGTCCCACCAGTAATCAGCACTTCTCCCCTCCCCCTGCCAAATCCTCACCTTTGAACAAACAGCCTAGGAACTAAGAAGGGGCTCAAGAACATAAAAAAGAAAGTTTAGGCTTGCTTCTGTCACTGTTGTATATTTCTGTAATAGGAAATTATAATATGTAATTGCATAGTGTACAAGTTAAAAACAAGTGAAAACACCTTTTAAAATATTCTTGTATCTAATGTGTATTCAAAATTGTAAATACTGAATGACTATTATTTCAAATAAAGTGATACAATACTTCCTTGGTATTGGTGTCATACTGGTAGTACAAATTGTTTCAGTGGAAGCCTTCTTCACCATTTTTTGAAGGAAATTCTCCATATCTTAGTGATTTCACATCAAAATTAGATATCTCTGAAATACATTAGCTTGCTTTTTAACTGGATTCAATACAGGTATAATTAGATGAAAATAGGTGTCTAGTAGCTAAATGAGATCAGAAATATAATTAGGAGAAGTGGGACACTGAAATGCACTATTGTATTGTAATTCTTCTGTGCTCCAAAGCTTGTCTATAATTATATAAGTCATCTATAGAGCTTCTTTCTGTCATATTTCTTCTTATATTCTTATAGGCAATCCTTAGCATCACTCACATCCTGCAGATGTCTTAAAATGCATGAACACTCTTTGAGAAGAAAAAATAGTGAATGTTTCAAAGACTGGAACTAAAAGCTTAAACTTACGAAGCTGAATACACTTTGTCAAAGAAAAACTGGGTGAAAAAAATGACATTCTTCTACCCATAAGTCTTGAACTGGTAGTGATACAACCTCATAGCTTCACATGAAATAACTTATTTCATCTTTGTGATGTTATTTATCAGATTTTTTAAAATTTTCTTGTCTTTTAGTTGCACAAATTATCTCCTACAAGGTTGTTTCTATTACTTTGTAGGATGCACTGTCACCTTTAAGTATACTTAGAAAATATGTAAAGAATAGAGGATTTGCACCTGGAGGATCCTTAGGGACTACTCAATTGCAATTAATTTAACTAGACGCTGGATGTCAGTGTTGCCATTTTATATATATATATATATATATATATATATATATATATATAAAGGAAAATAAAGAAAATCCAAGGTGTAACCAGAAGTACAATATAGAAGAAGACTAATCGAATCATTCAGAACAGCTTAGAAGCTAATTAGCATTCTATATCTTCATGGTAGGAAGAACATGTTGGCTTTAAAGAAGCAGCTCTCCATAAAGGTTTTGATTTCTATTAAGAACAAAAAACCAGATGAACAAACACTTAAACTAAATGGACATTTTAGGAATCTGTTGCAGGGCTTTTACATGGTAATTAACATTCAACATTCCATTTAATCAGAATGATGAACAGCGCACAGTATGAGTGATGGTATTTGCTTTATTGTTAATTTTGTACCTGGTTTTCCAAAAAAATGCCTTGATTTAACTCACTCCTAAAATCAACAAAATTAATCTCACGACCTTAAAGGAGCTGTTTACTTTTAAACTAGGATTTTATTCTTCAACAAGTTTTAAAAGGGATTTGGACAAGAGTAATAATTGAAAAATATGAATATAATTGTATAAATAAAAGTCTACCCACTAAACAGAACTGTCCATCCCCTACTGCCACTTTGAAGCAAATTTTACCAAAGACCAGATTTAAAGTACTGAACTTCATAGTCAGGTACACATCCAACCTCCTCTGAGGTCTGTCAGAAATACTAATTCACCTATGGCTTCAAGACATCCTGCAGAATAAAACACAGTATTAAATGGAATCGCCAAAACAAATATTTATGTCTTAGCATGTTAGAAAAAGTAAATCCTCAGAAACCTTTATAAAGAATGAAAATTCCTTACAGTATAAGGAAATATAATTTTACTGTCTTCATCATAAATGCATTCAGCTGATAGATTGGTGAATCTATCAAAACCTCTAAGCTGAACAGCTGAAAACAGTATGAAAAATGAATCTTTTTTTTTAAGTTGTTATTCGGGCATCCAAAAAAGCCCTGGGCATCCAAATTTACTTTTGAACTGTGAAATTGCACTTCAGGTAATTTATGTATTAATGAAAATGTTTCAGAAGATGGTGACCTGCAACCAACAGAGAGCATACAGATCCACTATCAGACCGATATGGATGGGACAGAGCAAACAAATTTCTCAGGTTTCTAAATAACATCCTAGAAGCTTCATAGGAAGCATTAGGTATGCCAGAAGTGAAAAATTTCAGTCAAGAATATTTCAGTTTATTATGATACCTCTAGAGAAGAGAAAAAAAAAAAAAAAATTTGGATGGAGAGCAGCAGCAATTGCTCTAAAGCTCTTATCACACCAGAAATGCCATTACCGTTACCCATGATTGCCATCATGCCTAGTCTCAGTCAAAAGCTAGTAATGAGCTACACACATTTGTCCCTTTAAATGTCTAGATCAAGTATTTTGGCAACATCGAGATTTATGTAAAATATATTTCGGATACTTCACATTGAACAGTGAAGACAAAGTCACAGAGATAAGGGAGTGTTATTCCTTTCTGAGACACCAAGGTATGAATCAACATATCTAACAGAAAAGATGATCTCTGATCTGGTATTTTATCTCTAAAGAGCTAAGACTGTTGAATTGGAGTGTCTAATAGTATCTCCTGAATAAATTAGAAATGTTTAAGTTTAAAGAACTGGCGAAGTGAAGACGGACAGAAGAAAGATAAAATCACTTTGGACTTCCTGGAGGACCCAAGAAAAGAGATTAATTATAGAAGACATCATACTTCACAGACAGAGGGTTCTCTCTGATAAATGCAACCTAAGATAAATGTAATCTAACATGTAAGATATATGAGTTTTGTATATCAGGAACATTTCAACACAAGGTTACATTATGTATACAGGGGGAAAAAGAGTCATATTTCAAATTTAATGTTGATGTAAATGACTTTAGGTTTTAGTTCATTTCAGCCTTTATTAGCATTTTTAATTATAATGTATATTTTGGATATTCTAAATAAATATTTTTTTGTATTTTTCTTTAAAAAGAGTTAAACCATTGTAATCAGAGATTAAATGACTGACAGTAAATTCCTCACTTTATAGTCTGAGAAGACTAGAAACTAGCATACTCGGACAACCTGGGTGGAATTCAAGTACCTAAACAGAGGCATCTAGTGCCAGTTTTCTTCCTGGCCCTCCAATGGCACTCAGGAAAATCACAAGTATCCCATATGTCCTTGGTTGTATCTGCCAGCTCCCTATTGATGTCTTGGATGCTGCTCTCAGGGTTAGGTAGAAGCTTCTGAAGAAGATGGTGGCTTCTTCTTGAGGGTCTGCTATATATGGTCAAGTGGGAGAAGCTTTCAACAAACATAACAGAGATCTCATAAAGAAGGGACATAAGCAATCAGATGCATAGCAGACATGACTGGGTATCTAAAGTAGTAAAACAAAAGAAGGAAAAAAGAAAAAAAACTTTTCCTATAGAGCCAATTATGGCTGTGTGGGTTCTGATGCAATCCAAAACCCTGCTGAAAGTCTCTGGACTGAGAACAAGACTAATAGCAAGTTTATAAAGCTGCTTTGGTGTTTTTTCAGCTAACTTTAGAAGTGCTGTACAGCCAGATGAAGCTCAAAACTTTAAGTCAGTCAAAGCACCAATTGTTTTTGTGTCTAAAAAATGTGTTGCTTTTTTGTAGGATTTTTCCTTTTACCAGAATCCTAACCTCACACTCTCATTGCTCTTACGGTTTATATTTCTCTGCATAAATAAGAATGCGGGATGTCTGTACCTTGTGCTTTGCTATGCTGGGGTGAATCCACCAAATATTGGATACCTATGCATCACTACTAATTTAGTTTGTAATAAAAATACCACAACTACAATCACTACTAAAATTATTTGTCCTGCAGCTTATATGCCTCGTTAAGGTATGATGATACTTTCACAAATTACCTGACTGATGAAACAGAGGGTACGCCAGATGAAACTAGACTAGGAGGGGGCTGCAAAGGCATTGGAAAACATGATCAGAATACAAAGCAGTCTTAAGAAACTGAAGAAATAAACTTAAAATAGAGAGGGATCTGAAAAGGACAACTGCAGCAGGAGTAATTATATGCACCAGTACAGGTCAACTGCACTATCAAGTCTGAGTAAAGGAGGTTATAGGGGATCACATGCTAAACTTAGGATAAGTACTATGTCTGTGTGCTGTGTTTATGTACAGTACTATTGAGACTAACAGTAATCATACCAAAATGAATAGATGAGCATAGTTAGCAAGCCCTTATACTTTTTTCTGGCATCATTAAGCCCTCTTATGGAGGTTTGTGATCAGTTGCAGGTATTGCATTTAATGGAAGCTATAAACCAGGTAAAGGTTGATCAGATGTCTAAAGTCTCTCAATTTCTGATATTCATCAAAAGTCTGAAAAAGTAAGACTTTGGAGAAAAGAAAGGCATAACAAATAGAATGGTTAGCCTGAAGGAGAAAGGACTGAGGGCAGATAATATTTCATGGACACTGTTGCAAAAAAAGAAGGGAAAAAATTGCAGAAAGAAGGCATCAGATTAGGAAATATTTCCAATGGTGAGGATTATAAAGCACAGAAATAGATTGCCTAGGGAGATCTATCACTGAAGTCTTTAAGAAAAGGTTAAATAAAAATGTCTGTCAGGAGGAGTGCTACTACTGCCTTGGAGCAGGCTGAAGGACAAAACGAGCTCCTAAGATCCATGCTATGATATTTCTCAGATCTTAGTCAAAATGACTTCTGCCATAATGATTTATCAATACAACAATTTCCAGCCCAAATAAACTACAACTGAAAAAGTACACAAAAGGAAGACAATCAAAAGAATCAACGGTATATGTAGGGGTTTTAATAAATTTGTATATTGAATACTTAAAATGGTTTCCTTATTTTCCCAATTTAATATTGCCATCTTTTTTTCCTACTTCACCTGCTCTTACAAAAATTATTTACTTTTTATTAATTAATTACAAGGGTAGTGTGATGGGTTGACCCTGGCTGGACGCCAGGTGCCCACCAAAGCCGTTCTATCACTCCCGCATCCTCAGCTGGACAGGGGAGAGAAAAATATAACAAAAAGCTTGCGGGTCGAGATAAGGACAGGAGAGATCATTCACTAATTACCATCACGGGCAAAACAGACTCAGCTTAGGGAAAATTAGCTCACTTTTTATTACAAATCAGCCAGAGTAAGGTGAATGAGAAATAAAACGAAATCTCAGAACACCTTCCCTCCACCCCTCCCTTCTTCCCGGGCACAACTTCACTCCCGGATTTCTCCACCAAGCCCCCCCAGCGGCACAAGGGGGACAGGGATGGGGTTTACGGTCATCACATGTTATTTTCTGCCGCTTCACCTCCTCAGGGCGAGGGCTCATCACACTCTTCCCCTGCTCCAACGTGGGGTCCCACCCACGGGAGACAGTCCTCCACGAACTTTCTCCAACGTGGGCCATTCCCACGGGCTGCAGTTCTTCACGAACTGCTCCAGCATGGGTCCTTTCCACGGTGTGCAGTCCTTCAGGCACAGACTGCTCCAGCGCAGGCTTCCCACGGGGTCACAAGTCCTGCCAGAAAACCTGCTCCGTGGGCTCCTCTCTCCATAGATCCGCAGGTCCTGCCAGGAACCTGCTCCAGCGCAGGGTTTCCACGGGGTCACAGCCTCCTTCAGGGACCCACCTGCTCCGGCGTGGGGTCCTCCACGGGCTGCAGGTGGATATCTGCCCCACCATGGACCTCCCTGGACTGCAGGGGGACAGCCTGCCTCACCAGGGTCTTCACCACGGGCTGCAGGGGAATCTTCACTCCAGCGCCTGGAGCATCTCCTCCCCCTCCTTCTGCACTGACCTTGGTGTCCGCAGGCTTGTTTCTCTTACGTGTTCTCACTCCTCTCTCCGGTGGCTGTTTTCCGTGTCCCAACTTTTTTTTTCCTTCTTAAAAATGTTATCACAGAGGCGTTACCACTATCACTGATTGGCTCGGCCTTGGCCAGCGGCGGGTCCATCTTAGAGCCAGCTGGTATGGGCTCGCTCTCTCTCGAACACAGGGGAAGCTTCCAACAGCTTCTTACAGGAGCCACCCCTGTAACCCCCCCCCCGCTACCAAAACCTTGCCACATAAAACCAATACAGGTAGATAAAATAATTAAGAAGTAAGAAATTTTGAATACACAACAGAAATGATTGCTGAAAATTTTGCATCTATAGGTTGTTTTTAAAGTTATTTGTTTCTCTTCTAACTCAAAATTACCACTTGGTAGGAGAGATTACTAATTGAAGCTGTAGTAGAAAAGGAGTCTAAAAGTTACATGTATAGAGGGTGTATTAATCCCCAGTGTAAATTAGCAGCTCTCTTACAGCTTATTATGTCGAGCTATAGTTGTATACAATATATTTTCTTAGCAAAGACCTCTAGTGTTCTTGCCCCTGTCCTCCACAGTCCCCTTGGTCACAAAAAAAGTCCCAGTTCTTGCTGCAACAATATTGGGTGGGACAGCTGGTAAAGGGATATGACCAATGCCTTTGACCTAAATGCTCATAGGAGAAAATTTCTGTAGTTGCAGAAGATAATAAGAACCAACCTGAGATAGAAGACAACTTCTATTCAAGATGAAAAGTTAAAAAATAGTTTCTGTTCACAAAGAAAAAAAGTAGAAAGATCTCTGCCTACCATTTGCATAGTAGCAAAGCTGAGGCAATGTGTAGTTGCTGCTGCAAGCTGCCCGGTTTTGCTTCCTCCGTAAGCTCCTTCCACATGACTTGTGACAGTCCTCATGCTCATTGTACCTCAGCATGCTCAGATATAATGGTAGAGCTAAACCAGCAGAAAGCAGACCCCTTTAAAGACCTAACTGTTTGGTACTGGTTTACCTCCCTGAACTAGGTCATTGAAATGTCGGGCACATACCAGTGCTAATAGTAAATTTAGGATAAAAATGTGCAAGGGGGTAATTCCCTGAGCAACAGCCTAAAAATAATGTGTTCTCAGAGTAAATGAAGGACTAATTTTTAATGTAATGGACTGGTTTATATTCAATTCATGCATTTATTTTTGGTTTTATTTCTTAGATTTACCCCAAATTATAGGAGATATCTAGATGTGGTTTTGATGCCAAACTTTTACATATTGATTCTTAACTCAGTATAATTAGTTAAGGGGAGACTGAAGCTGTAGCCTGATGGAGCCAAGGGAGCTGCAGGTGTGTGCCTCAGGTCCAACTGTTGTCCCACAAGCGGGGTTCAGTACCTGGTGTGCAATGAGCCAATCTTACACACAGAGCAGAGATATTTATTTATTTCATGTCTGCACAGAGATGGGTGCCAGGTGGTAACTCCACAAAGCTGGTACACCATATCAAAGAACTACAACATATTTATTCTGTTACATGATTAGTAAAAACCCACTTAAATTTATAGTCATTGGTTAGTAGTCACCCTCTCATCTATTATTTGTCAGTTATATTTAAATTAGCCTTACTTGTTATGTAAATTAGCATGCATGCTCCTTGCAGGTGTGGGGGGGCAAGTTCTTCCAGCTTTGAATTGAGTTGGTGGTCAGGATCTCCCCCTGCCGCCTATACCTTTCCCTTAGTTCATGCTTCTTTGGCAATCTTCTGGCCTTCGGTGCCTTCTGGGGCAGGATGTTTCCTTTTATCAGTCTTTAGTTCCCTCTCCAAGGACATCATCGTTAGCAAAGCATGCATAGTTTATACAGAGTAATCAGGCTTGCATAGCGAAGCTATGGAGTACTGGTGCTTCTGAAAGGACAATGCATCATGTTTAACCCTGAATTGCACCACAGCTAGGCTGTAACTCAACATATGACTACACAACCAGCAGTGAGGCTGAGCATGTATTACCAGTAGGTCCATACACAAACACACATATGTAATGTGTGTATATACACAGAGCTGGCCACACAAATCAACGTAGACACAATCAGCACTCACATCAACACAAACACCATCGCTGTCTTCATCTTGTACCTCTCTCTGGCTGAGTAGGATGAAGGTCTGTTAGTGGGAAATGTATATATGTACAGTGTGGATCCCTGCAGAAGCTGGGCTCAGATACTCAATCCACCCAGCAACTGGACTGGATCCCAGTCTCTCCAATTGTTGGCATCTAGGCATATGAGCCCCAGTGACTGCAGCTTCACATCAGTTGCTATTAGAGCCCCCCTTACTCACTCCCCCATCCTCTCCCATTCTGCCCCAACCCTACCCCCCCCACACACTGCAGATCCCTTAGTATCTGGCCTTGGATGCACAATCCGTCCGTGAGCTAGTCCTGGATACTCACTCTCCCCAGGTCCCTCACCCCAGAGACACCCATACCCCCAGAAACACACACGTACATGCAAGCAGGTCGTGGTTGTTCCCCAGACTCTATGATCTCTCCAGCAGATATCTAGGACTCCCCAGACCTCCAAAAGCCAGCTCCTTCTCTGGTGTCTCCCTCAGACACACAAACCCCCCTGGCTCTCAGGCCATGTCACCCACTCACCAGCTAGTACAGCTGGATCTTCACAAGCACTCACACTCTCTCCTACACCCGCACTCACTCCAGATGCTGCACCACAGACACACAAGCTCTGACCCTGGTCCCACCCCAGGGCTGACACTCACATCCACACACACACAGTTGCACACCAAATAGAGAGGCCCTCACCCAAGAAATGAGTTAGGAATGGAGTTTAAGACAGGACAGACTGAGTTGCTCAGGCACAGGACATGGCCAGAGAAGAACACTGATAGCGCAGTCTACAAATGACTCACCCTTTTTTATCCCTCTAGTTTGACATACTTGTTCCTTCCCAAAACCACCTTTAACCCTTCCTTTCCCCATTTTGGTTCCTCCTCTAAACATCCCTTAGTAAGCCTTGTGCAATTCCAAAAGGCTGTTCCCCTGCTTCCTATAATGTGTTCCTAGGCAGTGACCGCCTCCTCAGTCCAAAAGGTCATGCAGAGTGTTTTTCCTCTTAGTTTATCTTGACAGGTTGCATACCAGTACATTTGGGCTGAGGGTGTCCTGGAACAGCCCTGGCAGGGGCCTGGATAGGGTACGCCTTCCTCTGAGTCCTTAATTTGCATTCCCCACCAGCCTTTGTGCCTCTGTTCTTCTCTGGGCTTGCGGAGTTGGTCCTTTGATGGGCTGATGGCTCCTGAGATGATCCTGGGGACAGCCAGGGCAGAGTGTTGTTTGGCTCCCACACCCACCATCACCTCTCTGTGCTGGGTGTGCAAACAAGGTGGGGGTTTTTACCTAGTGAAACTCATTACCGGGAAAGATTTCCATTGAACAAGACTGGTAGAAAAAGAATAATTCAGTTTTGTTTAAATCTTCTAGGGGTTTTTGTTTACTTTTTCCTGTGGGGAGAAGTCACATGAGAACTGTCAAATGAAAAAGTCAGGAATGGAGTTATGCTGCCATGAATGTATAGAGTAAGGATATGAGGATACACATTTAAACATGTTCTAGTTAGAAAAATAATGTGAATCTGGCTCCTGCATATCTGACACAAAAGTCAAAATCCAAGGTGTTGGTTTATATTCCATCTCTATCAGAAATTCTATCTTAGTTTCTAGAAACATTTTCAATTAAATTTTCTTTGGAACAATCGTGCCCCTGCAAAATATTATTTCTAGAAAAATAAGGTTCATCACTAATTCCTAAAGAAATACCTTTTTAAAGGTCAAGTTGTTGCTCTCTCCTTCTCTGTCTGTGAATCCTATTAGTTCATTTATAATTATTTTTTTATTATTAATCAATCATATAGTCTCTTTAAATGACTTAATGGGTTTAGCTTTTGGGATACAGTAAATGTGTGTGATGATCCCCTTATATTGCTAAGAGTTATACCAACCTTTTTGTTGATCATTCCTATTTTACATTTAGAACTGAATATCGAGATTTATGAGAAGACCAATAATAGCTCTACATGCTCTGCAAGCCTGAGATGACTGAGTCACTCTCAATTTGCTCTGACAGCAAGATTTATACAAGAAATAACAAACCAATAAAATTTGGGGTTTTTTTCATATTTTACTACATTCTTTATTTCTTTTTCAAAGTTGGAACTGCCGTTCCTACTTATATATGTTAACCCAAGCAGTATTATCAAAAACTTATCCTGGAATAATTTTTCATCTTTTCTCTACTGTACACACTTGTGAATATTTCTTGAAGTCTGAAGGTTTTGGGGTTTTTTTTCCATTCTTTAAAACTGAAATAAAACAAATAAATAAAAAATTTTCTACAGATCCCCATGACTTTAAGTATTTGCATGAAGATTGCGTGGAAACAACTGACATTGTAGTTTTTTAAAATTAAAATTTGCAATATAATACTACTTTACAGTGGCTAGTGGTGGCTTAAAAAAACCAGCAATTGTTGTTAAAAAACATCTGTCTCAAAAGGAATTGAAAAAACTGAAATACATGTTTTTCCTCTTGACTGTATATCTCAAAGCTTTTGTGCTTTTTATTTTCAGAGCACCATACAACTATTGTATTTGTTCATATTCCCACTCTTGACATGAGATTTCTTGCCTTAAAATTATAGTGGTCTTGGCATCCACATTTGTTCTAAAACTTCGGGGATCTAATGGTGACTGCTAGTCAGGCAAATAATTTATTAAATGCATGTGCAACTGTACATACTTTTAATTTGTATCACGGAATCTGTTTTGATCTGCTGAAGCCTTAGTCCCTCTGGATTTTCATATCATTCTAGCCTGTTGAAATGAAAAAAATTAACAAGGTGGGAGTTGGTTGCTGTCATCCCCAGCAGTGGTGTTTCACACCACACAACTAGAGGAAACATGAAAGCAGGGAGGGCATGGCTACAGCTGAAGATGCGAATAGTAGAGTCCACTTCACAGGCTTTGGGAGTCGCAATGCTGCAATAGTTTCATGTGATGCTAGCAAAATGATAATAGGGTGATTGGCACAAAATTTTACACTTGGTTTGGCAGTTCTAAGATTACAGCTTTTTTCATTCATTTTCCAAGTTTGGGGCTAGCCAACTGCATGTTGTGTGTTACATGCTACGCATTAGCAAATCCCCCATTTTGGAAAGTTCCAGTGAAAACAGCATTATGATGAGGTGGTAATCTTTCAAAATGAAATCTGTGTTGAAGTACTGGTTTAATTAATTTATTTTCTATTTTCATAAGCCAAGAATTTGCATGGGGTTTAGGGCCATTTTGTAGATTATTACTGGGAAATCTTAGTTATCTAAGTGAGGCAAGACTAAGATAAACAAGGTGTGGGGGCTTTTTAAGTACAAAACATAGATAAACTGTGCCAGAGGATCATATAAAAAGCATTCTCAAGTGAAAAATAAACTCATTAACACCATTGACCATGGAGCACAAAGATCTACAAGGTGGCACTGGCCTAAATCAGAAAAGCCAGACAGCACAGCGTCACATAAAGGCTTTCTGCCAATCAGTTTCTACAGAACCAACTTCAGTCTCTTGCCAGTCAAAGCAAGACTAAGTTACTATCTAGATTAACCATAACAGATAGCAGAAAATTTCCCTACACATTATGGCACTTATGCCTAAAACCAGGAAAGAAAGAGAGAATGAAAGAATGAAAGAAAGAGAGAAATAAAATAAAATAAAAGAAAGAAAGAAAGAAAGAAAGAAAGAAAGAAAAAGAGAGAAAAAAAGAAAGAGAGAATTAAACAGGAAAACTTAAAGTATCATACAGTTTTGGTTTGTTTTTTTTTTTTCCTTGAGGATGCTAGAAATGAAGAAATTAAAAAAAAAAAAATCAAAAATTCAGCATCCTGTCTGATGCAAATTGAGAGGCAAGGCAAAAAGCAGCTACCTACCCCATTCCCAGCTATACAGCAGAGAAATGGGAAGACAAATGAAAGATGTTTGCAACTGGAATGCTGTGTTGAAAACTTAGCTGCCCTTCCTCTCCGCAGATTCACAGGTCTGACTCGCCAATTATTTTTTTTTTATGGGTTTTGCATATGCAGCACCAAGTAACGTGTTGTTGTAAGGACTTCATTACCACTTTAACAAGCCTCATTTCTAACAATTGTGGAATGTAAAAAGTGGATATTGTTTTTCATGCCATTAAAAAAAAAAAATAATGTTTTCTGTTGTTAGACTCTAGAGGGAAACAAAAAAAAAGCAGCATAGCCAGAAAATAAACAAAGGGCTAGATTTCCAATTAACCCATGCTGGTCTTCATATCACTGGGCTCCAGACAAGAAGGGAGAAGCACTTATACAGCAGTCTGTGACTTGTGTTCTGATTAGAGAATAACTCACTCTACTTAATGGGTCAAAAACATAGAAGACATAGCAAAACTTTTCCAATTACAGCTAAAAAAAGCAGTTACCAAATTACTGCTCCACTTACAACTCCACAACAAGGCCCAGAGTATCTTTCCATGTATGTTCTTTACTCTTGATTTGCTAAAGGGCATTTCTGTGCTGTATGTTAAATTTATGTGCTCAGTTTAAATTCCCATTCCCATTACATTCTTGTGGCATGTTAAGGAGGCAACAGAAAGACTGAGAGCCAGACTTTCTCAAATTTTATCACCAAACTAACTTTGCCTGACAGCTATAGATAGTAACAGATTCCAAGAGAGAAATTTCACCATGTTTAATTCAGAAATATGAAGAAAAGCTTTTTTCTAAAGGATGACTGCTTCAAAGCCTTTGATATTAGAGTATAGAGCAGGAAGATAAGAAAAAAACATCTGTTTTTCACCTTCATCATCCTTTGAAAGCAAATTAAGCTTCTCAAGGTGCATTTACAGGATCATTTTAAACCAACTTAAGTATGGATTTCCACTGAAAGGGAGTTCCTGCATTCTCTGCCTCTCACCCATGCTGTTGTTTCTCATGTTCCAGAACTAGAATTTGTGTAGAATTTATGTAGGGAATAAATGGAGACATGGACATGGGACTTGAGAGGAAAATGGAGACTGGAGTTGGGGTGGGATAATGGGAACTGGTTATTGCAAGAAAGCTGGAAAATGGAAGCCAGGTGGTTAAAGAGGTTGTGAAAGAAGATGAAGATTCCTTGAAAGAAGATGAAGATTCCTTGAGAAGCTTTAGAAGGCTGGATTTGAAGGGACTAGGAAACTGACAGGCAGATGAAGATGGGGCAGAAAAAGAAGACAGATCTGACTGCAACCGAGTTTCAGGAGAAGAACTGGCATTGATCAGAGAGGAGCTCCTCTGAGATTTCCCTGGTATTACACAATGGACTCAAGAAAGCTTAGTAGTGCCATCCACTGGTTGTCGTTTATGATTGGCAGTGCAATTGGAGACAAAAATAGCAAATAGACAAAATGACTAGGGATCTGTGAAGAGGTGAACTGGAACTGAAAGGGCAAGAAAAAAAAAAAAGAAGAAAAACCCTGTGTCAAAGTTTGGGAATAGAAAGTGGGCAGATGATAATAAGGCATAAGAGAAAAGGAGATCAGGATGAAAAATCTGACTGCAGTTGGAACATGTCCATGTAAACTAAACAGAGCCAAGGCAGACTTGAGACATTTATTCATCCTGTTTAATTTTTAGAACACTCCCTGATGCAGTATTGTTTGCTGTGCTCCTAGACAGGTTTGGGGAAATAGTAGAAACTTTTGATTGTTTCCAACAAGCAGGATGGACAAAACTACCCCGTCTGTCTGCAACAGAGTTTAGCTATACAGACACAGTATATGCTATGCCATTCACCCTTCAAACCAGAAGACAGATTTCTGTCTAGCTGTAGTCATAGCGACTGACTAGTTGAGAGTAAGACAACCAGGACAAGGTACGGAAGAAAATGGGAAGAAAATTGCAGAAAAAAAAAATATTTGAGACAAAAAAACATGTTAGAACAGATGGATGGAGGGCCTGTAAGGGTTAAAAAAGGCACTGCTGTGTATATTTTTCTGTGGGACTCAACTTCATTTCTTATAGTCATTTGAATGTAAGTTTGAATGAGGCAGAAACCATCAACAAGAGAAGGGAGGACCTCATGTTTCCCAGGGTAGAAAGTTTCCTGTGGGATTAAAGTCAATGTCTATGTTTCCCCATCAGATCACATCTGGTATCAATAAAGCTGCTCAATGAAAACTTTTTGTATCTGACTTTATACTTCGGATTCTGACCAGCGCAAGTGTTGAACACTCAAGAGATGCATCTGAAATCAGTGAAAGATATGCTTTGAATATATAAAGTGCTTATATAAACCTAGCTCCTGTGAGAATCAGGTCCCTACATTTCCCAGTTTGGGCACACAAATACCATGGGGACTTTAGACAAGAATATTACTGTGCTTTTATTGTCTATCTCTAAAACTGTGCTTTAGTGTTAAATACATTACTATTTTTGAAGCACTCAGGTGCTGTACAGATAAGCAACAAGAAAAAGTAAAATCATGAGAAAATTAATAATTCCATTTTCAGAGTAAGTCTTATACTGTGCTCTAAATATGGGATAGAAAAAATCCAAACCACAGTATTGCTATTTAGTAAGTGGGCATTATTCATCCCATACATTGAACACAGGTGCTACAGAAAAGTATTACATTGTTATGCAATGAAAATCTGTTTCTTAAACATATGGACGGTGGAGTTAAACTGAGGTTGCAAAAACATCCATATTACTGGCTTTTCCTGAAGCCTGAGCTTGTGACTTCTAAAGCTTAAAATAATTTTCACAGCATGCGTATACACGCATATTCTTTCTCTCTCTCTCTCTCATATTTGCATGTATATATAACAAGCAAACAAATATCAACATCAGAAGGACACATGAAACAAAATAATAGTTTTCCCCAGATTTTACTTTTTAAAAAATAAAACTATATGATCAGATAATTGTGCCTTATAGTTCATCTATTAGCTTCTCTCTCCTGGTATTTCAGAAAATCTACCTCAGAAGGCCAATCTCTGCTAGAGTGAATTGAATGTCCTGTACTGCAGAATTTTCCCACAGCCAGAATAGAAGTCAAAGAGAAAAATTTTCACACTCGGGAGGTCACTAAGCAGATGAGGTTTTCAATAAAATATCTATCTATAATGTTTCAACTTTAAGGCTTTTAGGTCTCTAAAGAGTAGAGAATCTCTGACTTTAGATAGGAAGAGACTATTTGGTATCTCTGAGGTGTTACAAACCTTGTTGGAATACAAAGAACTGCTTAGATCCCAAAACCCCTTGTTTTCTGGAATTACAGAGATATACCATTCTGTAAATCTAGTTAGAGATGTAGAATCTTGTTGAGTGCCAAGTATCTTTTGAATCTATCTGGTCACTGCCTTTTCGAACATCATGGAGCTGAACATTAAACTCATTCATTAAAGTAATCTTTATGTAATTCTTTAGATAATGTAGTATGCTGTCAGTTTTTCCAACCTAACAGAGACTGAATAAACCAATCATGGCAAAACAAAATTATCTACAACGGTAAGGCATGCTTTTGCTGCAGTAAAGTGCTTGAGTTAACAGTTGAGTTATAACAGAGTGATCACATTATTACAGTGGTTAGTCACCATACAGTGAGTTTTAGTGGTATTAGGTAGTGCGTTGTAATACTTCATGATGCGAATCCAAGAGCTAAACAGTGCTTTGGAGAAAACCATTCTTGCCCAAATATAACCTTCAGTAAAATGATTAAATAATATTACTTGCAGCTGTTTGAGGAATAAATGGGTGAGTGTACACCGAGCAGCAGACAAAACATGCTTTGCACCTGATGAATTGCATTGCTAAAATACAGCAAATATCATAAAAATATTATAGCAATATTATGAATATAGCAGAAGCTAGATAATAAACTGAAAAACATTGCAAAACAGAGAGACAAAGAAGTACTAACTTATTGCTTGAGTGCATGCACTTTGGAAGGCTGTATTCTGATTTTCTTTAAGAAAGATCCAAGAAGCTGTGACTTGGGGACCAGTGTCTGAGTTCATGTTTTTCATTTTTCATCTAATTCCTCATGCAATTTTCCAGTGTTTCCTCTGGAATCATGTCCCTGCAGCTAAAAGAGAAGAAAGTATTCCTAAGGCTCACGTAGCTGCTGGTGCTTGATTGTTTACTGAGTTTGTGTATTACGGGATATCAATGTGGTCTAAACTTGCCTCCACTAAACTAAGTGCTTCAGAACGACCTTCACGACCAGACAATTAAAAGGACCCTCTTTACACTGTCCTTTTTGGCTTCCCCATCTTCTATTGTTTATCACATATATCTCTTGTGAGCTGGCTACATTTTGCATCTGCTTTTAATTTCTCTCTTTCCCATTTACACTTATGTCTGTTAAGTTCATGTAATTTCCTTTTTGTATTGTTGGGCTCCTCCATTCTTCTTTTTCTGAAATAATTAAACCCCACATTTTCAATGTTTGATTGTTTCCAAATAATAGAATCTCATTCAGAAATTTTAAAGGTCTTCCACAATTGCAATGATCTGAAGAAACCTAAGAAGCTGTTAATTTAATTGTTCATTTAATTTTATTTAGTCATAAATGCAAGCAAAATTAAACTAAATCTAATTTTCAACCTTGGGACTGAATAAGACAGCATTCAATTTTATACTATTAATATGTTAGCAGTAAAATCATTGCTTATAAAAATCTAATTTTTTAACGATTAAAATTAATGACCTAATCCAATATTCAGGTATGTTACTACTAGATCTTTACAGAGTAATGAACACAGAGTAGACCTTTTGTCCTTCAAAAATAATATTGTAGGTTTTGCAGCACATTATTATACCTTTATTATCCTTTTATCATAGTAAACAAACACCAAAAAACAATCAAGAATTTTTCAGCTTTTTAGTTGTACTTTTTTGCTTGCTGTTCAATATTTCTAATGCTTCTATCCTTTATTGTTGTTTTGGGTTTGTGTGGCGGGGTTTTGGTAGCGGGGCAGGGGCTGCAGGGCCGGCTCCTGTGAGAAGCTGCCAGAAGCTTCCCCGGCTCCGAGTCGGACCCGCCGCTGGCCCAGGCCGAGCCCGTCAGTGACGGCGGTAGCGCCTCTGGGAGAACAGAGTTCAGAAGGGGAAAAATCCTGCAGTGAGTGAGGGGATCGGAATGGGAGAGGAACCCCTGTGCAGATCCCGAGGGGAGTGAGGAAGGAGGGGAGGAGGAGCGGGGGAGGAGGGGATGCCCCTGCAGCCCGTGGGGAGACCAGACGGCAGGCTGTCCCCCCCCAGCCCACGGAGGGGAGCGGGGGAGCAGATGCCCACCTGCAGCCCGGGGAGAGAGGAGCCCACGCCAGAGCAGGGGGATGGATGCCCCCCAAGATGGCCGGGACTCCAGGGGAAAGCCTGCGCTGGAGCAGGTTGTGCCTGGAGGACCGCAGCCCGTGGAAGGGACCCATGCCGGAAAAGTTTGTGAAGAACTGCAGCCCATGAAAAGGACCCACGTTGGAGAAGTTCATGGAGGACTGTCTGCCATGAGAGGGACCCCACGTTGGAGCAGGGGATGAGTGAGGAGTCCTCCCCCTGAGGAGGAAGGAGCGGCAGAGACAAGGGGTGAGGAACTGACACCAACCCCCATTCCCCGTCCCCCTGCGCCGCCGGGGGGAGGAGGGAGAGAAAACTGGGAGTGGGGTTGGGCCCAGGAGGGAAGGGAAGGGTGGGGGGAAGGTGTTCTAAGGTTTGGTTTTACTTCTCATTATCCTTGTTTTGATTTGATTTGTAGTAAATTAAATTGATATTGTTTCTTCCCCAGTTGAGCTTGTTTTTTGCCTGTCACCAAAAGTGGTGAGTGATCCCTCCCTGTTCTTGTCTTGACCCATGAGCTTTTCTTTATATTTTCTCCTCCTCAGCCCACCAGGGCCAGTGGGGGAGAAGTGAGTGAGTGGCCTTCTGGTGCTTTGTTACCTGCTGGGCTCAAACCACAACAACTGTAAAATAAATTTACTACTAAGAAACAATTCTCTTCACTGGATGTTATTATAAAATCTTTACATGTGTAGAATGCTATATAGTTTGATAGGTGCTTTGCCTAAAGCATTTTTCAATGACAGCAGTCAGTGTTCTTGAAATGCTTACTGTCATTGTACAACTGATACTACTATGAATATCAACATTTTTTGCATACTAAGAAAAACTCTGGTTTTCATTATCTTTGAGGACCAGCTGAAGTTGTTAAATCAATTTGCTACTTATAGTTTAAGTTGAATATTATTTCTTTGCAGCAAACCTTTTAAAACCTAAATTTGTGATGCACAACTATTTCTAGTTCATTTTTTCCTTTTGAGTTTTTCAGTAAGATATTTTAAAATTGTATAAGCTTTCTTTATTCATTAACATAACAAAAATGCATAACACTGACAAGTGAAACCTATGAAAACCAGAGTCAGAAAATAGAAGAGTGAATGTATATTGACTGTGGAATAGCAAAAATGATGCCATTAAAATTCTGCAAGTCCTTGCAGAAATATAATGGCATAGCCTGACTCAAGTTACCCCCACCCCAGTCTTCTGTAGAAACCAACATAAAATGCAAACAGGTGTGAAAATTACCCATCTCTTTTTTTTAAATATATGTACACCTTGATTATATTTAGCTATATTACTACTTATTCCTGTACATGCAATTTAAAAAGTGAAACATTACCCAGGTCATCTGGTCTACCAGTATTTTGAAAAGAAATGCTGTAATTGCTGGTTAATTCACTATTCTTTTTATAAATGTATTCAAAAGTTAAATTAATCTATTTGCATACTGTTTTTCAACTGATTTTGATTTCAAATATGCATGTAAATTAGCAATGGATAATGGAATAAGATATGCAGTGGTGAAGTTCAGAGCAACCTCTATCGAAAGCCCTTCCTATTCTTGGGCTAAGCCACTGATCCGGAGACTGATGAAGTAATAGAAGAACAGTTTGAGATACCATTGAACTTTGGGTCAGTCACTAAAGAGGCTAAATGAACAGTAGTGGATTTTTCCATAAAAGCTGTAATAAGAACTTTGAAAATTATTTACATAGTTGTATTCTAAATATATTCACATATTATTGGACTGGATTTTTAGAAGTGGAGAATAATGGAAACATTTCGATAAACAATCACATCTGTCATACACATTTTCAGCTAATATTACTCATAGAACTTATTATTTGAAATATTTTATACAATTCTTTGAATTAATTATGGACTAATACACACACAAGTTATTTGACCTGGAGCATAAAATGAGTGAATCACAGACATACGTATTTGTCAAACGTTTCAAAGGAAAAAAACTTAGTGAATTATTTAGAAAATATGACTGAACTTGATTCAAGACCAGACTGCTACTCTTCAGCAATTGTGAACATGCAAACAGAAAAAAATGTGATTAATAAAATGTTGGAAATTTTAATTCCACAGTTACATTATTTTGCTTACTTTAGGTATTGGAAACCCTTATCCAAAGGATAAAGAAATATAAGTTATCTTTAGCATATGAGGTTACCTGTGTATCAATACAGGCAGAATAGTCATGCATTTTTTCTGCCTCTAAGGAGATGTCAGCCGTGAGTCAGATCTAGTCCAGAAGTCATATGACTACACTGTTGTGTTTGAGCCACTTTTTCAGACTCCTTTAACAACCAATGAAACAGTCTGATAACAACAATACTGTTTCATACTGGTTTTGTTGAATCTTTTGTTAATTATAGATGCTTCAGTTCTCCCTAATTGATCCATAGTTCAAAATTTTTCTTGGGAATGATAGTTCAGATGCCTATTAACACATTACCTTCTCTTAGGACCAATGCACAAGTTAACCCAAGATGCTTATCAGAGACGACATTACCTGCTATACACTATCTCATTGTACAATATGAGCTGTTTAAGGAGCCCGGTTCATTGATGACAATGGGAGCCTGAACCAGAATTCTAATAAACCAATGAGACATCATGAGAAAATAAGTTTATTTTTAAGAAAAGGTGAAATTACATTAATTCTGGAAGTAGGATTCATCTCCCTTGTTATGGCTTAACCTCAGCCAGCAACTAAGCACCACCCAGCTGCTCGCTCACTCCTCCCGATGGGATGGGGAAGAGAATCAGAAAAGTAAAAGTGAAAAAAACTCATGGGTTGAGATAAAGAGAGTTTAATAGGTAAAGAAAAGCTGTGCACGCAAGTAAAGCAAAACCAGGAATCCATTCACCACTTCCCATGGGCAGGCAGGTGTTCAGCCATCTCCAGGAGACCTGGGCTCCATCACACCTAATGGTGACTTGGGAAGACAAATGCCATCACTCTGAAAGTCCCCCCCTTCCTTCTTCTTCCCCCAGCTTTATACGCTAAGCATGATGTCATATGGTGTGGGATATCCCTTGAGTCAGTTGGGGTCAGCTGTCCCAGCTGTGTCCCCTCCCAACTCCTTGTGCCCTCCAGCCTCCTCGCTGGTGGGGTGGGGTGAGAAGCAGAAAAACCCTTGATTCTGTGCAAGCACTGCTCAGCAGTAACAAAAACATCCCTGTGTTATCAACAGTTTTCAGCACAAATCCAAAACATAGCCCCATACTAGCTGCTATGAAGAAAATTAACTCTATCCCAGCCAAAACCAGCACACCCTTCAATGAAGTCAAAGTTTATCATGTATATTCTATAGAAAACAAATTGACACAACTGTTATTCTTAGCAATGACTGCAAGAAGATAAAGAACTTTTCTGTATTGAATGTGTGAGTAGTAGTATAGCTACTTCAGCTTGCTTTATGACTGTGTTGAATAACTGAATAAAACGTAGGGTAGTTAAATAATTGTACTCAATGCTTACTAAAAGCATATCATTAAAAAAAAAAAAATCAACCAAAAAAGCTTCACTGCTTTGTTGAGAAGCCATAGAGATAGTGACAGGAACTATATTGTATTGGTACTTTCTTATTCAGAAGGATCAATTTTATTTTACACCTAAGGAGACTGAATAAATATATATGGAGCTTCTTAACTGACAATGCCAATATTGGATCAAATCGTATCATTTCTCCTTTGTAAAGCTAAAATTACAGAACTCATCTTTGAATTATTTTTGAAGTATACTATCTCACCATCAGAACACTCCTTAGCTTCTACTATCTTTGCCATAAAGACAAGAAAATTTCGGATTCTTGTGAATACTTTGTTATAGATAACAAATGATCCTAAGAATACATGTAAAATGTTCTGTCTCATACCTAGACCAATCAGTTAAGTATCTTTTTTTTTTCCCTGGAAAAAATGTCCACAAAAACAGCAAGCAGCTACACAATGTGGACATCTCAAGAATCTTCCAGTAGTGTAATGATAAGACCAAATATTTCCAATTGTCTCAGTATTTGCTTGTGAATTTTGGAGTTGGTTGCTACATGCACCAAGTTCTTTCACTAGAAAGATAATCAAAATGATCAGTGTTCTATATCATTACATTACCAGTTGGCAGCCTATCTTGCTACCAAAAATTAAGATTCATTCTACCAGTACATAAGCAACATTTTTGGCCCAGTTCCAAAATGTATTGCCATCTGAAATTTATGTGGGAAAAACAGTCATGCTTGTCAAGTTTTATGTGCTGGATTTAGCTGCCAGATCAGATGCCAAATTCAGGAAAGCAATAGTCCAATCTTTCTTCAGCTGGTGCAGCTGGCATTCTCACTTCCACCATCCTCAGGGGATACTTGGCACCAATAGTATCATCATATTTTAAAGTTTGAAAGGTTGAAACAGAACACGTTCCTGCAATATTCTTATTTGATTTGGTTTAGTTGTTTAACAAACAGTTTGATAGCATGTGGAGACATGTACTCATCTCCTTTTCTTGCAGAGTATCTGTGCCTTTATTTTATGTTGTTATATCACACACTCATCGCTGTTGGTGTCTCCACCTCAGCCTTCTGATTAACTACCACCAATGAACATTGCAACCTTGAAAGCATTTTTGAATGACCCACCTACTTTTTCTGCTTTTTCTGAAATTCTAGGGACAGGGAGTTTGAGAGAACTGGAGAAGGACTAACAGCACAGTACAACCCAGGGTAAGTGTGGCCCTCATACACAATGGTATTCAAAAAAGATTATGACTTCGGCAAGAAGAGAAGCATATATGACTACTAGTGAATCACACAGACAATGGTATTTTGATAAACCATGGTATGACAAGATAAAGAACCGCTCTTTTTATGCAGTTCCCTTGGTGTCTGATGTTTTGCGAGTACGTGTAAGCATGAACCTGTGTATTTAAGTTAGCAAAAAAGTGCACTGAAAGCATATCATGGCTGTAATTGCAAAGCCCTGTTAGCATTCTTCCCATGCTCTCAATGGACAGAATACTTTCATTTAAATTCTCATTTACAAAATCATGAAGTCAGCTGGTTTTACAAAGTTAATGTGAAAAGGCAACTTCTTAAAATTACTTCTTCATGTTCTGTATTGGCATGGGCTAGTCATATGGGGCAGTTGGGTACTGTTTTTCACTTGCTTCATTTCCATTACAACACAGCGACAGCAAATCCGTGCATCTTGCAGTTAATAAATGTCTTTTTTTTTTCTTCATAATGACTAGATATGTTTATTAAGTTTTCATTTCACCACATCATAATAAGCTTCCTAAATACATAACCAAGATAGAGTTACCTTAACAACCTTGTCATTTTGATTTTTCATCCATTTCCTTTGTGTGTGCCTTCTATCTCAGTGAAGTTTCAACTCATTAGCTGACTGCCATAAGCTATTAGTCTGTAACATTGCTCAGTCTTTAAAAAAACAGAACAAAAAAAAAGAAAAAGGAAAAAACACAAAAGAGAAATTGCCTACAGCCACTTTCAGACTCTGTGTCTACAAGTCCTGTTGGTTCATTAACCCAATGTACATTAAAAAGGAACAACCCCCTGACAAAAAAAAAAAAAAAAAAACAAACAAAAAAACCAAACCAAACCACAAAACCAACAAAAAAAGTATTAATGAAGAGTCTGTTTTCAGAGTGCAAGTCAAAGGTATCACTAAACACAAAATACACTATTCAGCTCCTCAGTACTCTTCACAAAGCCAAGCAAAATACTTTTATGCATGCAGCATATACTTCCTATGCATTTTGGTACCATGAAACTATGTCTAATCTAGTCATACCTGAAAGACTGTATACTAATTGGTTTGGCTTCAGTTAACAATATTAAATCCACAAATTGGTAAGGAGTATGCACAATATTAATTTCATAATCACGGCCTGCTGTAAAGATTGATTTAGGGAAAGTAGTGTGTTACCAAAAATGTTTACTTGAATGGCCTCATTATACTTCATTGCCTTTTACAATCTTTTACCTTTGTGTTTTTTTTGTGTTTGTTCAGTTGGGTTTTTAACTTCTTTTTTAGCCAGATTGGCACACTTTGTCGTGATTTTATTCAAAACTATATTATGTTTTATTCTATAACTGCCATAAGTTATGTATGCATAACAACATTGTATTTCATAATATCATTACATTAGATTAATTACTTTCTGTTTTCTAACCCATTTTTACTTTCTTTTGTTTTATTTCAGTCATTTTGCTATAAAGCATTGAAAATATGATTGTTCTATTGTATTATATTTTTAAAAATAATAATTATTTTTATAATATAATTAATAATAGCAACCCTCAGATAAAGAAGCTTGGTTTGCTACCTTGTGACCAATTCCCCTCAGTGCATACCTACTACTTTGCTCTCAGGCTGCAGTTTGGAATGATGCCAGTAGGTCTCTGAGCCAGGAAACCTATACCCAGAAGGAAGGATAATGTGTTCCAGAGTTTGCACCCTACAGACAGTATAAGCATGGATTGTGACAGATTTCATGTCCTCTGCACAAAGCGGTCTTGACATGAAGCACACATGACACAAGTTCCTTGCTCTTCAGGCTTGATACCAAAATATGATCTAAACTGAGGGATGCTGATTCCTGGAAAACATCCACTTACAGCTCCAGGACCAGGAATTACCCAATAGTTAATGTCATGTGCATATGGTTTCCTTCTCCAGGTGCACCTGGCGGGATAGTGTCCTGAAAGAGTCACCATCTCTAGGCAGCAAATCACTCTCCTCACAGAGAATGAAAAAATGTAAGCTGATATCTCACTCTCAGAATATGGCTGTGTCAGGCCAAGCAGGTACACTGTATATTTGTTTTTTCCAAGCTCTTTCATGTTTGGATCAGAATGATTGATCTTGTAATTCATGCCCAAGTTGGTTTATATTTGATTTTCAGGCTGGGAAACCATTTAATCATCATGAATAGATATTAACTTTTTAATTTGAGGTTGTGTGAAATTGCGTTTCCCGTTGTGCTTCTTTTCCTTCCCCAAGCTAAACATTGCCAGTGGTCCCCTCTGCTAGAGAGAGAAAAGATATCTGGGCTGCAGCAGGCATGCAGGTTAGTGGGGAAGAACACGTGAATGCTCAGAGCTTGTTTGACCAGAGGAACCTGTGTCTGAATGTGGTCTTTCTGAGACAGCTAGAGAAGAGTGCGAGAACAAAGTCTGTTTCCCCAAAACACTCTCCCAGCCTAAAGAATTTGCAAACCAAATTTCTGGGATTTTCTAAGCCATGTTTGTTGTCTTTGCATTTACTATCACTTCAGTGATTTTTCTTCCATGAAATAATCCTATTTCTTTTTGAAAGCAATCATACCCTGTTCATCTATACTTGCCACTCAGAATCCAAGTATCTGCCCTCAGACAAGTTTTTTCCAGACTGAAATGCCCTTTGCTATTTAGTCATCCCTTGCATAGAATCCGTTCCATACCTTTTGATCTTCCTTGTTGCTCTTCTCTGAATTTTATACCCTGCCATACTCAACTAATGGAGGATGTTATATCCCTTTCTGCATTTTTTGTTAGTAGTGTCTGTTGGAAATGCAAGCTCTGTCAGTATCACCACTTGCTGTATGACCGTACAGTGTCTAACATTTCCTCCTGTTTCCAGATGCCACTGTAAGAACAAGAGTCAGAGGTTGCCTGAGGTGCTGCACAGGAGAAAAAAAGATCTGTGGTTAGAGATTAAAATAATTTTTAACTATTGAAAAGCCACAATCACAGGTAGTGCTAGGTGATCAAATTCATGCAATACCGAAGTACATGTAAGATATGGCAAATAATTAGCCTTCTTAAGGTTATCTGTCTCTCTCCACTGAAAGCGTGAGAACTCCAGATGATAGTAGAATCTAACTTTTAGATTGCAAAAATGAGATAAAATGGCTGCTAATAGAGTTGCCAAGTAAGGTGCCTAAGTTAAAATTGGATTCCAGCCAACATTTATTTTGCCATGAAGCCTGAGACCATGCTCTACATTTTCAAGGTCTGCAGGAAAAACTTCAAAGCTCTGTATGTAGAGATGCTGTTGATACAGTCCCCTTCCTTTTGAAAAAATAATGTAAATACTTACCTTGAAGTCCAGATCTTCCTGTACCACGTTAATGCACAGGATCGATACAAAAACAGGGTTTATATTAATCAGATTAGTGACAAAAAATGAGAAAGTGATTTTGTGTTGCCTCCTTCTCTGCCATCACTGAGACATGAAGCAAAAATGACAATGTGTGCATACATTTATTTAATATTTAGAATGGAAAAGTACCTAGAGACTCATTTTGATCACCAGGGTCAAATCCCAGTGAGTTAGGTGCTCCACAAAAACACATGCCGGGATGGTACCTGTCCTTTAGTGTTGAAAGCTTATAAAAAAAAAAGACCATAAGAGTTCAGAAAGAGAAGGACCTATGCTACGCACACGTATAGTTATACAAAATATTACATAACTTGTTCCTTCATATTCCTGCCATTGGATTTTTTAATCTTTTTTTCATTGAAATATAAGATTCTAACGTTTCAGCTTAAGGAACCTTAATGTGTTTTCAAGACCTATAAAAGACAACAATAAAGGGGGGGGGGAGATTTATTTCACAATTTTCCTTTCTCATATTATTTTTATTTATTGAAATATACAGCACAGATGACTGATACAGCTCTAGATTGTTAAGAGGAACCACTGTAGTTCTTTAAGTAGACCACAAATTGTGAAAAGTTCTGTTCATATATTAATTTCTGGCAAATTTATTTATGATTTCCACTAAGTTCAATGAAAGCCATATCTGTAAAGGTAGAGCAGTGCTTTTCAAACATCTATTGTATTATTTTTGAACACTAAACCATTTTGAAGTACAGTAGGCTGGAACCTAATAAATTAAATCTGCTTTTCTTATTTACTTTACATACAGCACTTAGAAACAGTTTGGTGTCCCTGGACAGGCATAGACTAAACTTTTAATATCATTGAATTAAAATGTGTAGTGTTTGCATAGTTCTCCCTCAAAAGAGGAAATGTAGAGATCATGGCAAGATACTGCAAAGTGAGAGTTCTTATAGGTTTCTTGAGATTGATACCTTATATACAAGGTCTTGCCAATGCAGGGAGTCTTTCCTTTCACAAAAGATGACGTCAAAAATCAATAAAAGTTCTCATACCAGAATAATAAATTAAATATAACCCTACTCAGAAAACTGTATGAATTAACAGATGTTCAAGTATGGTGTGTACTACTAATATAGCGTATGATATCGGGCCTGCCATTCTCTGAAACCTGACAGATAAAGGTTTCTAGCTTGACAAATCTTTCTCTATATGTACAAAAACTGAAATGTAGAAGTTTGTCACTTTAAGATTAAATGTAAATACATCTTGAATGACTACATTCATGTGAAACATTCATTCCTCTTCTAGCTTTTGTCTACAAACTAGTCCAGATGATTAATGGATGCATATTAATGAATATCAATTTGTTAATTTAATAACTTCATTCTTAGAAAAAACATATATTTTAACACGCTGGTCTGTTGCAGAAGTGAATAGCTTTTGCTAGTAAATAGGAGAAGGGAATAGTGAAAGCTCTGCACAAAGAATATTGCTGTGTTTGCCATTTTTTATTTAAAATTTCTAATAAAAAGAAGTATGTTAAAAAACAAACAAGGATAAAAATAGACATCCACATTTTTTTCCACAGTTTGGGCACACGTCTTAAAAACCTGGGAACATTTCCAAATATTTCTTAAACTAAAGTAACTGAATCCACCTGACTTCTAACTTAGAGATAGGTTGTAAAATGAATGAGGGTTTGATAAGTATAAGTAATCCTGTAAGCCATATCATGCAATGTTTCCTTTTTTAGAAGTATTTTGCATGAAGTATGAATTCAATTCTATATTTTAGTATAATGAGAATCCAGCTTTACTGAGAGCATATTGGAAAGTGCAGTTGAAGACAACAAAGAGGTAGAATTGCAAAGTTATTGCAGTTTTCACTCATGACAGTATTGCAGCACAGGCACAGTTCTGCTGTCCTAAGCACAGAAGGAGCACCCTCCAGGAGGTTTCATTTGTTTCACAACCTGATTTCCAGTCTTTCTCGAGACCACACAAATCAATCTTTGTCTTCTGCCTTTTGGACCACTGTCAGTCATGTTTCTTATTTTGCTTGGCTTTCTGTATCTTTTTGCCTCTTTCTGTTATCTTTCAGCTTCTGTTATTCGCAGACATACAGTCCCACAAATCAGTAACTCCACTCTCTGCACCACTCCAGGCAAACCGTGCTTATTTTCCCTGGCATATTTCTGTTCCAGTCTGCCCCAGTACCTCAGAAAGTAGACTCTGCTATTTCACTATTTTTAAACAAAAAGATTTTAATTGCTTTCTCATGTAAAAGGAGTGAAAGTTGGCTAACAAACCCCCCTGATTCAGTGACCTTGGTGACTGTCTGCAAATTGACATCATGCTTGCTGGCAGCTGCACAGAACAGTCACATAATAAAAACAGGACTGTCCATGTACTCAGTACAATATAAACTGCATCATCACTTTTACTGGCGTTGTGTTTGTACCTCTCTCTTCCTTCCAGCATTTTTTTCTCCTTTGGACTTCTTAATTGTTAAAGACAAATAGTCTATACGAGAAAATTAAAACAATTGCATTTTTCTTTGCTCAACGTTTGGCTGCAGACATTCACACCTATGAAAGAAGGACAGCACTGTCATTCCAGGAATCAGGTTATAAAAAAACATGGAATCACCTGATCATAGGAAGACTTAGTTGGAAAGGATTTCTGGAGTCTTATCTGGTTCAACCCTCACTTCAGTCAAAACGTACTTTGGGCCAAAATCTTCTTTCACTTATGAAGATACTGAAGAATATTTGGCCTTCAGAGTATTTTTCTAAAGCTCAGAATAATCACAGAATATGTACAAAGATCTTAAAATCACATATGTCTCCTCCTTATCCTAAAATGCCACTGTTGTTCAGTGGCCATCTCCTAATTTCAGGACGTTGAGAGCTGGGCTAATATGTGACACCCCTCACACTGGTTTTAATTGTTTTGAGTTAATTTTATCAGAGGTGTTGCTGGTAGCACAGCTAGAAACACGCAGCTGTGTCTCTTCCTTCAATGTCTGCTAGCCAAATGTGTGACCTGCAGCCCATAAGGATCTGTAAGCCTCATTCTCACATATTTGTGAGCAATTCCTCAGTGTTTATTAGCTTATCTTCTGCTATATCCTTAAGACTTCTTATAGTTATGACTTCCAACATAGATTTCTTATTAACCACCACTTAAGATCTCTGTACCCTACGGTAAATTTTTAAAGCTCCCCTACTACTCCTAGGGAAGTTTTGCCTCTAAAAGAGCGACATGGTTGAACTTGAAATCACTGGCCATTAGTGAGCAATGTTATTCTGAAATATAGAAAAAATCTACTTCATAACATTTATGCTGTCTTTGTTATATTTTAGAAATGCACAGATGTTGGATTTACTAGCATTGAATGATTCATACTAAGATTAGCAGAATTTACAAAAAGGTCTTTTCAGACTTTGTTTTTACCCATCTGTTGTCATTGTAAGCTACTGGGCTGTAGTATGCAGAACTAGGTAGCTTGCTTTCATTAATTTTCAAATAATTCCTGGTGATAGGACAACAAAACAGTTTTACACATGGAAGTAAATTGAAATATCAATACTGCTGTATTTAGTCTGAGTTATTGACTCAGTAAAAAATGCAATAACAATCTTCAGTGATAATGCTGTAAATACGTCAGCTTTACAGCAACATAGCTTTAGTTCTATTTTCTCTCCTTAAATATTTTATAGCATGTTAATTTGATTCCTAGATTGTTCACTCTTCCACTCACATACTCACTTACTCACTCTCATTTTTCTAGAGTTTACAAATAAATATTTGTTTCTAGAGTTTACAAATAAATATTGTTGTTTGGTAGAGTATGAATTCATTTTACAAGTACATGTGTGAAATTATTTATTTAGGAATTGTATTTGTTCAGGAAATTGGGAATCTCTTATGTGGACAAGAGTTAAGTATACAGTTAAAAGGAGTACTCATTTGCATAAGTGTTTTCTAATTTCTACATATTTTATATATTCTGTTCCTGTTCAGTGTCTTTTATAGAATTCAAAGCTATTAGTATGATTACCTAGCTACAGTATTAGGAAATGGCATAGAAATTACAGCTGGGAAATTTACACAAGTTTCATATTGCTAAGAATATCCTAATGAACATGGACCATTCAATCTGATATACATGATCTAATTTTTTTAATGTTATGGCTTCATGCTTTTTATATTAATCTATGTTTTTAGTTTTTAAAATAACTGAAATGTAAGACTAATATATTTGTTATTTTAATCTTTTAACAGAAATAACTTGCTGTCCATCTTTATTTGCCATAACAATTACCATCACTATCAGAATGAATTGCTGTATCTCAGACATTTTGAACTTTCCAAGCCTCTATTATCCAACTGAAAATAGTGTTGTATACAAATAATTATTGCAAGATTTTGGTTATGTTCCTGATTTTTCTTTTTCACAAGGTTTTTATAGAACCATAAACCTAGAATTATACCTTTCATCATTAATATTATTATTTGGCTAAAATAAGAAAGTGAGGAATAAACTCAACAGTGGTTTTCTGGTCTGAGAAAGCCATCATTTCTCTATAGCATCCCCTTCCTCAGATGATGCAGTGGGAGCGCTCCCCCGTGCCACACCATGCTGGATTTAATACAGGTCCTATTAAGAGTTAAGACTCCTACAGCATTCTTTCATCTGACTTTCAGATAGGAGTTCTGTTGGTCAGTCTGGGGCTTGTATTTGTTGTTGAAGTTTGCTAGTGGAATGTCCCAGTACTGTAGAAAGCTGGCTTTTTTAATCTTGCTGATGTTGTGTGGATGGTATACCCACCCTGATAAAGACTGAAACTTCTCGACCTCTGAAAGGAAAGAATTAAAACTAGAAGCCGTAGTTTGGGGATGAAACCACCTGGTCCAGGTGGTGACTAGAGTTACATACAGAATGCGCCAAGTCAGGTACCCCAGCGACCTGAGCCTGCCAGAAACACCTCATCCAACGAAACACCTCGGTTAACAGAAGTTTCTAGGCCCCTGACCATATATGACCACAAGCCCTGATCTGACTAGGGTATAAATGGAACCCAACAGAAGACCCCTCTGAGCCAGTGTCATGGTTTAAACACACCCCTCCCTCCTTCCCAGCTCAACCCCACTCCCGGTTTTCTCTCCCTCCTCCCCCCGGCGGCGCAGGGGGACGGGGAATGGGGGTTGGTGTCAGTTCCTCACCCCTTGTCTCTGCCGCTCCTTCCTCCTCAGGGGAAGGACTCCTCACTCGGCCCCTGCTCCACCGGGGGGTCCCTCCCACAGGAGACAGTCCTTCACGAGCTTCTCCAACGTAAGTCCTTCTCACAGGCTGCAGTCCTCCACAAACTTCTCTGGCGTGGGTCCTTTCCACAGCCAATTTTCAGTCACAGCCTGCTCCAGCGCAGGCTTTCCCCTGGAGTCCCGGCCATCTTGGGGGGCATCCATCCCCCTGCTCCGGCGTGGGCTCCTCTCTCCCTGGGCTGCAGGTGGGCATCTGCTCCCCCGCTCCCCTCCGTGGGCTGGGGGGGGACAGCCTGCCATCTCACCTGGGCATCCCCTCCTCTGCTGCTCCTCCTCCCCTCCTTCCGCACTGACCTGGGTATCTGCACAGGGGTTCCTCTCACATTCCAATCCCCCTACTCACTGCAGGTTCCCCCTCTTAACTCTTCTCCCAGAGGCGCTACCGCCGTCACTGACGGGCTCGGCCTGGGCCAGCGGCGGGTCCGACTTGGAGCCGGGGAAGCTTCTGGCAGCTTCTCACAGGAGCCGGCCCTGCAGCCCCTGCCCCGCTACCAAAACCCCAACACACAAACCCAAAACAGCCAGTGTTCCTTGGAGCAGCGGGTCTGCAGTCAGAGAGTCTCCCCTCAGATCGGGACGCCATCTAAGGAAACTCCCTGGGCCTGAGTGCCTCGCCTCATCGGTGAGTGACATGTGCATTTTGAGACATCATTCTAAGCTTGGGTTTGGTTATTGTTCGTGTAGTGATAGTTCCCAGCTGATGTCCTGAACCTGTAGATAAGTTGTGTTTGTCGCAGTGTTTATGACCTAATATTCCTGTTCAGTCTGGCTGTTATATTTCAATATCACGTAACATTCCTGTTCAATTTGACCACTGCATTTTGATATCATTAAAGAAAATTTACTTTTGAAATATATCGCTTTTGGCCTAATGTTTCTACCACATGTTGCAATGTTTACTGGAGGAATAAACTGTTTTAATAAGATAATGAGAGAATTAAAAAACCTTCGTGCATTCCTTGTTTCTAAATAATTCTCTGTTTTTAATGTATAATGAGAAAGGTTAAAATAACTGTCTGACAAAGGTGAATGCAGAATGAGATGAAGAAATCCCAATTTTACATATGTTTTACAAGTGTTCTACAGCATTTTGTGGATAAGATTTTCAGAGTAGTCTAATAGATTTGGATTAACATTGAAATTAACAAGCATAAAATATTAAAATTGCACAGGTACTTTGAAAATTTCAGAGTAGCTCCTGTCAGAAATCGTAAGTATATGGGCATTTGACATCAACCATACCATTTGTCTTTCTCATTACAGCTAGGCAGCAAGATCAAGGACTGCATCGTGTGCTATGAATTTCTAAGCGTTGTATGTCCAGTGTGGATCTGTTAACAGTTTTCTTTACAATTATGAAAGAACTGTGATGCAGGCAGTGCTTTTTACTAACTTATACTGTACAAATATTATTTGTCCTAAAATCAGGTCAGAATAGTCATTGGTAATATTGGCATCAGTAATAATGACAACTGTAATACACATAATGAAAATACTGATAATAGATAGCAATAGACTGTATTACTTCACAGATGGTGTACAGAAATAAATAAAAACTTGGGCTTACCTAGCATAATCAATCAAAATTTGGCAAAATCAGATTCTGTAATATGAAGGAACTATGCTGTCTTCAATCTCTGAATAATCTCCACAGAAGATACTAATACATTTTTACAAAAATTAAGGGTATATTATCAAAGGGATGTAAAATACAAGCTTTTCCATTGTTTCACTGAGATTTCTCACAGTGATGTAAAGTCAGTTGTTTGTTGCTTTAGGGGCAGAGGGGCAGGGGGTTGAGTATAATTCAAGTTCTTGAATTACATTGAATGAACACTGAATATATCTATTCTAGTAAACAAAATTGTCCGGGGACCATATTTTTTCCTAGAATGCAAGTAGCAAAACAGGATTTGTACCCAAGTAGCTAAGATCGCTTTGCTCTCTCTCCTCCTCTCCCCTTCCAGAATCCGAGACGATTGCCCTTTGGCAGGGCTGGCAGGAGCAGTCCCCAGCTTCTGCTCACCCTAATCTCAGTCTGCTCTGGCCAAAGCTAAAACTGTTTCAGAGACTCTGCTATTGATTTGGTAGTATAAATGCTCACATGCCAGTATTCAAGTGTTTGCCCTGGTACTGTTTAGTTTACTAATCTAGACAAAGCCTCAGGAAT
Source organism: Haliaeetus albicilla (assembly GCF_947461875.1). Classification (NCBI taxonomy): domain Eukaryota; kingdom Metazoa; phylum Chordata; class Aves; order Accipitriformes; family Accipitridae; genus Haliaeetus; species Haliaeetus albicilla. The sequence continues at coordinate 23,882,979 of NC_091500.1, forward strand.
TAATTCTGGAGTGTGTTTTAATTTTGGAGTGCGTTACACTTGTCACATTTAATTAGAGCCCATGAACATGAGCTTCTGTTATGCTTTTCCCTCTTCCTTTTTTTTTTCTACTGTTTAGAACCAATTTTCTATATTCAATTTTCATTTTACCTACTCGTCTCTGGGTTCATTTGCATTTTTGCTTGCTGTTTGTTTCCTCTTTTTTTCAGCCTTTCCTCAGTGAGCTTGAACACAACAAGTTTCACATTTCATCTGAACCTTTAAACCCATAAAGTTCCAGTAAGTAGAAAATAGCCACCTGAGTCGTGTGCTGCATGGCTTTCCCTGCTGGCTTCTGCTTCTCAAAATGTGAGTTAGGAATCACATGGAGGTGGTTTTTAAAAAGGAATAGATTTACATAATGCTTTTTTTGCTCTCATCTTTGTGCTCAGACATTATATAGAAGCTTATTTTATTTGCTTTTTTAATGTGAATATTTTCTGGTGATCACAGGAGTGTTATTCAATCGTTATTCTCATCTTGTCCAAGCAGTTATGAGAGGAAAGATGCTTTTTTCTAGTCAAATACCACAGTAGAGAACATTTTAATCTGACTACCAAAGACATAAAGAGAAAAAAATAGCTGCATCTTAATTTCAGAGTGGAGCAAGGTTCGTATTTTAACACTAGCAACTACAGTTTAAATAAAGAAAAAAACATAATGTGCTGCTCATGGATAGGAATCAAACAGCATCTTTTTCTTGTTGTACTCCAAGAACATCCGGTGTGGCTACAGTATTAGAATCCCTAGGGAACATGGTGAAAGAAGTGAGAGTGAAATTCAATTTATTTCACATCTACTTTTAGCAATAAACTATAAACTGTCATGATTGTTAACCAGAAATAAAAGAGCCAATCCTAGGAAAAGTAGGAAGTTTCCAAAGCATGAGAAACTCCTACTGTCTGAAAAGTATGAGATTGGTTTATCCTCACGTCTGTTACAACCTCACCATTTTCACTCACCTCCATGTCCCTTGGTACGTTTTTAACTTACTACTGAATTTCTATGTTGAAGGGGGAAAAGAGTTATTTCACAAAGCTGTATGTACTCTGTGGTCTATATCTCTTTGTTAGTGTTAATGCATATCTAGTTCCGAATGTACAGAATATGCTTAGATACAAGTTTACATAAATCATGCACTAGAGTTGATCTCTCTAACTCAAATATTCTGTATTTTATGAAGTTTTGTATGCATCTTATAAATGGGAGGAGGAACTTTATAACATGGAAGGAAAAACCTTAGTGAAAATCTAGAAAGGATTGTTACAGTTAAGAGGGACACATGCAGTATTTCCTTTTCATTTTGAATAGTAGAGAACATAATCTCTCACATAGATTAAATATGAAAGTAAGAGAATTTTCACATATATGTGTAGATAGCAACTGGAATGATGCCATGACTCACATGATCAAAATCAATACAAAACAAGTTCATAAAATAAATATTACAGCATATTTTTTCTGAACAGTCTTAACAGAAGGGGAAAAAACCATGCTCACTTCTGTTCCCCCTACACTTTCATTTCTCTTGGTAGTGTGAGTGTCTCTTTCACCTGTTCTTCTACTTTCATGGGGTTTTTGAGATCTCTCCTACTTTATTTGTACTTATTCTTACCTGTCACAAGATTGTAAATCTTACAATATTGGTAAATTCTAAAATGCATTTTACTGGACGTGAGACGGAATATAAAAATTATGTTGCTCTAAAACATTTTTCTTCTTCCATTTTCCTGCTAAGAGAGCAGAACTTTGAGGAATAAGAGCAGGGCAGGGTAAATGAACAGAAATATCTTCAGCTGTTGAATTTTGGAAACAGCTGGTGGTCCTAGAAAGGATCTAATTAAACACACATTGCTAAACTTCCCTCATGAAGCGAACAGCAAAGTTAGCTGCCAACCTGACAGCATAATGCTGTTTAAATACTGTCCTGGTTTCATCTGGGATAGAGTTAATTTTCTTTCTGGTAGCTGCTATAGTGTTATGTTTTGCATCTAGTATGAGAAGACTGTTGATAACACTGATGTTTTCAGTTGCTGCTAAGTAGTGTTCAGACTAAGTCAGGGGGGTTTCAGCTTCTGATGCCCAGCCAGCAAGAAGGCTGGAGGGGCACAAGAAGTTGGGAGGGGACACAGCCAGGGCACCTGACCCCAACTGGCCAACCGGGTGTTCCGTACCATGTGACGTCATGTCCAGTGTATGAACTGGGGGGAGTTGGCCAGGGAGAGTGGATCACTGCTCAGAACTGGCTGGGCATCGGTCAGCGAGTGGTGAGCAATTGCATTGTGTATCACTTGTTTTGTATATTCCAATCCTTTTATTAGTATTACTGTCATTTTATTATTGTTATTATTATCATTTTTATTAATTTCTTCCTTTCTGTTCTATTAAATTGTTTGTAGCTCAACCCATGAGTTTCATTTTTTTTTCCTTGATTCTCTCCCCCATCCCACTGGTTGGGGGGGAACTGAGCGAGCAGCTGCATGGTGCTTAGCTGCTGGCTGGGGTTAAACCACGACAAACAGTAACCTTTAAAGTTAGGTCTTAAGCTGAGAAAAGAAATGTTTAAACAAGGTGTATGCTGGTAATCTTTGCCTGCAGGTCCATGTACACATAGTCCAGTGCACAGAAGTTTTTTGTCACTCACTGGGGACAATATGCAAACACTCGCTGAATTTTACTCTGTCTTTCAAGATGAGCTTGGAAAGAAAGAGACCTGAGTAGAGCCCAAGCCTGCATGCTATACAGCCTAATTTCACTGCCTGCTCTGTCACACAGACCTCGTGAGACTGTGAGCCTCTGATGAGCTGCAATACAGAACAATGCTTCCGCACTTAAACTAGCAGAAATTTATCAAAGCTCTGGAAAGCATTCAGTCTTAAAAGTGCTAAGAGTGCACTTCACATCTCAACCCTATCAAAACCAAAAGAACACACTTGTTTTATTAAAGTTCATCTCAGAGGGTCTTTCTAAGCTGAGACTAGTGAGAGGTTTGAAGAGGAACCCTAGCCTTCTCTGTGTAACATTGACTGTCTGTCTCCCTCCCTCCCTCCCTTCTTGCTTGCTTGCTTGCTTCCTTCCTTCCTCCCTTCCTCTATTTCTTAAGGCATATAAAATAATATATATAAAGAAATATTTTATATACATGTGAAAATATATATAATATAAAAAATAATTAATCGGTAGCAATTTTAAAATCAGGATTAGATTCTTTCTAAAGATGTTCTTGTCCAAAGATAGAGTGCTGAATATCCTTTTGTTTTCACAGTGTATCATTCACTTCCATCAAAACTTTCCAAGAAGAAAGATATTTTTTTAAATTTTATGCTGCCGTGATTATATTGTTACCTCTAGGAGAGATAGCTTGTCTAACCTACAGAGTTTTGACAGCAGGATTAACCAATTCTAGAATTAACAGAAAATTTGGAACTAGGAAACATTCACTTTTTCTATGCAGGGAGAAAAAATGCCTGTGGTTCCAGAAAACTGCAAAATAGAAGGGAATGATGTGACTGTGGTCTTTCTTCCTAATGATCTCTCCCTTTACTTTTTTGAGTATCCTTCCTTTTATGGGGAAAAAAAAAAGAAGAAAAAAATAAAGAAAAACAGAAAAGCAAAAGCCTAGCAATAAGCCCAGAACTCATGTTTCAGGAGGTGGTGACCACATATAAACTTTGTTTTTTCCCTGATAAGACTGGAAAAGGTTTCAGAATATTTAAAAGTATGACAAATGTAATTTGTAATTGAAGCTGAAGTTTTCAAGGTGAAAAAATTTTAAAGGTTAAACCTAGTTTTTGATCCAAGAACTTTTCAATGCCTTTGATCTCCAAATTAGGGCACTAAAATTAAATAGGCTTCTGTACCCTAACTGTGCTAAATACAGTGAAGACTTCAAATCCATGTCAGGAATTCTGCCGAACTTCTTGATTTTGTATGTAGAAGTTATTTCAAATCTTGCAGTTCTTGTCAAAAGTTTTAGCTATTGGAAAGAATTCTTTATGCTTTCATTCAGAAGTTATTCTTAGATTTTATGTATTCTAACCTTCATCCCATGGAAAACACTACTGAGGATTTAACTGAAAATAGTAAGAAAGCAACATCGATAATACAGCAGTTAATTGTAATAAGTTACTTTATATACTGAAAACATGGACATTTGCAGTTCAATCAGATATGATTAAATTGAATGAGCAATGGCAGAGGCTCCTTGATCTCCTACGTCACTGGGTTTCAACCTTCTGTGATTTGAAAAAAAACTAAAACCTTTCCTGTAAAGATCCAAATCTCTATAGTGAATTTGCAATAGGTTTTCTTTTGTTCTTTACTACTTTAATATTTATCTGTATTGCTCTTGGCTGGGATAGTATTAATTTTCTTCATAGTAGCTTCTTTGGTGCTACATTTTGGATTTGTGACTAAAACAGTGTTGATAACACAGGGATATTTTGGTTATTGTTGAACAGCTCTTGCACAGCGTCAAAGTCTTTTCTGTTTCTCATGCTGCCCCGCCAGCAAGTTGGCTGGGAGTGCACAAGAAGCTGGGAGGGGACCCAGCTGACCCTAACTGACCAAAGGGATATCCCATACCATATGATGTCATGGTCAGCGATAAAAGCTGGGGGAAGAAGGAGGAAGAGGGGACGCCTGGAGTTACAGCATTGATCTTCCCAAGCAACTGTTAGGCGTGATGGAGACCTGCTTTTCTGGAGATGGCTGAGCACCTGCCTGCCCATGGGAAGTGGTGAATGAATTCTTTGTTTTGCTTTGCTTGTGCACACAGCTTTTGCTTTACCTGTTAAACTGCCTTTATCTCAACCCATGAGTTTTCTCACTTTTACCTTTCCAGTTCTCTCCCCCACCCAACTACGTGGGCATGAGTGAGCAGCTGGATGAGGCTGGGCTGCCTACAGGGGTTGAACCATAACTACCTCAGAGAGTCCATGCAGCCCCAGGCATTCATAGACCAGAGAGCAAAACTCACTCTTTTAGAGCTGATGCTTTATAAAGTGTGCTTCTTTTTGTACTCAAGGTATGTTGCCAAGTGTCTGAGACAATTTGGTGTACTTTGATATTTCCAGTGACCCCATTCAAGAGAGATCCGTTACAGTAACAAAGACACACTGCCTCACTAAAGGCGATGTTGCAAAACACTCCTGATCTGTTAAAGATGACATGGATTTGAGCATTTTGAGGGCTAGCATCCAAATCAACTTCAGAGTTGGCTATTTGTTCCATTCTTGCAGCTGAGAACACACTCCAACGTTAAATAGCTCCTTTGAATAGGGCCACTAACAAAAATAAACACCAAAAAAAGATGGGTAGAGAGACAGTATTTTTCACAGAAACAATAAATAGTGCACAGGTCTAGTGTAAAATTAAATGGATTTAATGTCCTGAATTTCAAACAAAGGATTATGTCACACCTTCTCTCTTAAATGTCAGGTCTCTAATTGTAGCTTATTCACAGAAGCTAATAAGTATTAATTTACGTTGCTATGCAAATATATCCCACAAGGTCACCCTTTCTTCTTTTTGGGCCAATCTTCCTGATCTGCTCTGGTTAAAAAATTTGGTTTTAATACATCCTTTCGAATGCCTTTAGGAGTTGTTCGAATTAATTTTATATATTACTGATTTGATCCAATGTAACAAATATTTTCCCATCAACATCCCTCTAAATATCTATTTATCAACATCCATTCATCAATATCAACATCCATCTAAATATATATATTATTAACATGTCAGGTTTTGCATATAAATGTATTCATTCATTTTCTTATTAGTTTATTAAAATAAACCTGAAAAATATAATACTTCTCAAGCAAATGTATGAAACCTTGTAATTCTGTGAAATCTTATATGAAATCCTAAACTATATAAAACTATAAACCATACAAATCACTGCCAATGTGAAGCAATGCAGTCTGTAAAGGAAATGACATTGTATAGCTTGATGACAAGGTAACTTTCAGGACACTAGACTGTATAAAGTTTTCATACATTTTACATAGATGCAATCAAAAATTCAACTGAAGTTTTTGCATAGATTCAATCATAGTTAGTAGAGGGAACTTTTAAATAGACACTGATTGTTTCCATTTTATCAACTGAAAATTGAAATCTTTAAACCCTTCCTTCTTGTACAAACTTAATAGATACAAAAGATAAGACATTCACTATATGAATTAATATGTGATCTAGATTCTGCTAATTAGTCAAGCAAAACATAATTCCATCTGCATTGGGAGAGAAGGAAAGAAGAAGCAGTGGTATTTTCATCTCAGGGCTCTAGCCAACATTAATTAATTGGACTGTCTGTCTATTCTGGGTACTTGTTTCCACAATGTATTACTGGTATTCCTGTAATGATAAGGGGCTTGCAAATACAAGTTTCATAATGCCAAAGAAAGAGAAACTTTTCTTGAAGGAGATCTGAGGTATGTCACAACTTAATCCTTAATGGCTGCAAGTGTGAATTTTACAGTGTTTTGTGCTGTTTATCTGCACAGAACTGCATGTCCCTAAAGCAGGTACAGGGTTGGATTTGAGGTTTCTGGCCCCCACTGTCAATGCCCGTGTCAGTGTTAAGCTCCCCCTTGTTCATTCTCTCTTTGGTCAACTGATTTGAATTCCTAGCTTCACAGTGGCCCGGCATCAACAGGCAGGATTTTCTATGGATGTTTTACCTGTTGATTTATTTAAAGTGACTCAGGTCCAAAATTACATACCATAATTACATGGCCAAAGACATGTGTCAGAATTCTGGTTTTAGGCACTTAGTTCCCAAAATGATGGTAAAAGAGACTATATGCCCTTTTGCCACGTAAGGAACTTTATGTTCCAGCATGACCAATCTGAGAGATCACAGCAATTGTGAGTAGGCATTTTAATCAATCTGTAGAATTTAGGTGTTTAAACTTGGTGCAACTTGAGTGTTTTCCCTAGAATTTAGCCTGATTGACAACTAGAACTTCTGCTTCACGATAAACCTGAATGAACCCTCCCCTCTGCCCTGAAAAAAGGGAATTGTAGGAAAGGATTAGTAAACTACAGCACTGATAATTACTTGATCGACAGTTGTTGAACTATCCTTTCCCACCACATTTAACCTTAGATATTCCTCTCTTTGTGAAGAGGATTACATTTTAAAATCTCATATTTTATGCACATAATTTTAGAAGATAAGAGAATAGTTTGGCTTGAAAAAAAAAAATTGCAGATGTGAAGCAAGACTTACATGTGTAGTAGCAGTAGCCCAAATAATCTGTGAATGTCACTAGAAATCATCAGACTCGTAGGAACAAGGCCAGTGAAAGGGGTAAACTAACACTTGATTTTCTTAGGCCACTCTTTGAGGACATCAGGAGGTGAAGGCAGAAGAAAAGATGTGAGACAACTTAGTGAAAAAATGTGCTTGGGTGAACAGCAAGATGCAGGCAGACAGATGAAAATAGTATGGGAGAGATTGATACCATGTGTTTTGGATGTTCTCCTTAGACACACATGCCATAAAGTAGATACCTAATACCACAGAGTGATTCGAGGTGATTTAGGAGATGAAGTCTTGCATGATTAAGGGAAAAATTAGAGGTTTCTGAAGGGTAATTGAAATCCCTATATTCCAAGAAGGGAGCTACATAAACTATAAGAAATTCTGAGTGTGACCTGTTTGTTTATATGTCCAATTCTGCAGAATTTAGACATAAAACTATATTACAGGAAGTTCAAGATCCAGATTCTAAAGTCATCTCTTGAAAAAAATTGCTTGACCACTCTTAAAAGAAAAAAAGGTGATCTGTATGGTAGCCTGGTTATTAGGGTGGCTGTCCAAGAAATACTGCCTAAGACTCAGGATACAGACTCCAGCGCATATTGGCTACTTACCTGAATGCTCTCTAAACATATGTTTCTCAAGAGTTAAAAAAGAATCAAACAGCTGCCTAATCCTTCAGGAAAAAGACAAAAAGCCAGTGAGTATCATGTCCAGTGTTGTCTTTTTAAAAAAGAAAAAAAAAAAAGAAATCTAAGCAAAATTATGAACAAATTTTCCATTTACTTTTTGCACTTTTATATTTTATATTACTAGGACCATATGCATATTTCAAGGAAAAAAAAATTCTTCATTTATTTTACAAATTATCTTTCAGTGTGCTTTCATCAACGTTGGTCTAACAGCCACAAACTGAGGAAAAAGGAGCAATGAAATTAGGCATATGTATCCTGTTCTTCAAACTGGGTCACAGCTCAGTCAATAATCCAAAAGTTAGATGGCTGAAAGAATACCATATAAACACTAGTTGACCCTATAGGAAAGATTTGAACTACAGGTGACACAGAAGAGTTCTGTGTTCATATTCCAGAATACTTTCTCAATTTTATCTAGTGACTCTTGAACGTAAATTGTACGAAGGATGCATGGAGGAAGAACCCAAACAGCACAGGTTATACTGGTAAAAACTGAACAGAAAAGAAAATTTTAAAGATATGGTAGGACTTTGAAATGAGCCAAACAAAACCAGACAAAAACTTTTTGACCTTCAGTATACACTGAGTAAGCTATTTAGGCAGTTAATGAAACTGCTGTTCTTCTTACAGAAAAGACAGAGCTGTTACTGTGGGAACAAGATGTTTTCTTTTTTATTCTTCTACAGTTCTCCCTATAAAATCTGAATGTGGACAAAGCTGTTGTCCAGAAAAATACAGAATCCTAAAGCACTGAGATACTTTTAGAAGTGTGACAAACTTTGGGGAAAAAAATGTACACTCCATACTAAAAGTTAGTATAGCTGAACTTCAGATACATTGACCAGCACACGAAAAATAATTGACAGTGCATTTAGCACAGTAAAAGAAAATTATTTTGCTATTATTCAATGACTTTAACAAACAATTATAATAAAGCAATCAGAGAACTGAATGATTCAATAATAGATTTCAAATTATATGTTGCATAAAAGCATAATCAATATAAAGGCTTTTAGCAGAGATAAATTTCCTTAGGTTTGCATATTTTAATTGCTAATGTATGACAGAATGTAAAGTACATTTCATATAGGAGCACACCTGAAGGGATTGAATGTCTTCACAAAAAAAACCCCAAAATTGGTAGTTCCGCAAAATAAAAAATTAGGTGATATTACTACAAAACCCCAAAATTTCAGTTTCTACTTTCCACACCTTTTGGAAGCATTCATCTTATGCAAAAAGAAGCCTACACACTATTATGCTTAATTGGCAGAATATAGGAATCAGTACATGTGAAAAAGAAGGATTAAAGAAAGAATTCAGTGGAGGCTGTGATATTGACAGTTCTTGGCTTATAAAACCAAACAAATTGGTGTAAAATCAGAAATAATATAGAAAGAAAATACCAGTGAAGAATACATACAAGGCATTATTTGTGTTTCACAGCAGTTCCCTATTTTCTTTGTCCAATCAAGTGCAAACATTTTTTTTGCTTGTTCAAAAGACTTCCAGATTTTCTTGTATTCTTTTGCCCCTATCTAAAATGATCAATTACATGACAACCTTTTTCAAGTTCGTATATTGATGCACGTAAAAAATCTCAGTAATCAGATTACAATGTGTCTTTCTCTTCTTTGTTTAAGGGTATGAATCTGGGTTAATTCTACATGTTAGCAGAGTTACATCAGACTGAATTTGGAAATTAAGAAAGAAGAAGAAATGAGCTATTGATATTTTTGATATGGGTAGTAGATTTATTTTTTTTTGACCAAACTTTATTGGATTTGAATTAAAGCTAAATGAAAACATTACAATTGCTAACTGTAAAAACTAAATTCCAAACACATTTTTCAAACTAAAAAGGAAAAAAATGTTACTAAAATGCACAACTTTAGTAAAAAGAAAATAAAATTTAGGGTCGAGTCTTCTTGAACTAATTTTATCTCTAATGTTTAAAAATTCCTCATTTAGAAAACCAAGACTTGAATTTTATTCTGTTTGGTCTACTCACTCTGTTGTCTTTGATATGACCCAGGCATAATTTCTTTTGCCGTTCAGTTGATTTCTAGTTTGGTGGGTTGACCTTGGCTGGCTGCCAGACCCCCACGCAGCTACTGTCTCACTCACCCTCTGCAACAGGACACAGGGAGAAAATACGATGGAAATGCTCCTGAGTCAAGGTAAAGACAGGGAGATCACTTATCAATTACTGTCACAGGCAAAACAGACTTGAGTGAGGGAAGATTAATTTAATTTATTGCCAACTAACAGCCAAAAATTGAAACACCTTTCTTCCTTCTTCCCAAGTTCAACTTCACTCCTTCATTCCCGATTCTTCTACTTTCTCACCCTGCACCCAAGCAGCGCAGGGCGGGTGGGGAATAAGGGTTGTGGTTTCCCCTGCTCTTATGTGCGTCCTTCCCATGAACCACAGTTCCTGGCAGAAAACTTGCTCCTGTGTGGGCTCTCCACGGGCAACAGCTCCCTTCAGGGCATATCCACCTTCTCCAGCATGGGGTCCTCCACAGGCTGCAGGGGAACAACCTTCTTCGCCATCGTCTTCTCCACGGGCTGCAGGGGAATCTCTGATACGGTGCCTGGAGCATCTTCTCCCCCTCTTTCTTCTGTGACTATGGCATTATCAGGATTTTTCTAACATGATTTTTTTTCATCACTCTGCTCCCTCACAAGTGCCGCACAGCAGTTTTTACCCATTCTTAAATATGTTATCCCGGAGGTGCCACCATCTTGGCTGCTGGGGCCTGCTTTGGCCAGTGGTAAGTTCATTTTGGACCCAGCTGTAACCATTTGTGTCTGGTATGAGGCAGCCCCATGCCTCTTCTCACAGAGGCCACTCCAGCAGCCCCCCCGCTGGCAAAATGTTGCCATCTACACCCCCTACAAATAGTATCCAGAAACATGTTGATTTTACTTCTTTTTCAGCAGCAGTGATTCTTGTCAAATTAGAGGTAGGAAACTTGTAAGAGAGGTCAGGCTTGTGGTGTGATACTGATCCTACAGATCCTGACATCTATTCATCCCATAGTCAAAAGCAGTGGACTGATATTCTCTGAGGTAAATGGAGCTGATAATTACAGAAGGTTTATGTTAACAAACTGCAACCACAACAACAAAAAAACGTATAATATCAAGAAGATCTGAAAAGAAACCTATGAAAACAGTGTCAGCTAAGAAGAGTAGAGTAAAACCATCTTAGTAAAATAAGCTGGGGACTGTGCAAGAATTTCAACTATGTGAATCTTCAGCGGACTGGCATAGTAGTTCTGTAGTAAAGACAGTGTAAACAAATGTATTCAACAGTGCGTACAGGAACTTCACAAGAACAGAGAACTGCTGCCTCTGCAGAAACAGCTGACCAAGGAGAAGCAACAGCTGAGTAGGTGTATCTTCCCTGTATGGGGATCCTTTGATCACAGTTTTCACTGAACAAGAGAAACCAATGCTCAATGAAGGAGCAAGCTTGGCACCTTGCTGCTATGAAAGGCAATAGAACTGAGGTTCCCCTGGGTTTTGAACTCCGTAGGAATTAAGAAGCCATAGCATCATAAAGAGAACACAATATCAGTGATCAGCTGAATGTCAGCATGTCATTCCTCAAATTAGCATCTCCCTTTTCTTTGAGGATCAAGGGGAAAGCTTGCTCAAGAGGCACTGCTTTTAAGAGAAGCAAAATACTGTCAATAAATTAGAATGCAGCAAATGCAGGAACTGCTGCCTTCACGACATATCATCAATTAGCTGATGGACATATTGCTTCTATCTTGGGCAAATGCTTCTTGTTCCCATTATATTCAGAATGATACTCAGCTATTTTTTTTTTTATCAGCACAACTAATGTGCATGAAATACATTGTGTAATTTTTACATATTTAGGTGCACATACACATATATGTATGTGCATAGGAAACAGGTGTTACTGTGAGTATGTGTTTGTGTGTACGTGTTCATATGCAAACTACCACTGTAGCCACACATAAACACACACCCCGCAACATACCAAACAGGATGTAGAGACCTGAAGTAGGAATAGATTGTGGTCTTATTGTTAGAATTTTTTTTTCTCACTTGAACACACCCTACTATTTGCTTGCTTTGCACCAAAAAAAAAAAAAAAAAAAGATTAGACCTGTCCATCGTGGAGACTGTCTTTCTATCTGTCCCACATAATGCTTAGTCTGTTTTGGGTGCTGCAAAAACACAATTTGCTGGTTCATTGATAGTGTATTCAGACTGAACCATGCTGAAATAAAAATCAAAACTGAAGAAAACTAGTGCTTTCAAACCAAACCAGCTCTTCATAACCAGAATCATCATTTCTGAGATGCCAGTGTACAGAAGACCCTCCACTGAAATTTGCAGAAGACGAGCACTCTATTAGACATGTGCAAACAAATTCATGCCAGAAATGACAAGCTGCCACTGCCAGTGACCTCTACAAAAGATAAGATTGAAATGATGTCTGCAGAAATAAATAACATGGCTGAGGGAATAGAACTGGAACAGTCTACACAGGCTACATAAAGTAAAGGATAGAACCTGTGTTTGTGAATTATAAAAAAAAAAGAAAAAAAAATGCTCTCCTAATGTGTAGATTTAAAACTACCATATATTCTTTTAAGACACACAAAGGCATGCCTTGTAAAATGGCATTTAGAAGTGTTGGCACTCTTTGAAAACAGATATTACAGTATCTTTGAACATTTTCAAATCATTGGATGAATAAATGAAACCAGAAAAACAATGACAATTAATTCATACGTGTTTGTGCAACACAAATATTTTATAAAAGCACAAGAGAGAAGCCAATATAGAGAACGGGCCATCCCAAAGCACACTCAATAGTGCTTGCTAGCCCTGCAGTACAGTATATAAAAATGAGTTCATTTATCAATGTCACCCCCTGCATTTATGTCATATTTTTGGTTTCTGCAGTACTATATTTCATATCACTAAATGCTCATTCTGAACAAGGGAAGGAGGAATGAACATGAAACTAACCCTTGAGACAGACTTACAGATCAGAAATGTGACTTTATAAGTAAGATATTTTTTCTTAAGTCCCTAAGAGAATTAAACATCCAGATTATTTTAATATGGACCAATTTGAAAAGCAAGGTTTAAAGCCTAGGAAAAATAAAAAACACAACTGCTTTGTTTAAGCATATGTATTTCCTAGGTTTTGACTCTGTGCATAAGGTAGACTAATAAGAGAATACACAGTTCCAGCTGTTCCTTAATGTATTTGGTTTTATTTATATAAAATATTACTAGCTAGAATATGACAAATACTTATTATAAAGTTTTTTTTTTCTGATTAGCTATTGAAAAGACATGAAAATCTCTAATTAAGAGATTTCTGCTAACTATTTCTGCTTAAGTAATTGTCACTAACTTAGTATAACAATGCTTTGCATTAATATTTCCATCCTATGACATGATGTCAAAGAACAGTAGGCCAAAATGTTCCACCCTATGGAATACTTGTTTTAAGGAAAATGAAACTAAAATCCATACAAAGTTCTCCTAATTCTGTTCTCTTACTAGCCTCATAATTTTTGTTGTGACAACACATGGAAGACCCATCAAAGATGATGTCCTGATACATGATATCTTTAAGAAAGGAAATTAACTTCTAGAAACATCAGTAGATAACACAACTTTAACACAACATTGGCTTTATGTTTAACCTGAGTGAAGCCTGCCTCCATGGATCCAATTCATGTAATCTTGACTTCCATTTCTTCACTAGGAGTTACACATACTTGGCTCTCACTCTTAACCCCACCCATGATTCATAGGAATATTACTTCTCCATTATGCAGTAGGAAACTCCTGCTTACATACAAATGTCTTTTATCTGTAGCTGAAATGCTTCATGAGAAAAATACAAAGCATGCTAAGTGTTTGGAATTTTTTAAATATTAGCATATTTCATTTAGCCAACTACTGCTTTCCACGGGGTATGGAAAAGGTGAACTTTTGTCACCTCCTTTTTCCAGCTCCTTTTAGTAAGTTTATAACTTATTCTCAACATAAGTCTTGCTCATATGTGTACAAGATGGAGCCACATTTTCACTTGCCTGGTGGCAGTCTTGTCCTTTATCTTCAGGGTGATAACTTTTGCTATATAAAGCCTCTGACACATCCACTATGTATTCAGAGGTTTTGCTCAATATATTATTAAAATGGTAATAAAAAGATACATTCATTTAGTCATTCTACTACTGTCAGCAAAATCCATCACCACTTTCTGTCTTGGAGTGTGATGCTTTAATTTACATATAATAACCAGTTTGAAATAGAATTAATAATCATAAATAACATTCAGGCATAAAGTCAATGCCCTGATTAACTTTTACAAGCAGAATGGGGCATTTTGACTGAAGAACTTTTTAAGTAGGTGCAGGGAGGGAAAGATTGCTTAGGTCTCCCTATCCTTTCTCTTCTGTTCTCCCTTCCTTGCCCCTCCAACCTTGGAGGGGCTATCATAGGTCTTCATGGTAGTTCCTTAAAGTATCAGGCAAAGTAGGAATCTGGAATGGGCAGGTTTTCTCACTGACACTAAAGGTGAGATTTTCAGAAGCATTCAACCTTGATTAATCTCTGCTCTCATGGATGTCAGTGGTAAAACGAGGTCAGTGGAGTAATTATTTCACAGCTGAATGCCCATAGTAGATGAGAGTTGTCTTCTTTTTTTTTTCTTTTTTTTTTTTAACTTCAGGCTCTCTAGAATTCCTACAGTTTGAAATCTGTCCATTTTTATGCCTCTGAACCATACAGCCCCAGAGGGGCAGTTATCTATAAAATGTGCAAGGTCATCCACATGGAGATTCTTTTCCATTCTGCTTGCTTTTTTTTTTTTTTTGTGGGGGTGTCTCTGAGGAAAAAGATGATATAAGCCAGTGTAATTCACAGTGCTCTTCACAAAGCAACACTGAAAGACAAAGGAGAAACCAAAGAATTTTAACCTTGAAACTACATTTCACATTTCAAGTAAGAAATGTGCCTCTTCTGTGGATAAAATGTTAACAGATGCAGAGAAAAAAACAAACACATTTTTCACCCAAATGCACATATTTGACAAAAGAAAAATTAAGCACATGCACTGCATCATAGCAGAAAGGAAAGGTGAAGGTCAAAGGGCAATTGGTTTGAATGGCAACCTTGCTTGCTGAATTTCACTTTCCAGACCAAGATGATAAATTACACATCATGATCAAACAAATCAAAATGAACAACCTCATAAAATGAATGCTTTAAGAGGACAGTAGCTCAAATGGCATGAACTACAGGACTGACCCACTCAAAATGTTTAACCTTCACAAGATCTAGTATCTTTTCCACTGCCAAAAAGTCCAATCATTTTCATTAACATATAATAAGCCAATAATGCTTGTCACCACAGTAGCTACAGAAATATTTAAGAACTAAAGAAAAGGAACTATAATATGCTGTTTGTTCATTTCTTGTTCATATTGATTTTAACATTTTATACTGGAGTGAATAATGGGAAAATACTCCCTCTGTACAATCATCCAAAGTAGGGTTTTATATGAGTCACTGCATTAGGATCCAGGAAGTTCTTTTCCCACTGAGCTCTCTTTTTATGACTTTGTGCAAGTTATCTGAGCTTATTTGTTCCTTTTTTCTCTATATAACTAGGACAATAACAGCCACACATAAAAAAGATTGCACTGCGGTATCAAGACTGAATTGTTAATAGTGGATGCCTACTGTGGAGACGTGTAGTTCCATGAGACTCAGGTAAGTATCATAAAGTTATACTGTGCATAGCTCCTGTTCTGCAGTGATGACAATGTAGTTCTAAGGCTTTCTGTTAATTAATTATCTAATTACTGGCTTTAAAAACTAAAATCAGTGAAAAATTGAACAATTCTCTTTTTTTCAGAGGGGGTGTGCCTCTCTTGTGAAGAATAGAAACTTGTTAGTGAGATAAAATGTTAAACCATATGACTGATAAGTATGTTATTCTTTTTTAAAACTAAGGTTGTAGCTACATCGTGGGAACACTGCTACTTGGTGCAAGGAGTCCAGTCTTCATATTATCTTGGAATCTGTGTTCCTTTCTGAATTAACACTGTCATGTCCCTTGGAAGCTCTATCTAGGCACTTACAGAAGAATTTGTGCCAGTGTCCACCCTGCAATGCACAAAGCAAAGCCACTCCAGATTTGGTTCTGTTGTCCAGGTCTCTGAGGTTATCCCAGTAGGCCCTGAGACCTTGCATGCTCCTTCAAATTTCGTCACTGAAAGGGTTGTCAAGCATTGGAACAGGCTGCCCAGGGAAGTGGTTGAAGTACTGTGGAGATATGTAAAAGACATATAGACATGGCACTTAGGGACATGGTTTAGCAGTGGACTTGGTTGTGTTAGTTTAACAGTTGGACTTGATGATCTTAAGGGTCTTTTCTAACCTAAATGAGTCTATGATTCTATGATTCATGTTTTTGTCCCATGTCCCATCATTCACATGCCCCACTTTCAACATTATTTGACAAAAATGTACCTATAGCAAGCATCAAGCAATCTTCTCATTCATATTTTAAACTGGGAAGAAATGGAATAGGCACAAAGGGATGCAACTCAAATCTGAGAGGGGACATGTGTTGACTGGACAGTCCATATATGTCATGATCATGCACTCATGGCTGGTTCTCTTTTCCACCACCAGGGTGCATTCCTCACCTCCTGAAAGATGTAACACATATATAATTAGTCCATCCCACAGAAAGGACAGGGCAGGTCTCTCTCTTGCCAGCTTCTGCTAAACCTTCCTTCTCTCACAGTCCAGGTTACCAGGTGCAGATAAAGAGCATTCATTGTAAGTCATTTCATGCTTTCGTAGGTTCATGAATGCTTACCAACAGTTGATATGTTCATATCTATTTATATCACCAACAAATGTTTATGGAACACAATCTGCTAAGGAATGGGTTGGATCTAGGCATCTATATACACAGCTGTAAAATATAGACTTAGAATGCAGGAATGCCCAGAGTCTGGGTCCATACTGTTAAGTGTCATTTCAGACTCCAGCAATGACTGCTAAGTGACATGCTTGCCTTTATGGAAACCTTGAATGAGAAAGCTCTGTTCTTAGGCTGTGCCAGCATAAGTCCCAGAACCTTGCAAGCTCCAGAAGGATTGGTGATGATATAAGCTGTCTGAGTGACATCTGGGAGCCTTTTCTGTTTAAGATTCAGTCTGACTGAAAATACATAAGAGAAAAGCAGTATTTCCTGGTCCAGATAAAGAAGATTCCATGAGCAAAGCCCCTAATACTCCAAAATTTGTGCTTGCAATCCCTCTGTGAACCCAAAGGCTTTCCTCTCCCCATGCCCAGGCTGAGACTTTGTGGAAGCTAACCTCATTGCAATTCCACTCAATTGTTACGATGTGTAGCAGCGTAAGGGAAAAAGCACAGTGTGCACATAGCTCTGCTTATGTGATTAATGTCTTTTGTAGATTTTTGTAAGAAATATAACTTAGTTTAGGCATTATGAGAGCTTTGTTTAAAAAATGGAAGACATCAATATGTAGAGATTTCTGAAGGCCTTGACACCATTTCTATAGGAGTTTACCCACTCCAGGAAGGACAGTGTGCAGATAATGTAGATAGAATCAAGAGAGAACCTCTGGAGAGAAAAGGTCATGCAAGACATCCACAAGTTAGAATTAATGTTTTCTTAAAAGGGTAGATTTCAGAGAGGTCTTTTTCTAAGCATGTTAGACCCCAAGACTTGGGACAAAATACTTCCTTGCTGGAATCTGCCTCATAGGAGCTAGATTTGGTGGAAAGAGGAATAATTAAATATTGTGCCATGGGAATGGAAAGGGCCTATGTTCACTGTTGAATGAAGTGAAGAAACAGTGTTTATAGTTGTGTACAGTGGGTGTTAAAAGTGCATGAAAGCAGATGATTTTCTGAATCTCTCTCCCATCCTGTGAGTCAGGGCCACTGCCTGTGCAGAAAGGGCCACATCCACAGACAGCCATCCCATGTGAAAAACTTCTTTGCAAGCATCAGCCCCCAGCTTGTGGGACACTGATACTAATCAGATCCAGAATGCACTCTGTCTTGCAATGAGACAGCCAGAATACTTGACCATGTCATGGCAGGAAAAGAGAAGCCAGCTGAAATTCCAGGATTCCTACATATCCAGGAATAGGGAAGGACTGGCCGTATAGGCACCATTAGCCACAGTGTAAATGGACAGTTTATCACAGTACTTTTGTCTAGGAGAAAAAGGAGGCTGCTTTACCTCACTGGAAGACAGTCTGATCAAAAATACAGCCATCATGGACTTGGTTGTTGTCCATAGGTCTGTCTAGGAGTTAAATAAACATAGAGAGATTCTGTCTCTTAGCTGGATCTTAAATTGGCACTGAAGAATCCAAACCATGTGATTATTTTTAAAACTTCAGAAATAACAATAAGAATGTAGATGATCTGAATAATGAGGCTGAATGCCTGACTGCAACATAAATTGACTTATTCCCCCTGGACCGATTCCTATTTGATCAACTAGGCGTGGCAGCCCTCCACAGCACAGTCATGACTGTCTTGTCTACAGGCATGAGGGTCCTGAAAGTGGTTTTCTGGCATCGCAGAATAAGCCCTGGTAACTGGGCCTTCTCCCAGGTCTGGAGAGTAATATCAATGAACAAGCTGGTGTTTCAGCAGAGCCTGTTAGCATAGTTACAAGGCAGGCAGGGCTGAAGAGGTGTAATGGGATGCATGTCATTCCATTAACTACAGTCCTCCTGATTTAATATATTCTCAACAACCATGAGGCATTAACCAGAATGACTGCTTGCTTTTATACATCCTGAGTGGAAAAATAAAGAAATTAAAAAGCTCAAAGGACAGAGCATTATGGTAGTATAAAAAATAAATACAGAAGATTTGGTAGTATAAAAAAATAGATATTTAAACAGCAGTTCATTCTATGTCTGAAGCAAGTACGGGCCACAAAAAAGTAAAACTCAGTAGATAATATTATATCTCACAATAGCTAGCCCTGAAACACTTGATGTGTTTAATAGTTTCCAGTCAACTCAAGCAGATGAAGTTAAACTGCAAAAGCATGTTACAGAAATTAGAACATTACTGCACTCCATTAGAAAATGAAATGCACACAAGAGAAACATTTATTATCAGAGAATACAGAAGGAACGTGATAGCATCAAAGTGTTTGTGACTGATCTAAAGCTGAAGAGCAACAAGGGAATGAGAAGAGGGAAGGAGAGAGGAAAGGAAACAGCTTGAGTGTCTGATAAGAGATTGAATCACATCAAAGATGAGAGGAGGGACTGAAACTCAAGAGAAACTAAAAATTGACAGTGAAAGATACTCAAAGCTGACAATCTGCTAGATCTTATTAGACAAGGAAATCACCAAGTCCAGGCTGAAGTTTTGTTATTTACAATAAATGCTTGAAGAATATTAAAGATTGTAAGGTTTTTGCAGCTTTTAACAATCTTTTTTAACAAAGATATTGGGCAGCGTAACCAAAGGAAGAAAACTTTCAATATTAATTTATTTACTTGCCTTCATTTTTTATTTCCAAAAATGAGAAAACTTTTTTTCTATTTAAACATTTTTCTATGGTTGTTCAGAGATATAAGTGAGGATATTTACTTTTTCTTATTTTAGAGGAAAACTTATTTTCCTTAGAGCAAAAATGGAAGATCAGAAACAATATTATTAAGAAAACAAACACTGAAGAAATAGTCCTATATTAATTTTTTTTTTTTAATTAATACAATATCATCCTACATAAGGGAAGAGCTAGCATTTCTTAATCTCATTAAAAATCACTGAGAACTCATATGAAATTGGGGAAGATTTGCAAATCTATTCTTGCATCAAACATTTACTGGACTTTTCAAGCAGTCATTTGCATCAAATTCTCATTACGTTAATGGCAGTTAACTATTTAGGTAACTTGGAATGAGACACAAGGCAAAAATGTGTGGCATCTATTACTTAAATATAGTTAAGAAGTTGATCCAAAGACTTTTGAAAATATGATATAGAAAATTCCACACTGCTGTTCTTGCCTCAAGAAAGGAAACTCAGGTATTTTCGAAACCTCAGATTACAGTACAAAACTAGTAAAAACCTGGGAAAATATCTAATACATATGAAATTTCATAAATGTTTACAAGAAGCCCATCAATGCTCCTCTATTAAATAGCTTGGCTGAGGCATCCGTGGATGGATAGTAGTTCCCTGAGAACTTTTACAGAGGATAATTTCATATTCTTACAAGAGGTCTGTAATTAGTTCAGATGCTCTCTTTATTTGTATTGCATTATTTTTCCATATAATATTATTATTGAATTTTGCATTTAAAAAAAACACTCAGAAAGGCAACCTGCATCGAAGATGAAGCCTATATCTACTGGGTAAAAGCAACATTCTCCATTTCATGATCAGAACACTTTTACTTATTGGATATCACAGCTGAGAAGAATGAATAAATGAATATTTTGTGAACTCCAAACGAGCTCAGATGTGACGTAGCTACTTGTCTAACTTGATTTCACAGCATTTAGATTTTTGTGCATAGGGCCAAAAGAGGGAAGCTGGACACTTCAGTACATGATGGGCAAAACCCTAATTGTTCTGAGACTTCTGTATCTTCAGGGTAACTTACAGACTTCTGAATGACATAGATACCTGACACAGGATTTAGATATGTAAGTTCACCTGTGAACATATTTTGAGGACGGTATCAAGAAAATAACCAATCACAGAGTAAAATAGGAAAGATACAGTTAGTAATTTTGTTGTTTTCAGCATCTCCAGGACCTATTCATCTTGCATTTGCTGCCACACAGCAGCCCATCTAATTGTATTCTTACCTAGGCATTAGTTCTTAAACAGTGTCAGACATATAGCCACATAGCCATATAGCAAAAGTGTCTACCCCAAACAACATTCTGGGACCTAGACCATGAAGCAAGCCTTTAAGATGCAAAATAAGGATATAGATCAGAAATGCCCTATTCCTGGAACTTCTTAACCTTCAGTGTGTGCATTTTCACTCACAGCTGGGCCTTTAAACTCATGCAGTGTGAATGGAGCTGATGTGCTTGGCTCTGAGACTGGAAGTTTGAGTCTGAGACATACAATGCAAGTATTTAAATGCTAAATTAGAAGCCACTTTACTGTGCCAGGCTACAGGATAAAAAAGGAACAGGGGATATGATTTGATGAGGAAAGGTAGACCACAGAACAAACTGATAAATGCTGTCTGTGAAAATAAAAGATTTCAGCTGTGTTGAATACACTGTTGAATACCCTGTAGCTTCTGTATTTTCTGAGAGTCATTATATTAGAGCCAGTGCATACTCTTTGCATTAATTTCTCTTTGCTATTATGACTATAAACTACAAGTGTTGTTTTCCAGTAGAATGTGGATGATAAAGTTCTTTCTCGCAAATAAACTAAAAAGATGTAAAAGCGTATGGTGAAAGGAAGTGACTAGTATAGTTCAGTAAATAATTTGTATGTAAGAATTTCTATATAATACTCAGGAATTCATTTTACCTCATTTACATTTAGTTTCAAGATTGATTCACTCATACAGTCAGAAAGCATAGTGGGAAAGTCATATAATTCATGCACAATAACAGGAAAGGATATACCATTTGCAGGAGCAGAAGGAACAGGGATAGTGTAGAGGAAAATCCAATTTGCTCAAGCAAATGTGTAGGCTTTTTTTCTCCATTTAAATTACAAATCCCTTTTTATATATAGTTATGTGTGTCAGATTTCTCTATCACAGAAATGGTGAATGTCTTAACATAGTTATGTGTCATCAATAGAATATAAAGGAAAACAGAATAAGATAATTAGTAGGTTCTTCAGTTATTTCAGATAAATCTATTTCTCTTACTGTAAGTGCTGTTATTCTGACTGCTTCTGAGACATCATCTGCATTCTGACATCATCTGAGAACAGGCCAAACAGCTAGCTGTGACAGTTGCAAATCCCCACCAAAGCAAGTAAGGCAGTCAAAGCAGTGTGGCTAATAGTAAAAGTAAGCAAAAAGCATTTGAAATTAATTTTAAATACAAAAATGTATTTAAATACAGAAAAGCCTTAGTAAAAGATACCCATTCAGAAATGTCACCAACACTAACACCATCACGTAGCTTAAACTTCCAACATACTGTGACAGTTCCTTCACAGTGTTTATGGCTAGAATGCTCACATTCTCTAGAAAATATATTCAGTGTAAGGTTCACACAGGAGGAAAGTTTGTCTTTAGTTCTTCTCCGTGAACCTACATTTAGATTTGTTAGATCTATTACAAACTGACTTAGTGCATGTTGCTGGAAGATGCAATGAAAATCCTTGTAAAGAATCTCATACTGGATTAAAAATGTTTTTATATGCTAACAAAAGTCTTGATTATCAGACTTTGTGCTGAGTAAGATACTGTCTGTTGTCCTTCACAGTAAATGCCATACTGCATTGCATATAAGTGGGTAGAAAAAGAAGGAAGAGATAACTTTGAGCATCGCTCTGGTCTTCCTATAGATAGTCCCCACTGCTCTGGCTAGCATTTATTATAAGCAACAGAATATTGGTAGGATTCAAGGCAAAAAGAAACTTGCCTGGGGAGCGACAAACCTTCTTTTCTTCCTGCATGACAAGAAGTGTTCTCCGAGGCTGTAGATTAATGCAATTTTCTTCAGCTTAGATTTATCAGCAGAGTACATCTGAAATATCTCACATGGTAAGCAGATTTGTCTTAATTTTCTTGTTTTCAAGTTCTGTTTCAATGAGCCTAAACATATGGAAAGAATATAATTGTATCTTCGCTGTAAGTTGAAGTAGCAATATAATATGCATAATAACAATCACATCCTTTTGTGACTACCTCACAATTTTAAAGACAAGGAAAGCCAATAAGAAAGTGTATTGGTTTTATGTGGCAAGGTTTTGGTAGCGGGGGGGGGTTACAGGGGTGACTCCTGTAAGAAGCTGCTGGAAGCTTCCCCTGTGTTCGAGAGAGAGCGAGCCCATACCAGCTGGCTCTAAGATGGACCCGCCGCCGGCCAAGGCCGAGCCAATCAGTGATAGTGGTAACGCCTCTGTGATAACATTTTTAAGAAGGAAAAAAAAGTTGGGACGTGGAAAACAGCCACCGGAGAGAGGAGTGAGAACATGTAAGAGAAACAAGCCTGCGGACACCAAGGTCAGTGCAGAAGGAGGGGGAGGAGATGCTCCAGGCGCCGGAGCGAAGATTCCCCTGCAGCCCGTGGTGAAGACCCTGGTGAGGCAGGCTGTCCCCCTGCAGTCCAGGGAGGTCCATGGTGGGGCAGATATCCACCTGCAGCCCGTGGAGGACCCCACGCCGGAGCAGGTGGGTTCCTGAAGGAGGCTGTGACCCTGTGGGAACCCTGCGCTGGAGCAGGTTCCTGGCAGGACCTGCGGATCTGTGGAGAGAGGAGCCCACGGAGCAGGTTTTCTGGCAGGACTTGTGACCCCGTGGGGGACCCACGCTGGAGCAGTCTGTGCCTGAAGGACTGCACACCGTGGAAAGGACCCATGCTGGAGCAGTTCGTGAAGAACTGCAGCCCGTGGGAATGGCCCACGTTGGAGAAAGTTCGTGGAGGACTGTCTCCCGTGGGTGGGACCCCACGTTGGAGCAGGGGAAGAGTGTGATGAGTCCTCGCCCTGAGGAGGTGAAGCGGCAGAAAGTAACATGTGATGACCGTAAACCCCATCCCTGTCCCCCTTGTGCCGCTGGGGGGGGCTTGGTGGAGAAATCCGGGAGTGAAGTTGTGCCCGGGAAGAAGGGAGGGGTGGAGGGAAGGTGTTCTGAGATTTCGTTTTATTTCTCATTTACCTTACTCTGGCTGATTTGTAATAAAAAGTGAGCTAATTTTCCCTAAGCTGAGTCTGTTTTGCCCGTGATGGTAATTAGTGAATGATCTCTCCTGTCCTTATCTCGACCCGCAAGCTTTTTGTTATATTTTTCTCTCCCCTGTCCAGCTGAGGATGGGGGAGTGATAGAACGGCTTTGGTGGGCGCCTGGCGTCCAGCCAGGGTCAACCCATCACAGAAAGAAAGATTCATTCTATTGATCAGTTGTATATTAGAACAAATTTAATTTGGATTTGATTGCAGAATCATTAAAAATTTATCATGTATCTCATAGTGATCAGTATTTTTTATAGTTTAGGAAGGAGATTCCAGACAATGCTGTTTGAGAAACATTTGAATTTGGTGGTAAGTATGCTTAACATGCATTATACATACCAGGTTTTAATTAAAAAAAAAACGTAAGTAGAATATCTATGAGTATTTTTTAATTAATTCAAGCAGGTAAAATAATAGACTAGTGTCTCCCAAACCAGAAAAAAAAACCAAACAAACAAAGCCTACTTGAGTCTGGTCGTCTTCAAGAATCATAGAATAATAGAATGGTTTGGGTTGGAAGGCACCTCTAAAGGCCATCTAGTCCAACCCCCCTGCAACAAGCAGAGACATCTTCAACTAGATCAGGTTGCTCAGAGCCCTGTTCAACCTGACCTTGAATGTGTCCAGGGATGGGGCATCTACCACCTCTCTGGGCAACTTGTGCCAGGGTTTCACCACCCTCATGGTAAAAAAAAAAATCTTCCTTATCTCTAGTCTGAATCTACCATCTTTTAGTTTAAAACTGTGAGTCCTTGTCCTGTCTCTAGAAGTCTTATTAAAAAGTCTGTCCCCATCTTTCTTATAAGCACCCTTTAAGTACTGAAAGATCTCAAAAAGTCTCACTGGAGCCTTCTCTTCTCCAGGCTGAACAACCCCAACTCTCTCAGCCTTTCCTCGTAGGAGAGGTGTTCCAGCCCTCTGATCATTTTTGTGGTCCATGTCTTTCTTGTACTGAGGACTCCAGAGCTAATTGCACTTATTCAATCATAGCTGAAGAGGTCATCATGGGACATTTAACAAGGGTTTCTTCAGCACCTCCTTTTTGATTCCTCAGTGTTATCACCTTAATCACTAATACTGTTTATTTAAAAGATGTCATTTTAAAGGATAGATGGGAATATTGGGACGGGAGGTGTCTTTTGACTGAATTATTCACAATTAGCAAGCAAAACAAAAAGATAATCAAGAGTACAGCAGAAATTTAAAGAGTTATATAGGGATAAGCCCCCTTCTGCTTTTACAAAGTTGTCCTGGTTTTGGCTGGGATAGTGTTAATTTTCTTTCTAGTAGCTGGTATAGCATTATGTTTTTGCATCTAGTATGAGAAGACTGTTGATAACACACTGATGTTTTCAGTTGTTGCTAAGTAGTGTTCAGACTGAGTCAAGGATTTTTCAGCTTCTGATGCCCAGCCAGGAAGAAGGCTGGAGGGGCACAAGAAGTTGGGAGGGGACACAGCCAGGGCAGCTGACCCCAGCTGGCCAACGGGGCATTCCATACCATGTGATGTCATGTCCATTATATAAACTGGGAGGAGTTGGCCAGGGAGGGTGGATCACTGCTCAGAACTGGCTGGGCATCGGTCGGCGAGTGGTGAGCAATTGCATTGTGCATCACTTGTTTTGTATATTCCAATCCTTTTATTAGTATTATTGTCATTTTATTATTGTCATTATTGTCATTATTATTGTCTTCCTTTCTGTCCTTTTAAACTGTTCTTAGCTCAATCTACAAGTTTTACTTTTTTTTTCCCAATTCTCTCCCCCATCCCACTGTGTGTGGGGGGAAGTGAGCGAGCGGCTGCATGGTGCTTAGTTGCTGGCTGGGGTTAAACCACAACAAAAGTAAAGTCATATATTTTTCTGTAAAACTGTGGAAAAAACTCACTGAATAACCAATTTCCTGAAGCTAAATGACTGTTCTTTCTGATTCTGTTTTTCATAAAGCAGTGTGAGATTTTCAAGGTATTTGTGATGTAAATGCTCTCACCATCTTCCCATGTGAGATAATATTTTAATGCTCTGTAATTGAAAGGGATCACTCCATAGTTTATACAGATCACTTTCTTTTTGGTAATACTTATTTCACAAATGAAATGCTTGTGTTGATAGATCCAAACGCAGAATAGCTATGAGGTGTAATTCAGATGTCTGTCACCTGGTGCATTCACTATACTGAGGAAGAGCTTTCTGATAAAGAGATCTTTAGTATAGTAGAAAGAAGTATGAAAAGATTCAGTAACTGGGAGCACGAGCACAAGGATTTCCAACAATAAAAGATTTACTTTGTAGAAATGTTACTGGAACAATCAGTTACTGAAACTGTTACAGGAACAATTAATACAAGTATGTCTGTGTGGTCACAGATGTACCATGAGCTAAAGCCTATATACAAAGCACGTGACCAGAAAGAGGTCTCAGGAGGCACATCCTGCTAGCAATAACAAACTCACATCTAATTCTGAGATAGCTGCTATTAATTACTGTCATTTTCACAAGTGCCCTGCTGTCACAGTGGTAGAGACGGTCTTTATATTACTCTTTCGGACTTTTTCGAAAACAGAGAAAAGGGTTAATTTAAAATAGAAAAATGAAATCTGGAAAATGAATACATAAGTGAAATACTGTAGACAAATTAAAATTAATGCAGACAAAACTATTCTAAGTCCTCTGTGTAGGGATATCAGAATCTATGAGACTTAGAGGCAGCATAATAATCTAAGTGGATAATAAATATGGAAGGAAGCAAATGGGGTTGCCAGAACAAGTTATCAGTTAGCAGTCTGTGTACTTTTGTGTATGAGAGGCAGATAGGCACCAAGAGAATTTGACTAGCATATCTAAAAATTTCCATCTACTGAAGTATGACAACATGAGAAGGAATTGTGTATTAGGAACATCCTTCTCTCTGTAGTTCCTATGTATTTTAACAAGATACAGGACTCTAGAAGGCTCTATGAGGGTAGGGAGTAAGATGTAGGAAGGCCTTATGTCTCTTCAAATACATCCTCCCATACCATATATTAATTGGGGATGTGCTTGGCTGGGAGCATAGCACAACAAATATAGCTGTTCTAAGTAACTCTAAGCTGTACAACAGTCTGTAACCAGCACAAGAATGAACACCATAAAAGAAAGCAGATCCCAGTGCCTCAAATTGTTTTATGGAAGGTACTGACTCCCAAACCAATCTGTAGTCCTATAGCCAAATTGTAGTTTAAAATTACCATTTCCTGCCATACCAATGGCCTCTTCCTTCATGTGTCATTTGTACCTCTGAGGGTCATAGTGAATAAAAGCAATAAAAGTCTACAATATTGCTCATAAGGCTTTATGATCAATTAAGATGTTGCCACTGCAATTGTAAAATGGCCAGCTGTCTAAGCTGCTGTTGCAAGCTAATGTCTGAGATTGCTTTTCGTTTTAGATCTAGTGAAGCATCTTTTTTTCTGAGGTTTTTCATTATTTGCCAGAAGATAGACTTTAATCAAAGACACAAGAACATGTTAAAAAATATATTGTTGCTGGACAGATGTTTCTCTCTTTGCAGATTATGCAAGGCAAGAGCACTTAGTTTATCTGTAAAATCATGTATGTAGATATTTTAAGTATCTCAAGTTTAAAGTCAAACTAGAAGTGAATGTAAGCACTAATGACATATATGAACTCAGTATGTAATGACGGTAACAAAGAAAAGTCAAGGCTCCATCTAAATTGTGGAGAACAATGAAGTAAAGTTAGGGTATAAATGTAAATTGTTCTGGCACTAGAAAAGTATGGAAGATTGATCTGTTGATTAAGCTGAGGAAACCATTCAAGCAGCAATTCTTCCATCATAGAGAATAGGAAGGAATAATGTATGCTTCATTGAGCAGTCTAGATCCTGGTTAAACTTCAAAGTCATTTGTCGCTTCTCAAAATCAGACAAGTGTTCACCCTGCCAAGAACACTTCTTAGATGAAAAGTACTCAAGGACTTGTGAATCATCCTAATCTCACCAGTGTTGCTAACATCTCTCAGAAGTTAAGAACGTTTTTGTGGATTTTGCCTCTATAAAAGTTTGTGTTCTTCAGACAGATTATAAATATTGGATCAAGTTCATCTCCAGCATAAATATGGAGCAGCATCAGAACATGAATGAAAAACTTTATTTGTATGTCAAATAATGTTTTAATTTATGTAATCAATTGATAAAATAATAATTCATAATTATATACATTATAAAATAAATTATTAAATAGAAACTCATAATATACTCAGTTCTATTCAATATGATATGCTGTGATCCTTAAAACAGCTCTTTAAATGTAAAATAATTATTTCATTTCATTTTTTCTGGAACTGATACGAGATAATAAATTCACATTAATAAACATTATTTTAAAAACATTGAGCTGGTTACTAAAAAGAACTGATCTGTATGATACTCTGAGAAGCAGAATATATTTGTTTCAAACATATTCACAACAGTGTAAATCTAGACAAGCTTATTTGCATTTCTGGATATCCACTATTGTTTTGAATAATAAATGTCTTTAATAGGTGCTACACATACAATAGTAAGGAACTTAGCATTTGTAAATACCCAGGCACAGTAGTGTATAGAAAATAACATATTTGGCAGGAAGAACTTAGAAAAGTAGGTTAAAAAGAAACCCCACTTTTTTCTGATCCAATATCAAATTTCATTGCAGCTTCTAATAATTCCTACATGACATAATTGCTGTTTGCATCAATTTACAATTTTGTAATTGCATTTATATACCACTCCGTTTTGCTTTGCATTACTTTGTGTCTTTTTGTTAGCATATCTAAGGTTTCTCTTTATATAAAAATAAACAATTGCAGCCTATACTACAGAAAAAAAACCATGCTGGGTAGGTAAGCAGTGTGATAATAAAGAGTAGCAGAAGTAACATTTCAAAAGGTAAATTTCATTACACTATTACAAAAACACGGAGCTACTATGAAAATGAGTAAAACAGAAGAAACATATTAGGAACATGCTGAGGCAATTCTATGCAGGTTTTATCTGGGACTCCTGGTAAACAAGCAGCAGCCCAAATTAAGAAAATAGATTATGTTTTCTCCAATCTTCTTTTCATCAATACAAAGAGATGCTAACAAGACACTATATTTGCTAACAAGAAACTGGAATTATCAGATAATCGAATCACTTAAAGAGTGAAAAAAAGAGGTGAGGAGGAAGAGGAAGGAGGGTAAGGAGAACAAGGGAGGAATGGGAAAGGGAAGAAAGATCAAAACAGTGTCTACAGAGACTTTCTTCCAGTTGTGATTTTTAAAGAGATTTAAGGTCCATGTGTTACTGCAGATGAAACACAAAATTAAATAAGCCCAGGTTCTGAGTGCACAAAGAATGAAAAAAAGACCTGGATGATTTTTTAAAGCTTCTTTCTTTGAGGATTGATATCAATTACTGACAAGGAAACTTCACAAGAGCAGGAATATCAGTTCAGATGAGGATTAAAAAAAAAGAACGCTCTTATGATCAACTGAACCATTGGGGTACAAAGTTAAGCAGGAAATTTCTTAGCAAGAGTTTTCCTGCAAGGTTTTGCTATTTGTTTTTACCATGCTGGAGAGAAATATGAAGAAAACAGCATTTTCTGAAACTGAGCTAATCCAGTTTCTAGTAGAGATAAAACGTACCACAGGAATCAAAAGACTAATTTCCATCAAAACTTCTGTAGCAATCCTCTTTAACTTGTTAAAGGAGAAACAGATATTTGATGGTAAGTAGCTTTCCAAATCTTATGTACTTATTGTAGTGTCAATAGGAGACAAAAATGTGTATTTTTATATGATATATTCCAAAGTTAATTTTGTGTATACTTCACAGCAGAATTCAAATAGCCAGCAAGTAGAGTAAGAGGCTTGGGAGCCAAGTACTGGGGAGGCCATAAGCCTCAGCTGGATAATGGAGAGACCAACAGGTCTGGGAGTTGGCTACTGGAGGAACCAGGGGGTCCAAGACAGTTCCTGAAGAGACCGCAGGGTCTGGGAGTCAGCTACTGATGAGGTCATAGGTGTGGACCAGCTACCAGAGAGACCCATTTGCATGTGTGTGTTTGGAGGTGACTGGAGACCTAAGGGGCATCTACTGGGTAGACTGTCTAAGGCCAGTTACTGAAGGGGATCCATGGTTTGTATGTAGGTCTGAGCACCAGCAAGAAGAATGGGGCTGTGACCTTGGTGGCTGGTATGCCCAGGTGCCAGCAACTGGGGAGACAGCGTGTCTGAGCCCAGCTGCTGGAGGGATCCACATTGTACATCTTTTTGATGAATGGGCTTTCATCCTGATCAGCCAGACAAGAGCAGGATGAGGCTGTTGGTTGTTTTCATGTGTGAGTGATGCGTCTTTTGTCAGTGTTCATCTGTATGGCTGACCGCATGTAGATGTATGTATGGATTGTGTTCATGCTCAGCCTCACTACTGGCTGTTCCTGAAACATAGTGCTGTGTTAGCCTCATGGCTATTGAGCTATCAGATTCAGCAACTCCCAATGTAGTCTTTTCTTTCAAATTAATAAACTAGACCTCTTTCCCAAGGCCCTGTAGTCACTGCCTATAGCATAACCTCAGTCAGAGGTTTGCAAACTACATAAATTCTTGCCTGTTGTATGTTGTTATATTTAGTTTTTAATATATAGATCTAAGTTTTGGAATGAGAGATATATTTTTGTTGTTAGTGCCTTTTACCTTTAAGAACTCAAACCAGTACAGATAAAGAATCTTATCCAATGTTTACTTATTAATCAGCTAATACTGATTTTATACTCCTATACCTTAATAACCTTAATATATTAGAACAGTATTTCCATGTGGCAAGATTATATGGGAAGTTGTCATTTATTAAGCTCATAAATATATTCCCTGAAAAAGTGTTTGGGGTTTGTCCTGGTGGTTAGGAGTCTATGTGCAACATTGCTCTGAAAAAGCAGTCATTACCTGACAAACCTCAGCTGTTGTCCAGCTGCACAATGAAACTATTCACACCTCATCTCAATTTACTTGTCTTTTGAGTGTCTGATAAGATGGACAGTTTTTATCATTGTTTTGAATGCATTTGAATTTTCTGCATATCTGAACCTTGACTCTAGAACAGGCAGAGTAAAACATGCTTAGTCTATGCATATTCTGGTCTTTTTAAAATAGTAAAATTGATCAATATGCCAATAAGCATTGCATAATACAGATGGTAATTTTTAAATATTTTGTTAGCTATACAAAGTAGCATTTAAATATAACAGGTAATAGCATAAATACCATGGGGTATGAATAGTCACTGATATTTAGTGCTCTGATAAACAGATGCAAGGTTATGCATAGATAATGATAAAGATCAAGGAATAGATTCAGATTTTTTTTTTTTTTTAATATAGATCACTCAGATTTTAATCACAGTGATCATTTATTTGACCATGTAAGCCTAAGGAGAACATACTTAATTACACCAAAGAACAGCTGGTGACATGGGTAGTTAGGTAAAAAGCACCAGAAATTTGTCACACAAGCCAAACAAATACAATTTTTTTTTGAAACAGGTTGGCCTTCAGAGTTTTGATCCAAAGAAAAATCTCAGAAATTGTCTTTTGCCTTTAAAATGACAAAACCAACATTATTTCATCTTGGAAGAATGTAGTAACATTTCACAGATTCACTCTATTCACCTGTGGTGTTATTTAAATACCGCCATCAGCAGCACCCTTTGTCCTTTAAGTATTTCTTTATTCTCCATATTAAACTGCATGGAAAAAATACTCAGCAGTCCAACCTCTGGCACAGCAAACAAAAAAGGATCAGGCAGTATTATCAGTGTATACATAATAAGGCTTTAAATGAACATCCTCACTGCTAACAATCACAGTCATATTTTATATAATATCATTATTGTACCATTATATAATTATTAGCAAAAAAAATTATTAGGACAGGTTTTCTCTTAATTAATGTAGCAAAAAATACATTTTCTTTCCATCAAGATGTATTTCATGCAGTCTTTCTGTCTGATAAGTGTTGGGGGAAAAACCTTTTGTTATCCTCTGGCAGTGCTTCATTCATATGCAGGGAGAAGCACAGGCTGCTTTTGGAAGTAATTATCGTCTGAATCCCAATGGGATGGGCTCAGCAACAGTATAGCTTGGGCTTCACTTAACTGGGTCCACTTAAATAAAATGCAACCTGCTTCTTAAGAAAGTCTGGAGTACAGCCTAAGTCTATGGCTACATCACTTGCCTGCATTTCAATGTTGTGAATGTTGGGCAAGTCTGTACTAAGAAACAGCTATGGACTTAAAAGTGTTGTAAGAGTCTAGGGTTTATAATCTTTAAAGAAATTAGGGTATATCATTGATTACTGGATTATATTTTTTTTTTCTCAAGATCCTCAAGACTATGTCACTGCTGTTCTGAAAGAGCAATACCTGAGAGCATGGTAATCACTGCACGCCCTGTGTCCTATCCGCCTCCCATCCACAAGGCTGTTGTGCTGGTAATGTGGGAATAGACAGGGGCTGCCTGTAGGAGTATGTAAAGCAAACATGACAGCAAATGCATTTGCCTCAGGTTTTTACATCTGTGTCAAATTAAGACATAATTTTAAATCATGTCAGAATAAAATTAAGTTTTATATATAGTGGGTTTTGCCATAAACATTTTAACCTGAAATATGGCCTGATTTTTATTGGTTTCAGGAATGGCTGAAGAGAGGTTATGTGAAAAATAATTAGAACAGAAGAGTAAAGTATCAACGTCTAATTTTATCTAATTTATTAAGTTATTACAAGCATGCAATAATTTCACATTACTTTATTAAGTACAGTATTTTCTGAGGAGATTAATACTACAACTCTTAAGGGTCCTTTTCATGTATTCCCTCTATTTTTCTTATAAGCTAGCCAAACTGCCTGTCAATGCTTAAAGCAGTTTCTGCTGTATTTCTCAAGTCAGGTATACAGCACAAAGACGCAGTATTGTAATGGCTGACCTCAAAAGTCCTTCTTATAAAACATCATTGGGCCTTTGCTGCTTTGTTGCATACATTCTGACAAACTCTAATCAATCTGTTTTAATATCAAAGGAAACTTCCTTCCAGGTATGCTCATTTAAGTGTGAACATCAGAAGTTTTGACCTTTTCTTACCTCACACTGCTGCTGCTTCTTTGTGACTTTGCCCTTGTTGGCTTTGCTTTCTTTAGGAACTGTCAGTGTTTCCAGCATGCTTCTACCTCTCCCTAAACCCCTGAATGTTCTTTTCCAAAGAGTTATACTCTAACTGTCTAGCCTTATTTGCTCTTCCTTTAAATTCATTCTGAGTCAAGTTCTCTTTTTGTACAAGGCTGTCAGGTTAGTGAAAAAAAAAAAAAAAAAAGTTTTTCTGTTCTTTTCAAAAGCCTGACTTGAATGATGCTTTCTTTAATTTGGCAGGCAGTGCCAAAATAAAGATCATCATCTTTGCTTCCTCCTGTTAAAAATGTACGTGTCTCTATTTTATTCACACAACCATTCCCAATAAAATGTAAGACTTTCAGAGCATCTGTAGCATGGAGAAAACTTACTTTGCATCAATCTTCCTCTGTAATTCTGAAAAGAGTTCACACACAGCAGTAGATTTCTCCCACTCTAGTTCTGTTCCTACAAATATATCTTTACTGGTCTGATGATGTAGACAGTGAGAGTAAGAGGGTTTACTAGAGAAAAAGTCAGTCCCAAATGTGATCTGGGACTGCATGACCTTCCTCAATATTTCTGTCTAAAAGCTCAGATCACCACTAAGTCTGTAACAATTGCCTGTCAGAGGAAGTATCAAGCTGACAGTGCCAGGATAATAAAACATCTTCCAGCTCACGTGTTGATAGTCTTGTCTTTTCATCATGTTTATCATATTGACAGCTGTTTACTTTGAGCTAACTAGCCATCATTGCTTATGGTCAGCCAGGAGAATGAGCAATGTGATTACAGTTCTGTGTGCAGTATAGTTTAGAAATATATCCTAAATTTTAATTTGTTTAGTATCTGCTAAAATAATAAAAGACAGTGACATGGACATGATTAGAGCAAGGGATTAATAGAAACTCAGACATACGACTTGTAAGGCTTTCCCAGAGAGTGACTAGGAAAACCTGACTTTATGAGTCCGCTGCAAATACTTAGGTGTGTGCAGAGAAAAAAAAAGAAAAAAAAAAAAGAGTGAAAACCCAGCTTTTAGTGGAAAGATCAGTGTGATCAAGTCCTAACTAGGAAGCAATTTGAAAATGACAAAACTGTTCCCAGTTCTGCTGCACTTATAGTCCTCTAGTTCGATCTGTATGTATATCTTTGTATGTAAATAGGTTACAAATCTTGCTCTATGCATATAAGCATTAGGTAAAAAGTAATAAGCAAGATAAGGAGCTCAAGGGTAACTGATCCTGCATTAATGAGGGTGTTTGCTGTGAGGTCACTAAATTAGTACTAATTAATAGAATTAAGGTTGGAGCTGAAAATGCATAGCTAAATGTTTCATTTGATTGATGAATATCTCACTTAAACCAAGATCCTTTAGATCAAGTAGAATGGTGTTCCTTTCTATATATTAAGGAATACATTATTTTGGTGGTACTTTCTTTGAAAATCAGGGAGAGAAAAGAGAAGGGAAAATAGATGGGAAAGGAAAAAGGAAGGAAAAAGGAAAAATTCTCCAATATCAGTGCTGGTTTCAGTTACAGGATAAAAGCCAGTATTTCTGAAGTTTTCTATGGGGGTTTTAAGCTCTGTCTAACTTTGAAATACTTTGGAGGTTATTCACAAATGTTGACATTTTATTGCTCTTATCTGAATCTTCCTGTTCTGCAAATATATTTTGCTAGAATGCATCACATGCTTCAAAAGGTTATTTAATGTCTTCATGCATTTTGAATGTTTTATTTTCATTACAACTCTGTCTGCCTATTTCTCCCTTAATTGGTAGCTGGGAGTTGTCTGCTTTCTTACCATATTCAGATATTTTTTTTCTCAGCATATCTGAACTGTTTAATTCTCCTACTCGCTAAAGTAGAAACTCATTTCTTGGGGACTGTAATTCACACTTGTGCAATTCTTCTGATATTATTGATGTTATTCCTGGCTGACAATGTTAAATTTATATTCGTAAGTCAAATGAGACTCTCATGCTTCTGTACATTTTATCTGTTTTCTAATTCACTTATTTTTCGGTGCCCCTTTCTCTTATTTTTGTCTAAAATAATTTTTTCCTATTACAATTTTTTTTTAATATTTATTTTCATCACATGTATACTGCTACTGATTTAGGATTCATCTGGGTTTAGTGTTTTGTTCTTTTTTTTTTTCTAAAAATAAGACCATCAATACAACAACACTTACCTTGAAGTATGGTTCTTAAATAATATTTATCAAGACTCTAACAGATACTGAGATCTTGTCTCAAAAAAGTTAATAAAAATATTCAAATTATAAAATTTCAAAAGGAAAACCAAATTAATACCACTTGACACTGAAAACACTTAAGCTAGATAATTGATCTCGTTTTGTGTTTGAGCATAACCTATTTCTAGGGACTGTGATCTTGACTGTCAGAGGCCTGAGGGCATGCTACCCCCACCCTGCCCATGACCCAGGACCCCATTTCAGCCCCCAGGGCCAACACCCCTGCCCCAGTGACACCACACCAGGGCCTGTCTCCAGCTCCCCACAGCCCGGCCCTGCCCAGCCATGGGCCCTGCCAAGCCAGGCCCACCCACAGGCCCATGTCCCGGCCTGGCCTCAGACTGACCCCGTCCCCACAGCCCTGCCCGGCCTTTCCACCGGTGGACCGTGGTTACTGTCACTGGGCCTGATCCTGACCCCACCCATAGGCTGACATCCCAACCCAGTCTCTGCCCATCCTCCTCTTCCTCCTCATCATCTGGCAGTCCGGGCTCTTAATTGAGCCTGGCTTCCAACCCCAGGCCTGCCCCTTCCCCTAGCTCAGATGAGCCTGAGCCTGAGCCTGAGCCTCGGCCATCATGGCCTCAGCTCCCTGTCCCTTAAGGAGCAGACAGCCCTCACTTCTCCCTGACATTGGATATGAATAAAAGGCAGAGGGCTAATTAGTCACAACTCCACTAGTTTATTGATGGGGAATTAGATGACTGTAATCGGTCAAGAATGTTAACACATGGTATGCCAACACCTTGTTTTCTAAACTGTTGTGTTCTCGCCCCAGCATGGGGGCTAGGTCAGTATGTTGTTTCACGCACAGTACTGTAGTCGATGCAACCAGTTTGTGATATACAGCTTTATAGAGTTACCCTACCTCCATCTGCTCACAAGAAAAGCCCAAAAGCAAAATGAACAACATTCTGAAAATACAGACCAAACTTTGCCTTATTTTACTTTATTTGTGGGGGATTTTAAAGGGTGTATAAAGAAGTGAAATGCCTGCAGACCGTGAGGCTGCAACAGAAGAGGAATCTCCTTCTCAACTGATTTAGTAAACAAAAGAGTTGACAAGGAACTAGAACATGTACAAGTTCAGATGGGCCTCTATGAAAAGAAAAAATCAGGATAATGGGATTTAGGTTCACAGCTCCTCACCTCAAAGCTATATACACTATAACAGCCGAAATAATAGCATATGTCAAATAACAGATTAAAAATTTTAAATTTAACTGGATTAGTAAGTACAATATTAATAACTTCCTTGAACTACTGATAAAAAAAGAAACAAATACAAAACTTTTGGATGCTTGCTTGCTCTTTCATCAAGGACCTCTGGCAGCCAATTCTGAGAGAATTTTCAAAAAGTGCCGACAATACTAAATTTTATGCAGACTATTTTCCTGTCCATTTTAAGCTACTCAAAGACAACCTCAGAGCAACAACAAAGAGGAAAGTGATTGATTTCTTCTGTTTTTCTTTTGTGGGGTCTTCCCCACAAAAGTTTCTAGGTCAAAAGTAGCTCAGTAAGTCTGCACCAGCTGAAGCAGCAGTTGCATTTTGATAGCATGATAACCATGAGTCAGAGGGATTTTCAAAGGAAGGCTTTTGCAATAGTGGGATACAGTCTAAAATTGCTGTTAAATTGCAAACGAAAAGATGACACTATAGGTCAGTGTCTCATATGTGCTGGAGCTATTTGTGTAAGATGAGATGTCATAGGAGATGTTATCTCAATAAAAATGGTGATTTAAACCCATTCTTTTTATACAAGAGAAATGACACAGAGCTATGGTCAGGACACAGCACAAGGACTTGCACAGGTAGGCTATCTTAGTGAAATTAGCTTATTACTTCAGTCATAGTTGGACTATCATAACAGATCATTATTTCCTGTACTACTTGTTCTATGGAAAAGATAGGGGACACTATGTTTCCTGTATATCTGGCAAGAAAGTAATAATCACAGTATCTGGACAATACTCTATGCTAGATACTGCAATGGCGTGCAAAATTTCCCTGCACTGTGGTTTCTATTTTCAATGTAATATTTCTCTCTGATGCTACTAAATAAACTATTTGTCTTTTAACTATACTACTGGGTGGTTTGTTTTTTTTCATTCATACGAAGAAAATGTAGCTAATAGAAGAGTCAAAAAAGCTTGACCTTAAATATTCCTTTGTTTAACTGTGTCTGTAGCCATGCCACAGTTTATCACAATGAACCAAAAATGCCATGGAATTTCCTAGAGCACTGGAACTGATCACCGAACTTGTTACACTGTTAGGGTGGCCTGGATTTGGTGTTGGCCAGATAACAGTCACCCAAAGAATTACAAGGCACAGTCAAGGTAGCATGGCTCAGAGACTACTCTTAATATGCAGTCTGGATACAGCTTTGATTCAGGTGACAGGAGAATTTAGTAGCATGCACATGGACCTTTCCATATCTTTTTGACCT
Organism: Haliaeetus albicilla; assembly: GCF_947461875.1. NCBI lineage: Eukaryota > Metazoa > Chordata > Aves > Accipitriformes > Accipitridae > Haliaeetus > Haliaeetus albicilla. Next base: position 23,920,862 of record NC_091500.1, read on the forward strand.
CAGTGCCAGAGAATGGTGGTCCTGTGTATTATATTTGTTACTATAATGTAGCCTCTCATTCCTTGTATTTTATGCATTTGATTTCTATTTATACCTGGCTGTTCCTAACTCTTTTGACCTGTTCCTTTGGATAGTGCTGTGACCATACTTTAGTTTATTTTGTAATAAAACATTTAAAACCTGCATTGAATATTTTAAGAATACCTTGCAGATTTTTGAGACTTTGTGTAAGCTTGACAAAACACAATGTGTGGACACACAAAAACACATGCATCCAATGTACTATTCTGAGCTCTGCAAGCAAGGAGTCACACTGTGTTAGTGAAGCTATGAGATGAATTGGATATTACACTGATGAGAATCAGAACAAACTCTGCTGTCTGCAGCTGAAGCTACATGACAGTAAGAAGTCACAGTGTTGTAATAAGTCAAACCTGAAGTCACTGTACTGTGATGTGGATCAGGAGTCAGGTCTCTGAAATTTGAAGAATGCATGCAGCACAGCAAAGCAAGAATGCAATGTGAGGCTACTCAAGTGCATAGAGAACCAGGGTTAGGCTCCAGCGAAGCCTAGAAGATTAAAAAGCATTACACTTTCATTATGGTTCTTCATTTCTGGTTCTTGGTTTGAACACTCTTCTGAATTTGTTCACTACACTTTTTTCTTTCTTTATCTCTTGAAACACAACAGAAAATGTTCACTCAAAGGCTTCAGTTTTTTTCTGGTATTTTCTGTGCTGCACAAGAATTCTGTAAGTCCTCAGTGTAAACAATGTGCATTACGACTAGATGATAAAACATGTTACATTCAAAGACACAGATTACACTTCTACTTGGGCAATAGAGGAGTTAATGTTTATTGAGCAGAAAATATTTTATCAGATATCCAAAGGAAATGTTAGGATGTCATGGAATAACTGCCAACAGGGCAAAATCTAAACATTCACCTTGATATCACAAAGGCAAAACTTCTATATATGGAGCCATATTTTTTTACTTCTGATTAAAACATTATGGTCTCAGTTAACTTGTGTGTGTGTGTGTGAATATACCATGCAGATATCTACTATGATCTGAGGAACAGTTTCTTCTTAGAGACTTAGAGTGACAAACTCATTTGTGCATTGCAGCTGAGAAAAATAGAGAAAATAGAGAAAAATAATTTCTAATTAATATGCTATCCATTCCTAGAAGTTATTTCCTTTTCATTTTCTTAGCTGGGTTTTGGTTTGTTTTAATGTGTTTTCTTCATTTTTTACTTTCCTAATTTGTGGCACTTGAGTATACTAAAAAGTTTTGTTCAAAAAAAAAGTCTGTTCTGTGTGTTTTGTTTCCAGAGTTATGAAGTCAATTTACTGCATGCAGTGGAGATTTTTTAGTTAACAGATTAAAGGGAGTCAATCATTTAGCAATGATTTTTATTAAATTATCATTTCTTTTCAGCTTTTCTCAGCTCTAGTCAGAAATTTTCTTTCAAACTTCTTCCAGACAAAACAATGCACATGGTAAGAAATACTAGCACAGCACTGACTAAAAATTGTTAAGCGAAAAAGAACTTACAGTAGTCATCATTAACTGTATGCAATATTCAAGCTTCACATAAACCCCTGTGACAAATACTAGGTGAGCTTATGTGGTTCAATGTGTCTTTTGAACTGGAGAGTTGTACTGTTCTGAATTTCAGCTTTTATATCTGAGGTATACTTCTACCCTGAAAAGTGCAACTATGCAAAAGCTGTCTGTTGCTACCCTGAAGTTTTAGTTCTTCTGCATGATTGATCACAAGTGTATCAGCTCACTATTTTAGTCATTAAATTGTTAATTTTTGTTACCTTTCCCTTTTTGTTAATTTTGTTAAATTCCCCTAGAATAAGGAATATAGTTTGTTTTGTGCTAATAGAATCAGGCCCATCCCAATCATGCTTTGCATGTGCTACTGAGATACTAAAATAGAAAATAATAGATAGAAACAATTATCTCAATCATTTAAAATTGCTATCTAAACGCCAATTGCAAGACTAAACTGTTCACAGTTATACATGTACAGTCCACAGTGTCTGCTTTTATTCACAGCTGGGAAACCATGTTGAAGAAAATAAGCAAACTTTCACCCAGGGTTTTACTGAAGGTAATAAGCCAGATACCTGAGCCAGAAGGAAATACACTCTGATTTTCTGACAACAAATGCATACTCAGATGTATAAAACAGGCATATATATAACAGTTTTCAAGGAACCTTTATAGGAATCCCCATGGAAAAAACTATATTTTAAAAACAAAATGGTCCAAATTTACTTGAATATTATTTTTTTCTTGCTCTTATCACATGAATTTATGAAATGTAATTGATTTAAGCAAGAATGTATGAGCGTAATCTGGGATGGACTTTTTTTGTTTTGTTTTGTATTTTATTCATGTTATTTTATCCAGATTTATTATCAAAGGTTAATCAAGGTAAAGACACACAGGTCAACACTCTGGAATTTCAACTATAAGGTGTTTGTGAACGAAGTTACGAATCATGTGTGAGTATAATCTCTTTTAGTGACAGATAGTACCTTTACACATAGTTCATGCAATTCCATTAACTTTAGAGTGCTTTCGTAAGAACTAAAGACAAAAAGAGGTCTACCCTTACTTCTGAGTTACATCTCAATCTAGATCACAGGTAAATTTAGCTTAGATCTTGTCAGTGCCCAAGATGTGAAATATGCATGATCTTAACTTTTTCATTGTTCCTTCAGTCTCTCTGGTAGTAGTCACGCTCTAGCATTCAGCTATTGACCTCTACAATATCTAGTGTCAGAGAACTATGGCTGCAAACTGCTTCCTCAGTGGAGCTCTGTATAAATTAATTTAGTGGAAATTTACCACCATGAAGTCACCCAAAATTCATTTAATAGCTTTCAGCTAGATTTTGCACTATTGAATATGCAGACATCTATAAAATGGCTGAGGAGAAGCTAGTGGCTAAAAATAGGATCTGAAAAAGCAAATAAATTAATAATAGAAAGAATCTGCCTCAGCTAATGGAAAATTCTGAATACTGTCTCAAACCTAATCCCTCCCCTTGTTAGCGCTGAGTTTTGATGGAGTTATTGTTTATGCATTCCTTCTGTGTAAGGGTTCTCCCCAGTTTTTAGCTACAATTCAGTGCTTGTATGGGCAAATGCACTTTGGTTTTCTTTCTTGCCTGAGAAGTATTGAACCTACCCAATGATTTCTCCTTTTCTTTCTGCTATAGCTGAACTTCAACGCTTGAACCAGAGGGCTGTTCTATCCAACCTCCTTCTGTTACCTGATGGCTGCAGATACAACAGCTTTAGCTTAAAGCCTCTCAGGATGAAGAGGATTTAAATCTTTTCTTCTAGTTCTGAACGTGCTGTCTACCTCTAGGACTAACTTGTATGCATATAAGTGTATATAGAAGTACAGGTGACCAACTTCTATTTTTTATGCACTATCTGTTCTTAACCACATACATCTACAAACTAGTTTGGGGCAAGAAATAAAAGTTTCATATAGGTACTTATGCAGAGGTAGAATTTCAGATAAAGTTTCTTCACTGTATCTTATCTCACAGTTTGAGTAATCCTTCCTTCAGACTTCCTTTCACTGTGAAGTTAGGTACTAAACTCAAACTGTAAATAAGAGTTGGACTTCAGTGGTACATTTAGAACAGATTTCTGCTAGTAAAAAAAAATAGTTAAACCAGAGCTTAATTGGAGTAGGCATACAGAAGAGTTCTACTCCTTTTTCTGCCTGAGAAGACTTTCTGCCAGTTATGCACCTTCATTGTGCTTCATACTGTCCCATCTTTTAACATTTAATTTGTGATTTTTGCTGATAATTTCCTTTGAATCACGTTCCTAAGTTACTGTCTGTTTATAGACAAAAAGGAACAGGATATTATTGTTCCTTCTGTAACTGCAGGCATTATTTTAGTTTGGTCTGGTTTTTAGCACACTGTATTTTCAGTTTATATTCATAGCCAAAGCTTACTCATATTTGTATCAGCTGCATGTGTTTTGCATAATAGCTTTCTAAAAGAAAAAAAAAAAAAGTATGCAACACTAATTAATATGAGAAGGAGCACTGATGACCAGCACAAGATATTATCTGGGATGTAGTCAGAGCTTCATGTGTTACTACTTCTAGTTTTTGTGCTTTATTTTGTGCTTCTTGAACAATGCAACTTAGTGTCTCTTATGTTTTACTTGGTGCAGTGGCAAGCTGAGATGAAGACTTCAGGGATTTCTCCACCATTGCACATAAATTTTCTCAAGGTCAGATGCTGTAGTATCTTTTCATTTAGCAGTCACTCACCCTTCAATTTGTTTTGCAGTTTTGTCATTCATTATTCTGCAGTTTTGTGTATTGAAAGAACATTTCTCATTTCCTCCAGCTCTTTAAAGATGTGTCTTCCCCATGTTTACTTGTCCCTTAGTTTTACATCATTTACAAACTAAGAAATGTCATTCTCAGTATCTTTGACTAAGTAATGGATATAAAACCAAAAAACCTGCAGACTCTGAAAAACTGATCCCTCTAAGTATGTCTCTAAAGTCTAGGACTCCATAGACCCTTAATGAAGCGAATTGTTTCACTAATCTTAAAGTGACTGTTAATGTGATTGAGAATCAGAACCCAAAACTTTTAAAGATCTGGGAGACAATGAGGTGTTTTATATTTCAGCAATTTCCACAGAGAGTACTGTCAATGTGTGTTTAAAGTTCAATTTATTTGGTGCCTTTATTGATCTAGCTATTGTAACTGTTCTTCTTTTAGATTAAAGAAGTATGAAGACTGTTACAGCCGAACACAAGTGAGAACCAATAAAGAGTAATGACATTGGCCAAAATCCAGGCAAGAAGTGAATGCCTATATGTACAATTTATGGTAAGATTAGGAGTATAAGACAAAAACTGAGACATTGAAAGACCACCCTCAGCTTCTACCTAATCTTCAGGTCTTTAAGCAGCTCAGTTTCTGAGTTTCTCTCCCTTCCTAAAGCCATCTGTGCACATCCAGGGACAGTTCAGTCTTGGTTGCAGCACTTGTAGCTTTTCTTTAGTTGTGACCTTGGAAGACACTGCACATGTAATTTTCTTCAGAAGATACCTATTACTGTCCCTTTCTTTAATGATATTTCAATGTACTGGAGCATGCCCTAGAATATTTCAGTGGATTTTTAAAGTACAGGCCTATGGGTTATGTGTGTATATGCATGTGCATTTGCAGAAAATGTTCAGGGAAGAGCACTAACCCCACTAAAGATACAGAAGACATGAATTAACTAGTGGATTTCTCATCCTCAGTAAGTTTTCAAGCTATATATATCACAAGTATAATAAATCATCTACTCTTATCATAGAAGACGACAATTAAATATCTCAATAATGGCAAAGTCACATCCTAGAAGGAAAGCCTTTCCTTTTAGCTACCTTATTTTGCCTTCTAGTTGTCAAGCAGAATCTTTAGATTCCATTGAGACACACGAAGTTATTCCTAGAGCACACAGAAAACCAGTATAGGAAATGTCCACTACATAGAATACAGGAACCTGAACTTTAGAAATGCAACACTATTAAAAACTGAAAGCAAGTTTTGAAAATGAATCATGTTAATCATCTTTTTATAGGCAAATAACTTCTCCCTAGGACTTTGTCTGCAAGGCTAAGAGTCAAAAAGCACTTGCTACCAGAAAATCACAACCTATTATCGAGACATGGTTTTGCTAGCAGTGGATGGCATATGAGGAGACTTAGTTAATGCCTATTTCTCCCTTTTAATGACTAAAATACTATTTTCTTTTATAACATTTTTTTAACCTGATATCAGCCTAACATATTACCCTTTACCATTAACTTGGTAATTGTCAATTGCTGTCTGAAAATCCAGTAATTCTGGTTTTCATTTGGTCAATTAAGACAATGGGTTTTTTTGTCTTTAATTGTAATATCAGATAAATCAATCAATGACAATAAACTATTCATCATCATATGGAGAAATGGGTTACCAATTGCTAGACCATTAAAATTTTGATTTAAAAATTCAATCAAATATATATTGAGTTAAATAAGTTCTCAAATTTCTTACTGCATAGAAAAAAAAATCACAATACATTATTTTCTTTCTGTAAAAGAAAATGTTCACATTTCAGCATGCCAATTACAGTTATCCCAGAAAGGTACTGTCTTTTGAAAAACATTTCAAACTGAAATGCTTAAATAGATCATTTCACGAAGTCCGTTTCACCTGAAAAATCATTCCAACTACAGGCAGTGGATAAAAAAAAGAGAAAACAATTTCAAAAAAATTTAGTTTTTTCTCTTTTTATCTCACTTTACTTTTTCCTGGAAAAATATGTGGCAAGGAAAAGAAATTAAAAGATAAGTATAAGATTTACTTTAAAAAAACCTCACAACCTCACTGGTGGCTGTCAAGCCTCTCTGAACAAATCACATACCTAAGTAAAGGAAAAAGTGGTGTCCCTCAGGGCTGAATACAAAAAAGCCAGTACAAGGGGAGAAGGTTCACATATATATACCAATAGAAAATGAATAGAAACTGCTGAGGAGAGGGGTAGCTTTTTGTGGGAGAATGGAAGACTTTACTTCACCTGGGAGTTTGAACCCACAGTTGTCTCCATTAAAGCATAAGACTTTTTTTCCTTTTTTTTTTTTTTTTTGAAAATGTGTAAGAGAAGTTAGTCCCTGCTCCCAGAAGTTTAAGATCTAAAAATAAAATTTCTTAGGCCAAATCAGATAGCATGTGGCTTCTGAAGTCTAACTTGGACTCCTCTTTCTTTGCAGCAAAATCAAGTCCCCACTTGCTTCCCTCCAAATGAAAGGTTTTCTAAGAGAAGTAAAGTGAAAGAGCAATTCTCTGCAAGTGTTCTTTATTCTGGAACTCAATCACTCTATAACTTGGTTCACCAAAGGCTAGGTATGTTAACCTCTGGAAATGCTATTAAACTTGTTTTCTGTCTTTTCTACTGAGGAAACTAAGGTGAAGGTTGGATTTACTAGCTGTCTAAATATATGGGTAATGTATATATTTGTGAATTTTTATTTGGGGTCTAGGGTTCAAAAAACTGCGTAGTCTGTAAATATACAATACAATGTGCCATCATTAATTGGAATCTCATTTCTTTACATACTTGGTAATTTGGATATACTGTAGTTATTATCACAATTGTAAGCTTGCAAGGGAGAAAAACATGAGCAAATTGTAGTTGTTTGGGCTTTTTTTCTAATGATGAACATGTAATTTACACATATCTATGATGAGTTTATTGTCTTGCCTTTTTCCTGCTTCTACATAATGAGTGTAAGATAAATCATAACTGTCTGTTGTGGAAATCAAACTATTTTATTATCTTACTGAAAATGTATGTCTTATCAAAGAGAGGTAATAGTTAACAATTTGAAAAATTGCTCCTTAAAATATTTATATTGATGTATAAAATTAGACTACATTTCCTTTAGAAGTGCATATCACTACAAATAAGTGGATTAAATATTTATTTTTGACTGTTTTCACTTGTATAGTCCCTACATGTCGAGTCATGCTAGTTGAGGATACTGTGCATTTTCTTTATAGGGTAACAGTTCTGGAAATTCCTAATTTAAAAACGACCGAAGTGTAAGTGACAGAACAAGATTTAAAACATAAAACCAGAGATTTGGCAGTTTCCAAAGTCTCTCAGTAGGAATTTCCAGATGTGACTTTTTTGTTTTGTTAAATCATGACAAAAATCATGACAGAACCTAATGACCAGCCACCTAATTTTCATCCATACAGCTTGCCATATACATACCTTGCCCAGCTGTATTTTTTGGTGTGCTCAAAATGAAAAAAAGAAAAAAAAAGTATGCTGAATGTTGATTATGTTTGTTTACCCACTGGTCCATTTATATGCTAAATGATGACTTAGACATTGACTTAGGATATACAGAATCATAGAATCATCAAATCATAGAATGGTTTGGTTTGGAAGGTAACTTTAAAAATAATCTAGTTCTGCCCCCAACCCCTGCCCCCCATGGTCAGGGATATCTTTCACTATGAGTAATGTCATAGAAGGTGCTTTGGCTTCTTCTCCCTTCAAATTCCCCAATTCTTTTTCCCTCTCTCCCACTGCAATCCCTCAGCAAAAAGATTATGCAATTTAGCTACTTGGGATATTGCTAATTAACAAGCCATATATTTTCAACAGGGAAAAAGAGGGGCTTACTTCTCATCATAGTAAGACTACTTACAGTGTCTTTCCTTTCAACCAGCACCAGCTACTAATATTCACAAAACTTGAAGAAATTTTGAGATCTACTCCTTGCCAGACCAAGGAAGTCTGGTGGAATTTGAGAATGGTGGAAAAGGGGAACAGACAGACACTGACACATCAATGTAAAATTTTAGGACAAGACCTATTTCCTTAGGAGATAGATCTAGACTAGGAATTGTTCATGAAGGAATGAATGAAAAGAACCCCAACAATTAATGAAAATATTTTTTCTTTTAAAAGATAGGTTTTGATTCCTATGAGCTAACAATTAAATATCTTACTGTAGAATAGTGCATACAAATAAAATAACAAGAAAGATTGTAAATAATAGAAAAGATTAGGAGATACTTAGAACCATATAACAAGGAAAAGGAAATGTTTAATTAATGAAGGGACACCTGTCATCAAAATCATTCTCATTTGTTAATGAAATATGATGTCTTATAAGCCAATTATATTTGTGATGTACAAAAACTACATTATGCTAGGAAACACAAGATAATCCATCTTATCTATTACCCTAGGAAATGCATTACAACATAATAGAGATCCCATAAATCATTCAGTGAAATAATGCGTGTGCTATAGTACATTATGAACCAGACAGATTATACTAATGTCACAAATGCAGCTCATTAACTGTATTATACAATGAGTAAGCAGTCACCTGGCTGTACAACCTTCATATCCCTATTACTAGCAGAACAAAATGAAGGAAAAGTTATCACAGTCATTTATCATAGACCCATGTGACCAACGTTTTCTCTTGTTTTCTGTTATTGAGATAAGTGCTGTAGTACTACATGTTTTGTGCAGTTCTGACAGTTTTGCAGATCCTGGATATAAACTTTGGCTAGAAAGTCTGTTACATGTCCTTTGAAAGTGACATGTCATAATCAGAGGTGCCACAGCCTATCATGAAAGCACAGAAGTAAGAATTACAGTGCTGCCTTTCAAATAATAATGGCAAGAATCCTTGTAAACTCAGTGCCTTGACAAGGAATTGGGACAAAAATATAATGAATATAAAATTACACTCTAAGTGTTTATTATATTCACAAATATAATAACCAAACTGTATTTTATCTTTTTTTATGTAGAAACTATTTTAAAAATAAATTACCTTTGGATTTACAGAACAGATAATTATGTATATTCAAGGAAAATAATGACATGTTATCTTCAGACTTGGGTGATAATCTGTTACTTTTATCCAGGTATTACTTAAGGCACTCATGGTCCCAATAATAGTGTCTGCCTTTCATTGGTGTAACTAAGGTTCATATTCTCAAATACACATAGGTGCCTATTTGTCTCTTTAGGGATGTATGCCCATAATTTAGGAAACATTAACACTATTGAAGTCATTGCTCAGTTCTTATCTATTCCTGTAGGAATCTGAGTCCCCTCAAAACCAAATAAATACTGATGCCATTCTCTAGTCATCAAGTTGATCAAGGAACCAGCTCACATCAAATATAAATAAAATGTAGCTTTCTGGGCTAGAGACCCTTATACCAGCAAAATAAGACTAGGTTCAGCCACAGTATAAAGTGTAGAATGGAGGGAGTAGCAAAATATACTTCTTGCCTGACAGATAGGATGGTGCTGTGTCCCCATGTTAAATTCATCCCTGCATAATATAGTTCAGTGACAAATTGAGTACAAGTTGATGCTTTGAAGTACAAATCTAAAATTCACTAATACCATCCTAATAAGGCAGGTCTTTCTTTGAGGCTGTAGCTAGGTATAAGTGAAACATGTGATGGAGCAAGGTCTGTTTCCAAGAAATTGTGTAAATCCAACCTAATTCTTCTGGAACTATAAAGCTGGAGAGCTGACTGCCCAATTTACTTACTAGGAGACATGTATTTCTGCAGGTAGGTGAAAAATAAAATGAAAAAGCCTCCCATTACATTGTAGAGAAGAACATAGCAGAGGCTGACCCCACAGAAAAACATAAGTGTATTAAGTATACTAGCTATATTAAGTACATAATTAATATTACCCAAAGAGAATCTTTATCATCCTTCTTTTACCCTGGATTCTCTGAAGTCAGGGATGAAAACAAGAAAAGGTTTTCCATTTCACAGTGCAGCTCTGCAAGCAAAGTATGTTCCTCACTGAGGCTAAAGAGCTTGGTAACCAACTTTTTCAAATTGTAAGGTAAAAACTTCTGAAGTCACATACTAAACAAGCAATTTATATTTTACATAAGCATCCAAATTTATTTTCTTCTTCATAGCTCAAAGGAGAGATTTATGTGCATGTATATATTCATAGATATTAGTGAGGGAAGACCACGTGCAATAGCTGTGCTTCACACTCATTCTAGTCTCATTGATCTTTTGAAAGAGAAATAACACAGTTGAGCTCCAACCTCTCTGATGTTTCTTTACATTACATTCACAAACTTCGCACTGTTGATTGATAGATTTTATTTTTTTAGTGGAGGCATATGGGAAGATAAAAGCATTCCCAGAAAAACTTTGAATAATATGACAAAAATTCAGGACTCTAAAAACTGTAAGCTAACAGAAGCATACACTTATTTATATCTTACAAACATTTGGGAATTCAGTGTGATTAAAAGAAAAGGTGGGTTTTTTTCATAGATTTCTAAGGCAGATTGTAAGAAAACTTTCTAATATTCTCAATGAGTTAAATTAATATGTAATGCCTTGTATGTCATATAGTGGAAATGTGTTTTAGACTCACACTAAAGGTGTTCATGTGTTACAGAGTAATGATGCACCTACTGTAGGTGTGAATAGGTTTTCATTGCTATGATTTACAGTCTTACTGGGCATGTTATTATCACCCAATAACACTTTGTTCAATGACTGTATAGAGCTTTCATTAATGTTAATGTGGAAAACTGACCCCTAATATTTCGTAATTAGTGGTCTGACAGTGACAGTCTTGTGTAATATGTTTCCGTGATTGTGTTTACCCATGACAAATAGAAGTGTGACTTCGGAAACTTATTTTCTAATTGATGATACAGTAAGCCTTGAACTTCAGTACGGTAATACTGACTGAATATTAAAGAAAACATGAAGTCACGACTTTGCTCTCTGGAAAACATCAATGTTTTCCTCCTTTTATTTAAAATTTTTAAAGTACTTCTCTATTTTTTAAATCAGTATCTGTAGTACAGTTTTCTAAAGGTAACCTTTCCTCTAGTACCATGTATTTCAAAACACTCTTTAAACTGGATAGTCTGTCTCTACATATCTTATTTATCATTCTTCCTGTAAGCTAGAACTGAGATAGGCAGTAGTAAAACCTATGCTAGGATAATTCTTTCTTTCTATATGAGTAAAATACTAGTTATAACCATGAAGACAGATTTTTTTTTCCCTCTGGAGGAATATCAAATAAGATGAATTCAACACATCTTAGGGAAGTACATAAAAAAGTGGCATTTTCATGTTTTCTCTTCTTTATTAAACATTATTCAAAGACAGCAAACTCCAGTTTTATTGGTAAAGGCCAGTTACAGAATTTGGTTCTCTTTTCTTTGCTTCAAAGAAAATATTTTATAAGGGAAAATATTCTACAATAAAACCTTTTTCCCATTCCCCTGTTTTGCTAACCCTACATACAAATATAAATGTTAAAATGCATATTAGTAATGATAAGCATGCTTTGTTCTTTAATGTAGTAAAATAGATATTATTTGTATACATTGATTACTTTTTATACCTTCTTTATACTGTGTTCTGAAACAGAACTAATAATGAAAATTAGTAGATAATACTTGGGGCAAGACTGGAGACCTACAAGGAGAAGAAATTTTGAAAATTTGTAATTTGCCTATTGACAACACATTAAACCACTGGGGACATTCCTTGTAATCCTAATATAAGAACTAATGGTATCATTATGGAAAACTCTTCCATAAACACAGAACATAAGTTCATCACTGCTTTCTGTGACTGTCTAAACTTCAAAAAGAACTCCTCCCCCCCCAAAAAAAAAGAATACAAGTGTCATTCTGTAGTATACTAGTACAGAAATGCTGATATTCACGCCCTGCCAGAACACTGGATCTCTTTCATTTCTCTACCTAACATAATAAAGAGCCTTGTACAGCCTGTAAAAAAAAAAAAAAGAAAAAAAATCCCCGAAGATTATGCACTCTATAAAGGAGATATGCTCTCATTTGCCTATATATGCAGTGAGGATTTGGATACTAAGCATAATGCTTCTGGATCGTGTGATTAAGTATTGAAAAAAGCATCCTCCGTTCAGACATATTTGGTAGCAAAATCACTTCAAGTTTTCCTACATCTTTACTTAAGGAATGCTAATATAACCAGTGGACAAACTAGTGGACAAACCAACTTTAGGGCTGTTTTAATTTTTCAATTTGAGTATGATGTCATTAATGCATAGAAGATTTTAAGATTAAAAATATGTTAATATAAGCTGTATGCAAAGGTCATCTGGCATGAGATGCAATAGCAATTTTTTCTTTTAAGACTATCTTTAATAGCATTCATCCTTACCCTTGTGTGTTAACTGTTAATTGACTTGTGTAGCAGTATTAACCAGTATAAAGCTTTGCTTTTAGTGAAAGAAGTCACACATATATGCTGTGATTTCCTCTAAACTTTATTTTACTGTTTTTGCAAAATAAATTATAAACAGCATTTGGGAGTATGATCTGTGATAATACCTATAATACTGGGGAGTGGGGAGGTAAACAAACCTCAGAATTACATAGAAATCACATAAGGTAAATGTAATTTATCATACAGTACATGTCATGAAAAAGTACATTATTTCCAGGTAAACTAGTTAGAACAAAGACATGGCTATATTTTTAGGCATATGAACAAAGGAAAATGAAATAATGTTTATTTTAAATTATCAATCTAGGGATTTAAAAAATCCTCAAATACTCATTTACTGTAAACTGGCATTTCTCCATTACATTAAATGGTGTAGTCCTGTTCTATTCTAATGGAAAATTGGGGCTGAAGAACTCCTATGAGTTATTGCTAAGTGATGTGATCTTTTGACTCTATCTGCATAAAATTATCATTGTTTTCTGTTGCTCTACATTATAAGAGCTTGGACCGATTTTAGAAATGGGGAAAAGCAGCAAATAAATCAAGAAACAGAAATTTAATTCTTCCTAATTTTTCTCCCTCAGGTTCATGAATTCCAGTCCACATTTTTTGTTTAGTTCTCATCTGCCAGGAGATGGAGACATAGCATTTGAATCTTCCATCACTTATGTGAGAAAAGACAAGATAAAACTATTGGAAAGATAAAATATAAATAGTACATAAACCCCACTGAACTTGGTAAATTGATTCAAAAGGAAAGTTTTCTAAGTCACTATTTCTTGGTCTTTTATTGCCCTCATTAAACATATTTGCTATTGCCAATTGCTGTTCTATAAACAAATACAAGAAAACAAAAGGAATTAGATGAGTTTTTGTTAAAATTATTCTTTCTTCGAGTTTCCTTCAAAGTGTACACAACTTGAAGAGAATGTATTGCAATTGCTCCCAGTTAGTTTTTGATCTTGAGCATTGTTATTCCATCTCAGATAAAAAGTCTGAAGAGTTCAAAGAAGTGTGAACAGAGTGGAAGTATCGTTGTATAGGTCTCTGAACATCTGGTGTTAGAAGTCACTGATTAATTTAAATCATATTACTATTCTGATTTACAGACCTAAAATATAAGCATCTAAACAGAAAAAAGGCATTGTTAAAAATCAGTATGGGAAAATCAGATTTTTTTCATTTACTGAATATTTTAGGATCTTAACTTTTATTTCAAGATTATATAAACTGATTTTTATTTTGTTTTAACTTTATTAATTTTAAGTTTATAGGCATCCTATTGTTCTTGAAAAAAGTGGTGATTGCTGTATTTGTGCCATGTCATATTAAGTTACCTTACTTTTGAAATAGATATATAAATTATTAATTATTGGCTTGTTCCAGATAGGATTTTAATTTAAGTACTTTGAAAACCTGCAAAAACCATCTCTCCTTCAAAACGATTAATGGGTTCTTTTTAAGGAGCTGGACCACTGGCCACTGACAATATTCTGGAAAAAAGTGACCAAAGAAAATTTTTCTTCATTTTCAAATCCAGCTATAATAACATATTTATTTTAATAGTTCTTTGGGAGTACAATTTTTTTCTCATATGAATATGTAATCAACATTTCAATAAAAAAAGTTTTCCTTCGTGGCTACACTTTTTCCAAAATAAAGATAGAATTTTACAATATTCAAATGCTGTCTGGTTTTGGCTGGGATATAATTAATTTTTTTCCTAGTAGCTGGTAGAGTGTTGTGTTTTGGATTTAGTATGAGAGTAATGTTGAGAACATGCTGATGTTTTAGTTGTTGCCAAGTAGCACTTAGCCTAGGTCAGGGTTTTTTCAATTTCCCGTGCTCTGCCAGTGAGGAGGTGCACAAGAAGCTGGGAGGGAGCATGGCCAGGACAGCTGACCCGAACTAGCCAAAGGGGTATTCCATAGCATAGGACGTCATGCTTAGTATATAAACAGGGGGAGTTGGCCAAGAGGGGTGGGTCACTGCTCGGGCATCGGTCAGCAGGTGGTGAGCAATTGCATTGTTCATCACTTGTTTTTTCTTGGGTTTTATTTCTCTCTCTTTTTGTTATATTCCTTTTCATCACAGTTATTGCTATAATAATATTTTATTATTGTTATTATTATATTTTATTTTAGTTTAGTTATTAAACCGTTCTTATCTCAACCCACAAGTTTTACTTTTTTTTCCAATTCTTCTCCCTGTCCCACTGGGAGTGGGGAGGAGCGAGTGAGTGACTGTGTCGTAATCAGTTGCTGGCTGGGGTTAAACCACGACCATGCTTACAACTATACTTTTCATGTACCGTGCACCTTTTCATGAAGGTGTAGTTAAAACACCCTCAGTCAGTTGCAGAACCTGGAGATACTAGTACACAATCCCCTCAATAACATATTCACTTTGTGCTAGTGAAAAACATATTGTGTGAGTGAATATTAGATAGGCTGGCTTCCCTACATTGCCAGAAGACACAGCTTCTGATTATAAATGCATACAAATCAGTGAAAGTCCTGCAAAACTGCTGCCAGGAACATTGAAGACAAATAAAAAGTACATAAAATTTCTGCAGAGGTCCTGCAAATCTGACAGGGCAGAACTAGCCCAAAGGAAGGCAGAGAAGTATAATGAATGCTTCTTTTATTCCCTGCTGGATTTCAGACCCTTCAGAGTCCCTTAGGAAACCACATTTTTGGTTCTCCTTACTGTTTGTGGGCTTTTCTTTATTCAGATTTATTTTTTTTTCTAACAGGGCCAAGTAGAGAAAATGAAAGAAGCCTAGTCCTTTGACTAGCAAAAGCAATGTTTCCTACAACATTATACGAATTGGTGAATTCCTCAGTCATTGAGCACTACAGTGTGGTAAAAACACGGAAAGCAGCGAAGAGGCAAAATAAGGCACAACTTTCCTGGACAAAACTTTTAGATTGGATTTCCAATGATAGGTATAAGACCAAAGGAAAAAATAAAATACATATTCCCTTCAGCTGTTCTGCTAGGGAGATGGTATTTGCCATTTACATTTATTAAAACGAGAAACTGGAATTTATTTGACTCCATTCATGATCACTGTGACTTCCAGTCTCCTTGAAATCAAGTGGGGAATTGACAATTATAGAACCAAAGCAGTGGCACTGCTACAAAAATGCAACCTACACTTGGACTTGTACCAGCACAGCATGACTTATGACAGAGATCCTGATAAGATGACTTCTAAAGGAAATAAACATACAGTAGCTACATAAATGAAGCATCAGCTTGCGTGAATACATTATGAAGACATTTTCCTGTTACTGTGCAACGCAGAAGGAGGCAAAGGCTCCTTTTCCCTCCCTCACACTCTTATTCTGTAGTGCAATAGGTCATGGACAAGGCCCTAACAGGAACTTGCAAAGATCCAGACAAAAATTCAGAAAAGGATTTAAATCTTCACAGTGGAACAAAGGCACATACAAAAAAGTTCTGGATCCTCAAGACTTTTTAGTACTGTGAATATTCAAAAACTTGTAGGAACATTTGTTTTTTCCATGATGGTTCTGTATGCTTGAAAAATTCTGTTTGCCCCAAACATTTCATCTCTTGGAAGCACTATATTCATCAGCAGTTACCTCAAACACCCACTAAAAATATCCAGATTACTCATAATCTGCCTGCCTTCCCAGAGGAGACCCTCCCAATGTGTCTTCAGCACAAATCTGCTCTGACAGGATTCAGCTCCACAAACATAACAGCTATTTAAATATATATCTGGATGAAATCTGTATCTTATGCAGTAGCTCGCTGCTTAGTGGAGTCTGCCAGGACATAGGAGAACCAAGTTTCACGTGTTCTCCCTCTTGTCCGAGAGGCCCATTAGTATCAGGTTATGTTCGATCTGGGTAGGTAGAAAGGGTATAACCATGCTGGTTTAACCTGTGCCGTTCTGTGCGGCAAGTGAATTCAAAATACAGGACAGCATGATCTGTAGCTGGGTAACTTATCTAACTTCTCTGAAGAGTTTTGTATTTCCCTGAGCTGAAAACTTCTAATTAAAGTGGATGCCTGCTTCTCAGTTTTCCAGTTATGGAAGAGTTAATGGGATTATAGGGTGTTTTCCCTGCCCTGTTCGCTTGTAAGATCCTGAAAGATATTTATAGAAAAGTTGTAATAAGGGATTTTGACGATTGGTCAGAGGATAGGGGGAAAGGATATCAATTTGAAGCACTTACAAAGACAATATTTTGCCAGAGGCAACAATGAAATGGAAAGAAACAAGTGACAGAGGCAGTGGCTACCAGCTCCTGCTTCAGAAAAACAAAGTACCCTACAAAGGAATGAGAATCTGTCTTTGAGTTTCTGTCTCATTCCACTGATTATAGCAGGAACATAAGGCACATATCTCTCAGCTTAGATATTTTTGTTAGCTCCCAAATGTTAACCAAAATGAATAAGCTTTCATCTGAACAATGAAATTACTGTGTAATTTGCTAATATTTACCAGCTGTGGCAGGTGGGAAGGCATTTAACAATTGCAAGCAAACAGGTAGAAGAATAGTGTTGGTACTTGCATCCAGTGAACTTCATCTCAGGTATAAGTGAAACTCAGAATAACAAACATTGTAGTCAAGAAAAAGTAGGGATTAGGGATTTATATAATGTTTATGTAAACTAATCTTATGTACGCATGTGTTTAAATATAATGAGCTTCGTGAACTCTTCATGTACGTAAAGTAAATATAATGAGCTTAGTAAACTAGTCATGTACATAAAGCACATGTTTAACATTGCTTTGCATGTATTGTTCCATCGGGAGCAAATATTTCAATAGTTCTATACAAATAACTACGTTCCAAAAGCAAATTGAGATATCATGTAAAAAAAAAAAAGTTAAAAGTCACAGTATAGAATGAATTAAAATATTTAGAAAAGTGACAAAACTAAGTTGTATAGAACCAGATTTTTCACAGCTTTTCTTTTTTTCTAGTCATTTACAATGGCAACATAATTTCAAAACATAACAGTCCTGGTCTTCATCTACTGCAGATTGATGCTGTCCCTTCAATTTATACTCCTTCAATGCTAAGACATACCAGCTCTTACATCTTCTTTGCATTGCAAATCTCTATGGGAGGGGAAAGGCACTGCTGATTAAGTCTCAGCAAGTTGAGAAACATGATTGTTTGCACTTCTGATTTAAGTATAACATTATAGATGGCTTTCATCAAAGATAGCTGCATTGTAAGAACTGCATATATACATTATTAGAGAGCCACTAGCTAAGAGCTGAAGCCTGGGTAAATCACTTAGAAAACTAAGAATATCAATGGCTATTCATGAAAAATATCATGGATTAATGCAAAAAGATATAGAAATATAAAATAATATAATCATAAAGTAAATGATCTCTCAGTGTTTGGCCCTATTTCTAATAGATAAGTATAAACAACAAACAGCACTGGGCTTTGACCAGAGTCCAATGTTTCCATTTTAAATTGAGAATAATCACAGTTCAGATTTCTGTGTATGGTATCTCCTCAGGGATTTGAGAGGCGGACAAAATAAGAAATACATGTTTATAATCCTGATTTGACAACTCACACACTGGCACACTCACACGCTGGCACACTCACACAGCCCAACACTGAACAGTGAGCAGGTATGGTTCAAGTCGTTGTGCCACAGCTACAGCAGCCTTTCAAGAGCCAGGGCTGCTAATGTCAGAAATGCCACTAGCCATCCCACTAGCAATTCCAATTCAGTCTTCTGTTTGGGAGTCAGATGAAGCCAATGTAAAAATGACAATCTGAATTAAATATAGATAATGACTTCAAAGGACAGATTTATTAGCATTTACTTTGATGAGAATGAAAGTTTTGAGATTTGAGCTAGCAATTTGTTTGGCAAAATTTTCTGTTTGCTGCAGAAAGATTTCTTGCAGATTTGTTTCTAGTCCACAATTACTCAACCATACTTTTATTGTTCCCTAAGAATTCTCATTTCATTTGCATGACAACCATTGTTTCTTCAGCTTTTCTAAAGATAAGAGGATCATAAATCATTTGTGTTTAATCTTGTCATGTGCACTTTCAGACTGAGGGAATGAGAGAGTAATCAATAGAACTAAGCCTAGCTTAGATCTTTCTTTTCCAGAAAAAAAAGTTCTTTTTTTTTTTTTTTTTCCATTTCAAAGAATCCTAGTTTGTACATTCCTTCTAGTGCAGGAAAAAAACATATACACTGTGGTTAAACCTAAAAAAAATAAAATAAACAATTAGATCAATTCAGTCATTTTCCTTCCTAAAATGATTTTCAGTAATTTTTTTCCAGTACCCTTTTTATTTGATACTCTCAGAAGTCAGTACTCTCTTTAATTTATTAGATGGAAATCTGATTAAAAGAAATCAGTGTTGTTTGTGTTCACGTTTTTAAATTCTTAATGAAGTTTAGGAAAAAGTAAAACTGCTCATAGGAAATTTTAATTCTCTTGATTAGTCTTCTTATAGACACTATTTCACACTGGTTGTTTAAGTAATATTCATTGTCCTCTCCAGTCCAAGCAAGAGATTTTCTGTATCTACACAAATTTCTGTTAGGGATGACACAGTCCCATGTTGTTTTATCCTTGATTAACTTACTACCTCAGTTTTAGGGCACTGACAGAAAGGACTCTTGCTATGTGAGCTTAATTTGAGCATATCAATCACATATTGCTATTTAAAAAAATTTATATATACTTACTCTTAGAAAGAAATTAACTCACTTTTCTGGTCTGCCGAACTGGATTGTTCATTCTAATGTGAAATTTCCAGCAGGATAAGACTTTCTGACAGATACAGGTTTCATAAGCAATATAGAGGTTTCTGTTAAGATACAAGAACATTTTTGATCAAAGTCAGAACTGTTACATAATGTACTATGAACATTCAGAGAGAGAAGGCATAATAACTCCACTCTATCTCACTCTATCTGGGCTTAACATAAACACCACAAAAGTCAGTCAAGCTTTTAATCTGGAAATTATGTGAAAATTTGAAATATTTTTATCTCAAATATATTGGTGATGAAAGGAAACTGAAATTTACTATTCCTAATGATCAAAAAAAATCAGAATTATTGATTGAAAGTTCTCCATTGATAAAAAAAGGTTTTTTTTCATTTCTCATAAATCCACATAGATTTATGTGGATTTTTGATCCACAATAATTCCAGATTGCAATGAAAATAACTATGCTCAAATAAATTAGAACAGCACCATCAATAGTTTATGTAAAATGTTTTTAGTGATATATGCCTAAAGATTAGAAAGGTTCTTAATGTTCTATCTCTGGATCACTTTTTGGGGTTACTTCTACCGCTTGGAAAGAGACCTTAAACAAACAAAATGTAACTGTACAAAGGAATTATTTGTTGGCTAATGCACACAACTGACAGCTTAGGCTAATGACTTAGTATAATATTAATATGCTCACAACCCCTGATGGGAGACCCAATGAGCTTTTGCTGTTCAGGCAGTCCTCAATCAAGTGAAGATGAGCCAGGCTCTGGGAGGGCTCTTTACGCCAGGCAAATCCTCAAGTTTGCTGAGTTGCCATCTCCTAGTGCTCTGGGGTTTTATTCTTAGGGTTTTGTGTCTTTTTATGTTACTATTCCTCTTAAGCACTTGAGCTGCTAACTATTCTGGTCTCAGTAATTACACTTCTGTATCTAATTTTGCTGTTCTTGCCTGCCTTTAGCTGACACACTTCCTCACACCTTAACAAAAGATCGAGAAACCAGGGAGAAGGGTTTGGGGCAGGGCACAGCAGGGGCTGGCAGCTCCCTGGGAGCATCGGGGGCTCCATGGGGCTGCAGGGCAGGCCCTGGCAGCCAGGGCCTCTCCTACCTCCCCAGCCCAGAGCAGGGCAGGCATGGGGGGCACCAGGGCAGCCCCAGCCCCAGGCATCAGGCACCTCCCTGGGGATGGGCCTAGGCCAGGCCGGGAGATGGGCCCACAGGTGGGGGTCAGGACCAGGCCTGGTGAGGGTAGTTTTTGAGCAGATAGCTGAGCCCCTGGGCTCTAGATTAAAGCATTGGTGGAATTAAATCGGATTTATTTACAACAGAGAAGTTTTCAGCAAAACGGCCTGATGTTTTCTCTTTTCTTTATTTGTGTTCTAGCCCTTTCAGGTTGATTGTGCAACAAAGCAAAATAAAATAACTTTTTTTAAAAAAGTTGTCTTTGAATTACAAAACTTGTATTTTTGGTGAGACAAAAAATAGTTTTGAAGATAAATACAGATGATGCAGAACCTCAACTGAGTAAGTAAAAAATGTAGACAATGTTTTTCAATATCTTGTGTTCAGCATTATGGACAAAACCCCCACACATCCAGAAAACCTCTATAAGCATAAACCAAAAGACAACTTTCTTACAGTTTCAATCTGTATGTTTCATATGTTTTAAAATACAATTTTCCCTTTCGTTTCCTGGACTGTCTTCACTTTTGAACTCTCTTCACGCCACATTTGGCTTTCCCTCCACCATTAACAATATCTATAATCACTGCATTGAATTTTTCTACCATTTCCCACTTCAAAAGTATGTCACAAAATCACTGAAGATTGAAATTTCCAAACAATTTCAATCAGTCAGTGAGGAACATCTGCTTGTTTTCTTGGGAAAAAAAATTCTTATTAAAATAAGAGAATTGCAGAATAACATTTATAAAATAGTTATTTACAATGCATTGAAAAATAAATATGTAAAATAGGATGTTCTGATGAACCACAATAACTGTATCTGAGACTTCTAATTCGAAATGTTACATAGTGTAGTAACCATTGTTAAATTATCCATAGCTAATTGGCATTGTAATTGTCTTTAATCTGAAATAGTCAATTAAACATGTTCTGGACGGTTAACTGGTTCATATTTTAGGTATTCAACTAATTAGACATTTCCTAAACTTTTCATTTTGCATGTGAATAATTTGTGCACCTAAATCATACTATAATAGAATGTTTTCATTTTTTTCTGATCACTTAATGCTATTGAAAAACTTCTCCAAGAAAGGAAATGGAGATACCTCATTCATATATAGTAATTAAATTAAGTCGTCACTATATATGTAGAAAAAAAGATAGATTAATAACATTTTCTGCTGTGAATCATCTGAAATGGAATTGAATTTCCTCTGCTTTCATTTACATCAGTGTCTTTCTTCAGACTTCAAAAGACTTGACAAAAAGGATATATTTTGAAGCATAGAATTTTGTTTTGTTATTAAAAACTCTAGTATCAGGACTTTGGAGACAGAGGGAGAATAAAAATACTAAAAGCACCATTTGATCATTTGTACATGTGGGTTTGGGGTTTTTTTGGTTTGTTTCTCTCTTTCCTTCAGGTGCCTATTTTATAGGGAGTTATGGCATTGTTGTGAGTTAACCCCAGTAGGCAGCTAAGCTCCACACAGCTGTTCTCTCACTCAGTGGGATGGGGAAATGAATTCAAAGGGCAAAAGTGAGAAAACTCGTGGGCTGAGATAATGCAACAAAGCAATAATAAATGTTTAATAAATGAAGAAAAGCTGCGCATGTAGGCAAAGGAAAATAAGGAACGCATTCACTACTTCATAACCACAGGCAGATGTTCAGCCATTTCCTGGAAAGCAGGACTTCATCATGGGTAACAGTTGCTTGGGAAGACAAATGCTGAAACTCTGAACATCTCCTTGCCCTGAGCTCTTATTGCTGAGCATGACTTCATATGGTGTGGGATATCCCTTTGGTTGGTTTGGGTCAGCTGTCCTGGCTGTGTCCCCTCCCAACTTCTTGTGCACCCCCAGCCTACTCACTGGGGTTGGCAGTATGAGAAACAGAGATGTTCTTGACACTGTGTAAGCGCTGCTCAAAAATAAATAAAACATCCCTTGTTACCAATACTATTTTCATCACAAATCCAAAACACAGCACCGTACAAGCTACTATGAAGAAAATTAACTCTATACCAGCCAAAAACAGTCCATAACTTAACCAGACAATATTTTTACATCCCTTTTGGAATTACCTCTAATGTTCTGAGTACACAATTTTCAAAGTGTTCAAGAAATTTAGGAGCCCCAATTCCACTGGTGTTACAGTGAGTGTTCTGTTGCCATAGAAAGTCACAGCCAGAATGTAAAACTGAATAAACATTGCATTTTGACATGTAGACAGTAAGAATACTATTCATGAGGTTTCTCATAACATATTTTAACATGCAGGTGCTGTTGCATTTAAGGTCCATTTGCTAAGGAATCATGATTGTATCAGTTTGCCTCCATTAAGTACCACTGATCATTTTTCTCCTGATTTGACTACCCAATCCCTCCTTCACTTGCTACTGAGTTGTCATGCCTAAGCGACTTGTGAATTGAACCACTTAATATGGACCATTTGCTAAGCAGTTCAGCTAATGATTAGATTTCCTTAGCTTTTGCAGATAACCGTGTTGATTGCTTTTATTCCTGATGCAATATATTACAATAAGAAAAATTCTCATGCCTTATTATAGGAAATCTTAGTGGACGCTCTTTGCATTCTTAAGGGATTTATGTTCAGGGTAAAAGGTTAACTAATCTGCTTTTATTTTCACTTTCTCCTTTTCTGGTTGTTTTAGACAGAATCGGAAAGAAATCAATCCTCTTTGGAAGTGTCAGTAGCCCAGACACTGAATGATAAACTCACATTCCCAAGCCAGTGAGATTCTGCTTACTAATACATGAAGATCATCACCACTGTGACCCTACCTGTTACACCCAGGGTTGTTTTTATTCTTTTAACTCAAGAATAGTGAGCTTTGGACACACATTTGAATTAATAACTTGTACAGAAATGTCCCTTCTTTGTACTCCAGTTTAGCTTTTGATTTTCTTATTGCTGTCAATTGTATATTAAGTTTGACTATTGTAAAACTTTTTCTGCCAGAATCACTGATGATACCAGCTTCAAACTGCATTACTTCAGCAATGCCACTGCTATAGGACACTGTAGCATATAGACACCCCCCCCACTCCCCCCCCCCCAAAAAAAGTGATTTATGCAAGCCTAAAGTGTGCAATTCTAGAACTCCCATGCAGTCTGCTCTCGGCTATGGTGCAGTACTGTCATGATAGCTGGAGATTGGATGAGCACAGGTATCTGCTGGACCTTCCCAGCTGCCCACCATTCTCAAGGACTGAGATTTCTGCCCACCACTGTTACAGGCTTCAGTGGTAGTAGAAATCAATGTAAAGTGGGAGTTTTAAAGAGAACAGTCAGATTCAACTAAAGACTCCTCAGTTTTCCAGACAAAATTAAATCCCGCCATCTCAAAAGTAGGAAGAAAATACTTCTATATGGCAGTTTATCAATTTGATTGTCCTCTCCTTTTTCCTCCTGAACCAGGTAAGGCCCTTATTTCCCTTCTTAAGACAGAAAAGCCACTGATCTTTCTCCTTCCTTCTCAAATGACTAAACACAGTGTTTCCCCTGGCAGTGGCTTCTCCATTTCTTTGGGGAAGAGCATCCTGTGCAGTGTTGTTGCATTCACTGCAGTGAAAGCTATTTCTATCCTTGTTGCACTCCCTCATCCTAGGAATTGGGAAGCAGCTGAATGATGAGAGAAGAAGAAAAAGAGACAAGAGATACCTATCAACAGAGATCCTTTCCTGCTACCAGACCCAGACACCCTAATCAGCTTCCTGGAGGAGTCTAATCAAACACTGAGAACTCCTAAAGCACTAACACTTAGAAATCTTCATGAGCATGTTGTGAATGGTGAAAATCCACTATTAAAATTAGTCAAGTACTTATGTGAGTGTTGACTGGAGGATCAGTCTGGATTTGTCATAAAAACTGTCTAATCTTTTTGAACTTCACATAGGAAGCAGCAGGGAGGTCCTATTGATAGCTTCATGGTGGCACAGATATTAAAACAAAAACAAACAAAGAAAAAAAAAGGAAAGAAAAAAGATCTCTTCTGAAGAGCAGCAGAAGGTGGAGGAATCAGGCTTTTATTACAGTATTCTCTCCAGACACAAGTTCATTTTTGACATATAATGCTTATACACAAGTAAAATAGATCACAAATCAAATAGAGATGATGAATGAGCATGTCTATGTCCTCTCACAGCTTTGCTCATTACCACTTCATAAGAGCTTTATCATAAAGTGTTGTACCTTCAAACTATAGCCGACCTACCAAAATTAGGAAGGAGACAGAATTGGAAAATGATGCATCTTGCTTGAATGGTTCCTAACTAGCCAGAAAATTTATTCCTCTTAATTGGCACTGAGGTTTTTAAATCTTCAGCACAGTGAACAGCATCAAAGCACAATTTTTAACAAATTATGGGATAGTGCAAAAATTATATTTTGATTAATAAGTCAGTTTATTTAATTCAACACAATATTTTATGGACTTCAATAGGGACAAGGTCTAGCTCATTGCCTTCTGAGCATTCAATTTATTTAAAGCCTTAGAAATAGAGGACACAAATTTTGCCATTGTTTTTACAGTGCCAAGACATACCCCTATCTTTTGTTATATTCTTTCACCTGAAAATGGATGCATGTCATTGTCTGCTCTTGTTTCAAACTTTAAGATTAAGAAGAATCATGAGAGAATTTTAATATCTAGTGTAGACAGTGAAAAATTATTAACTTTTGAGATGCTTATTGTATAAACAAGAACATTAATGCTGAAACTGTCAAGTATTTTATCTGCTACTCATTACTCAACATCTTCCTCAGGTTACTGTAGATGTAAACATTTTCATTACCTTTTTAAATTGTGATCAACTTGTTCTGATGCTTTAAAAGGATTGTTTCATGGAAACAAAACATGTGGAAACAGATCTCTGCGGAGAAATTTGCCATTAAAAAAGGGAAGAGAAAAAAAGATAAGTAAGATGTCAGCTTGGACAAATGGGATTTTTAAATTGTCTTTCATTAAGTATTATTTTTTACCAAAATGCAATATTATAGCTTTTAGATATAGTCTTAGCAGTAAACATATACATGCATCCAATTGCTTCTGTCCCATAAGAATAAAAAGATTTGTATAACATAACAATTGCCTAGCATATGGACTTTGGAGTCCAGTAGTCAGTTTCTCCAATTTTAGTAAAAATGCAAAAGACTAAAAGAGCAAAAGCAAGGGATCACCTTTCTGTCTCACACAATGGGCAAGTTCAAAGATGCTAATGTTGTCAGCATTTGGGGATATCACTCCTTCTCCAGTTGACGGTGTCACTCAAAAGATCCTGTCCCATTACTCAGTAGGCAGGATTGGGGTGTTTTGACAGAACAGTGTCTGCAATCTCATACTATCAATTCTGAGGACAAAGGAATAACTTAGTTTCTAAAATACCAGTCTAGAGACTTTCATACTAATGCATAGTCATCAAGCAATCTAAACTCAGAAAAGAAATACTGCATTATTTTTTTTCTATCTGAGACTATAGCTGTAACTGTAACCCAAACCTTCAAATTGAAAAACACTTTTTCAATGAAGAATTTCTTCTTTTTTCCTCTGTCAAGTATAAAAATCCTAATTTACCTAGGGCTCGTGATGAAAATATAATGGACCTTTGATACCTACCACAAATTGAACTGTGAAAGTCTTCTATCATCGCCAATAGCAGATGGAAAGTAAAGTACCCAGCTTCCCTGGTAAATATTTTAAATAGGAATAATTCTGCTGTCCAGATGAGTAGAGAGCATTGATTACTTCTGTGCTTAAGTTGATTTACCTTCATTCAGATAGAAAAATAAGGGCATTCAGAATGATAGTGGTTGATGGCTTCAGCATTCACCTTGGTAAAAATTCTCCAGAGTCATTTAGCCAGATGACTTTAGTCCCAAAGATAGCATCTGGCCACAGGCTTTATTTGGTGCTTTGCTCAGGTCAATTTGTGAGTTTTGTTCAGGCTATTGACCAGTTCTCTGTATATGGAGCATAGCCTTCTCCAGTCCTCATATCAGGATGGTGTCTCTAAAACACAGTAGCTCTGTAAAACAGTAGGTTGTTGTTTCATCCCAGGTAGCTACTAAAAATTCAACCTATTACAAGAATAGCCACTTCCTTATCAGCTGTTGAGCAAAAGCTCTTTTTAAAAGCCTTTCATTGCCAACTAATTGTCGACACATCATTCTTCTTGTTCAAGATGAACATTTATAACAGTCCAGCCTCTCTGATTTTTTTCTTTTTTTTTTTTTTTTAATTTTTTTTTGGCAGTGATTTCCACCTTGCTGCTTTGTTGTTGGGCCAGTGTTTCCTTCTACATTTATTTCCCATGAGATATACTTATAAAAGTTTGCTGTATTTTCCATCACTTCTTTGACTAATATGTATTCATTCTGCTTTTTGTTGCCCTTTTGTTGGCAGAAGTAAAGGCTGACAAAACAATGAAAATAATATTGTATGCCAAGCAGCGTGTGGCACACTTTTTCCTTTAGTGCAACAATAAGTACTGCTTTCATCTAAATGCTTTTGCAGAAGTTGCATACATAGAATGAATATTTGAGACTTCCATCTATTTTACTTCACTGCTCATTCTTGGGGCTAAACTTTTTTCTTGCATTTCCACATCTGTGTCCAATACTGTCATGGAAGACAGAGGTCCTATGGCAGGGAGGCTATATCATTTGCCAAGGATGCAGGATTTGGGGATTCAACATTGCTTAGCCTGTGAAGAAAGTAGGTAAAGCTAAGGATCCTACTTTCTGAGCAAATATTCTAAGCATTAAGCTAAGCACTAGACAGTAAGCTGCCTGTAGAAGATGTTGATTCCTGTGTTTCCATGACTGCATCAGATTTTTACACAAAGATGGCCTCACAGAAAATGCACATATACTATAAAAAGTTCTACACTCCCTAGGGAGGAATCATGTTTATACCTTGGTCAGTGTCCTGGTTCCAGCTTTGACCAGAAGGGGTTGATGGGCTTCACTTCCTTCTCATCATGTCTTAGCACATGATGAAACAACGTTATCTTACATTGAAAATTGTCTTTTTAATATTCATAGTATAAAAATTAAAGGAAACCAAAACAGTAAATAAAAAATGTACCACATCATCATTTGAATCTGCAGATATTAAAAAATCCTAGAGAAATACATTCAAAATCTTACCAGGTTCAAAATTAATATATCTATTTCATCTCACACTCATGCAACAGAGGCACTTTGTTTAGATATATAAACATAAACATTCAGCTGTGGAAGTTTAGACATATTGTGCACTTGTACACATCTTCATTTTTGACATTTGCAAGCAGGCATTTGTATACAACACCATGTCCTGGTTTCAGCTGCGATAGAGTTAATTTTCTTTCTAGTAGCTGGTATAGTGTTATGTTTTGCATCTAGTATGAGAAGGCTGTTGATACCACACCGATGTTTTCAGTTGCTGCTCAGTAGTGTTTAGACTAAAAGTCAAGGGGTTTTCAGCTTCTCATGCCCAGCCAGCAAGAAGGCTGGAGGGGCACAAGGAGTTGGGAGGGGACACAGCCCAGACAGCTGACCCAAACTGGCCAAAGGGGTATTCCATACCATGTGATGTCATGCCCAGTGTATAAACTGGAGGAAGTTGGCTGGGGTTGAGCAGATCGCTGCTCGGGGACTAACTGGGCATCAGTTGGTGAGTGGTGAGGAATTGCATTGTGCATCACTTGTTTTGTATATTCCAATTATTTTATTATTGTTATTGCATTATTATTATTATTATTATCATCATCATTATTTTCATTATTATCATTATTAATTTTCTCCTTTCTGTCCTGTTAAACTGTCTTTATCTCAACCCACTAGTTTTGCTTTTTTTTTTCTTTCTATTGTCTCCCCCATCCCAATGTGTATGGGGGGGGAGTGAGCAAGCGGCTGCATGGTTGCTGGCTGGGGTTAAACCACAACACAACACTTTGAAAATGAGCAACTACATGATAATTTTCCCATTAATTTCAACAGGATCAAGTTAAAGTGCCTAAGGAAGATTCATATCTAAATTACACAGAGAACCTTCACTTAGTAATAGACTAGTCCAAGATAACAAAAATGAAATTGAGTTCAGCATGTGAACAGAGGTCCAGGCTGCTCTTCACTTCTTTGGCGACTTTCAGGAAAGAGGACACTGCAAAAGATGAAAAGTCAGTGACTGCTATTAGTCAACACTGATTGACAGGGACCTGCTGACCTAACTAGATGAAGTGGACACTAACAAAATCTTTATGTTTTTGCAATAAGAAATAGGTTTTTTTTAGAGGTCTGGCAAGAATATGAAAATATGAAGAAAAAGGATTTGGTATTTGACCAGAGCAAAGTCATTATCAGTAAAGTAGCTCAGATCAAAATAGTTGTTAAAAAGGTGGTTATGGCTAAAAGAGTGGAGGGAAGCACTGCTACTAAGAAATGACAGAAAGATGGCAGAACAGCACTTGCACAGATAATGAAAGGCAACAGTCACAACTAAGGAAAAAGGAAAGAAATAGCTACTCTGTGCAACCAAATGATGACATGGGTGCATTATCGTGAGATCAAATAGCTGAAGGAGAATGACAGCTGGCAAAAGTCATTACTGAGATATGTTCCCAAAGTGAACAGACTTCTGAAAACTACCTCATGGGACAGAATAGGAAACATTTACTTATGAACAGATAGAGTGTCTTGTCTTTCATTTTGAGTTCAACCACTGAAGACTGTAATTTATTCTGTGCTTAAAGCAGGAAGTCTTTGAGAACATGTGTAAATGATAGTGTTGCCAACCTACTAATAATTCACAGCTTTCTGTGAAGTCCCAGAGGATCAAGTTTTGAAAGGACAAGAAGCCAGTAGCTTGGAGGGGAAGTATCTTCCAATATAGCTTCATCATTTGCAAAAGACACCTGCTCTTCTTTGTATCGAGTAGAAGTAAACTGAAGACCACAAAGGCAAATCTGCTTTCTTGTCCCTCTAACCATTCATAAAATTAGCAAAGGTTATGGGAAAGGAAGGAGAAGGAGCTACTCTACTGGACTGTGAAGCTGAGGGAAAGCCTGCAAGGTCTTATTATTAAACACCAGGAGTTTGGAGCTTATAGCAAACCATAGGATTCCTCTGTGTAGGACAGCAGCCTTTTTCAGTCCCAATACACACAAAGCTACCTGATTGAATAGGTCCCTGTTTATAGCACCAGCAGTCCATGTAAAATACTAAATAAAAATCAGAAAAAGCATGGGTTTAGGTAGCATGTCAGGATATTTACAATAAATTCTTTGAGGTCTTTTGCCCTGTGTGATTCCCTTTTTGTTGTGGTTGAATTCTGAGGTACTTTCTAATGAAAGACAAATGCCATGTAAGCAACATGTAAAAGTAAGTAAGGTAATAGCAAAAACTGTCACTCAGAGATTCAATGGTAGAGGAGAAAAGGCTTAGCAGCATTGTCTGATGATACATTGGAATTCCTGCCATCCACAGTCAAAGAAGGTGTACCTAAACTGAAAGAAGATTTAATTGATTTCTTTTGGACAAATGCTTGTTAAGATCAGTGATAAACCAAAAAGTTGTCCAGAAATCATTGCTACGGTGTGCCCACATTGCAAATCAAACTGTCCACTTTGATATATATTGATCTGTGAGAAACTACTTGAACTTTATTTTACATGTAGCATAGCTAGATTGAGTTCAGAACTGCCTATGGTAGGTGTCTTTATATACAGCAGGGACTTTATTAACTTAGTTCTAAATCTCTACCATTTGAGATGTCCTGTGGTGTCTAAGGCATCTGCACAGGGCTGCCAGATAGAATAGCGGACTTATGGGAGACTTCCATTCTTCTGAAGCAGCAACTAGGTGTCTGAAGTGGCAATCAAAGCAACTGAATCCTTTCTTTAATGTCTAAGCTCCCTTTTTAGACAAAGTAGATAAAGTCAGCAAAGTTAATGGAACTCAGGAGCTGATCCAACTGGCAAGCCTCTGGGGGCAACATTCAGTTGCCTCAATGTAGATGTAGAGCATCATTTAAGACATTCTATTATACCGAAGACAGCCACATGAGGTTTTCAGACAGGACCCAAGATTTACAGGCAAACTGTGCTCTCTTAGAACCACAGCTGGAAGCGAACTGGGATAACCTTGGTTATCTGAAATAATGCTAGACTTCTCTGTGTCGGCAACTCAGTGAAGCCCTGGTTGTTTATCTTAGGTCAGCAGAACTGATCTCTAGGTTCTGCTCATATTTTCACTACATACTCACTGACTATAGTGGAAACTGATACTGCCTGGCTTGTAGACATTTATATGTAGGTACAAAAATTCAGATGTCTTTGTCACAAATTGTATCCCAAACCAAAATTAGGATAGAGGAATCTCATCATGCAGAGTTGACCTTTTCTTTTTACCATGAGCCCAAAAAATCATGAGAAGCTTAACTGAAATAGATGGATATAATATGGACAATGCTGTCTTTAGGGATAAGTCAGTTGGAAGAAAATGTATTTGCTAGGTGAGACCTTTCCGTATGTATTATCAACTAATT
Source organism: Haliaeetus albicilla (assembly GCF_947461875.1). Classification (NCBI taxonomy): domain Eukaryota; kingdom Metazoa; phylum Chordata; class Aves; order Accipitriformes; family Accipitridae; genus Haliaeetus; species Haliaeetus albicilla. Next base: position 23,952,222 of record NC_091500.1, read on the forward strand.
AATGTAGTGTAATAATTTTAACTTACAGTCTTCACATACAAAGATTGAAATTAACTCTGAAGAGTGTGAAGGTAGATCAGGGTACCTCAGCATTATTCAGGTAAGGGATAATGTGGAGAAAACAGTAGGTTTTGGGGGATTTTTTTTGTAAAGAACATATCCTACAATGAGTTTTGAAGGATGAGGAGGTAATGAAGGAGAAGTGGAAGCCTGTTGTATAAATAAATTATTTACTTGGCAATTGATACAGAGGTGCAAAGAGAAGAAGGAGGAATTAGATGCATTAGACAACTGGTAATCTAAAACTGATTCGTACCTATTCCTTACTGGTGGAGCTTTAAGTCACCATGGCAAGGAGAAATACGCTTAATTCCCTTAACGCTTTAATGCCAGACACAGGTTTTGAATTTCCTTTTGTGAGTATTTTCTTCTTTCCTTTGATGAGGTAAGAAAACACAAATTCTTTCATAGCCTTTGTGCTTCAAACATTGCAGGGAGTGCCCTGGGCTGTTAACAATAATGTTTATCTAGAAATCAGACGTTCCTTTGCTTGACATCCTGAGGTGGCCAGTCTTTTAGGCATGATCAGAAAAATACAGGAAAACAAATGTTGTCTTTTACTTCCTTCCGCACACATGCAAAAAACATTAAGTGATATTTTCTTGTCAAATGTAGTGGAAAGGGCCTGACTATACAGTGGCCTCGTGGGAAGATAATTTATACAAATTCAAAAGATTCCTGTTGTGAGGAGATTCAGGAACCCACCTGCCACCTGAAAGAGTTAACTGGCAGGCTGTGTATGAGCCACTTCTCTTTTTAAATCTGCAACTATCTAGCAGAAAAATACAATATTTATTATTCCTAATGACCAGGGTGGGGCAGTGGGTTAAAGGGATAGAAGCACTTGGAGAAAGTGTGACACTCTATCTTATGGTGGTTGAGATATTTAACTGAGTAAAGGGAGCTTAAGGTTTGATCTGCTGCTCCTAAGAAATTACACTTTTGACTTAGAAGTAATTGGCTCGAGAACAGAATGTGTATCAAAGAAGATGACTTTAAAGATGCTAAAGTTTGAGATGATGACAGCAGGAAAACAGACAAGTGCTAAATGTAGAGGAGGAGGAGGATCGCTGCACACATTACTGAAGAGAAAATATTCTGAAAATATAGTGGTCATGGGAGAAACCCTCTAATTTGTCATCAGTTGTGAGCTAATACTGTTACTATCTGTTTCAGGAATAATGAACAAATTTCTTGTACTACTAGTACAAGAACTCCTAGTAGTAAAAGTTATATGGAAGACATTATTCTGGCAAAATTTAACTTACTTTTTAATGCTGATTTGCTGTGTGAATGCACTCATGGAAGTCCGGATTATGCCTTTACACTTTTACAAATATTTACTTGTCTGTATCCGGTAGCTAGCTTCCAATTATTCATAACCTCATTACTGTCTAACAAAGTCTTCCCTAGACATGTTGACACTCTTCAGTGATAACTGGTTACACACTACAGAGTTTTGAGGCCAGGTGTTTTGGCTTATCATCATGTCAAAAGTCGAGGCCTGCCTTCTTTTTGGTCAAGAAAATAAACTTTTTCCTCTGGTTCTGTCCTATTTGAGTAAAGATACTATGTTTAAACTAAAAAGAAAGCAATGGAAGATGAAGGGAACTAATTTCAATTTAAAAGTTCTTTTTCCATGGTATTGCTGATATTGCACCTGCATTTCAGTTGCCCTAGCCCAAGCTTTTTATGTCACTAATCTCTGTGCTAACATGTGATGCTTATGCATAAGCAACAAAGGAAAGTACAATGCTACACAAAGCCCAAACAGGCCTCCAGCACCAAAGGTAAATTAGAGTTGTGATAAGTCTAGATCACATATCCTTTTCGTATATGCAGGAACTATATCCCAAAAGAGAGAAAATACCTTTATCCGTCTTCCTGGGATTTTCAAACAATCAGAGTTCCAGCTTTGAGCAGCTGTTACAAACAGGCAGTCAGAAGTCCAAAAGCCCTAGGTAAACAGCCCTCACACAGAGCAACTGCAATAACGTGCCTAGTAAGTCTGCTCTTGCCAGAATACATCAGGCTGACTGTCTCATGTGCCTGATCCTGTCAGACTTGTGCATGTACAGGAGCATCCAAAATATTTCTGTTTACAAAATCATACAAAAATGTGAGAGACATTCTGATATGTCAAAATATCCAATATTTTGACATGTCAAATGTCAATGTCACTTCTAAAGAGATTTTTTTACAGTGGTATATAAATTAGTGAGCATCCATTTAAACTATTATATTATGGTTAGGCCTGGATTCCTCTCACTTAACTGCAGTTGTATGAAAACTGGTCATCTAGTTCAAGTTAGCTGCTCTATATAAAGCACCCATGTATAGGCACCTTCAGCAGGCACTTCATTCTACCTTTCTCTGGCACATGGCTTCTGGTGGAACAAATTATTCTCTTTCTCACCAGATTTTTGGGAGGCCTGAGGAAATAAATTCTTAGGAGAATTAAATTAGAGTAGTTGAATCTGGGTTATAGAGTCTAATCAAAGATCAGACTGTAAGTTGGACAGGGTATAGACATTTGTGGTTTTTACTGGTGAAGGGATTTAGAAATGTCTTTACTTGTTAAAACACTGTTTCTGTGACTTTTGTGGCTTAGATTACTTCCCATCTGACCTTTACAAGCACCTCTGACATTCTCATACCCATATCAGTAAATACATTTTGACTGCTGGAAAGAATAAAAGTGACTCACATCCCAATATATTTACATTTTCAGAAATAAGTGAGCACCTTAGAGTGTTTACTGAGATAACAACTTAATTTTAAAAAAAAAATAATTGTTAGTATTTTAAGCAATTTTTCTCCAAAATAAGTTTTAAATATACTGCCATTTGTCTTTGCTCAATAGCTATGTCCCATAGCTCATTATGTTGTTTCAGGAATTTGCATTTCTTTGGTTGGAAAATGCTATTCCTGTTTCTGGAAGTTGCAGCCCCTGGTTTTTGGCTTTTTTTTGTGTTGGGTTTTTTGTTTTCTTTGTTTTGTTTTGTTTTTAATTTCCTTTATTTGAACAGATTTATGTGATGCTGAGAAAAAAATGAAAACAAAACTCTAATCTTCATGCATACTACCTTCTGTAAGTGTATGATTTGGTAACTTCTAGTTGATGGCCCACTTTTCACTAGGGACAGCAATCTCAAAATATATAAAAGTTTTCATGATTTCTCTGCTTTAAAGTATTCTGTGTCAGATCTAGGGATACCAGGAGGGAAAAAAAGTATCTTTCAACACAGAGACAACATGCATTCTATTTAATTTTGTTTACTTCAATTATTTCCCAGTGAACATGGTATCAACCACTCCATTTAAAGCCTGTGAAATGTCCCAGATGGGTTTTTGTTGAGGGCAATGAGGGGGGAAAAATCGGCAGTATTCACTAGATCAAACAGCTAGTTTTACTGTCTTGTTTTACTGTCTTCACCAATAGCGGTGAAGATCAACAGATGATGTGAGCCACTGAATCAAAAGACCAAGGACTAACATGTGGTATAAAAAAGACTGTGAGCTCACAGTAAACTGTTTTAGAAGGAAGCAGTATACAATAAATTAAAAAAAAAGACAACAGTTTCATACCTTTCATTCCCTATAACTGGCTCATGGGTGTTTGTATAACCACTCTGAATTGCTCTGACCACTGAGACAGTCTGAAAAGATATTCTTTCTAATTTGAGATGTCAGTTATAAGTAAAGATATATACACATATATATGCATGTATTTTCTTTCAACTACAGCATAGCATAAGCAGTATGCAGCAGCAACTAGCACAACCAGACTGCTGATCCTATATCTGTCACAAAACTAATAAATATGAAAGTTGAACTGGTCGTGAGGACATCCACCTTGGTGTTGCAGTTTAACTCCAACCAGCAACTAAGCACCACGCAGCTGCTCGCTCACTTCTCCCACCCCCTGGTGGGATGTGGAGGAGAATTGAAAAAAAGTAGAACTCATAGGTTGAGATAAGAACAGTTTAATAATTGAAATAAAATATTACTATTACTATTACTATTATTATTAAAAGGAAGGTAACAAAAAGAGAGAGAAATAAAACCCAAGAAAAAAACCAAGTGATGCACAGTGCAACTGCTCCCCACCCGCTGACTGATGCCCGAGCAGCGATCCACCCCTCCTGGCCGACTCTCCCCAGTTCATACACTGAGCATGATGTCCTATGGTATGGAATATCCCTTTGGCTAGTTCGGGTCAGCTGTCCTGGCCATGCTTCCTCCCAGCTTCTTGTGCACCTCCTCACTAGCAGAGCATGGGAAACTGAAAAATCCCTGATTTAGGATAAGCGCTACTTAGCAACAACTAAAACATCAGCATGTTATCCACATTATTCTCATGCTAAATCCAAAACACAACACTATACCAGCTACTAGAAAAAAATTAACTCTGTCCCAGCCAAAACACTTGGGCAGATTTTTTTCAAAACTATACATCTCTCATAAAACTCTAGAACCTACTTTTGTAGGTGCTGGATTGCATACCAATTAACTATAGGCATCTATTGGAGCAACATGAGCCTACAGACACATTGAGGGGAAGATGTAGCTCTTCAGAATGCTTTCCAGCCCTACTTCCTGCAGTGACATCTGACATATCACAGAATCTTAGACTCACAGAACGATTGAGGTTGGAAAGCACCTCTGGAGGTCATCTAGTCAAAACCATTGTGCAGAGCAGGGACAACTATAGCAGGCTGCCCAGGATGGTGTCCAGTCAGGTTTTTAGTATGTCCGAGGCCGGAGACTCCACAGACTCCTTGGGCAACCTATTCCACTGTTGAAATGCCAATTTGTGCCCATTACCTGTTGTCCTGAATCACTGCATAGCACTGAGAAGACTATGTCTCTGTCTTCTTTACTCCTTCTCATCAGGTATTTATACACATAGATAAGATCCCCTCCAGCCTTCTTTCCTCCAGGCTAAACATTCCCAGCTCTTTCAGCATCTCTTTGTATGAGAGATGCTCCAGTCCCTTCATCATTTTTGTGGCCCTTAGCTGGACTCCAGTAAGTCCATGTCTCTCTTGTAGTGCAGAACCCAGAACTGGTCCCATCACTCCAGAAGTTTTTCAGTAGTGCTGAGTAGAGATGAAGGATTACCTTCCTCAAACTGCTGGTGATGGTTTTCCTAACACAGTCCAGCACTGGAACATCCCCTAATGGACACTGGGATTTTGCAGTCAGCATGTCATCAGAGCATGCCCCTCCAGTGATGCTGGGGAATAGGAAGTGTTCCAGAGTTACTCAACTGAGACATGCAGTGCCTCACCCTCCAAACGCCTTACTTTTCTCTGAGGAGAGTGTCTGTCCTAAACTTAGGCTAATTGAATTGCAGCCAAACAATGCCTAAAATAGACGGTGTCAATAGTTCTCTGACCCATTTCAGACAGCTCATGTTAGAAAAATTTAAATCACATGTGAAATTTTTCTAAGAAATCAATTTCTATGAGTATTTTTGAATGAATAATGTTCATTCTGCTTTTTGTAATAAAGCTGTATTCCTTTCAATACTTTTGCATCATTTTTAGAAACACACTTTTAAGCAATTGTGTGAATATTTGTGATGTTATGCCACCTGCATAGTATCAAATTCTCAGTTGAATATGCATGGCAATTTTTAAGAAAAAAAAAGCAAGAAAAAAGAAGGTAGTACAGTTACACCTGACAGATTTGGCTACTTTGTAAGGAACAGTTTGTAATTTAAGCTCAACTTACATGGGATTCTTAGTGATGAAAGAGAATTTGCTTAAAATGTTTAGATCACATCAAAATTACCTTATTTGGATTGCATTTGCTTTGTGTGGTACAGAAATACACAAAACAGAAATATCCACTCATGCGCAGGATTCAAATGCAGAAAAGTTATGTTTGTATTAACTAGACCTCACACCTAAAGGTATTAGGTTACAAAGCATTTAAATCCAAGGGTTTAGACTGCTTGTATTTCAAAGTTATGAGCTTGAATACTATGCACGAGTCAGAATGATGAGATTTAGAGGTAAGGTTCACCCACGTGTAACCACAAGTTCAAATTGTACTCCTGCAGCACAAGGAAAGTAAGGCATAACTGTTTCTGAAGCTGACATATTGACAGATACAGCAGCAGAAAGTTTGATATTTCCATTAGGTCTTAAATTACACATTCAGTAATGAAAGCAATGTGTCAGCACTTTTAAATGTCCACAAAGACATGCACCATTACTGCTTTCCCTAACACAATTGCTTCAAAAACTTTTCAAATCTTACACACACACCCTCAAAGGAATACAAGACTCTTGCCTTCAAAATCATTTGAGCAATATTATCTGATAAACAACCCCAAAACAAGTCTAAGAAGTAAGCTTTCTGAGGACACAACAGTGATGTTTTCTTCTTTGTTGCAGATGGCAACAGCATTCCTATATTTTGGGGGGATTACAATTTTATTTGAAAAACTGTGAAATCATACATACAGCTACCCCAAGTTTCTGAGATAATTACATACAAAGTAACTATCAATGTTGTTTCACATAAATTTCTGTCCTTCATTATGCCACAGCTAGAATAAGTTATGCTTCCTAATGTTAGGCTAGAGTAAGCTTCCCAGACCAACTCTGTGATGAAACGAAGTGAAACACAAATAAGCTTTTAATAAGGTTTACTTCTGCTTCCATAACCACATGGCATGCAAGAAACCAGGAAATTACTATAAAATATGAAAAAGAGAATATTCTCCACCATGTTTTAAAAATCTTCTTCTAAACTCAATGGGAAACTGAAGACAAGGGGTAAAAATCACCATGGTATGTTCGTAAGTTCATGAATCCTTAAATTTAAATGAGATTATAGTTTATAAATATCCCATGTGAGTCCTTTCATTTAAACATAACTTGATATTTCCTCAAGTATCAGCTATGTATAAAATAAAGGAAGAAGTTTGATGGAGAGGAAACTATTACAGACACTGGACAGCAAAATCATTTCATCTAAAGATCCAGTCTTGCAGAAAGAAACTAGTGCAAATAGCTGGTCCCATTTAAAAACCTGAGGCTTGGTTCTTCTTTGCCCTCTTTTTTAGGAAAGCATATATTTTGCACAAAACAGGTACAAATATTTGATTGAGGATGCTGTGCATTTTACATGTGTTGTAGACAAGTACAATGGTAGCTGTTGGTTAACAGTGATGAGGCCTGCTAATGCCACCTGAAATCCGCAAAGGTACATATTTCCATGCAAGTAGATTTTGACAAAATGTGTGGGAAGCAACAATTCTATTGTTTTGCCTACACAGTAATTTTTAAGAATGACATCAAAACCGAAGTAGGGCCTTGACATTGTCTCTAGAAGAAGAAGTATTTACCGTGTTTAAAAAATAAGTTCTGGCCTCTTGGTCTTAGTAGACCAAGTCTCAAAACCAGAGTACAGGTAGGTTGTGTGAACACAAGAAGTAGGTGGGACTAACACTTACAGCAAAACATTGCTAGTTAAGCATATTAATTTTAAAATCTGTTCCAGATGAGTTCTGTCTAAATCTAGCTTTATCCCTCCTGACAACAAATTTCTACCATATTTTTAAAATGACACTTCAAAATGTAAAATTTTTCCGGTTCCAAAATATCATTTTTGTAGTCAAATCAGTAAGTTTTTTGAAGATGAAAAAGAGCTTGTGGGTCATTCTCATGATATTGGCATATAAAGCTTATGAATAGGGTAGGGGAAAAAAACCCCTTGATTTAGTCATAAACTGCATAGAAAGCCTCTCAGCAGTAAATCAAGTTACCTGATATTTCTACATTGCAAGGCATGTCTCAAAATGCAACATAAAAATAACGGAACGTGTATTACAGAGAAAAATACAAAGGATTAGCTTTACATAAATATAGTCAGAAGTCTTCAAAATTAATTGCTTGAAGTGGCTGGGAAGCTGACAGTATAATAGTCATGGAGGCTTTTTTGTATTTTGTCAGAGATGCCTGGCTTGGCTTAGGATGTCAGCTAGGTGCAAAGCTGTTGCTAGTAACAGAAAATAACCTGTTTGATGGAAAAGCTTAACACAAAGTAAACTGTTGTGAGGACAAAAACTTGGTCTTTCTACAAAAACTTAGCATTCTTAAAAGTAAGTGTAAGATCTCTACTCATATGGCTTAGCTACTTCAACTTAATTAAAACCCAAAAAGGTGTAGGTATATATTAAGTATTTTACAGTAACCCCTTTCTTTTAAATCTCCCCCAAAATGGAGTGACGATTTATTCCTTATTACTGAAAGACATATAGAATAAATCTGAAGGTGAAATATTTCTGCTACCAAATTTAGTAACTTTCTATAGAGTCTGTATAACAAAGCAGAGAGCACATGAAGAACTGATCCAGAAATTGAAACTTATGGAGTGTGAGTAACAATAATTAAAAGTAAAGAGAGCGTAAAGAGAGCTGTGCTCTAAAGATTTCTACAATTGAAAGTGCTTTCTATATTGTCTGTGGTGATTAGTGTAAGCTGCGAAATTTGTACAGTACATACAGTAGTTCCTCTCCTTCATCACCTGCAGTATTTCATGAAAATGTCATTCTGTGCAATACCAGTTTGTTAGTACAGGTAGTTATGGAAAACCAGAAAGCAAATGCAGCAGGTGCACTAAATATTAGACATTTCTGGGTTCGTGTTGATTAATGGCTCAGTTTAATATGACCTTTAAAATCATCTTTGCTTGTGAGTATAAAAATAGTACTTACAAGACATCTCTGAGAAATGAAGCAATGGATTCAACAGACTACCATTTAATGCACCTGGGGAAAAAAAAAAAAGGCACTATAACTAAAGACCTGAAATGTTTTTGAACAAGCAATAGTCTTTTAAAGTCTTACTACTTCTGAATGACCCCTTGTAAACTACAAGTGGGTTTGTGTCAGCACTAAATTAGCTTAGTATCTTTGAAGAGAATTCTTAAGACCCTGCTATATATCTGTCTTTCGCCCTCTTAGACTCAGATTTGAATTTTCTTATCTGATTTCCAGCTATACAGGTACAATCCCTGCTACAACAGCCTGTCCTCAGGACCAGAGAGTGCTCTTTGGTACTGTTTTATTTGTTAGCATAGGTGAAGCCTTTTGGTTTTTACTTTCAGTAACTATCTGGAACATATCACACATGAGGAGAAGCTAGGAGAACTTAAGAGCCTTAAAAGAAGTCTAAAGGGAGATATCTCTGCTATCTACAATCAGCTAATGGAAGGGTGCAGAGAAGACACAGCCAGACTCTTCTCACAATGGTAGGACAAGAGACAACAGACATAAGTTGGAATATGGGAAATTCTGACCCAATGTGAGGACCAGCATGACACTGGAACCAGTTTCCCAGAGACGCTGTGAAATCTTCATCCTTGCAGATATTCAGAACCCTACTGTATGTGGCCCTGGGCATGCTCTCTCTCACTGGCCTTGCTTTACGGTGGAGGTTGGATTGGATGGCTCCTGAGGTCTCCTCCAACCTACATGAGTCTGTCATTCTGTGGATTTAACATACATACATCCTCTAAGGATATGACCATATTTTCAGTGGCTTCACATGAAAGTAGAACTTAATTAATTTTAAAAGAAATTCAGAAAGTAAGAGCATAATGATACCCTGCTCAGGAAAGGTTTGAATCATTAGCAAATTATGCTCATTTCTTAAGTCTTGCATAAGCCTTTTGCCAACAGTTGGAGTATAAGCAAGAGCAATATCATAGAAATTTCCTGAAAAGAAATGATTCATTGAAGAAAAAAAATAACTGAAAGAAAAGTAAGCAAGACTATGGAGAAGCAGATTTTATTTGCATACACTTTCTCATCCCATTCCTAGCATTAGGAATAAACTCTTAAAATAGTTATAATTAACATACTTAGAAAAGGGATTCCAGAAGGAGCAAATGGGACAATAAGCTACTTACTATAGAATACTTGATGGACCGCCTCCAAGGATAACTTAAGATTAAAAATTTTTTTAGGGAAAATAGTATAAGTTGTCATTAAATGCAATTTATTAAAAACAAAAAATATTGCTGAGAGTAGCAAAATTTTATCTCCTTTGTAATGGGAAGTTTTTAGAGCTGTAAAAAAATTGCTTTACTTCCTTACTGCCAGCATATATGTTTTCCAGCTACTATGTGAGTTCACAAGAAGAAGGAACGTTTGGATTTTTTCGCTAAAGAAAATGCAAAGTAAATGTGCATGTGTGTGTGTGTGTGTGAGGGACAGAGAACAAGAGATAATGAGTGCACACACATAAATGCTTTCTTTGAGTGAAAGTTCATAAGTGAATGTCACTTAACTTGAGCAGGTTATTGATACAAAAAAAAAAATACAGTAGAGACAATGAACCATAAGCAAATCTGACTGAGAAGACAGTACTGAGCTACTGAGGAGATGAAGGGCCATCATTTTCTCACCATCCTTTATACTTCAAAGAAAGTAGAAATGAGAAAGACAAAGCTTAAGGCCTTGAGAGGCCAAAAGAAAGGTTACTAATATGTTTTTTTCCTAAGACAGCATTAAAACAGAATGATGGAACAACTAGGTGGATGGAACAATCAATAGATGGAGCAAATAATCCCAGAAAACATTCCCAGCCACATGAAGGACAGGAAAATGATTGGGAGTAGTCAGTATGGAGTCACTACAGGGAAGTCATGCTTGACCAACCTGATAAGCTTCTATGACAAAATTACTGGCTTGCCAGACAAGGGGAGAGCAGTGGACACTGTCTACCTTGAATTCAGTAAGGCTTTTGAGACTGTCTCCCATAAGATTCCCTAGAGAAGCTATAGACAGGACAAGAGGCAATGGGCACCAACTGAAACACAGGAGACACTGTCTGACCATCAGGAAAGGCTGGATTACTCTGAGGGTGACTGAGCACTGGAACAGGTTGCCCAGAGAGGTTGTGGATTCTCCACAGGGGGCATGTTGCCAGCAGGTTGAGGGAGGTGATCCTTTCCCTCTATTCAGCACTGGTGAGGCCACACCTGGAGTACTGTGTCCAGTTATGGGTTCCTCAATACAAGAGAGACATGGATATACTGGAGAGAATCTAGCGAAGGGCCACAATGATGAAGGGACTGGAGCATCTCACCTATGAGAAAAGGCTGAGAGAGCTGGGACTGTTCAGCCTGAGAACAGAAGGCTCAGAGAGGATCTCATCAACATTTGGGAGGGTGTAAAGAAGACGAAACCAGCTTCTTTTCAGTGGTGCCTAGTGACAGGACCAGAGGCAATGGGCACAAACTGAAACACAGGAGGTGTTGTCTGAACATCAGGAACCTTATTCATTGTGAGGGTGACAGAGCACTGGAACAGGTTGCCCAGGGAGGTTATGGAGTCTCCATTCTTGGAGATATTCAGAAACCATCTGGACATGGTCCTGGATAACTGGCTGCAGGTGACCCTGCTTGAGCAGGGGAATTGGACAAGACAACCTCCAGAGCTCCCTTCCAACCTCAACCATTCTGTGATTCTGTAATATGCCATCCACTCATCTTTCCTATGCATCACACTGCATATCACCATTACATACAAGAAGTGTTTTGCTCCATGTTCTTCAAATGGCGGCTTCTGCTGCATTGTTGTTACCTAAGGTACAACTCGGGCACATGAAATCTATTTTTTTCCACTTGTGTGTATGTCAGACAGCCTTTGATGCCTTCTCTCTGATACCTTCATGTGACTACTATGAATTGTTCTCATCCTTAAAGATGGACAGATCAGTAGAGCCACCACTCACTACCACACCGCACTGCACAGATACTGGAAATCAGACAGGAAATACAGGAAGAGAAAAGGACCTCTGCCAGGTGCCAGACCCTGAGTCAACATCATCAGGTGTGTCATGGTTTAACCCCAGCCAGCAACTAAGCACCACGCAGCTGCTTACTCACTCCCCCCAGTGGGATGGGGGAGAAAATTGGGAAAAGAAGTAAAACTCCTGGGTTGAGATAAGAACGGTTTAATAGAACAGAAAGGAAGAAACTAATAATGATAATGATAACACTAATAAAATGACAACAGCAATAATAAAAGGATTGGAATGTACAAATGATGCGCAGGGCAATTGCTCACCACCCGCCAACCGACACCCAGCCAGTCCCCGAGCGGTGAATCCCTGCCCCCCACTTCCCAGTTCCTAAACTAGATGGGACGTCCCATGGTACGGAATACACTGTTGGCCAGTTTGGGTCAGGTGCCCTGGCTGTGTCCTGTGCCAACTTCTTGTGCCCCTCCAGCTTTCTCTCTGGCTGGGCATGAGAGCTGAAAAATCCTTGACTTTAGACTAAACATTACTGAGCAACAACTGAAAACATCAGTGTTATCAACATTCTTCTCATACTGAACTTAAAACATAGCACTGTACCAGCTACTAGGAAGACAGTTAACTCTATCCCAGCTGAAACCAGGACAAGGTGCTGCAAATCTTGGGCTTTAGTCCAAAGAAACTGGCTAGTACTGACAGTAACAACAGTCACTGTGGGACTTTTGTATTTGAAGACACACTGCACTGCTCTCCTAAGGGAGATTGTGCAGGTCATCTGCTTCCAGAATACCACAGGCAAGCAACCAGGTGAAGAAGAGACTTGTCATCACATTCTGTGCCGGTGCTACCTCCAACAGTGACTGGTCACTGTGCAAGCACATAGGAAATAGCAATCAGAATAGCAGCGAGGGTACAGAAATCATCAGTCACCTTGTCCATCCATGTCCTTTGCAAGGCTGTGGGTGCTGTGCAACTACCCAGACCGTGCAGGGCCTGGGATGAAGAAGGTAAGGCAGGTGGGAAAGCTGTTTAAGGGCATTGACCATGTCAAAGACTGGAATTCCCTCCATTTTTTGCACAAACCCACACCCCCCCAGACTCCTGGCAATATTTCCACTGTAAGGACTAAATTTCTCTCACTTCACAGGCCTTTGTGCAGCACTGGGGAAGACTCAGGACAAGATATACTGACCACAGACATTGTGTAAGAGTCTTTGAGTGGTTCATTCCACACAATAAAAAGACAAGGCGAGCATCCTTTTCCCTCCCAGAGGGAGCACTTGGGAGCTCCCTCCACCAAGGGCAGTCTCCAGCATGGCAGATGCTGCTTATCCTCTCCACTCTCAAATTACACAGCTAGTTCAGTCACAACCCTCTCAACCATGATAGCTGCAGTCCACCAAGCATGCTACATTACAGCAGTAGTTAAAAATAACAAACCCCCCAAACAGATGAAACTGTTCATCTTCCCTGTAATTTCCTGATACACACAGCCTTTGCCAACCTACTTGATCCCATCACTTTGCTCATTCTTCACCCTTGCCTAACCACATCAAGTTCTGACTCCCCCCCTCAACTACTCAGATACCTCTCCCACCTTCACGAGACTTTGCTATTCCCTGAAATGAAGAGTCACAAGCAAAACCTTTATGAGTTACATTTTTTATTTACAAAGTCATAGCAAACTGGAGGGTGAGTTACAGGGAAAGCAGGGGGAAAAAAAAGAAAAAAAAGAAGGGGATCAAAAGGATGTGTATGGATAACAAGAAAGTCTAATACTCAGAAAACAAACAAAAGCCACATATTGTGCACCAGAAACGGATAGTTGTGGTGGGGAGAAGGGTAAGTGAAGTCCTATTTGTCCATTTCATTTTCTCACCAATGTCAAGATAAGCAGCATAAACCTGGCAGTTTTGAGGGTTCCCAAGCTATCTCTCTGAGTGATTCAGGAGCTCCTGAAGTTTCTTCCCCTAGCCCATCCAAACCAAAGTGTTCCTGAAGACTCTTGTTGTTCTCATGCTTCTTGGTTCACTCTTCCACCTTGGCTTCCATATGATTGTATCAACAAAGACCATCAGGACTGACAGTTGGCCCCTTGCCACCCCTCCTGTGTATTGTTCCACTTCCAGAGGGCTCTAAACAGGGCCTCATCCTTCTGTCCCTTCATAAGCCTTTTTAGTTACGTGACCGGTGCCTGACAAGCCAACCTGTCTCTGCATAGCTCCTCAGGTTACCCCCTTCCTGTGATCGAGACATCTTCTTCAGATGTTTCTGTGAAAGAAGCATATCAGACAGAATGTGTTAACCCCTGTTAGTGTCTTTTCTTTGTTATTGCAAGCCACTTTGTGTAAGGAGGGATCCAACATCTTATGTTATCTCAAGTGCACCTGGGAAAAAAGTGAATACCCTTCAGTAAATGGAGGGAGCTCTACATCAGGTTGCTGTACTACTGCTATGCTATTGCCTATAGCAATAATACAGCCACATCTGCTGTCTGTGAATTCCCCACATCGGTATGCTCACATATGGGTTACTGCTGTAGAAGTATATCTACATAGGGTACACCCTGAAGTCCATAACCACTGTGTCCCAGTAGAGGCACTGTGTCCTGTGGAAACCCTGAGATAAGTAATAGAAGACTCTTCCTTCATGCACACCTCTTCTGATTCACATTTCCTTGCTTCCTTCCCTGAATCTATTTTCCCTACCTAACAACCTAGATCAACACCCAGCTTCTTCCAGAATGCCAGAAGGAGCACATATTCTTCTTCACCAGCCTCCTAAACCACATCTCGATTGAGCCTAAGGGACAATGACAGGGACCCTTCCCAACAGACTATTAGATATGTCTAGCTTTTTTGGAAGGGCAGGAAATTTAACCATATGGATACAAGATGCAATTTATATTGTACCACTTTTCCTTCAGGCTAGATTCCTGAACTGTTTAACTTAGTTATGTGTGCTTAATTTTCCCTTTTAATTGTCTAGCTACAATTTCATGTCTACCAAGGTTTCTGTCATGCCTTTTTTCCTTAAATGAAAGGACAGTTTAGTAATCCCATGAATGTACTACGGTACACTCTTGATCTTTTTGATTAAATAGATTTAAATTTCTTGCTGAAGGTATTTCTTCTAGACCCTAAATCACTTTTGTATGTTCTTGTACATGGTCTCGAATTTTTTTCTGACATTCTATTTCCAAAATGAACTGCAGAAATATATGCAGAATCTCATACAGCTTCATATGCAGTGAGACTAAAAATCACTTCTCTATTCCTGTGCAGTATTCCTGTTTTATATCCAGTGATTCAATACCTCATATTTTGCCACAGCATCACAGTTAACGTGCTTGTAAATCCTTTTCAGAGATACTACTTTTTAGGATCTAATATCCATTTTCTAAAGATGGCCCCTATGTCCTTATTTCTTGTTTTCAACTATTCTTGAGGTTACCTTAAATACACTTTGTTTAAATAGACTTACCAACCAGACCAAATTGTGCCACATGACTTTTTTCATTATCATTTATCATCCTCCAATTACTTGTATTATCTACATTTTTTTCAACAAGTGTTATCCTTATTTACATGTCACTTTTGAGCAGCACCAGGCCTAGCAGCAGATCCATGGACTTTTTCCAGCATTGCCTTTTTCAGTGATAATTCCCCATTGTCTGCTTGAGAGCTATTTCTTAATCAACTTCTTGTGTAATTACTGATGTTCTCCATTTCTATTTCTTAATTATTGTGTGCTACTAAATCAGTTGTCTCTTTTTTAATTTAATAAGTAGGTAGTTATGTTTGTTATCAATCAGGCTTTCAAGAATTAAATGAGATTTGGGTGACAAGAACTGTTCTCTCTAAAATCAGTTGACAAGATTTCAACTCTATCCTGTCATTTTATTTTCTATCAAAAGGATCTCAATCAGATTTCCTTTTTTTCCCTCAAATTTTAATATTACGATAAATGGTCATTTGTTTGGTCTTTTCTTTTTAATTTTTAGCACAATAATAGCAGTTCTCCAGGCTTCTGGCACTTACTTTAATTACCAGGACTGAATCAAAATTGCTACATGGTCAAGGGCTACTCAGATAATTTCCTCAGAACTACCAGGCACTAGTCCTGTGTTGTTTATGATTTTTTACAATGTTTATGTCTGTCAGTTGTTGCTTAAATCCTTCCTGTTTACAAATAGTCTGTCTAGTACTATGTAATCTCTAAATGCAGTAAATATCTAACATTACCTCTTTCCAGTTACAAAATCCAAGGTGAAAAATTCCAATAAGTAACTAATACTTACATTATTCTTGTTTGCTAACTCTGTCTCCATTCACTGCACTTAGTATTTCTTTACTCAAATTTCTTTCATTCCTCACATTCTTTAAAAAATTCCCTTATCATCCCAAGAACCAGCAGCTATGGATCTTTTTTTCTGATATCTTTAGTTTCCTTTAACAAATTTTTGTCTATAATCTTATTTGTATTGTTACCTGTATCCATCTTTTCAGCTGATGCTTATATTTTTCCAATCTTGAATTACTTAGAAAGTATTTCTAATGTTATTTACAATATCATTTCATTGCTAAGCCAGTCTCATGTCTGAACTGTTGATTTAAGGGGTCCTTAAGAGTTTTTACACTTCAGAAAATATTATTCTTGAAGAGACTTGAATCAGGCATTTGTTTGTTTGTTTGCATTTCTGTCTAATCTTTTCCTTCAAGCAAATTTTACTTGTGTTCTTTCACAGCATGGGTAAACTCAAACTTTTGGTACCCCAAGATACAAAGAGGTCTTTGGTTTCTATTTGACATTAATTTGCTGAGTTCAAAATTTATATCCTCAAAATCCTCCTCCAGCTGCTGTTTGACCTTCAATCCAATTAAAGTACCCGTGTTTCTTCCTGTCCAGATGACCAGACACATAAGTTTCTTCTTTGTGGCCAGTTACTCACATCATGGTTAAAAGGATTCTCAAACTAGGAATTCTCCCTACAGATTTTGCCTGCAAGGCATGATCCAAAAGGAATTATTGGAATTTTTTACTAGGTCTAATACTGCACTGCAAGGAGAAAGAGGTAATGATATTTTACCAGCACCTGCTTTCAACAACTGAGTGCTTGTAGCAATCTTCTTTATGATTAACAACCTGGTGTTTCTGCTTAGGCTAAAGAAGCTATCTGAACTCTCATCTTCCACATCTAATTTGACCACTCTAACCAGTACACTATTGGGTGGAAGAGGGAAAAGGAGCACTAACTATCCGTTGTGTTTTGGGGCTTCCTGGCAAAAAAAAAGAACTGATAGGACTAATCTGTCCAACTTTGAATGATTTCTTTTATGAATCC
Source organism: Haliaeetus albicilla (assembly GCF_947461875.1). Lineage (NCBI taxonomy): Eukaryota > Metazoa > Chordata > Aves > Accipitriformes > Accipitridae > Haliaeetus > Haliaeetus albicilla. The sequence goes on from NC_091500.1 coordinate 23,969,412, forward strand.
TAGTGGAAAGATTTATGTTCCTTAAGCCAAAAGTGAGACGCTTAAGCATTCCTCTTGCCTTAGTATTTCTTACTGATTAGTATAGCTAGCTCCACTCAGCTTGCTAGCTTCTGTGGACCTTACATGCAAATTCTTACCTCTCCCATCATTTCTTGATGGACCATAGACACACAACTTGATGCTGAAGCTTCTACCAAGCAACAAATGACCTGAAAGTTAAACACTGCAAAACTGAGCCCAAGTTCCCCTGTGGATTAGGCTCCAAGCATATTCACATTTCTATACATTTACTACATATGTCTGTAATCTAAAATAATTATAATTTTATATAAGCATACGTGTAACTGTTTAGAAGGAGGATCTTCTACTTCCTTATATCATATATAATCAAGTCCTGATAACTAATCACTAGGCATATGTCAGCCATTGTTAGATTTTTTTTATCTGCCTTAGTGAGGTCCAGACTACAATCCTGTGCTCTTTGGTGGAAACAATTTTGTGTTAGAAGACTGTCATTGACAAGGTTTTGAAACTGTAATACTGCTTTACTGTTCACCCTAAAAAAAAAAAAAAAAAAAAGCCTCTGGGATGGATCCCTAAAGCATTACTTTCTTTTTTCTTTTTGTGCATTAAACACACATGCTTAAAAGTAATTTATTCTACTTGTTTAAAGGCAGTATTCTGCAGAAGACCTCTTCCTCGTCCACTTTTGACCTCTGTTCTCTCAAGCATTGAGCCATTTGCATTCAAGCTCCTGTGGTCTTGAGTTAGTAATCATGCTAAAGCAGGTAGCAGTGTATTTAATGTAGTTTATCAGAGTTTGAAATTAAAAGCAGCTTTAAAAAAAAAGCATTTTCCATTTTGAGTAAATCACACCAATAGGTATGCTATCCCTTTGATACTGCGTATGACCTCACTGCTGCTACAGAGCTAGTAGATGCCCACTGAAAAACAAGTATTTTTGTTCTTTACAGATTCAACTGAGAGTGGCTCTTACATAACTGTATCCGCAACACACAGAAAATACTTATTTTCTATAAATGGTTTGTCTAGAATCTGAAATTAAATATACCATCAATAGACCATAAGGTGAAATAATTTTCAAAAGTTGGCACTGCAGTTTGGCAATAGTGAAAAGAACAACAGTTCACCTGTTTAGTGTATGTTAGACTACTGTTTGTGACAAGAGGTAAAAATCATGAGTCCCTGACAGATAATGCCTTGATATCTGCATTGATAGTATTAGTAATTATAGTTTATAGTTTACTGTCAGAAGGAAAATCAGATCATTCTGAGAGATGAGAACTTTTAACAACTGTCTATAAGATATCCTATTGCCAGAAGGACAGATTGTGAAGATGAGAAAGGAAGCAAGGACATGCACATATCTTAATTTTTTCTAAAAGTGAACCACAGTCATATACTACCACAGATTCCCAAAGGAATAATGGGTAGAATATTCTTGAAGCCTGACTCATTCTTTCTTAAGCTGTCAACAAGAAATCAAATACAAAATTTTTTAGATGAATACAGAGTAAAATAAATTTAAAAAAAATGTTTAGAATTTCACACCTTGATGCTGAAAACACTAATATATGTGGCTATCTTTATGTATGTAAGCATTTTCATTTCAGTAGAAGTATGTACGTCTAAGTGACTGCAGAACTAGCTCTCAGATGTTAGAATTGGAAATACCTCCGGCTCCATGTGATCCATCACTTCCACAGGTAGGATGCAGGCTTGTGGAAGAATAAACAGGTTATTTTTTATAAAACAACCAAATGATCTGGCAGCCTAAGTCCCATTTTAAAATCTTAATAAGTGTAAGATAACAGGAGGTAGATCCCATCTCACTAGACAGCACCTGAAAATTTTTGCCAAGTTACATAATGTTTGGGAACTTAAAATGACAAGATTAAGATTCTACTGAGCAACCCAATGTAATGAAAAATCAGTATCTGAGATTTAAAAGCATAAAAGTAAGTAGAAGGAAAAAAGTTCATAAGAATAGGTCACACAAAAGCTGAAAATCTAAAATTAAATATTTAATTAGAACTCTGATTTTGCTTTCAAGGTAGGTGGCATTCCACAGGCTATATTACAATCTTTGATAGTTTGGTTTTTTGTTTTTTGTTGGTTTTTTTTTTTTTTTTCCCAAAGAGAATACTGTTTATTTTTAACAGGCCACTTTAATATTAATACATGTGTAATAGGATCAGAACTGAAAATCAGCTAAAGATGGTAAATTTTACATTATTGGGAAAATTACAATTTTTTGTATTGTAAAAACATTTATTTTTAACAATTTACCTACATTAATCAAAAAAGTACAGCATATTTAATAATTTTACAAATTCTTCATAAAAAATATATCTCTGTACAAAAAGTTCTTTTGCACCTACTTCATGTCACAGCAGCATGTAGTGAAATGGCAGAATGAAATACTGGGAATGAAAATTAGATTGACTTGATCATAATGCCAGCGTTCTTCCCCACCCCCACCCCCCACCCTCCCATCTTTTTTTTTTTTTTTTTAATAACAGCTTTTCTTTGTTTACAAAATATTTTACACAAGAAAAAAAATTATTGCAGCTAGCCTGGAGAAAGGCAAGATGTGTGATACAAGCAGCAGTTTTTAACAGCTTTGAAGCACATAACCTGTTTTTTAAAAAAAATATATAGCATGTATTATTAGCCCGTCATAATGATCTGGTCAACACTGGGGGTAAAGTCTTCTGCATATATCTCAGAAAGCAGACTTCCTGGCTGCCATTACCTGGCCACTGCACAATATTTTAAGAGTCTTATTCTGAAGAAGCACCATATGTAAGTGCATGCATACACAGCCCTCTGTAAAATAACTTCAGGAGAAAGAGATCCAACCTGAACAGAAGACTCAAACATAGCGGAGAAGGAGAGGCATTTGAAGGATGTGGATAGAACTGATAAAACTACGACAGCTTTCTTTTACTTGTGTTCCAGTCTGAAGTCCTGTTTAATCAATACTCCAAACAAACATCTTAGGATAATTTGTCAGTTGTGCCCCAATTTTGAGTGTCCCTGATCAAAGAACACTCACTCAGGATAAACGCTCCTTACATAAGCTCCCCAAAATGAGCCACTGGCTAAAGAAGTCACAGGATCTGGGCTCTCTAACACAAAAGATCACATAATTTAACTGTTCTCTTTTCTGGGACCTTTCCTCCAACACATTCCTCGGTGGTCATAGTGAGACAGGTCACTGAAGAATACACTGTAAGGGCAGGAGTAGAAAACATCGACAACAGCTCCTTAGCTCGTTTTCAATACTCCGATTTTTTTCTGCCATTGCCACTACAGAAAGCCTTCCAAAGCAGTAATGTCAATTTTGAACACCTGTCAAAAACTTTAATCACACAACAGCTTCCCTCCCTGGCCCGCTGTTCCTAGGGAAGCTCTTCATCTGCAGAGCAACTTCCTCTATGTGGGGGAGGATCAGGACAACAACTTTGATCTGATGACTTTGTTCTTTCTCAGGAAATGTGAAGGGCTCTGAGATGTGACAGATAAATGAAACTTACTGCACAAAAACCTCAGGAATAAACAAAAAAGAAAGCCAAAAACTACTAACAAAATGAACAAGAAACTGACTGGAAAGGATTATTTATTAAATTTTCTTCAGAGTTTCTTGCTCATATGAAGAATATAACAGCTGGAGGCCCTACAATACTGTATTATATTGCTGGTATTTTTCATCTAACAGATGTAGATTTGTTAAGCTGACCAAGGGTTACCTTTGAAATTTTCTTTGCGTTCTGCAACATTAGCTGAAAAAACCATTAATGGGTTTACATTACCTTTTTGTTTTGTGTATAACAGCCAGACCTACACACAGATGGACTTCAGAAACATTTTTCTACAGTTTTTGATTGCAACTGGACATTAGGACAGTTTGAAATTCAGCAAACTAAAACAAAACAACAACAACAACAAAAACCAAGCCTGAATTTTAAAGAAAAACAAAGCAACTTTCCTAGTTTCTGAGCTCAACGTGTATGACTAAAATCAGATTTTGCTTCATTATTTCCTGTAATTTCCTAATTTTAAAATTCAATTTAATCTGCCCAATGGCATCTTTTGTTTGTTTGTTTGTTTTCATTCAATAAAACCTCTAATTCTAAGCAAATGTTAATGATTTACTCAACCATTCATATTTACAAATATCGACCTTCCTCTGTCAAACTGTGTAAGTACAAAAGCAGTAAGCAGTGTGTTTAAAAAATCTGAAAAGAAACAGAAAGCAAAGATAGTTGAATATTTCTATTTGTTCAAAATAGAAACTGAATGACAGCTTGTTATAGACAATTTGCACTGGGTTTACATATGCTACTGTAATGTGTTTTAGTTCCATGTAACATCAGAAAATGATGTCATATTACAGGAAAAAATGGAAAAAAATGCAAAAGGGAAGACTGTATTATGAGCACAGGCTCACAGGCTTTTTATGAGCTATCTAAAATAAATTACTATTCACATTTGTACATGGCAAGCAGCAGTAGCTGCTAACCCCCCTGCTGTTAAATAGTATGATACTGACAATGGTGATTGATGACTGATTTCAGAAGAAAACAATACTGGCAATGAAAGTTTCTTGGGAATGGGCTCTTGCTCTGGCTGAAAGTCTCCAGTGACTTGTAATCACATTTACAATAAAATTTAGTCAAGAATTGACAAAAGAAATATTGTCCTCTATCGCACAAGATTTTAACTGGTGCTAAGCATGGGGCTCATAATTTAATATTCCAAGTAAATTTATTGTGGAATGTTTTGCTTGGCAAAGAGTGAGTGAATGTCTATATACAATGGAAAGTGTGTAGAAACCCTGTATATTTTTACCAGTATCTTACTCAGTCATCCATAACACTCTAGTGCAAAAAAATTGTGCATTAACATTTTGCAATATAACGGCTGATTGGGAAATTGGTAAACTGCCCTATGTATGAGATACACTGTACGTTTCTTTAATTTTAGCAAGATTTCAATGGTAAAGCATTTGCAGGTGTATGCAATCTCAAGGAAGGTTGTCTTCTCCTTCAAGAGAGCTTTATTTCTTCAGAATATTCCCGGGGATAATCTGTGGTGCTATCACTTGTCACAGTACTCAAAGGATTTATCCAAGTGCCCAGAAGAATGCATTGAAAGGCATCCAGCCACATACAAATATGAAAGTCTGAGGCATTAAATATGACAAATTGGCATGACTCGGCAGTCTTCCTTAAAGTGTGCCTTGATTTGAAGCAGATGCAGCCAGGCATTTTGATCCATCTTAAAGAGATGAAAAAATATTCTTTGTCTGATCCCCAGAAGACTGACACGTTTTTACCAGAAAATTTAGCTGCATGTAGGCTGACAGAAGATGTTAAAGATTACAGCAGCAAAGCCAAGAGAAGAAGGGAAACTGGTATATGGCACCAAAGGAATTACTGCTTGTCCATCAGAGGTATGGCTATGAATCAGTCATATTGGGCACTGAAGGCTATACCACTGTACAAACTGTGTTCAGAGTCGTATCAAACCTCACAGCCTTTGCCTCTGTGGGTTTTAAGTTTGTGTCATACATGGGATTTTCAAATGAAGCCTGTCCATTACTGTTTTCATGTCCAGCATACCCATTGTACTGTACTTTTGGTCTTGTTCTGGGAAAAAAAGACAGGAAATTATCATTAGTAACCCTTAAAAAGAAACTTTCTATAATTATTGCAAGTTTTATCTGTAATATTTCCATCCTGTCTACACAAGCTTCACGACTCTGTCTAAAAGTGATAAAAGGAGACCCATAAAAGATGTTGCAGGGACTTAAAATGTAAGAGGAATCTGTCTGGAAGTTACTTTGCATAGCATGAAGAAAGAAAATGAATTCCTAATGGGCAAACTGATGCTACAAAGCACTCAGACAATGAAGGGAAAATATAGGTATGCATTTTCCATTATAAAAATGTCAAAAGAATGACAATTTCATAGCTGCTTGTTAGTGCCAAAATTGGCAGCCAAAAGTAAAGCAACATACAACAAAAGTACAAAGAAAAATCAAGCTGGAACTGATAAAGTTTATAAAATTTTCTGTCAGTAGTAACAATTGTGATATTTTCTGATGACATTTTCAGTTTTAGATTGCTAGTCTAACCATAAAAGAATCCTTACACAGAGTGGAAACACTTATACCAGCTTTACTAAATTAACAACTTACCAATTTACAAATACATATCCTTGCCTTTCTAAAGTATTGATATTAAAATCAAAAATACAGTAACATCTTTAATTGGTGAATTTAATTTGATCATCATCAAGCAGATTCTAACCGACTTCCCTGGAAATTTCAGATTTTACCCACACTAATTTTTACAGTATACCTAGGAAGGCACGTGGACCATCTGTGCAAATGTTCTGATGAAGATCAATACAAATTGTCAATTTAAAAGACTTGAATGGAGTAGATGACTAGGTGTACATAGAAAGATGAGAGTGAGTGGCTCCTAATTAATCCTTTTGATAGCATGTTGGGTTTTAGATGAGATAAACACCCACAGACTTTATTGACTTAGATGTTTTTGAGCAGAGGTAGAGGGAACAGTTCAGTATTTGCTGCTATCAGCTTTTATTACCATTCCAGAGCAGGAAGTTAGCGTTGCACCATTGAAGTGCCGTAACACGTCTCCTGGGTACTCCTAAATCTAAGTCAGTGCAAAGTCAGCCAGCGTAGCTTAAATCAGGCAACTCTTACACTGACATAGCAAGTGTTCAGAATATGTTGCACTGCTAGTGGTAGTAACCTTCATATAAGGGTCAGTAATTTCAGTTATTCCAGATAGGTCTGCCATAGCATGCCTGTTTACCTCCATAAACACTTCCAGCAATAAACACTACTAAATACCTTGACAGAGATTTTACATCTCCAAACATATGTAATCAGATTGATCAAATCCTAAGTAATATTCACATCAGTTTTGACATTTCAATATCAAAGGATACAAAGAATTGTCTTTCAGTATAGTATCTGTCTTTCAGAATGAATTTATCTTTCAGTAACCACTCTTCTATTTTGTACAGTGTTTTGCCACCATGAAGAACATATCAAAACTTTAAGGATATTCACATTATTATACAAAGCTCTGTTAGAACATACTAAGCCAATAATTAAATGAAAAATAAACCAGAATTGTGCAGACTTTCTGATATATCCAGTAAAATGATATCCTATTATATTATATTTTACTACTTTAACCTTAAATCTCTTAGCATCTAGAAGTGTCTAAACAAATACATAAAGGAGGTTCAGTATATCATTTTATACATGTAATTAAAATAGGGCAAGAAAGTCAATGAAGGAGTGCAAAATGTAGATGCTTGGTGCTGAATAAACGTAAAACAATTTAGAAAAAGAATCTCATGATAAAACTTCAGAAAAGGGTCCTTGAAAATCAAACTCTTTTTTAGGAAATTATTCTGGTTTAGATAGCAGATAGGGAAAACTATCACTGGACAGATGTCAGTAATGGAAATTGACAACCTACAAATAAATATGTCAATATTTTCATTTTAGAAGTAACAAAATATGATTAGAAATCTTAACTAGGAGCTTCCCTAAGTGTAAGTAATTAAATATATTTTAATTTTGTTCAGAAAGACTGAGATGCTCTCTTCATTCCTGAAGCAATCCCTGTCTGTCAGATGAAAGGTACAGAAAATGTGCAAAAAAGGTTTAACAATCTTGGTTCTAATTAGATTATATTAATCTGACATAAGCACAGCAGAAACATCCATAAAATTGTCCCCTAAGAAGACCTTCAAATTCTCTGATATAAACAGTCTCTAGGGGCATAACTACTATTGCATCATTGTGGAAATTTCATGTTGTTATTCTGGTCTTTAAGGTAATTTCAAGAAAGTCCCTTCAGAAGTCGCAGATTCTGTTCTCTTTCCTTTGGAACATCCTTTGTTTTGAAGAGAATAAAGGTGACCTAAAATTACTTTACATCAGTAACCTGTCATTTTCTGATGACAATATGACACTGATAACCCCTCTAAAAACTGTGGTTTAATGGAAGGAATTGTTTGAAAATATAAAAAAGGAAGAATATTCTTTGAAAGTTGAAGTTATGAGTAACATCTCCTTTTTCAAGTAGCTAACACATTTAAATTAGATAAAGGTAGACAGACCTGCAATGCTGCACCAGCAGTACCATAAACATTGGGATTACAGCTGCTCGCCTGAAGACTAAGTTTTATCTCTCTTAAATACACATATATTTCTACTAATAGAAAACTGAATCTCCGCTGCTCATGTAGGACCTAACAAAGTTCATACAATAAACCACAAAATGTACCCCTATGTCACAATACAGTTTTATTAAATTTTTCTTAGAGTTTGCCTCCTCTTTCTAAGAGCAAAGTGACAGCAATGTTCCCTTTACATTCCAGCTCTTCGCTCAATCTGAATGCCTGTGCTTTCATGCTGCTGTTTAGGCTCCCCCCATTGCAGAACAGGAGCTATCTGAGAATGCAGACCTGTAGGCATCAGAAAGGCATTTTACAATAACATGTTCTGAGACAGAGTTCACAGCTCTTCCTGAGCAGTTTTTTTAACAAAAGGCTATATTACATTTCAAGACATGTATCATTTTAACTGGAGTTCACAAGTTCAAGCCCCACTGCAATTTCTTTTTCCCAAATCTAATGCTGAGGTAGGTAGACAGTCCAGTCCATCATAGGGCAGCGGTGGACTTCAGTTTGTCTACGTGATTTCTTATGATCACAAAATACTCTTGGTATCATGATTATAAAACAAAAGTTTAAAAAGTATGTTATTAAAAATCAGCATTTCTGTTAAACACCGTTTTGCAAACTGCAGATAACACAAGGAGCTCAGAGAGTATTGTAGCTGAATACAAAAAAGTAAGAATTGTTCCAGAAAGCTCTAGCCAGACAGCGCTCAGAATGAGCAAATGTTCAAAAGATAAATAGGTATCAGCTTTTAAAACAAATTTCAGACAAGCTGGTTGGATTTATTTTATTATCTAATGACATATAAAATTTTCATATGAGCTGAAGTGATGCCAATTCTAGTAGTATCCACTAGCTTATTCAGCATGTACTGTAAGTAGTCTCATTATGGGCTGTTCCCTCATGAGATTTATGGATTTTTCAGCTTGTATAATTAATACTCATAAGCATTTTGAAAGAAGCAGCATACATTCAATTTAATAAAGCATTAAAATGAAAAAAATAAAACATGTGACCTGAGATTTCAATCTGATTCAGCCTAATGAACCAAGAAGGTTGATAGGTCTTAGTGCCTTTAACACAGTGACTCATTTTTCTAATTGTTCACCATTAAGAACTTCCCTGCACTGAACCCCTTCGTGGGAATAATTGGAACTATTTGTCTTTCTAGAGTAAAGATATTCTTGAAAGCTTTAGCATTGTGTTCTCTAGTTACATTTAACTATCAAGCTTAAAACAAAAAGCTTAAGAAGTTACTGAATAACATTTACAATACCTGTGTTTGTAGAGGTAAAATGCAAACCCTGATAATATTAGAGCAAAGAATGGTACCAGGATGGCAGCTGCAACGGAACTGCTGTTTGTACCGTAGTAGTGATTTGAAAGGTCTGTGTCTGCACTTAAAGGACCTGAAAAGAAACAAAAAGGGCAGAAATAAATTTCCCGGGTTTTCTATCTCACACTTCTCTTTTTATTCAAGAATGAATGAAAACGGTGTCTTGATAAAATAATTCTATTTAAAAACATGAAATAAATAGCATGCAGTATCATAGTATAAATCTTGTTAATACCACTTAATAATGTATCAATAACTATCCAACTTATTTGAAAACTGTATTCAGCAAGTAAAATAATTATGAAGTACACCTCTCATGAGTCACTTATTTAATAAAGTTAAGCCATATACCTTCTGCAAAAAAAAATTATTAAAACTGCAAAAACTATGCTATGCCTGCAGTCTTAATATTCAGCTTAAAAACAACAAGCAATGTGAGACCACAACAAACATGGAATAGGAAGGGAAAACTGAGGTAACTGCAATAAACCCCAATGGTTCTGTTCGGCTCAACAGCACTCCTGAGTGTGTGCACCTATGTGCGTGTCAGGGCTGCTTTACAACCCCTCTTAGAGGTGATGTAGAGCCTCTGGCAGTGGCAGGTGTGTTTACACCGGGATAAAACTGAGGTGCAGAGAATGCAAAGGCAGTCACCTGGGGCACAGCCTCACTGGGTTCCTGTTGGGGACAAGCAGATAACCCGGACTGTAAGGCATTTTGCAGAACCCATTCTTCCATCGGTATAAAGAAAGACATTGTTAAATTGCTTAAATAGGTGGCCAACTTGACAATTCAAATTATGAAGGATTAAAAATAATTTTATAGTGAAAAATACAGAAAATTTTTATAGGAAGAAAAACATATTTTAAGAGCCAACTCCATGTTGCCAGTTTGAACTCACAGCTCTTCAGAGAGCAATATATAGATTCTATCCAAGGAAGAGAGGCCAGGACAGAGGGAAAGCACAGCAAGGATGGGGCTGCGACAGATATCCAGGCTTGCTATTCTGGGATATTTTTCCTGATGCTAGTAAAGAAGAATAGGAGACATTGGTGTTTACCACTCCGAAATGTTCCAACCCACCAGTACACACTGTCTCAAACGACACGACTCCCTCATTGATGGCAAGTATCAATCAGTCTTTTTAGGACTCCAGCACAGACCAGTTACATAGCAGTGACACAGCCATTGCCCTGCTTTCAGCAGTCTACTAAAATCTAAGTTGCAAAACTGAGAAAGAAGCAAACAATCTCCTATGGTTTCTTGCAGTTCAAGCTCAATGTGAAAGAGGAATGAGGTAACTTTTTGTTCTGTTAGATATTTTTAAAACCTAGATGTTTCAATTGCTAATATTGTAATACATTTTGTGCAATTCATTATACAAAATGTATTAAATCCTAGGAAGTAATCAAGTTCCCTTTAAAGCTAAGACAGCCCTCCTAGGATTTTCAGAATTGCCAGATTTGATCACTAAACATGACAAAATACTGTACTTCAATGTTTTTCACTGCCTTAATTTTCTGTCACATTTCAGACTTCTGTATATTTCTCTGCAGAACTGGTGAAAGCAAACCTTTTCAAATTAATAACCCTACTGCTGCAGTAGTTGGGATCATGTTATGAGCTTTATCACACTGTGGAGTATCTTAATTAACATTGAACTATTTTAGAGTAGAACCAGTGTATTCTAAAAATCTTTGAACTTTAGTAATCCAATATTTGTCCCAACACTCAAGGTGTGGAAGGCCTGTTGGCATAGTGTTATGTATTTGCATTGTATTGCATATATGCTGGACGTTCTCCAATCAGTCTAAATTAAAGACAGATAGAATCAAGTAGTTACCGCAGTTAAGAAAAGTTTAAGAGATGTTAATAAAAATACTCCCTTGAATTTTTTATTAAAGAAGTAATAGAAGTTGAAAAAACTGCATGCAGTTATCACTGTCTTCTTCCTTTAGTATCACAATCCCCAGCTCTTCTTCCAATTATTTGGAGTAATTAATAAAAAACAAAGTAATGATCAAATTCATTGTAGTCAGCTTATATCAGCAAAACCCCTGGAATTCATATTCTAACTCTTACTTAAAATTCTAACCAAGTACTGAAACAGCCAGAAATATGTATGATCAAGGAACTCTTAATTTATATCTCAAATCTATTACCATGGCATATACGATAGAAACATTTTAATGGATAAGTAGCAGAAAAATTATAAAACATCTAATCAGAATTCAGCTAAAAGAAAACAGTAGTTTGAAATTCATAATAAGCAATTTTTGGTACGAAGTTTTGGTATGGAATTTTTAAAAAATTTAAATACAAATTTTTTTTGTGTAACAACATTTAAAACTAGGCACAAACTTACATTTAGATAATTTATTTTTAAGTTATCTCTGTTTGATAACTGACTCACATTTAATAGTTAGTACTCAAAACTCCTATTGGAGGTAATTGAATATTCTATCTCTCTACAGTTTTCAAAGTACCACATTTAGTGTAACCAAGCTTGAAATTTTTAACTGAGGTTTACAACCTTTAATTGGCATTGGAGAAGTGTTGACCAGGTTCAGACTGTGCATTGGGTGTACTTTTCATTATGGAAGATAAACTTTGCTGCAATTCTGGAAAATTTGAATTTTATTCATGTATGAGACTCAATATTTCAACACAGTCTGGTCTACTTATTACAATCATTTTCACAGCTGTTTGTGATTAAACATATCCTGTTGTAAACTTTGTATTTCTTCTGACAGCATTATCATGATGAGAAATGGGAAAGCCTATTGTACTGCTCTAATTTAGGTATTGATTGCTACCACAGCTAAAACCAGAAAAATGGAAATATCTGCATGCTAATAGGAAAAAAAAAAAAAAAAAAAAGAATGCAAAAGATAGTTTGGTTTACTTTTAATTTAAAAAGCCATACTTTGTCAGTGGGAAACGCTATTTAATAGAGGGGTATTCAGTAAGATAATAAAAGTTTTTAAAGATTTCACAGAATAACAGGGGTTTCTTTAGCCTCCAAAACCAGCAGCAGTCAGATGAAGTTCAAATTCTGATAATACACAGTGAAGAAATTATTGCACAAGCTGTGTACTTCTACCCTTTAGACAGTTACTGAGCTCTCTCCATACATACTAAAAATAATACTTTTTGTAAGAAAATATTCATTAGGAGCGCTTCGTTATTGTTGTTTGGAGCCTTCAAATGCATTTTCCCTCTAACCCCTAGCCCAGGGTTTCAACTGCCTGGCATTGGTACAGCATGGCTCACTTTTACTAAAAGAACTGCTGCTGAAGTGGGAGAAGTGTGACAGTGAAAGCCATGCAAGATATGAAAAGTAGAATTACAGGGAGAAGAGTAACTTCTGAGACAAGGACGGTTAGCAGCTCAAGGATTTAAGAGAAAAAATACCAACATGGAAAGCAAGTCAGCAGCTTCCAAGGAGCAACAGAGGCTGGACCTTCTTCACCTGACCACTAACTGCTGGATAGCAGAGACTCTTTGGGGTACCTCATTGGGTATTGATATATAGCCTCATAGCTCCTTAGTTCTAGCTATCTATTTGTGTATTAGCTAATGCACAACTGTTTTGTACTCTGAAGCTGTGAGTATCCTGTTTAGACGTAGAGTTTCATTGTGAATTATGAAAATTGTGCAAAATGATCTGGAGAAGAAGGAGGTCACCTTTATAGAGTGAAATTTAAAATTCACACGTCTCAAGATGTTCAACACTTTTAAGAGCTGATCAATTTCAAGAAATGTACATGTATTTCACAGTCATTGATCTAATATATCACAGACAGATTAATTATTCATATTTCATATTCTTGTCTATATTTGTTATCTTAATCTAGACAAGCTAAAAAAGTATTTTGAAGAAAAAAAAAAAAAGGAAAGAGAAGTGGGTCATTGTATTTCCACAGAGGAAATGAGTACAGGAAAATAATCATTTGGTGAAGTAAGTTTCTTTCCTCACAAAGCCACCTTTTCATACAATTTTAAAGGACAGTCCGGACTGGAATGAACAAGGCCAAGATTTTAGAATAAACATCTTCTAGAACTGTAGTGGTGAGGCACAGGCACTCAGCAATTACAGAAACTGAACCTAGCCGCAGACTTGTGGCCTTTAGAGACCAAGTTATTAAAATATAACAAACAAAAAGCCCCCAGAAACGAGTGATTACTTGGCAAAGGAGGTTAAATGATTTGGTGTCACAAGTTGGGCCCCTTAAGCAGGCTCAGATACAGTTCTGATTCTTTTGGCAGACTGATAACAGAGATCTCTTTGCCCTTTGGGTTATTCTCTAAGGCTACAAGCAAACAGAATTGCTTCTGAAAGAGGATAAAAAGTACTTGGAAACAAAAGTTCTTTCTGTTTTTTTGTCATTAAGTTCCAAGACTGGCCATATCCACTGAGCCTGGTCTTTCTCTAGTAGCGTGTGATAGGGAATTCTTCATCAAATAGATTGGTCTTTCACACTTAACCAAGTATTTCTCAGTAAATCCTGTTCTTTGAAGTATGCTTGCAGGTGAAGAATTTCATATTACATTATGTATGCACCAGTGCATGCATAGTTTATGCATACTTCTGGCTTAGTGTAAAGGCAGCAAATAATTTAACATCCTGAAGAAACAGAAATATGTTAAGTCTTCAGCTGGAGGACATATGAGATCATTACCTCAGCAGAATATTCATGAACAGAATAGATTTAACAACCAAAGAAAGTTATCCTTGAATATGAGAGAGTATGGACAAATATTATGACCTGTGTTGGCTGGAAATTTGCTGTTTCCTTTTAGCTGTAGGTCCTTCAATAGAGAACAAGCAACCTATAGAAAATCAGTGTCTATTTAGCAATCATATAAAGAAATATTCTAAAAGAGACAGTATCTGCATTTGTAGCAAGCTCTCCGCTGGGATGTCAAAGCTGAAGACGAGAGGCCCTCAGCCTAGGAATGCATGTGTAACTTGGACACTTCAGCTCCTTACTAGCCTTAGGAACATACAAACTGAGCTCCCATATTGCAGCTCTAAACAGTGATACGGACAATGTTTTCCACTACCATAGAATACATCCGCTGGAGAATGCTGTAACTGCTGAATTGTCATTCTGCTTGTTCTTCATTTACCTCCATGAGTTATTAATTTCACTGCTAAAACACATGGATCCAAACATTTATATAGGTAGATGGCAAACCATGGATATCTTTTTTGGCCTGGCTTAAGAAAAAAAACCCACAAACACACACTCCCCAGACAAAACGAACAAACCATACTCTCACTGTTTTGAGGTATCAAAGGCTGCTAAACAAGACAGATGTTTGAACAAATCTTGATGCTCTGCTTTTACAGTGTGCTTGTAAAAATCAGAAATAAAAAGCAGCTTAGATATTACAGTGATAAGGATTACATGAAAGTACAGGCAGACAAATAATCTGTCCCACAGACGAGTTCGCTCTGAAGACTGAAATTGTATTTGGCTTCAGTAATTGGCAGTTCTTAGACTGAGATTCTGAAGAGTAAGGTTTCCACCCCTTGTGACTAAACATATATAGCAATTTGAGAGGTGGCCAAGAGGAGCAAATCCACAGCAGAACTGCTATTACAGCAGTTAATAGAGCACAGAAATACAAGGGAGATTTGGCAGAACTTTAAAGGGCATTGGGTACAGCACCAATGAAGTTAATGGAACCAAGGCAATTTATAAAATGCAGATACAGTCTGCTATAGATACATTGGCTAGGCTGTCTCCTCCTCCTAGCCCAGTACTTTGCTGTATATATACCGTGCTTTGACCACTCTGCAGTAGTTCCAGGATCAGGAAATGCAGATGTCTACACTTGGTATTTGCCCAAACTATTTTATGAGTAAATATTTTATGAATAAATGTTTTATTAGTTTTTATGACAAAATTATTTTATGAGTAAAATAATGTTTTTCACCAGCCACTGGAGCACTTCAGTCCCTAAATGTAATATATACCTCAATCACTCATTTAATATTTTTGACAGCAAAGTAGAATTCTATCTAAATACATACATATTCTGAAAAAGTTCACCAGCAACAAGCACTCTCCAAATGACACTATTAAAATCAGTTGATTCTGTGCTTTTAATGTCCTATATGATTCTGACTGCAATTTATACATTTGAGCAGAAAATGTCTTTCACTGCATGACACCCCTGTTACTTTCAAAAAGACATTCGCAGTTGCAATGGCATTCTATTAAGAGCATCCTGTAGTCATCTCATTAGGTTGGTATACTAGAGAACATGAGATAGTAACATGTTAAGCAGAGTTAAATTGGGATTTGAACTGTATATTTGAAATATGCATATTTCACTATATTTTTTATAATAACAATGGTATGAAATAAACATGCTTAATTCAGCTACATAGCCAAGTCATTTGTTGAATTCACTCTTGCAAGACCCAAAAAGATTATATATATTAGAGCTTTATGAATGCATTTACCTTGTCTTTGGAGCATAAATTTTCCAAAGTCTTTTCCATGTATATCACCTTGATAAGTAAAAACCCCTCTTTGAAGCCCTGAGGATACCTAGAACATGTTGAAACAGAAAAAAGATTTCTGAAACAAATAAATAAGAATGTTTAGCCATTTATTTTTCTGACTTACAGTAGCTATATGGAGCCCAAATTTTCACTTTTATTCTTTAAAATATTAGTGAACTCTCTATGCTTATACAATAGTTATCATTTTAAGTTTGCAAAAGTATTAAACAAAGTTTTGAAAGAACACCTGGAATGACTTTAAAATATCTGATATATATTGCTGGGTTTTAAAATTCTTCAACTGCCATACACATAATTGAATTAGCATACAGATATAGAAGTCCACTGCATTACCAGATTTTAAATTATATTCCAGAGAAAGCATCATGAGGCACAAAGGAGAACTGCAAAGAGTAAAATAACTCTCTTTTTCTTCCAGATTAAATGTAAATTTATTACAGTGAACTATTTACCAAACCAAAAAAGGACAATATTTCTAAACGTAAAATTCCCACTCTCATCTAAGAAAACAAGGTAAAAACATGGCAAAATATGCTGATTCACTCCACTTTCCCCTTAGTAAACCAAAAATGCTAATGGGATTGTGGCAGATGGAAGTTTGTATACATATTTTTAAAAAGAAAAATAACGTGTTCTCTACACTGACATCTAGAGTGCTGTATTCCATACTTGTAATATAAAAAGTTGGATAGAGTTATATAGGAAATCACAAATTACTTCAAAATTTAAACTCAGCACGCTTTATCCATAGCAGTCTGGTTACTTACATAACCGTCTAGAGCCCAGTTGTCATTTTCAAACTTGCTTACAAAAATGTCACTAGATCCTTTAATCTGAAAAACTTTCAAGAGCAAATGGGCTTCTTCTTTCTTGTAAACACCTATTAACATTAAAGAGGTAACACATGCCTTTTAAACAATTCTTCAACCAGTTTGTTCAAATATCCTTTCAAAGCTAAGTACATTGCTTTAGAACTAAAAGATTTTGTAGAAAACATTCTGTAATAACAGAATTTTATAACCTGGAAATAACAAGATTTAAAGTGCTGTAATAGCAGGATCTTATTTTATTGATCTTTTGCCCACATCATATTTGATAACAGGATGCAAAGATGGTTTTGTACTGTTTAATTTCATTCATAGATGGGCAAGAATATTTGTCTTTTTATACAGTATTTCAATAATTCTGAATACAGATAGAATTCGTTGCCTGAAATCTCCTTGAACTGGAAAAAAATGGGTTTTACTCACATCACAACAGTATATTGCTATAGTAAATATCAATAGTGCAGTGAAGGAAAATTTGCTATTTGGCAGCCAACTACTGAAATTCTCTCTGAACTCTTGACTTTAAAAGGTACTGAGAGCTGGTAATGCTCTTTTCAAATATAACTGTGATCAGAGGCTAAATCAGAACTTCAGTCAGATTTGCAGAAAGGAATGCACAATGTTGATTAAAAGGTATGCATACTTTACTAAGTTATTTAATTATCTGTGCCTATTCTATGTTATGCCATTATCAAGACTATATTGTTTTAAAGCAGATATTAATCACTATTGAATAATGGAGCTTTTCAATGGTACAGTTCTTAAAATGCCTATATACACTTCGTCTGCCACTTCAATATTACCTGTGAGTTCAACATATCAATACTATCCATCAACCTGAGATGAAAAAACCCTACCTCAGTACTTCTTTGAAATGTAAGGGGGAAAATAGATGGGTGACTGCATATAAATTGACTGAAATCTGTGCAGACCATTACATTACGACTTTTTCTTTTGCAAGATAAGCAGAAAAAGATTTTTAGTGAAAACATAAAGTTTTTGTTTCATTTTGTATTTGGCAGAAAATACAACAAAACTAAACAGATGAAAAAAATTAAAAGAACAGTTTTTTAACACCAAATTCGAACCTACCTGATAGTTTGAGTTGTATGTTGGATGCCTCAATGAATGTGGCATTCACTTTGCTGCTTGTAGTATTGAACCAATCAACAGTCAGAGTAGCAGGCTGTCTTTTTCCTAAATATTCATAAAACCCTTTCCACAGTGAATTTATAAAAAACACATCTGAGGGAACTAAATAAAAGCAGGCAAAAAAGAAACAAAGAAAGGAGTAAACTACAACAAAGTAGCAATCTTTCTAGCCATACTTACATTCTTCATTTTTTCTGTTACAGCATCGATCTACTGTTCTAAGGAGGTATTATAGTAAAAATATTACAACAGTAAAGACAACATATCTAATGACCTTTCCACACAATTGCCTATAATATACGACACCTCTCCATTACAATGTATGTTCTTAAATAACCTCACACTTCATAGCTTGTGTGCTCCAGTGAATGCCCTCAAGACTGAAAAATAATGGTCTCTTCCCCTAAAGCCCTGTAGCTTTAAGGTATGATGAAAAAAAGGAGAATAATATTCTGAAGTCAGGGATTCCTGGAAGGAGATACTGTCTTACGCCATTCCCTTTGTTTCATGAATCTATTAAAGCAGCACTGTGTGTGATTTTCAACCTAATATCAATTGAATATTCAACTGAATTCCCTGAATTCCAGATACAGTTTAGCACAAGTTTTTTATCAGTCATTTTTAGATGCCACATCTTTTCTCCATACAATGTTACTGCACCTGTGAATAGTGATGTTGTCAGAGCAGGGAACTTTTTTGGTTTAAAATAAAGGTCTGTTTCTCAGAAACTGTGATTTGAATAATGTGAAATAAAAAAAACTATAAAATGAAGCATGAATTATAAGAAGAAATATATGTATTTGGGTCATTTATTTGACGTTATTGGTATTTTTCCTCTCTATATAAAAAAATAAATTATTTACAGGTCACTAAACGTTACATTCTAAATATTTGGCTAAATTTATGACAGAGTAGAAAAAGTCTCTCATTCAACAGTATCTGCAGTATTAACATCAATTAAAAAGGAAACACAGAAGAGAAAAAAATTCATTTATTTCTGCCCTACGCATTCCTGTATTTCTCCCATATACTCTGCTGTTACGAAATTTGGGGAAGACTTCCTTCAACCATGACAGTTAAGTTAAACAAACAGTTAAGTTGGCCAAAAGAGACCAACCCTCCTCCTGGCCAGGCAGCAACTAACGTTTCCTGGCAGCTTCTAACAAGCCAAAATAGACATTTTTCCACTTAGTTCTAAGCTTTTTCTAGCATTACAATTTGAGAAGTAAAGCTTTAAGAATCAAAATAAAGCTTAGTAAAAAGAACTGTTTAATCAATCACATGATGTCTTGACAAAATGACAGCCCTAGCAACTATTACAATTCACCCTTACTATCCATGACCACTACAAATGATACATGCTAAATAGCTAAAGACTGATATTAGAAGTGTTTCACACTCTTCTAACTAAACTTTTAAAATAAATTATTGATTTTTTACATTTTATCAAACTCTGGGCACCTGTAAAGGCAGTTGTCTATATTGAAGGAAATTTATCAGTATCCTGTGTATCCATTTTGAATAAATTCCATGGGTATTTCCTCCTCCACCTAATCACTGATTGCAAAAATTAATCAAAAGGAATCCAGGTCAACAATACCATATATATTTCCAACAAAACATACTGACAGGCAGTGCATCTGAAAATCTGATGACTGATTAGCTTTTGACTGTCTCTTAATCATTATTACACTTCCTAGTATGCATTTCATAAGGAGAAACAAGAATAACTTCTTCAGTGCCTTTTGCCTTCAAATTGTGCAAAAGCCACAAGCAAATGTTCAAGCTCAGTGTGACATGATTGGAAAACATCATTAGTATGTTGTCTGTACCATCACTGGATTCCAAGCGAGTGGAGACCCACTATATGGTTTTGAGTACAACAGCTTCAAATAATCTTAAGTAAGTGCTCCATTTTCAAAGCAAAACTCAGTGCAGGACTGGGGCTTTACACAAAGTAACCTCAACTTAATACTAAAAATCTGAAGCATTAAATTTCAATTCATATCTCACAGTCCTTAGAATTCATATATTTTCTGCAAATATATGAATTCTGTAAAATGTCTTTCAGACTCCATTTCCTACATAGTTCTCATTGCTTTGCTACAGTAGTCACATACAGTAAATTTGAAATCTGGCATTTTAAAAATAAGTTATTTTTAGTTGTCTTTGCTTTTAATTAAAATTGTGTGTCTGAAGTTATTCTCATGAAGGTGAATATCTAGTATGACTGGTATGAACCTGACAGGTACTATGTAAGACTTTTATAAAGGAGCAGACACCATACTTCTTTTGTCACATTCAACATCTTCAATATCTAGTTTCTCTAACCACTCTAACTGTCAGTAATAGCTGTTAATCTTTGTGAAATAGTACCATTGACTCGGTATTTACAGAATTTGCACTTGCTGCAGATGGACAGAATCAGTACGGGAAGAAAATATCTTTCTGCTTCCCCAGCCATGTTTTTGTAAAAGGTTAAAATGCAAGTGCTGCAGTCCCACGGTTGCTGCTGAGGAATCGGAGCAGCTCTGACCCAATTCTGCCAAGCCCTTGCAATGTTCCTGCCCTTCCCATACACTGTGGGCAAATGCAGAATGAGAAAAATGAACTGGGTATTATTACACTAATACTGCACCAACTGCAGATTCTCCTCAGAATGTGACAAATAGGGAACTCCATGGCTACTCATTAAAACAGCTTCCTAACTACTTTTGCAAAGACTTTACAAAGCAGTGAGAACCATGGGAACCAAACAGAGTATTGTAGTTCTTAAACTTCACGTGGGTATTGTGAGAATTCTTTAGCTGCAACTTATACTCAATTACAATTTACAGTACTGTAAAAATGATATTTATTATTGCTTATGAAAACATTAACTGGCAAAAAAAGGCAATTTAATAAACAATAATAAGCATAATATGTATTCAGATATCCAAAGGTGGGAAATCAGACCATGAACCTATTCTGCTACAAAACCTCTAGTTTAGCAATATTAGCTTCATTCCATTTAAAATACAGATAGCAGCAAATGGAATTTTACCAAAAGCCAAGATAACAAATTAAAGAAAATGCTCCAATACACAGTGTTCTATACTAAAGAGGTTTCACAATATTAAAAGACATAATAATTGCGCAGACTTGGTTTTTAAAAACAGCTTAAAGGTTTTCCTTGTTAATTACTGTCATTTTTTACACCGTTTCAGTTCTCTGCTTACTGTTATTGGCATTTTCAATCATAACATTTCATTTTTTAAAAAATGCCTTTCAAATAGTACTTACTGATCAAAACTAGTTATAATGGACATGATATGGTGTGAATTGATACTGATGCTCTGCATAGTGAATATATTTAGAAACTTGGTCTATATTTTAATTTGGCATTGAAACTTCAAAACCTGTGTGGTAGGAGATTAATGCATACCTTAGGTGCTCAGTGAGGTGAATCCTCCAATAAATTAAGACTGTATATTAATTATAATGAATGCACATTTTATCCTGCTTTATTGTGAGCCTGTAGAAGTAATGCATTTGAGAACTCATTTATGGTTTCACCTGACCCTCTCACTAATAAACTCACCAGGAAGGTTAATTATTAGCAGAAATACCTTTTTATCCCATCTACTCTACAGAGTCCTTCTGTGAACTGCCATGAGTGTGAACCATTAATCTTATTTTCCCTGCAGCTTGCTAAAATTCAGAATGTATAGTTGCAAGCTCATTTATTTGGTGCAAACTCTGCTAATTGTTAAGTAAGTCAGTAAAAAAAAAATCAGGCCTTTCATTGTCTGAAAATGATTAAACCTAAGAAGATCCACATCAAGGATTTTTCAGATGTATTTGTCTATTTTGTCACTGGCAGGAGGAAATGGTTAACTGCACACATGTCCATCAGGAGGCACAGAAAAGCGGCAGTAGTGTTTGCCCGCTGCTGGTGGTCCACACAGATTAGGAAACCCTATCTTAGAGTACCTTGAGAGTTTCCATGAAATGGAGGCCATCAGAATTTCCAAAACTGTTTTTTGGGTGGGCTTTTTTGTGGTTTCTTACAACACTTGCGAAGTAAAGGGCAGAACTTTGACTGAACCCACTCCCTGCTATTACAGTCTACACTCATTATAAGGCTCTCTGTTATAGCAATCTCTCTGATATAAAACTATATCAAATCTGAGTTGTGTCTATATATGCTTTATTTTTTTGGCTTGACAGGGGGTTTTGTGCAACTCAGAAAATTGGTACTTTAGAAATTAAAAAAAAATTATCTGGGAAAGAATTTCATAGAATAGGTTTTACATGGCAGCTGTTATTATGAAACACCTCAACATTTATATTCCTTTGAAATGAGTAATGAATACTTAAATTAAATATTGGAAATATTTTTATTATCCATAACAAACTAGGGTGTAAATCAATTTAATTTATTTAGATCTAAAACTCTTCTTGTATACAAACCTGGAGTTTTAGTTATTGTTTCATTAACTTCTCTCACTCCTTTACCTACAAGTAAAAAGACAAATTATCATTTTCATGAACATATTTGGTTTGTGGTTTTTTTTTAAATAGAATGTTAAAACAATGCCTGAGGGATGCAATCATCTCTTATCCAATAGAGCCATATTTAAAACAGAAATAACTGGTCTTGAATACTTTACATGTTCAAACCTATACACTTACACAAAACTTCCAGAAAATAATAAAATAATTTAGGTAAACAACATTTTTACTGTGGAAAGTTGTCTGGCTAGCCAAGTATTTCATACATTTAGGCCTCAAATTTTTATATCAGTCCCAGTGCTATAAAAGAGAGCCTTATAGAGGGGACAAATACTGTATCTAATTATGAATAATAGTATATTAAATATAGTAAAAATTGTGTTAATAAAGATTGACACGTTTATGACACAAACCAGTAAAAGCCAGATAGCTGGATTAAGATGACAGGATCAGATATCATGGGAAAGGATTGCAACCGGTGCCATTTGCTGTGTTTCTGGTACACTCAGTAGTTATGTCCATTGACCCTGGCCTCATATTATTACCTACTTTAAAAAGGTTAGTGTCCTGCAGGAAGATTTTGTCTTGCATGGATTTTTTTTCCTTTAGGACCAGAAATTCACTGATTAGATGGGTCAAGTGCTAAGAAAGCACAAAAAGTGTGAGGCACTCAAAGAGAATTATACCTAGAGACTGTAAGCCAATAAAAGAAAAAATTCTTGCTTATAGAAAACTTTTCTGTATTTATTTTGATTTTTTTTTAAAGAAAATCAGCAAAAACATAGAAGATCATTTATCTCAAATTATTAATTATATAGTACCTGTGAAAAATCACCCTTTAAGGAACTAGAATAAGAAGATAAACGTTTATGTGTAGAACCTATGTCTTGACAACGTTGAAACAAAGAAGTCTACCTATACATTAATGAAAAATCAAATATCGTTCAAACATTAAATCTATTTAGCATTTTTGACATATTAAAATTAAAAATCATGTTGCAAACATCTTTCCCATGGCATCTGACTATTTTTCCTTTATTTGTATTCTAAATATAATTTTATTTTTCTGACTCAGGAATTTATAGCCATGTTTATTTGCAAGTGAAGAGCAAAATTAGTCCTCAGAACTATATACTTAGAGTTACTCTAGCAAAACTATATGAAATTTACATGGATATAAATAAAAGTGGAATCTGGTACAAAGTTGTATTTATTTTTTTATTTTATTGTTCATTTTTATTTTAGAAGATTTTCTTAGACAAAAAGCATACCTGAATTAAACTAAAAGCCAAGCTATGAAATATCTTTTTTTGTTCCTAATAGAAAATCATACGTTAAACACTGAACACATTGAAATACTCTTTAAAACTGTGATATAATGATAAATACAGTTAAATGTAATACTTATATTGTTTAGGTTTTGTTTGCTGTTGTTAGGGGTAAACTTATATATGTGTGCCTGTGCATTTTCACACACATATCCCCACATTTTCCTCCATGAGTTCTAGATGCTATGGTCACTTTGATTTCTTTACTGTTTCTTTCATAAAGTAAAAGCTGTTGTGTCACATGCGTCTTTAAATAGTAAGCGGAAAAATCCTACTATATAAAATAAAAACGTCAGGGAAAATGAAATCCAACCAAGTAGGACCCAACATATCACTTGAGTAATGACTTACTTTTACAAATAGGTGATTTTCCTGTCCATTTCATATCTGGTTTACATGTCCGATGCTCTGATCCACCAGCAAGAAAAAATCCTGGCTGACAGGTATACACCAAAGTATACCCTAAAGTAGGAAGATCTATTGCTTTCACATCTACATGTGCCGGAGTCTCTGGCTGCCTGCAAGCATGAGCTGCAAAGGGTTTTTTACAGTTAGAATAAGTGATGGTAAACAGTTTCCATAGGATTAGAGTATGTAATTTGAAATAAATGCATGCCAACTTATTCCCTTTCATTATGTAAACTTTGTACATGTTTCAGAAACATCAAGTAGATATTACTTGTAAAAGTAACACTCTGAGTGTATAGTTTCATTATTGTGGGAAGATGAAAATGATACTATCACATATTTTTAAACAATAAACCAAAATTAAATCATGATAGCAAACAGAAAAGAGTTAAAATGAAGGGAAGCACATGCCATTGTACATGGTGCAATGATTGGTCCTGTGAATTATTGTACTGTCACAGCTTCAAGAATTGCTTCTACTCAATGTTTTGAAAATTACAGAGTGGTTATTGTGCTAAATAAATTAATTATAAATTTCAGTTGAAATAAAGGCTGCATAGGAAGGGTTTGTCATAGTACATTGATTATAGCAGATATGGTTGCTCAGTATGCTTCTTTCTCTGTGCTCCATGGTGTTCATTTGTAACAACCCAAAGATAATTTGAAATAGGATAAGAATGTAAGGTCATGCTAATGAATTATTTTTAGCTTAGATCACTGTATTTTAATACAATAGTTATTTGATGTCCTCCAATCCATACAGAGCTATAAATACAATAATCATTTGCATACCCTTGCATAGCCCAGGAAAGCTGAATTTTGCTGAGTCCTAGTTTATGATTCACAAAATACTAGCCAACAAAATAGCCCCATGCACATTTCAGGACACTTTCTGTTCTCTATTAATCCAACACACACAAAAAACCTAGATTAATTTTAAGCAGCTAATGCAGTGGGTTAATGAGCACACATTTTTCTGAGTAAACTGATAGGATTATTGTGAACTTCATGAAAAAAAAATCTGAAAATCTTACTTCAAATTAATATCCCAAATACATCTTTGGTCTTAGAATAGGAAACAAAAAACCATTTAAAAATACTGTTTTAAATAAAGCTTACTTTCTTGCAGCATAACATTTACTATGAATTTCCACATGCATCACTTTGTAACTCTTTTAAAATTGCACAATATTCTAACTCATTAGATAAGAAACCAGACTTACGAATGCATTCAGACTGTATGCCACTCCAAGTTAAGTTGGCAAGACAAGAGCGGGTGGTAGATCCTTGAATATGATAACCTTTTCTGCATCTGAAAAAGACTGTGCTCCCAACCTAAGAATCAAAACAGAATATTAGATAAAAGAGGTATCCATCACATGTAGTCAGATATCAAGACAGTGATAAGCTCCTAGAGAGATATTTTCAAAAATAAAAATGTCCTCTTTTTACAGTGTCTAGAGTTAAACTTTTTTTTTAATGTGATGAAAAGTTGAACAACTGATCTTTAGCAACCTTACTTGAAAGCAGTAAGTGGAAAAATATTGACAAGGCTGTGCACATGGAAAAGAACAACACTCATACATTTCAGCTTATTAGTTTGTCAGTGTGACAGAAGCAAACTAAATGACTGAGATGTCTCTCTTCCCTGTACATCATTGCATATATTTCGATAGAACTTGACCATAAAATCTGTTTCAAAGGTTTCTCATTGTGCCACTTGACTAAAAACGTTTAAGAGGAAAAAGGTAAAAGAGAAAACTATGAAGAACTGTTCCGTCTATAAAAAAATGCACTAGAGAAAACTCCAGGCCACAATTTCTTACACTGCATTTGTTACTCTAAACTACCTAAGTTTTACTTGAGATGTTCAACTAGCAGAATGATGTTATGGAAAGCCTTCCTATGGTCAACTGTGATATGACCTTTCTCAGAAGAAAATTGTCTTTAGACTTCCGCTGAGAATAGAAAAGCATGAAAACTGGATACAAGATTGCGTGTGGTGAAGAATTTTCATAACATATGAGAGAGAGATTATGTGGAAAGTTCTAGTAAAATGGACTTATTGATGGTAATGACAAAAGTAACCAGAAAACAACTCCAGGCCAAGATATTTAAGGATGCGGGGCTGACCAGTTAAGCATTGCTTTCATTTTGGATAAAACATCTTGGCAATAAATATGATCAGATTAAATTAAAAAAAAAACAACAAACAAACACAAAAATTAATATTATTTGAAATTGTATGACTTATTAATAAAGTAACATTACATGGACAAGTGCAAGTAAGTTGCAAATGAGTAGTGATCGATGCATATTAATAAAATATCTTGCAGGTATATAAATGCAGATAGCTCTACACTGCAGATGTCATAGAAGGACTTCAACAGACATTAAAAATGGGCAGTTATCTTCAAAAGTGGCTACCTGTTAACTGTATACTCAGTTACATAAAAACAGATTATCATGACAGATGTTCAGCAAATGCAACACCAGTTCTTCCTGAAGTGGCTTGGGAAATTCACTGGTATTTTTAAAGGTCAGTTTACTGATACGGCTTTGTAGACTTATCTCTTTATAACTATTTTTAAACATATTAATCTCTCTATCTTGCCAAGGACACACAGCATGTCCGTAGTATAGACTAGAACAGAGTGTGGCTGGTCTTGACTCTAAGTCATCTTGCTTCTTGTGAAATTGCCAATTCTGGTATCAGTAAGTAATGATGAGCTGCAAATCTTTCCTCACTGATCCAAAAGACCAAGCAAAAAAAATAATGTCTACGTTCAAGGTAGTTACAGAGTTATGTTTCTTTCTCATTTTACAGGTAAAAGTAGAAATAAAAGCAGTGCACTCTGTATAATCCTTGGCTGAAAAACGTTGGAGGCATTTGTAACAGTCACAGTCCAGTGAAGCACAAAAGGCACAAAAAAAATCTTTAAAGGTCTGCTGCCTGCCACCACACCTTTCTGTAATGAGGAAAGACTGTTAAAAGCTGGTTTATAGAACCTTGGCCAAATCATACAAACAGGAACCTTCGCTAATCACATATGCTAAAAAAAACCATCTACTTCACAAGTAATTGGAGAGAAGTCTACATCTTGCTGTACCAGATAGTGACCTGAGAGTGAAAGCACATAGTTGAGAAAGACTAAATACAGAACAGATGAAGACCTACTATTGCCTCTAGAGGTGAATGAGAAGAGAAAATTAGCCTTCATGTCTGACAGACATTAGAACAGTGAATTGGCCAGTAGAATTCTGGTATTAAAGATAACATGTGAGGCATATAAAAGCAGGAGAGAAAAAAAAGACACCCCCCCCAATCAAATTAGGCGCAAAGGTTAGAGTTGTTTTTGAAGTGACGATGGGGACAGGTAAAGGGTCAAGATGAGACAACAGACAGAAAGCAACTGCACCTATTACTAGAAGAAGAAGGACCTTAGGGGCGAGGCCACAAGACGTGGCTAGGGGAGAAGTGCCTTGGCATCTGCGAGCTGGGCAGGAGCAGAAGGGGAAGAAAAGAGCTGAGAGCCCCAGCAATGACAGCAGCATTGCAGGAGACAGGGGGTACCAATAACCAGAGGAACTTCCAGAAAGGATTTTTTGAAAAACAGCTCTACTAATTTGGTTGTAATACCATGTGGCACACTGCCCTAGGTTCAGAAATAAGCATGAAACCCAAACAGAACATATTTTAGATTCCAATCACAAATATTTATACCTGAAGAATCTATCCACATGAGGTTAATCAATCTATATAATGACTGTGGATTGGTCATTGTTGTACCTACTTCTATTTCCTTGGTCACTTTTCTGACTGTCACTTGGTAAACTAATAACCTGTAAGGAATTTGGAAATTATAGAAAGGACATTCATCACAGAGAACCTGGATCCGACACATAGAATAATTTTATCTTCTCTGACTGAATAAAATGTAACATGAATTGCTAATGTAGTAAAGCTACTTGCTGACTTTTTTGTCAAGGACTACATAGCCTTTGGATCAGACAGGTCTTTGGTTGTTAGGTATTTACTGACTATTCATCAATGTATGAAAGAATTATGATCATAAAGCAAAGTAATTATATCATGTCATATCATATTAGGTAATCAATTTATAAATAGTCTTCCCTACCGAAGTCTCCTAAAGGATTGAACACATGATATATTGCAAGGTTAGAAGTTCTTTCTTTAAGCTGCATGTTAAAAAGAAACCTCAGAATGAAGCATGAGTTTTTATTAAAAAGGAGTGGAAATTTCCCAAGGTTTACATCAGACATTTAAGCCTACAGATAATTTAATATCTTTGTGATTATTAAATGCATCTTCATTTTAGAAAGGTAATAAATAGAAGAAAGAATTACCTCATAACCTCTAGAACTGTTTTGTATTCCAAAATGCGGAGTACCAGGGTCTGTACATGTATTGTGAGCTGGATCTAATGTAAAATGTGAAACACGACAGATATTATTATGGTATGGAAAGAATACTCTAAAACTATTTGCAAAGATTAAGTCACTTCATCAATGTCTAGTGATGACAAGAATTGACTTTTTAATGAAATGTGTGTATTTCTATATATTACATTTGCATTTCCAATTAAATTTCCAAGATAGATCACAGTACTTCAGTATATTCCCACTATTTAAGGGTATTTTTTGCAGGTATCTTTGGCAGTGTAGACTTTAGAGTTAGGATTGCATTAATTTTTGCTGAGGTTATCCTTTTAAACCCTTTTGAATACATAGTATATCCCACTACTCACAATGCATATAGGAACCTATAGGGAAATCTTTTTCTTCTCTTCTTTCCCAGTGAATAGCTTAATGGTTAAGTTAGATTTCTAAAATACCCCCCCAAAAAAACCCAAAAAACAGAAAACAAACCCAAACACAAAGGCAACCTGCTTTCTTATAGCAAGTAAAATACTTGATTTTTTTGATAGAATTTTTTCTATGTTACCAGCAAACAAAAGTTTCAAATGGCCTACTACCTCAGTTGTTGCTGGTGAATGAAAAGACAGTCCCCTCACAAAAAACAAAGTATAACTGTTTATCTGATGATCAGTTTCATGAGTGTCATTTAAAGCAGCCTGAAACTCTTTTTGATTCAGCAATGTCCACTTCACATTCTGATGGTGTACTTGCTTTGGGGTTGCCCAGTCACATCCACCAGGTAGACAGCACAGGACTTGATCTGATGGATCTTTCTGTACTATGTGATTCGCTCTTGGCAACCAAGTCTGCTCTTGTGCTGACATTGCATTACAAAAAACGCAACTTGGGACTATATTTCATCTGTAACCACTTCTAGTTTTCTGTACAGGGAAAATTGAACTTATCACGTACAATAATGTGATATGTTATATCACTCTTGGTCAACTTCCATTTTCAATGTTGACCATCAGTAGAGCGTAACAATTCAACTGGACTGATATTTACCAAAGGCTTCAAAAGTTAGGTGGAGCTTGACCTAATGTGCAAGACTAAAAACCAAACACACTCTTGACCTTGAGCTGCTTGAACAGCTAAAGCACTTTTTACAAATTATCATCAGCTGGAATGCCATTGCTAATAGTAGACACATGGAGCTGAATTGACTTTTTAAGGTATGTCCCTTCTGAAGAAACAGTAGGGCAAAAAGGAAGAATTCTCAAAAGTATTTTAAGGAAATTATCAATATCTAGAAATAGAAAAGTTTGCTATCATTTGCCATCCTATGGTACTTCTAGGCATAATTCTAGATTTTGTTCACTGATCTTAATTTTCAAATTGCTTAACAATTCTATCTGTAAATATTTTAGATGGTCTAACATTTTCCTTTTACAATAACATAAAAACTATGATCTAAAAGAAAAGCTTATGCATTTGATGCAGTATTTTCCAAGGACTTCTATATTACGCTATATAAAATATAAATAGAAATGTCATTGTGGCATTTTCAAATTTGATTTTTCACAATAGACCTAAGATTTAACTTTTGTAAACCTTCTTGCCTCTATTACAAAACACGGACGTAAGATGGATTGCCCAGTTCATAAAAACTATGGACAGAAGGAGTTTTGAATTCTTATCAAAGAATTGTATTGAGTGTTAATGTCTTAATTTACAAATACAGGCTGCTTTCAATAACCATGTTTGCCACCTTTTCCCAGAGTGCCCACCCCAGCTCTTCCACATAGCCAATGCCTAAGCCACAGCAAAATATATAAATGGGCTAGAGTCTATATCTGAATGTGTTTGTTTAGAAATATCAAAGAGGATTTTTCTGTTATAACACTGAAATAATTTTCTCTAGCAAGTCACCCCAAGTTGGACCAAATTCTGATGTCAGTGGGAGTTACAGGTGTCCAGTATTTCTCTCAGTTAGTGTGATAATGTATCAAGCTAAAAGCCTATCAGTTGCACATCAGTCAATGAGAAACTGATAGTACTTGGCAGTTCATCAGAATTTCAAAAGATCAGACCCAGCACACTTCATCCTTTTGAGCTGTACAAGCCACTTTCACGAAGTCCAAAAAGCTTTTTGATTCAGGACTGATTCTGACGAATGCCTTTAACTCTCCAGTGACAGAATTTGGTCTTTAATCTGCCAAAGTCTTCTGCATATCTAAAAGATTCTAAAAATAGATGGAACAAATTTATGCACTTGCACTTATTGACATTCTGCATTTCCAGCAGACAAGCAATCATGTAAATCTACAACTGGCTTCATTTGTGATTGTGTTTATCCTAAAATTTTTATACTCAAAATATAACCTTATTTATCTAGTTCTTTTTATATTACACAGACATTTTCTATATTTGGAAAGTTAATTGCTAGATTTATTATAGTGTAATAGTTTATCAAGAATATTCCCAGTAGAAACAGTGTAAGTAGTGGAAGTTATTACCAATGCATGTTGGCTGAATTCCACTCCAAGTACCGTCTGCTTGACAGAATCTTCTTGAAGATCCTATCAGAATAAAAGGGGGTCTGCACTGAAAGCTAACTTCAGATCTGTAGGTGAAACTTTTTCCGTTGAGGCGGCCTTCTGCTGGTGTACCAGGATCACCACAAAACACAGCTGATACATAAAAAAGGAAAGAAAAAAGTTACTGAAAACTGCACATGCTTCAACTGAATCATTCTACATTGTTTTATGCACAAGTCAGGCATACTGAATATGAGTGCAAATGCTATGTTCATTTATCTGTGTAGGATTGTAGCTCAGATAAATTCTTGACAGCAATTTAAAATTAATTGTCACTGTTATAGTTATTATAAGCATAAAAGTTAACCTGGAAAAATAGACCTTTTAATTGAGACACTTAAATGCTGATTAGATTTGGATGACAAAGTAATCTTAGAGTAGACAATGCTATATTGTAATGCTTCAAAATTTATCCAGTTTTCACATCAGTCACCCTCAGATGAGTAGGCAGGAAATTTTTGCCCTAATTAAGTAAAAGGAAAAATGTTTGTCAGAGTCCTGACAAGATTTGAAGCACTGAAAGAGATGGGTTGACAGATTTAGAATCAGCTGAAAAAACAAAACCAAACAAGATATGAGGGTATGTACTCGCCTTCAGGAAAGAAAAAAGAATTTAGAAAGGAGAGCAAGGCTATAAGCTTAAGTGTTAGGATCCTTGTTTTCACCTGTTAATGGAAATGGAAACAGGGAAGAAAAAAGGAAAAGTTTAAGCAAAAATTTTAATCATGCTTACCACAAGTCAAATTCAGAACATTCAGAAAGATCCTCAGTAAGGCAAATGGTGATGAGTCCAATTAGGTAATAAGAGATGGAGGTGACTCTTGGGGAAAGGAAGAAGGCTATGACCTTAAATGGGCACAACCATTCAATTTTATAACAAGGTATGCTTTTTCAAAGGAGAAGGGAGACTCCTGCAGCAGTCCATGTATTACCTGATCTAGCTGAGTTTTTTTTAAACAGTGAGAAAGTGACTGTAGCCCGAGACAACTCATTGTAGCTTTGGTGAAGCCCAACACAACTGTACCCTGAAAACTTACGCAAACATTGTGGGATGTCTCCCCGCCAAACTCCTCGACCCTCACAGGAGAGAATAGCTGTGTTAGATAGCTGATAGCCTTCTGCACAGCTGTAACTCACACTGGCACCCCAGCGATAATCAGATCCTTCCACTTTCCCATAGAGTACCGGTGGAGGGGGGCCACAGGTAATAGCTGTGTCACAAAAAGAAAAGTTATAATTTCAAGACTTTATAGGGTTTAGGAGAATGCAACAAAATATCGACTCATACTTTTGAAACCGAAAAAAAAAAAATATGTCATGCTGTTCAATTCCAACAAAGCATTCCTGTGTTGACAAAGCAGCCTGTAACAGACAGAAAACCAATTTAAATACAAAAATACCACCTCTAGGTTTAGGAAGTCCCTGAGCTTTAGCTTGCTGGAAGCCAGAAGAGTATGTAGCTTACCTAGTTCTGAATCTCTTCCCTACATATTCATTACTGATCATTGCTGGCAACAGGCTACTGAGCTAGGTAAAAGTTTTTAAGAAATATGATTTATTTCAATAAATATGTTTCTATGATTCTACGATCCTAAATATTTGCATTTTATGTTAAACTAATTTTGCAGCACTATTTAAAGCCCTTAATATGACTTTGTTCATTCCCCTGCTCATTTTCTAAGGCTTTCAGCACATAATGGATATTGACTTTACTGGTAATTAGTGGCTAAGACTTTAAAAATATTCTGGTATTTTCCAGCTTCTGAAAGAGTGCCCCAAACGATGAAATCTGGAATGACCATATTTACATTTACACATCAGTTCTTTCAACAAAGAGCACAACCGTAAAATCACTCAGTCAGTGATTTTCACAACAGAAAATGCAGTCGGTTGAATACATATGCCAAAATTTAATTAGTAGGCTAGACTTAGACATCACTTTAAAGCAGTGCTAGATGAGTTGGCAGTCTAGGCCTTTTAGAAGCAGAAGATACCCTAGGCTGTTAAATTTACTTCCTGAGCTGCTGTAGCAGTGCTAACAGTTTCCACCAGGCTGCCTTATTTGCCTTTCAGCCTCATCCCCGTTGTGACCTTTATGTTACCACTTGTAATTAGCTATTCGTAAAGGATCTTTTTGGCTATTTGTGATGACTACATTACTGCAACAAGGGATCTTTTCTAGAAAGCTTGGTTTGCAGGATCCCTTTACAGAATTTTGGCCATCTAATCCAAAAGGCCCCAAAAAGGAAAACAGGTACTTCATTCCTAGCATTTTAAATTGAGCACTCTAATAATTTTCATTGCAGACTGATCTGGTTCTACTGTAGTCATTAATGTCACTATTCTGACTGATATTATACCACAGCATATGTGCAAAAGAGATACAAATTTTACACAAATACTTATCTAAATATTTTAGTTTCATTTGCTTGTTAATTGTCCCAAATAAAGTTTTGACAATTTTTTGTAAACAAAGACAATGATTAGTGAATTTCACTTATATTATCAAAACAGTATTTGTAGTTCAGAAGCACACCTTTGCAAATTGGTTTACTCTGGTTCCAAGTGCTGTCTTTTATGCAACGCATGGTAGATGAACTGGCGGGCTCCATCAAGTATCCTGGATTGCACTGATAGCTGACTGTCTTATTAAAGGTAAAATCATTTCCAAACTGAATGCCATTTGCTAATGCACCTGGATCTCCACAGCTGATCACTAGTGAGGAAAAGAAAAAAAAGGATTTTATTTTTTTTTTTAATAAACATGTAATGAAACATTGAACTATGTACAGCTAATGTCCTTTTTTTGGTGTGCAAAACAAGAAGAATTTTTATTCATACATTTCACACAAATAAAAATGTTATCTCTGATTTTTGGCTAAAAAATCATATTTTGGGGGCATTGCAATAGTGTGGGCCAAATATTGTGTTCCTTAAATACATTAGCTTAGGCTGGTATGCTTTACTGCTACTGCAGACTGTTACATTAGTGGTAGTTTTGACAGGACTTTTCCTTCTTTCATACTGGGACCTTTGTCACATTATACCTATGTTGATGGTGCAATGTAATTCCAGTAGAGTTATGAAATTAGTCTTTTTTTTTTTTTGTATCACTGTACTGATGTCCTGTGGGTCTGGCCTTGTCAGTGAGGCCACTGGCCCTGCTGACATTGCAGCACCCTTCTGCTCCCTGCTTGCTTTCCCTGATGGAGTAGCTCAGTCTTGCTGCTCCCTGATTCTTGGTCCTTAGCAGAATGGTTATCAGTCAGATAAACTCTAGAGGAACCCCTATTCTTAGGAATAATGTTATATTTTCAATGTTGACATTCATGAGGTAAACAAATACAGAAAAATTACCTATGCATCCATCTTAAAAGATAGTCCTGGAAACATCTAGCATGTATTAAAAAGGCATGTACCTTTAGATACATAAAATATTAATGTATTACAAGACAGATAAATGAGGAAAAAAAATGTGTTATTTTATCTGACAAAATAATCATTTTCAGTAGGAAGGCTGGATAACTTACTACTTCAAAGCTTTAGAGGAAGAAAGTTTATTTCTGACCTGTGCAGTCTGGAGCCGTGCCAGTCCATGTCCCATTAGCAGTACAATGTCTAGTAGTTAGCCCTGAAGTTTTGTAACCTTCCCAGCAGGCATAAATGACTGAGCTGGAGAATAATATTCCATCAGTGTATATTATCATACCATTGGCTGGGGTGCCAGGGTTCCCACAAGATACAGCTGTGAAGAAAAGGTTAAAAAAAAATCAAAATTTCCATGATAGGTGACTGACTGGAAAAAAAAAAAAGTCGGTCAATAGCCCATGTTTTAAAAAAGCTATAGCAAGTTTTACTAAGAAAATGTTTAATAGGTGTATTCTTGATTTAATATCTTATTTCTGTTTGTTAATATGATCACTTTACTTGCATTTTTTTTGTTTGTTTTTTTCAATAGCTGAGTCAGATAGTTTGCACTGCTTGTTCCACTCCACCCAATACAGTCACTGGAGAGAAGAAAGCTCATTCAGGACTTTCTGACAGACCTGTGCCTGTTTTGCCTTTGGGCACATTTTTCTATTCTCTTCCTGTCTTCTGGTATCCCCTCTTTCAATTGTAAAAATGCATAAATAGTAAATTATGATCTTCCTGACCATTTCTTTTTTGAATCAAGAAAAGAACAGACATTCTGTTTTGGCCTCCACATCTTTTTGGCATCTGTAGCTACACATTAGGGCAATGATTATGTTTCAGCTTCGTACATCTGAGATTTGACAGTGGTTTATTTTGATTATATGTTGGGGTTTTGGGAGGGTTTAGTGTTGTGGGTTTTTTTTTTCCACTGGACCAGCCAATCATAAGAAGGATTTGTTTGTTTGTTTTGAATTTTTCCAACAAATTTCCTCTAAAGCATCTTTATTTGACCATTCTTGCAGAGAGGACACTGGCAAAAGTACGGTAACATTCCACTGTTGGACAGACACTACTCCTCTTCATAGGAATAAAATAAAACTACTTGGAGGTTAAGATATCAACAGGGTTAATCAAGAGTTGGTAAAGAAATGTGCATCTAAATCAAACCCTTTCTGTCAGTCTTCCATGGAGCATGAAGTGGTTTGTAAGACTAGGAGGAAACACTTCAACTGTCTCTTACACAACTTTCAAGAGCTGGCAACTCTTTCTACTCTTCCTACAGCACAATTAAGTGTGGTCTCTTGAGATGTGAAATGATTTAGTCTAATACTATGATATGACCAAATATAAGTATGATTAAACTTAATGGCTTGGAATATTGTGGTGTATTAGCCTTGGCTAACAGCCAAATGCCCACCCAGCTGCTCACTCACTGCCCCCTTCTCAGCAGGAGGGATGACAAAGCTTATGGGTTGAGATAATGAATTGCTTACCAATTACCACTGTGGACAAACCAGACTCAACTTGGGGACAATTCCTTTAATTCATTGTTAATTAAAATAGATTTGGATAAAACTAAGACAAACATTAAAACAAAACCTTTCCTCCCCTCTTTCCCAGGGTTAACTTCACTCCTTCACTTCAGGCTCCTCTACCTGCCCCACGAGTGGTGCGAGGGGACAGAGGATGGGGGGTTACAGTCACTACACAACAGTCTGTCTCTGCCGCTCCTTCCTCCTTAAAGAACTGGAGGAATTCCAATCTTAGTCATACCCTGAGCTGCATAAAAAGAAGCATGGTCAGCAGTCGAGAAAAGTGATTCTCCCCCTCTAATCCACTCTCAGAAGACCATGTCTGGACTACTGTGTTCAGCTCTGGGGCTCCCAGCACAAGAAAGGCAAGGATCAGTTATAGCAGATCCAGAGGAGGGTTACAACAACGATCAGAGGGCTGGAACACCACTCCTGTGAAGAAGGGCTGAGAGAATTGGAGTTGGTCAGCCTGGAGAAGAGAAGGCTCCAGGGAGACCTTATTGTAGCCTTTCAGTACTTAAAGGGGGCTTATTAGAAAGATGGAGACTTTTTACCAAGGCCTGTAGTGACAGATCAAGTGGTAACTGTTTTAAACTGAAAGCAGGTAGATTTAGATTGCTCATAATGAAGAAATTATTTACTGTACGGGTGGTAAGGCACTGGAACAGGTTGCCCAGAGAGGTTGTGGATGCCCCATCCCTGGAAGTGTTCAAGGCCAGGTTGGATGGGGCTTTGAGCAACCTGGTCTAGTGGAAGGTGTCCCTGCCCATGGCAGGCGGGTTGGACTAGATTATCTTTAAAGGTCCCTTCCAACCCAAATCATTGCATGATGCTATGATAATAGTAATAAAACAAATTAAAGCCCATGTGCAGATCCTGGTCAACATACAACACTGAGCTGCATCAGGAAAGCTTGGATGCACTCATTAAGGCTAAATGTACTTATGGAATTTATGCGAAGACAAGAAGTCTGCAGATTCTTAACATTTGACAAAATGATAATTTGACGGTAGTTGACTATAAAATAAACCTTACAATACTTATAATACTTATTTTACTTATTACATTTCCTCATATTTGCTTAATTTATTGCATCTTCCTATTTATGTGAATCATAGAATCAAAGAATCACAGAATGGCTGAGGTTGGAAGGGAGCTCAGGAGGCCATCTGGTCAAGCAGGGCCACTGTGAGCCAGTTGCCCAGGACCATATCCAGATGGCTTTTGACTGTCTCCAAGGATGGAGACTCCAGCACCAGTCTGGGCAACCTGTGCCAGTGCTCAGCCACCCTCACAGTAAAAAAGTGTTTCCTGATGTTCAGACAGCACCTCCTGTGTTTCAGTTTGTGCCCATTGCCTCTAGTCCTGTCACTTGGCACCACTGAAAAGAGCCTGTTTCCATCGTCTGTGTAACCTGCCTTCAGATATTTATATATGTTGATAAGATCCCTCCTGAGCCTTCTCTTCCCTAGGCTGGACAGTCCCAGCTCTTTCAGTCTTTCGTCAGAGGAGAGATGCTTTCATCCCTTCATCATCTTAATGGCCCTTTGCTGGACTTTATCCAGTACATTCATGTCTCTCTAGTACTGGGGAGCCCAGAACTGGACCCAGCACTTCAGATGCTGCCTCACCAGTGCTGAGCAGAGGGGAAGGATTACTTCCTGCCCAAGGCAGACTGGGATACCATTAACCTTCTTTGCAGCAAGGGCACTTTGCTGATTGTATTTAACTTGTTGTCCACCAGGACCCCCAGCTTGATGGCCCCCAGCATAATAGTTATACTCTAATAGTTATAGATTATAGGATTCATTAAAATAAACACAATTTTCCAATTAAAAATTACTCTTGAGTATTACTGATGTTTGGAATAATACCTAAATGCCTTTGTTTTAATGAAGTCTTATTCACTTTTTATATATAAAAGTTTCAAACACTGAAGATGAAAATTCAGTGGGTTGGAACTTGAACTTGTAGGGGTGAAAATGTATTCTCCTCCTAATCTCATCCTTACTTATACTAAACAGGAAACAATTGAAGGAGAAGAGAAAAATTGAAAGAAAGGGGCTTTTTTCTTTGTTTGTTTGTGTTGTGGTATTTTGGTGTGGGTTTTTTTTTGTTTGTTTGGGTTTTTTTTCCCCTGAAAACAGAAGGTTAAAGCAAAAAGATAAAACAAACAGTGGCACTACAAACACTGCTAACTGCCACTGAGTGCTGCTGTCCTACTATACTTAATGTCTTCCTGCAAGGGAAGAAGAAAGGACATTGCAAAACTTCAATTTTCTGTTGAAAATACTGATCCTGTCCCAATCCATTTTCATACAGTTATGGTCATATCTACACTGACAAGATTAGTCTGTGCTGAAGAATACTGCAAAAGAACAATTGTTAGATGAGGATACTGTGATAAAATCCCTCGGTGAAAAAATATAACAAATTTGTTACAAATATTTCGTCCTATCTTCCATTTTACCATTTAGTATAACAGACAACAGATACTACAGAATCCACCAACTCAAATGAATTAGATAAAGTAACATTTCAAACATTCTTGGAAAAGAAGAAGTAATTTTAAAACTGAATCTGAAGTCTTCCATTACTGCTTTCCAATTCTGACAGTGCATAAAAAGTGTAAATTTCTTTATTATATTTTTTATCTTATTCTAAAATGTGATTTCCATAAATATTGTCTGCGGTATTTCTTCTGAAATAGCTAGTATAAAAATAGTATAGCTTATAAAAAATTAATCTAACTTATGTGGAGAAATATACATTAATTTATACTTAGTTAAGAATACATTATTTTATCATCTGTTTGGTTCTTGATTCACAGACATTACATAGAAAGAGAAGATGAAAATATTGTATTGTTAGAAGATGGATGACATTTATTTATCACTCCATTTTCATATCTTCAGTCAGAAGAATTTGTTTAATTTTACATTTAACTCTGGTATCTATTCTCTATTTTCAGGCTCAATATTTGTTTAACTAAAATTATTTTCTCACTATCTTATAAATATATACTCCAAAACTTTATCATTTGGGATTTAGGTTTTCGAGCAAAATATGAACTGCTTGCAAATTCTTTTACATCAAATTTCTGCAGAGCAATATGAAAGCATATTTCTGGCATAGAATTTCTTTTTAATTAAAGAATAAAATGTTATTAGTAGATGTCATTCAATGGTGTTGTAAATGCTGATGGTATCAATACCTACCTTCACACACAGGCTGTATACCTGACCAGGAACCATTAAGCAGGCATGTTCGTTCTGCAGATCCTCTCAGCTGATAACCCATTTCACATGAGAAACGTAGCAGACTTTTTATTTTGAACTCATCCCCTAGTCTAGACCCATGAGCTGGTACTCCTGGATCATCACAATAGCCAGGATTATTTCCTGTAAAATACAACAGAGCAGAATTATTGGCAGAGATGTTATGCGCAAATGTAGTGGTAGTGAAGATACTCTCTTGTAAATCGTACTACTAACTGCATTGTTTCTGTTATAATTAATTACTTTTCTTCCAGTGCAAGGGTGTGAAACCAAAGCCAAAGATGAAAATAACATGTCTTTTTAGCCTACTTCTTATCTTAGACCTATACAGACCTAAAAATAGAATGTGATAGAAATAAAAGATAAAAGATAATTGTGGACACAGGAAGCACCTCTGTCTTTTTTTGTCAGTTCAACAAAATCATTGTCTTTTTGACATAAATAACATTTTCTACACCTTGTATTTTATTGTGCAACTTCTCTGCTAGTAATGACTTCTATTAACAAAAATTAGAAAACAGCAAGAGGGAAGAAAACCATATTCAAGTTTCTTAACAAATGTATTTGAAATACATGTGTCCACAGAAAAGACTAAATGGTACCTGGTCCTCTGTGCCTGCCAAGAATGGAAAGGATACCTCATAATTTTCTTTATCCTTCAAATTCCTGTGCAAGTATTGGTTACAATTTTAGAAGAGAAAGAAGGTGCTGCAAAACAGACCTCTCAAACATGTCTTCATAGGTCTGATGAACCAGTCAAGTGCCTTATCAGATAAAGCAGCTGCTACAGGAAATGCTACCCAAGATAGTCAAGGAAGTATGATCTCACTATCAACAATTTATTATAAATTTTGACATAAAATATTATCTCTCCTAAATCCCTCTGTGTCTAAATTGTAGTTCATAGCAATATTACATTATCCTTTGTTCTCCATTTTTCACTTACACATCTAGACTGAATTTCTATTAAAACTATGGTTTGGACATTTTTTCTTTTTTTTTTTTTTCAAAATATGTGTAAATAATTCCGTAAGTTGAAGTCTGTATCTTCTTACATAGGTTTTTCATCTTAGGCACACTGCTCAGATGAAGGACAAAATCTTGAACTAAGAAAAAACAATAGCAAAACATTGAGAAGACTCAAACTTTTATTTCAGAAATGAAAATTTTCTAAAGTCAGAAAATATGATTATGTGTGTGGCATACCATTTTGAGAATAGCAAGTTTGTGACAGACACTTTGATTACAATCATGCTTCCTCATAAAAGGAAACCAAGACACAGTTCCAGAATTCAAGGCTAACTTCTGCGCTTCGGTTGTGTCCACTTTGCTTAGTATTAGCTTCTTCTAGAATAGGTTGCCCTTGTCACCCTGTCGTATAGCATTTGGACGTAGATTTCCTTGTCTAAATACATGCTTGTAAACAGTGTGAGTGTCTTGAAGCCAGCTGGTATATTCTGTCCACACCTATACTGTTAAACTCACTCTCCAAAACCGGGTGGCTGTATCCAAAGTGGCTGTTGAGAACGATCTCCAGCACACACTAACTTGTAGAGTATTTGTGCATCGAATGAAAGAGTGCTAACTGGGATGAGTGAAAACCATTCTGGGGATGATTCTAAGAGTATAATGCTCTCAGTGATCAAGTACTAGCACCCATGACCTATGTCCTGGCCATCCAGATGTGGCCTCTGGATGCCATCTGCTTCCCCTTACTCCAAGATATTACTAATCCACAGACACTTTTGTCTGCTTAAAATGTGTGAAATAACATGAGGGCTGTGATTCAGGCTACCACTGGCATGTTTACGGCATGAAACAGATATGAGGCACATACTCTGGCTTGTGAATGCAAAGACTGCAGGAACTGTTCAGGGCAGAAGGATCTATGATTCTAAAATCCTGATGATGTCTCACTTTGCTTTGGGAATTTGCTGAGGGGATTATTCCGGATGAATGACCAGATTCTTTTTCTTGGGCCCACCTAGTTTTGTCTTGGAGAAAGTTTAAATTGGAGCTATGCAAGTTTATGGCCAAAGGGTATAGACAAAGGCAGTTATAGTATTATGAAGGTCTAGACCCTTTTTTATTTAGCAATGTAGAAGACTGCATATCCATTGCTGAAAAATGAGTGCGAGTCATCTTAAACAAAAAGTCTCAACTATCGCTTAACTCATATGATACAAGTGTCCATCACTGCAACAGGTCCCAGGTGACAACAAAACCTGAGATCATATTTATACCATCATGCATGCAATCATATATTAACATATAATAAAAAAATAAATCCCATGCAGAAGTAGACTACAGGTTTCAATTGTTATATTGGGACTTTTTTTCATATCCCTTATGTATAAAACCAATGAGCTGTCTCAGTTGTCCTGGGCACAATCATTCTTTCTCTGACATTATGAATACAAATTATTCATATTGTTTTTTTAATGGAGTAATCTCCTGAATACCTAACATGGAAAGTGTAGTTATTTTTATAATTCTAAATGCCTTAGAGGAATGAGACACTTTTTTAGGGTTTTTTGGTTGTTTGTTTGGGAGGTTTTGTTTGTTTTTTTTTTAATTGAGTTAACAGAGATAGATTTCTCATTTTCCTAGGGAATCACCTTGCTCTCAAGATGGTGTCACATCATGTTCAAACTTAGAAAAGTAAATTTGGCATCAGTAACAATGTTTTAATTACACTAGACATATTTTCCTCATCACAGGAGATGACTACAGTGGTCTTTAATGTTTTAAAAATCTATGAGTCTATAAAAATACTATCATATTAATGACTGAAGAGTCTCAATTATTAGTGATGAAAATTCCTTTCCACCAGCATGAGAATTTCTCTTGTGGTGAGAAATATTGGGAAACAGTACTAGAAGGCTCTGACCTTAAAAATTTTGAAGTCTTGATGCAATCTCAGATCTGGCATTTTATACTGGATAAAAAGGTGAAAGTGGCATAAATGTGGGCTTAAGATAAGCAAGAAAAGGCCAGTTCTGTGTGGAAACTATCCATATGATTGTCCCACAGAGATTCGTTTCAGATCTAGGCATAGAGACTATGATGGCAGTGAGATCTAGCAGTGTGAGAAGACTTTAAGTAAACTTTCTCCTCCTTGAGCAGTACAGAACAAAAAAGAAACATCAGCGATTTTAAATTCACTTCCTTTCCTCAGTGTTTCAAATTCTGCTCAGCACCATTGCAGAATCAGTGTATGAATGGACCATTTTCAATGAGCACCTATTTAGGGCTTTTTCAAAGTACAGACTTTAAATAACTTACACATATTTAAATTAGGTCAAATCTGAAGTGAACCACATTGAATCAGATCAGCCCAACAGTGGGCATGTCCAAGAGCTTAGGAGAAGTTATAAGAAGATTCTACAACGTGTAAATATGTAACAATTTTCTCATTAGGATATTTTCTTCTCAAACCTGCAGGTGTTTGTTTTCTTATATACCTAATTGTGTAGGCTTGTTTCCCTTACAAAACTTATTAATACAATATGGATGTTCTTAGTAGCCAATATTTGTCTGAGCTCTTGACTTCAACAAAGTGTGTGAAGTTTTATGGCTTCTTCTAAATTTGCATAGTTAGTCTAGGGGAGAATAAACTGTTCCAGCACCAAGAACATTGCAGAGGTTTATGGTATTTGCACACTGTAGCACTAATAAAGAATATTTCTGTAACTGAAACGAAGAAGATAATGTATGAAGTTTACCATCTGTTACCTTTGCTGTGGTATTTTTTAATCAACATTTTCCTATGTGACAACCTTTGTTTACACAAAACGGTGTTCATAAAAATAATATTTAATACATGCATCCTTTTTAAGCAGAACTCTACCAGGTTTTAAATGGTGTTTTGTGGCATCTATATACTGCAGTATACAACTATAGCATCTAGCTAAGGATTAAAGTTACGAAGTAATGACAAAGAGAATGAGTCAATGTATGAGAATATTTCAATAAATGGCTAAAATTCAGCTGAGTGGCTATTGGTGAAATTAAAATATACTTGGAAAAGAAACAAAACAAATATCTGACTGCAGTTAAAAATTGCTTGAGAATAGCCTTATTCATGTAATTACAAGGTGACATTCAGATGATGGTTGGTACAAATACCTGAACAGTGAGGGAGAGTCCCACTCCAGTGGCTATCTTCTTGGCACTCCCTAGTAGAATTTCCTATCAGTCTTCGACCCGCTGTGCAAGAATAGTGAATTATGGAGCCATATGTAAATTTGTCTCCTGAAAGAACTGCATTGGCAGGTACCCCAGGATGTCCACAAGAAATGGCTAACAGAGGAAAGAGCACAATATTATAAGATGTTTCCATGGCACAGAAAAAAACTATTACAACCTTTAAATATGAGGCTGGTTCCACACAACATAAATAGCTGTCTGGATTTCAGCTCCTTCATATGGTCAGTTTTGCTGCTGCTATAGATGATTTACTGGTCATTTGTAAGATTAAACATAAAACTACTTGTAAAACTAACCCATCCAGTTTAGCCTTTCCCTGAAAATACACAGAGCTCTCTTTCCTCATTCATTTCCATTCACTGTCCTTCCTTACAAACAATACACATTATTTCTGTTAAGGTTGGGAAAGAAGAAACCAAATAAGGTTAATGTTGCAATGTGCTTATATATTACAGATATG
This sequence comes from Haliaeetus albicilla, assembly GCF_947461875.1. NCBI lineage: Eukaryota > Metazoa > Chordata > Aves > Accipitriformes > Accipitridae > Haliaeetus > Haliaeetus albicilla. The sequence goes on from NC_091500.1 coordinate 24,013,627, forward strand.
ATAATGGTAAGTAGCTTTACCATATCTATAAAATAACTAGACGCAGTTTGGGCAGTATAGAGAAATAAAAGTACTTAATCTCTAGTATTATTATAGCAATATGTTGCACTAGAGTGAGCAAGAGGAAAATGGATTACTGATAGGTTTTGTAAATTATGAAACATATTATGCTTAAGTAAATGTGTACATTTTGTTTGAGAAAAAATTCAGATAAACGGTTTTGATACATAATAACTCACAAACAAGTAGTTCAGATCTGTTATATGATGAAACATAAGTCATCTTAAGGAATCAAATTCTGAATGCTTTTTGTGTAAAGCTTAGGTCATCCAGTAGAGAAAGAAAACCCAAAGAAAATAAATTTTACGTAACTTTAGTAAACAGTCACACAACTTAGACAACACTTCAGCAGAGCAATTGAACTTGAGCAGCTTTATGAGTTACTTGAATGAATGATCTATGGGTCAAATACATTTTTAGAAAAAAAAACCCTGTTATTCTGATGACTATTACTCCTGACAGACATCAAAAGTATTTCTGTTATACTGAGTCCCATGATAATGTTAAACTGAGTGCACAATGGATTTGTGCCAAAAGGCATGGTCCTGACCACCACTGTTTCACTGCTGTGTGTTTCTCCTCCTTTCCTTGGGCTGGCTTAAGCATCCATGTAGCAAATGGTAACCCAAATCAGGACACTGATATGGTTGAACAGTACTCCCACAGAAGAAAATCAGTGTTTAGTTTTCAGCCAGATCTGTTACCTTAATGAGCTTGCTTCAGTACCATGCAATTGCTAGTCCTGCCACAATTCTGGAAGGAGCTGCAGTGGGTGATCAGAATTTTTGGAAGAACATCATATGTAGGTCACCTTAATGCAGCTGCATAATGATTTGTAGCGAGTACCAGGAAATTTTCCCAGTTTATGAAGAAGAAAAGAAACATCCATTTTTAAGCAATGACACTCATAGGTATTGCTTTGCATATAAAAGAGCAGTGTGTTTCTATTTTTTTATTCTTGAACTAGAATTGTTCATGGTAAACATTGTGTCCACTTGGGGTTCAAAATTTTATCTCACCTGCCTCTCCAAGCACTTTGCCCTACCACCAAAAGCAATCTCACGCTTGAGAAAAGGAGATTATCACTGATAACCTTTGAAAATTACATCTCTCTCATAGTACTTGAAAAGACTCTGGGTGATTTCATCTGTGAATAGATAAACAGATCCTTCTCATAGAAAGAGCCCTATTCATTTCACTGAGGTTTTCTTAGGGGAAAGAATGTTAAATTTGTCCTGGTGATATTTAGGATTCAGATAGTGTTTCAGTCCATCAGCAGCAAATTAGCAGCAGCTAATCTGGTAGGTTTTTGAGGAATGTAGGCACCTCCCAGGCTCATGACCTCAACCAATATTCCCCAGTGAAAGGTCAGGAATTCCTATTCTGAGGGGACAGACACCTGTGAATTTCCTCGAGCTCTGCCTAAAGACAGAAAGCCATGCAAATGCTATCAAATTTCCAAAACATTTGATATGGAAAGATGGGTAGCTATTCTAGGTGATCTAGACTCCCCATCCTCTTCTGCCCCTTGCATAATGAGCGTCCCTTCACACTGAAACCCCAGTCCTGGAAGTAGGAAGGGATCCAACAGAACTGGGCCACAGACTTTCATAATGTTTTTTCAAAGATACAAAAAGTGAGGTACATGCTTCCATCAGTAAAGTATTCTTGCCAAATGAACAATTTTATGCAGCTCTTTTGTATTTAAAATGTTGTATTTTGCTTAATTTTTTAATTCTTGAAATATGAATAAACCCTTTTTCAGATTATAGCTCTTATTGACAGATATTGAAAGCATAGATTGTTGTGAAAATCAAAACAAAACTGCTTGGGTCATGTGGATATTAGATACATAGTAGTAGGAAGAAAGCAAGCATAAAAAAGAAACAAATTCACTAACCTAGTTACATTTATTGATCTGATTGATATATAAGTATAAATTCATACAAAAAATCATTTAAGTAAACAATCACAATGCTGTAAAGCAAAAACTTTAAAAACATCTGATGTGTTTGCAAATTAAAGTATACTTTCATTTAATTTATTATTTCCTATAATTGCATTGTAATTCAGAAATCTAATGTCAGAAAATTAATAGTGATCAGAGAAGAAAAATATCTCAGTGGAAAATGAAAGTCAGCCAAACTTATTTTCTAGAGATCTGAAGCTCACTGAATTGATTACAGGAAACACCAGAAGATTTCCTCCCTCTCTGAGGTAAAGTGATGGAGAAATTATGAAGCAATGTCATGAAAAGACCCTCTTGAGCAAAATTATCCTACACAACATTTCATAGATTCGTTCTCACATATACTTTTCAATACATCTGAAAAAAAAATTCTGAGATAGGCATTAATGGTCTTAGACTATCAATCTAAATGATAACATAAATAATAATTTTAGATTTCTCTAGTTGTTTTCAGATATCTTAACAATACACCAAAAGGGGAAATCAATCTTAACTTTCTGGCATTTCGAATAATAGCTCCACAGTTCCCTCTAAACCCATTTTTAATAATGACAAGTTGCATGACATCTTGTCTTAGTGTTACTGAGCTGCACAGTTTGCAATACTTTGATCCTAAAGTCCTGTTTTGTTCCTCAATAGGTGGCTACACTTTTTTTGGTCTATCATGACTAAAAATCATGCACAACTCTTTAATGTTAATCCAACTGAACGAATACTTACACAAACACTTTGGTAGTGACCTATCCCATAAGCCAGTAGCTTTACAGGTCAAAGCAGATGAGCCCAACAGATAAAAGCCCTTCTTGCAATGGTATGCCACACTTGTTCCATACTTGAAACTTTCAGGATAATTCTGCTGTCCGTGCCGAATTGCATTTTCCACAAAGCCAGGATCAGAACAGTTCACCACTGTAAGACAAACAGTGTTCATCACTGATGCATAATAGCAATGTCATAAATAAAGTGTAACAGTGATTTTTTTGTTACTTCACTAGCAGCTCATGACTGTGGTCCATTTGACATCCTTTGTGGTTTTTATTTGACTTAAATATCAGCTATGTTGACTCCTAAGTAAGGCTCTAGATCTTTTAGCTTTGAAAGTAATACCATGATTTTACTCTAGTTCTTGTAATAGTCTTGGACATACAAGTCGTTCGAAGATAAAAGAGAAATTGGAGGAATTTTTTATCATTCTCTTGGTAGGCTTAGTTTGGTCTTCTGTGTAAATTTTTATGTGAAAGAAACCACATTAAAATCAAACCAGTACATAGTTTAAATAACACTTTAACATTTTCTTTTTTGATTTTCTATAATGAGAAAAATTGCTTCCAACATTAACAAGAACATTTTCTGCTATTAATGTGTAGAACAGAAAAAGGAAGATGGTGAAAAATCAAATATTTGATAGTGGAGTGGGAGTGAGGGTAAGCACCAAAAAGCATGAAGTTATTTTCCAGATAGCAGTTCAAAACATAAAAAATAATGAGTTTTGTCATGACTATTTAGTTTTTATAGAAGATATATCCACCCTCCCCAACCCTTTGCTTTATACTCTGCAGTGAACATGATGGTTTGTTGGTAGAAGATTATGATGAGACACTGAGGTCTCCATTGCAAACTCCTAATTTTGCTGTCTATTCATGTGAAAGCTATCTGAAAAATTATAAATGCCTCTTCCACGCCTCCGCTGTCTTCACTCTAAACATAATGGTGTAAATAAAAAAAGACTTAGAATATTATTAGTATTATAAAGTACAGCTCATCAAACAATGACAGGAATCTACCATTCAAGTATGTCATCTAGTTCAAATTAATTTTCATGAAAGATAATCCGGTGGAGAAGAATGTCAGGTAGCATTATCCTTTTAGAGGTAAGACATACGGAGTCACTAATAAACTGTTTTTTCTCCTGAATCATATTTTTTTCAAAAGGTTAAGTTCTATCATACACATAATTTAAATTTACTGATTAGCTAATACTCTAGAATAAGTCAGCTTTTGCAAATGTACATTCATTGAAAGAATATTTCATTCAATCAGCTAAAAAGTATCAAGATTTTAAAGAAATATTAACCTCCTAAAATTTAATTTTGGGAGAAAACCAGTTTAAATTGTTTTTATTTCTCTTCGTCTTTTAAAGGCACAATCTTAAAAGTATTAAATGTTCATGATTTCAGTCTTGCAATGGATTCTAGACAAGCATATACCTAGGTCTAAAGAACATCCCATAGGAATCCAAATTTTTCCTTCATAAAAATTATTTTAGAAGTAATATTTGGGGGTGGAGGAACAGAGAGAACACTTTTGGCACGAAGCAAACCTATTTGCCACCTACTGATTTTTATTAAAATCACTGAAGAAAAAATTACACAGAAAAGTAAAATACATTTAAAAACCATTAGGTATTACAATGATGTACATAAAGCATTAGTAAGGCATTTATCTAGACTGATGAAGAGACATTGTTAATGGAGAAGACCTACTTTTTTTTCCTGAGGAGTAATAAAGCTACAGTGTCCTAATTGAAACTATTCCCATTCTGGTTTATGGTGACTCCTACGAAATAATTCACCAGAGAAGTTACATTTAGCTTACATTATAACAGTTTAGCTTATATTTCATACTACCAACATTTATTTAAACTTACTATTACAACCTTATAAATGTTATACATAGATCAGATACGTGCAGGTTAAATAAATATGTGTTTACGCTGGGATTTCATTGACAGAAGCAAATACCTTTTTACCTCCTGACTTTTTTTCTGTCCCATAAAAGAGGGAAAAATGTAAAGTCCTAAAACCTTACTGCTCTTTGGAAGCTGTGAAAGATTTGGACGTGGAAGTCTGTGTCTCTGTACTTCCTTTGAGGAACTCTGAAAATTCCTGCTTTTGGGGTCTCTATTTAAGGGTGCTATCAAGAGAAAAATGCTTTATTCTTTTCACATCACACATTCTTTGTTACGGCTTTTTCCCATTATTACAATTCACTGTTAACTAAGTTTAATTCTTTCACTGGCAGTATAGCTATCACTGTACAACAGAGACACAAGTGAAAGTCTATAAAACACACAGCCCACTGACATAAAGTACCGAAATACTAAGCTAGATCTGAATAAGCTCATATGCCTGTATTCACAGTGCAATTCGTACAGAAGGTAGCGCGGCTCCCAGAAGCAATGCACATTGAATCGCAATTAACCCTGGCCCTCAGGCAATTCAATGGGCTGTAGTGCTGGGCAGACGCTGCTGTAAACCTTCTGCTTTTGGAACCAACCTGCATCCTCTGCATCGTTATAAGTTGCCTTGTACAAACATATCCTTAAACTCAATCTCTGTACAGATGTATATACTTTCCTTAACATTTGAAGCTACATCTGTATCAGTATGAAGTAAAGAGTACCGGTGCTTGTTCTCTGGCCGGAGGCTGGTAGACAGTGGCCACGTCTCTGCTCTTGTGCTCTGCTGCCCTCCAGACCCGGCTGAATTTCTCTGAACTGCTCATCAGGAATGGTCCTGCTGCCCATGCTAACCCCTGAACCACGCTCTGAACAATTCCTGTGGATGGGCTACTTGGTTCAAATGAAAAACTTGTTGGAGAACCTTCTTAATTAGTAAAGGCATTTAAGTTCCCATGCCCAGGCACTGCTTAGTTTAAAAATATAGGTACATTTAATTGAAATGCAGAAATGAGTGTTTCAAATTTTTCTCTTTACCTAAAATCGCTATTATATGGTAATGCAGTTTCGATCCCCAGCTTCACAATAACACAGTATCAGTATCGTGACCCATCATATCATAAATTGATGGCCAGGGTTGTATGGAATATTTGTACTGGTGCAGAACTGAACTCAGGTCTTCTGAGACCTATGTCCACGCTCTAATCAGTACACCATTTTGCAATGAAACTGCATACCAAAAAGTAACTACTCAAAATAACCCTTTTCCATTCTACTGATATCTACCTATTTTAGCAACCATCTTGATTACCAGCAAGAGCAGCTCTTTCTTTAAATAATCTCTATACGCATAAAAAAGTATGGAATTATGTTTTATGACTGTAAAAATCCTCTGGAATAAAAAAAAAAAACTAAACTGAAATAGTTCAAAGGTAAATTACAATTTATCAATCATATTTAAAACTTTTCTGTATTAGAAATTTTATCCTGGTGCAACTAGGACTCCTTGCTGTACTCACATATATCCACAGTACAGGCGCATGTTTAGTAGCCTGCATTTAATATTATCCATGTTTGGTTTACCTCAGTACTATAGCATTAGAAATTGGCCATGTGCGGCTTAAACAGTACACATACCTCTACAGTGAGATTTCATTAACAAACCCACAAAACTAGGAGAAATTTGCATGCAAACATGTATTATTGGATTTTTTTTCCAAGCTATAGGACAAGATTCATATTGTTTGTCTACCAAACTTAGTTTCTTGTGATCTCAAAACTTCTTTTGCAAGAATCTTCCTCTATGCAATTTATATTTTTAGTTTATTCTCTGGTGGGATTTTTGATTTTTGTGTGTTTTTTTGTTTTTTTGTTTGGGGTTTTTTTGTGTCTGGGAATGAAGTTTCTTGCCCTTTTACTTCTTTTCTAGGGCTCTAGATGGTAAATACAAACAGGTTATACTTATAGTACCATGGCTAAAATAACATGAATGGTCAGAATCAGTGAAAATAAAAGTTACAATAGTGCTTATGAAGCCATTAAGATTTAAAAAATTTCCACATTCATTTTCAACTACATTTCATTCATTTTCAATCAGTTTGCTCCTACATTAAACTAGCAGAGAAAAAGATAGAGGTGTGTAAATATGAAGACTGAAAATGATATATTTGAAGAAAAATGATATAATTCTTGGGATGAGTGGCAGTACTTTCCAAAATGTTTCATCCTTAACCGTTTGCATTGAAAGCCACAGGAAAGCATAGGTGGCATTGGTGGTTTGCCCTTGGTTTAACTCTTTTTATCATAAATGTTTGAAAATAGAATTGTTTGGATTAGAATATTTCCAACTTTTTCTTTTCCCAAAAATGACTTTTTTTTTCTGGTTTAATTTTGTTCAGGTAAGAAAATAAAACACCATTAAAACCATTAACTTTGGTGAAGCAAATTTTTTTGCTATTTAAATTTTGAATAATTGACAAAGCTACTTACAGGGTTTAACTACCTTAAAAGAAAAAAAAAAGTTTTATTTATGTTCCTTAAAACTAGTGAAAATAAAATAATGACAATGGCTGAAATTAAAGCTTTGAAGCAGAGGTCTGAATTTATGTTATTAGGAAGTTCGGTTCTATACTGTTAAGCTAGATCAGATGATAATGAATACAAGACAGAGCTTTGACTCACCCTCACAAGATCGGAAGTTACTCTGTTGTGCTTCTAATGTTTAAAAGCACTAAGTATAACAAGAATGCATATGTTATACTGTACAACTTCTTAGATTTCAATGATCATAAGCCATTAAATATTATCAGTTCTTTCAATTTTTAAAAATATTTTATGTGTGCATTGAGCAGTGTATAGGTATTTGTTTTGGTGATCTACATTACTGTTTCAAGTCTGTCTGACTTTTTGAATTTACTGACATGGATACTCATGCAACCTAATTCCCACTGAATGAGGGTTATCAGTTTCCAATACCTGGATTTGCAAGAGTTCTTCTTTTGCCTTTCACTGCTCCTAGGATACAAAGGAGCTTAACTGCACACCTTACTTTCAGCCTGGCAAGAGGGCACGGTAGCATTATTATGCTTGTTCAATACCTTTGGATCAAAAGATTGTCTATAGATCTGTACTTTTCCCTAGTTTCATGCTTCTAACAGCTTTCCATTGATAACAAAACATAAACCTGGTTTCTAAATTAACTCTGATACACAGAACCTTTCCGTATGTTTTTTTTTATATTAAACAATAACAGGACAAACTTAATAGTTTTCTGGAAAAGTTTCCCAGCAGTTTCTGGAATCAAATATGTTCACTGTAGTTGAAGGCAATAAGGACTACGTTAGAGGCTCATATGCCCTCTTACACCTTTTTCTGACCATAAAAAAATCTTAACTTCTGCTCTTCAAACCAACAAACCATGAACAGGAGCAACAATAAAGAATACCCACCTCCAGAACATAGGTCAGTCTTTAAAAGTCACTCTGACAATCTTCAGACTGATTAAGGGCTAAGGCTTTATCACATCCTAAGTGAGAGCTTGTCTACCACTGTCATTTCATAAAGTCATTGCCATGTTTTCTTGAGAGTCTACGTGAAGACAGAATGAATGCTCTGCAACCACTTTACCATGAAGAACACTGCTTGCTATGTTCACACAGTGCCTCCAAGTTAGGGCTGCGCTGGGGAGAAAACTAATGCCTTTTACCCGAATTTCTGAATGAGGGACAGAAATGCAGCAGATGCCATGGTACTCTCTTTTGCTGGAATGGGGAGGATGATAGGCATCTGCAGGCACAAAGCTTTAAAAAAAAAAAAAAGCCTTCCAGAGCAAAAATACAGACAACCTGCCATGGCTTCATGGACTATCCACCATGTGGAAATCTCATTTGGGAGTTGTGAGAACTCCAGAATATTGGAAAGTACTATTTCTTTAACCACAGTATTGGATGTTTATTTTATTTCTAGAGCAGTGACAAACAGTTTTACCTAAACAGTGAAATACGGCACAGATAAAAATACTGTAAAAGTAAAAAGCAGAAAAATAAACAATGAAATGGAATTTTAGAATTTGTTCACAAGAAAGAGCAAAAATGTTTTTTTTCTCACTGCAATTTAGTGAAAATCATTGTCATTGCACCCAAATATACATCGGCTTAATTGAAACAGAACATTGAAACTATGTGGCCAAATTATTCCTATTTTAATATCAGAATAATCTACTCAAATAGAAGAAAAATCTGAAGTATATTGCAAAATTCTCACAGTTACTGAAGGTTTTGCATATTCATGAATATAATTCTTTTCAGAAATTCTTCCCATCCTGTGGATTACTCAAGTCTTTCCCTAGGTTTAATTTTTAACAAGCATTCACAACAGCTGTCCCTTTTTTAGTACTGTTGAGATTATTAAAATAAAACAAAATAAAATATAACTGCCTAAAATCAAAACATTGGTTTAATGGGTAAGCCTGCCAAGTTAGCTTCTGAAAAGCCAGTATTAGAAATTAAGAAAAGAAGAAATTTGTTTCATGAAGATATGCTGCCCTAAAGCGACCCAAAAGCAATTCTAACTGAATTATCTTTGAAACACAATAGTGAGAATAGAAAAACTTACTTTTCCATGCAGACCAGAAATATGGAATGTTCAAGGAATATATTACAATCCCAAAGCATCAATTTGTCTGTGTGATACAGTGTTCTCATTCTTGTACCAGTAGTATCTGTTTAGTCAGCTTAGTGATGAATACAATACAGAATAGTCACTGAATGCATAATTTAAGCATGTGCTCTGTGCAAGAAAATTCTTGCATCATACATGAAGTCTTATCAAACGATTATGCATGACAATACCATCCCTCAAGCTAAAAAGTATGCCTGAAGTGCCATTTAACATCAGCTATAGATTTTTAAATATATATATACACAAGCATGCTGTTGCTACAAAGGGCTGCAGTAAGGAGTACTTTAGAAAAGAATCTGAGTTGGCCAGCATACAGAACTAAGGCAGTAGTGTCCCTGATTGCCTTTCACCCTGGGGACTCAGTTGCAAATCATGGTGAGAGTAGACGGAGATTGCTTTCTCTCAATGACAGCTGTCAAGGGTTACGTGGGAAATGAATTCTGGCACTCTCAATTTAGTCTGTTCAGAAAAGCAGGAGAATGCTTCAAGTCTGCCCTGATGACTTTGGAACCTCACACTGAGTAGATTCAAACCCTTGAGGACAAAGAAGTGAAAAGACCATGTCAGAGTCCTTTAGGCAGTTTTCTGTTAAAAAGTTGAATGATCATCAAAAAGTACATCATTCACAGTATTTCATTTCTTGTTCTTGCTCGCTCTTTCTATTTTTTTCCCCCTTGACAGAAACAATGTTAAGCCTCTTTTTAAAACTTTTGTATCTGATCAACAGTGTTTTAAAACTTTTTTATTTGAAAAGTATTGCATTAATGTTGGTATCTAGAACATGTATAGGGACTGGCACTCAGAGTGAATAAGGGTAGAGAATTCACTCTGACTTTATGACAAATTCTACACACTGCTGTCTATAAAAAAAGAAGGCACTGCTTGTCAAAGTATGATTATAAAATTGCTAGTCCATGGAATTTTAGTAAAGTTCAGTGCAAAGTCAACCATACACAAAAATGATAACTTCTTAGTGAATTAAAGGGAAAAAAAAAAAAGATAAAACACTGCTCAACTTACAACTTTGCTTTGCAAAAGTCTCAAATACATAGGAGTCTCATTTTTTAATTGCTATTTTTTCAGTGGGGGCCAGTTGGAGAGTGATTTCATCATAGAAATTCTGGTCATGCAAACCATAAAACTAAAATATTTATATAGGAAGCAGAGTGGTTTGTGGGTTTGAATACATTATTAATATCTATCCAAAATCTAAGGTCCTGACCGCATGTCTCTGGTAAACCGAGACCAAGGAAATTTTCACTGTAATTAATGCAGTATAAATGCTGTTGGTAATAGTGCAAACTAACACTAATAATTTGCTAAATAATATCTTGCTAAAAAAAAAGACCTTAACTAAGGTTAATAGATTCAATGAAGTATATAGTTCACATTTGTTTGCCTGCAAGATGAAAAGCTAAGACACACATCGCTTTTAACTGCATTCCAAAGTATTTGCCATTGATATAAGCATGCCAAATATTCTTTCATTGTTACAAAAAATACAGTCTTTCTTATGTTTTCTATTTGAAGATTTCTGCTGGAGGGCTCTGATAACTAACTAGTGTGATGGTTTTGGCTGGGATAGAGTTAATTTTCTTCATCATAGCTGGTATGGGGCTCTGTTTTGGATTTGTGCTGAAAACAGTGTTGACAGCTAACTCTATCCTAAAATAAAAATGGAGCAAGAAGTATGTTAAAAAGAAATTCCATGAACTTGCAGTTATTTTTTTAAGCTTTGAACTGAGTTGGTGCAACTTTATAAAACAACACCTTTTTTTCTGGAACACCAGATTAACTAGTTTAAAAAGCATGTATTTGTCTCTTGGGTATGTATGAAATGTCTTCTTCCTATTCCATCCCCAGCATGAACCCAAGGTGTTACAGGAACAGATAGATCAGAAAATACTTACCTGTCATTGTTCTCTGTATGTGTTGTCTATATGTAAATTCATTTCTGGGCTTCTGTGTACAAGTAGTATCAACACAATAACTTTTGGTATAATAGTACAAACTCTAGGGTCATGTCTTGAAGTCTTTCTCTTCAGATTTTTCTTAATCAGAGCAGTGTTTTTCACATGGGAGAGGAACTCTATTCAGTTGTCCCCAAAGATGTTTCTATTACCTTTTGATATGTCTTTGCCCACTCCAGAGAGGTGCAGGAATAATTTTAAGAAATCCTGCATCATGTCTGCCAGTTTCAGGTAAATATCTCAGACACTGCATGGCATCTCCCATGGCACCTTGCCTCTTTATTTAGGAAACTTAGTTAAGCTCTAATTATCCTTCTGAAGGATATCAACATGCTATCAACATGAACAGATGAGGTATATTCAAAGTATGCAAAAGTCTCAACAGAGGCCTCTGACTTTGGAAAAACAAAACTGAACAAAACACAAAATTTTCTCAGCTTATATGAATCCTTGATACCACCATAAATGGAAAACTGCTTAAATACAGAGTTGCTTTATCTTTGGATGAGAAGAATTGGTCATCAGTCTCAATCTCCCCCACCCTTCTATCAGCTGTCATCAGAAAGATTATTTTTCTTGTCAGTGAAGGAGTGGAACATATTACCACTGGTTCAAATGATATACCCACTAAAGAAAACACGTCAAAATTGGCAGTTCCTTGTAGATACCAGACTCTTGATAAGACAAAAAGTCTAACTGAGGTTTTCAAGAATCTATCAGTAATGAGATAAATAAAAAAACCCTTTCAAATTAGAAATTCAGTACAAAACCAGGATAAATAGAGACCTGAATTCTTTATTACTAACAAATACCCCGGACTTACTGATACAGACTGGAGAATGTGAGTTAGCTCAAACCTCTGCAACTTTGCCAAACAGATCTTCCCAGTAAAACATTTCTGGTTTTAAGAAACATGTTTTTAATAGTGGAAAAGCTCTTAAATCCTATTTATGAGAAGATGTAATGAATTCTGAAGGGAACGGTAGCAAAGGATATGCACTTTTCCTGATGTAGATTATGAATCTGACACTGCTTTATGAACTGGCAGCAAGTGATAGGACAGTTTATCAAATGCCAAAGCAAAGAAATCAGAGCAAGAAAATCTCCTTCTTGCAAATGCTTGCATTGTAGATGATGTGGTTAGGTGTGGGAGTGCAGAGCCCTGAGGAGACCATCTGATTCCGTTCTCATTTTGGTGCTTAAGAGTTATTATGAAAAGTAGAAGGTGCAGAGATTGGCTTTCTGTGCTTCCAATGACAAAAGGGAAAGCAGTTCCAAACTGCTAAAGGAAAAAAAATCCACACTGAACGTATTTGGTTTAGGATTTGACATTTTCGTAGCTAGTTCTGGGGTAGCACATTCAGGGTGCACCAAGTCCTACTCAGGCAGCGTTGCCGAAGAGAACATAGATTTCGCTATGGGAATTTTTCCGATGCCATTTGATTCCAGTTTAAAGGCAAGTAAACTGACTACTTGACATGTTATCAAATAAATAATGGCAAAGGTAGAGTCCATGTGGAGATGAAAATGTCCCGTCTCACAAATTATGATTTTAAAATCACACTTCAGTGATCTCAACTTTCCAGAAGAGATTATTACAAATCTTAAAAAAAAAAATAGAGACAGGATTAAATATAAATTTTAAAACATACCATTTTTTCGATAATTCAAAAAAGTTGGGGTTTTATCTCACAAAGTATTCCAACATCACAATAAGCCATATTTTTTACTTGTGAAAGAAATAGTGGGAACATGAGATTTTCCATGACGTAGGTGTTTTAATGATTATGTTACCTCAGAAGACAGATCCAAAATCCAATATTAAAAAATGTGTTCATTTTAAGGGATTAAATGTTTTACTTGATGTGCCAAAACAGTTTGCCAGAACAGATGAAATCTTTATTAAATTATCAGAATAACAGCATTCTGGAGTAGGGAGGAAATACCATTGTAAAGAAGTTTAGTGCTTTCAGTGCATTTAGGATATATAAACATATTTAAATACTTTGTTTCATGGAAGTTTTTATCATATGGCTTTAGAGTAGCACGTATGATCTTTTGTGTGCACTACTTCTTTTGTCAGGCAAAAAACCTCATGTAATTTCTTCAGTAAATTTCCTGCCCGTGACTTACTAGTTAACCTACTACTGACACAATAGACAGAAGCAATGTATCACTGCAAAAGAGTGCCTGAGAACTGCCCAGCTTTATTTTCTGAAAATATCAAGGTTTCCCACACATACATAATAGCTCCATTGGAAAATAATAAAATAAAATAAAATAAAATAATCTTCTGCAATAGCCTAAAGCAGTAATCTATATTTTGTAGTAACTGCATGTAGAGTCAGTAAAGTGAAGCCAAGTTCATTATTGACTCAAGTGAACTCAACCGAGGTTTGAAAGAAAGGTCGTACGTAAAACCTCTGTTGAATTAAATGATGCAGGTTTGCCAGAAACATCAATCCCTTCCCAGAAGTATATTTAAGGAGCTGGAAGATTTACTTTCTTTGTACACAAATTCATAGTTCATCACTAACAATGAACTGTAATACAAACGTTTTTCACCCATTAGAGAAAAGGCAATTTTAGAAGGAAAGGCGTATGCCAGAAGAAGTGCTATTAGTTACTTTAGGTAAGTTCTAATCAATTCATTAAAAGCAAATGTGATATAAGACATTTAGTCGGTAGAATTTTGATTTTTTTTTAGCTCATGGATGTAAAATTATCATTTCAGCACAATTTCATTATTGAAAAGCACTTTTTTATTACTTAAATCTAGCTAATAAGGACTTTTTGCTCTTCTTTAATGTAAATAATATAATTCAAGATTTATTTTATTTAAACCTTTTTGGCAAAAAGAATCTCTAGTCATTTTGAATCATGCAGATTCATTCTTTAATCCAAACTATATCAAATTATAAATGAAAGAGCATAATCATCATGAATATGTTACAGCAATTTTCACAGCATATGGTCCAAAAATATAGTATTTATTGAAGTAAAAATCTTAAATGGTATATAAAATTCTGCTCTCACTGAAATGATGTAAATGTAATTATGCTATGAGGTTATAGGGATGCATCTTACAGTAGAGAAGACTCCTTTGCCCAGATATAAGGGTAGAGTTAAACTAGGTAGATGCATGCAGAGAGGTGTTCTGTGGGAATGTGCCTGGCTGGTATGCAGGTTTGAACCAGACTGCTCTGCACTTCTCTTTTCATTCTTTTGAAGGAATACCAAAAGTTTTTGTTTTGTGGTGAATTCCTAAATTTTTTGTGAACAGCAGCATATAGGCATGTTCTTTTCTAGAAAATTCCAATTACTCATTCCTTTTAAGACAGAATATTTACACAGGAATATATGAAAAGTTCTATTTTCCTTTTGCTCCAGCTAGGGTTCTTAACAGTATCATTAAGCATAAGCTTTGATGCTTGCACGCTAGAAACAGTAGGGTTTCAGGAGTTTAGGATTTAGATAATCTCTTACAGTGTTCAGTCGATATGTGGAATATTTTTTTACTCATTGAAATTCCTCTCCTTTTGTTCTGTATTCATCTACTTTGGGGAAAACAGTTGTATCCTCTTTACTTATATGTATCTTTAAGGTTTTTTTGAGTGCTGGAGAGTCATGCAGCGATGGTTAAGAAGTTAACTTAGTTACCCATCTAGTTACCCTAGATGATCTAGGTTAGTCTCATGATTTGGTTCCATTTTACCTTAGTCTGTGAGACTGTGTTTTAATCTGAAAAGCTTGAAGTCTGCTTATTTTTGTTAACTGTGTTATGCAGTAGCCTAAAACAGTGGGATCAGCAGAAAAATAGGTCTGGAGATACTACATACCACCTCAGCAAGATTCTCTAAATGCATCTGTCAAAGTCTAATCATTAATTATACAGAATCACAGTTGAACTTGGAAGGGACAGCTAAAGCAGTTTGTCCAGTCAGGTTTTGAATACCTATAAGAATGGAGACTCCACAACCTCTCTGGGATATCTATTTAGGTATTTTACTACCCTCACAGTTAAAAAGCTTTTTCTTATGTTTCAGTTTGTGCTCTTTGCCTCTTGTCCTTTCAGTGGGCACCACTGAGAAGTCTGGCCATCTTTTTTTACACCCTCCCTTAGGTAAGCATTGATAAGATTCCCCTGAGCCTTCTCTTTTCTAGGATGAACAACCCCAGCTCTCAGTCTCGCCTCAAATCACAGTTGAGTCCATGAGAGAAGGTTGTGTTTCTGCGAAAACATGTTTAGGAAAGGCAGAAAACACCACAGAGACGGGGGGGGAGGGGGCACAAAAGAATTAGTGAGAAACAACAGAGGGAACACCAAGGTTAGAAGAGAAGGAGGTGCATGGGGGAGCAGATATTCTCTGCAGGCAATGGAGGACCCACACCAGAGCAGAGAGATGTTCCTGAAGGAACGGTAGCCTGTGGAGAACCCACGTCAGAGAAGAAGAAAAAAGTGAGAAGGAAGGAATGGCAGAGACAAATCGCTACATAGTGACTGCAAGGTTAACACACCACACTAACCTAAAATGAGAAACAATACCAGTTATCAAGACAATTAATACATTTTAAAATTTCATCTATTTGAAATAAAATCTCCCAAATTTCTAGATCAGAAATGCATGTAGTAGGTCAATGGTATAGAACTACTCTAACACTGATATGCTTAAACTGAAGTGGATATCGCCTATTCCCTTTGCACTACAACTAAGTATCTTCTGGTGCACAAATACATTTATAACAGTTAGTATTACTTTAGATAGTATATTCCTCTACAGAACCCAAAAGTAGGGTTTCTTAGAGAAACTGCAAACTTTATGACCTATCTCTTTTTAAAACAGTTTAAACGTCAACATGGATTTCAAGGTTGATCACCTTGAATCTAGAGAAACTGCAAACTTTATAACATATCTCTTTTTCAAACACTTTAAATGTCATCCTGGAGTTCAAGGTTGATCACGCCCCAACACTTCTGTATTATTCTGACCAAGTCTCTGTTTCTCCCAGTAATTGTGACTTACATTCAACCAAGGCTCTGAGACTCAGCTTTGGCACTCTACTTCTTGTACCTCTTCATTTTTGTAATTTCTCAGACAAGAGTAGAAGTGGTGATATTTAAGTAATACTTACAGTTTTAATTATATTTTTAATAATTTTTTTGTTTTTGAAATGAGCTCCTTCTCTTTTAACTTGAGGTTACATTCTCCCACATCATACACCAACAAACATTCCAGTGTAGAAAAACAATTACTTATCCATTCCCTATACTGACCAGTATTGCAAGCTGTGATTATATAAATACTTGTCACACTGATTTCAGTAATATTTAAGTCTTCATTGATTACAGTTCCTAAACAACTCTATGTTTTGTAATACAGACCTACAGTGAGGCAACAGACAAGCAGTAGGTGACAAGATTAGGTGAATGCTCACAGTTCATGATGGAAGAGATACAAGACAGTCACTGAAAAATAACTATTGCTGTAGAGAAAGACATACTAAGTGAAGAGAAGAATGAAGTGAAGAAGCACTGAGTGAAAGGCAAGTCTGTGTTTCCACCACCTGCATGAGAATAGACAAAACTGTAGATACTCAACTGAGAGAACTCTGGGCTACTCCATTGCAACAGGAGTTTGCCATTCGTAAGTGAATGGATCTTGGCAGAGTTGCATCTATAATACTCACTACTTTCAGAAAACCAACCTCCTTAAACAAGATTTCAGACCATAAATTGGCCTGGATCAAACTCAAATTCATGTGATGAATTAAAAAAGGAAAATGAAAGCAGACAGGAGATACAACTGAAATAATGTTGGAGTAACTGTAAGGCTCCTAATTCTTATGTTCTTATTTTTTAAATCTCAGTCTTTGCATTATTTTTCATAACTTTCCTGTGTTTTCTTTTCTCTTTCACTTTCACTTGTTTTCCTTTTAATAAACGTACTTGATTTCAATGTAAATAGCTGAGTAACCCAGCTCATAAATGGGGTCGAACTTCAGCAAAAGCATGCAATCTCTGCCTCTGACAGCCAAATAGAGCAGATCTGGACTGCATCTACAGGATATGTGAACAAGTGTGTATTTTCAACAAATAAAACCTTACTTAAATGCCTCATAGATGAGATAGAGGAGTTTGTTCACTAAAGTCTAGAGAAACAAAACAGTATAAAAGGGGAAAAAAAAGTACATGAGCCTAAATTGGAACAATTTGCTAATTCCTGTTTCTCTGTTCCAATAATTATATTGCTATGCTAGTTAACTCACTTGAATAAATTCTGAGGGTAGTGACTGAGGGAATTGCCATCTCTGTATTGTTTTAATGAGAATAAAAGATCTAATTCCACACACACTGAGCTTGAAATTGCATCAGCTATCTCTGAAACAATATGGTGAGCTAATCACCAAAGATAATTATTATTCTTAGGAACAACCATTGTAATACAATATGATTTTTAATAAACCAACAGGTGAAGATAATAAAGCTACCAATAGCTGAAGTTAACTTCTTATTACATGATTTTTACTCTCAATGTTACCATCCTTAGCACAACTTCACTGATTGCAATTTCCTTTAGCACATTAAAGACAAGTTACAAGGGACGAAAAGCATAGTACTTACATTGATTTAACATTTACGTGATCATTTTTCCAGTGAAAGAAAATACTCAAGAAAAACTTACTAGCCATTGCATTTCTGGAGAAATTATTTTATCTGCTTTAGTATTAACCCTCTTTTCAACAGGCTGTCTAACTTGGACCTGTCTAATCAGAGAGGACAACAGAATTCCAGACTTGTATTCTGAATAGTGGCAGATGAGATTAATTAAAAAATCATGTTTTTAAAATTTGTAATGTAATCTTTAGCTTCTTAAGTTTGTAGCCAGCATTCAGGCATGAGATACAATCCATGCAAAAGAACTGAAAGGTTCATCAGCCTAAGGAAAATCCTAAGTGACTCGTTGCATGAGTTAGCAAAGTTTTGCAAATTATGTCACAGAAGGAAAATCTTGCCAGCCTTGCCAATTCCAATTTAACACTCAAAAATCTATCTTAGGTATAATATGTACGTATTTTCTAGATATATGCATACATGTATAGATAGATCAATTGATCAATCAATCAGTTGATTGGTCTTTGTGTTCTATTTGTTTACAAGTTCCATACCAGGCAAAATCATCAGGTTCTCTCCAGAGACTAATCATTTTTTTACTTGTTTTTGGTTTACACATTTGGAAATTGGTATTGTTGTCAAAAGTTATAAATGGACCTGGACAATTCCAGCTTTGCAAAGGGAATATGACCAGAAACAACAGTTTTAAATTAGATCCATTAAAATATATTTCCTTCTGGAGCCTTCACAAAAAGAGCACTGAAGGATATACAGTGTTTCAGAAACTTTTCTCCGGGCTTTTGAGATCTTTCAGTATATCTTACACGATTCACCTCATGTTCTGCCTTTCACCTCTCCGACAATCTGCATTTATTTTATAGCCATAAGATATTCAATCTGCCTCAGTGATTCAGAAGAAAACATTTCACAATACCATTAAATATTATCACCATATTATTGGATTCAGCACTGAGAAAGCGTGTACTACACCAGTACAAGCTATTTTGGGGCATACACCATAAAAACCAATCAGTCAATGAACAGATTTCAGTGGTCTGATAAAGATATTGGTGGAACAGACCAAAGGTTTGATATTAGCTCCATATTCTGCAACAATAGCCAAAGGTTGAGGAAAATAAATAAAAACAGTGGCCATAAATGGAAAGAGTAACAATAGGGTAACTTCAGATACTTGTTTTCCTTTTAATCTTAATTACATTTCTGGCATCTGGATAAATAAATGATAAGGACACAATGAAATCTGAGAACTTTGGATTGTGTTTTAAAATGGTTTCTTTTTGTCCTTCCCTAATATGTACATTCAATACACAGGTTTCTTCATAACACAAACCCTTGCTTCATTTTCATCGCTCAAACATCTCCATCTTACCCAGAGAGTACTAGTAATTAAGTTCAGATACGTCTTCGCAAAAAAACAATCAGAATTAAATCTTACTTTATAATTTTTTTCTGGGTAAAGAAAAGTCAAGTTTCACATGTACAAGAGTTATTAACATCTCAGGCATTGCTAGGAAATACAGAAGGATGAAGAGTGTTTTGATGAAAGAATATGTTTTCATAGGAGTAATGGACCACTTATGGAAACTCTAGTGCACCTAATTCAGGCTAGATAGCCAACTGTGATTTATTAATGTAATATAACTTTTGTGATATAAAGTATACTTTATGTCTATAAATTAAATGCTAGGTATTGCAGTCTACGAACTTTAAGATAAAATACTGAAAAGCCTAGGCTTCCCCAATACTCAGCCCTAACTCCATTTTCCAATATAGAAATGCAAAAAACTCAAAAAAGGTGGCAATAAGTTCCTAAAGGTCAGGTTTCTGAATTATATCCCAATATTGTGAAGGCAGGGTAAAGGATCATGCCTGAAATAAGTCATTAGAGAGCAGAGAATGTATAAGAGAGTTTCTTACCTCGGCAGTTGGGTAAAGGGCTACTCCACTGCCCATTGCTTCGGCACTGTGCTCGAGAAGCACCCTGAAGTAAATACCCAGTGTTGCAAGTAAAATTTACAACATCATTTAGATTGAACTCACTGCCATTAGTCATTCCATGAGCTGGATTCCCAGGATGTCCACATGTGATTGCTGTTAAAAAAAAAATAGGCAGGCTAGCATCTAACTGAAAGGTACTATTCCATGGAATCACTTACAGGTTGGAGCTCTTCTGTCTTTGTTTGGTTTTTTTTGTTTGTTTTTTTTTCCTTCTGAATTTGTCTTTTATATTCATACAAGAAATTTAAGAAAAAATAGGATACATATATTCAGAATTCTTAACTGCTGGGAGAAAAATCTTAATTTCTCAATAAAACTTCTAGAATCTACTTTTTACCTTATGTTGAAAGTTGTAATATAATTACATATATACATGCGTTTTGACACTCATCTGATACGTATTAGACCTTAAAAAATGTAAAGAGTTCACCATATTTCCTACTAATGCAACTGAAAAAAAATATTTTTCCCTAAAAGCTTCAAAATGTAGTAAGGCCAAACAAATTGAATTTGATGTACTGCTTCAGAGCATTCTAGAGTTCTGAAGCATTCCTGTTCCAAAGTTCTTGAGTTGCTTTGCTGAAGTAGCGATCCTTTTAATCAGATTTTCTTATGGCAATAGAGAAATCATTGTTGGGAGTAAATCTTTCCCATTGTGTGTATTACATGTGTTGATTATTCTTAAATGACACTTACAAAATACACTTATGGTCAAGCTCTAGCTTTCCACGACATTAAAATAATATAGAAAAATATAGAAAAGCATCATACTGACAATATAAAACCAGAATGTGTATATATATATATATATACACACATACATACACACACACACACACACACACACACACACACATACAACTTTTCAACATTGTGCTGGTGATGTTTATCATACACAAATAAATATCCTATACACAGGTTTATCTTTTGCTTTATTACTTTTGGTTTGCTTGTTTTTTAACTTGAAGAGACATGTGAAAAATAATTTAAATGTGATTTTTTTTATTTTATCATGGACCTCAACTGTGAAACAGTATTTTCAACAGTACCTGATCTTTGGGAATTAAATGGGACACCTTCTTGTATAGAGACTTATTTATTTAGCCCTTAAACTTTGTAAATAAATCTACTTAAAACACTTGAATCTTTTCTGCACCATCTCATTTGAAGCATTGGAAGATGTAACCCTAAACATCAGAATAAAATCTTACTACGTGCACAGGATCAACTTTATTCTAGCCCAGTTGTTGCATTTCTAAACTGTTACAGATGATCATGTTTCCATAAATAAAGCCATTTCCAGGGCCATACTAAATCACTTAACATAATTCTTGTATAAAAAACTATTAAATTTTAAAAAATGCTATTACCTTTAACCTTCTGCAGTTTCCTGAACAAATTATATGTCATAGGTTTTAACAACATAAATTTAGGTCTCTTGTAAAAACTCTAATAATGATGGATAATTCTGTTCAGTTGCCCTTTTCAACAGAAGCACACCCGAGTCAGCCAGCTCCTGGTTAGACCTTATTACTCTTGACAGGATGCTGGGTTTCATAACACCTTCCAGAAACTAAAGATCTCAGACACTGAGATCTTAATCACTGCATCTAGTTCTGTCACCGCTCCATTACAGTTACTAGATATCATTGAGCTGTTGACTGACCAACACTGCAGTAGCTGGATTCACACAGTAGTAGCAAGTACTTAAAAGCATCTTTAAAAAAAACCAAAAAACCCCCCACAAATGCAAAGTAGATCATTTTGGCATTATAGTGTTTTCAATCACCACTAAGCTTTTTACACAATCAATTTAATATTGTTTACCTAAGCAGTAGCCAAAACATTTCAAATAAAGGATATTACTGTTGTTTATATGTCATCTAAATGGTGGATTAGAAATTCCCTCCTCCATCCTAATATAAACAGCTGTCCTACGCATGCACACACGCACATGCATGTGTATCCACACACATGCTAAATGTGTCATGGGAAAATAGATGTACCTGGCATGTCTGAAACTAATACTCGCTAAGGAATTACACATTTGCCTATTATATTGCAAAGAGATCAACACACTTAATGTAATATAACTCCGAAATATATACTCCAGTCTTTAACACAGTATTTTTCTTAGACCCTGGAGACTTCCATCTCACCACAGAAAATACATAACACAGAAGAAATAATGGTAGTACTGATAGTACTTGAAAAAAAAAACCCACAAAAAACCAGTCTGAGTACCTAGCTATATAACTAAGCCAATGTTTCAGTCATCATTAATATAGTACATACTTTTAGCAAAGAAGGTTAGTCTCCTGATTTCTGTTGTGCTGCTACTCACAAGGAACTGATCAGACATCTTTGTATCTCCTGTTAACTCTCAATAACCAGCAAGTGAAAAGATCTTTCAGAAGATATCTGGCTAAAGTGTGGTCCAACTGGTTATCCAATAAAGGAATAGGGAAACACCTGTATGTCACAAATTGTGCAAGATGAAGAAGGCTGACTTTCATATGAAACTAAGAAGCTAAAGTAGTCACAGGTGGAGTACTCTGAGTCCTTCCTTAGATATTTTTTGAAGATTACAATGTCTAGTACTTGCAACTCTGAAATTCCTTTCAAAGCCAATTAGAAATACAAAATTATGTGTGATCTTCTGTAAAAATCTCACAAAATAAAGACAATTTGTGGTAAATTTTCAGGGGCACAGTCCTTAACTTCTTTATGGTACCTCTGCCATATTTCTAGTTCCTGGTCCACACTGCTCAGTCAGAAAACCATTTCAGTATCACATTAGAGAGCACATTTCTAGCATTGGTAAACAGTATGTTTTTACTTTCCTTCTCAGAAATAACAGCCATTTTTATGAGAATTTTTAATAACTAGAACAATAAATAAATTAAAAAAATAGGAAAATCATCTGAAGCTTGGATGCTGACATAACAAAAAATCATTTTGTATGGCTCTTTAGTCTGGCAGTTATAAGCAAAAGAAAACCATGTTGTAACGGGAAGTATTAGACAACCTATAATGACAGAAATTGCTGCCAGTTCTTCTCATAAGAGTAATGATAACATCAATTTAGGAAGAAAGCCTCCCACCCCCCCTCAGCTTTGCCCCTTTCTTTTGAAGGGATTTTATTCACTGCACAGTAAAATTAATCCACTAAAAGTAATACTGCTAGCTGGTGGCATTTCTCCTTTGATGAATATAAATCACTTGAAGATATAAATAGGATTTTAAAAGGACAATGACACTTGGCAGGTATTTCCTGCAGCTGTATACAGGTTGAAATTTTCATTTTACCACTAAGACAGAAAATACTGAACATTTTTAAATCTAATGATTCATGAGTAATGTATTTTCTCAGAAATAAAACCAGGATACTAACAGAGATTGAACAGAAAAGCTGATCATCTCAGTGACTATCTCTGCATAGACAAAAGTACTTCTGTCTGAACTGCAGACATCTTAAAAAATTACAAAATTGAAATAATTTATATAATTGCTCATTAAAAACAATAAAAATTGCATAGAAATAGGGAGGCTTATTAAAACTGAAAAAGAACAATAAAATCAACTACACAATAAGGTAGTAAAATAAAAAGCAGAGAAATCAGACTTGACTCTGATTAAATGGCTGATGGTTCAGAAAATGTCACAAAAACTGCTATGCAAATGAGGATGGAAGTAGAGTAGGAAAGACTCAACAATTCCAGCAATTAATTATGGGATTTTCAAAAGCAGGCAAATTAAGAGCAAAAAAAGTCCTACTAAAGGGTATAAAAAAGTTAACAATTTTTCTAACAGATGTGTTATAATCCAATACCATGCCTGGGCTTGCACTGGTAAATATTAGGAGGCCAACATGGAAAAATGGGCAGTCACCATCAAAACTGCACAGTTGAACAGTATTCCAGCTTTACCCACCAAACAATGAAAATAGACCAAGGGATTTTGGTATTCCTGGTGAAAAAATAGGGGAGAGGCTTAGTAAGCCCACATTTGACATAGAAATTATGCCTGGAGAAAGAAAGAGAGATAAATGAAGTTATACAGTTGCAGCCTGCTGTTCAATCCACTTCAATGCCTATGTAATCCTGTTTCTGAAACAACAGAATTCAGAAATTACTGGATATAGATTTTTCAGTCTGTTCTAGGTTAGAAAGTGCATTCGATTATCATAATAACTCTTGCAATTGAAAATAGGTCCAATAAAAATCTGGTCTGAGCATCTCATTCAAACACCTTTGAACACCCAATCCACTGTTAATGTTCAATTACGTTTAAAATAGCAGTAATAATTCAGTGAAAAATTAATTATACTTACGGACACAAACAGGAGTTTGTCCAGACCACTTGTGATCCTGTAGGCAAATTCTGACAGATGTACCAACAAGTCGAAAGCCAGGATTACACTGGTAGACTACGGTATCACGATAACTGAAACCATCTCCACTAATATGACCATTTACAATTGGGTCCGGAGAACCACAGTGACCAGCTACAATAAAAGAACAACACATCAAAAACATATATTCTCACAAAACTTGCCAACATTTACAAGAATCCTGCTAGGAAAACAAAATTTCATCCTTGCTTTCAATAAACAATATATTAGAGTCAAATACTGCACTGTACAGAACAAGTTCTGAGATGTAAAAACTACAGGTGATACTTCTACTTTTTTAGGGTGAAGTGATATTCAAATAGTTTTAATTTTCCTATGTATATTTTCTGCAGATTCTGTTGCAGAAATGACAAATTTGTCAGAAGAATGTCTGGATAATGTAAATTGCAAATGTCTGAAATTACAAAACATTCTGTTTAATTGCTAGAAAACTGACAATTTTAGCATGGATATTTTTTTCCCCTTTGCTTTAGTAAGGTTGCCTTTTTCCTCAGAGAAGTGTGAATTAAAATGTCTTTAACTCTTAAACCCATACTATTATTTCATGATAGAGTTCTGGTTTCTCTCATTCATGATTTGCCTTGGACTTTGTAAGTAGATCTCTACTAATAAACATCATTGGGACCATTCTCTGGTAGAGGCCAACCAGCACAGAGCAGTCTACATCCATAAAATGAAAATCTCTTGCCCTCCAAACCAGCACAGCTGCCAGCAAGCTGCCTACCAGGATCAGTACTGGTTTAAGCTAACTTGAACTGTTCCTGGAAATTGTCTTAGAGAATCTTAGTGAAAAACATGTCTAGGCATTGTTCTCATGATTTAACAGGAGACATAATCAAGTTTCATGCTCGTTTGCATGTCCTGGTGTTATTATTTTATTAGACCAAACATAGCCCTTGTTATTATACATATCCAGCAAACAACTGATTTCTCACTAGCAGGTCCTCAGACATTAGTAGACAGATCCTAAGACTGTAATTACATTAAAAAAACCAAAACAAAACATAACTAATTTTTTAAAAAATAAAGAAAACGTAAATCATTTCTGTGGGATCACCATCAGTCTATTGCCTTCAAGAGAAGAAACACTGAGTTATTTCAGATATGTATGTATGTATGTCCCACTTAGCTATATTAGCTCCTTTACAATGCCATTTAGGCCCCTATTTTTATTTATTAGAAATTTTCTCAGTCTAATTCAAAGCCTGCAACATAGAAAGCAGGTTTCTACACAGACTTATTGAAAAAAAAAAATTCCTACAGCTAAGTATACCTTGTTATGTTCAAATATTTCCTAACATTCAGCTCCAGTTTCTACAATTAAATTCATGTTTATTTATTAATGGCTTTTACTAATGAATTGTAAAAAGTGTTTTTATCGTGTTTACTCTTTCCGAATAATAGTCACCTTTATGTTATCTTCAGCTGATTCTTAGCTAAACTGACATATTTAATGCCTTTTCTGTGCTTATAAATTCATATTCATGTCAAAATTATAATGAACTCTTCTTTATATTGCTTTCCAATGTGGTCAGCACACTTTGAAACAGCCACCTTTTCCAGACGGATGAAGGCATGGAAAGGAAGGAATGTCTACCAGCACTGTTTCCTCCTTAGTTATATCAGCTGTTGTTAAACAATACAGAACACATTACTCCAGATTAATAGCACTCTTGGCACTAAGGAAGCCAAGTAATGATTTTATTCTCCCTAGATTCTTCATTCTGTTTGAAAACAGAGCTGCTGAGCAGGAAACTGTTTCTCTTTACTGATTAAAGAGGAGGAAAAAAGTTCCATTTTTTGGTGACACTGATTAATTATGACTGGCAATAATTTCATCTGAAACTACGCTAAGTCCTCATTTTGAGATGTGGGGACAGGGACCCGAGGCTCATGTCTGCTGCTGGTATGGGGGTGTGTGACGTTCTGTGCTGTATCCATCAACAGCAAGCTTGTTTGTAATTTAGCTTCTTTGGTATTGAATCTCCTTTCTAATAAAGACTCTTTAATAACACTAGGCAGTGTACTTCATTTACGCTTAATGGCTCTTCTAAAACATGAGAATGGTAAAACACATGCCACTTGACTATTTTTTTCATGCATATAGGATTATTATAATAATCTTAATTGTAGGATTGCTGATGTCTTCAAGAAGACATTGTGATATTCTGTGAATTTGTTGAAGAAAGTATGAATGTAAGGTTTTCACACCCAGCTTCTTACACAGCTACTCTTCCCCTGACAAGGACTATGGCAACAGAGAGTAACAAGGACATTGAAAGTGTATTTTTCTCCTTGAAGTGTCTCATGGAATAATTTACATTATTGATCTCAGTCCAAATTAGTAATACGATCCCCCTTACCATTCTCTCTCCTCCAGCCTTGCTCAGCCTCTCCTTGTCTATCACATCCTCCAGCCCCTTAAAGGACCCTTCCCCCAGACTTGTTTCAGCTTCCAGTATCTCTCTTGTATAGTGGAGGACACAAAAACTACACACAGTTTTCCACATGAGTGCTGAAGAGGAAATAATAACCGTGACCCGCTGACTACACTGCTGCTCAGAGAGTCCAGTCTGTGATCTTCTTTACTGCAAGGCCACATTTTTAACTCTTGTTCAGCCTTGCCACTAGGTCACCTGGGTTGCTTTCTGTAAAGCTTCTCCCTACCCAGTCAGTTCCAAGCCAGTACTCATGAATGGCATTATTCTAGGAAAAGTGCAGGATTCTGTATTTGTTGAACTTTGTGGGCTTCTTGTTGGCCCATTCCCCCAGACTCTCAAGGTCCCTCTGTCTAGCAATCCAGCATATCAACTGTTCTCCCATCATTTAGTGGCATCCTTAAACTTGCTGCACCCCAGCCTGTTATCCAAGTCACTGACAGAGGCTGGATCGTATTGGCCTCAGTATTCATCCTCAGTATCCACTGGCTGCTAGTCATACTTTGAATCATGAAACGCTACCCTCAAAGTTCAACTAGTTTCCCACCCATTTTGTAGTCCCCCCATCCAGTCCCTGTCTTCGTAATTTGACTACAAGGATATTATGGGAGACTGTTTCAAAAGTTTTGCTACAACACTAAGTGAAAGAACTCTACTGCTGAAATCTACTGAAATCTGCATCGGATGAGACAGTCATTGGAAAAGGCAGTAAGATTATTAAGGTTTGTTTTGATTGTTCCATCCTTTCCATTCCCAGCTATTTTCTTGTTTTCCCTATGCCTTGAAATGGATTTAGTTCCTACTTGCTCCCTAATTTCTTCCAGGGACTGAGGTGAAATAGCTGGCCTCTTGCCTTCTTTGGAAACCTGATGTTACAATTGAGTTTTTTTCCAGTAATTGCAGTTGTTCCCATCTTTCAAGCATGGTAGAAAGAGGCCTCACAATGACATATGCATCACCTCAGACTTACCCAGTCAAATCACAGATATTAGTTCAGTTTATTTGTGTAGTTCCTTAATTGATTCCCTCTACTGCTCTATCATCTCTCCCCCCTAAACATACTAATAGGAGTAACTAATTCATGGCCTGGCTAATCTACAGCCTAGATGAATTATGTACTAGAGCAGACGTATGCCTCAGTTTTAATCAGAATTTCTTCTAAAGAAAACAATTCTTCACGGTCCTACATACTCAGGCATTGGGACAATTCTGAAAATTGTCATTCAGGCAATTGGGACAATGGCAGATTTGGGGAAAAGAAATCTATGAAACAGATGCAAAATGGGAAAAGAGAAGCTGTATTATACAAAATAGAGTGGAATACATCTGTTTGGGTTTTTTTTAATTTTTCTAGACCTAAAGGGTGAAGAATTGAAAAGCAGTTGCTGCACTGAAGCCAAACACAGGGAACCACAGGAAATTTCAAGAAGAAGGATAGCTGAGATGTGCCAAATAGCATAATGCAAAATACAAAATATTATGCACTTTCTCTTAAAGGGGAATTTAACAAGTTGCTGGACTTACTATGTGATTCATTTCATTTACAGATCATTCCAGCTAGTGGATTTAATGATTTTTCTGAGAATTTTGACTTATTTAAATTAAATATTCCTACAGCTCGAGAACTGCAAGAGCAGTGCAATAACACAAAATGTATGTAATTTTCCCATCAAGTAAAATTAGATTAAAAGAAAATTAAGGAGGCTTCTAGTGGATTCTTTAACAAAATATGCTCTCAAGTATTAAGGAAATTGTTCACATTGTTCAAGGTTGGTTCAGTAGTTTTAGTCTAAAACATCTGGAAGCAAGATACAAATAATTCTATTTTATTTTAATAAGAATTTGAAATATAAGCCCATATCACAGTATCATACTGCAGTTTACCTATGAGTTATCAATTACAGGATCAGATATTTTTACACAAGCACAATCATCAGCAGGATTTTTTCACACTGATAAATGTAGAGAATTATATATATTATAGAATTACATAAGATTTTACTTTTTTTTGAAAAAAAATGCTAAAAATTAATGAAAATGGAATGGAGTAGATATTATACTTAAGTTTAGATTTTGAAGTATGCCCTTGACTTATGTATAGTTTTGCACCTGAAAGTCATAAAAAATCAGTAAAAATATCTGTTCAGGAAAACAATTTAGTCCATGATTAAATGCCACCAATACTAGAGAAAGAGTTAAGCAAACTCTTAAAGGTTTCCAATTTGATCTATGCCTTACATGTATGTATGGTCACCCTGTGGTGGGTTGACCCTGGCTGGATGCCAGACCCAATACACACCCCCACACACAAAGCATAGACACAAAAACATGTGTTTTGTGACTTATAGGTGCAATTATTCTTGGAAGGAAAAAAGGGGAAGAGATATGAAATATCAGCAGTGTGAGTAATTGACTGAAACTGAAAAAAAATCTTGCCTAACAATTCTTATTTATCCTTGTATAACTAAGAAAAAATACACATAATACTAACTACCTGAAGACTTAGGTCTTATATTTAGCCTTGGACTCATTAACTAGAGTCATTGGTTTTCGCTTTCTTTTGAGAAAATTAATAAGGACTTGACAAACTTGACAAACCCTTTCCCAAGATACAGAAATTAGTGTACTCAGCTGGCCTGAAATCATAAATTGATTCTACACAGACCAGTGGGTAACATAAAGTGATACCTATTTTCATCTACAGCTGTCCTGAATTACATTCATGCAGGTACAGTGTAGGTAAAAAGAATCTCTGACTCATTATCATTCCTTTGAAATGGAAAGGCTCATTCAGAGCTCCCTGGGTGTCTGCCTCCTGATTTTCACAGGCTTCAGGTAAGTCCTAAAGGCACCTCTGAAATAAATTTGGTGCATGCTGTCCTTGAAATTTAGGAATACACAACTGGTGGCATTCACATCATCTAGCTTTAAAATTTAAGAATTTACCTTTCCTGAATTGCTCTCTGGAGGAGCCTGCATAGTTCCATTGACCTTGTGGGGAATTTAGGATCTTAGATTGTACTCTAAATTGCATCTAAATTAGGTGTCTAAAGTACATGGTGTGAAAATCCCTTATGTGAGAGAATGTAGAGAGGCAGGAAGAGGTTTAGTAGCAGAAATATAACCTTCTGCAGCATGCATGTGATGATAACTCAAATTTAGACTTCCACACGCAGAGCTGTGCAGATTTTTGGCACTATAGAGCTTGTCTGATTTTGAAATAGCAAAGACTAAATAGTGATTAACAACCTTCCAGCTCTAAAAGTGATCTTCTTTGTCTAGTGAGGTAGATCCATGCATTTACAAGCTCTAACCATAGGGTTGCATTCAGCAATCAAATAGAAACTAAAGTCCGCCAAATTTTTTAGAAAAAATAATTGGGAAGTATCATAAGACAAGCATTGCTCTTACTGCATTAATAGTTCCTGCAAGAGGTCCTGTGTTCATTACAAGTGGGAATAGATCTGTAGAAATCATTCAAAATGCAGACAGTCAGGTGGAAAAAAAAATTTATTAGTTATGACCAATGGGATAAGATAATGGATACCAATTTCAACCAATTTCAATGCAGATTTGTAAATAACTGAAACAGACAAAATCCAACAGCAAATCACTCCTGGAGAAGAAAAGGATTAATTCATATAAATGAAATTCAAGCTGTATATAAATACTGGCTTTCCTAACTATGAGATCTTGTAAACTTATTAGCTGTTTCCCAAAGAGTTAAAAGCATCACTGTGTGTAGTTTTTAAACCGATTTCAAGAATAAACTGTTTGCTATGTAAGTCCTGTACTGATCAGTTCTTCTCCATCTCTACGCTACTTGAATCCAAATTTATGGCTACAATAGACAATCTTCTGGGGTGTTCGGTGGTAAAATATATTTCTCAGTAGTCAGAATAGAAGAAAAAATTCTTTTCCAGCCTTCCATGAGCAGGAGTTATTTATAATACAAACAGAATCCACTGAGATTTGTATATTATTTAGTTTGTATATTTTAGCAGGTAAATTATCCTGTGTGTATAGCCTTTCAAAAAAGAAAAGCACTACATAAGTACTAATCCTGTTATTATTGATCAGATGATGAAGTGCTATTTCAGGTTAGTCAAAATGAATGAATGCTAACACATATCTTTATGCTTGAAATTATAAAATGCAGGTGCGAGGCACTACACTGGCAATGAATGGTATAACAAACTGCAAAAACCTGAGGGGTAATAGCTCTTTTTTTTTTTCAATATAGCTTGTGTGTTTGCAACAGAAGAAAGGGCTGAGGAAAATACTCCTACACATGCAAATTTGAGGCTGTTGGATCTTCACAGTTGCAGTTCCAACATCTTTTAAAAGTCAGCTTCAGTTCAGGGATAACCTGACACCAGTAGGAAGCTGATGTATCTTCACATACAAACCTCTTACATAGTTCCACTGTGGAACTGATGAACTTATGTATGTGAAAAAGTAATGCTGAAGCATAGCATTCCCCTAACCAGCACCTTAGTGGAATTCTTTTTCCTAGGTAAAAAAAAAAAAAAAAAAAAGATGTATTTTACTCCTTTACTGCTCTAAATATCAAAATAAGTAGTAATTAAAGTATAGTCCATTTATGTCATTATTTCCTATATCAAAATGACATCATGTTTAATAAAGCACATTTTAAATTGAAAAGTAAAGTGTATGGAATTGAAAATATACTAAGCCAGAGAAGTGTTTTTCCTCTTCACAAAATTTGCCAGAAACAACTACGTCTTGCTGGGAACTCACTAATAACAAACTGTCATTTAGAAGCTAGGTTAGCTCTATCAGACAATGGTCACTACTTCTGACCACCCTGTAGTTTAAGAGATGACATACTGTAAAACTATATTCACGAAAACTGTACTACAAACATTACTGTTGCAAAATGAAGGACTCAGTCGGGAATACATGATCAAAGGTTATAAAATCTTAACTGAGATTTGAATTACATGATCTCATGCTATTTTTTTCTGAAAAGATTCTGTCTTCATTTTCCTTGCTGCTACAGCCTAGTATCTGAATTGAAACAAGAAAAGGCAATCGACATGGCAAGTAGGACACAAAGACTGAGATTTTATCCCTGTCTCTGAGAGAAGACTCCTATATTTCTGTATTTCATCTATACCCCAATACATCAAATTGTCTGTTCTATACTGATGAAGAATAGAGTTAATATGCAGCTGATTAACTCCACATTCTCTTTCATCAAGGTTAGATTATTATGCTTTTGTCTGTTAGTGCATTACTGTCTTGTGGTTTGCAAACTGTTTCAAAATATTTTCTCTAGAAGAATTTTCAGACATTAAAGATCTTCAGAAATGCAGGATGTTCTCACTAGTACTCTGTTAAAAATCAAGCTTATCTAAAGATACTTGCTATTCTTTTTCCTTAATAACCTGCTAAGATGAAATTTATGACACTTGAAAATTGTTTTTTTGAAGACGTGACTGAGTTGGTATGTGGTCCCATCATACCTGGTTATTGGGATGCAGATGTTCTTCTTTTCTTTTAATAGAATATTCTACCAGGGGAACGTTGCTGTGTTTTAAAATGCAGCTCTGATTTTCTATGTTTTGCTCAGGGGAACTGTAGCCATTTCTTTCAGTTTTGCACCTTGGTGAGAGCATGAACTCAAAGATCCATAACTGCAAATGCCCTTTATGATGGTACTATGAAGTAACTTTGCTTAGAAATTTAAGGCAAACCAGCACAGTCTGCCTACTTATCACTTACATCTATAAGGTAATGAGCACCAGCAACCTGATATGCCAGAAATCATATGTACGTCTATCTGAACACAGAAAGACAGTGATGCTACTGACATTGAGAAAGTTAAGAATGGATTCAGGTGTCTAAGAATGCTCAGCAACCTTTCATTATCAGTTCCTTAGGTGCATGTAAAACTTCTTTCTCACAGATCCAAACTGACAAAAACTTATTGTAAATGTAGATGTCAGGTTTATTTTGACTTGGTTCATGGAATTGACAACATCAGGGATTCTTCAGACAGCATGAAGGTTTGAAGAACTGATGCTTAGAAAAAGTTTTTTTTTCAGTTTCGTTTTGAATTAATTTCTTCAGATAGGGCAAAAGTACGTTGGTCTTCATGAGATATTGCAGAACATATCTGGATAGACTCTTTTAGTGGGATGTTTTGAAGATACCAAGATCAGAGGAAGATAACTGGCATTTTATTTTTCATGTGCAAAATTGTCATGTTAATATAGTTTTTAAAAACTTAACATTTCTACAGAGTAGGAGGACAAGGGATTTTATAATTTAGAAATGAATCAGCATAATTTATTTAAAAGCTTTAAGTCAAATGTTACTGTTAGACATGTATCAAATTAACCAAACACTGCTCTAGCCTACCTGAAAATTTTACAAGAAGCGAGTTCTGGATAGAGAATAATTGCTGACAATTCATGTTACAGCTACTATCATTTCCTTATAAAGCAATGCTTTTACTGTTTCATTGCTGCAAAAACCAGGAATATGGATTATTCTGATATATATAATGATATCTTAGTTACTCAAGTTGTTTTGTTTTGGTTTTTAAATCAATTAATTATTTCCTCTGTAAAACAATTCAATTCTTGCATATGATAGATGGTCAAACTGTTTTGTTTAAAAGGTACTAGACAGGCATGGAATACTCTGTGTTCTGCTAAAAGGATGTGGCTAGGCAGCAGAGAAGAAAGCTGCTTTTTAAGTGAGGCTGAACTCTGGAGAAGAAAAAAGAGATTCCTCCTTTCCTGAGAGCAACCGAGTACATTCAGCTGTGAGGCAAGAAGAAAATCTGCAAAACGAGGGCAGACAAAACAAATAAAAGATTCCAGAAATAAATATACTGTCCACAACCAAGAATACAGCCACTGCTGAGTCTCAAAGGTAACTGAAAAAGAAAACAGTTTTCTTATGTCTATATTAGGAGTGCAAACCAACGTGAGTGGATCTGAAGAATGAAGGAGTTGGGATGAGAACTTAAGGTCCAAACTCAGGGTTTGGAAGGGTGTTGGCTTTGCTTTGCTTTGGGCTGTCTCTTGTCTACTTCCCTTGACTGAATGTTCAATATGCTGAAAGCTCATTTGTAGTTGGGAAGCACCAGGAATACTCCTGAACTGAAGCTCATCTTCCAGCTTAGTTTCATCACACACCCTGTGACTGCTCCACAAAGCAAATCAAAGTACTGTAAATGCGGGCAATCACTTGAGTCACTTAAAAAACCCTGCTGGTCCAAAGAGCATTCCAACAACATCAAATATAATCTAACTTCTAATAAAAAGGTATATGCTTGTAGAATAGTATAAAATCATATGCAGTACACAATATTTCTGTATTTAAGATACCTTTATTTTTCATTGATTTAAAAATGCTGTTGCTTGATAAAAGCTGAATTCCAGTACTTGATACTGTGTTTGCTTAAAACAAAACAAAAGAAAAAACAAAAATTTGGTTTTTTTTACCTAGGCATTGGGTTTCAGTGCCACTCCAGAGACCGTTTGCCAAGCATTCTCTCACATGAGAACCAACTAATGTGTATCCTGTGTTACAGGTGAATATTGCAGTAGCTCCATACACTGTTAAGGTTCCAATCTTATTTCCATTTGGTGGAGATGGAAGACCACCACAGGAGATAACTAGGAAAAAAGCCAAACAGAAGAAACTGAAATATGAAAACACTTTTCATAATTTCTTAGACAGGAAGACAATATACCACCTCACATTTTCTTAAAAAGTAAATGTAATAGAAGTGAGTTGTAGTCCATAGTAAGGGCTTAAAATTATGCTTGATTTGGCAACACATGTTCGAAATCTGAAAATTCATTAGGAAATCTTCACATCTTGAAGGCAGCTTAAACACAATCTTTATTTCCAGTTCTGAAACAAGGGAATTACATGAATACCTAGGAAGGTTGTGGTTATATTCCATGTGTACATACTCCTGGCTACTCCCCAAATACACCTTCTCTGGCGATTTTAAGTTTTATGTCTGTTTAAAGATATTACCTTTTTTAACATGTAGTACTCTGCATTGTTATGAACTGTCTTTTTTCTTATTCCCAACTACTATTCATAACCATATAACATATATGGTAGTCTATTTGCTAAAACTATAAATCTGTTTTTTCTTAAGGCTAGGCTTGACCCATTATCACAGAAGCCTTCTGTAGCATAAGCTGCAACCCACAGCTATTACAGGCACCACATGAGAAACTACCTTTTAAGAATGTATCAAAATCTAATTTAATTAAAACCATCCTGTTATGTCTTTTGGTTCTAGAAAAATATATCAATAATATTGTAATTTAAGATGCAGACCAATGCCTTCAAAAGCTTCAATTGTATTTTATTATATTTTAGCATAAATCATGGGTTTACTTTCAAAAGCATGTTAATCACAACTAAACTTCCTTTCTGAAACCTCAAGGCCATGTTCTTCTATATTTTAAAAGGTTCACTATAGAAAACAACATGGAAATGGGTAGAAGTTGGATAAAATCAAGTACATACCACTGTGCAGCTAACTCAGTCATAATCAGAATATACGTGATCAAAGTTTCTTATGCACGTAAGGCTTCCAGAGGTGGATAAGACTCCTTTTGACTACAATCAAGTCACATTAATGTAATTTGTGGAGTAGGCTAACATTGTAACCTCTAATGCTAATGCTGATTATTAATTACACTTATGCATATGTTAGAAAAATCAAATTATTTTTCTAAAATGCAACAGAATGAATTGTTCTAAACATATTACAAATGCTTTATTATTTTAAATTACAGTGACTGTAGTTAAAAATAAGTAAAATACATAATAATGAGCCACCTCATGATTTGTTAGGCAGCTGTTCAGCATATTCTTAAACAAATAAAATAAATTTACTATTTAGGTTTCTCTTAACCCAGAACCCCCTTAATTTGATGTTTCGCAGTTCCTTTGGACATACCATTCACAAGTCGATATTGATAAATATGATGTAAATGCCTTATCATCAGTGTTTCAATTAGCTTTCCTGCTACTTCAGAAATATAAACAGCTAGAATCTATATTTGTATCACCTATCCTTAGCATGTGAATGACAGACAGAAAATAAACAGTAGACTCCTCAAAATACTCTACAGTGTATTTCTGGATCTTAATGATCTATATCCAGTGGAAATAGTATTGAACATTTATTGGGGGATGAAATTAGCCATAATTAAATCCTAAGCAGTCCTCTATAAGAGGGCAAAATAATTTGCCTGTCTTATAAATACACTAATATACCTTCAATCAGCAACATCTTGGGTTTCTGTATCTACCTAATACTTTGTTTTGTGTTGACTGCATCCCATATTGGTCATCCCATTTTCTGCTTACATAGAAATTCTGTAATTGTAGAGGTTGATCAAGAATAGCTTTTGAAAGACTTCTCAGTAGCTGAACAGTAGCTGCATATTAGGCAGCAAATACAAAACTAGGGGTTTTAGTAAGTGTGCACAAAAGGAAAGGGCCACAATTGCAGTTAATAGAATTAAAAAAAAAATCATTAGTTTTAAATTTGAAAAGAAAATTGATATAGCTATTACTCATTTATAAGAGTTATAGAAGAGTCACCTTATTTTTCCAATTGAATATTTTCAAAAGGAAATTTTCCCCAAACAAAACTAACGGAATAAACTACAACCAATACTTTTCCACAACCCATCATCATTTAGATAAGATCAAATACACTGCTTTCATGTATGTCATACTGATTGCTGTTATAGGTAGCTCGCTCAGCCTTTTTCTGAAAACATCTCATTTTTTTCTTTTCTAGAAAATAAATATTGTTTTATATTATTTTTAGCTAAATGGTATACATCCTTCTTTGTTCTCTTTTCTATATTCTTCTTTTCCCATGCTAGCATCATTCTCTAATACTGCCTCTCTAAATTCTGTGCCTGAGGTTTGTAGCCACACACTTCCCAGTACTGGTGACAGATTTTGTCAATTTATACTTGAATCACCCTTGGGAGTGATTCGGTACCATCTGAGATGACTTTGGGTGTTCTGTCTAGCCTCCAGCTGCTGTTGAAGAAGGCTGAGAATCTCTCCCAAGTTGTCTTTACTATCTACCAGCTTAGATACTGCAATTTGTCTCATATGGCATTAGGAGCTTGTATTTAGGCAAATTAATTTTGTCTTCTGTTTGTCACGATATGTATATCATACTGAAGGTTTTGCTCAACGATTTGTTTGGAATATGAAAAGCTACCTGATGTTTATGTTCATTCCATTATCACTATCATAGAATCATATGAAATACTTTTGGTATCGTTTGTCATAAGGTATTATTGACATATCTGCAGATTTGAGAGGGTTTGACAGAGCAGAATGATTCTGTTCTTTTTTCTTAAAAAATACCACGAGGTGTAATTTAGTAAGCTGTTCACCTGATCCCAAGAATTCCTCCCTACAGTGCTGCCATAAAAATTCTCTTATTGATTCAGCTTGTTTCAGAATTGCCATTCTCAAATATTTTCTAACATTAGAAACTTCACTGAATTTAAAAAAAAAAAAAAAGGTCACTCTCTAAAAAGGAAAAACAAGCTTCTCTTTCAGGATGAAATACTGAATTTGAATATCTCACTGAAATGACATACTACTCTGAAAAACTGAATGCCTAAATTTTATTTCCAGTTCTGCTTAGTATGCTAGGCCTGTCAGTTGGCCATTTTCCTTCAGGTGCTGGGATCTTCTGTGCTGCCCTGGCATTGAAAGAGATCCTCTAAGTACTACCACAATGTAGGAAAAGTTACTGCTTTAAGGGTAGCAGAACTAGGTGATGTGCCAAATATCCTCTCCGACCAAAGCAAATAACACATTGGAAAAAGAAGAAATGAAGTTTTGGGGGGATTCATTAAGGTTCTGATACTGTAACCCCTGACAACTGCATGATCCCACTGAGAATTTCAAGGCTTTCTAAATCTTTATATATCCAAAGTCAGGGCTGATGTAATTCATGATACTTTCGTATGAAGACATTATAAAAGCTCGTATGTATGTTTCTCCAACAGCAGAGTTTTCATGCTTCACCAAAGAAGTCAAAGCAATCATCTTCTATTCTAACTCTTATCTGGAATCTTCTAAAGTAATAACATTACCTCCTAGTATTGTCTAAATACTCACGCACTATCTAGTTGAATAAATCCATAGTCAGACACAGAT
Organism: Haliaeetus albicilla; assembly: GCF_947461875.1. NCBI lineage: Eukaryota > Metazoa > Chordata > Aves > Accipitriformes > Accipitridae > Haliaeetus > Haliaeetus albicilla. Next base: position 24,051,675 of record NC_091500.1, read on the forward strand.
CATCATCCAGATTGATCTTCTGATGCTACTTCATTGACTCTTGTATATTGGAATATATTGTACTTTACACATAAAAAGCTTGAATCAATTAATTTCAACAAGTTAATGAAAATTTCATATTTGCTTACTTATAGGAGACTGATAGCAAAATATTTTTTAAAAAACTTTAACCTATTTATAAAATAAAATATATGTATGAAAAAGCATAGGATATTCTGTGAACAAGTAAGTTCCTTACCCTTACAACTTGGCCTTTCATTGCCTATGCTCCAGGTTCCATTAGTCCGGCACTGTATGAGTCTTCGACCCAATAAGTAATATCCAGGACTGCAGCTGAGCATGACTTGAGCTCCATACTCATTCAGTGACCCAGAAATCAGTCTCCAGACAACATGTTCTGAGAGCAGAGTCTCTATGCTGGGACAAGTTACAGCTGTGAAGAAAGGACACTTAAATATTAGCATTCTACCACAAAGTTTCTTCACAGATACATGTCTTGCCTTACTGGCAGAAGTTTTGCAAAGTAAGGTTGAGCATATTGTAAGCATTTTTGAAATACAAGTTCCAGGAAAAATAATGAACAATGTACAGTGAGTATTACAACTTGAGCAGGAGTTTGTAGTATATTTTCATTTAGTGAGATGCAGTGGAACAATGACATACAGTTATGCTCTCTAATGAGATTTATTTAAAAATTTCAGAGACAAAACACATCACAGACTGCAGTGGATGTAAAAGGGAAAGCAAATAATGCTACGCAATTTTTGTAAAGGCTCAAGGGATGCTTTATTTTTTTACCCATGATATTCACTTTAGAAAAGTTCTAACAGGTTCCCAAAACAGGTTGCCAAAAAAGCTGTTAACACACATTCAAATACTAATTACTATAAAATGGTATACTGTGGGTAGTCAGGAAAACTATTACATTCCAGTTTAGAACAGTTGACATAAAAAAATAAAGATAACATTTAGAGAGATTTTTAGACTGATTTCAGTTCTGTTGCTTTTAGTATTTCAGATTTCGTAAGAGAATTCACTTACTGCCAGTAGACAAGAATTGTAGTTTATGTTTTTCGTAAGGCTTAATATAGCTACCAATCATATATGGAATTCTTAAATATTTTTCAGTTTCAATTTGATGCTGTGCAATTCAAGATGCACAGAATATTTACAATATTGGCATGAATTCTATCTTAATGTGCCTATGTTTCTGTAAAGATTAATTAGTTTTATGAAAATATTTATGATTACTTTATTTAAAAATAGCTGTATTTGGTATCCTATACCATGTTGTTCAGAATTTCCCTGCTATAGAAAAAGTCTGAATGAATTAGTGACTGTTTATATCCCAACAAGTACTTTAGAAAAAATTACTACCCCAGGAACACTTCAGAAAAGCTGTACTTTCCAAGGAAAAACAAACAAAAAAACCATGTAACAGAAATTTAGTTCCTCTTCTTTTGTTTTCCTTATATGTTGCTAAAAAAAAGTTGTCAACTTTTCCAAATATTTCGTATACTTAGGAATCATTACCTCTGATCTTTTGTGCAATATACTTAAGTCACCACACTGTTCAGTGTAAGACAAAAGCATTAGGAGGAAACGTGTAAAAACCCCAAACTATACTGAAGAAATAAAAAGAAAAGTCTGATTCTCATTTATGCTATAATAAATTTACACCATTCTACTAGGGAAAGGACTAATAAAGCTGACAAAAAATACTTACATATTCTGTAGACTTTACACTGTCTCAGAGGTATAAAGTGATTTTATCATGAGTGAATGTGTGATGAAAAGGCCTAGTTCAGGCAATCAATGTGTGGTGGGGTGACCCTGGCTGGACGCCAGGTGCCCACCAAAGCCGTTCTATCACTCCCCCTCCTCAGCTGGACAGGGGAGAGAAAATATAACAAAGGGCTTGTGGGTCAAGATAAGGACAGGAGAGATCACTCAACCAATTACCGTCACGGGCAAAACAGACTCAGCTTGGGGAAAATTAACTCAATTTATTACAAATCAACCAGAGTAGGGTAATGAGAAATAAAACCAAATCTCAGAACACCTTCTCTCCACCCCTCCCTTCTTCCCGGGCACAATTCACTCCCGGATTCTCTGCCACCCACCCCCCCACCCCCCCAGTGGCGCCGGGGGACAGGGAATGGGGTTTACGGTCAGTTCATCACACGTTATTTCTGCCACTTCATCCTCCTCAGGGGCAGGACTCATCAAACTCTTCCCCTGCTCCAGCGTGGGGTCCCTCCCATGGGAGACAGTCCTCCATGAACTTCTCCAATGTGGGTCCTTCCCATGGGCTGCAGTTCTTCACAAACTGCTCCAGCATGCAGTTTGTGCAGCGTGAAGTCCTTCAGGAGCACACTGCTCCAACGTGGGTCCCCCATTTTCTGCCAGAAAACCTGCTCCGTGGGCTCCTCTCTCCACAGATCCGCAGGTCCTGCCAGGAGCCTGCTCCAGCGTGGGCTTCCCACGGGGTCACAGCCTCCTTTGGGAACCCACCTGCTCCGGCGTGGGGTCCTCCCCGGGCTGAAGGTGGATATCTGCTCCCCTGTGGACCTCCCTGGGCTGCAGGGGGACAGCCTGCCTCACCATGGTCTTCCCCACGGGCTGCAGGGGAATCTCTGCTCTGGTGCCTGGAGCATCTCCTCCTCCTCCTTCTGCACTGACCTGGGGGTCTGCAGGGTTGTTTCTCTTACATGTTCTCACTTCTCCCTCTGGCTGCAGTTTCTGCCTGTCCCAGCAACTTTTCCCTTCTTAAAAACGTTATCACAGAGGCGTTACCACTATCGCTGATGGGCTCAGCCTTGGCCAGCGGCGGGTCCGTCTTAGAGCCAGCTGGTATTGGCTCTGTTGGACACAGGGGAAGCTTCCAGCAGCTTCTTACAGTTACCTGTAACTCCCCCACTACCAAAACCTTGCCACACAAAGCCAATACAAATGAAATACCGGGAAAGCGGCAGAAAAACAATTCCTGTAAAAACCTAAATTTCCACCACTTTCCAGAATACCTTTGACAATTCTAGAATTATTTATCTACCTTTTCCAATAGTTATCTTACCCATGGTAAATTCTAGCATCTAGGAAACACAGAGCTGGCACCACAGCATATCTGTGAAGATGTGTAAGAAGTTATGAAGGGGAAATCATCTGAAGAACTTCCAAATGACAGATTATAAGGTTACATTCAGTTGAAATTGTAGAATATTTTCTTAGGGGTTTTTTTTTTTTCAGTATATCTTGGAAGGATTGCCAGCGTACAATCACTTTGAAACTTAATCGGTCTTCACTTTGGTCTTTATAACAATATTCTGACTAGTGATGAACAATTTCCCAGGTTAAAGGAGGACTTCTTACTAATTTAATTTAATTTGATACTAATAATAAACTGTGTTTCATAGCTACTCAAAGATTATAAATTATTTACCAAGAAGCATTTTTTTCTTATTTGTTGTTAAATACATTAAGCATATTAAAGCACTTCATTTAACACCTTGGAGTGAAAATCATATAGGTCTGTCAGAAAAAAAAAAATATTCTAAACAGGTACTTAATACCCCTCAAATTTAACATTTTTATCACTTCTCCTTTCAAGCAATATTTTTATTGGTTCTTTCAAAAATGAAAGCAAGCTTCTTATTTAGTCTAATAGTAAAAATATTAGTCTTAACCATAGGGGATATCTAAAGACACTTGGAGATAAGAAGCTCAGCTATTTCAAAATATGTAAATAAGCCACATAGATGTTTCCTCTCCGTACTGAGGTATGTAATTTATTCTTTCTTTAGCTATAAATACACTTAGAATCTTGTTGCAAGCACACTTTACAAACAGCTATCAGATTCTGATACGTGATTTTACAGTTTCTAATTGAGAATGTTACTGAGCACAGAATATACTTATAGACTGTGTTGATGTACTCAGCTAAAACTTTTGCTTGAAAAATTTTAACCTTACAGGGACTGATTTTGATTTATTTTATTTCCCATCATTCAAGGAACAAAAAACCACTATTAGCAGATGCTGGATTTTGTGCACATGGTTTATGAATGAGTGCATCAATTTGCCTCTCACAGTCTCTCTCTTGCAAATTATGGGCTGGGCACTATTTAAATTGTCATTTACACAGATGAAACTCCGTAACGGACAATCTCAACTTCTTGCAGATGTGAAGATGTTATCTCTTTTCTCCAGGTATTTTTAATACAGAATGATATGAATAATATTGCTTTACATAAAGTATAGGTCAGAAAACATAATTATTGTTTGAAATTATGATTAAGATTACCCATTTTAATGACATGATGATCACCATATACTGATAATTCTGAACAGACTCAAAAGCAGGGAATTCATAATGACATATACCTACCATAAAAAAAAGACAAAAAAATTGAGTTGTTCTATAAGCCCAGGTATATTTGCTACTCAAGACACAAGCAAAATGTTCACTAAGCAAAATGTTCACTATATGAACAGTGGCAATGACAAAAAAAAATAACAAGATCTTTTCAACTGCAACTAAAATCTAACAAGAATTTGTGCAGTAATGTGCTTAGCTTTTAGTTTTAACTGTTCATAATGATTAACTCTTTTTAATTTCATTATTCTTTTTACTTGCTCTTCTGGTCAACAAACACATTGCACTATCAATATTTTCCTAGAATCTGAATACCAGAAGACTGACTTTTCCATTTTACTGAGTTGTTCTTCTGTTTACAAGCCTTTGCTTTTCTTATTGTTAAGTAAGCAAAAAAAAAGTACATCTCATGCTATTCCAGGAATATCTTGAATACTGTGACTCTGAATGTAATTATTGTTTCAAGGGGGAAAAAAAAAAGACAACTACAATGTATATGATGGAAAAATATCTCAATAACAGGAATTTTCTATTATTATTTGCAAGTGTAATAGCATCTGATACTTGGCTGCCATTCTTTAGCAGGTAGTTAGCAATCACAAAGAAAGGGAAAGGGCATTTTTGTCTTACCGTATTGTGAACTTATAATGCAGTAATAATAACTATATTGTTCAAATATACCCTTTTGACTAAATCCACTAGTAGCTTAAAAAAAGCGAGATTAAGGTCAAGTTGTGTATAATGCTTGAGAGACTAGTGTGGTTTAAATTAATAAGTATTAGTAAAATAAGAAGACAGTAGGAAACCAAATAATCCCACACACCACAGAATCTAAGAACAAAGACCTGAGAACAAAATAGGATCACTTGAGCAAGTTGATAGTTTCAGTATGCTAGTAGAAAAAAAAAGCACAGAGAAAAAAAATTAAGCGCTTTTTGTAGTTCAATATTTCCACAGGATAGGCTTCGAAACCTCAAAATAGATAAACAAAAGGATCACATGGTATTCAGTATCAGTCTGTCAGTCCAGTCAGCAAGTCAATCTGTTATCAGTCTAATGTATCTGGAATAACCTAAAATGCCTAAACTAATCAACTGTTTTACTACAGTTCACTAAGTACTAACCCTTAATAAGTACTCCATGTTACATACCAAACCTTGAAAAAATACTCCAAAAATTACTTACTGACCTCAGGATTTAGTAGGGAAAATGTTAGGAGAAATATTGCATATGGTGCTCTGAATGTCCTAGCTAATAAAACCCCCAGCAATTGCACAATATCTATTATGAGCTGGTGGTGAATCTTTGCCTGTTTATATTAACAAATTCCTTTTTGCATTTATAATACAACTGATGCTTTATTCCAGAACTACTTGTGATTCATAGTTCTATAACTAGACATTGTACAAACATATTGAAAATTATAAAAAGGCTTCTAAAATTTCTGATTATTTTCCAATTAATTTCTAGATAAAAGTCAGTGTCTGAACCATCACTGTTACAGCTCAGCACACCATAGCTTCCAAAAATATCTACAGTGAAATCTGAAAAATGCAGATTATGCAAAGGTAACATTAGCTGTTCTTTAAAATATTTGATATTAGAGAAATTAGCATAAACCAATGAAGGACAAGATTTAAATCTTTCAATGAGTATATTAAAGGAGTAATGGAAAATAGCAATAAAGTTATGCAGTTACAGGGACCATCCCAGGTAATCAAAATGTTAGAAAAATTAATTAACTACAAACTCAATTTCCTAGGTTATGCATCCACTTAATTCTATGAAAAGGAGAGCAAGTAAGAACAGAGGCTAACAAGTTAACCTATTTCAGCAGTATTTTTCTTAATAAACATATACTGGTTCAGATGTCAGCACCAACACATATGGAATATAACCTATATGGGTACATCTTATATGTACTTATACAGATATATAATATAATATTGTATATATTCATACTCTTGGTTTACAAATTATGGTACTTAGCTTTAGAGACCTGTTAGAGTACCTTGGCAAAATCAGAAAAAAAATATGACAAGGTGATCTTGCAATAAGTGAACAAATTCAGTTTTCCCGTCTTGTGAAGAGAAACATGCAAGTAAATCGTAACATTTGCTGACATCATTTTTTCACCCTCTGGCACAATATTTTAAATCAGTTCCCTAGATCTGGTCAAAAAGCACAGAAAGTGCACAGAACTGAAAGTTCTGCTTTGCACTAACCAGGTCCTACTTTAATGGTCTTTTCTGCATATTTCTTAAAGCAGCTTTAGGTCTGCAGATTTCCTATGGAACAAAAAAGGTTATACTTCCTTTAATTTCAAGCGGTTAGGTGTCTGTACGTCTTTTTACTACGTCTAGCAAAACTCTAAAACTGCACATTAATCATAATTATAATATTCTTAAGAATTTGCATTACACATTTTCTAACATGCAAAAATGCCTGTATTAAAAAAAAAATGTTTCCTGCTGGCCCAGGGAACATTTCTTTTTGTGTTGCTTTGTCATGAAAAAAGTAATGCTTGACTTTTAAAAGAATTGTGCTAACATTGACCCTAGTTCTCTAAAAGTATCATACATACTTAAAACTCTCCTTAGTGCAAACACTGGGATGGTACCACATCTCAAATTAGCAGAAGTTTCTAGTACTGGAATGCACTGTTTGTCAAAGCAAACTCAATACCGAGTTTTCTTTTCATGGAACATGAATTTTGGAACAAGGAAATACAAACTCTCTAATAGCACTGAAGTATACATACTAAACAGAGAAAGAAGTTATCTTTTTTTTTCAGGACAGGCTTAGTATGACCTCCTTCATTGATTTAGACCTCATACCAATTTTTTCAGTAGCTTCTCCTTATCACGTCATGCATTTTCTACTCCTGACACAGTGAGGCACAGCTCATTCTTTCTAGTTCTTTCAATTCTTAAGAATGGTCTAAACCAACTGTTTCTCTATATTATTCAGAGAAAAAGTAAACAACAACACATTCAAGCTATGAACAAACTTTAATGGTGTCAACTAAGAAGTTCAATTGCTGTGGAGGGAGAACCCAATATTCAGACCAATATTCCTATTTCATTAAGAAAGTCAGTGTCAAGTGTCCACAAAATCAAAAACCCTAAGAAAATATATTAGCTCCCCAAAAGATAACTATTCTTATCTGTCATCTTTAGCATATGAAATGTAAAGAGATAGTCCAAGCCACAAGGATGTCCAGGAAAGAATGTGTACTACTTCTGTTCTCATTTCTATCAGTTCTGAAATTTTGTATCCAAACCCCCAAAATCCTGTACAAGATGAAAAAGGAAAATCACATCTAGAACACTGAAAAATCTAGTTTTCTAAATCAGAGGAATTTCACAGGAGGAGAAAGACACACAGGAAAACAAACACATGGTGAAATGTATTTGGAAATATAAATAAAAAATATAAAACCAAACAAGTGTCTTAGATAAATAGATTGACCCTCACCAACACATTTAGATGACTTTGTTTCTTTACAAAATAGTTACAGATACTATTCCAAGCATGAATCTCTCTATTCAGTAAATATCTTAAATATCCAAGTGTGGCTCTGGATTGAATTTAGGGAGAAACACATCTAATTTTGCATTGATGCTAAGTCCTTTTCTGTTTCCATCTTTAAGTCTCTGCTTTGGAAGACTTTATTTCTCTGTACTTGATGATATATATTCTGAAGAAAGTAAGGCAGTAAATAATAAGAAGAATAATTTTCACTAATTAGTCATAAACAAAATGTAATAATCATGCTATAATGATGTAATTCTATATAATAATAGCAAAAGATTTCATCATCCAAAGGAGAAGAAGGATATTTCATTTGTGTTCTTCTCCCTTTTTAACTTGTCACAGCAAGAATCAGCATCTGTATTTCCACAGTATCAGACAAAATTCAAATCATATCTGATGAAATGGAATAAACAAAAAATTCCCAAAAGATTGTTCTCTTTCTTTTTTTTTAATCTTAGAAAGATGGAAACTTATGACTTCAGAAGAGTACTTTACAGGTGTGTAAAACTGCTGGTAATAGGTAAAACAGTGTTTCTCAGCTAACTATAGCTATAACTTAAAACCTTAAATTTGTAATCATGTCTGTACTTATTTTCCTTTCTTTTTAAGCATTATCCAAATGATATTAGTTGGTGTAAAAAGTGTTAAGAGGCAGTTTATCTGGCATACAGTAAGGGAAGAATCATACAAGCACCAGTACTCATCTGTAGTTGGAGACCAAAGTTGTTTTATTCAGATTTCTTGGATATATCTACACCTTTTGGATGGTATGTTTTTTGGAACTGTATATGACACTCACTCCTCTGGCCAACAGTAATGTACTAATTTACAGGTTTCAGTAGAAAGTTTTTGCATACTTTATACAGTGTTCTGTATTGATATGTAAAGTTACTACTACATGGTCACTCTCTAAAGAGAGTATTGGCCTGGTTTAAAGTATTGCCTGATAAAGGCTTTCAAATAGTAATACAGATAGGCATCTCTAGTTCCCTCCATCGTGTACTAGAGATCTGTGTAGAATAACTGAAGCAAGTTCCTTGCCATTCAGTTAAGCTTTCTTAATAGATATCTGTTGATTGATATTTCATGTAATTAAATTCAATAGCCTAACGTCTATGATCCATCTGTGTCTTGCTGTATGACCAGCATGAATCATATTTCTCATGATTTAAATCTGATGTAAATACTTTTAATGAAAAGAAAGGAGTTTCAAACATCTGCCTCGGGCATTATATTACCAGAGATACTTTGCAAAACAAACTGCACTGATTTCAACCTTCATTTTAATAGACCTGGGGATAAAATGAACTCATTTATTTACCATTTACCTTTCTGTGCTGTCTTCGCTGCTCATCAAGTCTGAGATGTTTCTATGTCTGGGGACTAAATACATTTATCCTTACAGCAGCAATACTACAAAAACAGGTTGTTATGCAGATTGTCTAAGCTTTTCTGCACATTGCAAGTACGAAACCTTGGGTAAAACATGCCTGCTTCTGAATAGCAATCCATTTTGAAAATATTGACTTTAATATTCACATGTAGATCACTAGCATTTTAATTTAGCACTTCTGGTTTTAGAAGTAATGGGATTCTTTTTCAAACTGAATACATTTTTAGAAAAGGAAAAAAGAAAAGACTGTTATATATAATTTGTTAGGCTATTATAAATATTAAACAAAATTTTTAATGTTGAAACTTGTGCTAAATGTTAATAATTAAGCTTTGTTTTACAGGGTAGTCATTGTCTGGTTCAGTCTGATCATTTCAATAATACAAGCTTGTTTTGTTGGGTTTTTTTTACTTTTGTACTGCGGATATAGTGTTATTAATTCAGTATTTTTAATCCCCAGTTAGTTTAACTGGCCTCTTCCCTCCAAAAAAAATCTGTTTATATTTCTGCTGATTAATCATTCAAATTACGTTCTTTGTACCTTGTCAACTTTTTCTGAGAGAATGAAGTGCAGTTCAGTACACTGGAGCACCACTGTCCCTCCAGACATGGCTCTGAATTCAGAGCACGTCTGTGTGATCACAGCTGGTTTGGAATAACCCTCCTTATGTACTCTGTGGAACTGCTGTATTCAGTTTTACACATTGTCCTTCAAGAAAGGTGTAGATCAATTGGAGAATGTCCAGAGGACAATAATGAGAATCGCCGGCCCAAAAAGAATGAAGGAGTGAGAATGAATCACAGCAAGACAGTTATCTCTGCGGACGGGGTGACTAGGTGTACGGGGTGCAGGAGTCAAGGTGCTGGGGAGGGCGGGGAGGTGCTGCAGGGGTGACCTCTGTGAGGACAGCCTTGGGCTGCTGGACACAGCCACTTCCAAAGGACCCACCACAGGACACAGCTGAGCCCATCAGCCAAGATGTGGCACCTCTAGGAAAGTGTATTTAGGAAAGGGTAAACCCCTGCACAGGCTGAGGAGGAGGGTACAAAAAGAGTGAGACGCAGCAGAGGGAACACCAAGGTCACAAAAGAAGGAGGAGGAGGAGGAGGAGGAGAAGGAGGAGGAGGAGGTGCTCCAGGCACTAGAGCTGGTATTCTGCTGCAACCCATGGAGAGGACCATGCCAGAGCAGGTATCTACACTGCAGCCCACACTGGAGCAGGGGGATATTTTCTGAATGAACTGCAGCCAATGGAGGACCCACGCTAGAGCAAGTTTATCCTGAAGGACAACAGCCTGCGGAGAAGACCCAAGCAGGAGCAGAGGAAAAGTGCGAGGAGGAAGGAGCAGGAGAGAGGAGCTTTTTATAAACCGATCACAACTCCCACTCCTCCTCCCCCAGCACTGCTTGGGGTGGGGAGAAGAGTCAAGAGCAAGGGAGTGAAGCTGACCCTGGGAACAGAGGGAGGAAAGTACTGGTTTAATATTTTTTTTTCTCCTGACACATATTTGACCTTATTTTAATTGCCAATACATTAAACTAATTTTCCCCAAGTCCTGTGACAGTACTCTCTGTCCTTATCTTGAGACACAAGATTTTTCATCCTATTTTTCCCCCTGTCTGGTTGAAAAGGGGGAGTGAGTGAGCAGCTGCATGAGGGTGTGGCTGCTGGCCAAGGTCAACCCACCACACTTTTTGACAAAACCCACAGTTTTCAAAAACAATAAAAGGAATGAAAGAAGAAAAAAATAACTTCTGTTTGACCACTGTGGATACAAAAAGAAATAATGCCTTTACACTACAGAAAAACAGATTCAGGTTATATTCAGGAAACACTTTGCAAGGCAAAAAAAAAAAGTCAATTACTGAAATAGTGTAATCGGGAAGGTCAAGATTAGGTTAAATGAGCATCTGTCAGGGATGCTTAAAAGATCTCTTGAAGTAACTTTCAGCAATATTTTCTAACATTTGTTTGCTGTCAACTAATTCAAATGAAAACCATTTCACAATCGTGTATAATTTTGCAATTTTTATATTCATACCATTTTACTCTTTCTTTAAAAATAAGTTGAATTTTACGTGTTTGAAAAACTTAGAACATGGTTTTCAAATTCAGAATCTGGAAAGCACATACATATACTGTTGATTAGTTCAAGATTCTAAACAAAATCTCAAAAATTTTACATATAGTATTATAGCAATTAACAATTTTAAGATTATGTCCTAATCAGTATTTCAGGTCACATACTTGAAGTCATACTCAGTTAATTATTGCTTTTATCCAGTACAAAGACAAGGTAGCCCAATGCAAATGAGAGGCCCTATCACATGGTAGAGGAGTCTGCATTACACTGGCTACTTCTGACAGGCAGCAAAATTGAAGACTAAAGGACTCTTACCCAGCTTAATTATCTACACTAGCAGTATTTTAAGAAATAGTTTTTGCTTTTAGTACTTTAGAAACTATATTAAACTTTTACTGTGAAAATGGAGAAGCGCACATTATTCATAATAAGAAAATATACATGAAACTGAATTATCTAATAAGTTGAATTCAGATTTTTGAAGAAGACAAACAAGGAGGTTTTTTTAATAAGCAAATTTACAGGCCTCTTCTACTATACTAAATGCTAAATTATTATACATTCCTGAATGGCCAGTTCAGGGCATATGTATACATAAAACCTAAATATCACCAGTGAAGATGTTCCTGAGAAAGTTCAAGGGAAATATGCTTGAGAAATACATGTCCACTTACATTTGCAAACAGGTGGCCTCCCTTTGTTGCTCCATAATCCATCTTCTTGACACACTGCTGTTGCTTGTTGACTGGATTCTAGCCTGAAGCCCTCATTACATTCATATATCAATCTACTGCCCAAAGTGAATTCATTACCTATAACTGAACCATTCCCAGGGGAGTCAGGAATACCACAAGACACAGCTGAAAAAAAAGGAAAGAAAAAAGATAAAGAATTGGCATTTTCTCATATATACTTTTTTAAATATTATCCCACCACTGAATTAAGAAACATAGGATTAGTAATTTTGACATATCCTATTCATAACAACTGAAATTAATTTTCCATCATATTTACAACATTCCGATAAATGTAACATTATTTAAAACACTGAGAAACTTTGAAGTACATCTAATATAGACTAACATTTTATAAATCATTATTTTGTTTAATCCAATCATTGTAGAGACAGAAATTTCGACATAGGCTAACGGCAATTGTTTCTCTTCTAGGGAAAAAAATCAAGAAAGTGTCCAAAGTGATTTGGTCCAAGAAGCAATGAACTGGAAAATTCTTAAATGCTTTGTAATAGTCTGCTTCCATTCTCTCAGGGTTTCTTTCATTCCTGCACTAATATAAACAAAACCTCCTATTTGTCTGTTCTATACATATAAAACAATGTTATTTAAGAAGTCAATTTAACAATTTTTATCTGATGAGAAAAGCACTTAAATATAAGATTAGACAGGGAAGAGTTCCACCGAAGTTAAGGGCATTATTCAGATATCTAAACACTTATTTACATACTTGACTAATTCACTTCAGAATGCCAAACATTATGTGAATTCAGGCTCATTCATCTTCCATACCATGAAGGAAATTACTTACTGAATTATTTTCCCTTTTTTTTGTTCCTTCAGAATTTCTCTCCAGCTGAGCAGTTATTCTTTCAAGTTCAAAAAGTATAATTTGCTGAAGTTTGAGTAGCATCTAGTTTTTTGGCTTATTTATTAATTTATTTAACCAGAGCTCAATATAGTTCATGTAACAGTATTTCATAATATACAATTTTAGGGCAAAGTATAATTACAAAAATATCTGTTTCAGTCACTTTTAGGAAAGGTCTCCAAGGCAGGATTGCCTTTTGCATCTGACTTCTCAGCTCTCTTTATTTTGATAATGAAAAGAAGAAAGGTAACTCTTCAGTATCCTTTTTTTTAAATTCCTTTTAATGCTATGCTTTCTTTTAAAATAGTTACGCGCAGAGATTTACTCTAGGTGCTTGAATATGTCAGTAATGCTGGTAAAGATTTTATATTTGCCCCATGGCACTTCTGAAGGGAAAGTCATAGTATTGTTTTCTCTGAAAGGATATTATTTTCTGTAAAATGGTAACTTGGAGAAGAGAACCCATCACATTATTACAATGAGTCTATTTAAAGAGATCATATAAAACAATGTGTGTGTGTACAGAATCACTAGCTGCTTTGAGTTTGGCATCAAGTATATTGCTCTTCAGTAAATACACTGAATAAAACACAGCTTTGAAGTTTTCATTTTGAAGTATTTACTACTAAAAAGTGGAGTTTTACAAAGGAAAATGTCTTTTCCATATATACAGTCAATTGTAAGAAGCAATTCAACATTTCAGCAGTTAAAAAGTCCTGTGGGTATTTGTTCCTTTCCCCTTGACACTGTGAAGTTTTATTATTTTAATAAAGTCAATAAATTTCAAAAGAAGAAATGACAGCCTTTGTCTGAAATCTGTTAAACAGAGGTGGAAATAAGTATTTTTTTAAAAATCTAATTTTTATTGTAATTTACCCAATTCAATGTAATTGATTAATTTCACAACACATTGTCATGGTACCATAAACACAACTCAAATTTGTTTTCAGTATTCCCAAGTTGTCACATTTGATGCATTTGAATTAAATACAACACAGTGCTTCACACATGATTATAATGAGGAGAGGTAAGAATTATAAAATGATGAATGGTTAGTTCATTTCAGCTGTTTGCTTCCATCTGGAAGCTGTCAAATTGCTAATAGAAGTAGAACTGTAGGAATGTTCCAAAATAAGCTGCTTCCTCTGTAACACAACTTCTTGGCACATTTTGCACCCCGACCAGTGATCCTCTTGTCTTATCAAATTTCTCCCTCAGTGGGTAAGGGCTGAGCGTCCTGCCACTAGAAGGAGTAGTAGTGGGACAGAGAAGGGAGAGAGAGATGATAAGGAAAGGGTTCCGGAGACCCACGCTTTCTGCTTTTAACAGTGTTAGAGAAAGTGGAGAAGAGGAAGGATAAAAGCAAGTTCTGCTGCATCTGGGAGCAGGTCTTTGCATTAGGAATCATTCCCCACAAGGTGACCACAGCAGGAGTGATAGCTTTTCCAGGCTCTGGTGTACTCAAAATAAGCAGCAGAGCTGCATCTAGTTCAATGCTTTATCTATCTACTCCCCTAGTAACCAATGTAAACCTTTACCTACAACTAGAACCAACTTTGACCCTCTGTCACATTAAGCAGAATTTTACACTTGCAAAACATTTGTCTGCATGCTGAATAGACAGAAAGTTAAACTGTCACTCTGTTTTACTACATCATAAAAATGCCTATGCATTCTCCATTTCCAGTCATGCTTACTGTGAAATGTTTCAGTGTCTCCAGAGCCTTGGACCATGCCCCTCCCTGTCCTAACAAGCCTCAGTTCTCTTCTGCCTTGTGGCAATGTGTCTGAATGCATAAGCAATCCAGGAGGTTCCAGGAATGTGTTGATGAGAACTTCCTTCTCCAAGTGATAGAGGAGCCAATAAGGAGAGATGCTATGCTGGACCTTGTTCTCACCAACAAGGAGGGGCTGGTGGGGAATGTGAAGCTCAAGGGTAGCCTTGGCTGCAGTGACCATGAAATGGTGGAGTTCTTAGGGCAGCGAGGAGGGTGCAGAGCAAGCTCACTACCCTGGACTTCAGGAGAACAGACTTTGGCCTCTTCAGGGATCTGCTTGGTAGAGTACCATGGGATAAAGCCCTGGAGGGAAGATGGGCCCGAGAAAGCTGGTTAATATTCAAAGATCACCTCCTCCAAGCTCAGGAGTGAAGCATCCCAACAAAAAGGAAGTCAGGCAAAAACACCAGGAGGCCTGCATGGAGGAACACGGAGCTCCTGGACAGACTCAAACACAAAAAGGAAGCCTACAGAGGGTGGAAGCAAGGACAGGTAGCCTTGGAAGAATACAGAGAAATTGTCTGAACAGCCAGGGACCAGGTTAGGAAAGCTAAAGCCCTGATAAAATTAATCTGGCCAGGGATGTCAAGGGCAACAAGAAGAGCTTCTGTAGGTACATCAGTGATAAAAGGAAGACTAGGGAAAATGTGAGCCCTCTCCGGAAGGACACAGAAGACCTGGTTACCTGGGACATGGAGAAGGCTGAAGCACTCAATGACTTTTTTTGCCTCAGTCTTCACTGGCAAGTGCACCAGCCACACCAACCAAGTCACAGAAGGCAAAGGCAGGGACTGGGAGAATGAAGAACAACCTACTGTAAGAGAAGATCAGGTTCGAGACTATCTAAGGAACCTGAAGGTGCACAGGTCCATGGGTCCTGATGAGACGCATGCGTGGGTCCTGAGGGAACTGGTGGATGAAGTTGCTAAGCCACTCTCCATCATATTTGAGAAGTCGTGGCAGTCCAGGGAAGTACCAACTGACTGGAAAAGCAGAAACATAACCCCCATTTTTAAAAAGGGAAAAAAGGAAGACCCAGGGAACTACAGGCCAGTCAGTCTCACCTCTGTGCCCAGCAAGATCATGGAGCACATCCTCCTGGAAACTATGCTAAGGCACATGGAAAATAAGGAGGTGACTGATGACAGCCAACATGGCTTCACTAAGTGCAAATCGTGCCTGACAACCTTCTACGATGGGATTACATCATTGGTGGATAAGGGAAGGACTTGTGCAAAGCACACTTACCTGCATGACATCCTCGTCTCTAAATTG
Source organism: Haliaeetus albicilla (assembly GCF_947461875.1). Classification (NCBI taxonomy): domain Eukaryota; kingdom Metazoa; phylum Chordata; class Aves; order Accipitriformes; family Accipitridae; genus Haliaeetus; species Haliaeetus albicilla. The sequence goes on from NC_091500.1 coordinate 24,067,720, forward strand.
GAGAGACATGGATTTGATGAAAGGACCACTCTGCGGATAAGGAATTGGCTGGATGGTTGCACTCAAAGAGTTGCAGTCAATGGCTCGATGTCCAAGTGGAGAGCAGTGACGAGTGGCGTTCTTCAGGGGTTGGTATTGGGACCAGCGCTGTTTAACATCTTTGTTGGTGACACGGACAGCAGGATTGAGTGCACCCTCAGCAAGTTTGCCGACAACACCAAGCTGGAGGGAAGGGATGCCATCCAGAGGGACCTCAGCAGGCCTGAGAGGTGGGCCTGTGCAAACCTCTGGAAGTTCAACAAGGCCAAGTGCAAGGTCCTGCACATGAGTCAGGGCAATCCCAAGCACAAATACAGGCTGGGCAATGAGTGGATTGAGAGCAGCCCTGGGGAGAAGGACTTGGGGGTGCTGGTTGATGAGAAGCTCACCATGACCATATCCTGGGCTGCATCAAAAGAAGCGTGATCAGCAGGTTGAGGGAGGTGATTCTCCCCCTCTACTCCGCTCTTGTGAGACTCCACCTGGAGTACTGTGTTCAGATCTGAGGCCCCTAACATAAGAAGGACATGGATCTGTTGGAGTGAGTCCAGAGGAGGGCCATGAAGATGGTCAGAAGGCTGGAGCACCTCTCCTGTGAAGACAGGCTGAGAGAGTTGGGGCTGTTCAGCCTGGAGAAGAGAAGGCTCTGGGGAGACCTTATAACAGCCTTCCAGTACCTAAAGGGGGCTTATAAGAAAGATGGGGACAAACATTTTAGCAGGGCCTGTTGTGGTAGGCCAAGGGTAAAGGTTTTAAACTACAAGAGAGTAGATTTAGATTAGATGTAGGGAAGACATTCTTCACTATGAGGGTGGTGAGGCACTGGAACAGGTTGCCCAGAGAGGCTATGGATGCCCCACCCCTGGCAGTGTTCAAGGCCAGGTTGGATGGGGCTTTGAGCGACCTGGTCTAGTGGAAGGTGTCCCTGCCCATGGCAGGGGGGTTGGAAGTAAATGATATTTAAGGCCCCTTCCAACCTAAACCATTCTATGAATCTTTGTAGAATGTAGAATGTAATTGGGTTAAGATTTAACTTCTTGCCAAGTTTTTCAGGTCTCCTTTCTGATATCAAAACAACTATCTCTGTATTAAGTGTGCATACATTTAATTGTATAAAACCAAAATTCAGAACTATCAGTCTACACACCCATCCATGCATGTGTACATCTGTACATACAGGCGGACCTTATTCTAGTTCCCTATAAATACTTCAAACATGGATTAACTTCAAATAACTTAGTGGTTTCTATGGATCAAGAAGAATTTACTATGTCATTTGAAAACAAACAAAACCCAGGTCTGTTTAGTTCATGTTAGAAGCAAATACTTCTGTTAGCATTTGCTCTTCACCTCTAGCAACAACCTTTCAAGAAACTACTGCAAAGTTCAAGACTGAGTAGCTCTTATGTACAAGTTATTTTAAAGAATAAAAGATGTACAACAGCCAGGTCACACCCAGGTGGGCCTGTCAGTTTTTTTCAGGTCTAATGCAATGTCCAGTGTACTAAAGCATCTCAAAATCTATGGTTACCTGTCACACTCCACCACTTTTATTCTTAGTGTTGTACCTCAGTCCTCTACTATCTCTCTTCTTTCCTCCACTGCTGCTGAATCTTTTACTGCTGCGCTGTGAGGTTATTCTCACTGATGCTGTAGCTACTAATCATAAAAGCAGTTTTGGCATTCCGGCACTGTTCCTGCTACAGTCTGTTTATTTGTTGTTTGCTTCTCCCCCAGAGACTGGGATTGGAAAGAAATATTCCTGCTGCTACTAATTTCTTGAGGCTGCTAATGGCTTTTAGAACAGTAGTGTCCAAACAAAACCTATTAGCACAGCCAGTTTCACTAAATAGCAAGTACTTTGATGTTTGAAGTAAAGTTAGCTGAAGTAAACTGACTGAAATAGCATATCGTCTTTGGACAGTGGAAACAATGTCACTACTGTCCCACATCCAAGTATTTTGAAGCTCCCAGCCTCCAACATGGTTGTAAAATGATAAAGAATGGTGTCAGGAAATCTTCTGACTTGAGGAACTGTCAACATGCTTCTTAGCTCAATGATTAGATGAGACTGCCAGGTTCCAGCTGGGAGATGTGCATTCAGAGTATAAAAAATACATAACCTTAATTGTCTCTATTATCTTCCACAGCAGAAAAATATACTTCTCCCAAAGAACAGGTAATCAACGCAAGTGGAAAAACCTTTTACTACCTAGAAACTGAGATGCAGTTTTAGTTGTTCTTTAGTGTTCCACATGTGTTAATGGAATTTATTTCTTATCAAAACCAGTACATTTAAAGTTTGTGGCAATAATTTAAAATATCTATACACCTATATACCTTTAAGATACTTATGTATTATTCATCTTTAAAGCATGTAAATTCACTGCATACAGAAAAGAAGCTGGAGACTGCACGACAGTCAGACATTGAGTTTATTTCCATACATTGGAAAATCCCTAAATTTAATGCATAAGCATTTACCATTTAGTGACCTGTTTCTGGCACTGAACATAGTGCTGAGATAAGCATTTAAATACCCTAAAATTAAAGGTAGCAATAGAGAAGTCCCTAAAAGTGGGATTCAAACCAAAAAAAAAAACCATGCTGAGCAGCTTATATTATGATATCCAATTGGAAACATCAGGGAGAGCCATGCCACAAAAATCCTAATTCTCAGACTTGGATACACACAGAAATAACAAAGAAACCAAAAACAGGGCTGTGTGGTCTAGGGCTGTGGGTGTAAAAAACGGTTATGGATGGTCATCTAGTCTACTCTGCTTTCACAGGCCAAAATTATACTTGACCGATGATCATCTAATTTGTTCTTGAAAGACCTCCAGTGATGAAAATTCCACATTCTCCACAAGCAACCTATTCCAGTGTTTCACTAGCCCCTCTGCGAAAAGAAGAAAAAAATAAGGAAAAGTCTAACTTAAGATCCTCTTGAAGTAAACTTAGCTGTAATTCCTCTATCTGGAAAGAACACAGATGATTATTTCATTCCTCTTTGGAGCTACTTCTAGCATATTAGAAGACTGTTACCAGGTTTCTGCTCAAACTTCTGTTTTTATTTTAATCTAAAGTACTATACTTCTCTTACTGTTTTATAATTTGAAATATGATCATAGGTTTAGAATACATTTTAAGAGGAAACTGGGATTTGGAACTTCTAAACTCTGCTACTTACCTCACATTTTTCTTTTAAGACTGGGTGCTAAGAGGGACATTTTTTGCATAATAACATTTATCAAAAAAGTGAAAGGCCCAAGTTTAATTCCATGCTCAAACACACAGAACAGCTAATTTTATGAAAAAGCAGTTTGGTGGTCCCAGACTCATGGTTCTTGCACAAACTGCAAATGGATATTTCCCTAAAAAAATTTCATCACTCTTCAATCCCTGGGCAGAGATGGAACCCAGTTATGGTCGTCAAATAAGCTTTGCTCAGCACAGCAAAAACTACAAGGATCTCTAGCTCTGCATTGTGGTTCTATCCGCTTCAGCAAGCACAGAGGTACCAATAACAACAGTACTTTGAATCAGGATTTCAAGCAGGAAATGTTGGCATCAGCTGTATTTTTATCATGAGTCTGCCACAGGTTTTGAGCCTTTCCAAGTACCTACAATCCAGACTAGAGAACTTCTTCCTTACTGTTGGTACCTCCAGTTTTCTTTTACAAACCTACTAGGGAGTAACTCAAATGGTGAAGAGCAGCCAAGTGTTCTTCAAGACTCTTTAAAATTATTTTTAACTCTTTTACAAATGAATGGGAGAAAATTGGGAAGAACAGAGTCAAAGGCTGAGTCCTGTATATGAAGAACAGGTGGGATAAAGAGATGTATTTGCTCATGCCTCTCAGAGGAACACAGCCATTCTCACTCTCTCGCTGCCACCATGTCTCAGTCTCGGATACCTGCAGCCCAGCACTCCTGATCCATATTGACACTGACAACTTGCTTTCAGTTTTTTATTCTAACCTCTCTTCTTGCCAAGCTTTTTTCTTTTTTTTTTTTTTTCTCTTATCATCTATTCATCCCTGAGCCTCAGCCTTCTACTCCTTCTCTCCCCAGCATGGGGAGCTGGACATGAGCTAAGCAGTGGTTGACATATGTGGTTGCCAGGATCATTGGTGCTTATGCTATTTCCTCTCAGCAGCTATTTACTGCTATTGTGTAAGAATTGGGTTTTTTTTCTGCTTATAAATATTTTGAATGTAGCACGATTCATGTTTCTCTTTTTCCTTCACAAATGTACTAAAAGCAGTAACAATAAGTTCTCATTTCCGAGATAGGAGTCAAGTCCTTTATACATTGTCCAGGACATTATTACATCCGTCTGCACTTCATAAGATTGGAATTGAAAAATATCTTCTGACCCTACCAGATTAACCCATATTAGAGATGTGTTCATATTAACATTGGCATTGTTATATTAAACATGAAAAAAACCTCCCCTTTTTTTATAATACAATCAAATTTGATTTCAAACATTAATTCTGACACAGTTAAGTTATTAAGTACAACTGTAACTCTGCAGGACTGGTTTTACAGAAATTTTAGACTTTATCAAAGGCATTTTTATTTGGAAACATCCGATAATGAAATCCATGAGCTGGACCAAATGTGTAATTTTAATTAATTTTCAAAGAGAATGCATGTATTTTGATAACAGATACTTAATAAATTTAGAAATATACTTTCCATTTCAGAGTTTATTGAAAAATATATGCTTCATCTAGACATACAAGTTGGAATAATTATGTGAGTTGTAAATGAGACATATTAAAATTGAAGAATCCTACATCAATAAGAAATTTCTAGTAGAGATTAAACTCACTCCCTATCTTTCCAATCTTTTTCTTCCTACTGGTAACAGAAATCTACATACCCACAGCCACTTATATTGCTGAAATTATAAATATGGCTTAAAATTAAAGAAAAAATGTATTTGTGAACATGCTACATTGCTAAAATTTCAGTTATTTCTTGCACATAGTGATAAAATCACAAGGACAGACACAGTGTCTGAAGTTTACTTAATTTTTTTTTCAGAATTTATTACCTTCTGGGACTCTTTGTCCCCTGGTCATCCATGATCAAGTCCTGGGACCTCATGTCAAGTCCTGCACATATCTGCACATTTTTCCTCCCACTTTCTGTGAATTATTCCATTCTGCCCTTAAAACTGGGGATTTTTTTCTTAAATCATTCAAAGAACTGTTCTCTCTATTACTCTATCTCTATCTATCTCTATCAGAACTCTTCACACACCTCATTATGTTTAGATATAGTTTTCAAAGTTAGAATAGCAAATTGGCAAGCCTTTCTCTGCCATTGGTATTGAAATGTGAACATAAAATTTTAAAACTAGAAATGTAAAAGAAAACCACTTAAAATTAGATTATTCTAAAAAAAAGAGAGAAGCTAAGAAAAAAGCATCACACTAGTTTTTTTAAGAGTTCTGAAGTGCTGGAACATCATATTTTCATCATACAGACCTCTGCTATTTGGTTGAACAATAGTGGTGGTAGTAGTGGCAGGTTAATATCATCTGGATGGATAAGCAGTAGAAAGATAAGGGGTAAATTTGCATGTAATTCCTGAGAGCTGAGGAATCATGAGATCTTAAATTCTGAAGAAAAGTATGATATAGGGGCTCCTAAAGTTTATGGCCCCAACTCCTCCAGCCAAACAAGCACACACAGAATATTGTCTCTATCCTCACACACTCAAAGTACCTGAGATCCAGAGGAAGAGGCCAAAATTTCAGTGCCTTTTAAAAAAAGACATCTACTGGCTAGTCAGCAGATTAGCTCCCAAAGTTTCACTGACAGTATTGACTAGATTAACTACAACAGAGTTTAGGCAGATGGGGCTTGACTTGTTTCCATCTCCCATTGTCTAGAGGTACTCAAGACATTCTTAGACCTTCAAGACATCCTGCAAGTCTAGTGGATATAGCATAGGAGCTTGTGCCTTTCTGGACTGGTAGACGGAGGACAGGTAAAATACCTCAGGGCACCACCAATGACACTAGGTTTCTATGTTTAAGCAAATTAATCAAAACTTTAGCTCACATACAGATGCTTAAATTTAGTCTTAATCTTGAACAGAATTGCATCCTCTACTTCCCTGATCTTCTGGCCAAGCTGCAGGCCTAGTCATCATTCCACATTGTTTAGTGCAAAGCGTCTCTGTCCTTTCAGTGCCTACGCCAGCACCAGAAACTGCACCTAAAATGCATTTCAGGTAAGTCCAAAAGCAGCACTTGTCCCTAAACTTACCTCATGCCCAGCTCACACACAGACTGTCCCATGATTTGGTGACCTTCAGGAAGGTCAAAGAGCAGCATATGCCGTAACACATTATGGCATATGGGATCAGAAGACATCCTGGAGTCTGGAAGCACAGATACACAGATCCTGCTCGTGGCACACTGGCAGCCTGAGCTTCTCCCTGGACTGGTAGGGGTATAGCCACATGGCCCATCTAGGCATGAAAATGCTTGCCCTGAAGAAATATTTAGCTACCAAATCACTCTGTATAAAAAATATGAACTGTACTCCTTGAAGTTATTCAAGTGTAGCCAAATTTCTGCAGCTTTTTACTTTTCTTGCAAATAACACACCCTCAACAGAAGAGTAAGCATCATGCCAAATCTCAGTTGGCCTTTTAAGGCACGAAATAGAACTTCCATCTTATGTTGTTTTTAGAAATTCCTGATTCATCCTTGATGGAACCTCAGGCAAAATACTTTTATTGAAGAAGACATGAAGCACTGCTGTTAATGTCTTACAAAGTTAGGAACAGTGAAACACAGGCTTTAATCACAGAAGTTCCGATAAGTCTTAAATATGAATGCTACTACATTTCTTCCTATAAACAAAGCAGACTAGAAGCAGACACAAATGAAAACATGTAGAACAGACTGTATATGATATGGATAGAATTTGCAGTCTTTCTCCTCTCCCCCACATTCCTGATCTTATCTGACATACAACTCCTTAGTCCCCACTGTTTACTGAATAATGTGTGAAAAAGCATTTTTAACTAACACCAACTGTGTTTAACTGCTTTGTACTACTTTATGTTACTCCTATTCTTTGCAGTTTGTGCATGGCTTTTCAGACAGGGAAAATTATAAACATTTGACAAATGGTAACTACTCTTAACAGATGTCTGGAACAAGCTAAAGCGGACCCTGGCTAACTCCAGGATATAAAAAAAAAAAAAAAGGCAGAAGTTACAAATTATGTCTTCACAGCACTGCTTATAAAGTGATTTTCTAAAATAATCAAATTAATGCCTGAAAACTACTGAATTTTTATAAAATGTTCCGTAATACAACAATATGAGCTGTGAACTGTTTAGAGGTATGTAGTTTACTAAATAAAAAAGAACTGAAAAAATATTTTTACTTTGGTCTGTATTTGACTGCATTAATCTACTCCTTAATACTTCAGCTCTGCACATATTAAGTACACAAGTCAATACGTATTTGGATAAACTCATGATGTCAATGTATCTCTCAGCATACAGCAGTATTGACAATGCTGTATCTTTGTTCCATAAAATATTCTTTGCAATGAAATTATAGAAGCATATTCAACAAGAAAACATTCTCTTACCATGGCAGATTGGCACAGGAGAATCCCACTGGTACATGCCATTTTGGTGACGCCTGCATGTCGCATTATTGTGACCAATCATTCTATACCCAGGTTTGCAGTAATAGCGAACTTTACTTCCAGCGGGACCACCTGTTTTATTTACAATTCCACCGTTTCTCAAGATAGGGTTTAAGCTGCAATAGGGAGCTAAATGCCAAAAAAGGGACATTATTAAAAACATATAAAACACACTTAATTTACAAAGTTCACATTATTTATGACATGTACAAACTTTGAATACCATTAAAATCAGTACAGAATCCTTTACATTACTTTTGGAATCCTCAGTGAAGACTCAGACTCCTTCTGCAGAAATGTCATGAAGTTCAAAAACACAGTTTATAATCACAAACCAGTTTATGAAATTGTACATGAAGAAGCTGCAATCAGGATACATAGATTGTTCAGTAAGTTTACTCACACTTAGTAAACAGTCTACTTAAAAATTGATAAATTTGTAAATATAAAACTGCTCTTTGAGCTATACAATATACAAAACTAATTAGGAACAGTTTTATTAAAAAAATCCAGTGCACATAGGCATCTAAGTAAAAAATTAAACATTTTGCCAAATATGTTAAAAATTTGCATGACAAAGTACTATAGACTGATTCATCAGACGCACTTTTTTCAGATTAAAATTCATGTAATTTTTTACATACATGTTCCTGCAAAGATAGTACATGACAATTGTATTAATTTTTTAGGAAAAGAATGTAATTTAAGTGAGTGCAGCTTCTTAAATGTTGAATTTACACTATATCTGAAGTAAGATGGAATGCACTTGTTTAAATCTAAGTATTGATATGAAAGTAAACCTTGCTAAACCTTAATCACTACTACTACAAATACTGCCCACAGCGAGGTTTTTCTGACCAGTATGGTCCTCAAGAACTTGTGACATATAGACGAAATGTTTAGACGTGATGAGGAAGTAAAAAAAGTACAAAATTTATAATTGTGTCAAAAAATGAGTAATAAAGACCAGTTTTTTTTAAAACAAGGTTGCGATACCTGTACGTAAGGATGGACTATGATTACCCAAATTGGATCCAGGTCACGCAAAAGTACAGGATATTTTGACATACATGTGGAGTTTAACACAAATCTGTTTGTTGCATGCAAACACTTATCACTGGATAAAAGCAATATGAAAAATTACCTTGACTCCACATGGATGTACAAGTCACTGCGTATTTGCAGCAGTGCACCATGTCAAGCTTACAGAGATTACAGAATAATCATGGCAGGACCATGGCTTGTAGAAAATAAACCTGGCTGAACATCCACCACTGCAATAAGCCTACGAACATTCTTCACAGGGAAGACAGTGTTGAACTCCACTGATAACTAAACATCAGTACCAAGCACACTGAGACTGTAACTGCTGCTACAATAGTAACTCTCTACACCATACTGAAATGTGTCTTAGGCGTACTATGATGTTCATATCATTTTCTATAGACAATTATCCAGTAGAAGTTGTGGTTTTATTTCACAAGTGTATAATTACAGAATTTGGTTTATATCTATAAATATTTTTCATATTCTTTGTTTCTTGCACACATCCTTGATTTCCTTCTTTCAGCTTTCAATATCTAGCTCTCTATTTATTTTTACTTTGTACATATATTTCAAGTCCCTAAGATGCACCTATGATATCAGTTACCACCTAAAGATGGATGTTTCTGTTCACTGACTATGGAGAGACTATGGAGTTGATTAGACTCCTAACTGAGATGCTTCCTTCAATTGTCTAGATTTAGATGCAGTGTATCAAAGTCAATATTTCTAAGAAATGCCACCCAACAAAAGGCATAAAACTAGGTCCTACATTAAAGATGCTGAAAAATGTTGCCATCTGTTGAGTTTCTACTACAGATTATAGTTCTCAATTAAGCAACATTATTTCTACTTGAAATGTCATTTTTATATATTCTTTCACTTGGGGGATTATTTGAAAAAACTAAATCAAAAAGAAAAAAACCAAAAACCAGGATGAAAATCAGTAAACTACGATGGTCCAGTAAAACAGTTGTCTGGGGTCATGTTCTGTATCTCTTATAAGCACAGTGACATTCAGTTACACTCCTAAGTAAATGAAATAAATTACTAAAATACTCTTTAAATTTAAAAGGGGATTTGACATCTAAAGAAGCACAATGAACATGGCTTTAATTTTCTTTTCAACCTATTGAAGAAAAACTTATATTGTTATTGCAAGACAAGCTGGTTAAGACCAAAAGTCCAGTGGTTAAGACCACTGAAGTCATCTTCAGTAGCCTCTTAAGCACTAATTAATTTTAAATATCCTAGGAGACCTTAAGAATAGCAGGTGAGTCCTAAACATAATATGCCATTCAGACAAAACTCCAGATTGATCTCCTCAGTACTGCAATTCTAAACAGAAAATATTTGCCATATGATGTGTAACCCTGTAGCCCGGTAATGCAGTATTGCCTTTGCTAGTAACAGGTCAAATACTTTGTACTGAGTTTGCAAGTTCTCAAGACCAAGGTTTTTCAGGTTTGTGTTGTCTCAACCTTTTCTGACCTGCATGCAGCTTTGTTTTTACTTTGTTTAGCATTAACAGATTTTTTCTTCTGGGTGGGTATGCCTAATTTGTTTTACTTCTGCATTATGATTGTAATTTTCTATTATCTTTTTATGGTGCAATCATAGCTCTATATAGGTACTTGTAACAAGTAATTATTCTGTGTAGAATAAGATATTTAGGACTCCACCATGGTGATGTGTAGACAAACACAGGCCTGGTGTAACAGCAGAGGCATTGAGATGTGAGGACACAGGATACAGTGTAGAGGAGTACAGGCATGGTATGATAAGAGGGTGACAAGCTGTGCACCATCTAAAGCTACACACAACTCACCAGTGGTCAGTTAAAAAAATTATAACTCAGAGCTGGGCAAAAATTGTTTTCAGGCTTAGGTCAAAGAGAAAAGAAATAGTAACTACACGTAAAATGGACTATGTATAGTAAAATCATGTGTAACTTGAACTTGACCAACAGCAGAGTGTAAAAATGTGTTAGTGAACAAAAATGATCCTAAGTGGATCCTAGAGTGAGGAAGAAATCATCAACATTACACTTTTCCCATTGAAGGACTCTAGCTGCTGCTGAGCTACAGTATCTCCCCCAACATACAAACACCAAACGGAAGCCATCGATCTTGGGTTTCCAAGGAGCAATGGAAGCATGACCATAGCACCAGGGAAAAGGTTAGATAATGGGAAGTCTGTGTATAACAATTCTAACCATACTGTTTTTCTGTATAGTAGCTTTCATTTATTCTTTCTTTCCTATAACCATTTAATCTAGACTAGTAATTCTTTTATTAACTGCTAACATTTCAGTTATACTAACACTAAATTCTTGGCTAGACATATAAAGCATAGGTTTTTTACCCGTAACAAGATTTTGAGCGTAATGGGTTGTACTTTGCATTCTGATTACCATGGAACTTCCTGCCATTTTTTTAGCTGTGGTTAATTTCAACAATATATAGTATATATGAACCTCCAAAGAGATCAGCTTTAAAATGGCATGAAATATGGGACAATCGGGATGCCAAATTACACAGAATGACGTCAAAATACTGAAAATTTCATGGGAGGCCACAGGGGAAATCTATCAGTCATAATTGTTGCTTATGTTGTAACAATTAACAATGCCCAGAACCCAAAGGCATATCTTAAGCTCTCCAGTGACCTAAGTGGTGTTCAGAAAAAAAATCAAGTAAAAAAAATCTTTTGAACTAAGAAGAAGAAATTGATATAAGAAAACAACAGGAACACAGAACAGCAATAATTCTCAGAATTTACTTCAACATCACTTTGGCAAATACACTTAATTCCTAATGGCTATTATTGCAAATTTCCTATAGAAATCCATAGCCTCCTTCCCCAGCTACCTTGATGACTCCTGTATATCTGCTGCTCTCAACCATCACTTCAACCTACTGTCACTACTGCTTACTTTTCCTGCCACCCCAAGTGTCTCACTGAGTGAATGGCAGCAGATCCATGGGGCTGGAGGAAATAGGGAAGAGGAGATGTGGGAACTGAGATGTCTTGGTAAAGCTCTGTGGTCATCTGACATTGTGAAAGATAACGGCAGAGGTTCAAGTGTGAAAATAAAGCTATGAGATGTGCTATAACTAGAGAAAAGTAAGAAAGAATATTTGACACCAAGGTACCGGGTTTAAGAGCCCAAGGGAAGAACAGTCATGACAGATTATGCACTGAGACAAGAAATAGGGAGGGAGGGATTGGGGGCTAAGAGCCAGTGATGGAAACAAGAGGAAGAGAAGGACCAGGTTAGCTATTAGAAGAGGCATCAAAAGGATGGATGTATCAGAGACTGAGATTATGTTCAGAATAAAATGTGGTGCAAGGAAAACATATGTATGATTCAGGGAAAGAAACTAGAAATAAAAATACATAAAATCAATTGGAAGACAGAGAAAGAGAAGATCATGGACTGCAGCAAGGAAGGAGGAGGATAATGAATTAGGGGAGACACTGTAAAGAGGAAGCAAGGGAAATTCAGATGGGAAGCTAGAAGGGAGAGAAAGATTGTCAAGAGCTGGATAAAGAACTATCTTAATATTGTCTACCAGAGAACCACTAAAAGTAGACTGTGATTTGTAGGGAGGGGTGGATGGAAGGATGGAGATCAGACAGAAAGGTTCGGGAGCACAGATAGACTGGCTTGGCAGAGGTATTTTGACCAGGATGAGTGTGAGGTTTGGGACAAACCAGGTATGGTGAATGGGACTGCATGAAGTGAGGTGAATTCCTTGAAGTTCAATGAATAGTTCAGCAGAGGGCAGTACAGAAAGGATCACACATACCAGAAAGGGGCTGTGCCCACAGATTACTAAACTTTACAATTCCATGACTGTTAACAGTATCTCTAACACCCATAATAATGTGCATTTGGTGATATGAATCATATATGTTTGGATAACTTATATTTAAAACATAGATCAGATCCACCTCCTACTCCTACAGAAATGTTGATTAATGACATTTTAAAGTAGTGGCAGCAGGCAGGTAGTATGTCAGAAGCCAGCAACGACGCAGGCAAGCAGTGCCTGTAGTTCTTATGCATGTAAAAGCCCTACCAAAACTCCCAGTATTTTGTGCTGCAAAGGCAGTGAAATATGAATAGTTTGATACTCAGAAAATTTATTATGTCTAAGCTATACATAGGATGAAAAGAAGGAAAGCATTTGAAGCAAATTATCTAGAATTCTGAAGATGGATTTTTATTTTACAACTCTGAAAAATCTTGTTGAAGACATTAACACTTGTTGAGACAGTGAAGGAATATTGGTAATACTCCATAAATTCCCTTCTTAATCTACAGTTTGGTAATTTTTAATCTGTTCTTTAAACGGAACTCCCTTCAGAGTCCAGGATTAAGCAAACACAATATCTTCTAGGATCAGGAACTGATATTATAACTGAAGAACCACACACAACGCAATAAGCAAAAAATGTCTGAAGATCTGGAGTGTAAGCAAATGCTTAAAGAACGTCAGACCAAAAACTACAGTCACTGCCAGCAGACTGAAAATTCTGGGTTTAAGCAGGAATCTCTACTGAGTGCTTATAAAAAATTGCAGCCTTGTACCAAGGACAACTAGAATAAAAATGCCATTTTTCTCCCAGCTGGTTTCTGAGAGAGGATCTGTCCTGGAACTTCATGAGGCTTAGCAGATATAGGTGCAATGACACAGGAGTGCTCTCATCTAGGAATGACAATGTTTTACCACAAAATGTGATAAACTTCTATGAAGCTGTTCCAGTGACCTGAAGTAGCTGTACATTTACAGATTTAATTTACTTTTCCAAATGACAAAGCATCCACATTCTTTCAAGGCCTCTTAAACATGAGCGTTTTTTGCAAGGCAACATACTGAATATTTTCAGCTCACTTATAATCACAATGTCCATTTGTCACTTGCAACCGAAGACCAACAAGGTAATAACTGCCTAGCTAAATCACATATCACTAGTCAACTGATGTGTGGACAGCAGCATAGATAAACAATGATTTTGCATTTGCACAAGCATACTTTTCCTTTCACAACACATATTCTCTTATGGGCTGGAACATTTAAACATTTATGCTGAGATATTTTTTTTTTTGCTGTTTGAGGCACTCTGTCTAAGGGAAGTTCAATTAAGTAACTCCCAATTCCAAATTAATGTTCTTTGAAACTGGATGTCCAAACATCCTAGATGATTTTGTAAATCTCAGTCTCACAGTGAATAATGAGACATTTTCTCTACGAATTTATTTTAGCAAAGGACTTAATTTCCCAGCAGTATCTTTGATCAGTAGTCCAAAAACTTATATGAAGAAGATACTTATAACTATTTACTGAAACAGTCCTAAGTTTAAAATTATAAATAAAAAAAAAAAGTTCCTTCAAATCCCATGTTGCCTTCATTTCACTTACATGCTAGATTTTTTGTTGACAGATAAAAAGTCACAGCTTAGTCCACTGCTTCCTTCTAGCTTTCCCTTTTGGATACTTACTTGTTCTCATCATCATATTACCAGGGGATCTTACGTCCTTTGTGCTGCTATTCTTTAAATATCCAATAAGGCAGAGGTTTACTATCATTCTCACTTTAGACATTCTCACTTTATAGATAAGAAATCAGACACTGGCTTAAGTAATTAGGTACGGTCACACAAGGAAACTAACCATATCTCTTCTGATTACTAAAACATTTCCTTAACTAATGGACCATCCATTCCATATGTTATTTTTCATTTTATAATGTATGGAATAAAAAACCCAACAATACTCAACCAGACAACAAAAAAGGGTCTGGCTGTCATTCTTTTTCTTTTGCAGTTTATCTTTAAATCTAACAAGTACACAGTATGAAAACAGCAAGGTAAATTTGCAAAGGCCTATTCCCTCTTTAGTGATATAACTGTGAATGTCTGCATCTTCAAAAATGAAATACCTGACTAAATAACCTGCTATTTATAGTATAGATGTTCTTACTGATGGTTGATGGTTCAACATTTATGAATGATCCTGTTAATATTTTTCTTGATTCAAAGTACAGTATAACCCTCCATCCTGTGACTTTCCTGCTGTATTTACAACAGCAAATCACCACCTAAAAGTTTAGGAACCACAGAATAAACAATTATAAAGACTCTGATGAAATTCTTCATACAATTGCCTTGTCACTTCTAACCAGCTACTGGAAAATGTAAAGACAAAACCAAAGCAATCAATAGCCTTTTCTTTTGAATGGAAATAGAGACGAAATAGGAACAGTTGTTTCACAGGTACAAAGCTTAAAAATAAGATGACATGAATGGTGAAGAATTAAGCTTCTTGCAATAACAGATGAGGTTAAAAGAGCAGAATAAAGGTGTGGTGGGTTGACCTTGGCTGGACGCCAGGTGCCCAGCAAGTTGCTCTATCACTCCCCTCCTCAGCTGGAGAGAAAATATAATGAAAGGCTTGTGGGTCAAGATAAGGACAGGGAGAGATCACTCACCAGTTACCATCATGGGCAACACAGACTGAACTTGGGGAAGATTATTTTAATTTATTACCAATCAAATCAGAGTAGAGTAATGAGAAATAAAAACTAAACCTTAAAACACCTTCCCCCTTCCTTCCCAGCTCAACCCCACTCCTGGTTTTCTCTCCCTCCTCCCCCCGGCGGCACAGGGGGACGGGGAATGGGGGTTGGGGTCAGTTCCTCACCCCTTGTCTCTGCCGCTCCTTCCTCCTCAGGGGGAGGACTCCTCATTCGGCCCCTGCTCCACTGTGGGGTCCCTCCCATGGGAGACAGTCCTCCATGAACTTCTCCAACATGAGTCCCTTCCACAGGCTGCAGTCCTTCAGTCACAGACTGCTCCAGCACAGGCTTTCCCATGGTGTCTCGGCCATCTTGGGGGGCATCCATCCCCCTGCTCCCCCGTGGACCTCCCTGGGCTGCAGGAGGACAGCCTGCCTCACCGTGGTCTTCCCCACGGGCTGCAGGGGAATCTCTGCTCCGGCGCCTGGAGCATCTCCTCCTCCTCCTTCTGCACTGACCTGGGGGTCTGTGGGGTTGTTTCTCTCACGTATTCTCACTCCCCTATGCTGACTGCAGTTGCTGTTATGCAGCAGGTTTTTTTCCCCCCCTTCTTAAATCTGTTCTCCCAGAGGCACTACCAGTGTCACTAATGGGGTCAGCATTGGCCAGAGGCAGGACCACCTTGGAGCCGGCTGGCATTGGCTATACCAGACACAAGGGAAGCCTCCAGCAGCTTCTCACAGATGCCAGCCCTGCAGCCCCCCTGCTACCAAAACCTTGCCAGGCAAACCCAATACATAAGGTAAAATAGAATTCTATGGTGGGGTTTTTAATATATATATGTATACAGTTCTATTGGCAGGCAATTACAAATTAGCTAAGTAACCACTTGCCTTATTTAGTCTTGAATGACTAACCAGAAGTCAAACAAAAGCCTGTAAATGTTACAGAGGCAATGTCAACTTGCAAAGTAGCAAGCTAAGAGTATCCCTCTGCTTCCCAAATCACCGTGCGTCCAGCAGATGTGCCAAGTACTGTAGTGCACTTTCATTCCTTCCACCACTACTTAAAAAAAAATAACCCACCTCTTCTTTGTTATGCTTTTATTCTACCTTGCTTGGGTAGGAATGTGCATGCAGGTTTATAAATTATTGAGGGAGAACAATGCCAAGAAGCATATTCTGCAGGTGTCTTTCAAAGCATTTTAAAACTTTCATCTCTTACAGAGTAAGTTTCCTAGCCTGGGCTCAGCAAGTTCCACTTTCTGTACTAACAGATCTTCCCCATCTGTAATAAACTGCACAGTTTTGGTGGAACCCAGCTGCACCAGTTCAAGCACTACAAAACAACAAGCAAGGATAAAAAAAAAAAAAAAAAAGTATTTCAGCACACAATACCTTTTCCTTATATTTTTGGCATCCATTTTAGTGTTTTTACCATGCTACATCCCTTAAAAGAAAAAAGGGTTTACTTCCCTAGAGCTGCAAAAATTTTAACCGATGCTTCCCCTCCTAGTTTCACTATGCTATACAGATACTCACTAGATTAAGAAAGACATCATTCAATACCTAGGTGTTATTACAGTTAGGAAATTTATTATTTGGATTAAAATCATGCCAGTGCCTCTATAATATGTTAAAGCCCTTAAAGGAATACCACTCTGCCGTAACGCTATAGGTCTTTTCTAAGATTTAGCAAAAAGCCTTAAATGACAAGATAGAAAACATACAAGTAACATTAGACAAATAGCTTGCACAAGTAAAGTTGCATGCTAAAGAAATTATTAAGCCTTCTTCTGAAAGCTTCTAGCACATTTTAAAAGTGAAGAAAATTTGTATCTACAAATGAAATCTGGTTGTGACAAAAGTACAGTTTGCAAAATTTTGTGCACAGACATAGCTGGGGAAGAAGGGGAGGGTTGTGGGAGGGCAGTAATTCATTTCAATAGGTTCTTCATTATGAGGAAGCCTGCTGGCTCAGTCACAGCTGCCACAGTATCAATAGCCTTTTTGGGATCTTGTATTTTTCCTACTTTCACAATGTTGCTTTCCCTCATTAAGATTCAAATCCAATTGTTTATGCTGCCTCTCACTGTTACTCTTCTTTCATGCTGATTATTTCCATTGAATCTCATATAAAATGTATAGAAGTTTACAGAAAAATGCAGGCAGTGACTGTTAGTGAAGCAGAAAAAGCAAAACAGTTGTTTTTTTCCTAAAACATAGCCATAAGGACTGCGTATCTCTCTCCAGTCCCCCAGTGTTATTATTAGTTGTGGCTAGTGCCATAATAATCGATGAATTGAGCCCAGCAATTAGACAGACCACTTCTTCACTACTGAAAAACATGTTTTGCATACACACAAAGGTGTCAAATAATTTCCCATTCCTCAAAAATCAGTATCCTTAATAATTTGATACTTACAAAATAAATCCTTCATATGAAGTCTATTCTTGTAACCCTGATACTCCTTCCTCACTTTAAATTCATGGCAGAAGGCCCTCTCCCTTCACTGCCACTCATCTGAGGGTTATGTGACAGATTATCTTCGTTCCTTCTTCCACACTCTCAATCCATCTGTTAGGTCCTGAAATTGCCTTTTCCCTATGAAAAACTAAATGAATCTCCCGTATGCTTGAAAACAACTTCCTTCTCCCCTGTCCCTCAGCTTCAGTTTGTAATATTCCAAATGCTGCATGCAAGGTGGAGATAATGCTTTTACTAACTGGCTTTTTTCCTGATTGCTCATAGTTCTGATTATAGTTCTTAAGTCCCCAAAACAATGATCATTATTACACTCTGAGCTCAGCCCTGATCTTCGGTTTCAGTTACAAGAGAAACTTTCCAAAGGTTAGATGGCCAGTGCATGGATGGTACAGGAAAGGAGTGAGCTCTGTGAAAATCATCTCCCTAAATGGCATTTAGCTTGACTAAATGGGAGATACCTGGTGCATGATAAAACGTTCTTCTAAAACATTCTTAGTATTCCTTTCTCTACTTAATTTATATTGACAATTAATAGCCACCAAAATTAACATACACAACCTTTACATTGTTAATCAAGTCCAAACACAGAAAAGGCAAATGTTAAGAACAGACAGTAATTATCACCTCTCTCTCTCTCTCTCTCACTATTTACATCACGTAAAAGATCCCTAAGCCAAGTCTTTCAAGAGCAATGTGTCTGCAGAGGTATGTGTGAAAGCATCTTAAATAGGCTGTAAACTGAATAAGGGTCAATATGTCTACACATAGAGTATAATCCAGTATTGTAATACTGGTAACTCATTTTTTTCTTAATAAGGGACAATTTTTAACACTATTTAGATAGACTATTTACATATTTTCATGTCACCACAACACCAGATTCACATGCAGCCTGTTGAAGAAGTGAGGGATTTTTTTCACCCCGGTTTTCCATTTATTTGTACATGAAGAAAAGCATAGTAATAAGAGTTGTGACCTGCAACTCAAGGAAATTGTAAACCTAATAATTGTGCACTGAATTGCAGGTGGAGTACCATATACCATTTCAGGATCAAAAATTCTCACTCTTGAGTACTTTAGTGTAAATCTAAGGGCTATCCCTCCCACTACATTTCAAAGGCCTTGCTCCAGGTCTGGTAAGACAAGATAGCACGTTGCAGACAGAAGTATTCACTGGAGAAGTATTAATCTGGAAATCTTTGGCAAACTGGGAAACAATGGAGAGTGCTTACTTTGAACTTGCAATAGAGTGATTACACATCCTCAAAATGTACATTATAATCAATTCTCTTTAGAGAAACAGACACTGTATTACAAGGTCTAGTTTGATGCTAAATAGTATATGTAACCGTGAAGTATAATTTAATGGAAATCATTAACAGTTACCTGAGTAACGGATCTTGAATCCTTTCTTGCTGGTTGCATGATCAGTTGACCAGCGAAGATACAGCTGATTCATTTTGCTTGTAAAGTTCAGTTGTCCGGTATGATTTCCACTTAAAGCAACCAGTAAAGGGCTTTGCCCAGAAGAACCTTCAGAGATGAACAAAGAAACCATTGAAGTTTTAAAGTACTACCAGTTTAAGTAATCCTTTCCATATTTTAACTCAGCTGTGAATGTGAATATACAAGGAAAGAATAGGAAATAACCTGGCACATCGTTGCCAGTGAAATAATTAACAGATCTCTATTTAAACTATCCATCCAGTTTTAGGTTTTCACTAGAGGGCATAATAAAAAATCTTGGTACAAACAAACTGAAATATAAAATGAGTGGTTTTTCCATAAACACTGAAAAAATAGTGGATTTTTTAAAAAATAATTTCTATTTGGTCCTATTACTTTGAATGAGATTATGTTTCTACTCCTTGTCCTTTTCTATCTATTATTTATTTAAGCTCTTTTCACTACTGGTGAGTGGTAGCAATTCTATACATTCTTTGACATTGTACAGCTCGTATAATTTTAAACACCACCATACTACATAGTGAAACTATTAGCTAAAAAATGGTCTGTCCCATGTAAGTTCACCAGAGTTTCACTGTGGAATACACATATGTACAAGTAGTATGAATTTACAATACATAACTTCATTAGGACTCAGTTCTGTTAAAAGATAGTGTGCTTATTATAGTATCATTTTAATGTAAAAAAATACACACTTATGGTAAATACAGGATGCTGAAAAAATGTGTCCTGGCACTAGACCACAATATCTTCAGCACAATAAAACCCTAGAAGCACAAATAATGATCTGAGGGCTAACTATATAATAAAATAACATGTATGCAAGAGAAAAAAAAAAAAATCTGTATGTCAAACCAATCTTGAAATGAAAACGTTCTCAAACATGAAATGGCATCTTCTTCCATATGAAGGTTATGATTTCTCCAGCTGAACTTCTCCCTTTCATATGCTCATACGCCTTTGCCTCTATGTTTTTCAAGTTTAGAAAAGCCATGTTCAACCAACATTATCTTGGCCACAGCAGCTATTTCAAATAAAGAGGCTGCTTCTTTCATTTTTGCTGAGTTTGAGCAGCTGCAGCCTGATCAGCTCTTCTTATGTTGCATGAAACCACAAAAATAAAACTGAATCAAATAGCACCTAAAAATTGAATACAATTGTTGTCAGCCTTCTCCCCCTCCAGTCCAATAAGAATATTTTCTGATTGGGACATTTAAGGTAGAAAAGGGAGGCTATAGAAACCACAACAAACCATAAAGATTAAGACAACTTCCCATTTCTTAAGAATTGCAGTTCAGTCACCATAATGACAACATTACAACTATGTGAGTATTACTAAATAAATTCTAAATAATAAATACATATACAAAATATGAACAAATTAGCAGAGCTTTAGACACAGCATGTCCTCATCAAAATGCTTTACGGCTTGTTTGTTTTTCATATTAGAGAGTTAGTGTTTGATGATTACGGTGTAGGATAAATGATGAGGACTGCTGAGGTCAATTCCTATTTTTGCTTGAAAAAGTAATTTAGAACACGACATTTCATTTCATTTCTCGTGCTTCACCCTGGGTTTTGTAAAATCTGTTTAATACACTACTTGTTACAATTTAGAATATATGTTTTCTTTCCAAATTCTCAAATAAAGGAGCTAAAAGAGTACAATTACAAATAAAGAACTACTACACATGAAGAGGTAAGAATCTTCCCTTATTAGTGATCATGAAATTAGTTTGCAGCACCACATGCCACACTGCATTTTTTAGCCATTGGGCGATCAGAGGAATGACTCAATGTATTTTAGTTTGCTTCATTTTTCCTGAAGTTGAGTTTCAGTTTCCGTACCTTACCTAGCAGGCAGCTCTTCAGATGATGTTCATGGAAGTCAGCAGCATGACTTAGGTGTTCTTGAGTCTGATATTTTTATTATTATTTCAGAGTTTGTCTATATAAGGAAATAAATACTCAACTTCTGTGTGCTGATCTGTCATATGATGCTTTCCTGAATATTAGGTAAAAGTTGACATTTCCATCTATTTTCAATGACAGAATTTTGTTGATTTATTTCAGGGATAAAAAAGAAATAATTGAAGAATATTTGCTGTGTTAAATGAATGCTATTCAGTGTGAGCAGCCTTAATACAGTGTTTTCAAGTTCAAAAGCCTTTAATAATTATATTCATGGTACATATATGGGTTCTCTGGTTTAGAATACAGATGGGGATTTCCTAACAGTATGACTAAGTGGGAATGACTGGATGCCTATACTGATCATCATCCAGCTGCTGAAGTACCACAATTTTCAATGTAGTCAGTTAGGTGTAGTCACTATTTTGGTTTGCACTCTGAAGCTGCCTTATAAAGTAACCAGAGACCTGTGCCTTAGCAAATACTATTTCTCTAAAAGTTGTCTTGCCAATCTTTATACAGTTTCTGCGTAAAGTTTGATGACGTACCTCTACCTGCTGTTGATAGATCAGTGCACTTCTACTAACCTAAATAAAGGTACGCTGTTTTGGACCATACAGGATATGACATATATTAATTGCAAAATGCAGCAATAGAGGGAAATACCTAAGCTAGCTCTGAACAAGCTATTCTGAGTTATATCCATCACTGGAAACCGTATAGCCACATCAGCATTGCCTTCTGCCCCAACAAACTCATCGTGATGAGAGGTAGAACTAATTAGCCTAGCAAAGCACATTGCTACTGTGGCCACAGGGACACAAGCAAGTATCTCTGCAAGGCACTGCAATGTGCCATATTTAAATATCAACTTGTTGACAGCTAGCTCAGGAATCTCTACATGGCACTGTATTGAGAGGCTATAAATATGCCATTATCTTTCTCATTTAAGTTTGCTGGCAGGTGGTAGAAAAAATGACTTCAGTAGAGCTGCACTAGAGACGAATTTCTAAGAATGTGATTTCATGTCATGAAATGACAATGCTTAAAAATGTAGTAACTATGATAATTCTTCTCCCAGATCTATTATTGATAATCTGGTTCCATTAAATTTAAATGCATAAGAAAGAAAACAAAACTATTCATTGGGAACTTGAAGCAGTTTCAACAGAATTTTTCAAAAGAAAACAAAGTGATCAGACCACTAGAAAAGTTCCAGGCATGCTACATATTGTCTTGATGTTAAATACAAAAGAGAGCAGAGGAAAAGACAGTCTTAATAGATATATTCAGACTATTTTCTCCACTAACCTGACATGGACCAACACACACATTATAAAGAAAAAAAATTGCTAATGAACTGCCATTTTTAAAAGAATGAAAAATATTGTGGGTTTTTTCAAAATGCTGTTATCAAAAAGTGAAAAAAATAATTTTAGACATTAAAAACCTACTACATAAGAAAAATACTTAGAGCAAGATACCTCAAGAGATATGACCTTTTAATATTTTTCATGTTATGAAACTCCCATAGTGAGTATTAATCAGTTCTATCATAGTTATCATATATTCTTGGTTAATGAGGGAAGATAGGATAATGGTCTCCAAATGAATAAAAATATATTAAAGAACAATCAGGGACTAGTTATTCTCATCAATCAATGAGAACAGAACAAGTTATAATAAGCTCAGAATTCAGTAGAAAATAAGAATAGCCTGTTAATTAAATAGGGCCCTTTGAGAGGTGCTGCTATGAGTAACACTCTAGAAACTGAGTTTTTGTCATTTCTCTACTCTTTGCCCTAAAACAGATGGTCAAATACTTTAACGGGTATATTCAAACAATGTGCAGCACTGGTTCTGCAATGCCATGGAGAAAGTAGACTAGGTATTTGGACTCAAATTTAAGCATTGGGACTCAAATAATGTTATTAAATTGGACAAATGGAATTATGACCCCAAAATATTTCCTCACCAGAAATGATCCATTACAAACCAGCATGTTAACTTCTCCTTTCAGACACCTCCATACATTTCCCAGGAAACAGAAAGTGGTGTGACTTTCATAAGGATGCTGCAGCTGCTACTGCTCCTCCTCTAACAACATCTAAGAAAATTTAAAATCTTCTTTGTCTTGAATACATCTATAAAAACTTTAATTTGCTAACAGATTTAGATTTAAGGCAAAAGGAATAGAAATACTGGACTATTAAGTTTCAGATGTATCACTGCATTATGAAACCAACAATTGGAAATCAAGCCCCACTTGACCTGATATTTGTTCTTTTATGGTTAGATAGAATTTACATCTCTCTTACCGTCGAATACCTCCAGCTCATCAAATTGCTTTTCACTTTGAAACATTTCTACAAAGATGGAGATGTTATATCCTGGCTCAACCTTTATAGTCCAAGAACAGGTCTGAGAATTGGGATAGGTGCCTGGGTAACCTGGACTGAGGATCACTCCTGATGATTCTGTACGGATTTCATTTGCTGGACATTGTGCTAGAAAGGACACAAGAAGAAAACAAGAGTAGCAATGAAATAAAGCATTTCCTTTCCATGAGAAAACCAGTATTATTTTTCAGAGATATGTATGCTTGAGGTTCAGTTTCCAAATGAAAACATGTTAAAATCATATTCTAGATGGAAGGAACAATAAAGTTCCCTTTAGCACAAACAGAAACAGGACCACCTACCTTTATAAACCTTGCGTTTATGAAACAGGATACTAATTACAGTAAAACATTCATCCCGAAATGTGTCACAGCCCAAAGGGTTTACAGCTAAGGGATTCACATATGCTGGTGTGATCATTCACACAGGTGAGGTAAAAGGCCTGGTAAAATTTTTATTTGGAAACCTGGTAGCTGTCTTCTATCTGAGGTCTAAAAAACCCCTCCCACCTTTAATAATGAAGTCTGTTACATAAACATGACAACATATTGGAACTTCTAGGCACACCAGATCAACTGAAAGCATACATGTTTTGTGCACACAAAGGGCTTATTTTGGATACAGAACAGTCCAAGTCAACTAAGTAAGACCTTCTCAGCAACCACTTCCCCTATTATTTAAACTCCGAACTCATAACAATTTCACCTGGTATTCATAGGCGTTTATGATGACTGCATATGACAAAGAGTATACTGTATTAAAATGTTGTGAATTTTATATCCTAAATACTGGTTTTAATTAAGAAATTCTTTTGTTGGTCACTGTTTTTCTTTAACATTTTGCCTCTCATGCAGGACTGATTTTTTCATTTCTTCACTGTTGAAGTCTGATACATTTTGTACACAGTTTCATAATATATGTGCATTTTAACAATTTTTTTTGTGTCAGATTCACAAATATATCTTGAACAGAAATGCATTCCTGGAAACTGTCTAGCACAGTACCCAAGTACTTGCATAAATTAAAGGGTATAGGAAAGATGAAAAATGTAACAACAGAGGGAAAATGATAGGGGTGGGGAATGTTACAGGGGAAAAACCACATGTAACTATCAGAAACAAACATAAAAAACTGGACCATTTCCCTTAGTTGGCCTTTTACAAACTCGTAGGTGAAATTTAGGTTCAGTTGTAGCTAAGAAGAGTTTTGCTGTAAACTTCTGGAAAACAGTATCGGGACTTTATCAATTGTCCTCTCAAAGAAATTAAGCATACTGGTAGAGAAGGAAATTATATTTTATAAAAGATGTCCAGTCTTTACCTTCTGTTCCATACACAAACCTGAACCCTCCACCAGAAGCAACAATGCAAACAAAATAGGAATTTAATCAATTAATTCACATATAAATGAACCATCACTTTCCTACATAGTTCATAGACCTTTACCTTTGAGAAGCTGGCTTATTCCTGTCTTTTCTCTAACCTGGATAGAGTTTTCCAGACTTGTGTGAGGAAGGTAAGAGAAAGTGTACATGCCCAAGTGCAACAATACAACGTTCCATTCATTGTCCCAGATTCTTTAGAATATTTTAAATAATGATACATTAAGTGAGAAAGGTATTAGTTTCAAACTTAACTTACAAACTCATTTTCTGCAGACTAACAATTTCTTAATGGCACCAAAATTTAGAAAAAAGAAACTAAAAATCAGAACAGTTCTTTTCTGACTGTTCCAAGACTTCCCTAGATCTGACTTACAGGTTGAGCCTTCAGCACAAAAGTTGGGGTGATTTTTCTTCAGCTGTGATTTTTTTTATACTATAGCATAAATTATAAATCACTTCTCTAAAAGCCACTCTAATTATTTAGGGATATAAGAAGGGGGAAAGTATGAAAAAGTAAAACCTACTTATTACTCATTTTTGTCATAACCTTTTCTTCTTCAGTCTGCTCTAATAGACTGGAGAATATGTAGCATTATCATGCCAGCAAATGCAGGAAGACATATTAGATTTTTGAAACTCTCTCTTCCTCTCCTCCCCCTCATCTTGTTTAGCTAAAAAATTTCTTCAGTCAGAGAGAAAAATGTCAGCCTGTGAAAAGGAGGGATGTAATATGCAAGTGAAAATATACCATCAAGCAGGGAGAACAAGGTGTGGGCTGGGGAAAAAATGGCAAGCAAATAATTTTTCCTTGGCATGTGTCCCTTTCTGCTATCACTTGACAGCACTGGCTATAGCAGAGATATCTCTAAAAGGTAAAACCATTTTTCATAGAAGGCATCCTAAGAGAAAGAAAGCCTATGGGGTAATGGTATATAAAGTAGTAAGAATCCTTTTGACAGTTTTAATTCAGGAATTGCCTCTTGAGATAGAAACACCTGAAGCCAAATTACACCCAGAAATTTCATGCAAGCTTCTGTGTAAGAATACAGCATTGTGTGTATTTAATGACAGTAGCTTCTCTTTCTCATTATCTTAAAATGAAACACACAGTTACTTTGACTTCCTATATACTTCAGAATAAGAGAAGAATAATGTGAGAAAATACAGTCAGCAAGTGCTCTGTCTCATGAATCTGCAGAAAGTACAAGTAAACCAGCAAATTATCAGAGAACAACATTGGGCAGAAACATATTGTAAGATAAATAACTAACTATTTTCCCTTAGTTAAATACCTGAGACTTACTCCCAAGCAGAAGTTTGGCTAGCTATGTGGCATTTCCAGTCAGACATGCAGTAAAAGTGCTCATCAGTGATGAAGAGTAGCTGACATGACACAGTTCCACAACCTCCTTTACCCCGTAGTATCATTTGCTTAAGCTACAAGACCGTTTTTAAGAAAAGAAGATGACTTTTACTGATCCAGTATTGGCTTCATCAGAATATTTTTTATAATGTTGAAGTCTACTAGAGCAACTTGTGGATTAACAGCTGGTTTTCAAAGTTGTAAATTACAAGTATCCTGGAGAAATCAGTAATGCTGTCAGACTTTTCACAGCAAAATACAGTGATTCTTTTCAACACTGAAAAACTACCACTTCTCTGGATAAACTATGCTTTAAGAAATGGTCACGATCAACTAAACATGACAAAAAAGTAGTTGCAAAGCACAGGAGATTTGGAAGGAACATATGGGACTGCAGCAAATGCCTCTGGAATGGTTTTTAGTAAACATGCCATATCTAAAAACTAACAGCAGATATGGTAAGGATACAACTGCCTTTTGTTGCCTGCTTTTCTTCAGCATCTTAGGGAGTTATGGAAATGACCATTGGTCAAATTACTCGTGAAAAACATTATTTACTGGTCATTCAGATTTGGGGCCTGCAAATAAACTCTGGATGTTACACAGATACAGCCCAGACAAAACTAAAGCCAGGTGATCTCATAAAATGGAAAGTGTGATGGTACATTCTTCAGAAAAGTTTACAGTTGGGTTCATCTAAAAGGTTTTTATCACAGCCCATTACATGGGTGCTCTTTCAGCAAAGTTCCCACAGGTATCATTTCCAAAGAGGTGCACTATAAGTATCTTCTTAAGAACAAGCTGCATGAACTTGTGTTTACATACTGCAGCATATGAAGGTTTTGGAATCTGGGTTGGAGGATTTTCAAGTAAGAATAAGATTAAAAATTACAGTTCGAAAAACCTGAGATCAGTTTACAGTGATCCACAGAACACTGTCATAAAGTGTTGAAATATTCTTCACTATCTCAAGAAACTCACTGCAAGTATATGAAAGAAATGGAGCCAGGGAAGGAAATGCAGTGAGAAAACATAGGAAAGTCACCAATGCAGAGAAGTGAAAATTGCTAGTTTCCTTTGGGAGAAAGAAATCTTATAGAATAAGAAGAAAGACAATCACTCAAGAAAGCACAGACACCTTGACTGTGAGCATCTCAGAAGCCTCTGAAAATGCTCCAGATGAGAATTGGCCACTGTAAGAATGGTCTTGCAAAAAGAAAAAGAGACACGACTAAGAAATTGCAGGGAGAAGAAAAAAAAGATGAAAAACCCACAGAAATTACTTTTTCTGCCTTTCTCTTTCACCTGCTTTGTTCTTAAATCATCTATTTTTTCTTGTAAAGGACATCAGAGACAAAAAGAGAAGCAGAAAAAAAGGCAAGGAAATAGCTTGTTTGCTAGGTTTGAAAAAATAACAACAAAAATCATTTTTTCAAAAGCAGGTAAAAGTTATCAATAACAGAGAAAGACTGCTGCTAGCTTTCTCATTCCTTGCAGCTGATTCTTAAGAAGGGACCCGAAACTAATTTATTTACCACAGGGGAAAATGTGCCTTTTGCAGATGCTTCCTCATGCCCTTCTCTCGTAATTGAGGAAAAGTATGATGTTACTTTGTAATTAAGAACATTTCTTTGGTGAGTGAATATTAAAAATCAACAGCTTAAAGGTCAGAGAATTTCCTTGAACACATCATCACATGTACACAACATAAGAAACAGGTCAATGCAGGATTGCTGTAGGAGTTCTTTCCTCCATATATTCTATTGTATTCACTTAGTGGACTTCAAAACTTTACTAACAGAACAATTTCCAAAAGGAACAAGTACTGTTTATGTGAAAAAAATGCATTTCTTCACTACAAATCAGTGGAAATAGTAACGCAAAGGGTGAAAGAGGATATGGAATATTCTTTTGTGGTACTGAGACAAAAATAGCATGTTGTGAGGCCTCCCCCAGCATATTCTTAGGGCAGAAAATTCAAGTAAAAATGAAACTCTTATGTCTTTCTAAGCTGTAAATAGCTCCGTAGGTCTCCTGTGCCAGAGCAGAAGTGGCCAAATCTCCCTACACGGCAAGCTATAGCTCTAACTCTTCCTATGGCCAAGATTCACTTCCTATGCCTAAGAGTCATTGGACAAGAGGTCCCTTCCAACCTCAACCATTCACAGGAGACATACCACAGGGACTTAAAAGAGGAACAGTTCTGGAGTAGTTCAGGGACATGGGAAGGCAGACAGCGTATTGCTCCTTTGCAGTTTGGGAGGCTGGCTGCACCACGGGATTACGTGGCAAATTGGCAGTGTTCATCTTGGCAGCTGGCTCTCTTTCTCCACCATAATGAAATACCCACCAACTTCCCCCCAGTATAGCTTAGCCGCAGATTGCATGACTTAATCTCTAGGATGGAAGCTAGACTTGAACATTTTACAAGACATAAAATTGAGATACTGAGACAGTGAGACTGCTTCACCTTGCTCTATAAAACAAAAGGCACATCCATTTTCCATTACCACTAATAACTAGTATTTATCACTTCAACAAAAATAAACTCCACAGTGATATTTTCTTGGTATCATACACACAACAAGTGAAAAGAAAAATCTGCAATTTGGACCCTTTTGTTCTACACTGTTAGCACCAACCTTTAGCATGGTATTTCAAAACAGAATACTCCTAAATACAAAGTCACACAAATCAATTCAGTTGAGGCATACATATTCCACTGTTAATAGTGTTTCTTTTATCTGCCAATCAATTAACACATTAACATTATATTCTTCAGTATTATATTTGATACCTTCTGGACTCTCTTCTGTCACCTAAGTTACAGGGTGATTCAACTCCCTACACATTTAGAAGCTTAGGAATTGATGTGAAGTTTACCAATCAAGAAAATCTGAGCTGCAAAACACAGAATTAGACACTTGAGCCCTGGAAAATATCTAATTATCATTTATTTATAACTATATCCCATGAATTTTAAAAGTAGCTATTGTAAAATGGTTTGGAATGATAAGAGGAATAAATATTAAAAAAAAAACCAACCTTCTTTAGGCATATTGGAGGACATAAGCTATCTATTTTACATTCATTTTTAGTCATATTATTGCACATGTAAATTCCAAGTACTGTTATTTGTTAGTTTGCATAAATCCATACATACAGGCAATGCTTAGAGAAAGCCAACAGGAAGTAACAAAGACCTTCACATTAGACAGCCACATGTAATTGAGTGCAGTGGGGCAGTGTCACGAGAAAGGTAATTCTGCAGGACAACATAACATTCTCATCATATCCTAGTTTGGAGAAACAGATTACCTAACCTGGCTTTTGCAGAAATCTGATTTGGTTGTTTTGGGGAACGCCTGACTAAGCTTCTTGACTTAACTCTAATACTACTTCTGATGTCTCCATCCTTGATTTTGCTTTTTATTCATAAATAGCACCACACTAGGAGAATATTATCACACCACCTCTCTAAGTGGTTTGAGCAGCCAGATTAGAGATCTCTACCTTGCACCGAATGCCAATTAGCTGTTTTACTAGTAAGTCAATATTTGTGACCAATACAGGAATATTTCTTACAGTTGCAAAGCTCATCATGCTTTAATTTACATCTCTACGTTTCCCTAACAGCAATTAAAAAAGGAAAGAAATTTGTAACAAGAGGATATAAGGATAGGATGAGAGCAGAGGCTCCAAGTGTATAAATACAAATCACAAATGGTCAACTACTGGTAAACATAAATTCATGCACAATGAGAGGATGTTCTGTAGGGTGCCTAGGGCTCTGCACATTAGACAATACCTGGCACATTACCATGGTGCCAAGCATTATGAAAAAGTCTGTCCTCAGGCAGACCAGGGAGGAAGGCAAAGGGAGCTGTAAGAAAAGTACAGTGTGGTGCGATTACAGCTGCTCTGCAGGTCGTTCATTCAGAATGATGTAGAAGTGATCACTGAGACTGATTTTTCTTGCCTGCCACATATGTCATCAGACTTGTATATAGTATCCTAGAACCCGGCCTTCTATTATATAAATATATTTTTCGCCTACTACAACACAGTGGCACAGAGCAGGAGAATGGAAAGTTTTCTAGCACCTTTAAAAAATGTGAAGCTGATCCAAATAAGGACAATATGAGCGATTATAAACTACAGGTAAAATGCAGAAATAAAAGAAGGCAGTCCAAAAATTTGTTTGAAATACAATATGCAAATTACATGGCAAGTACCAATTTTTTTCAAGTCTATCAGAATCAGATAGCATTGTATAAATGCAGTTCTATACTATGTCACCTCAAAAAAAACAGAGTAGAATTGGAAAAGGTATTGAGAAGGATGACAAGAATGATTAAAGGTATGAAATATCTTCTGGTTTATACAATCATGCCATAAATGTGGTGAATAGAGAACAACTTGTTACTGTTTCTTTTTCCATAAGAACTAGAGGACACAAGTGAAAACAGCAGGTGCTAAATTCAAAGCAGACAAACATCTTCACATAATAAATAAATTATGGAACTTCTTGTACAAAACTTTGTGGGTTTAAAGCATTTACATGGGTTCAAAATGAGACTGAATAAATCCACTGAAGAAATAGCCCTACAGGATTCAAAGTACAAAGAAAATTGTGAGCTTAAAAGTGGCTTAGCTACAGTTGGGTGGAGGCCTTAATTAACTGCATGCTTGCAATGATCTTACATGCTCCACCAGAAAACCATTACTGGCCAATGCCAGCGATGGAACACTGGGTATATGGTCTGGTATATTGGATTTCTGGTCTGATTCAGAAATACTTATTTCTCCCTTTCAGACACTTAGGTTTTCAGGGTGCAACGCGAGTACTTTCCTATATTTATCTAAGAGTAAACACCATAAAGATGGTAATTAAAACCACAACTTTTAAATGATCTACCAATATTTCATATGACCTAGAAGAAATATTCATAAATATAAGCTAGGGTGTTATCATAAAATAGGAATTCTGTTCCACATTTGTCCCCATAGTAATAATTCATGTAGACAGATAGAGGTATTGGAGAGGATGGAATAAAAACAAGTAATTCTATTTTCCAGAAAGGAAAATAAAATTTATTTAAAGATACAACTTGTCTGAAGAAGGCTGCATCCCAAGTTACGTAAAGACACTCCTCTCTTTCTTATGTCTGTCCAACATAACTGTGCCAGAATCTTTACTCTAATGCATCCACTTCCATTGTATCCTGTCTCTGAATCAGTCCAATGGCTTTTTTGGTTATCAGATTATTTCTACTGAAGCTTCCCCCATGTCTGACAGAGCCAATGCCAGTCGGCTCCAAGATGGACCCGCTGCTGGCCAAGGCCGAGCCCATCAGCGATGGTGGTAGTGCCTCTGGGAGAACAGATTTAAGAAGGGGAAAAAACCTGCTCAAAGGCAGCCAGAGAGAGGAGTGAGAATATGTGAGAGGAACAGCCCTGCAGACCCCCAGGTCAGTGCAGAAGGAGGAGGAGGAGGTGCTCCAGGCGCCGGAGCAGAGATTCCCCTGCAGCCCGTGGGGAAGGCCATGGTGAGGCAGGCTGTCCTCCTGCAGCCCAGGGAGCTCCATGGGGGAGCAGATCTCCACCTGCAGCCCAGGGAGGACCCCACGCCGGAGCAGGGGGATGCCCAAAGGAGGCTGTGACCCCGTGGGAACCCTGCGCTGGAGCAGGGTCCTGGCAGGACCCATGGAGAGAGGAGCCCACGCTGGAGCGGGTTTTCTGGCAGGACTTGTGACCCCGTGGGGGACGCACACTGGAGCAGTGTGTCCTGAAGGACTGCAGCCTGTGGAAGGGACCCACGCTGGAGCAATCTGTGAAGAACTGCAGCCCGTGGGAAGGGCCCACGTTGGAGAAATTCGTGAAGGACTGTCTGCTGTGGGAGGGACCCCACACTGGAGCAGGGAATGAGTGCGGAGTCCTCCCCCTGAGGAGGAAGGAGCGGCAGAGACAAGGGGTGAGGAACTGACCCCAACCCCCATTCCCCGTCCCCCTGCGCCGCCGGGGGGAGGAGGGAGAGAAAACCGGGAGTGGGGGTGAGCTGGGAAGAAGGGAGAGGTGGGCGGAATGTACTTTAAGATGTGGTTTTATTTCTCATTACCCTACTCTGATCTGACTGGTAATAAATCAAATTAATTTTCCCCAAGTTCAGTCTGTTTTGCCCGTGACGGTAATTGGTGAGTGATCTCTCCCTGTCCTTATCTAGACCCACAAGCCTTTCGTTATATTTTTTCTCCCCTGTCCAGCTGTGGAGGGGGAGTGATATAGCGGCTTTGGTGGGCACCTGGCCTCCAGCCAGGGTTAACCCACCACAATCTACAAATTCTCAAAGGACTGCAAAAAACCAAGCGTTGCTACCATCAGAGAAAGCCACTAGTTTCCACAGCATCTGCAAGAACTGTCGGAAACAAACTACTTCCCTGTGCTTAACAGATGGCTAATCATTATCGGAAGCTCCTAATATCTCTGTAGTTTTTACAATAATTGTTTACTTCAGGCTTTCATTTTTCATTTACACTCTAATTGACACAGTCAAGAGTTAAGTTACTGCTGTTACTATTAACTTAAAATTGAAAGCTGGATTTGCAGTACTATGATCTTATTAACATATCACAGTGGGAACAGAGAAATACATTGATTGGAAAAAAAAAATCAGACAAAAAATCAAACATCAATAAGTATTGAGTTATCTGATCAAGAAATATACAGAAATGCATAATTTTCTCACTACTTTTGCATATTGTATGTTGAGGGTCCTGAAATGAATACTGAATCTTTTCCACTCAACTCCAGAGAGTCCCTGTCTCTCAATCTATGACAGATCCCAAATTATTTTATGCACAAGTTAAGAAAGGGGAGGGGTAAAAACTTTACTCACATATCAGTGGTCATATGGACAAATTACTTACACATGCATCAAATACATTATGGCATCAAGAAACTAATGCAGCTTATACTATGAATACTGTACTAATTTTTAGATCATGGAAATAGAGCACCAGGGTAACATGAAGCAAGGTAGAGATACAGCTGTTAATAAAGTGTCATAATAATTGCTGTGCCTTCCAGTGTTACCAGTTGTGCATACGGATGTTGTTACTTCGTGATATTGAAGATGCTCCATCCGTAATTACATATTATAGATCAAAGCTAATCCCTGTTAATATGTTATGAATATCAGAACTTCTCATCACTTTTTGACTTTCGTAAAATTTCAGTGATGGTGTCTCATCACTAACTTGTTTCCCCCCCAGAAAAAATCTGAGGTACTTCAGGACAAAATTCTACAGATGCTTTCTCGATCACTTTTTCAACATTTCAAAATCTTTTTGCTACCCACTATTTAACAAACTAAACCAAACTAAAGAAAAAAATAACCAACAGTATCTGTTGAAAAACATAATTTAGAGGACTGAGTACAATTCTCCAAGATATACTTGTTTTCTACGAAGATGAGCAAATTGTGTATGAATGCACACCTAAAAATTGTTCATATTAAATTTTTTAATTCTTTGTTTGAAATACTGTAATTGTAAACATAGTATGAATAGTTGAAAGACTTTTAGTGCTTCCATGAATTAAAATTTGCCACATATTATTTTAGAACACATTTTTCATGTGACTTTGTCATAAAATGTCGCCATATTTGTGAAAGCAGAGCGAATAATTTCTTATTTTATTTTGAAAGCTTAATTTAAATACACATTTTTAAAACGCTTCAGGGGTGAAAAGAATTCTTTGGTTTGATATGAAACAATGTTAAATAACTTAAATGAATTTTAGAAATCAGTGTTTCATTAATGGTGTAGTTAAATAGTTAAAGCCACTTGTCTTTTGATTCTAAAGAGTTTAAAGTCTGTGCAAAAATTTTAGGGACCAATTTGAAAACGTGTGCGTTTCTTAGATATTGAAGAAATAAGTAGAATCTTTTCTTTTAAACATTAATGAAAATACAATGCCCAAAAATTTGATGCTTAATGTATAGGAAGATAAAAAAGGATGCATACTAATGATACGCACACCATGCAAGCATATATTTACCTTCACAAAATGGAGAGGATCCTTCAAACTGCAACTGTGCATTCAGTTTGCAGGTTAATATATCTTGCCCAACAAGGGTGAAACCAGGATGGCACTTGTACTTCACAAAATCTCCTGAAAAAGTTATTGACAAAAAAGTTAAACCCAAAAAACCCTTCAAACAGAAGTATACCAAAAGCTCAGGTGGAAGATGAAATATATTAATAGTTTAGTTTAAATAGAATTCTAGTGAAAACATAAAAAAGAAAAGGAGATACTACTTTTTCACCTATTTCAAAGTCATCATCTTCTGTAAACAAATCTGCATGTGGAACTGTGGGTGGAGGCTGGCACTTCTTCAGCTGATAAGCTGCAAAATTAAATGAAAAAAAAGATTAAATACTGGTGTGTTAAGAATTATTTTACAGAAAATTCATTTCCTATTCACACTTTCCAAATTACCAAAGCTGCACTGAATCTCATGGTCTCTCAGTTACAACATTTTCCAAGTTAAATGTCATGACATTACATATTATCTATAAAAAAATATTTTTTATCAGTATAGATAGTATATTACACTGCCTAGATAGTTATAGATCCATTGTAGGATTTGATGCAGTTGTGATGTTTATGAGGAGATTTTTGCAGCTACAAGGCTGACGTTTCTTGTGGCTGCTTTTCCATCATGTGATAGGGCTAATGGTTATAAATCACAGGTTACTTGGATTTCCTTGAAAATCTGTAATTACCTGTCACACACCTGGCATGTCATATTCATGCTTAATTTAAGCATACTTGGAGTTGATCTTTCTCAGGATACAGGTATATATATATTTACTTTAAGAAGAAACATCAGTAATCGTAATAATAATTTTATAAGTTACACAAAAAAAGCCAAAACACAATGCCTTTAAACCAAAATCTCTTCTCTACTCTTCAAATCTGTTTCAATAAATTGTGAGCAATCTCATAAGGAAGGTGACCAGTACAATGACTTGACATGTTTCTGAAATGGAGCAGAATGCCTACAACAGCTGAAGAAGCCATTTCTGGATAAAAAATCCAAAACAGAGATTTGAGATTGTGATCAGAGTGCACATACGCTGAGAAAATCTCTCCTCCTCATGGAACTAAATCACAGTCAAGAACACAAATTGTCCTTGTAACTTGATAGTCCTATGCACTTGCTGGTTTTGAGAAGTTAAGAAACACAAAATGTTGGGACTCTGCCCTTATCTTCCACGTAAGCTTTTACAGCCCGTCACTGTAAAGCAATTGTACAAGGAGAAAAAAACCCCAAACACGTGGAGAGTTTTTCATCCACGGAGAGTTTCCAAGGACAGGAAGGAGAAAGCGTATATGTATTCCTGTGTACTTAATGTATTTGTATGGTGTTCCTGATAAATATAGATATAAATATACACACACACAAAAACATACATGTAATTATTATATACATGTAATAGCA
Source organism: Haliaeetus albicilla (assembly GCF_947461875.1). NCBI lineage: Eukaryota > Metazoa > Chordata > Aves > Accipitriformes > Accipitridae > Haliaeetus > Haliaeetus albicilla. Next base: position 24,103,538 of record NC_091500.1, read on the forward strand.
CCAGTTTTTCTGGAGAACACCTGAGAAAAAAAGCTTTGCAAGCTGCTTAGACACTTGTAATAGCAAGTATCAAAGAAACAGACAGTAAGCAGGTTTCCAGCATTAACATTTTCCTTCTTTTTGGAGAAAAACATAGACAAGAAAAACATCTCAGACTCTGAGTACTAGTTTCATAAAGACTTCCCCATGTAAATATGTATCTTCAGGTACTCTCTTTCTGTGGCATTTCCTCCTGTTCTTGTGAATTAATTCACCCTATCTTTTTGAATTACAGTCCAGAAGGCTAACAATCTTTCATTCAATATAGATAATCTGGGTGAATTAGTCAGAATTAGAACTAGAATTTAGCATTTCACTTCTGAGTTAGATCCCCAAGCTGCATGCCCTGTAGCCCTGACTGTAACTTCAAAGTATTTTGCTGGATATCAGTCTTAAAGCTGTTGTTCAACCCTCCCACAGCATCCCATCAACCTTTCTGACCATGAGCCCTAGCATGGTCAGCCGGTGAAGAATTTTATTACAGAAGGTTCAAAGTAAGTTAACTAATAAATGGGCCAAAATAACTCAAAAAGTAAAAGCTTAATATTAGATAGCGATAATTAACATTAAAGACAGAATGTATTTTATTTAAAGACACAAATTAATGTTCTTAAGATCTTTTTAATGAGTTATTTTAAAAACTATTTTGTACTGTTATTTAAAAAAAGTAGCAAATCCATGAATCATGGTAAATTTATTTAAGATCATTCAGTACATCACAAAGTTAAGAATATTTTTAAAATTCACTAATTGATTGTGGTAATTAGATGCTAATGATATAAAGCAAACTGACCATGAAAATTGAGGACAAAGAATCCTCCTGTTGAAAAATCACTGTGAAATTTGAGGAGGACTTGATTGGTGGAACTGTAAGCTGTTTCCAGAGCTGTGTTTCCACTGAAAACTCCCAGCTGAGGCGAATTATGGTCAGGACCATCCCTAGGAAAGGAAACATAAAAAATAAACTGAAGAAATACTGTATTTAACATTTACATTATCAGTTTCTTTTCTTTGAGGAACAGGTTAAATTTTTGACAAAAATGTTTGTCCTAATGATTCAAAATGAGTTTGTTTTCTTTTTCATTTTCTAGCAACACAGAATACTCTTTTTAACTTCAAAGCCTAATATTTTTGAGACACCAGGAGTATTTTACAATAGCTTTTATATTTCCACAGGCAAGAAATTTATTGGCTGACTGAAATCTTCTCTGTCTGTTCCTGCCAAAGATTGTTATGTACACAGCAGCTGAAAAAAAGAATCTAGAAAACTCTTCTAATCTTATCATATTTCTGACATTTTTGACCCAGATCCTACAAGCCCTTACTCATGACTAACACTAACAGAGGTGTGGAAGTTGCAAGTTACTCTTGCCATTTAAATTCATTCTAAAGACTCAAAGGTATCGCCTAAGGAAAAAAAAAAAAAAAAAAAGGAAAAAAAACATTTTCTGTTTCTGAACAGTAGGATAGACACCCGAAGAGAAATATACTCCAGTAACATCAGGCTGCATTAATTTTCAATATCATCATATAGAACATTCAGGCCTGACCAGGCAGAATAGATAAACAAACAAAAAACCCCTGCTTTTATGACTGAAAAATGTTTTGAGCTCTGCAATGCTTATTCCTGGTCTTTTTGTATTTTACATATAATGCATCTAAACTGAATAAAAAAGCTTTTGTGATATGTATTTTAGAAGGCTGGAGATTATCTAGAAGCTTGCTGATAGCTGTTTGTCCTGGTTTCAGCTGGGATGTAGTTAACTGTCTTCCTAGTAGCTGGTACAGTGCTATGTTTTGAGTTCAGTATGTGAAGAATGTTGATAACACTGATGTTTTCAGTTGTTGCTCAGTAGTGTTTAGACTAGAGTCAAGGATTTTTCAGCTTCTCATGCCCAGCCAGGGCACCTGACCCAAACTGGCCAACAGTGTATTCCATACCATGTGACGTCCCATCTAGTTTAGGAACTGGGAAGTGGGGGGGGGAGGGATTCGCCGCTCGGGGACTGGCTGGGTGTCGGTCGGCGGGTGGTGAGCAATTGCCCTGCGCATCATTTGTACATTCCAATCCTTTTATTACTACTGTTGTCATTTTATTAGTGTTATCATTATCATTATTAGTTTCTTCTTTTCTGTTCTATTAAATCGTTCTTATCTCAACCCAGGAGTTTTACTTCTTTTCCTGATTTTCTCCCCCCTCCCACTGGATGGGGGGGGAGTGAGTGAGCGGCTGCGTGGTGCTTAGTTGCTGGCTGGGGTTAAACCACGACACTGTTAGCTTTTGACTTTCACTGTCTTTAAATCAGAGGGATATTTGTTCACCTCAGCTGTATTGTTAAAAAGCCAAGCATTAACTAATATTTGTCTATCTCAAACCTATCAAGATAATCTGTTCATAAAAAGAAAAATCCACCGTAGGGACTATGATTCAAGTTTTAAAAGAATGTGTGTCATGTACATAAATTGTACATACAACTTGTTTTTTTAAAAATGTAATTTAAATTAATTATTCTTCTCTTGTACAGTTTTTCAGGATTATTCAGGCTTCCAATTTCTACTCTTGTATTAGTGACAACAAGAATAAATAAACTATGGGTGACTTGGCATAAAAATGTATTTTGTTCTTCCTACTGCCTTGAAAACAAGAGTGAAGGTTATGAATATTGAATAGGAACTTGATAATTTACTTAGGTTTTCATTTTAAATGTCTGATTCCCAGAAGAAAAAAACAAAGGCAAACCAAAAAGCTTTACTATTAAGATTTGACTTTTTATACAGAAGTGAATGGCATATACATGAATGACTTAAACAAAATTACACTAAACAGCCTCCTCCCAGCAAATGCAGGAGCTGACCATTGCTGATACCTCAGAAAATAACTCTAAAGAAAGCATGCTTGTAATTCATGGATGATTGGGATAAGCTGTAAAACAGTTGTTTTAAAATCTTTATTAAAAGAATATAACAGTTCAGGAATTCAGCACATACTTCAGCCAAACAAGTTCAAAAAGCTGACACAATTTTAGGACTTAATTGCTTAGGCAAAAAGGGAAGTCATAGATACAGTTGGATTTTTACCAGTGAAGGTTTTTGTTTTTATTTAACATGCCAGACAGGACAACCTATGGTGCATTTAAGACTTGGGTTTATAGGTAATGCAGATACCAGAGGTAGCTAAACGGCAGATGATGAACAGTTACGCATCTCTATAAACTGACTGGATTTTCCCTGTATTACATGGACTTTAGTATTGCTGTCTGGAAAAAACTCACCCCAGACAGCAATAGGTACAGGAATAGTGGACTAGGTGGGAGATGGGAGCAGCTGACTCACAGAGGAGTAAGTTACATCCTATATTCTGTGCAAACTGTCCTTTTGCTGAACTGTCTGTAGCATGTATGAGAGCTAAGTCACTTTGCACATTATATGGGGTAAGGACCAGGGTTAGCCATAGATGAGAAAGTACGTAACAACTTCAGCGTCATCGATGCCTGCTCTTGAGTGCAGTAAATTCTTATGCAAGAATTTAGACAGCCCTGACACCTCTTCCTCCAGCTGAGGACACAAAGTTGAGATGGGTTTGGGTGGTAAGAAATACAAGTTCAGAGAAGGGGAACATATGTTATGAAGCTTAAAGACATAGAGGTACGAGGGCTAAAATCCTGGCTTCAGAAATACAGAGAGCATGTCTATCAGCCATATTAAGATATTAAGAAAATTTAATAAAATCTTAATTAATGCCTAAATTAGTTAATGCCTAAAGATGTCAAAAAGGTTTGCTACAACTAACATATTGCCTCATGTTTGTGGAACACGTAATTAAACATAATGCAGATCATTACATCACTTTGACCTCACATGGCCTCACTTAGAAAACAGAGAGCTCAAAGAAGATCTGATTGATAGCTGAGTTAGAGTTTCAAAGTAATTTTGGAACAATATTCTTAAAGAGGTCAGACAGTGACAGATAATATTTATTTTTTTTCATAGAATCGTAGAACTTGTTTTATGCTGTTCTTCAGCACATATGACAACCTAAAGAGCAATACTAAGCAAAAGCTGTAGCTTGGGACAGTAAAATCTGATAAATCAATCAGAAAAAAATCGCTTTTGTTTTGAAAAAATTGCATACCAAACTGCAATGTAGTCATTCACAGGTTCAGTCTGGAGTAAGGTAAAGTTGATATAAATCCCATGGCCTGGAGGTACAATAATTAACCAAGTACAGTCCTTGGAATTTGGGTATTCATCTGGAAATCCTGGGGAATAAACTGTACCATTCTGAGCAGTCACATTATAGCCACAAGGAGCTGAAAAGAAAACAAATGAAAAATTAGTAGGAGAAACATACTTTATCATGTTACAAATGGAATATCAAAATGCTCCCAAATTCTAAAAGCTCCACAGGACAAGACATTCTAGGTCTTAAAGACAGCATTTTTCCTTGGTTGGTTTCTTCTCAGAGACAGAAAGTATTGAAACTTCTAAGAAATAGTTCATCCTGATGTCTTTCAGATTTCATTTCTTTAAATCCATCCAAATCTACTAGAAATATTGCTTTTACACAGAATTCTTGAAACTAAGCACACATTTCAAAAGGGGTACCTTTTGCTTGCATTCAACATTGAGAAACAAATAAACAAGCAAACAAAGCTTGCATGTTTCCCTACAGCTGAACCTTAACTGAACTGGAACACAATTCTAGGGGGAAAAAAAAAAAAAAAAAAAAAAAAAAGGCTGATTGTTCTTTCACTACCCCAAACCCAACCACTGTACTTTATTTCTGACAGTTTTTAGCCAAGTTTAATGATACTTCAATTGCAGTTTGTATGCTGATTATTCTTATGACAAGTAAAATGGAGATAGGGACACAAATTAGCATACACTTGCTGAATGAAATATGTGGGCAAATCAATGCCATGAAAAGGTGGCTGAGTAATTCAAGGGTAGCAAATATGTAATAATGTGCTCTCTTTTGAGTCTCAGTTTGGGGGAATTGACTGATTATAGATGCAAGCATGGATCTGAGTAGACATATGGCCATTAGTGCAAACTAATGAGTCTCACTCATTAGAGTGAGACCTTAACCTCATCTGTGGGTACTCAGCCTACCTCTGGAACTTTTCTCATTAGCTCTTACCATAAAGCTTATGTTATTATTGTCAGGGTTCCTGCAACTCCTTCAGACCCTCTTCATTTCTTTTTCACCTTTCAACAAGTGATGGAAAAGGAAAAGGGAAAAGGAAAAAGGAGAAGGGAAAAGGGAAGAAGGACTGAGAAATGCAGAAGGATGTCACATTTCCCATGTGGAAAATGTGCAGCTATATCATTGGGGTAGAAAGATCATCTGGCTAGCCCTTTTTGGATGAACTGTTTTAGTAATCACTGGATTTATAGGACAGGTTAAGGAGGCTTTAACCACTTCACTTTCTTCATCCGTATCAGTACTAGCTAATATGATGAATTTAGCACATCTTCGCATCTTAGAACAGAATAGTATCTGCTCCTGAACTACAACCCTTTAGTGCCCAACAAAAAGGAAACAAGCTAAGGAAAATGAAGAGTTGGTTTTATCTGTCTGACTCCTGGTTGCATGTACATGCCAAGGGCAGCTGGTAATGCCTATCAGCTCTGATAGTTCTATGATGAAAATGAGACTTGAGCCCATTTTTTCCTGTTCCCTAATCCCCTACTTTTATGCCATGGTCAGATTGCTTGGTCTCAGAAATCTAGTCTGTTCTCTCAACAGTACTCCATGTTTACGGCTAAAAGACTGCTTTGACAAGTATGCTTACTACATTGAAATACACTTTCTGAGACTAATATAGTGACAAGTGGAAAATCCTTTAAGTTCTAGTTAAGATCTAGGATTTTTCTGATAGAAGTTTTATACTTAAATATATTTTGAGTTTATTATATTTTTTACAGATTTATTAATGTTGTCAATGATTGCATATATTTTTTTATTTTGCCTCCATTATTCTCTAATACTCTACAAAGAATGCAGATGATTGATTGCATCTCAGTAAAGATAGTCTAATTCCTCTTATATCATTGTTAGCCATGACAGATCAATAAATTGTTTCAGAAAAAAAAAAGTGTCACAGATAACAAAACTCTAATAGAATAAGCAATACACACAGCTGATACTAGGCTTTCTCCAAAGATCCTTAAAGATCACAGGAGACAGAAGATTAAACAGAAATAACAGGCTATATTTCACACAAGACAAAAATAGCTTTAGTATGAATAAACAAATCACTCTAAATTAATGAAGTTGTTATATTGCAGAGAAGTTTGTATTGTGAAAGTTCATATTATAAACCTGAAACTCATCTACCTCAAGGACAATGTCAGTTATGAACTTGGGGATGCCCATCTTCAGCCCCATGATACAAGAAGTTTAACCATGTCATCCTTTCATCACAGAGCATAAAGCCAACAAATCTGTCTTCTGAATGGGAACAGAACTGCATAGACCAGAGGCTTAGTTTACTAGCTTAAGACAGACAACTGAATGACCTAACAGGTGCTAGACAGCCATACACCACAGAACTCAGATGACTTAGGGGAAGAATCCAGAAAAAAAATCCTGAAGTTCTAGCCACAGTGCTCTAAGTGGCAACCACCAGTCTTACAATTATAAAAAAAAATGCCCATGAAATCTCAGAAAGTTTCAAATTTTTAACAATTCAGTATAAAAAAATGAATATATTTGCAAAGTGCTGTTTTGCTGGGGCAGGGGTGTTTGAATTCATTGTGCTGTTGGCAAGTGCCTGCAGTTTAGCTAAACATTACAGGCATACTCATATTCTCTAATATGATCTGATAAACCCTGAGATTTGTTTTCACAAAACTAACACAGATCTTCAGTGAGATTCCTTAGAAGGGCAAACTTCCAGCCTCAACACTACCATTTCCCAGCTTGTTTTTATTTTTTTTTTTCCCCTATCTATTGATAACCCTGATATTACTCAAGAGGCAAAAACCCAAACCAACCCAAATGAAACAATAAACCCACAACATTTCTTTAGCATAAAGGGAGGGAACTCTACAAGTAGACTGGAAAAATTCTATCAGTTTAGGACTTCTAGCAATTTGACATCTCCTACTGTCTTCCTAGGTTCAAATGTTTAGAAAAAACAGCACTATCAGGAGCCACCTAATCTAACTGTTGTTATCTTCCCCCAGGTCCCAGGATTTTTTCCTATTAATTAAATTGGAAGTAGCATATCTTTTGTTTCTCTAGGAAGAGCTAATATACAAAATTTGAACATAGTAGATCAAGTGGCTAAAAATATCAAACTATGATTATACAGAACATAGAAGTGGGGCAATTTTTAATGCCAGTAGACAAACAAAATACACTGCTTCATATTTTTGAGAGAGACCTGCACTATGGTAATTCCCTTAGTCCATATGAGAAGCTTGAAAGGGTACTGAACATTTTTCTAGTACTACTATAAATCCAAAGAAATCATGAAATACAGAAAATATATGGAAAGGATAAAAAGCCCTTAACAAGTAAAACCTTAGCCATGTAGCCCAGTAAATATAGTTATGCACTGCTAATAACAGTCCATAGACTTTGTGTTAAGCTTACAAAACAGGCCACAGGCTCTGTCAGGTTTTTTATGGACTTGTTCTGGCAGTCTGGAGACTTGTTTTAACTTGTAATTATCTAATGATCGTCGGGAAACTACTTACTACTTCATTTTAGCTTTGTACAACTGTGTGATATAACACAATATCATATATATATGTATATATAATTCTGAATAAAAGAGAGTGATAACAAATAGGTTTTCTCTATAGAATGAACTTCTTGTAGCCCTTCTCCCAGACTGAGACCATTCACCTTAAGACATATAGGTACTGGAAGAGTGAGTGTACACCAGAGAAAGGGGTAGATATTAGATGTTTGTCTGTATGTCATTCTAGCATTACCTAATTTAAAATATTAGTAACACTGTAACTGTACTAATAATAATCTTTTGATTAGACTGTTAAGATTTTCTTTGGAATAACATTAAAGCCTTGGCTTTGCATCTATGGCATGTTCCTTTTGCCCATACCTATATCCCGAGTGTAACAGACTGGTGAGGATTCAAGCAACCTATCTCATAACATGGATGCAACAAATTCTTACCAATATATGAAAAAGCAAGAACATCTACAGATAATAATAGCAGAGACACTGTCATGATGATTTTCTTACTTGAAGGGGACAAACAGAGAAATACCAGGTGTGTTCAATATTCTTGAATCACAGACCTATTTTCCACATCTTACACACAAATATTCATAAACCTTTTTTTTATTAATCATTTATGGGTGACATATTCATTGTCAGAGTTCCATGGGACAACTGCACAGACAACCCAATGTATTCCTCTGAAGCAGCGTCAACTTTCTTTTGTGAGACACTACCAGATCTCTTATTTCTCTCAGCCTTCTGAAGTATGTGCAATCTTCTGTAGAAATGGTTTGATCTGAACTTTTAAGAATACTGGCCATAGCTAGAAAATTGATTGAATTCTTCCATTGATTTTGCTCTCAGACCAACTGCCAAATTGCAATGATCAGAGACCTTATAGCCATTTGTTTTCCTTATTGCAAAAGCATTTATATGTCGTAATAATTCTTTCAGCAGTGCTAGACTGAGCTTTAATGTACAGAAATGAATTTTTGACAAAGCAAGTAGTGTGCTACCCGACAGACTGAGAAAACTCTGCAAGCTCAGTCAAAACACTAAGAAACCTGCTCTTTAGTCAGAAATCATAGCTATAAATGTACACAACTGCACACACAACAGAGATGCATGCATTCAGGCCTCAGCTGTGCTGAGCTGTGCAATGTAGATGCCTCTGGGCAGGCTTGGAAGGTAGGATTCACATCCAAAGGACCGAGGACAAATGTACATTCTCAGTTACAGCCATGTTAGTAACAGAGAACAGAGGAATTACTTCCTTGAGTTAGGAATGAAGATAAAACTACTAAATTAAAACTAACTGGATGGGGGGACAGGGAGAAGAAAGAATGACTTCATGTCGTTATAAACTAGGTATTATTTTCTCTTCCTGCCCGTTGATTCAAACAGAACAAATTGTTTACGCACACTTCATCTAAGAAAACATAGAAAATGATAATTTGTACTACAAAAATCTAACCTACTCCTAACATAGACATCATGTGTCTTCAATATTCTTTTAGGAAACATGTTTCTCTAGGGACTAAAAAGGAATGAGAGATAAAAAGATACAAGGCTGCTATGCCCTTTGGTGCTGCATCTATATCACTACTCAGGAATATTATATATTATTTTGAAGTCCTTTTACAACTCCAAAGATGTCTTCATTTTGTGTTAGATCAGAAAAAAACATACTCTCCCAAAACCAAATAGCTGGTTTTAATCACCATCAAACTAGAGGAAACCCAGTGACATTCTCACATGTAACATGAAAGCATTTAAACAGACATTTAATCTCTTTTAGGGTTAAAAAATACATCTGGATATAAAGCAAATTTGTTTTTTCTCTATGATTTAATTGTCATGGAAGGTAATCCAACAAATTTATAAGATATTCTTAAGAAGTCCTAGATATAGAATACTTATTTGTGTTTTCCTTTAAGAACTCTGATTGCTAACTGAAACTAGTATTACAGTGTACCAGTTTATCACTTGAATCCATTTATCTTTAATCACATTTTCATCAGAAGAGATATATTCAAATCTTGCCCACAGTTTAACTGAATATTGTTTTTAATCAGAAACAATATATCATTGGAAGTTAGAGAGGTATTGAATAATTTTTTTTCTGAAATTTTCATAAAAGTATGCAAAATAGCCTCATTCCTCAAAAAAATAAAAATCAAGCTGATAAACTGATGTAGTTTTATAAACATGTATCAATAATGTGTCATATAGTAAAAACATCTGATAAACTTAAAATTCCTTTTTGCAACTTTTACCCAGTCTCATGTTCCTAGTTATTGTATCTATATAGATGCCACACTTAGCTTGAAGTGCCATTTTGTGTTTGTTGTGCCTTTAAGATGTATCATATACAGACTGCTGCTAAACTAATTGAATGTTAACTTTTTTCAGTTGAAACCTCTTAGTTGTGTAATATATAGGTCTACGTTCTAACACAACACTGCTATTCCTTTGCAATTAATATTTTTAAATTATTAAAATAAATGATTAAACCATTAATGAGGATTTTTGAAGACATTCTTTCTTTAGCTGAGAACTTTCATTCAAAGCTTAATTAGTAAGAAAAGAGGGACCATAAGTCACTGCAGATACATCACCACAAAAAATTGCTGTGGAAGAAATCAAAATCAGGCTAAGGCATCTGACACAAACAGCTTAACCTAGGATTAGGAAGAAAGGAAGATGTGTATGATCGATATAAAAACAAAAAGTGTTGAACTTTGAAATTAGGTGCCTAGTTAGTGTTAAAGATTCTGCTTGACAGACCCTGAACATAAAATTTCCCAGGCTTTAGAAGGGTCCTACTGAAGTGTTAATGCTGAAGTGCTGTAATGCTAGCTAGCAAAGACACTCTGGGTAGCTGCTTCTGTTGCTTTTATTCGGAAAAAGAAATTAACTTCTCTGGATGTTCCAAAACCAGAAAAATCCCACACAGCATTATTTTAATAGGAAAAGGTGAAGCAGCTTATTAAACATGAAGAAAAGCCTTTAATTTCATGACATAAAAAACCAGAGCGCTTTATTACAGGCCAGGATAACGGAACAGAATGACCTGTGATACTGACTCCAGTTCTTATCAAGTGAGGAACCTAGAAGACTATTTCTCAAAGGTGAATGATGTAATGGTTACCTTTCTTATCCATCCTCTCAGTTTAATTTATACACTTTATTCTTCTCATTTCTGATTTACCGCTACAAAAAGGATCCCCAAAATACACACTGTAAAAGACCAACATTTTAAGATAAATGCTGCATGTTTATCTTGTTAAGATATCAGTAGGATTACCCCAAATGCCAACAGTTTAATAATAAAAAATAGTAACGAAAAGAATTAAATATAGCTAGAAAAATCTCTAATACTAACACTACAACAACATTCAATAAACCAATACAAAATACAGTGAGTGTGGAAACAATTTTCAGAGAGAATAGAGATTATAACTTGTCTAGAAATCTAAGAATCTAGATTTCTAAGAACTTATGCAAAACAATGTGTTTTCCCACTGATAAACATTTCAAATTGTATCTTGGAAATTAATATCTGCGAAAATTCATTTTAATTGGTAAACTAAAAGGATATAGGGAGTATACGGATTTGGTATCTTAAATGTCTTTATTCTAGCAATACAAAGAGTGTAGGTCAACCTTAATGGGAAGAGAGAAAAAACATACATTCTCTTATCTTCTTACGTCCTTTAAAGTATTTTCTTTCTCTATTCTTATGCAAGATAACAAGGCACATTGTAGCTGACCAGCAGAAGATATCACAATGAGTTTTAAAAACCTGTATCATCAGGTGGCAAGATTTAGAACTAAATACAGTAATATTATCATTCAGTAGAGTAAGTCATATTAATATGTAATATAAAGACTGCACAGAAGACATTTTATCAAGCAATTATTCCATAACTTCCATATGCTCTTCCGATTTGTATTTTTTTCACACACATTTTTGAAAGTGGTGTCATTATTTCTGCACAAGATAGTCCCTATGCTTACTTGATATTCTGCTTGTAACTCTTAATGGTTCTTTTCACCCTAGCATTGTATTGTATATGGAACATATGTTAATAGTATTCTATCATCATCCTTTACACTTTTATATCACCCTTTAAAGGGTACTGTAAAACTTTACCATATGTTTAACGTGAGGAAAAATATTTCATATCTGTTTATAGTGCAGTTTTATCATGAATAACCTTGTATTTTCTTTGAAAACATTGATAATGTTGAATCCATAATACAATTGCCTTTGAATAAAAATACCTTTTTCAAAGAGTCCTTCCTCACCTTTGAAATTTTTTTAGAACTCAAAATTAATTACTTATTCATTCAAGTAATACATGGAAAAATATTTTGTATAGTGCTATAATTTTTAATTAAAAAGTCACATAGAGCTATGGATCACAGTCAATGTAAGGTCTTATGTACCTAGAACAGGACTTGTAACACATTTAAGTGCAAAATTGAAATCTCCAATCCTCCCATTCATTTACTGTCTAATTCAGGAGGTGCTTAAAGACAGCACGCTTAGGAAAAAAAGCATATAACTGGAGTACTTCAGCCCATGTTTTAGGCTGAATGAATTCTCTAAAATAAGTACAGAAGTTGGCTATAATAGTCAACAGAAAGAGATAGGTGGCCTTAATAGAATCTTACAGAGCAAGATTAGACACATGACTTAAAAAGAATGTTACAGACTCTTTCAGTTAAAAGATATGGGAGATGATGGTTCACATCTTTAATCTAAATATGCCAGTGGTAAAAGAGTTGGAAAAAAAAACATCAAAAAAGGAAAAAAAATCATTATGCATTATAACCAATCACTTTGACAAAGATGTGATGCATTATCACATTGTATGTGTCTAAGGAAAGCATTAGCCCTACTCCCACAAAGAACTACATTTTCTCATGCCTCTCCACTCTTTTTCCTTTGGGAGGTATGGGTTTATAACAGATGCCTATATTGCCTATTGCAGTGTGGACCAATGGAGTTGCATAAGGCTCAAAAGGTGTTTCACAACACAATTTCAACTATAGTTTTCTAAAATAATATAATTATTTAATAATTATATTAATTGGTTATGCTGCTATTTCTTTTTTTAACATATTCTCCCTAAAAGAGAAATTAATAGTCCGAAACAGGTTTTAAATTATTTGCATGCATTCCTTCTTACTTAAATTGAAATATGTTTTTGCAAAATGTGTAAATTGCCTTCCAGCTGTACTGATGCACAGGTTAAAACAAGAAAAAATGGAAGTCATGGGAACAGCAGCCACATCTTGATAGCCATTTAATAGTAAATGTACCCATTGACCGTACAGAAGTTACACATTCTCTTGTATGCTAGAAATTTTCTAATGCCATTTAATAGCGGAAACATAATTTTAGTACTTTTTCTTCTATACTGTCATAAATGCAAACCAGCATAAGTGCCTGGCAATAAAACTCTGTACTTTAATTTGAAAATAAAACTCAATGCTCTCATTTGTTCAAATATGTACTACTTCCTAACTGAACTGCTGAAGTCAGGGGGCATGGCCTTTCTCATTCCCAATGCCAAATGTTCTGTTCAGACATTGTCTTTTTGCTTTGGCCAGTAAGGCACATTTATGTCTTACTCCTGGCACTTGTTGGATTTCTAGAATGTCTATGCAATAGTATGATAAAATACAGTTTAAATTAAAATGAAAAAAAGAGTTAATAATTCTTGGTTTAGTAATTCCTATTCTTCTTCTTATTCTTATTATTATTATTACACCAAGAATTGGGGTTTTGTAATTCGTTTTGTGCTTTAACAAGTCTCAAATGCACAAAGATTTGTATCTGTGAAAACCTTCATCCAGAAAACTCATTTTAAACATTATTTCTCCCTTGTAAGTCCTTTGCATTCCAAGAAATATGCAATACTTTCAACCTCCTCTATATATTTACTTTACTAGATTTCTGAGCAATTTATGGTAATTTGCATGAACTATTATGGAACTAGAGCTTAAATTTTATGGATTCTTGTAATACTGGATTTAAATGACAACATGAGGAAATAATACAAGCGTCCCTTCCCAAGTACATGTACAAAATACATGTTCATGCTGCAGAGCAATATAGTCAAGCTGTTAGGAGAATATCTGTCTCAGAAATAATAAGAAAATAATTTGAAATTATTATTCACAGTACTAAAATCCTCACTTGGGAAGCAAGGTATTGCAGTGCTGAAGCAAACCTTTAGTCCATCTAGTGTAGTTTTTGCTTCTGGCAATGTTCAACCCTTGATGTCTAATAAGAGGGCACAGAAGAATCCAAAGGAGAAAACACTATGTTAGTCTGTCCCACTGGAAAAGTTCTTTCTAGCCTCTAGCAGTCTGTCCTGAAGCAGAATGACTGACTGACCCTTTTTTCACAGTTTTTTCATGGCTTATAACTGTAGCTCAGTTACATCTCCTCGCAGCCTTTTCTGGTTTGACTAACCTAAACCCTAAAAGTTTTGTGTAGAGCAGCATCTATTCCATCTTTCAAGATCAGTGTCAAATATATTGAACATACACTCTTCAGTGAAAACCTGTAGCACCATTAGTCTCGTGTTATGGTGGAAATAATTTATTTCAATCTATTTTGTATCTTAGCTGGTTGATTATCTATGACACCACTTCAGTTCTATACAATGACTACCCAGTTTTGTCACAGCATCCCATACGAGACTTTGTCAAAGCCTCTAAAGGTCTAAAGGAATGTTGGAAATTTTGCTTCTGTACTTGTATTTTTTAGATGAAAGTCCAAGTAAAAGCTTCACAATGGAAATTTTATATGTTACATTGTACGCTGCCCCCCGGCCCTCAAATCAGAAAAAAAAATCACATGGAGTTTAAGATAATTTCTGGCAGCATCATGAGTTCCCATAATCAATACAACTGACAGATATTAATAGGAACAATAAATCACTGCTGAGAAACAGTAGTCATAAAATAATTATGATTTATAAAAGCACATACTATTCTGACTTTAGCTACTTACACTATAGATTAGGATAAAGGTGCAGTTTTTCAGCAAAAGCTGCATTACATACATGCACACAATCAAATAAACAAAAACCAGAAAGTATTGTGAGTTCTGAAGCAAAGGTACTACCAGAAAGTTACCTTCGCATCTGGGGAAATGATAGTTCCAATTTCTGTTGATTCCATGCTGGCATGTGAGAACAGGCTGACCCCTCAAAACATACCCAGGATAGCATTCAAATGATACCGACTGACCCACACTGTAATCGGAGTTGACTATATATCCGTTCAAAAAAGGAGGAGGATCAGGGCAGTTCTGTAACTCGTAAGCTGGAAGAGAACAGAAGTACTTGTTATTGCTTAGTCAACACAGGAAGTAAACATTCATATAAATTCTGTAATACATTCCATAGTAGGAAAACACAGGAATGCCAGACTCCAGTAGTAGAGTGATTAACACTCCATTCATCCATAGGGACCATCCAGATCTTGACAAAGGAATGAAAAAATTAGCACTAGAGACAAAGCATAGGAAAGATCAAAATCTGGAATAGAATGAATTGCCATCTACATCAGAAATTTAGAAAGGAAAGTCAAAGAAACACTGGGTGCAGGGCATGAAGATGGAATATTGTTTTAGTAGTTCATGTTGAAGCTTCAAATTAGAATATTATATAAATTATGTGTTTATTTTTAGTTAAATTTCTAGGTTCATACTTAGTGCCCAAGATCTGTGATATAACAGTTGTATAATAGGATAACATTTTTTTAAGCAAGATACACAGAATTAATTTTTCTAATAAATAAGATGGATATACTTAGTAAGTATGTCACTAAGTGACTTAATTTCATGAGTACATCAAACATTTTCATAAAATTTATTTATACTCAGTTTTAATTTAAGTCTGACATAAAACCAACCTTGCTCTGACTGTAGCAACGCTGAATCCAAAAGCTGCACACAGTAATACTAATAATTTAATTGACCACACTTAACAGGTGATCACTTTTCTGCCAAGATTCTCAAGATTAAAAATTATCACAGAATTTTTCAAATGTCTTTTTCCTACCCTGATATACAAGAAATAATACAATTAATTCCAAGTAAGAAATAGTAAAATTATTTAGGAAAAGAGATTTTTCCATGATGCCTGAAATTAAACTATATTAAAAACGCATATATATTGAATGACCATGTTCACAGTGCGATTTCCAAAATTTGAAAATACTTTTTTTTTTTTTTAATGAATATGCAAGTATACTTATACAATTCACGGTGGCATAAGAACTTGAGACAACTTTTTTTCTGATAAAATTCATATAATGTTCTATATGTCAACTACTAGGAATGTAACCTCAACACAACAAAAAAATGGAGTTTTGCAGCACTATGAGCACTATGTAGCAAAACAAAACATTTCAAATTGAGGATAAGCATATGTATTACTATGGTGACTTATATTTATTTAACTGGCAATATTCCATTTTGTTCATTACCTGCATCAGTTAAATTGTACAATGACTTCAAAAATAAATCAGCACATAACTAATCACAGCAATTGTTTAAATGTGTTTTGATGTTTAAACACTATAGTAAGTATTCTAGTAAGGTATAATAAAGTCGTTCATTCAATAAAATTTTATGAAATACAAAATTTTCACAATCCATTGGATTTTTTTAATATATATTAAACTATGCAAAAAAAATCACCTGACCAAAAAAATTGAAAGAATTAATGAAAGATTATGAAGTCAAAGATCACCAGAAAGATCTGGAAAAGTGACAGAAATCTACCAAGGAAAAAGTTTCTTCTAGATACATCTCCATATAAAAAACTGCATTAATCATTCATCATATTTAATGTTGGGGTTTGTATTTTCAAAGACCTCAAAATACTATTCAATTAAACTTATTTAATTCATACAAAATAGTGTGATGAAAATCAGAGGGTTCTTTCATTAATAACATTTACTAAGATATGAAGATAATTTAAAACTACATGTTTCCATATTGAAGATATATTTCCTTAGAATATTTAAGTGATATTGTTCCATGAGAAGAAAAAAAGAAAGACAGTTTTATAAAAATGTTATGCAGATTCACTCACAAACAACTTCACATAGATAAGATAGCAAGTGACAGCCATTTAAGAAATAATTATTGAGAAGATGAATGCTCTGCTTTCTCTGAGCATTCCATTTACAGTTATGAAATACTTCTGTCAGAAGAAAGTTCAAGTAAGAGCAGTAATATCAGTGTGCTTTATATTAACATGTGCCATTAAGTCCAAGCTCTAAAAATACAGTAAGAGAGATGAAGAACATATTCTTGAACAAAACATTTTGTTATTTTTTCAAAGCTAATCATTACAACATGGACATGTTCATCCCAGAAGTATATACTTATTATTATCAATTAGATTATTTAAACAAGCCATTTCAGCAAGATTGAGGTAAATATCTAACTTAGGTGTGCTTAAGTGCTTACTTAAAGCGAAGTTTGTACTTAATTGCTTCACTGAAGTACAGCTACTGTCATGAGTTTTTTTAGTCATTGCTGATTACAGTCATGTTATGAAAAAAATAGAAGATTTATTTTGAGAAAGCTGCTTTCTTTTCCCTAATTCATTCAGTGAATCCAGAATCCAGTGTTTGTAACATTACAAAGCTGGAAGAGGTGTGGAGGTACCAGAAATATTCCAAAATCCTCTAATAACTGAGACTCACCTTCCCCCAAATAACAAAAAATTAAGAAAATTAAAACTTAACAATCAGAATTAATTGTTACTAGAAAGGAAATACAAAAAGCTTTATTCTACCTTAATTATGGTTCATTAAAATTTTGTGCTAAATCTAGTCATAGCTTATTAATTTTTAATGCTATTATTATTCCTCCTATCATTATTCATATAATACTTTACAGATAATAATATTATCAACACTTTTATACAAAACAGAGTACTAGAAAGATTATTTAAGGGTACAGGACATATTAAGACTACTAAATTAAATAAAAAGCTACTTAGCAAATTATATTAGAAGTACAACAGAAGTTTATTCTGGAGGATCAGAGGATCTCACAGATTTATTTGACAAGGTGCAGCACTACATTGCCCAATAGTTACCATGACAGTGTTTTGGAACAATGACAATACGTATTGAAACTTTTAAACTTTGATTTTAAACAACCTTTTGAGGACAAGAATACACATGAAAAATATCCTTCCTTATTGGTTAATTTGTTGCAGTACAGTATTCATAGGTTACATTTTAAATGTACTTAATATGGTCTCGGATTTTTTAAGTTAGTCTTGAAAATTCATTTCAGAAAAAAGCTTCTCTCACTGATCTACATAAGAAAACATAGGAACAGCTCATGTGAAAGAGGAAATCCTGAAAGAACTTCACCATCTCTCCCTCTAATTTGCACAACATCCTTTCAAGTCCCTTGGATTGTTAATGGAAAAAATAAAGCCTACCTTTTAAAATTCTACTTAGTGTTTATTCAGAGTTGCATATGTTTTTTTCCTGTTGGAAGAAAGGTAAACAAAACACACAGAGAAACTTCTGGGGTTAGTTCTGGTATTTTTTTTTTAGTAAGCATAGAACCTCTGCCTAAAGCAGATCACCATAAATTTGAAGGTCAGTCAGTCAGGGGTGAAAGCATTTGTTCATGAGCAGAGCACAGTTGTTTTGGGGGTTTGGGGTTTTTTTTGTTGTTTTTTTAAAAAGATGTAAAATGTGAAGATACTCTCTGTATGTGACTTCTGGTATAAATCCTATAGATGACTTATAAATTATTGGAGTAACTATAAGTCAGGTGATCCATCTGACTCCGATATCATGATTTACAGGCCATTCAGGGAATATATTTTACGGTTTTAATATAAATATGAATTATATTCTTCTTGGTTCTCTTGATATATGCAACAACTATACCTGATTTAACAGAGCAATTCATTATTCAGTCATCACTATCAAATATTACCCACAAATCCTGATGTCACATCTCACAAAAGAAAGCTTTTTTATGAGTGTCATGCCCAAAGACTTGTTTGGTATTGAGCTTTAAAAAATGATATACCATTTCACAGCAGAAAAAACTCTAGTGAGAGCCTGAAATGAAGCCCAAAGTAAAGGAAATCTGAGAAAAAGATTTAATTCCAATGCTGGCAGCAGTCAAATACTTAAATTTTAAAATGCTCTCGTATTGACATTCGGCATTTCTTTGTGCAGTGTATTTTCCACTGGTAAGAAAAGAGAGTAAAGCACAAAAGAAATAAAATTGATCCTCTGCTATCTTGTTTTTATGATTCAAATGTATTTTACTTCTTATATTAACACGAGGGTGACTTGTTGCCTTTGCAAGTGCCACATACATCTATAACACCTCAATATGGAAATAATTACAGAAAAATTGTATTAGCAGATTGTTGAGCATGCAAACACTCAAATGTTAGGAAAGCTCACAATTAAGGCTACTTAAAACTTTCATTTAGTCTTATTGTACATTCCTCCAGTATCATGCTGTGTATAACTACAGACTCAAAACCAAAATCCACTTCTTAGGCTAGACTAGACTAGACTACTGTGGGTTGGGTTAGGTTGGGTTGGAAGGGACCTTTAAACCCTTAAAGATGATCTAGTTCCAACCCCCCTGCCATGGGCAGGGACAAATTTCACTAGAGCTGGTTGCTCAAAGCCCCATCCAACCTGGCCTTGAACACTTCCAGGGATGGGGCATCCACAACTTCTCTGGGCAACCTGTTCCAGTGCCTCACCACCCTCATCTTAAAGTATTTCTTCCTTATGTCTAATTTAAATCTACTCTCTTTCGGTTTAAAACTGTTGCCCATTGTTTTGTCACTAAAGGCCTTGGTAAAAAGTCTCTCTCCATCTTCCTTACAAGATCATTTTAAGTACTAAAAGGCCACAATAAGGACTCCCTGGAGCCTTCTCTTCTCCAGGCTGAACAACTCCAGCTCTCTTGGCCTGTCTTCATAGGAGAGGTGCTCCAGCCCTCTGATCATCTTCTTGGCCCTCCTCTGGACTCGCTCCAACAGGTCCATGTCCTTCTTATGTTGGGGGCCCCAGAGCTGAACACACTACTCCAGGTGAGGTCTGAGGAGAGCAAAGTAGAGGGGGAGAATCACCTCCCTCAACCTGCTGGCCATGCTTCTTTTTATGGAAGCCCAGGACATGATTTGCTGCAGCCCAGGATAGGGCTGGCAATCTGGAACATCAGTTTATTGCCTTAAGCACCAAAGAACATAATTTTTCCAGATGCCATGACTCAGGATTAGTCTCACAAAACATCACTTAATTTTGTCATGAGTTAGAAAATAATTTGCTATGAGCGCCCCAAAAGATCTTATTTTAGTTCCATTAGCATTCCCTTCCTTAGGAGGTCATCTGAAACTATTTTAGAAATACAGTAGGTTTTCAACAAATCCCTTTTTCCTTCTATGATCCCTATGACTCAGAAGCTCCATCATAGTTGATTTTTTGCTAGATGAAGGTCATCAGATTTAACATGTTCAAATGATGTTGTGTATGTGCATGAGCATGCTTGTGGAAGAAAGGGAGTGCAATTAGAACTTTTTTCTGTGTTTTCCAGAACATGTTGCTCTCCAAATACAACAGGGTAAGATTCTGACCTCATATTCAGCTTTATGCTACACTGAAATTCAGAACAGACTGAAAATGGTCTTAGAGTTCCAGTAATAGGAATGAGGATTCTCCCAGTAAAAATAACACAAATAAAACATTTTATCTGCTTCCCTTAAAGAAGCCCTAGCCCTAAAGGCAAAGGTATGTGAAAAAAAGATGTTCCAGAAATATTAAAAGGCTGAGGTAACAGTCATAATATAGCCAGGGATTAAAAACCAGAAATATGTCTTAACAACCATTAGATTAATCTTATTCTTCTGTGTACTAAATTCTGTTACGAATCTCTCAGAGGCCATAAAAGCTATTTATTTCTTCTGACCTAGCATATATCTTGATTCATTCCAGCTATATGCAGAGTATCCCAAGCCTGTAATTAGTTAACTTGGCTTGCCAATCAAACTTGTGTGATTTTTCTTCTTCCCCTCAGACCTAGTGTGCACAGGCTGTTTACATCTCAGATACTGAGATCTGACAGATGTGAGGGTCTCAGAAATTCAACATTGCCAGGCAAATGCAATTTAGAAATGTTCTTCTAAGTACGTCTGATTGCTTCCTGTCTTGGCTGCTTCTCATAAGTGGCAAAACCACAGCGGTAATAACAAAGAGACATCCTTTCTCAATTCTTCTGTTTTTTTTAATTGAAAAGTACCATATTTATTTCAACAACAGAAAAAGTTGCTATTTTAAATGTTGCTATTTTAAAAATCAGGCACTTTTAAAGTCCTGCCATTATCTTACAAGTAATAAAAAAAAAAAATCTAATAAAATTTACCTTAACTGCTTTAGATAATTCAACAGGTAATCAGTATGAATTTCCTTCTTGCCACAAGTGAAACAAAAGGTTTCACAACACACACAAATTCAGTAACTCAGTCTTGAACATAATGGAGTACCCACCATTCCTTACGTAGTGCAATTGCAAAGCTGAAGTGATAACAAAACATGAAAACATCAGAGCATAAAACAACAAGGAGATGACTGGCAATGGTAATCAGAGCTGTAACTTCCCTAGGGTTCTGCTAAGGAGACAAAGCTTTCTACTGCATTCAGAAATACAGAGTACCTAAGTGATTTATGTTATATATTCAAATCCTGTGCTGTCAGAATTCACAGGCTAGTGCTTAAGAAACAGCACTAGCTCCTTGCAAGCATGGGAAGCAAATATTTTACTGTTCTCAGTGTGCATACACTTTTCTTCTTCCCTAAAATAATGTGCTCAGAGTACAATCCCAGGCTATATTAAGCTTTAATCTCATATTTTTCTGTCTTCAGAAAGTCAGTAGAAAAATTGAGAAGTAGCATTATTAATTCTATCATTCACTATACAATATTCATATTGTTTGCTTTCCCCCGAGATGAGGGGGTCATCAAAAAGTCTTATCTTTCATAAAATGCTAAGGTCTCTAGAAAACTTAATTTTTTATGACATGAAAGTTTGCTCGAATAAGCATACCCATTAACAATCTCCCTTTATTTTTAGACTGGTATCTTTATAAAAAGGCATCTACCTTGCAAAAAAACATCTGCTACCTTAATGCCACTACTTGTTGTTTTCTAGTTAGTAGAAATGGCACTTTTTTTCACTGATGAAAAAGCAGTCCTTGAATTGAACCACATTTAGCACCATTCAGTAAAAGGACAAATTTAATCTTAAATCCATTTTAATGTAAGCTTAAGTACATTTGAAAAAATCAGACTAGGATTAAGCTATGCAGTCTTGTGGGCACTTCTTAATATGCACACACTCATTAGGACACTAGAATGGGTTTGCTGATTGTGACTACAATTATTGACTCTTTTTGCCTACTCATCTTTTTTAAGGGTATATCAAATTAATTTCATTATTAGAAAAGCAATGCTTTTTTTTTTCCCAGTTATAGTATATTAGGACAACCTAAAATGGGATCAATTAGAAGTAGTCTGAAAAAATGTATCTTAATGTATAAAGATGTCAGGTCCTCAGATCTGCTTTGCTTTACAAATTCATTTCTATAGAAATGGCAAAAGTGGACAAAAGCAAAAGTACTGACAAAACTTAATTTTTTAAATATTCAGTATAAATTTGTTCTTTAATTCTTTGCAGAATTTAGTTTGTGTGTGCTACATCTGCTTGCACTGATATAAACCCTCCAGTTTTCCATACAACCTTTACTTATTCCTGACAAATATTTGTTCCCTTTTACTTAAGATGCCTGTTTTAGATGCCCTGAGAGATTAAATACTTTTGAAATATGCCTCCTGGAAATCATGTAAATTACTACTGATGGGCGTCAAAAGGTATAGCAACTGTTAGGTTTACCTGGTCAGGAAGATGGATGGATTCAGTACATTGCTTTGTCAGCAGCTGAACAAACAAAGTCTGGGGTTTTTTAGATGTATATTATTATATATCTACATAATATCTATGCAGTTTCTGTTTACCTGCATCTGGGCACTACATTCTTACAAGCAGACACCACAATGATAAGCCTTTTCTGGATTACCTTACCTGATTTGCAGCATCTCCAAGCCCTTGAAACAAAATAAGTTTTCTGTCAGAGTGAAATGCCATAGGCTTTATGCCATTTATGCACCTGACAGTGCAAGATCTCAGAGATCTGAGATATGTCTGGACTTGCCTTGGCCTGAGCTGATTTTAGCTCACTTTAACAACTGCTAGCAGCCAAGTGATTATTACCTAACATGTTTTAGGTTATGCCCTGCAAATACCATGTATGCTAAAGGCCTGGCAAGCCCTGGCAGTCACTGCTTAACAAACAATAGTCCTTGATAGTAATTGAAGCTGCGGAAAGCAACTTGCAAAGTTTGGCAGAGAACCAGTAAGAAAGAAGCAGACTATGGTAAGAAAAACATGTAAAAAGTAATCCAAGTGAAACCCGAGACTGAAGAGTAAGAAATCGCTATCTTGAACATCAGATGTTTCCCAGTAAAGAGCTTGGGATGCTGATGACTGCCTCTCTAGTTCTACACGAAAAAGACAGAAGCTGTCAATGTTAGGCTCCATAAGAGCACTGGGAGGGTGAACAGCATACAAAAGAAATGAGGTGGATAGGAGGAAGTTTTTGCATAACAATTTCAACTGCATTGCTTACAATTTTGTTCTGTGTTAATTGGCTTGGAAAACTTAACTGTGTAAGCATTAATTGGACTAAAAATAAATGTTTAGCTTTCTATATATGATAAGCTTTCTTTAGCCCATAAAAGGTTTTGAATGTGACACCCATGCTAACCTCTCATATTTAATTTCCATGCCACATCTATATCCCATGAATAGCAGTTAGACAAGACACAAAGTGTATTAAAATGAGTTGTGACAAGGAATATTCCAACTGGGTACCCAGCAAGCCAAAGTGAATTGGTATCTATGGAGTAATGCTGCATCTTTCCTGACAATAAGGGCACTATTTCAGCACTCTTCCACGTTACTGATATTGCTTTTCAAACATTCCTAGGAACTGTGAAATTTGACTGAAATTGGCCAATGGTTTCAAAATTGCATAACAGAAAGATATCAAGAAGAATGACAGTCAGACATCACAATAGTGTAAGTCCTGTCATCCAAGCAAATCAGGCTAAGACTTATCTGACGTTTGACTTACTGAAAGGAAAACAAAATTTCTAGCAGGGAAGAAAGGAGAAGGAGAAAGAAGCATTTTGGAGTAGTGAAGAATTACTTTTCAAGTCCAGTTTCAGCAACTGCAGACCAACTAAGAGGAAGAGAGAGAAATCCGTAAGTATAATATCAAAAGAAGTAGGAAAATCCAGAGACAATCTGGGAGATAAGATAACTAAGTATCAAGGGCAACAGGTGTAGGACTGGAAAAGAAAAGTCAGCTGTCAAAAGAAACATATACTTTGTTTGAAGAAAAATAAAGCAGCCATTAAAATTGCTCAATTGTAAACCACCGGCATTTTTTGTCAGAGCATGTCACAGGAATAGTGAATACACTGAAACACCAGTATTTCCAGCAGCTCTTCTTAGCTTACGAATATCTTGAATTAAAAGTACAATTTCCTACATGTTCTAAATGGTGCTGAGAAGTTACTTGTGCTCAATAATATGAAGATATAAAATACGATAATCTTAGACAAATTACCAAAGGAGGAATCTTAGCAATAGAAATGGCTAGTGCAATCTGAAATCTCAGAGGGAACAGAGAGAATTTGTGCTATCTGAAGAAAAACAAACTTCAAGATATTTCATTTTTAAAGAACAAAAGTCCAAAATCTGTTTGTAGAATGCAGAAAAGGAGGTAGATGGAAGAGGGAACATGTTAATTAGAAGTTCAGTAGAGTGAGCTTAGCTGATAGATCCCAATCACTTAAAAATCAAATATGACAGTGCCAGCAACTTTCCACATTAGAAAAAAAAAATCAATAAATAATAAGCACCTTGTAAAATAATTCATTTTTTTCCCAGCATCTTTTTATTTGAGTGGATTACATTGTGGGTTTTTAAAGTTTTTAAAACATGTATGTTTTAATATATAGACTAAAATACTGTGCTTCTTCAATACAGTATTCAAGAATGAGTCACCCCAGACTCTCTTTGTAAGTAAGGAGTTACTACATAAAAATGAACTGCGTGAGTTGCCTTTACTGCAGAAATTGTTTTGCTTCTCACTCACGGGGAAGATAAAACTGGATGAATGTATATGCATTTCGTAATTCAAATACACCTATAACTACAAATTTTGAGAAACAAGGTCATAAATAATAGTTGTATTTTTGGTTTGAAATTCGAATTAATCAAATATCAGTTAATTTAACTGTATCTCTTTCTTGGTTCTGAATTTTCTATCTACTATTATAACTATTAGACTAATAGCTAAAGTAAGAAAATTTTTATCAAATTATTACTATTTTTGAGAAGTTAATTTTTTCTGGATTCTTATATAAATATTTGCAAAATACTACAAGTTTCTGAATTTCTAGGAACAATACTTCTTTCTGACAGTTTTATTCTGAGAATGCTACTACACAATCTTTGTCACTTAAAAAATATTTTATTATAAGGCCCATCTAATGAAAATTTTTAATATTTCATAATACTTTGTTCTGGTTTTAGGTGCATTGCTTTTCCTCTATTTAGATAATAGAATAAAATTTTACATAGTGAGTTAATCATGATAACACTTTTGTTGTCAGCTGACAAGTTGCAATTGGGAGAAGCAGAAAGCAACTTATCTAAAAAGCAAGTGATTTTAACAAGAGAGGGTTAGAGTGAACCAAAAAATATCAGGTTTTTTTGTATGGTGTCCTCTTCATCATATTCCCATTTACTTCTGATCAGACAAAATAATCCTACTGGACACAGTGGAGAAGGGAAGAATAGAAGAAAAGAAGAATTATGAGCTTAATTAATCAACCTTTTCAAAATGCAGAATAAACTTCATGCATTAATACAATGGATTTCTGAATTATGAAAGCTACCATCTTAACGGCAATCCCAGACTGGAAATAGCTTATAACAGATTCTTTAGATTCTTTCAGCAGTTTACCATGGATGAATAAAGGAATGGTGCCTTTAACAGGCAAAAAGATAAAAACGGAATTTGTGGTTTGACTGAAATAATTGACACAACTGTTAGCTTCAGTAAGCCCAAGATTTCATCTGATCTTTAGACCTTGGGTTACGGCCATCAGCTTAACTTCTGAACATACATGTAATCTTCTTAGCTACACTTGAATACCATGTGAACGATTCCGCAGGCTTAGTTTCCTATTGCTGAGCATACTAAATTGCTCTAATGGGAAACAACCAATATTGGCTAAACGAATAAAATAAATAAAAAGATAGATGACTTATAGCAATACATTTTCCTGCAGTTGTAGTTCTAAGAAATGTAGCACAGATTACAGAGTCTTTCTGTCTGCAGTGATAAGCAGATATTGCTTAAATATATGCAATAAATTAAAGGTAAATAGATTTGCCTGAGACAGGCTAAGTATAGAAAACGTTAATATCATTGAATCATAGAATCATAGAATGGTTTGGGTTGGAAGGGACTTTAAAGGCCATCTAGTCCAACCCCCCTGCAACGAGCAGAGACATCTTCAACTAGATCAGGTTGCTCAGAGCCCCGTCCAACCTGACCTTGAATGTGTCCAGGGATGGGGCATCTACCACCTCTCTGGGCAACCTGTGCCAGGGTTTCACCACCCTCATTGCAAAAAATTTCTTCCTTATATCTAGTCCAAATCTACCCTCTTTTAGTTTAAAACCATTACACCTTGTCCTACTGCAACAGGCCCTACTGAAAAGTCTGTCCCTATCTTTCTTATAAGAGCCCTTTAAGTACTGGCAGGCTGCTATAAGGTCTCCCCGGAGCCTTCTCTTCTCCAGGCTGAACAACCCCAACTCTCTCAGCCTGTCTTCATAGGAGAGGTGTTCCATCCCTCTGATCATTTTTGTGGCCCTTCTCTGGACCTGCTCCAACAGGTCCATGTCTTTCCTGTACTGAGGACTCTAGAGCTGGACACAGTACTGCAGGTAGGTTCTCACCAGAGCGGAGTAGAGGGGTGGAATCAGCTCCCTCAACCTGCTGGTCATGCTGCTTTTGGTGCAGCCCAGGATACAACTGGCTTTCTGGGCTGCGAATGCACGTTGTTGATACTGATAGGTACTGGTACTGGGCTTTAAGTGAAAACAGACCCAAGCACTGACCAATGACTGGAGGAGTTTGAAGTACATCTATGTCAACTGCATTATGTCGTGAACCAACCAAAATATATATAATTTATTTTTTTTCCTAGATCTATGCTATCTTTTACTTTGATCTGGACTACCATTTCCTTAAACATCAACAAAGATCACTGTCCTTGCCAAAACTAGAGAATACCATGTACAACAAATATATTTTGATCCAGATACACAAGAAGAAATAAAACCACAAAAAGCTAAGTATTATGATGATTAAAAAGCAAACTGAACCTGTCTTCTTGTCCCCCTGCTGAAACTGTCACAGACCGTTAAAATATGAATGTATGCTTTCTTTTAAAGGGAACACAAATCCTTGCTGAGCAAGCTGGAACATCGCCTCTAGAACGTACTTATACAGTCTACAAAAAACATAAGATTTAACTATTAATTTCATGACAGAAAATGCTGTTAGTCAGGAGTTAATCACACGTAGTTGAGCCTATATAGACTCAATACCATTAAGGAAGGGCTTGTTATAGTAAGGAAAACCACACTAATTAGAACCAGAACAAAGAGCACTGGAGAATATACAGAAAACATACCACATGGCTTTTTATTTTATTTATTTGGCATTTCTGCAATTTGACACTGTTCTGTCTTTCCAGAAAATTCTAGAAAGAGTCATCTGTCCAATCACAATCACCCTTGACTGCTCAGAAAAAAAATCACACTAGGTGGGTGTAATGTTGTGAGAGTATTCTCTACTTCTAAGACTATGTGACATACCAAAACTCCACAGGCAATAGAGAGATACAACCTCTTTGTGTATCCTTTACGAGCATTAGCCTAATTCAGGCACTCAGAATCTTCCTCTCTACCCATTGACTCTGTAGATACAATCTAACTATAACTGTATATATGTGTGTATGCAAATAAATACTGTACTGGGCGTGGCTACGATGGAGTTCCTTTTCTTCACAGCAGCTCATATGGTGCTGTGTTTTAGATTTGTGACCAAAACAATACTGATAACACATTAAAGTTCTGGCTTTTGCTGAACAATGCTTGCACAGCATCAAGGCCATCTCTGTTTCTCACTCTGCCCTGCCAGTGAATAGATTGGGACTGTGCAATGGGTTGGGACAGGACGCAACCAGGCAGATGACCTGAACTAACCAAAGAGTTATTCCATACCACGTAAAATCATGCTCAGCAATAAAAGGGAAAAGAGGGGGTTTAGGGACGTTAGTCATCATTTGCTTGGGAACTGGCTGGGCATCGATCTGCCTGTGGGAGGTGTGGAATAACTACTGGAGGTGACTTAGAAATTAAACCTATATTAAAGGTATGGCATTGTTCACACATTAAGGAAAGATATAACGTCGAAGAAGCTTTCAGGGTGGAATGCAACTGGTATGCAAGGAATCCATTCCATAGTGGTTCTCTAGACAACATTACCTGCAAACTGGCATGGAGGGTGGAATGGGGTGAAGACTCCATGGCCAGGCTCTGCGAATCACTGCAGAAATGGGACCTTCATGGTACTATGGTACTGATAACCTGCATATTTGACCCCCATCCCAAAGACTACCCGCCTCCAAGGTGCGACCACCCCCTCACTGAGCCTGCGATCTGAATTTTTGTTAATCTATACCTTTAAAAGTGAAGCGAGAGAATTTTATACCAATCACAATAAAGGTATGTATGACTAGAGTCACTCAAGCTCCACCTTGAAGTAAAAAATGTATAAAAATGGCCTAAGGAAGGGGGAATGTTAGGGAAGGTAACATCAAAGACAAGTCAGGGAAGATACCATCACAGACTACCTCTGACTCCTGGGATCAGTCGATAGGCTGAGCCTCCCTTCCCCCCCATTGGGACGCCTTTGGGTAAGATATGGACTACTTAGTAATGTCTCTCTCTATAGAATCACTTTTCCTTTTGGTTTCGTGTGCTGTATTAAAGTTCACATGTGCTTTTGCAGACAGTGTATTTATCACCGACAATCCATAAGAACCTATAAATCTGTTGGTTTAATAAACTGCACTATTTGTTAAGCTAGCCATATAAGTTTCTCATTGGGCGCCGCCAACTCTCTAAGTCTGGCTGTGTGAGTCCACGGAGCACGACTAAGCTGAAAGTGCAGTGTGCTATTAGTGAATGCGTAATTGTGAGAGTTCAATAAGTTGAATGTGACTAGACTAATAGTGCCAAATTGGATATCACTCAGAATCTAAACCTAGCCACCCCCAGCCCCTCTGATATCAGAGGATAAGCTGGAACACAAGGGGGTTTGTTTTCTGCCAAATTACTCTACCCTTTCACATGACAGGAGGTGGTGAGTGATTGTCTTTGCATCACTTGTTTTGTTTCATTTTCTTTCCTCTTCCCTTTATCCTTTATTTATTAAACAATGTTTTTTTATCTTGGCCCCCAAGCTTTATTGCTTTTACTATTCCTTTTGTCTTCCTCCCATCCTCCTAGGGGTGGAGGGAAGTGAGCAAGCAGCTGCATGGTGCTTAACTGCCCACCAGGATTAACCCACAACACATACATGTTTATACAAACATATCGGCTTATATACATATATATATGACAACCTAATCAAGTTAGCTAAATTAAGAGCCTAGAATAAGGTGGCACGAATCTTCCTCACTGCAGTTAGATGAGAATTCAACCAGCCATTCTATTGTGTTAAACTATTCAGATACTGCAGTGGGGCTCAACAGTTTTGAGTAAGACTAACATTTTAGAAATATGCATGAATTAATGTTTTATTGTTACTAATGGGGTAAAAAACAAACAAAAATGAAGATAAAGAAAAAAGCCAACAGTAGAAGACCACAAAAAGTTCACACTTTCAAATACTGAATATGTGTTCGAAAATACAGATAGAGAAAGTGTGTTATCCAGTGTCTTTTCATTTCCTATTAATTTTCACATCTAGACTGCAAAAATATAACATAAGAATTATAAAAATTTTCACCTGAATATTTGAAATAACTCATATTATATTTTGAAACCCTTATTCATTATGCTAAATATAACAAGATTTTATAAACTGGAAAACAAGACAGTGAATATTGGCAGTATTGTTCAATAACAGTATACCTTAATGGGATGGAAAGGGGTATCAGCTATCACCTTTGGCAAATGACATCACCTTGGCTTCAGGTTTTTCAATCAGTAAAATAAAGATTCCAATTCAACACAATTTCAGTTGTAAAAAAGTTCAACCTATGGATTAATCAATCCACAGATTTGAAAATGCTATATAGTATATTCCTAACATTTTAATTTTTTTTTAAATTATTTTTCCTTTTTAACCATAAAGTTCATTGTGCTAGTTCCTACTTACCTTGGTATGTCAACTTAAATCCTTGCCTGTTTTCTGAGTGATCACTGTAAAAATGGACCAGTGTTTCATGAGTGGTACTTAGTAAGGGTGATGGGAGTTCTGTTCCACTAAACTGGCCAATCATAGAGCTGGTGTGGTAAGGCCCATTCTGAATTTCAAGGAAATCATGATTTGCTTCAGTAGAGAAATTCAGAAACTGAATGTGTGCACCTGCAGCATTGAGAAAGAAAGAAAGAAAGAAAGAAAAATTAAAACCAGAGTTTTTATAACTCATGTTACTTAATGCTACAGCATGCAAATACAAAAAAAAAAGTCATAATAACTGTGATAGGCACTATATTTATATTTCAGACACCATTCAAGGTGGCATGCTTAAATTAAGGAAATAGACGCCACGTATTGCAAGAGTTGGTGCTTCTAGTTTTTTTGTTCCCAATAAATATCATAACCACACATGAAGAGACCAATGAAAGGAAATCACAAAGTCAACAACCAGATATTTGTCAGGTTCCTAAACCAGCCAACAGAAACACTCAAGCAAGGGGCACATCACAAATCTTGCTGTGTCACAGCATGGTCAGGACTCTGCCATAAGAGCATTACCATAGCTGGGCCAGGCCTCTCATAGGGGCTCAGGATCAGCTCAGCATGCAGGAAGGTTACTACAAGTGATCTTTCAGAGGCAGAAATTCAGCTACCTAGTTCCAACTATCTACTCTACCTTGTTTTTCCTGACCCAGTCACCTATATTTACCTCCTCTTCCCTCCAGCTTGGGCCAGTGTGCCTTTAGAGCCATTCTACTCTGTGTGCAGTACTATAAGATGCACTGAACTCCAGACTGGTGACAGGTACTTACTCAGAATCATTTACCACAATCCCTCTCCAGAAGTCAGGTCGTTGAACCAGGCCTTTCTCACAAAATGAAAGGGAGAGAGACAACTCCCAAAATGCTGAACAGTCAGAAGAATAAGCATAATCTCATGCGAAGAGCTGTTTTTAAGTTCTGGCACTACTTCATGTGGACTAAGGACTTGAAATTCAGGCTTCTCAAATTATGTGTATATATAATATCAAAAGAAGGATGGAGGATGAACCCCTGGTAAAAGGCAAGTAGTACCAAGTAACTTTCAACTGCACCACTTGGGCCTAACCTTGCTCTGGTAGACTATGAAGAACTAGCTGGAATGGAATAAAACAGAATTACTGAAGGATCCAACAAAGCAGTGTGAAATATTCAATGCCTTAACTCTCTGCTTGACATTCTCATTCAGCAGTAGAGTCATCCTCATTCCAGGAGAGTACCTTACAGATTACCAGCATAATCATTCAGGTCATTCACTCAGTCTTGCTCTATAGCTCATCTCTTTGCCTCTGTGGTTTGACTTGTATAAAAGGGATATTTTTTCCTACAGGAGAAACTAAATAAGCTACCAAATAAATTGGTTGTTACAAAACACTTGTAAAAATATGGGATATTTAGCTCTAGTACCTCCTCTGACCTATGCAGAGCAGGAGATATGAAAACAAGTATTTCAGCTGCTGAAGAAGAAAACTTATTCCAATGCTATCAATAGAGAGGCATTTACAGAACATATCAAAGTCTCAATATCAGCCATCTCTTGTATGATGTCTGATACGGTTAGTCTGACTTGAGTGAAACCACTAATTTTATAATGTTCTTGGGATTTAAGATAAGGTAGGACACCAAGCAGCTTGGAAACATCTTGACTTCAGTATCAGCATTTAGTGATTCCCACCAGGGACTGGATGTCAGCAGCATAGGAATTCTAAAGAATTGAGCAGCCACTTAATATTATAGTTAAGTTGCTAAAGTGAAAGTAGATAATTGAATCTGACATATGTATATAGACCCAAAATCAGTGTTTAGGTATTTAAATAAAAGTGGCCTACTGTTCTGAAATAGTCTCTGATGAGCCATGGAGTGCATTTAAAATTGAATCAGTCTTATTTAATTACTGAGGAGGAATGTATATGACTAGTTGTAAATATACAGTACAGAAAAGCTTTACATCTTAAAACTAAAAAGTAGATTTACCAGTAACTTTAAAAAATTTAAACTACCTAGAATAGCCACATTTTAAACACAAACATAAACATTTTTTTTCTTAAAGGTTTTTCAAAGACACAATTTCAATCAGAGGGGACACTGTATGTGTCACTCAAGCCTTAACTCTAAGTTTATACAGCTTCCAATTGTCAATTTGATATGTCAAAGTCTCCTACACTAAATAATTTCTTACATAAAATTATACAGAATAAAACTGATAGCTACAGAAAATAAATCCTTATCCAGTCAAACTATAATTATATTACTTCCTGCTCCAGTCTCAACAGGATTTCCTCTCTCACTCGAATAGACTCTTAATAATGAGAATTCCAAGCTGAGCTAATCTTTTTTTACAAATGTTAATCAATTAACAGCTACCTGAAATCATTGCGAAATCACTGCAAGTCACTTGAAAAGATGTACTTCCCATCTATTTAAAATGTTTGGATTTTAGTAGTGTCTTCTTTAACATGATCAGTATATTTTCATGGGCTTCATTCAGTTACAAAGTTTGAATAAATGGATGGAATAAAGGAATACTTACTGAGGGATGAAGTTACTGTGAGGTTAATTGTTTCAGTGGAATTTGAATCAATCATTACATGTTCATGAGTGTCCTCTTGATCAGTTTTTGTGCACAGTGCTAATCTCTAACTCATTCAGTATCACCTTAAAATCCTTCTCCCAAAAATCCTGGAGCATTATTAAATTTTGGAAATATTTTCTATATTTCAAAGATTTCATGTATTTACTTTGATACAATAGAATGAATGTAGACAAACAGCTCCTAAGTAGACAAGCTTATACTTGTACTTAACACAGTATCCAAGATTTTGCAATGGAAGTTCTCTGTGAAACATCACATCAATCACAATTTTTAAACCTGCTATAAAGACATTATCTGTGGATTATTTGACAAAGACTTTGGGAAAAAGATCCCTGAAGCAACTTTATGGTAAAAAATGTCCTCTTCTAGTATTTTTGAAAGCAATGATAGATCAATGGTATGAACACCTTGTACCTGTTAAATCCCTTGCCAAACAAAACCATAATCTTTTCTATTTATAGGATTTCCACTACCAGACAATGTCTGAGAAGTGAGAGGGATAATAGTAGGATACAAGACACTCTTGCGTAAATTCATGAAACACTGCCTACATGGAAAAGCTTAAAGAAAAAGAGCAACTCTGAGAAATATGAAGGGCTGTTTTTAAAAGGCAGTATTGTAGTAACCCAGTTAGGATGACATCACTCCAGAACAGTTGCTTATCATTTATATTTTCTGCAAATGTAGCATTAGAATGCCAAAATTAGCCAAGGATGTTCTGTGGTTGTCCTAAGGCTATAAGGATATCTAAGGCTACTAAGGCTATCCATAACTACGATGGATCAAATTTACCAGGTATGCACTGATAAAGGGCACTATTCTAAATAATAGCACAGGATTTCTAAAAATTAACCTGTAAAATACACTCTATGTAAGTAGTACATCTTACTGCAAAAATCCCTCTTAGAAATTCAAATGGAAAGCACAGAAAATAAATTCATTTCCAGAGATGGTTATAGGGAATTTAATAATAAGCTTTTAAAATTAATTTTCTTATTTGAGCGCTAGTATTGAATTCACAGTATGGGGCATAATGTTTCACAGCAAGAAAACTTATTCCTCTTTTATTTCTGATCATGACAGAAGATTGTTTTATACATGCACTTATAGATCCCTTATTACCCATGATTACCTTCTCAACCTAATTATTATTAATTTGTGGAGATATTTTCTGTATTACAATAGTTTTAGTGCAAACCTAGAAAGTATCTAGGTTGGCAACTCTTACCTGGGATTTGCGATATAGTTTTAAAATGTTTCTGACCAAATTCATAGTGCTAGAAATGAGGTTCTGTCCAGTTTCATAGAACATAAGAAATGTTGTTAAAAAGTCACTTGGGGGACAATGAAAGGACATTAAACAGAAGACCACTAATTAATTTAGAAGTTACTTTATCTATTTTATCTGATATATCGTCATGCAGCAGACTTCATTTGCTCTGAAATCAGTTTCCAAGACAGGCTGAGCGTTACAAATAACAAGCTGCTTTGACAAAGATATATTTTTAAATTGCCAACCATTTTAAAATCAAAAGATACCACATAATTATGTAAGGGGTTCACCATACATTTGCTGGACAAAACCTACTTCATACTGGAAATTAGAATATTCTTATACATATTTAAATCTGATGGTTACAAATAATTGCTCTCCAAATGTAAGTTTACTTACCATATCCAATAGGCAATAAAATTTTCCATGTACAGTCTAAGTTACTAGGGTAATTTCCAGGAAAACCTGGGCTCAGGATCACACCACCCATGTTTGTCAGTGTTCCACCACATTTAGCTATTAAAAATAAAAAAAAAGTCACTGTATCTTTTAATAATATTATTTCTTAATCTTTGGCATGAGATTAATTAAAAAACAGATTTTCTGTTTTATCCCCATGACTCCCAAGCAGTGAATTTTTTTAAATTTATCACAGTCAAAACATTCCTCATGAAGGAGGGGGAAAAAAAAAAAAAAAAAGAAAGAATTTGCGTTACAGCAAAATGCTTACTTAATGCAACATGTTCAGTGTGATTTTACTGCAAATGTGTAGTTGCACATATAGACTGGGTAACCCATTGTCTCACTTTGCCAATTAGAGTTAAAAATGTCTGGTGCTATGTTGAGATAGGCTTCATAATAAGAGGAACAAATCTGGAATTAAACTGAATTATGATACTGATCCATGACGCAGCTGCAGATCTACTAGTTAATATAGCTAAAATCATACTTGAGTTTAAAAACAAACAAACAAACCCCAACACAGTTCTTTCTTTAATTCAGAAAGAGGATAGACTAGCTGCATAACAGAATTATTCTTTGTTTATTATCTGTATGCTTTTCTTCAGCAAATTCATGTGTTTGGAGATTGAAAAGCCATTTGCATAATTTAGGATGACATAAAGCTAAACTATAAATATGTGAAGTTACTTGTAAGGAAGTGGCTGAGTTTACACCTTTGCTAGAAAAATAATATGAAGGAAGAGTAACTTCAAGAAATCAATTTTAAATTTTGTAATTTATATTTACTATTTGAGGAATCATTATTTAAAGTCTATGAATCTTCATGTCAGGTATTACAGTGATGTATGATCTGGTAACAGAATTGTGATGCTGTGATACTGTGCATTGTGATAATTGTACTGAAAAAATGAAAATAATCTACTGGTTAGACCACACAAGAAATTGAATCAAAATAGGAAGAACTCCACTAAATAGTTGAGAAATCAGTCCCAAACTTCTCAAATATCTCTACCTCCCTGCAATGTTAAATACATTATTTAGTGAAAAGAACAGATTTTGCTTCGCATTTCTAGAAAAATCAATATTTTAAAGGTTGGAGGCGAGGGAGGGTCATGTTTTAAGGGTTTGTTTGTTTTCTTGGGGATATTTTAGCTTCCAGGACAGCAAAATTTCATGAACTAAAGGAAAAAAAAAAAAAAATCAATGAGCACACTGTTTGCGAATAGGAACCATACTTAATATACAAGGTAAAACATAATATTAGCAAACACCCCCTCCCCCCCGAACTGCAAAATACACCTTCCTGAATAAATATTCCATTTCTAAAATTGAGTTGAAGGAACTGCATTGCTTTCATGTTAATCACAAATGACTGCTTCTGTAGAAGTTGACAATACAACTTAATATATAGGCCTAACAAGGAATCTTTTAAAAAAATTTCACATTAATATTGCTTGATATCATTCAAATCTTTTAAATTCCTCTAAGATATGAAGCTAAAAGAAACAGCTTTTGCTGACTGAATATTAAAGTTAAAAGCATTCACCAAAGAATGTACTTCAAAGCTGAAGTGACAGACCGTTACGATGGAGCTGTGCTTCTCTCCCCTCCATTCCTGCTTTTTCTTGAAAGAAGCACGCCAAAATCTTGACTTTCTTAAAGTTTGTTTAATCAAGAAACAATACAGCAGAACAAGATTGTTATCTACACAGGGAAGACTGATATCTATTGGGTAAGGTCTTTGTGTGCTTCAAAGGGAATTTTTTTTTTTAGCTTTGCTTTTTAACTCGGCATTATTTAACGGCTTTCTCAGATGAAAACAGCCAGCCTTTTCTGGATCCCTAAAACTCTTTTTCATTCCACCACCCCGGAAGGCTTGGCTCCAGAGCTGCTCTCCACTGTAGACAGACTGCTTGCTTCTTTGAGAAGTCTCCTAGGCTCCCTGCATGACCTGCCTTGTTCTTGAGAAGGTCCTCCAAGCTGAGCATGCTGCAAAAGGAATGTGTTAACTTGTCTCCCTTCAGAAGAAGATTCAGCCTGATTCAAAGCAGAGTATTAAGGACAAGCTAAACAATGGTAAACATCTGGGTTTCCTCCTTTGCTCACTCTCACAATATTTTTTTAAATAGCATATACACTATATATAAAGAAAAAATTTATTGTAGTTTCTCCGCATTTCATAGATAAAAATGGAAACTCAAAAAAGTTTGGAATGAAACAGAATTAAGTGAAGGAACAACAGGCATGACAAAGCCAAGAGTTTCTTCTGACTGATGCTCAGAACACACTGAAAACAAGTAAATATCCATACCAATGCAGAGAGGAGATGGATAGTTCCAGCGTCGAACTGTTCCTGGCATGCAAGAAATATGAGAACGGCCCTGTTTGGAAAGGGCAGAATATTAGATTACAGATACTCATTATGAGATTTTCCAGGAAGGCAGAGCTACGGAGGACCTCCTAGATTCTTATCTGTGTCTTTTCTTATATTAACCAACTGCCTTATAATTACTTTTATGAATTTGTTAAACTCTGTTTTCAAATACTTCAGGTTTAATGTTCTATTTTTCTGCTGGATAAATGTCCTAAAACACTCTTCCTTTGATAACTTGAAAACCTCTTCATGTTTTTGACTAAATATAAGGCTGGTAACAAGACAGAAGCACCTGACTATATGCATTCATATGGTCAAATTGGTTCACTCCTTATTTCAATTCCAGGGTTCTCATCCACAATGTAAGCATACTAGTTCTTTTTCAGGCTGCAATCTGGAGTGAATCAACCATTGCTCTGAATGAACAGTACAGACACGGAGAGGAATTTGTTCCACATCTGCTTGCTACAGATGGTATGGATGTGGACCATGCCAAGACAGTCGTCCACAGTTATCAGCTGGGCTTGAACTCTCACATGGCCTCACAACATGACCCGCTGCATACATGCAACACCTTGGCAGACAGCTATAAAAGGACAAGTGCCTCTTTACTTAGCTGTCATGTTTAATTTACTCTGCCTATTTTTAAGAAACGTCACAAGAACCAAGCAGAATCATGTGGTGGTAGCTGGAAGTGAAAATGACATGGCTGTAACCTGCAAAGCCTATTCCCACACACTTCAGGGTGGCTGCCCCAGAGCAACTGCAAAATGCTCCCAGCTTTGCTTGCACTGGGAACAGTTCAAGCTGAAAACTTAACAGTAGCACGAACAGAAGTTTTTATTTGTCAATTCTGTCCTCTGAGGAACTCAGGTTATGCATTCTGCTGTTGAAATGTGAAAGCTGAATAAACTGGCAGGAGTGAAAGCATCTGATAAAAAGACTGAGACGTGGGACTGGGAGCAAGGTTTAGTTCCTGTTTTAATTGTCTGGATATACAAACTTGGGCAAGTCACTTAACATTTCTTGTTTATTTTTATCAAGTATATTAAGAGTCTAATATTTAGTAAGTTAGCATATTTTATCAATATAATATGAAGGCTTACTTAAATATTAGTTGTCCATAGCAATCAAAATCTCATAAAAATAAGATGGAATAAGTAAACTACAGTAAAGGCAAATCCATTTGATGAAATTGCTTCTGCATCATTTGGTATGTTTACAAAAAAGAAACTACACACACTACCTTGAATAAAGTTCATATAGAATAGTATGGAATAAAACTAGTTTAATTAATCATTTAGTTAAATACATTTAGACAATCAGCTTCTGAAAGACAAACTGAAACACTTCCAAAATATGGCTTGAAGGAAAAAAAAATCAGTTTTCATTAAAATTAGGAAAACTTAAATTAGTCTTTTTCTTATAAAAGTACTAGAAATTGATAACAATTCAATGTTTTTTTAGAAACCAACCTTTTTTATTTTAGCACTTATTGTGTCATCTTAGTTACTTGCAAAATGGATGAGGTTTTGAATAATTTACTTAATGCAATACTCCCTGTTTTATTTTATTCTCTCCTCCTAGTCTTCTATGATTGCATGTCTCTGATGTGAGTCGGGGGGGAAGCCATAATTTAACTACCACAGTCAGGAAAAAAAATAAAATGGCCTATAAAAGATCTTTTGAAAAATAAAATTAAATGATTCCTCTGGCTTCAAGCCTCTTCCCAACAAGAGCACGCTCTGATTTCAGTCTTTTAAAGTCCCCTCCTGGGGGGAGACACTTAATCCTACAGCTAGCAATTACCTTTCTTATGCATCTCCAGGTAGTAGTTTGAGCTCTATGACTTTTCTGGTAAGTCTCAATTATAAACTAATCCACACCTGATTGTTATTGCTAGCTGTGAATATGTTCTCTAAAGACGGAGGTAAATTCACAGCTAGAGTAAAAAAAAAAAAAAAAAGGATCTGCAAAGTTATGCTGATCTATACTTGTTGAATAGCAAATACACTGTGCCTTGTCGAACCTTATTTTCATTATTATTTCTTTTTAATTTGGAGCCATTTTTACTTGTCCTGTCTGAGGAACATACTACACATACATGTGGATGCACTCTCTTACACCAGCGTCCATACAGCATAGAAATCCTCATTAATATTTTTAAAAGCTTCAAACTCTTTTCTGTTGAATTTGGATATTGAAGGTCTTTTATTTTACACTTTAGACAAGATCATGAAACTAGTTTTTCTATAAGTCATATTCCACAGTGAGGATTAAATTTGTACATTTATGGAAACAGAAGTAAGAAGTACAGTTAAGGAACAATATGCTATGAAATTTTAAGAAAGTATTTCATTATAGAATCCCTGTAAGTATAAAACCAAAACTGCAGTTAGTCATATTCAAGGACTACAGAAAAGACCTGCATGTAGACAAAAGATGTCATGTGGTTTTGCGATAGTGATATACACAGTGTATTAAAGTTTAGCACTAACACAGATCGGTTTCTTATGTGCAGATCTCTTTCTCACAAATACATGACTGTGTTGTACTAATACTGTATTTATGAACTCACATTTCTGATTTTTTTCTAAGTAAAAAAAGATCCAAAATATCAAGTCAGGACTAACAATGTGTATCTTCAAAAGGTTTCCTGTACTCATTCCAACTACTTCTGAAGTATTCATATTCTACTGTTATCATTCTACCTTGATATTTCAGCAATTCTATTTTAAGTATGGACAGAAAATTCAATGATGCTGTATCTTGAGGGCTTATCTATTTCTAATCCATGTCAGAAAAATGGAATCATCCCCTTTTTTCATATGCAAAATGCAGATGCTTCATAATTGAAAAAGTAGGGAGAGAAGAGTGTGAAATATGATGGGCAATACAAGTAGGAGTCACCTCACCAAACTGAAGCAGTTTAAAGCTAGATACCCATGTTAACCATTTGATATCCTAATCAGTGAAGAAAGGCGATACTTTCAGAGTAAGGTACCTGTCCTAACACAAAATCTTAGTACGAATCAGCCCTTGGAGGTGTGTGGCTATTTATCTGTAGTGTCACAATGAGACCCTAAACAGCTGATTCAGATTAGATAACTAGCGGTTAGATGGAATAAATTGGATTAGATGCTATTCCATCTCCAGAGGAAACAGTTAGTATAGGGTAAGTTTTTCACTTTTTTTCTATCAGATCACTGCTATAAGCTTACCCAACAATCAGATGTTCACCTATATATATTTCAGTCTTAATGGCTCAGAAGCGGTGGCCTGGATCACAGCAATGAGGTGCTAAGCACCTATTGGCAATTATATGAGCAGCAATTCTATGACAGCCCTACCAGCATCACCATCAGATCCTGACCCTTTTCACCATAGGGTCGAACTGAATAAAAATATATAAAGAATTCCACACAGCTTTTCTACAAATATTCAAAATAGGAATCTTTCTCAAAGAAGCAAAAAAGAGATTACTTTTGATTTAATCCAACAACTCTTAAAATACAATTATATTTATTATTGTTTAACCAAGTTTATTATAGGCTGACTTTCAGATAGATTTTGCATTGAAATAGAATGTCCTGAGTCTAGGGATTAATAATAATAAATTTAGCTCAATGCATACAAAAAAAAAGGATGATAAGAACATATAAGCTACATCTGTACTAGTGGAAGTGCTTGGGCTTGTTTTCTAGCCTTGAGGTCAAATGCATATTCTTTTGCATATCTACGTCCTCAACTTTTTTCTTCTGAATTCACCTCTAAAACAAAGTGTCACGATGCAAACTGCCTATAAGGAATAGTCTCTGGCTTGTGATAATTACTGAACTGTGATACTTCACCTAGGCCAAAAGCATGCTAGCACCTCATTATAACAAATTAATATCAGTGAAGATCAAATTTCAGTTCCCATATCTTTGCCTCAGCTATAGCAACATAAATGTATCTGTAGAATATGGGTCTTTATCATATACTTAGTTTAATGCTACTTTGAAATAGAAAAAAGGTTAATGGTTCATTAGCAGTCTTTAAATGGAAGTCAGAATCCATCTGGGACTCAAGCTTTAATGACAGACAGTCCTTTTGAAGGGACCATATAATAAAAATATGATATCAAAGCTCTCATTTTCTTACTGACATTACTGCTACCTACAAAGGATACTGTAAGGGAAAGATGAAATACGGAAAATAAAGGTTTTAAACCAGTAGGTATTTTCAAAATAACATTAAATTTTCCTTTGCTGGAAAGAGAAAAACTTAAGTAGTTTATATTTGAATGATCAGCTGCCTTGTCAGCAATCCCTGAACCATTAAATGAGCAGCAAGTGCTCAGGATGGGCAGAGTAGGCCTTATTGGGCCCAAGTCTTGAACCTTTTCTACTTAGTAGGATACTTATATGACAGAATCCTTTTTGGTATGGATATGGGATGCTTCTGATACAGTCTGTTTCAAGTCATGCTATAAATGTAAAGAGCATGCATTAGGTTAAAGACTTGACCCTGTATCTGTAACACATGACTGAGAAGGTAAACATTGCTGATTACCTAGAGAGACTTTTCAAGTGCAGGTGTTCCCACAGCCAGCCTAAAGCTAAGATGTTCAGTCTGAATCCTGTCTGAATTTTAGGGGAATGGTAAGGAATACTGAGACCAAAGAATAAGTCCATATGTGCTGAGGGAGTACTGAACTGGCAAACATCAGATAGGGAGCCAGAACTTTATCATTCTCTGGAGGAGAAGTTGTGACACTTTGCTTTCTCTGATACAATCATATGCTTTTACATTGTCTTGAGTGGGACCTATTACCACCCAAAAGATTCTGAACTCAGATGTTTTCAGTGTATTGCACCAGTGGTGGAATACATGTAAATGAATTAGAGGAACTAAAGAGGGAAGAAAAAAGCTTTCAGTCTTAGATTTACATAGTGCTGTGACATTTATAAACAGCAGAACAATAACATGTCTACCATGGGAAACTAAACCAGTGTGTGAACAGTGAACATCCCTAATCTGTGAGCTAATTTGTAATATTTCTTTCCTTGAAAGATTTTTAAGACTAGATTTAGCATGAATCAAATTTGCTTTAGAAAATAAATTCTACAATTTCTGGGCAGAATATGAAACCCCATGATGTATTTCTACCACTGTGGTTAAAATTTCACCTAGAGGAACCACTTCCAAAAATGGGAAAACACGGTACATTTTCAATAAGCACAGTACTAAAATAATTTTCTAGAGAAAATATTTTAACCATGTTATTTTCTTGTCTATTTTGAAGTTTTTTACTGCTTGATGGTATGTTAATCTAAGACAAGATTTGCCAGCCCAGATTTACTGAGGGCCAGACATACTACACATTCATAGCTTTATAATGCGGGAGTACTCACATAGGCTCTACTTAAATCATGTCTATGGACACACTACAGACTCTTCATTAAAATAGGTTTGGGGTGGGTCTATTGCCATTTTGTTGTAATTATTACACAGTGTATAATTTGAAGAAAAATGAAAGAAAGAAGTACCTGTAATGTATATCCTGGCTCACACTGAAATGACAAAACATCATTCACCATATATCTATCTCCTGATTTGATCCCATTGCTAGGAATTACTGGTTCTGGACAGGCAGCAAGGCCTACAGCTGAGGAAAGTAAACACAAAGATTGAAAAAACATAGATAAGTGGACAACAGC
This sequence comes from Haliaeetus albicilla, assembly GCF_947461875.1. NCBI lineage: Eukaryota > Metazoa > Chordata > Aves > Accipitriformes > Accipitridae > Haliaeetus > Haliaeetus albicilla. The sequence continues at coordinate 24,146,448 of NC_091500.1, forward strand.
TCTTCATTGATATTCTCTGCTCTAATTAATTCTTTCCACAGCATTGGGTTTTTTAAAAGAACATTAATTAAAAATTTATTTCAACATTAAACTGAAATTTTGCTTAAAACACCAAAGTTTTCAGAACTGCCCTGCAGAATACAAATGGTATGACTGAAACACAAAGATTATATACTGTGACTGTACCAATTACTGTGTCATGTTGCTGTCACATACTATCCTATTTTATTGTCTTCAACCAGTATGGTAATTCTAGTATATTAAACAGCCTTTTTTCTTCTTCTTCTTTTCTTTCTTATCCTCCTGAAGGAAATGGAGAGAGAAAGAGGGAATACACTTTATGCATATTCTCTCTTTTCAACAATAGATGAGCAGAACTATTGAGGTTAGGTGGTAGAGCCTTTTGGAACAGCAGCTAAAGGCCAAAAGTGTTTCTTATGTTTAGAAAACTCCATTGACTATAAAGAAGTTCAGACATCTGAAATTTAGTACTCTTAACCCAAAACTAAATCTCTGCATAGGTGTGACAGGACAGTCTGTTCTTAACTATTTTTAAGCCAGGTGTTAGCAAACAGATTAGTTTTACAAAGAGACTTCATGATTAGTAATTTCTCAAATGTGTTCACCTAAATTTGGCAACCCAAAGTACTAGCTTCTGCTTTTTGCCAAGTGCATATCACTTTTGGTTTTTTCCCTTGGGTGCTTACCTAAGGAGTTTGTTAGTCAGTACAACTGAAAATTACATATCATCTCTGCTATCTAAGCTAAAATGCTCCAAATGAACAAGACAGTTGAGAAACTGCTTATTAGATTCAATAACTCTGTGCTTTTAACATTTTCTTCGCAAACAGAAGGAGCAGCAGAATTAGTTTGCTGGTTTATGGTCTGACAATAGAATCTCATTCCCCTTATAATATTAAAAACCTTATTTGAAGTAAAAAATAAATTTAAAACGTATAATCTTAATCATAAAACAATTTATTAATTAAAGAAAGTTACTAATGAAACATAAATTTGTAACTGCTATATTTATTAAAATATGGCATGTAGAAGCCAGAACAGAATGGAGATTATTTTCACAATGTATGAGAAGAGATCTTTAGAATTTATTAGCATAAAATTCTGTAAAAATCAGACAAAAATAATACTTTCCTGATTGTGATACTATGTGTGCTTCAGTTCACTTGTATGAAACAATAATTGACTAAATGCTACAACTCTCACCGTTTTCTTATGAAATCTAACCCCTTTGGTGACAGTAAGTGCAACTTTAGAGAGTGTTTAGTACAGAAATTACATGATATCTGGCTCTACTCTGATATCTGACATTTTGGAGTCTGTTGTTCCAGATGGTTCATCATGAAACAATATCTGATATTATTCACTGAAACCCTAGTCTTTCTACAGAAACACATCTTTCTTTCAGATAATGCTGCTTACACATTTTGATACAGACAGGGTTTTAACTTTATGCCCTAAACCTTAATGTATCTACTTTTCATCACTCAAATATAAATGCCTTACTAATCTTAAATAAATACATAAAAATTTTGTGTTTCCCACTTCAGCCACTTCCAGTCAGTTTTTTGCAGCTCAGGTTTTAGTTGAAGTAAATATATTTTCCCTAATGAAGCACACAGAAGTTTGAAATAGCTTTTATCCTTTCACCTGAAACTGTGATTCCTGAGCCATTATTTTTCTTTCCTGGAAATATGTTCCATAATCCTGTACATTCCTTCTATGCCCTGTGCCCTTGAGTCTTACCACATTTCACTTTTTTCAGGAATGAACAGAGGTAATGGCAAACCATTCTAATGATGAGTGACAGCTATCAAGGTATGAAGTGCAGTCTTTGTAACAACTGATGCAAGACTTATCAAACTAAATATTTTCTAATTAGCACATAAAGAATTTTTTAATAGTTGCAAGCTACAGGATCTCCCTGAAGTAGTTCCTTTGTGTACTGGAATGTATAATTTAGGAAAATATCTAAACATACTTTAAAGATTTTCAGCAATTTCTACCACAGAAGTTACAATTTTTTATGTTCTACCAATATCATCAACTTTCAAATGATGTTATGGTGATTTCATGTGGCACTAGGGACTTCCTGTGTGGTCACTACCTGGAACTGTAATGTTCCAAATAGGCATCAGGATATCATCATTAACTTAAACGGTTTTGGTTTTGTTGCAGTTTCCTAGTATCATTCTTTTGGTCAACCACTCTGTATTCTGCAATACCATAAATATATCCCTGTCTGGAAAATTTATTTGAGTATAGGTACTAAATAGCTGTGATCTGCAACCACACAAACTGTCTATGTGCTCCAGCATTAAGTGAAGGGCAACATCTTATTTCAATAATTCAAACTACAGTATATAGACTGTTGTTTACTCATTTGAGAATCCAGTGTTCAGACACCACTTCAGTGAATCAAGCCTTATTTCTGCATTTCCTTACTCTTCTCACTCTTGAATAGACAATAAAATTTAAAAAGATCTGCTCCAAGCTCATCATTATTAAATAAATAAGCACCTAACAAAAACACAGTGACTAAATTGCTTACAGACAGCAAGGTACTTGCTGAATTCTGTGAATGTAATTTTGAGGTTCACTTCCTGTCTTCAAGAAATCTGTATTCTGGTTGAACTCAGCATTCCTGTGTGTTGAGAGTTACAGGCATGCAGTCTTAGTTCTGTATGAATAAAGTTACTTTTGCAGATTTTTCTGAGTCACAGAAACAGTTTTATAACAATGACTGCATAGCAATACTAATAATGTTCTTGTGATGTAGCTCTTTCCATCATTAGTTAAATAGCATACAGAATTTAAATAGACTATGATCAAAAGAAAATCTTCAAAGTAATTTTCTGTGCAACTGCTAGATACGGAATTAAACTATGTATTTTAACTTTAACAGATTCTAATAACTTGGTAAAAACTTTCTGCTAGCTGCTTATACTTTGCATAATACTTTTAATATACTACTTCTTTGGTCTGATGATACAACTTACAGTATAGAATATTTTATCAGAATATCACAAAACACTATGTAAAACCCACTCATAATTGACTTTATTTGATATACCTGTCATTAAGAAGCAATATTACCTCCCCAAAAGCAAAGAAAAAGTTGGAAACAGAGTTAAATACTATTCTAAAACCTCAACCCCATCATTCTAATAATTGCATAATGCTAGCCTAGTTTAGTCGGATAACTAGTTTAGTTAGAACTTGTCCAAAAATCTAAAGAATGCTTGAGAGAAAGCAAACAAATTCTGGTATCCAGGGACAAACTAGAGAACTTAAATATTCAGGGGCTCTGAAATACATTAAATTAGACTGTATGTGAACAGTCAATAATAAAGGAAAAACATGTTAAATGTCAAGTCCAAGCAATCAAAAAAGGACAAGGATTGCTTAGTGCATGCTCTTCAGACCTCAGCATCTGCTATGCAGTATAAGAGAGAACACATCAATGTCAAGAATGATAACCCTCTCCCTGACCTTCTTCCACTTACTGCCTGCTAAATACTTTCTTGGCTCCGCTGTGGCATAAGACAAATATACCTCACTTACATAATTATATACATGTCTACAATTACCTCACATTCTGTCCAAACATCACTGCCACTGCTGGCAGAAAGAAAATCCTTGCTGGCATATCTGACAATGTGAATGCCCATTAGTGTCCATTTCAGAAAGCTGCAAACTGAATAACACAAGAATTTCTTGACAGCTTGACCAAAAGTCATCAGGCTTTCTTTTTTGAATTCCTCCCACCCGTCCCTATGTGGCTAACTGAAACATATTGTTCTTTATTATATTACAAACTTCAAGCTGGAGTGAATTTTCTTTCCATTTTGATGATGGTGTATATCAAAACCCAAGCTGTCGCTTCCAAAACTGCATGCTTCAGACACCAGCCTAGAAAATGCATTTATCTCAAAGAATTACTGCAAGAGGGGTCAGATTCATGTCAATAGCTAGTAAGTTGTATAGATATACTGACAGGATCAGGACCTGCTAAATTAAAAATGACATATTTATGATTCACACCTGCTTTAACACAGGGAAAAAGATTACTTCACTGAAGAGCCGCATTAAAGATCGAATTGCATGAAAGATCTTAATCTGAACCTACAAAAAACAATATGCTACTTAGAAGAATAAATTTTCTTCTCTGCTAGTCTGATTTTTGTCTTTGAATTTATAAGAGATCTTTACGATAGAGAAGTACTACAAAAGATAGCCATTGCTCTCTAGTCCTCTTACCAGCGAGTTTGTTATTTCAGCTCCTGAGAACATTTAGCACTTGAAAATATGCAACAGAGAAGCTTCAGAAAAGGAGACAGCAATTAATAGTAAGCTTATGTTCTCACACATATTACATCATCTTGGTATAGCGGTAAAACAAAAGCTTACAAAAAGAGTGATGCTGAATTGTGCCATATATCCTAATTCAAGGTAATAAGGCTAGATGACATTATTAAAATATTGATTGCATAAAACAAGAGTTTTAATGAAATATTTTAATTCTAATTGCTATATCTGGATATATTCACACATATACTTACAAACATTTGTGGCCTAAACCTACATGTCTATATTCCTCATATATTCAATTCTTACTAAAAGAAACCTGACCAACTGAGAGGTTCAAGCAGCATGCTGTATGAGCAAATACTCATTATTTCCAGACTTTTTTTTTAACTTGTTTATATTAAAGATTAATTTAATTGTTATATTAAAGAAAATATTGAAACTACTACTGAATTAATAAATGAGATTTTAAGACCAAGCTTGAAAGATCAGTGCCTACAAATACAGTCGAATTAAACAGGCACATTTCTAAACCATACTGTTTGGATAGTTGTTTCCTTTGTTCATTAAGATTAAAAGGAATTCAATCAAATAGCAGGAATATTTATTCTTCCTACCGTTGTACATATTAGAAATGCAACAAAGCACATTTTGATTGAACTTGCTGGAGGTTGTGAAAATAATTATGTTATTTATTCTACCACAGTTTGAGGGGAAAAAACCCATACATATGAAGGATTAGTTTAAATGATTAATTCTTGTCTTTTCCACAGTTATCTGTTGCATATTTTACTGCTTTTGTTTCTCATCATAGGTTACTGCAACCAGTTTAACACCTACAACCCTTCTGAAATAACAAGAAACAATGCCACACAGTGGCTCTCAATAATACTTACAATTATGTTATGACCAGAATGAAATTTTTCTAAGGCACTAACCAATTATGTCTTTTGAGTGAGTTCATGTATCTGACATTAAAACCAAAACCAAACCAAAAAAAACCCAAAAAACAAAGGAACAAAGGAAAAAAAAAATCTAAGTCATCAGTTTGACCGTAGCCTAACACAAAAACGTCCTAAAGTAAATGACAAAATTGTATTTTGTACCAGAAGACTTCTGTGGTTTTGAAGGCTACGAAGGCAACATGTGCACTGCCTAGGTTAGACATGAACTTAGGCTTGCAGGAGCAGACTGCTCAGATCCTTCCCATGAAAATAAAGACATACAAAGAGCCGGCAAATGGAGAGGGCAAGAGAAAGACATAGTGCTAAAAGGAAGACAAAGTTTCAAGAAATAAAACAACATTTACTCAGTTATTTAAATTATTTTGAAATATTTAGGATTAAAATAAGCTGTCATCAGTGGCTGAAGCTTTTATAAAGTCTTTATGAAGTTCTATAAAGTTACTTCAAAACAGCAATATATAGTGTGGAATATAAGATATGTGGTCACATGATAGCAAACTAAACATATTTTACTGAAATAAAGCTGTTTTCCCTAGTATACTAATCTAAAACCAGGCATATGTATAACATTTACACTGGTGAAAATATCTTTTTAAGTAGAAACTCTCATTCATTTATTCTAAAATACTAAGGTGATTTCCTAATATCATTATAAAGACTTTTTTCATATAATGACATCAGGGGTCTGCAGGATTCTGGAATGGTTACTTTAGAGCAGTTTTACCTACTACTCCAATTTGAATGTAAGCAAAAGATAAGGCTAGACAAAACACGATTAGGTCCACTTTGTCTCTTCTATCCCTGCTGTAGCCTGCTGATGCAAGATTTAAAGTAAGTTATTTGGACATGATGAGATCAGCAGCTTCTTATTGCGAATTGGCATTTTCCTGCTATATCTATAGTTGGAAAGTTAATTGTCTTCACTGTAATTCCTAAAGGTCTTCTCACTAGAGAAGAATTTATATTAAATGTAAGGCCATCCCTTCACTGTTCCAGGACTAACACTCTGATCTACTGGGCATTTGCATAGGAAGGGTTTTAGTGGTTTTAGTTCTAATAATTTATTGTTCTTGTTAATCAGGGAACAATGAGTACACAGCAACTTTCATTGCACTTCCTGTTCATGTAATTTTCCAGTCACCCTCAAAACATTTAAAACAAAGCTCATTTACTTAAATAATTTTCTTGAAGTGTATTAAATGTTTTAGGGCTAAACACTAAGCCTGGTTCCCGAATTAAAAGAAAGCAAAGAAAACCCCCAAAAGCCAAATGCAATACAATGTGAAATGTGAAAAGAGGATTTGCAAAATTTTCATCTTATGAAAAGTATTACAGCTTTCTCAATTTCAAAGACAGATAGCCTTTTCTTTTTCCAAAATACTTATATCTAAAACCATATTAAAGGATCCAGTGTCCTCTGATGCATACATATAATTTCAATTAATGCTAACTGGGAACTATATACGTGTAGTAGGAGAAACGAACGCTAAGGCTGTATACCATGAGGGATGTTGGTAGCCATGAAGTTCAGCATTTTGGTTTATTGTTCCGGAAAATAAAAGTAAGCCATGATCTCTGTGGATTTCCCTGAAATCTGATGATAAATCAAAACAACTGTGAATTTTTATTGTTAGTTTTGACTGACAGCAATTGATTGTTCAAGAAAACAACTTCACAAACAAAGATATTCCCCTTCCACAGAAGAGCAGGAACTATACAGGAGTACATTTGGATTCATAAAAGTGTTACTCAAATACTAAAGTAAGCATAGCTATAAGTGAAATACTTTCAATAAAACCATTATTAAATTTTAATCAGACTCACCAAATTTCTACAGCAAAATACTTTTAAGAAGAACAAAATGACCTAGTTGAAAATGAAATAAAAAGTGCGCCCACCAATTTTAGTTCTCTGAGGACTAGTTAAAATTTATTTTTTGGAGCCTTTCCTCTCTATGAAATTTCTGTCTATCCATAGGTAAAACAAAAATAAATAACTAATCCTCTGCATCTACATTGTTGAAGTGTTATACTGGAGATTTTTAAAATACATATTAATTCTGTTTTGCTTGCATGATTACATTGTTGTCATTTATTATTATTTCTTTTCTTTTCCAAAACTAATGGACAGTTTTTCAGCTAATATAAACTGGCACAATTATGTTGGTTTTTTAAATTAATCTATACTGATACTAGCTCTTACTTATTGACAGTATTTCCCAGCAATTTTGTGCTCTCTCTTCCTCTCTTTAATCTACTGTGTCCCCTCAGCTTGCTTTCTGATCAGGAAATGAAAGGGATGTTATACAATTCTTTCTGGAAATCTGTCATTCACCTTTGAAATACTAATTTTTCTATGCATCATTGAAATTTCTTTTGTTGTGATTACATAAAGTCATATATTGCAGCACAAAGAGAAGTGCTACAATGAACAGCAGAACTGATGAATGGGGAAGAAGGACTTTCTTACGGCAGGGTTCAGAATCCATTGCTTTTCCTCTGTCCTCAGTGAAGACAAAGTAAAGGAGACAACAGAGTGGATTCCTGCAAAGCAGCTACTAACAACTTACAAAAAGTAAGAGAGAAGGCCTTTGTTACCTGCAATGATTTGAACCCACATTGCTGCTACTCAGAGGAATATCCTTTATCATGGAGGTATACAGAGAATTTCAGCAAAGGAGACAAACTCCTAAAGTCTCTTCTGTAATTCCATTCTATAAACTTTTAAAACACTTATTTGAATAAGAACTGAAAACCAGGTACCCACTTAAGTATCATGACCAATTGCCTATATCCTACATACATCCAAGTCCAGCTCTCCTCTAAATGTACACATTAAACATAGGTCTCTGGCTTCACAACAGTGGTGTGTTCTTATTACATCTAATCTTAGTGCTGTATTACTTTTTACAAAATATTTAAATATAAGCTGAACCTGAATGATTGACCACGTTTCCTGGTAATTAGAATGCTGAAACAAATCCTGCTACAGCTGCTTGGTTTGCCTTATTAGGTAGAACAGCCTTAAAAGTAGATATTGAGGACCCCCACTATGACTACTCAGACAATCAAATTTCTGCAAGAAGGTGAAAGAATTGAACTGAGGCCTCTTACAACATAGCTGAATGTTACAGCTGCAAAGCATTTTAGTTAGAAAGACTATGCATCTAGCCCTCCTTTTCCTTGGCTTTTATCAGAAGTATCTGATGTTCTAATAAAGCATTTCATATTGAATGTTTTTTCCCAGACACCAGACATTTTTGTGTTTGCCTTAGTAAGACAACCCTTCAACAGATGGACATTTTTAATCCAAATTTTAGACTGACTTCTAAATCAAAGGTATTTATTTTTCCAATGCTGCTTCAAACCATAGGTGACCAAATGATCACAGGCTTCAGGATTCATAATCAAACACTAGCAATATCTGCATCCTTTTACACAGAAAAGTATTTCCTTCTCTGCTTCTTTCTTGATCTAAAAAGGTGACTGCTCAATATAAAACAGTACATTCTTGCTGTGGGGATTTGCTCAGCCTCTGTATTCAGAGACACACACAGATGTACTGTACTCCTGCTAGCCCTGCAGAGACCATATAGCCACATAAGAAAGGAAATTACTCTTTCCTGCCAGACTATCAACAGAATAGTTAACTAAGCTCTGAATGCTGAATGTTACTACCTTGACCTGTACTGAGTTGCACTTCTAAAAAACCCTGGCCTTGAAATATTGGCACCACTGAAGTCAATAGATGCTTTAACAGAGCACAGTTGTGGGACTGGCAATTAGGAGACAAACAAAAGCATAAATCCAAGTGACCTTGCATGCTCCCAAACACTTTTTACTTGTTAACAGAACACATTTTTTTCAGGAGTCACAGGGATAATAAAACGGATACAGTAAAAGATAAAAATTGATCTTCAAAATGTTCATTGTACAACAACTTCCTAGAATAAATCTGTACTTTAGACTTCATATGGAATTATACCTTCAGTGCAGGTTAAGGGGAAAGGTTTGGGGAGCAAAACAGGCTGACCAGTTGGGGAGGAGGGGTCCCCAGATAAAAGAAGAGAAGTTTGTCAAAATACTAGATTCTATAAAAATTCCTGCAGAAGTAATAGTCATATCTTCATTCTATATCACCATTAGAATGATTGTACTCAAAAAACCTACAATATGCTTACATTTAAATGCTTGAAACAGACAGGAAACTAAATGAAAACATAAGACTGTCTTGTGGATTATGTTTAGTTTAAAAGATTTGTTATGAGCTGGAAATCTAGTCTTTCAAAATTCTGGACATATTTATATTATGCAATTTTTAATCTTAGTCCTAAATGGAGTTTATCAAAGATCATCTATGTGTTTATTTACTTATGTGTACTTCTTAAAAAGATGAATAAGAATATTAACATTTTTAGACATTAATATTGGAATGAATGTAATACAAAAATTAACCCCATTTTCAAAAAAAATCTTGAATGCCCTTTGTAAGAAAATAGAGCATGTTCATATTAAAAATTAAAGAGAATTTACTTTGTGACCTTCATTAAAGCATTCTTCAGACTGTTAACTCATCATCACATTACTTTTCTAAAGACTAGAATATTCTTAGCAATACCTGTTCCCAGTTAAAAGCAATACTATGCAAGCACATGTGATGAATTTACTGTTATTCTATAGTATTTAAAGTTTTTGAGAGAGCTAATAATAAAAACACATATGTTTGAATTAAATGTAATTATGTGAGGTAATCCTTTGATGTTTATAACACCAAGCCTCTGTATTTTAGAACCAAGCTGCTCACAAAACATATGAAAAGTTGATATATAGCAGAATTTGCCATTAAACTTTTTAGGTTACTCTGCTCATACCACCAGTGATTTACCAAGATAACTAGAGTGATTTCTTGTAGCTCTGGGATTATAATGGTTTTTTTTGCAATTACAGCAATTTGTTGAGGGAATATAATGCGAAGGAAAGGAAAGAACAGCAAGGAATAAATATATGCACGTATAAATAGGAAAAAAATCTCATCTGTTCTGGTTTTATCTATTTCCAATCTGTGAAATGAACTCTTACTTTTTTTGTTACCTAAATTTCAGAACTAAGCTTAAATAAGTGGAAAAAAAACCCCACAACACAATTAAACCCCATATTTTTACAACATTCTGAATTGCCAGATTCATTTGTTATATGCTGCTAATTTGTGAAAGCTGGTTTTCAACAGTTTCAAATGTCACTTCATTTAAAATTTCATTTTACTAGGTATCACTTATATCAGGTCCGTGCTGAGTACACTCTGGTAGTCAGGGAAGAGAAAAAAAAAATAGAACAATATAAATTCTCTCTTTTCATATGCATTCTTTTTTCCTGAGAAAGTTGCAAAAAACAAGCAGTCTTACTTTTGTATTCCAGGTGAAAACCAGCTGCTGCCACACTAATGTCAGAGTGAAAATGCAGGTAAAGTTGATTGGAAGTGCTATTCAACAATGCTGGCACAGTTGTACCTGGAAAAATAAAAGTTATGGAATAAACTGTAGCATGTTGATATATCAGAGTTTTATATTGAAAAGACATAACCAAGACTGAATCAGACAGGCTCATTTTCTTCTCATTATGTGCGTGGAAATCTCAAATATTCTATGTTCTGCCTTGTTTTCTCCAGAAGCTGCAAGAAAATTTTGATTACAAGTCATGATACTAAGAGGCTGTGTAACTACAATCAAACAAGATCCCATCATGTTCAGATGAAACTTCATTGACTTGGCTAGGAAGAGGCGTACACAGAAAAAAATCACATAAGTAAAGGATTTGATTATGAGAACAAACTCAACTGCCATGTGACTTTTTTCCACATGTATAAAAAGCCTGCAGTACAGAACAGAGCAGTCCAGATTATTCCTCTGTGTCCACTTCACACATTCTTCCCACAACTATATTTCAACCACTCATCCTAACTCCGAGAGCATGACAGAAATTGAAGAAGCAGGTGCAACACATTAAAAAAAAAAAAAAAAAAAGACATACTAGCTTTATCTAATTCAAATAACTATAATAAAATCGTGTGCTGTTGACTTCAGTGTGCACTACACAACAAGCTTATCACCAACCCTGGACACATTCTTTGCCACTAGCATTGCTAAGTCTGACACAACATTCTCTGTTACCACATGACTACTATGTAATGCACATTCTACAGTCTAAAGCTGGAACATCTACTGAGGCTAAAAATTACATCATTTTCTATGATTACCTTCAAAGACAGTATCAAGTAGCTAATGGACTTCAATTGTGGTTGCATAAGAAATACTTTCATCTCCTGAGGGGCATTTGCTGTTTCTATAGCAACTGTGAGCAGCCTAGGTATGAGCTTGAAACTCGGGCTTCAAAAGAAAGAATTATCTTCATAAGTCTACAGTCTAAACTAGGAAATGGTAAATACTTTTAAATCTAAACCTATATTAAGCAAAATCTTGTTATAAATAGTGAGGAGCTAAAGGATGAGAAGTCGGACTTTAAGGAAGGTTTTATTGTCTGACATTGAAGCTCAAAGTATGGAAATTCACAGACAGTACAGAGCATTCATATCACACAATACTTACCATGGAATACAGAAAATTGTGAAACACCTTCCTGGAGGGAGGACTTTTCACACTATCCATACAGAATTTGAAATATATTTAAGGATGTTTAAGGTGTCTATTCTGTAAGAATGAGGATGTTGACTCAGAATGATGATACCCTTCATTGAACAAAATTGCTCTTCTGGCAGTTCTGTTCCTTTGTAGGATCTGCTAACATTTAACACCAGTCTTTTACTTCCTTAGAGGGTGATATTCAATAAGATGAGAAATTACATCCTATTGTACTGTGAGAAACAATTGGGGCTTCAGTTTTTAATTCTCATAACTGCCACATTCAATGGCATAATTCAGGCTGGCAGCCTGTCACAAGTGGGGTCCCCCAGGGATCGATACCAGTCCCCACACTGTTTCAACATCTTCATAAATGGTCTGGATGATGAGATTGAAAGCACCCTCACCAAGTCTGCTGATGACACTAGACTGGGTGGTGAGGCTGACACGTCAGCCATCTTACAGAGAGAGAGACCCAGACAGGCTGAAAGAGTGCATTAGCAAGAACAGTATGAAGTTTAACAAAGACAAGTGCAAAGTTCTGCATGTGGGTCAGAATAACCAAGAGCCCAGTACAGGCTAGGAACTATGTGGGTGTGGAGCAGCCTTGCTGAAAGGGACCTGGAGATCCTGGCGGGCAACAAACTGAACATGAATCAGCAGTGCACTGCTGCAGCAACGAAGGCAAATAGGTTCCTGGGCCGCATCCAGAGGGGCATTACTAGCAGAGACAGAGATGTGATAATCCCACTCTACTCAGCACTTGTCAGGCCACACCTGGAGTACTGTGTCCAGTTCTGGTCCCCACAATTCAAGAAAGACATGGACAGACTGGAACTGGTGCAGAGGAGGGCCACAAAGATAATCAAAGTGTGAAGGAGTTAGGTCTCTTCTCCCTTGAGAAGAGAAGGCTCAGAGGGGGGCATCATCACACATACCACACACAATACCTTTAAGTATTCCAGTACTTAAGGGGCAGCTGCAAAGAGGACAGAGGCTCTCTCGTCACAGGGAGCCACATGGAGCAGACAAGGGGCAACAGGTCCAAGTTGCACTGGGAGAGGTTTCATCTAGACATTGGAAATAAATTTTTTACAGTGAGAACAATCAGTCACTGGAAAAACCTCCACAGTGACATGGTGAGTCCCTGTCACTGGAGGTTTTCAAGGTGTGATTGGTCAGAGTGCTGGACATTCTCATCTAGGCTCCCTTTCTCACAAAAGGTTGGACTGGATGATCTTTTGAATCCCCTTCTAACCTGGGATGTTCTAGGATTCTATGATTCTATGATCTAACTGAAACTTTATTGATCACTTACCAACATCTGCTTCTTCTGGGACTGGGTATATGAAGCATGGAAGATACATTTTTGTGTGGCGACCAGATGTACTGTCCACAGTGTCCTAGTTGTTTTGGACTTTGTTTATCATCAATAGAGAGAAACAGTACTTAATGGGCAGAAGCAGATTTCATAAATAATAGCTTAGGTACAGGTATGTCCATGGTAGACATCTAATACTCATATAGATGGATACCATGTTAGGATGCTGGAGTCTGACTGACTTCTTAACCTCTTGATTGAGAATCTGTGATGTGGAAATCTCCTCTCTTAGGAGGCAGTAAGTGCATGTCTGCCTCCCTAAAGGCTTATAAGGGAATGACAAGTTTTCTACTTGAATTAATGTTTAATTATGGCATTAATGTAGAAAATTATGTCCACTATCCCTTTCAAGTGTTAGTAATTACAACCAAGAGCAATGTATCTCATTCCAGAGGTGAACACTACACTGCATGTGTGAAAGGCTGTCTAGGCATCTAAGAAATTTCTAGACCAAGAATAGAGATTAATGGTCATTTTAGGCATTTCTTGGATTAGCACAAACATATAGCGTGGATCACATTCTTACCTAATTTCTTTCTAAATTTAACTACCATCATAAGAGTAGATTCTCCAGGTGTCGACCTCAATGACTACTGTATTTGCATACTCCCTCTGTATATGTCTATACACATATATATATATGCGTATTTAAGTACATATACATATGTAAAAGAATGTCAGGTGTTATCTGCATTTCCAATTTTAGATGGAGCTGTAGCTATACTTAGTCTCATTTTTTTTCAGTTTGAATATACCATAGTCAAGTGAAGCACCAGTCCCTAACTATCAGTTCTAAAATACTGCTGCTTTTTTGGCTTGTTTCCACCTTTTTGTTCAGCACAGTGTATTAAGTAAAATGATCTCTCACTTAAGTTCAAACTTAATACTCTCAGGAAAATGCAATGCATTTGTCTAGAATATCCTCTCACTCAGCTACTATGTCTATAACCTTCACTAAGGAGTCCAGGATAGACTTCACTTTGGCATATTGATGAAAGCCTTCCTGTCCTTTCATCCAAGGAATTTCCACTCTCTCATAATTCCATTCTGTGACACAATTGGCAGCACAGCATATTTACAAATGTTTGTGGGATGCCTAACGGTTATCCAAATTTTACAAATCTTTTTGCATTTTCAGCTTAATGGACAGGCTTCATGTAGGAACTGCCATTACTAAGCTACAAGAACAGAGTATCTCTAAATTCAGTTGACAATTTTGTAGTCTTATAACAAATGCAGGCTTTAGAAGAGTAAAATTTTCTTGGAAGGAAGATGCCCATATTGGACTGAGGAAGTGGAAAATATGAGACTACAGCTGTTAAGGACAATCATGGAAGATCACTCACCTGGTGAACTTAACATGCTTATAACCTGATCATCATTTAATGAAGCTCTTTTTTTCTTTAACATCATATTTTAAAATAAATTCACCTCCTTTTGGAAAGCAGGATGGCTATTGAAAAACAGGGAATTAAACCATTTTTCCAAATGAAAAATGAAGTATAGTTCCTCTGCAGGAGAAAAATCAATGCCAGTTACAGCTTCTCTTTTTTTTTTTTTAATATAGCAAGTACAATTCTATCCTGTTTGTAAAAACTGTTACCTTCCCAACTGAGAGAATTAAGACTCGATCTGTGCAAACAGTCCCTTAATTTTATTAAAATATTCCAGGTATAACTTTATTATGTAAACTTGGAAACATGTCTACTCATCACAAAATTATCAGTAATAATATGAAAATAATTAGCTCTGTCTCTCATTAATGTTCCTGTTTCATTCAAGCATTTGGTAAGGCATCTAAACTTCATTAATTAATCAAAAATCCGCTATACCTACATATATTCTGTAAATGGTACAGCAATTGTTGTAAAAGACCGAGAAATTATTTTGATGGTTGTCTTTTAAAGGCAATGTTATTTTCATTTCCTCATGATCCACAAGCATTACTTTGATGGACCAGTAATATTGAAAGCAAAAATAATTTGTAGTTTTCCAATTACTCTGAATGTCTCTCGACACTGTCTAGTGTCATCTGGAAAACCTGGCCTTACAAAGAATCTGTCTGCCCACCAAAAGGCATCACCTGTCAATATTAGGCACAGGAAACTAAGTGGTGCATGATTCTGTTGCATGCCACAAGAGCACAATGGAGAGAATCCCTCTTGGCATTCAACACATCAATCCTATGCACAGCAGCTTCTTTCCAAGATAGCTGTACAAAAATCCATGTATTCTGCCACCAGGCAGACAGAAGCACAAGGTACCTTTATGTCTGTTAACACATGGTCTCAGAATTTTTGTTATAGCTTTGTTCATGAAGCCCCTATCGCTTTCCCCTAAAATAGCATCCTCACAAGCATTACTGTAGCATAGAAAGAAGAAAAATGCCCTGATATTTCCGCCATTCACTGATAAAAGATGACCCATAGGGTTAATCCGAAAAGGACAAGACACTATGTAAGGGCCCGGATTGCTCTAGCAGACAGCCCTTATGGGCCCCGCCCAGCCCCTGGGGCCTGCCCCCACCCTGCCCACGGCCCCGTACCCCATTTCAGCCCCAGAACCAGGACCCCATCCAGGCTGTCAGCTCCTGCCCCAGTGACACCACAGTAGGGCCAGTCTCCAGCTCCCCACGACCCTGCCCTGCCTGGCCATGGGCCCCGCTGAGCTGGGTGTACCCACAGGCCCGTGTCCCAGCCTGGCCTCAGCCTGTTCTGGTCCCCAGGGAGATGCCCAATTCCTGGGACTGGGGCTGCCCCAGTGCCCCCCAGCTGCCCTGCTCCTGGCTGGGGCGGTGGGATGGGCCCTGGCTGCCAGGGCCTGCCCTGCCACCCCTCCATGGGGCGCCCCCATTGCTCCCGGCACCCCAAACCCAGGGAGCTGCTTGACCCCGCTCTGCCCTGACAAAAAGAAATGGTATAATTATCTATCTTTTAAAGTTTTCCTTAAGGAACAGACTCCAGTGAGTTCACCTTTCCAACTCAACGCCATGACATAGTTTAGCAGCACAGTTTAGTAACTTGTTAGTAATTAGTTGCAGCTACGTTCTTCTTGAATGCATATTTACAGGACAGATGAATTCACAGAGAGTGAAGCAGAAGCCAATGGTATTGTACAAGATTTAGTAAGAGAGAAATGATACCTTCTGAACGTTACCACTTATGAACTTATGCCTGGAATTCAGTTTCAATGTCATATTGCTGGTTCAGTTTTGAGAACAGCAGATTTCATGTCATGTTTAAATATTACTCATTAGACCCTTCCCATACACAAAACAATTCTTCATTTTAAGTCCAACATTCATTATACAAAAGAGAGAAATCCACAATAAAGCTGTGCTACTCTGTCTCCAATTAAATATTTCTAATACAAAAACCTGCCTTTTTCAGTTTCTCTGGAAATTAGGAAGGCATTTAAGCTAAAGTAAGATGACACACTTTTAGTATAGAATACGAAAGCATTTTCAGTCCTGAGTGTTGTTAAATGGAATATTGTTAAATGGATCATTTCATCAGTTCTTTATCCAATGGGTCCAATATATTTGCCACATATTTCACTTGTCAAAAGCTGATTACATTTCATTATTTCTTTCTTCCTATTGCCAATTGAATATACAGCATAGTTAATGGCATTTAATATAAAATGTTATATCCTTTTGTACTGGGTCTGGCTGGGATAGAGTTCAATTTCTTCACAGTAGCTGGCATGGTGCCATGTTTTGGATTTGTGATCAAAACAGCATTGATAACACAGAGATGTTTTCGTTACCGCTGAGCAGTGCTTACACAGAGTCAAGGCCTTCTCTGTTTCTCACGCTGTCCCACCAGTGAGTAGGCCGGGGGTGAGCAAGAAGCTGGGAGGGGACCCAGGTGACCAAAGGGATATCCTACACCATATGGAGAATATCTATCCTTTCATGGATACAGAAGGGAACGTAGCAACCAGAGATGAGGAAAAGGCCGAGGTACTTAATGCCTTCTTTGCCTCAGTCTTTAATAGGGAGACCAGTTATCCTCAGGGTACTCCACCCCCTGAGCTGGAAGGTAAGGATGAAGAGCAGAACATAACCCCCTTAATCCAGGAGGAAATAGTTAGTGACCTACTATGCCATCTGGACACTCACAAATCTATGGGACCAGATGGGATCCATCGAAGAGTACTGAGGGAACTGGTGGAGGTCCTTACCAAGCCACTCTCTATCATCTATCAGCGATCCTGGTCAACACGGGAGGTCCCACAGGACTGGAGGCTTGCCAATGTGACTCCCATTTACAAGAAGGGTTGGAGGGAGGATCCAGGGAACTACAGGCCTGTCAGCCTGATCTCGGTACCAGGGAAGATTATGGAACGGTTTGTCTTGAGAGCGCTCACATGGCAAGTCCAGGATAAGAAGGGGATCAGGCCCAGTCAGCATGGGTTTACGAAAGGCAGGTCCTGCTTGACCAGCCTGATCTTCTATGACCAGGTGACCCACCTAGTGGATGCGGGAAAGGCTGTGGATATTATCTTCCTTGACTTCAGCAAGGCCTTTGACACTGTCTCTCATGGCATACTCCTTGAGAAACGGGCGTCTCATGGCTTGGATAAGCGCACTCTTCACTGGGTGAAAAACTGGCTGGGTGGCCGAGCCCAGAGGGCTGTGGTGAATGGGGTTAAATCCAGTTCGCAGTGGGTCACAAGTGATGTTCCTCAGGGCTCGGTGTTGGGCCCTGTTCTGTTTAATATCTTTATCGATGATTTGGATGAGGGGATTGAGTGCACCCTCAGCAAGTTTGCAGATGACACCAAGTTGGGAGGCAGGGTCGATCTGCTTGAGGGTAGGGAGGCTCTACAGAGGGATCTGGACAGGCTGGATCGATGGGCTGAGGCCAATCGTATGAAGTTCAACAAGGCCAAGTGCCGGGTCCTGCACTTCGGTCACAGCAACCCCATGCAGCGCTACAGGCTTGGGGAAGAGTGGCTGGAAAGCTGCCTGGCAGAGAAAGACCTGGGGGTGCTGGTTGACAGCCGGCTGAATATGAGCCAGCAGTGTGCCCAGGTGGCCAAGAAGGCCAACAGCATCCTGGCCTGTATCAGAAATAGTGTGGCCAGCAGGAGCAGGGAGGTTATTGTTCCCCTGTACTCGGCACTGGTGAGGCCACACCTCAAGTACTGTGTGCAGTTTTGGGCCCCTCACTACAGGAAAGACATGGAGGTGCTGGAGCGTGTCCAGAGAAGGGCAAGCAAGTTGGTGAGGGGCCTGGAGCACAAGTCTTATGAGGAGCGGCTGAGGGAGCTGGGGCTGTTTAGTCTGGAGAAAAGGAGGCTGAGGGGAGACCTTATCACTCTCTACAACTACCTGAAAGGGGGTTGTAGTGAGGTGGGTGCTGGTCTCTTCTGCCAGGTGGCTGGAGATAGGATGAGAGGAAATGGCCTCAAGCTGAGGCAAGGGAAATTTAGGTTAGATATTAGGAAAAATTTTTTTACTGAGAGGGCTGTCAGACATTGGAATAGGCTGCCCAAGGAAGTGGCTGAGTCACCATCCCTGGAGGTATTAAAAAAGCGAGTAGACAGGGTACTTCAGGACATGGTGTAGTGGGCATGGTTGATGGTTGAACTCGATGATCTTGAAGGTCTTTTCCAACCTAAATGATTCTATGATTCTATGGTGTCATGCTCAGCGTATAAACTTGGGGGACAAAAGAGGAAGGTGGGGGACGTTGGCAGTTATGGCATTTCTCCTCCCAAGCAACCATTATATGTGATGGAGCCCTGCTGTCCTGGAGATGGCTGAACATCTGCCTGCTGATGGGAAGTAGTGAATGATTTCCTTGTTTTGCTTTGCTTGCATGTGCAGCTTTTGCTTTACCTATTATATCTCAATCCATGAGTTGTCTTACTTTTACCCTTCTAATTCTCTCCCCCACCCACTGTGTGGGAGTGAGCAAGCGGCTGCGTGGGGCTGAGCTGCCTACTAGGATTAACCCACAACACTGTTTAATATGTAAATTTTGAGGTGCAACTTCAAGTTATTTACTTCAATATCCAAACAAATAATATGGAGTAAATTTTTTTCAGTTGATCATTCATTTCCTTGCATAATCCAATACACATCTATACTTAAAAGTTCATGAAGTCCCCAGAGAGGTGAAATTCCACAAAATGCTTTAGCTACACCAGAATCAGATCAGGCTTGTGATAGAGTTCATGAGACTGGGATATTATTCATGACTTAATCTTATATGAGATATCTTTTTCTCTTGGTTTGGTTTATAGAACATGCTCTTTCTATAAAAATTGTCTTATACAAAAAGGAGTAAAACTATATATGCCTGATGTACACGTGAAACAACAAATTACATGGTTTGTTATGTCCCAATTGTAGTAATTTGTTTTGTTCTCTGAGGCCTGGTGAGTTTGGATGAATACTGAATGCTTCATCTTTTTCCTGAGAAAGGAAGGCTAACAAGGATAAACTAAATCAAAGCTATCAAAGGAATCTCCTTGAATGTCAGTACTAATTTATATCACTATATCTTCTCTATGGTGCAGGTAGGTAAGATAAAAGAAAGAAATTTGTTTTGAAAGTATTATCACCTACATCCCACTAATCAAAGCTACACATTTTCATTTTGGTATCATATTTTCTTCTTAAAATCTCCCTTTGCATTTGAATATTGGCACATTTACAACACCTGAAATCTCCTCCCCAAAATGAGAAAGTTTCATAATGATATCACAGACGATGCAATACAAACATACTCCTTGTCTATATGCATGAGCAAGCAAAGACATGTTCTCTCACACACCTATATATAGAACTGTATGTTTAAATCATGGAATATCCTCACCTGAAAAGCTCCCAAGACGTGGTGCTGTCATATCTCCACCATCGTATATTTCAAGAGAATCCCAATTATGTTCAGTGGCAAAGCTGATGACCTGGATCTGTAAAACATCACCACAGAACTTTTTAAACCAACTAGCCATATGTGTTTTTAAATGTCCTAGAAGCAAAAAAATAAGAGAACATGCCCTAAAGAAAATGTAAATAAGCAGATCCAAACAGAAACACCTGAGTGAAAAAATGTAAATAAAACATTAACCTTCACTTTTTAAGTTGTCTTAACTTTTAGAAAACGTGACACTAGATAAGTGAGAAGGATTTTGCACATATGTTGCATGATTATAAATAATCACTCAAAGTGTAAATGAGCAGATAATCAAGACAGTTGCAGACCTCTCAAGTGTCTCACTGATATCCTAGCAGATAGAAAGGCTTGGTATTTGCATACCAGACTGAAGGATCAGGACCTGCTTTCAATATTCTACACAGGTAGAAGAGAGAGCTGCTAGTTAACCATTTTGCATTCATTCCTTCATGTAAAAATAAAGTAACATAGAATAAAGCTAACTAAAGAACAATACTGAGAAAAACAAAGCACAAATATTTCAAGTACCCAAAAAAAAAAGATCCTAAAGATCGCTATTTTCTGACACTTCCAGAGATATAAACAATTACTTTTTAAACTGAACCACAAAGTAGTTAATATTTCATGCTTGACAGAATATAGACTTGCCTGAATACCTGATCCCTCAGTCACTATGATTTTCCACACACAATTCAAGCTGTTACCATAAGGTTCAGGGTAACCTGGTGAAAGAATAGTACCTCTCCGCTCAGTAAAATTCCCACTGCATGGCACTGAAAGAAAGTATTATCATAAATTATTACAAAACCTAAACCTCTTCAGAGAACAGAAAAGTAGTAATAATTTTACTAAGCTAATTCTAATAATTCTCCTTTGTAGCATAAACACATAGACATGAAGCAATGATATGAACTGAGAAAGCAATGTTATCCAAAACACATGAACAATATCAAGCTTAAGATACAACCTGCATGAATAAACAATTCAGAAGTGACCTTCATTTTGAGTGTGTGCAGCCTAGAACAGCCTAGCAGCACAGCCTAATCATGTCTTACCTGAGAGTAACAACAAACTGTAAAGACATAACATTAAACACAATCATGGTTGACAGAAATCATGTGAACTTACCCATAGCCTAAGATAGTTCCAATATTGGATCTAGCTGGTAAAGCAGTGTAGTACATTAAATATTTTTACTGTATAAGCAATTGCTTCTTTAAGGTTCAAGAAAACAGTACTAAACTAAACAAAAACCAGAATACACAGAAAGTAGGACACCTCCCCAAGGAGGGAGAGAAGAAAACCTTTCAACATTTACAAGAAAAAATCTGAAGTGCTAAACGTTATCCCACTGTAGGTCTATTGACAGACCGAATAAAATTAGCTATACTTAACAATGCTATCATTATTCAACGTACACTATGCTTCTACTTGAAAAAAAGAAATCATCTTCCTATGTGTGATAGAAATATACAACAAGTACTATGTAATAAAACTTCTGGAGAATTAAATTCTGTCCTGTAGTTCAAGCTGTAGATGAGTCATGAAAATAATGAATGTTCAAGAAAATGTGCATCACACTTGTTCATATAATCTAAGTCATTATACGAAACACTATACTGCCTACCAGCCAGCTGGTACTCAATTACTTTTTGATATGGAAAACTGCTCTTTTAAATTGGGCATGACTGATATTAATCGAAGGAGAGTGAAAATATGTGTTAAATACTATTTTCTGAAACAGTTCCTGAATTCTGATTCAGAGACATGTGTGACAGAACAGATGACTTAAATGTAATTGCTTACCTACACAGCTTGGTACTGTGTCATTCCACTGAGCTAAGGCATTAGGTACAGACTGACATCGGATAGCTTTTGAGCCTTGTAGCAGATAGCCAGGACTACACTCAAACCGAACAACAGAGCCTGCTGAAAACTCAGAGCCGATTCTCCTTCCATACCTAGGCTCTGGAACTGAGCTACACTGCGTATCACTTGTGCGTGGAACAGCTGTATAAAGAGAGAAAGAAAAACCAAAAAGATGCCATGAATCCAAATGACAGTCATCATCTAATAGACCACTAAAAATGCTCATTGTTTCTTGCAGGACAGAGCTTAATTGTATTTGTTCCTTTTATTTGCTCTGCTCCTGTATTCTCAAAGAATGGCCTAATGCTTTCACAGCTGTTAGCTGGCTTGCGGTTTTGGGCTGTGACCATGTACAGTCACGTGAGTGCCATGGAAGCTTGGAGAGCAATTGACTTTGGAAGCACGTCCTTAGGCAAGAGAGGATCAGTGGATGTTTCAGCTGGCCTCTTTAATGACAGGATACTATACATACCACCTATTTTACTTATTAAATATGGAAATTTTGGCTCCTCATTAGATGCCAAGAAAAATATTATGCTGTAGATAACCAGCTATAAAACCAATGTAATGTTACACAAATATAGGATTTATCATATTGGAGAATGCAAAGTAATAACAGTGTACCCTCATGGCTATTTCAGTGTTTACGGTTGACAACAATTATTTTTACCAATAATTTCTGAGAATTCATAAACCTGATGTGATACAGGAGCAGTTAAAAGACTGTAAGCAACATTTAAAGAGCAATATAATTAAATTCATTAGAAGCCCATGGGTTTATTTTCCCTTTGGCTTTGTTATTTACAACCTCTTCTTTATAACAAGCTTTTTTTTTTGTACTTACTGACTGTTGTGCATGTTGTTTGTGTATCAAACTTGTTCTTTCTACATTTCATTTTGCCAAAATTTTTTAAAATATATATATATTTATAGAAAAAATGATGGAAGTAGAATTTGTGTGCAGTATCATCTATGTTTTACACTATAATAAAACAAATGTATATTAAAAATAATCTCTTTAAATATAAGCAATTTTTCTGTGTGAATGGCATATTCAAAAGCTTTGTTTGATCAGTTTGGTTTCTTCAAGAATTAGTTTCAGGGGATCACTGCATCTAGATATGTGTAAGTGACACCATGAAAATTGCCTGCCATTTGGTCCTTAATTAACAAAGACACAGAATGGCACCAGAAAAAAAAAAAGCAAGGGGGGAGGGGGAGTGGTGGTGGTTAGACTTTATTCCTGGAAGATTTTCAAACATGATGTTTCTGGCTTACTAACCTATTTTAAGACTAGTGTAAAAAAAACTCAAGGTTATATTTAATTTTATTTTACATCCTTACATTTTCTTTGCTGGCCTGTAATGGTGAAGAGCAGTATTTCCATCTGTTCACGTGCATACCTGTGCAGACACGCACCCTATTTGTTCAGCTACCCTGGTCACTAAGTAAAAGACAAGGTGTGTGGAGTCTGTATATAATTGTTTTCATATTGATAGCTTTATACTTCTCTTATTTCTTATACTTCCATTTGCTCAATCAGAATCATAATTATTTAAGTGCAGCAGTTTTAAAGTACTGGTAAGTGCTCTATAAGTTAACATTTATTGACAAGCTGGATACACTAACTTAATCCTATCTTAAATCTAGCATGAAATACACAACACAGTTTTGCAGAACATTGGAAGTTCTCATTTATGACTACATTAACATTGTGTTCTACCCGCTTTCTGTATGGCTACTGAGAACAACAGTTAGTTTATGCAAGTATTGAATGTAGAGAAAAACTTTGTCAAAAAAGATTTAGAAATAATTAGTACTAGCAATAACAGTACAATACATGCTCTTTTTATTAATATGCAGTGGGTTGATCTGTCAGACAAGGTCATACAGATACAGTAACACATATTTTCTTCTAAATCAGTAGGTTGGATGGTTGCAGGAGATTTCAGCCTTTAAAGCTTAAGAAAGTTATAAAATGTATCGAAGGTTGAAAGAAACTGTCACAGGTAAACTAACATACTCCTGTAATGATAACTACACAATACAGCAAAACAAAAGCAAACACATTTTTCAAGTTTTTAAAATGGTTAAACGCTTTACATAGTATAAACAAACCAATTCCCTTTCAGTAAGTTTAAAATACCTGCCTTTGTTCAAATAAATGGGATTTTGTGATTAAGTCTTCAACAGGACCTCAGTATCACCGAGCTGCTCTGTGAAACTTGTTCATGCATACAGTTCTAACCACAGCAGGAAATTGTCCTGCACTTGTGGAAGGATAATGAAGAAACCACAGTTCAAGGATTTCACATAGTCACAGTTCTTCCTGATCATAACCTGCAGACCAGATGCAGTCTGCCAGGTCAATTCAACTGACCTAGCCTGCTCTTTCTTATTCTCTTTTGTTGGGACTAATAGTCTTTTCTCTAACAAATGGTCCACCGTACAAGCACTATTTTATTCAAACCTTTTTTTTTTTTTTTTAAATTGTATAATGACTTTACACCTGACTAGGTGATGACGGCTGCAACATGGTGATGGCAGAACTACAGCTTCTGCCACATGATTAGGCATTAATCCGTCCCTTGGTCAGGACTACTTGCTTAAATGAGACTTTTGTTCATGAGATAAATCATTCACAATCATGACAGCAAAAGGTTGAATGCATTGTTGTGGACAAACCAGTTTTGACTTGGGGAATTTATACTTAATTATGCTTAATTTAATTTATTACCAATTAACACAAACCTCTGATGACTTATTCAGAAGTTAAGAAGAAAGAGGACATAAACAACCAAATAACCACTTAAGTAAACAGCTTTCCTTTCCTCTCCCCAGGCTCAAATTCAGTCAAATACCTATTCTCCCCCTTCCTTGTCTCAACTTCCTTGCGTCCATCTTAGTTCCACCAGTGAGGTGAGAGGCAGCACAGGAGGTTGGGGTTATGTGCTCTCTTTTTGATTCTTTGTTTTTCCTCTGCTGTACTTAGCATTTTACTCATTTTTCTCTCCAGCTTTTTGCTTCTTCAAGTTTTCATGTCACACTGTTTTTTAATGTTCCTGCTCCAGCATGGGTCACCCATGGGTGGCAGCTGCTCAGAGATGTCCCCCTACTGCAGAATAGGTCTTTCAGAGGCCGCCAACCCCTCTGAGGTGTTCTCACTGCAGAGACAGGCCACAGTCCCTCTGGAAGTGCTATCCCTTTGGCATGGAGGGCCTCTTTCCAAGAGTGTGTCTCTAACAGTCCCTCCAGCAGCATCTCCAGCAGCACATCCCCAGAAGCATCTCTGGCCCAAAGCAGTTGTCACTTTCTCAAGCATCTTTGAGAACAGGCACTACATGCTTTTCTGACTGGTGGAAGTTTTGGCATGTGAGAGGTTGTTCATACCAGCTTCAGAGGAAGCTGTTTGTGAGTGGCACATGGTAGCTCATGACCTCCTCCCACACAAGTCACCACTACAGCTCCCTGCTAGATAAACTTTTAGCTTTACATGTGTCTAAACCTTACCTATCTTTCTAAGAGGCTATATGACCTGACTGAAAATTTCAGCATCACTCCTGCAGTATTTTTCATTCACTGTGTGGAAGAAACTCTTGCCCAGCTTTTTATGGGAATACTACCTTTCTCTATTTTTTCACCCACTTCCCCAAGAGGGAGGAAGTTTCAGAAGAAAAACCTTGCTCAGATTCTCTAACCCTCACCTGGAGTCCACATCTGCAGAACCCCTGCAACAGCTGTGCAAAGGTAAAGGACCTTTTTTAAAAATCAGATTAAAGAATATCCTATAATTGTCAGTAATCACATCTGGCAATTTGCATACATGCATTTGTAATCCAAACATTTTTTTGTGTAACTAGCATTTTCAGCACCTCTCAACAAAAGGTGTCAAATCATCTGGTTTCATTATAATATTGCCTTATGAAAGTTACTTTTCTGTGAGCAAGCTATCTCTGCCATTATAGCAAATGTAGGGGCATTTTACTAACACTCTTAAATTAGTTCATGTAGCAGAAATACTGCTATGTGGCTCCTTTTCAGACTGAAAGCCACCATTTTAGCGAGAGCGGCCAGTACGTAAAACAGCCATGGCAGCCACAAACATCCATGGCTGGAGTTGTGTCAGATTATTCAGTTGTCAGCAGGAAACACTCAATGACATGTTCAAATTGACATTTTGCTCAGTTCTTCACAGGTTAAATAAGCCATGCCATTCACTACAAGAGGCACCATTTTTTAATGCTTTTTTTTCCCTGTTTTAAGAAGAACTTCAGAATAAATGTAATACAAGCCAGACATAACAAAGTGAGGCACTCCATACTGCTTAAAATGGAATTCAGATTTAAGTAATCCATGGCAAAATGCAGTAAAGTTTCAAACATCTATTGAAAATTAGGAAAATAAATGTGTTCCTCTAAAAGGTGACACAGCCAACAGCCCAGCTGAAGTGTCTCTACACCAATGGACTATTTCTGTTGGAAGAGACCTGCAACAATCATCTAGTCCAACTGCCTGACCAAATCAGGACTGACCAAGTTAAAGCACGTTAAGGGCATTGTCCAAATGCTTCTTAAACAATGACAGGCTTGGCACATTGACCACCTCTCTAGGAAGCCTGTTGCAAACCAGGACATAATGTGTCATGGTAACTCATATGCAAATAATACTAACAGTCTTAGTTCTGCTTTCTAATTACACTTAGCAGTAAGTCTATGGCTATGTATCTTATTCTTGTCACAGTTTAGATCAACTTAATGGTTAAAGTCACATTCCTCTTTTATTGTTGTTCCCCTTTCTCTTTCTTCCACAGTCCTTCCTCATCCTAGTATGCTAACTTTTGTAATAGTCCTCTCTCAAATCTCATTTGACCTCATAAACTAATTCATGTATTTGTATCGTAGAGCAAGTAGAGGAAGACAAGCATTAAAAACCCATAAATTTCTGGGTGGTAGAAAGGTCATTACTTGTTTTTTTAGGGAAAGAACTCTGTACTGCTGCAGCCTCAGCTATATAAAAGAATATGCTATTGTTTCTTAGGTGATGTCATAGCATGAAAACAAGCATAAGATAACCCCCCAAAAATATAATTCCCATCTTAAATATGACTGTTCCTAGCATATTTCAACATACCTGACCCTAATATTCTAAAAGACTGGATATTCATTCAGTCTGATATTACAGATACCCTTTACTATTGTATGAAATACAAGGAAATGTGGTCATCTGAGAAAAAGAAATGAAGGCACAGATGACATATGCAGCTAGAAAGAAGCTTTTTGGAAAGTGGCATTGCAAAAGCCATTAAATCTGAATCAAAAGCTACAAACCTTATCTGTTGCTTGCTCAAACCAGAATGTGAAATAATGTAAGCAGTAACTTTTTTTCCCCTCTAGACTTCCTTCTAGCTTTTGCCTATAGCATCTGCAACCTAGACTTCTCAAGCTGTATCACAGAGATATTCCATTTTCTATAGTAATTATCCTCCATCTTTTAGTAAATGTTTCATACTGCTGTGAAACAAAATTGAAATCAGCCCAGTGGAAAAGTGAACAGGGAAGAAGGTCAACCTGGAATAGAGGGCGATAAATAAAATGATTGACTTTGCAGGCCAGATTACTGTGTTCAATGTGAGAGTGGATGTTATCCTCTGGAGTATTTAAAAGGCTAGCAAGCAGGCAGTTGTTGGAAATATGATCACATGCTTCAAAAGAAGAAAGAAAAATCTCAAAATTATAGAGCTTATTAAATACCACTAACTCATTAACCAATATATGTATACATCCATGTGTGTATTAAATAAAGCTCTTAAGATGTATTTAAAGTATATTAAAAAACCTGCATATTCAAATAGCTTCATGATTCTCCTGGGACAAATAAAGTGGCTTTGCCTGATTCATTTTCTGCTGCTGCAGAGAACACTTCTCATTTGTTAAAATCTATTTCTTACAGTTACTGAAAAACAAGTGTAGTCCAAATAAATGACTGAAATGAGGCATATCATTGTGCTTACCTGGAGACTTACTGTTCAACAGCAATGTATATATACACATACAGCTAAGAGAATTGAGCGTTTGTGTCA
The DNA here is from genome assembly GCF_947461875.1 of Haliaeetus albicilla. Lineage (NCBI taxonomy): Eukaryota > Metazoa > Chordata > Aves > Accipitriformes > Accipitridae > Haliaeetus > Haliaeetus albicilla. Next base: position 24,174,613 of record NC_091500.1, read on the forward strand.
CTATGAATTCTTTAAAAGCAGCAAAAATTAACTGAACACTTTCGGTGTATGAAAACCAAATAGAATAAGATAGAAAGGTGTCATTCATATGCAAATGGATGATAAGAACTCAGATGCTGAAAGCTGTTTTCTAATTCCAGAAGTTTATATTCCCCCTCTTTTCCGATTAATTGTGCATGATAAATTTAAATGCAAGTGATGCTTTTGATGTGTAAAAAGGGCAGGTACTGGTATCTTGAGCCTTATCCAAAGCAGACTGTGCAGTCATGGTGATATATTTCTATAAACACAGAAGTTAAGAAGGCTTAAAAACACCACCCAGAAGGAGTTTGAACAGTCCCACAAGCTCCTTACAACTATGGAAATATTCTTGAGGTGAGACAGTTTTTGCCATTGATGTGCTGTGTCAAACCATGACTGTGTTCCAATGTAAAAAAAATATATTTTTTTTTTTTAATGAATCTTGATAATATTATTTAAAACTATCCAAAACTACTTTTACACTTCAATTTAGTAAAGCTGAAAAGCTAGTATACAATAAACCACAGTGTTCAATGACTGTCTCATTAAGCTTATTGGATGTGTATGCAATACATCTAGTGAACTGCCCCGAAGTCCCTTTGGGACTGCATTTGTTGCCTGTACAGGCGATGAACCTGTAAGCACTGCTCCAGGTGTCACCAGACTGCATTCTCTAAGACACATGGATCAACTTAGTGTACTAAGCTGCCAGCAGCACGCTAACAGACTTGGGCACGCTGTCGCATTCTTGCATTTCAACTGCAGCGTGCAGACATGCCCATAATACCTCCTCAAATTCAGTTGTGTCAGGAAGAGACCTGCAAGTCTTACATCTGCCACCCACCCTTCAACACTGAAACTGCCTCGTGGACTCTGCCATACCAATTTTCCCTCCAAGCTCTCCAAGAAGACAGAATTTCTTAGCAGCCTGAATGAAAACTCTTGAAACATCAACTGGGAGTACTGAACAATACTAATACAATTAAGCAAACTCTCCAAAACCTTGAGCTGAGCTACAGATATTCATGAGGTAAGCTTGAAAGTGTCTTTGGCACTTTTACCCTCTATAGTATTACACTGAGGAATAGCGTGTGATGCAGGATCTAAGCTAACTTCAGTCAAACTAACTCTGAAACTATAGGTGGGAAAAACACATTGCAGCACAGCTATATGGTTGCAACAACATTATGCTGCCTGTACATATCCAGAACTGAGATTTTCATAAGTACTTGAAAATATTTTATTTTTCTTTTCTTTATGTCTTGAGAAAGCTGAAATGAACAGTGCTTCTAGAGATAGACTTCAGGTGAATGTAACAAAGATTGTCATAACAAGTTCTTATGCTGTACTCACTCATTAAGTCAATAACTGTCCATATAGAACAAATCCAAAATAAATTTTTCTATTGTTTTTGTTAGAAAATGATCACTATTTCATACTGCAACTGTAATTGGATGGGGCAAAAATTAAGCATAAAATAAATGTTAAGTATACTATTAGGTATAAAAGTACAAAATCTTTCACTTTTTTTTTAATATCTGTCTCAGGTAACTGGACATTTCTTCACTAGTACCACAAGACCTATTTTCTGTGTCATTATAGTGCCCGAATATAAATCAGAAATTGTTGGAATGTTGATATTGTGTAACAGATCTATTGGTTTTATTTTTACTGATTTAGTGAATTCCAAAATGCAGCTAGCAATTCTGGGTGGATTTCCAGTGCCCGTTTCAAATGCTACCCAGTGGCATGTTTTCACTTTCATCTCAGGGAAATCTGGCTTTTAACAGGAATCAAATATGTGCCTCCTCTGGTCCACAGGAGTCTAGCAACTTACATCCAACTCAATACAAAATAAAGATGTAGATCTCCTTTTGCTTAAAACCGAATATAATAGTCAGTCACTATGTTCAGAAAACAAGTCTTATAGTATCGTCCCTACTCATTTTAGTCAAGCAAAATACTGGCTAGATTTAATAGATATTTCTATCAGATAATTAAATTAAGTAGCTACAACCTGGCCAGCTGCTCACAAACATAGAAATGCTGTTTGTGCATGTGGATACAGAAGCCAGCTTGGGGTGCAAGGACCACAAGATGATGAAGTTGAGGAACCAGCAGAAGGTTCAAATTAAGGTGACCAGACTTTGGCATATTCATGAAGTTGGTACATAGACTGTCCTAAGGAACAGGCATGAAGGGGAAGGATACTGATGAATTTTTTTAGACAGATTTGAGAGCCTTGGAATAAATTATCCCATTGTAAGGGAAGACTGGGAATTTGGGCAGAAAGCCTGCAAGCCTAGACCAGGAGCTTTTCAAACAATTTAAACACGAAAAGGGGACACACCACAAGTGGAGGCAAGGACAGGTAATAAATCAGGAGTATGACAGCATTGCTCAGCTACTTAGAAACAAAAAGTAGGAAAGTTCAAGTCCAGCTGTAGCAAAAAACAGCAAGGGACATTAGGAAAAAAGAGTATAGAGATTACACTAATTACAAAGGGAGGTTCAAAATATATGTTGATGCATGTTGATACAAGCATGGGTATGTTGATGAATTGCCGGTGGGGGAAAGTGTGGACAACCTAATGACAAATGATGCGGAAAATTTTTAAGTATTAAATGCCTTTTTTGCTTTGCCTTCACAATCCTCACTGTGTACTTCTACAGTCTGAGGAGGACATGAACACTCAGCAGTAAGGAAGCAACAGATTACAAACTACTGAGAGAGGCTGGACATATTCAAGTCCATGGGGCCAGACAGAATTCACCGGAGACAACTGCCATTATGAAGCCAGTCTACCATCAGAAGTAGTCCCTGATGGCTGGAAAAAGGTTAAGACTACACCCCTATTTAAAGAAATACTTTCAGACCTAAGAAGAATTCAAAATAATACACTGTGTGAGACTGGCACTAGTGTCTTCCACCAGAAGCAGACATGTTTACCTTGGTAAACAAAGTGGAACCCCCTGGCTGATGCCCCACTCTTAGCACTGAATCGCAGAAGAATTTGATTAGATGTAGCCAAAGGCAATGTCTCTCCTACAAATGAAAACAGAAAATAAATTAAGTACGCAAAACAGAAACAACAGTTACAGCTCTTCAGTATGTGATCAAATATACTGTTAAAATACATAGTTTTATGTTTTCCTCTATAGTTAAAGAACACGTAAATTAACAGTGTATAAAATTAAATTTGCCATTGGAGGTTTGAAAACTTGTCAGAATAAAAAGACTTCATGATTCAACAACATAAACTTTCTGACATTTACTGCAGCTGTTGGAACTAGAGCTCCAATAAACTACTTGTCTGGGGAACCCTACTGCCATCTGGGGCCAAAATCATTAGAAGAATTTTTGGTTAACTTTTGTCTGTGATTGAGAGCTTTACCTTGCCTTGCAAAACACATTAAACAATTAAAAGTATTTGAAAAATGCCACAGGGGATCTTCATGTGATGTTTACCATTTCAAAACTAAAACGGAAATGAGAGAGAGCAGATCCATGACTCGTTTTATGTAGTTGCTTCAATAAAATATACGGTCACACATGAATTATATTACATTATTAACTTTCTAATAGCATTTCAGATTTTATATATTGACTTGAGGATTACTAAAGATGTTTAATACACTTTATCTCCTTTCCTGAGATATCTATCTACAGTCATGATAAAAGTTCAGTAACGAATCAGTACAGACAAAATTACAGTACTTTTACACTGCAAGGATGCCACTCCATATTTATTCTCACGGGATTATATCAACCCATATTTTAGGAAATTCTACTGAAATGAATGATAATGCACTAATTTAAAATATCTTAGATAACTGGATAAATAGGATTTATAATTCTTTCACTTAGATCAGTTTTGTATTATTGTAACTAGTAATTCCACATAACAGAACTCCATCCTAAACTAATGCAAAGCAAATATGTCACAAGTAATAAATAAAAATCACAAGTTTAAATTCCCTGCAATTATTTTCAAATGTCTGCTGTGAAAACAGACATTAGTGGAAACTTTTTTGTATGTTTGATGCAGTATAATTGGGTGCTTAAATGAGTTGTCTCTTAAATTTAAACATTAAAAAGCAAACGTTTTGTTTTGTTGCTGAACTCTTGCCAGTAATTAAACAAATTTTAAAATGAATCTGTGAACTCTTATTATGACACAAATAGCTAGGATTCACCAGAGGGAAATGATGAGCTGAATTTTTCAAATAATAAAATGTTTTCTATAAATCAAATAGATATGTTACATTCTTTTAATATCAAGTATTTCTGCAATTATTCAAAGTGAAAACCAAGAAGTCATGAAAAGTCATGGATTGCAAGAAATCTTAAACTCACATATAAACTCTCCTAAATACTAGGAGTGTATGACAAAACACATTTCTAGCTGCAGAAATATATTTATATATTATCCACTTGAGATAAACATAGCCATTATATATGCATACATTGGAAACTCTGGCCATGCTGAAATCCATGTAAGTTTAGTTATGATTTCATAGGGTCACCATTTTGCTATAGTTACCTGAATGCAACAGCCGGCCTGCTTTAATCTAAGTGCATGTTTGCATACAGATAATTGCATCTTGTGAATACAAGTAATTTGTGTTTAAATTAGACGTTCAGAAAATGTAGATGTGTAATTGACAGAGTTTAGGGGCAGAGAAGATAATTATACGATCCAATGTGCCCTCTTACATAAAGATCTGAGAATGTCATTCAATTATTTCTTCACTCATTCTAGTAATCAGTTCTTGCCTAAATCATATGTCTTGATTCAGAGATTTAGAAGTGTCTTCCATTTCCCTTGGCATCCTGTTCTAATGACTTTATTACTATACTTCCAAATGAAATTTGTAACATTCTCCTGATTTATTTTTTCCATACTGAGCCATGCAAGAAATGTATACTTCTTATCTTTATTACTTACCTGAGTGGGATCCAGACAGTGAACTAAGAAGTCTAGCCTGAGAGTTTTCTCCATCAAATAATTCTGCCACATCATTCAAAGCTGTCTGAAAATAGGCAAATTGTCCAAACACAACTACATTAAAGAAAAAAGAAAAAAAAAAAAAGAGAAAAAAATAAAAAGAGAGAAGATAAAGCAAGAACTTAGTCTTTAAAAACAAATTTAATGAGGTATTTTTGCTTGTCTTGGTTACCAGTGGATTCTTGCATGAATCCTTTCCAAGTTAGTTTATTGTCTACCATGACAAAACAGCTGCATTAAACATAAGTAATAAGAATCTTATGTGCTTTTCATTATTTCCTTAATTTTAATTAAAAAAAAAATAAAATCACTCTTTCCCCAAAAGTGTGCTCTCCAGTCAAACAAGTCTTGTTCCTTATTGCATACATACCTATGAGAATAAGAAAACGGAATATCTAAAAAGGAAAGTTTTTTAACCAAAATTTCATTACCAACCTTAGCAGCTATTAAGGAGAATCTATAGTCACATATGATTAGTTGCTCACCCAGGTTTAATCTTAGGAAGAGGTTTTAAACTTATTGATTTGGCTATTTTTGTAACTTTGTATTAGTACTTATTTTATCAGAAAGAATATAAAACCTGATAAAATACTAAAAATATCGATGTGTTACTCGTTTTGACATATTGCTACACTTAATTGCACTTCAGCTGTAAGTAATTTAAAGTGTATTAACAAATAAATGATTTAATTGTACAACACATTGCACTAGTAAATATCAAATGGTTCACTGAATTCAAATATCAGAAAGCAGTAGAAACATGAAGTAATAGATCAGTAAAATCAAGTCAATAAAAATATTACTTTGTCACTCCAGCCACCCATATTTTATTGACAAGGGAGGAATCTGTTTTAAAATTATACCTATTCCAGATTCTGTATACAAACCACAGGTATTCAACGCAGCACAATTTCTGTACAGATTGTATTTTCCAACTTTTTGTAAAGTTCTTAATTTTTTAAACTTTTTTTTTTTAAGCAAATTGCGTAGTCCAACCTCCTGATTTTGAAAAGCAGGGCTAACTTTGAAGTTAAATTAGATTGCTCAGGTCTATTTCTGAGCAAATTTTGAAAACTGGCAAAAATTCTTCTTCAAGCTACCTGTACTTAATTGCTGTCATGGTGAAAAATGTTTTCCTTATGTCCACCTGGAATTTTTTGTGCTACAACTTGTGACTACAGCTATTTGTTCTCTTACTGCGTACTTCCAGAAGGAAGGGTCCTCCTGCACTTCTATTCTCCAGGCTGAACTTCCTTCAACTTTTCCTTGTACTGTGCTTCAGCCTCCTAATCATCTTGCTGGCTCTCTGTTGGGCTTGCTCTATTTTGGCAATCTGTGCCTTGTAATCTGGAAGCACAAAACTATAGACATAGTTTCCAGATGCTACTTCATGAAGGCTACGAAGAGGGAAAGTGTGCCTTCTCTCAACTTGCAGGCCATGTCCTTGCTAACGCAGCCCAGTGTGCAGTTAGTCTTCATTGCCGCACAGGCACCCTTTGTGCAAACTATTGTCAACTAGAAGTAAAGTTACTGCAACGTTCTTCAATCCCCAAACCTATTAGAACTGCTAAAAATAAAACTTTAAAAAGAAAATTTGTATCACGAATGAAAAAGGATTGGTTTTAAGTTGTGTCTATGGCCAGTACATTCAAGTAACTTTTCTGTCAGGCCCTCTTCAAATCAGGACCATCATGAGATCCAGTACAGAGAAATTATTTTGTCAGGTACTTGCCAAGCATTGTAAATGTTAGCTATAGATTCTGCTTGTGCCAATTTCTAACAAAGAAGAATAAAAATATTTATTTGTTTAGATGGCTGGTGAAAAGGTTGTATAATTTTTCATCAGCATATGGTAAAATATAAAATTTTGAGCATTATTTATTAACATGTTAAAGAACTTCACAACTACTGATATGGGCCTAGAGACATTTTGCATGTTCTCTATCAGGAATTCTAGTAAAAATATTGTGTAATAAAGCCTCTAACTGGATAAATATGTGAGTCTCTAAAGCTCCAATAGCATTTCACTGTAACTACTGCCTTGGGGATCTAATGACTCGGAATGTTTTGACAGATCCTTTCTATAAGTCACAGCTACTTTCTTGTTCTACTGGTTATTTTCTTGCATTCTATGCAATTCTAGCAGGAAAAAGAATTATATCCTATCAAATCTCACTTTCTCTTGTAGAAAAGTGAAAACTATAATAAAAGAATACAGAGTACTTTTAAACTTTCCTGTAGTATGAATCTCAAGGATTTGTGTTACTCCCACCCTTAAAACATTTATGAATAACTTTTATATGATACATATTGTGTTTTTTTTAAATAGGATAATAACTAATTAAAATATATTTTATTTGGTAATTATTTAACCATGGTTATTGCAAGTATCTACTGTGCAAATGTATTTTTTTTTCTGAAGAAATGCTTCTGAAATTTAAGAACAAACTTTCTAAAACATGATGAAAATGGAATTAATGATTTTCTTACTACAAAGCCGTGAACAAAAATTGTGAACAAAAACATTGAGCTTGTCTCAAATAATAATAATAATAATAATGATAATAATAATAATAATGACTAGTAATCAAGAGTTCAGTACTAGAATGACATAATGAATTACTATTAGCAGGTGTAATAAACTTTTCCCAAGCTCTCAACCTGTAAATCTCTGTCAGCAGCTTTCCAAATTCCTCAGTGAAAAAATGCTGAGTCCTTACAGGTTTCGTTGCATACAGAAAGTACCAAACACACTAAGTTGCTATGCATTCAGTCTTTTAGTACGTAAGTAGTAAAATGGACCTTACTGCTATTTGTCTGGACTTGAATTAGAGAAACCTGCTTTGCAGAAAACCATGCCCTGCATACAATTGCACAAGTTTTAGAGATTTTGTCCAAGTATTTTGACACATTGAAATAATCAGTTTTGTGACTTTTCACAAACATTTCTGGTACTTTTATGTGAAACTGCTTTCTTTCCCTCCACTGTACTTGTTAAATGTGATCCTGCTCATCCAGCCCTTGTTAAAAAATGCAAACCAAAAAGTTAAAGTATAGGAGAACGCATGACGCTTGTTTTTTGACAACTGATTTTACTTTACAGGAAGCTTGAATGAATGATTATCCTATGATGATGAATGAAGTAATCAATGAAAGTATTCAGGATATGCTTGGAGAGCAGACACAGGTGGCTTAGCTGAAGTCTATTGATTACTCTAGGGAGAAGTAAAAGGTCAAAACCCTAGAATCAATTTCCATGTCAAGAATACATTTATTTTTGATAAGCAATTTGCAATACACAGAAAATCTAAGGTCACTATTACACATGAAGGACATTTGAACAGTAGAATAATCATTAATGATTGATAAATCAGTAGAAGAAATTCTTACCAAATTCTTTAGGTACAGTTATTGAATAATGGCAAGTCTGTCCAGCAGTGTAATTATGAGGATAACTTGGTGATAAAACCACTCCCTCTGATCCAGTATACTGCCCTCCACATGGTGCTGGAAACAAAACAGAAAGAAATGTGTTACATTAATTACAGTTGCCTGTATTAGTTCAGTCTGAAAATGAAAACCTAAAGATTACAAAGTGACAGTTTAGTGGTTTTTGCTTTTGTTTGGTCTTCCTATAATGACATATCAATTAGTTCTTTCTCAGGATATAATTTTTAATTAAAATTTCTTTAAAATTAGAATACATGAGAGTTTCACTTGACTACAAGTATTCCTATAGGACTGGAAGTATAAATTATTTAGTTGAAGGAAACTGTAAACATAGAATTTAGGTTGTTGGTTTTGATTTGAATATACGTCTATATCTATCTATCTATGTATCCATGTAAAAAAAAAGGCTCAGGAAAAAAATAAGGTACTGCATAAATAAATGACACAACACAGCTATCTTGGGTCTCAGAGGAATACATAAATATGCTCATCGTACCCTGCACAGAATGCCATGGATTCTGCTTTGTGAATGGATGCTTAAATTGTCTTGCTTTTCACAACTTCCTACATGATTATCAAAAGAGCATATAGATCATACATATAAAAAACTCTTCAGATTCCTATGTGTATAAAATAGAACAGAAAGAATAAGAGAAACTCTTTACAGCTACAGGAGTTAGAAGGGATATTTAAAGACAGTGGAGCCCCAGCCTTCAAGACTAGTCAGGCATTATGTAAATAGCAGTTCTGCCCATATCATGAGAAAAAAAAAAAATGAACAATGCATGTGTGGTGTGTTCCTTCCATGTATGGGCAATAAATGTGGCATGCTAAGGGACTGATGGATTTACCAACTATAACTGAAAGCGTTACATCACAGGAGGTCTGTGTCTCAAGGATTTCTCAGGAAAAGCCAAGGCAGGGAGTGGATGAAAGGGATATGTGCTTTTGGAGAAACAGCAAACATAAGGAGTGACTATTTTTAAGTTAAAATATCTCCTTGTGTTGGATATTGAGTAAATACATTTGTATACATTGAAAACAAAGTATTGCTGTCACTTTTCTCAGCTTTTGAGAAATAATGGAAAGGCTTGGCTGCCTATCAAAATCTTTATTAAAATATAAGTCTTATAATAATGACATTACTTATATGCAATCCAGTGCTCTTTTTTTTTGATCGAATTATTTCATCAAACACTACTAAAACCTATAGATCTTACAAGAATAAAAGATTGTTGTACAATGTTATTTTACCCAAGAAGCCAATAATGAAATTATTTTAAAAATAAATAGATACAATAAATTATGAAAAAATAGAATTAAAAATAGATACATTAAATTATTAAAAAACACTTTTAAGCAAGGAAAAGATCATTGCATAATCTAAAGAATCCCTTTCTGCTATAAAGAACAAAGTAAACCAATGTTACCCCGCTCTGGGAATCTTACAGCAGATTACATTTTAACAACTGCCTGGAAAGTAGCTCTGAGGAGAGGGGCCTGGGGTCCAGGTGGACAACAAGCTCTTTGCTGTGGGGCTACCCAAGGACCTTGTTACCAGCTCCTGGCTCTGCCGATCCGGCCGATGTGTTGCAGGACGGTGCCCAGTGAGCGAGAGTCCAGCCTGGGCTTTGGTCATCCTCAGCTCCTGGGTCATCTGCCCCTGCGGAGCAGACCGGCTCTTTCTGCTCCCTTACAGCGACTGGGCTGTAAAATCACACTTGAAATCTCTCTACAAGTTTAACTTGCTTATACAGGCAGCAATTAAGACTACAAATCTGTATCTTCTCTTAGCTGCTTATATGAATTATTCAAAAATCCAATGTAATGATAGAAGATGAGAAGTTTAATCTATCAGTAGGCTGAACAGGATTATGTGGCTGAGGTGAAACTCAAATATCACAATGTATCAGTTCATGCCATGAATTTAAAATCTTTATATTTCTTTCTCTTCTTGCTTTGAGGATACCAGAAACTAAGCCACAAAGTCTATCTTCTAATTGCCAGATGAAATTCTCAAGTCATGAACATTTCACTGGAATTAAAGTATATCCCTTATGCTTAATTTCAAACAAATTTCAAAGTTATGGAATTGTAAAAATGTTCCCTTCTAAAATTTGTTTTCCTATTTTTACATATGTTTTTGATAATTTCTTGATAATATCTGTGATAACATCTTTGCAGTATATCCACTCTGTAAGGAAAGCCTGTGAGTGCTTGGGCTAAAAAAGATGGAGGAAAAGTTCTCTTGTAGGTTAAGGCTGTAAAATTTCTCAGTGCAGGGCTGTGACAGTCAAACATGTCCTAAACAGAGCCTCAGTTTGGACTGTAAGTAACGTTTGTTTTAGTGAGCAAAACCTACATTTTCAGAGGATGTATTTTAATAACTTCATTATGGATTGTGAAATAAATAATGATAACATTATGCCTGACACTTTCATTAGTGTTTCAGAATACAGCTACTGGCAGTTGCTGTTACCTAGATAAATACAAAATTTGTTTTTATCATGCCTGACTGTAAAATGCTACCTTAAAAAAAAAAAGCCAATAAAAAATGCACTACAAAGAAATAAAGTTGAATTAATTCACTTAATCAGGGTAATCGACTTAAAGAACTAAGTGCATCATTTTCAGAGAGTCTTGGGATTTACTATACAGCACTATTTTAAGTTCTTTTCCATTTTTCATGCTTCAAAATTTGTAATTTTTTTCATACAATATTTTAAAGTTCAAAAATGGGCAATTAACTGTCAGCACAAATAAAGAAATATAAACTCAGAACATTGTGCTAAAATTTTTGTTCTTGAGCATCATGAGCATTTTTGTTTTGATATTTTCAGTTTTGATTAGGTTAAGCTGTACATTACAAGAGGGCTTTATGTCACAACAAAGGTGATCCTGAGTGCATTTTGGTTCTTGCCTCCTATATGACTCGTACCCTTACAATTATGTATAAATATGTTTTATATGATGGATCTGTATTTCATACCTATATTTAAACATAAAATAATTTATTTTGTTTACATTTTCCACTCACATAATTGGTTTTGCTTCAAATTATTAGTGTCAAAACTTTACTCAAAACTGTGCCCTGTGACAAAAAGAAGGATTCTTTACTTCCTTTGGATCTTTGGCACAGCCATCATTACAGTACTATGGTTAAATAAGACTTACAGTGATCCAAAGAGCTTATGCAGTCCTCAGTAATTTGTGGTTCCATTATAACCCACAATTTGACACTTTTGTCCTTCTCATAAATCGAGTCTATTTTATTAAAGAGTTATTTAAGACTCCACAAAGAAGTATAAATAGATAAATATGTGTTTATCTAGTACAGTTTACTCCATACTAGAGACACAAGTGTAGCAGCCATGTAAATGATACTTTTAAAACCTCCACACCTTAACTGAAGCCATAAGAGTATGTGTTTAAAAATACAACACACAGTAATCTGTACTAGATAAACAGACTTAAAGTACTTTCACAAGCATGTATTCCAGTTTAGTTCTAATCAGATTTCACAGTGTCAAGACACCCAAACTTTCAGTTAGCAATTTCTGCTTCTTTAGACACCCAGTGTTATTTAGAATAGGTATCACAAGCATCCCACTACTGCATTAATTGTCACCTTGGAATAAGAATTATAATTACTGAGGCAGAAAATTAAAATGACATCTCAGAGCTATGGCTAACTAATTTATCCTCTATCCCTTGTTTCAGCATTCGTGTTGTATAAATATAGAACAATTTTAACAAATCAAAAGAAAGTTACATATATTAAGTTATTGTCAATAAAGTACCAAATGATTTATGTTGAAAAATAATCGCCTGTAAAATTTTAGATTTTTAATTATCTATTGGATGATCCTCAAAATGAATTCCGTGTGAGGTATTGATATCTTTTTTGTTAAAATACAGGTATTGTTGTAGGAGCTCTGTCTGTCCGTTCTAGACTTTTATTTCTTGGTATAAAAAATAGAGGATTCAGAAGAACATTTCCCCCAAGTTTTTATTTCATATTTTATAAAGTGTTATAGAAATAGATAGTACTTTTATAGCAAATTATTTCTTAAGAAATAGGATGTTCATTCTATTTAAAAAAAAATTAAGAAAATAAATGTTGATTTTTAAATTTGAATTTTGTGTCAAGGACACAAACAGCCCAAAAAACAAGATGAAAAGTATATCAGTTTACAAGGTGAACCACAGGTAATTTTTCTTTTTCTACACTACTCAGTGTTTTATAACAACTTCTTAAATAATGCAAAATATAATTGTTCTACAAAAGTACTTTCATAAGATATTAAAGCTAAGCTACTGCAATGTCAAAGCAAAAGCTGTGTTCTGCACTCTTTATAAGCAAAACAATCATCCTGCTGTTCCATGTGCTCTAAATATTCACCAGATGGAGGGAAAAAAACACTTGCTATTTTTCTTTAAAATCTTTTAATAAACAAAGGTACTGAAACAACAACCCTTGAGGAAAAAAGATCCATCCTAATTCTTTTTTTTAGGTTGATGGTGGTCAACATGCCAAACGTGAGCCAGCAATGTGCCCTTACAGCAAAGGTGGCCATCAGCCTCTTGAGCCAAGTGTTAGGAAGATCATTTGCCAAAACATCAAGGGAGGTGATCCTTCCCCTCTACTCAGCACTGGTGAGGCTAGGAAATGTTTAGCGTAGGAAACAGAAGGCTCAGTGGGATCTTATTAATGTGTATAAATAGTTGATGGGAGGAAATGAAGAGGAGGGAGGAGCCACTGTTCTTAGTAGTGTCCACTCACAGAACAAGAGGCAATGATCATGAATTAAAATGACATTCCATTCTAAACACAAGAAAAGACTTTACTGCTGTGAGACTAGTCAAACACTGGCACAGGTTGCCCAGAAAGGCTGGGGAGTCTCCATCCATGGGGGTATTGAAAACCCAGCTGGACACAGTCCTAAGCAGTCTCTTCTAGGTGACCCTGCTTGAGCAAGGAGGTTGGAGTAGTTGATCTCCAGAGGTCCCTTCCAACTTCAGTGATAATATGTACAGGGGTCCATCCAGGAGATAGCTAACTACAGTGTAGGTTGAGGACCATCCAGGAGGCAGGGTCAGAAAGAGAACTTTAAACTAGTACATATAACATAATTCAGACAGGGAGTGAAGGGCTACGGGGCTGAGTTTAAATAGAACTCCTGGGCCTTTGGACTGGGGCTGTAAGTGGAGATCCCAGCTGAAGCTGGTCAGGGCAATTAAGATCCATCTGTGCTCTCAGGGCCACGCTTGCAGGTGTTAAATTAAAATCTACACAAATTGATACTTTAATACCCTGTGATTCAAACTAATAATAATAAAAATGACAACAAAACAACAACAATAATAATAACAGGTGCATACAAAAATAAGCATATATAATAATGATAGGTATATAACAGTAATGTTATTAATAATAGAAATGTGTCTAGAGTAATTTCACTTTTTGTGGGAAAATCTATTTAGCATGCAGCTATTGACCTGTTGCTCTAATCTGAAAGGCTTGGAAATAAACGATGCGTACTTTTGAATTATTCTGGGTTCTCTGTTTCATTAGTAAATGACTGGTTTTCTTCACAGAGTAGTTCTACAATCTCCATACCCTTCTTTAAATTGGCATAACCTATAATTCTGTGGATATTTTGCCCACCTCTGAAAAGAGGAGTTTAAAAGATATATACATATGTGTGCATATGTATGTGTGCATGTGTGTATATATATATATATGAAAAAATAAAAATGTGTATGTGTGCCTCTGTGTGTGTATGTACGGGTATATATTTGCACTGATGAGACCACACCTCAAATACTGTATTCACTTTTGGGCTCCTCGCTACAAGAAAGACATTGAGGTGCTGCAGCAAGTCCAAAGAAGGGCAACGAAGATGGTGAAAGGTCTGGAGAACAAGTACTATGGGGAACAGCTGAGGGAACTGGGGTTGTTTAGCCTGGAGAAAAGGAGGCTGAGGGGAGACCTTATCGCTCTCTACAACTATCTGAAAGGAGGTCGTAGTGAGGTGGGTGTCAGTCTCTTCTCCCAAGTTACAAGTGATAGGATGAGATGAAACGGCCTCAAGTTGCACCAGGTGAGGTTTAGATTGGATATGAGGAAAAATTTCTTCACTGAAATGGCTGTCAAGCATTGGAACAGGCCACCCAGGGAAGTGGTTGAGTCACCATCCCTGGAGGTATTTAAAAGACGTGTAGATGTGGCACTTCGGGACATGGTTTAGTGGTGGACTTGGCAGTGTTAAGTTAATGGTTGGAATCGATGACCTTAAGGGTCTTTTCCAACCTAAAGGAGTCTATGATTCTTATTTTGTGTGGTTTTGTGTGTGTGTCAGGACAGGGATTACAATCCGAAGTGCCTGAAATAATGTGAGACTTGTACTGA